>NW_026522042.1:44541872-45976244 GCF_021234435.1 Artibeus jamaicensis
TTCATGTAGAAGTTCATTATCTTTTATGAAGTCATTGAGGAAAAGATTTCTACTAGTTTATCTTCATTTTCTTCACTGCTTGATATTTAATATGCTAAGTTTTTATTGAACAAGTAACTTTGAACTACAACTGTAATAATGCAGTAACAATTTTTAAAAAATAAAAATCTTGAAAAAATAGGTTGTGATTCAAATGAAATTTATAGATTTGCTAGATCATAATGGAAACAGACCTCAAGGAAATCCGATGTTTTCAACTTTTGAGCTAGCTTTATAGTTATGAATTAGACTTTCAGTGGAGCCACATGTATGTTGCTGAGGGAGGAAGACTTACACATGTCGAAGGTAGTGTCAGGCATATTTTGATGGTGTCACATTTTTGTTCATTGAAATTTTAGTTATACTGTATCATAATCTGGTTATATGATCTTAGTTTGGGTTATAGAATGAGGAGAGAATTTAACTTTTCAAAACACATTCTGTTGGGTTGATTTCTGCTTAATTGTGTGACTATAACAAAAAATATTATTACTAAACAGGACTCGAAAAAAGATACTAAAATTACTTTGTCATATTGATCTTAGCGTAGTCCACATCCCTTAAATGCATTAAATTGTTATTTCATATTAACTTATATCAAGAAAGAAGAAAGGTCATTTTGTAGTTCAAAATATTTTTGTTTTGTTACAGGCAGCTGTTAAATCTAAGAAAGCTACAGATACCTATAAACTGTATGTGGAAAAATATGCATTAGCAAAAGCTGATTTTGAACAGAAAATGACAGAAACAGCTCAGGTTGGTATTTTTAAGGCTTTAAATGTACAAAAGGATATTATGTTTACTAGTTAAATATAACTTTTTGTTATAATTTTTAAACACTTTTAAATGTTAAAAATGCACAATCTCGATGTTTTTTAATTATCTCTAGTTTTATTTTTATTTTTTTAAATATATTTTATTGATTATGCCATTACAGTTGTCCCATTTCCCCCCTTCATTTTCCTCTACCCTGCACACCCCCTTCCCCACCATTCCCCCCCTTTAGTTTATGTCCATGTGTCACAAGTTCTTTAGATTCTATATTTCCCCTACTATTCTTGCCCTCCCCCCTGTTCAATGTTTTAATGATGTTATTTTTAAAATACATATTTTGTTCTGGAGATGAGGACCAAGTTGCAATACTTACAATGGATCATTCAGATAGATCAGAAGAGGCTGTTTAAAGAGAGTTGGGGAAAATGAGGACATTGGCAAATGTTATGATGAAAACTCGAAATGACTCAATGTTGAGGATACAGCAGTTAACAAGATAATCAAAACTCACTACCTTAATAGAATTTCCATTTTAGTGAGAGAAGGTAGTAACAGCAAAAAAATGTTTGTCTTCCATAAGCTTGGGATAATTACATTGGATTTGATGTTCTTAGAGCCTTTAATTAAGGGCCTAAGTTTAAGGTGGATGCGTTTTATGAATCATTCTTAAAACTTTATCTCCACCCTCTTCTTGATTTTTTTGTTTTTGTTTTTTTTCCTTGTAGCACCTTTTCATTATCTAACATACCATGAATTTTATTGTATTAGTCATGATAGGTTGGATATGCTGAAGTGACAAAGAACTCTTCATCTCTCAGTGGCTTTCAGTAGCAAGGGTTTATTTGTTAATGCTACTTGTCCATCATGGGCTTCACCCTGGTACTGAGGCTGGTGGAGACACCTCTTCTTAGAACATTACTCTTAATTATTATGTCTGAGGGGGCTAGAAACGTGGTGAAACACACTGATTCTTTCACCCATCTTTTTAAATCCTCATCTGAGGATGTGTTTATTGATTTTAAAGAGAAGGGGAGAAAAAGAGAGAGGAAGAGAAACATTGATGCAAGAAACATTGTTTGGTTGCCCTTCATACACATCCCTACCAGGGACTGAACATACAATCTAGGTATGTGCCCTGACTGAGAATTGAACCTGCAGCCTTTCGATTTATGGGATGATGCTCCAACCAGCTGAGACACACCAGCCAGTATTACCCATATTTTTTATTATCTGACCTCCTCCATAAAAATGTAAGTTCCAGGAAAGGAAGGATTGATTTGTTTACTGCTATTTTCTCAGCACTTAAAACAGTTCTCAGTACTTGGTAGGTACTCAGTAAGTGTGAAAGAAGAAGTTATGAATCTGTCTGTTTGGACTCTAAAGAGCCTTCTCCCTGGGAGTGGTGAAGGATTCACATCTCACAAACCAAAAGGCTTGCGTGCTTGTGTACAAGCATGCATACATGGGTCCATCTTTACTCACCATGTTGTGGGCACTGTGCCAGATGCTGGGTGTACACTGTGTCTGTGTAAATAAAACAGATATCTCCCTGCCCTAGGAGTATAGAGGAGGGAGGCAAATATTAAATACATACCTAAATGTAAAGTTACAAATTATTACAGCATTGCAAGGGAAAAGAATAGGCTTCCATGAGCTAGAATACTAGAAGTGACCTAAATTAGATTAGGGAGTTAGGAAAGGCATTTTTGGAGAAGTGACAGTTAAAATTGAGGCTTAAAGAATGAGTCAGAGATTCATTCCAGGGCCAGAGTATTCCAGGCATTGGGGACCATAGGTATGAAGACCCAGAGATGTAAAAGAGCTGTCACATTATAAATAAAGTAAAAAACGCTTAGTAACACTAAGTAAGAAGAGATGATGGTAAAGCATGAGGTTAAAGAAAAAGATAGGCAAGGACCAACCTTTAAGTAATAGTTTGGGTTTTCTTCTAAGAGTAGTTTAAAGATTTTGGAAGACAGTATGCAAGCATATGACATGATGTGGTCTGCATTTTACAAGATGATTCTGGTAGTTTTGTGAAGAATAGGTTATACTGAGGCCAAAGAGGAGTCAAGAGTCCATTTTGCAAGGCAGTTAGTAGAGAGGTGAGAAGGATGAGGGCTAGTGTGGCGGCCTTGGAGAAGGAGAGAAGTGAATGCATTTGGAAATGGCAGGAGTGGGGTGGATGGAAGAATTTGAGAGAGATCAAGAGCTCTTCTAGGTTCTAGCTTCTAAGTCTGTATGGATAGAGATGAATGGGAAAGACTAGATGAAGAACTGTTTGTGTGAGGGGTCAGATTGGGACCAGGTGTTCAGTTTTGAATAGCCTGTACCAAAGTGGAGACAAGTGGGAAGTTTTGTAGGATCTAAGTAGGCTGGACTGACATAATGTTCACAGTCCCTTACCCACAGTTCTGGATTCCAGAAACTCCAAAAACCAAAAGCTTTTTTCTATAACTCATTTTGCAGCAACACTTGACTTAAACTGATGTGAGACTATTTATAGTCTTTATTTATATTACTTAGACTAAATACATGTTTTCCTTTAGAAATATTGTTTTGGATAAATAGATACCAGGGCAGATCCTGCTGGTAGTATTATGAAATATATGGTAATAACACTATATTGTCTTCATTTAAAAATCCAAAATATTGAATTCCATAACACTTGGTCCCAAAGTTTTGAATAAAATATTGTGGGTCAGTATAAACTAGGGGCTTGCCAGCATACAAAGCCGCCAGAATGACATCACCTTTGGACAGAGTGTGAGGAAGAAAGAGCCACAAGAATCTGAGAGATTCACCACTGATGGGTTGGTAGAAGAAGAGATGCTGAAACCCAAGTAGGAGAAGCCAGAGAAAGAAGAAAACTGGGAAATGTAATGACATATGGCAGCTGGGAAATGATAATATTTCAAGAAGGGTTTATACTTAGTTGTGTTAAATTGAGGCTCCAACTGTAGTGAGATAAAAAGATCATTGTAGACTTCAGCAAGTGCCCTTTTATTTTTTAAATCATTAGAACACTCATTTATAAGGCAATTGTTGACTTGTTAATTTTGCATCAAAAAAATGACTAGTTTCTATTAATGAAAATATTTTTCTTTCCATTTATTTTGGAGAAACAGGAATTAGAATTTGCTAGACTTGGGGTTTTTGTTTATATTTATGAAAGTATTATTCAAAAATTTTAAGCATTTTTTCCTCCTCTTTCTCTTCTGCTTCCTCATTACACTTGGTTTCTAAATTGGTGTTTTGTTTATCCTGCCATATCCAAGATGGGAACATTAATTTATTTGATGAGATGTATAATTAACCATATTGCTTTTAAATAAAGATGATGGTGTCTGTGCTAATGTGTTTGGTTCTCTAGCTCAGTCCCCATCTCCTTCCCCCACACACACCCTCGCAGAACAGATTTACTATTGTTTGTTAATAGACAGCAGTCTTTAACTTACATTGTTTAGAAATGAAAAGGATTATTGTACATCTCCACTTTCCTTTTGTTTCAAGCTAAGCAGATTGACCTAACCCCAGTGGGAAGGGACCTGTCAGTCTAATGAGAATCAAATTTGGGTGGCAGGACCTATATTTGCTAGTGGGGAAGGAGATTGAGTCCCTGGGGTGAAAGGGGGTTAGAAAGTACTTGTAGTATTTGTGATTTATTTTTTTCATTTGTGGTTAACAATAAGCATGATCAAAATTGTGACTTGTCTTTGTGTTTATGCTTTTTATCACTATCAGTTAAAGACACTTGAAAAACTTCAGACAGTATGGAGATTTTGTTTACTTTAAATAGTTTGATGGCTAGGAGACTGAGATTTGTTTAAGCAAGGATTTAGGACTAGAGTGCTTTTATATGTATCTTTGATGGCATAAAGAATTGTACTTTTTATATACTTATGTGAACTGTGTGTACAAACAGTGAATTTGAAATGGCAAGGAGGAAAAATCTATCTCACTTGTTCAGGAAAGTTCTTTTATATATATTCAGACATTTAAGAGTATATTCCCATTGCAGAATTGCTTTATTAACTTTGAGGAACTGTGATATATTTAGCAGTGTCTCCTCACCAAAAGCAACTCAGCACAATTTTAGAATTGCATCCGAATCATGTGTTGAGTTTGTGTGTGGCTTCATACTCAAGATTTTCCTAAATAATTAGAAATCTGCCTTATTCACTGTGGCTGTTTCAAAAGAGAATGGGAAGGCCAGCACGGTTTTCTTGGAATTAGGAGTCATCCATATGCTATTAGTGGCATTTTGACCAAGCATTCCTAGATTTAGGTCTACCTGTCTGCAAGGCAATATTTGTTCATTAAGTTACATAAATTTAAGTTGAGGGTGACTTCTTATAATATGAACATAAAACAGAATCGTACTTCTGTTGAATATTCCTGAGTTCTTAAGACTAATTCAGGATCTTGCATTGTTTGGTAGTCTCACAAACTTGGTCAAAATTCGTCAAGACAGAACTCTATTTTAACTCTGCTATTCCTCATGAATAAAGTTGATTAAAGAAAGTTTGGGTTATTGTAGCATTACTGCCAAAACTGTAATTGCACCATTTTTTTTTAAGTTCAGGTCTTAACACAAGTATGGACATGGTCATTTGGCTTAGTGATTTTCTGATTATGGAACTCAGTGCTGAAGAAAACTGGACATTAAATACGGGCTGAGGGAGTTTAATTTGATAAACTAACCAGAGAAAAATAACAAGACATTTAGGCCTTACTCCTTAGAACTGATTTAATTTGGGGGATGGGGAAGGTAATCGGGCTTGTGCAATAGAAATGACAGATGTATTTTGTTTGAAAATGACTGCCGTGGGTCTGTGGCTCAGTGGGTTGAGCACTGGCCTATGAACCAAAAGGTCACTGGTTCAATCCCCAATCAGGGGACATGCCTGGGTTGTGGGCCTGTTCCCCAGTGGGGAGTGCACGAGAGGCAACTACACAGTGATGTTTCTGTCCCTCTCTCCCTTCCCCTCTGTCTAAAAACAAATAAGTAAAATCTGAAAGAAAAGAAAGAAAGAAAGAAAGAAAATGGCTAGTTCAGCATTTCCCAAATCCTGTTTTGAGGAATATTGTTCTGTGAGATATTAGTAGATATTCATAGACAAAGAAAAACAAAAAGGGTTGTTTGGTCAGAGATTTTTGGAAAACACTGGGTTAAGCACAGTGAGACAAGTTCTGTTATTTTAGTAATTTTCAGAATTTTTAACATTTATCGTGAGGCCAAGTCTAGCAGTGGTTTCCTTACTGGGTAATAAATACCAGCATAACCTGGGTATTTCTTCCAACTTTCTGGCCTCTTTCCACTCCCACCCCCCAGGTTGTAGTGGAAGATATGTTTGTAGTTTAAAAACATCCCCCAGGTGATCTTTATGCATGCCCACCTTCAGATGAAAACTGCTCAGTGAGTTACAGGCTTCCCGAATTTATTTGACCACAGAGTATCTCTTTTGAAAACTACATATTAACATTTCAAGGATTAGAAAAACATTTTCAGAGTCTGTGGGCTAGATTTTAAAGTCTTCGGAAGTAAACTGCAGTTTTTGCTGCAATTAGTCTGGTGACTAATTGATTTTCAGTTTTTGAAACACTTCTACCTTGGCTTTTATGACACTCTTACCTTCTGAGTCTCTTTATTTTCTGACCATGATTATAGGTTTTAATTTGCATTATCTTCAAACTCTGAAAAAGTTGATGTTTGCCTGAGAAATGGCATGACAAAAAGTTAACTTTTCTCCATGCTGTATTTCAGTGTTTACTAAACTCGTTTGTCTAGAAGCATTGCTAAAATCATGTAATAATGAGTAGCAGGCTAAATTTGGTCAGCTGTATTGAGATAACTTCTAAAAGGTCTTTTGATTTCAGCATATGTATATATGTGCAGATATATATTTTATATATGTAACTTTATATTTGCTACTCAGAAATTTCAAGACATTGAAGAAACTCATCTCATTCACATAAAGGAAATTATAGGATCTTTGTCAAATGCTATAAAGGAAATTCATTTGCAAATAGGCCAGGTAAGTTTTTATTTCTGTTGAACTGATTCTTCAAAATTTTATGTTCATTTATGATTCTTTAAGAACCCAAAACTCATAACATGCTACTGAATTTTCAGGTAAAAAAATACATATTTACATATATTAAGTATAAAATAAACTGAATTTTTGACTGAATTTATCAAGAATGATAATTCAAATTAATTTTTTAAATTAACTGTTTAGTCCTCATTACATTAAAATTATGAAGTTACCAATTTTTAAATATTTAATTTTTGAAGTTTTACTGTTTTAAAAATTAGAACAGCATCTTCAGTAAGTTACAGAACTTCTACTTAGATGTTTTCCAAAAATATAAGTGTTTATAATCACAGTTTGTGATTCATTGAAATATAGTAGAGAAAGATGAAGTCTGTTATTTTTTTTATTAAATATCTAAAAGTTTTAATTGCCTGTGTAATTTTTATTTATCATAAGAGTTATGTTCTAAGAAGGGGCTAGCAAGAAGTATTCATAGTGACCAAAAATAAAAAGAAGAAGAATTATGTTCTAAAACATTCCAGGAAGAGAACATGAAACTGCATTTACTTTTAAGGTTGTGCAATCATATCTTAAGGAGTTCACATAAATAGTGGTTGGTTCTCGCAGATCTACTAACACTATAAGTTAAGTAATGGAGCATGTTAAATACATGAAAATTCTCAAAGGCTCTGGGTCAAAAAATATTTTGGTGTAAGGAATTTTAATTGCTTTGTGGAAATTTTGTCTTATATACAGTACTTATGGAAAAAAAACTTTATCTCATATTAATAGGTCCACGAAGAATTTATAAATAACATGGCTAACACTACAGTTGAAAGCTTGATACAAAAATTTGCTGAGTCAAAAGGCACTGGAAAGGAAAGACCTGGTAAGATGATAAACTCTGCAAGAAAATGTATTCACATTTCCCATCCAGCAACTAAATGTGTTTGCCTTTGAATTCCAAAACTGCAAAATGGAACTTAGGAGATACCCCAAAATTTGTTTAAAATCTCAGGTATCATTTATTTTGTGTCTGATGATATTTAAGATTTTTTTAACCTTTAGTGGTTAATAATTTAGTGTTACTTAAAATGGTTATAACCTTGACTAAATGAATATATTGCAGTTTATATTTTTGAAGGTAAGTTAGCAACAGGAGGCCATTTTAATGAGAAAAAGAGTAGGAGAGAATATTGAGTGCTCAGAGCATTGAGGCCAATGAAGAGTGTTTCTTAAAATGTAATACCTTTGAACAACAATAAAGTAATTTTTAAAAAACATAGAATAAACTAACCACTACTCAAAAAAATTAATACTTTTTTGTTTCTCATTCACATAGTATTCAACAGAAATATGTATATATTTATAGTGTAAAAATTTTATATTTAAAACTAGCCAGCTGGACTCAGTGTAGATGATCCCACTTTTGTTGGCAACATCCAGAGAACCATAGTCTGGAGCCAGTCGAACACAGGCCTTCTTCTCCCCATCAGGCCTGCTCAGGTGGCCTTGACCATATCAGTGTCACAGAGCTTCTTCACAGCCTGTTTGACCTGGTGCTGGTGGGCCTTGACATCCACAGTGAACACACCTGTATTGTGGCATTCTGTATTTTTCATGGCTGATTGGGTATTTAGGGGGCTTGATGATAGTATAGTGGTCAGGCTTATTTTTCCTGGGGGTGTTCTTCTGAGGATATTTATGGTGCCTTTGGAGCCACAGTGTCTTAGGCCTCCCAAAGGTGGGTGACGTGCAGATCCTCTTTTTGAGACTGTGGATGCCTTTAGCACTGCTTTTTTTTTTTTTTGCCTTGGCTTCAGCTTTGGAGGCCAAGGGCTTCTTGGCTTTGGGCACCATCGTCATGAAAAGGTATTCAACAAATATATTAATTGAGAATTAACAGTATTCCTGACACTGTTTTTAGACACTGGGGATACACCAGTGAACAAATGCATACAGAAATCCCCGTTCCTATTTTATGAACAAATGTTTATTGGTATTCCGAATCTTATTTTAATAAGCATGTTATGATATGTCAGATGTAGTAAGTAACTCATTTCCTTCCCCTGCTCATCATACTTACAGTATTGCAGACTTCTATTCATTAGTTACTCTACCATGTTCTTGCAAGATAACTTGTTTCACAGGTAAAAACAATTCAGACCAGTAAAGAAGTTAAAGTATGGTTTAGAATTCAGGAAAACAGATAAGTGATTTGTGGAGAAGTCTGGGAACCATTTTTTTTTTTTTTTCAGTGCAGTTCACAGAACTAGAACTTCAAACTAAATCATCTTGGCTTTCTTCTTCCTACTTATTAAGTTTCAAATCACAGTGATTCAATTATGTGAGTAGTTGTTCCCTTCAGACCTTTCCATGCTGTCTCTACCAGCCTGATTAATTGCAGCAGCCAGTTTCTGAGTACCAGCATAGCAGACTGTTTTGCATGTTATAGCACATTCATGTTTTGACAATACATGAATGTGCTATAACATGAACTCATAATTGTACTACTCATAAATCTTTGACTCTTCGTTGTGGACAGAATGAAATTTAAACTCTGGACTTGGATTCAAAGCCTTTCAGGATCAGGCCTTGACTAGTCTTTAGTTTTATTTTCCACCGTTCCTTTCACAAATACCCTTCACTGCAGCCAGCCTGTATTGTTTATTGTTTCCTATACAAGCCCCTCCTTGTCTCTTGGTACCTTAGTTGCCCTCATGTCCTTACTCCAGAAAATGTTATATGCCACACCTTTCCTACCCTATCTCTTTCCATTTATTTGTCTAATGGATACATTCGTTAAAAGAGTCAGGTTAGGTGTTATTTCCACCATCAAAAGTGCCAGAGAACTTTAAAAGTACGTTTTTTTGGCATTGTTGCTATCTACCTTAAATTTTAATAATTGTGTACTTGTGAAGAAAAGTTTTATATTTGAGTCATCTGTTTATGTGTAAACAGTACATTTTTGTTGAACGTATGAACAAATGGGCATATAATAGTAAGGTTAGCAATTTAAGGGGGTTGGAGTGGATGGATTTGCTCTTTGAAAAGTCTTGGTGAGGGAATAGTAAATTATGATTAAAGTTTAGTGAGCACTTAACTATGTGCCATATACTGTGCTAAGAAAACTTTGCAGGCAAACTTTGATCTTCAACAACTCTTTGAAGGTAGGTACTGTTATTTCTATTTTTCAGATGAGGGAAATGTTGAGAGGTTAAATGATTTGCCTAAACTAGTACATGGCAGAGCTGGGGTTCTTGACTCCAAGGCTGATGATTTGGAGCAATTAGAATAGAACTGAGTAACGTTTACATATAGAGAGAGAATAGGATGTTGAGATATATAACCACAAAATAGTGAGAAACCCTAAAATTCCTTCAAAAGAGATTAAATTATAAATGAAGACCAGTTAAGAGAAGTAAAACAATTGGGGAACAAATTGAATTTTATATAGAGCATTTAGAAGTGTTCATAAAAAAAAAGGAAAGGTGTATTGCCTGGTTAAAAATGCCTTAGATGGAAATCTGAACAAAATTGGTAGACTGTCAGTATCTTGTTTGCAACATTATATTGTAGTCTTATGAAATGTTACAGGAAACCAGGCAAATATACAAGGGATCTCCATGTATTTTTTTAAACAACTCTATGTGAATCTACAATTCAGTAAAAATTTCAATTTTTTTATTTGTGACACAACACAATACTTAGCCTTGTAGTTTGTAGTCCACTCTTTACTAGCATTGAGACCTTCAAGCCCTAATGCCTTCATCCGTAAAGTGGGGGTAATAATAATACCTACCTCAATGGGTTGTGATGTTTACATGAGATAGTTATATTTATTGAGTACTTAATAAATGTTACTTTCAAAAATTAATAAAGTCTTGATTAATAGGTAGATAATAATGCATATTGTTTCTTTTTTTTTAAAGATTTTATTTACCTTTAGAGGGGAAGAGAAGGAGAGAGGGAGAGAAACATCAATGCATGGGTGCCTCTCATGTGTCCCCCTCTGGGAACTGGCCCACAACCCAGGCATGTGCCCTGACCAGGAACCGAACCGTGATCCCTTGGTTCGCAGGCCTGCGCTCAATCCACTGAGCTACGCCAGCTAGGGCTATATTGTTTTTTATAAATTTAAATATATTGGCCTCAAGATATACTGATACATGTAGAAAATTTCTGTAGCTAAATGGTGAGAGAAAGTCCAAGAATGGTGGTGGCGTGGGCTTTCCTAGAATCACTAGACCCAGGATTAGGTGACTGTTTCAGTGTGTCTGTCGACACTTACTTTCATAAAAAGTGGTCCTAGAACTAACAAAAAAGGGGGGGTTGTGGAATTATTACTTCTCTAATTGACTTATTGTGGGTGACTAGTTATAGCTCTTTCGTATAGGTCTGTCCGGGAAAAGTCCAGCCATTGTTAAAATTGCAACAATGGTTTGCACAACATTGATATAACCTTGCAGCCAAAGAGAGCAGACTGGAATGTGCATGAGTGAACAATGATGACTTCAGTGTACTAGTCAGTGGGGGTAGTAGATCCTCTTGAGTGAGCATGTGTACTGTGTGGCTGTCACATCAAAAATGACTGAGCGAGCAGAGCAATGAATCTGCATCAATTTTTGCATTAAGCATGAACATTCCTCCACAGAAGCTATTCGGATGAGATTCAGAAGGCTTTCAGGAATGGTGTAATGAATTTGTGGTGCAAATGACAGTGTAGCACAAATGCTTTAAAAATGGTCAAGAATCTGTTGAAAATGATCCATGTTTTGGAAAGTCTGCAAGAAGCAGAACACCTGAGAATGCTGAATGTGTACAGGCTGCAATCAAAGATTGGTAACTGACAGTGCGAGAACTTGAAGCTGATCTGGGGATTGCAAAAACTACTGTGTCTGAGATTTGGCTGCAGGATCTTGGCATGAAATGTGTCATAGCAAAATCAGTTCTGTGGCTTCTGGTGCCAGAGCAGAAGGAACATTGCAGCTGCAGGTGCTACAAGTGAACCCAAAGTAGGTCCCAAAGTGCTTACTTTGAAGGGGACCGAGGCGTCATTAGTTTATGTACAGTGTTTCTTGTATCTTCTTCACTAAATGTGTCTATTTTTCATACTACATTGCTGGATATTTTCTTAACAGACCTCAGTATATTCAGCTTATGGACACATGAACAAATGAGTCTTGTAACACAATGCAATGATTAAATTTTTTGTGTTTTTCAGAAAAATAACAGTCAAAATTTTACATGCGAGTATATGGAATTTATAGACTTAAAGGATTTTACTTTGTAAGATGTATTCTAACCTTCAATTTGTATACTATTGGTTGCTGTTAACATTTTATTTCTCCTGTTTTGTAAGGGCCCCCTCTGGTGGATGAATTCCTTCCTAAATTAGTTTTAGTCCTATGGAGTACACATTTCAAAAGAGGCCCAGTTCTTTAAAAACTACATAACCCTAAAAGTTAACCTATTTCTCTTGTGCTGAAAATTACTACTTTTTTTTAGTCAGTTATCTGTTGAAAGATATCTAACCTTTAATTTAGTCTTTAATTATCTTGTGTCAGTCAACACTGAGAGCATTAAGTTTTTTCCTATTCATTGAGACTGTTATATACCGCTTATATGCAGTAACATTTTTGTCCTTACTTTTTATTGAGATATGCTTGAAATGCAATATTGTATTTGTTTATAACGATTTGATATATGTACATATTGTGAAGTAAATGCCAAAATAAGTTTAGTTAATATCTATCTCCATACATAGATATGTGTATGGAGTATGTAATACATAGTTTTTTTTCTTGTGATAAAAACTTTTAAGAACTACTTTTGTAGCTTTCAAATATACAGTGAAATATTGTTAACTGTAGTCACCATGCTGTGTATTACATCTCCAGGAATTTTTAACCTTGTAATTAGAAGTTTTACCTTTGGATCACCTTTACCCGTTTTGCTCAGTCCTTATTCTCCTCCTCTGGCAACCACCAACATGTTCTCTCTAGGAGGTTTTTTTTTAGATTCCATATATAATTAAGATCATATAGTATTTGTCTTTCTCTGACTTACTTCACTTAGCATAATGCCCTCAAGTTCCATCCACATTGTCATAAGTTGCAGAGTTTCTTTATGTGGCTGAATAATATTCCATTGTATAAATAGACATACTACATTTTCTTTATGTTCATCTGTCACTGGACACAGGTCGTTTGTATGTCTTGGCTATTGTAAATAGTGTTTCAGTGAACATGGGGGTACAGATACCTTTTTGAGATAGTGATTTTATTTCTTTAAGTTGGATATGCAGAAGTAGAATTGCTAGATCTTATGGTGGCTCAATTTTAAAACTTTTGAGGAACCTCCATACAGTTTTTTTAAATTAATTTTAATTGTTGTGTGTGGCTGTTCTGGAATTTGAATCACCGTAATTGGATGATGCTTGGAATATTGAAGCACCTATGATCTGAAAGTATCATGAATAAATAGGTGTTTTCTAACTTTGATACTGTTTTATATTCTAATGACATTATCCTAGTATTTCTGACTATTCTTATGTATTTTAGTTGCCACAGGAGGTTAAAATTCATATATATTTTAAATATTTATTTTTATAGAGAAAGGAAGGGAGGAAGAAAGAGAGAAACATTGATGTGTGAGAGAAACATCCATCGGTTGCCTCTTGCATTCCCCCAACCAGAGGGACCTGGCCTGCAGCCCAGGCATGTTCCCTGAGTGGAAATCATACTGACCCCCTTTTGGTTTGCAGGATGGTGCTCAACCCACTGAGCCATACCAGTCAGGGCAAAATTCATATTTTTGAAGTTTTCTGTTTTATAGTCATTCTGCTGATTTTACTGTAATCTGTTTGTAATTCATAAAAGTTAAGCAGTTTTCTACTTACAAGACACAAAAGGCTCAGTAACTTAAACGAAGTGAAATATTGGAAGGCCAGTGTGTAATATGTTGAAGCAAAAACACATCTATATTTTCATTATAATGTAATATAGGTTTATAGCTTCCATTTTTAGACTTCCAAAGTCTATACTATATGTGAAGATAGAAATAGGAAAAGTCTGAGAAAGGCGATATAAGAAATGATTAGCCAGCCCTGACCAGGTGGCTTGGTTAGAGCATCATCACATACACTGAAAGGTTGCAGGTTCAGTCCCATCAGGGCATATATCTAGGCTGCAGGTTCAGTCCCCAGTTGGGATGCATATGGGAGGCAGCTGATCAGTGTTTCTCTTTTACATTGATGTTTCTCTTCCTCTGTTCAATCAATAAACATATCCTTGGGTGAGGATTTAAAAAACCCCAACAATCAGCCACAAAAAGGGGAGAAATGAGATTATTGTAGTCAGACTGCTTAAATGAAATTAATTGATTAGACAGTATTTGGAATATTGTAGCTTTACACTAGATATTAATTTAAAGTGTGAGGTATTCCTGACCAGGTGGCTCAGTTGGTTGGAGCATCATCCTGTACACCAGAAGGTTTCCTGTTTTGACTCCAGTCAGGTCACATTCCTGGGTTACAGGTTTCATCCCAGGTCTGGGTGCTTGTGGGATGTGGCCAATTGCTTGAGCGTCCCCCCCCCCATTATCTCCCCCCCCCCCAAATAAACATATCCTTGGGTGAGGATAAGTAAGTAAGTAAGTAAATAAATAAATAAATAAATAAAGTGTATAGTAAAGCAAAACATAAAATCTAGTGACTCTCTTTACAGAACCATCAAGGATATGGAATAATATCAAACCCATGAATGGAGCCACTAACCACTATCCCCACCAATTTTTGTTTAAGCTAGAGAGGCAGATTTAGATTTCTACCTTGTGTAGAAAGCAAAATTAAGAATAGCTAAGAAGAGCCAAAGACCCATAAACCACACTAGATATCCTGTGATTACTTGGTTTTTCTCTTTTTTAATTATATTTTATTGGTTATGCTATTAACAGTTATCTCGATTTTTCCCCTTTGCTCCCCCTCCACTCAGTGCCCACCACTCCCTCAGACCCCCCACCATTGCTCATGTCCATGGATCATGTGTATAAGTTCTTTGGTTACTCCATTTCCTATACTGTACTTTACATCTCCATGGCTATTTATTCTGTGACTGTTTGTACTTTTTTTTTTAAATAAGGAAAGATTTTTAAAAATTACTCACTTTTAGAGAATGGGGAAAGGAGGGAAAAAGGGAGAGAAACACTGATGTGTGGTTACTTCTCACAATTGGGGACCTGACCCACGACCCAGGCATGTGCCCTGTCTGAGAATCAAACCAGCAACCCTTCAGTTTGTAGGCCAGCACTCAGTCCACTGAGCCACACCAGCCAGGGCTGATTTAGATTATATTGTGTTAATTTATTTTCTCTTAGTTACTACCACTTATCAAGTTATATTTCAGCAGTCCAGGTATGATTTGGGCTATAACATGCATGCTTGTACTTCTTAATCCCCTCACCTCTTCATCCATTCTCCCACACCCCCTCCCATCTGACAACCATCTTTTAACTAATTTTTCTCTTGATGCTTTTAAGATTCTCTCTTTGTCTTTAACCTTAGGCATTTTAATTGTGATATGTCTTGGAGTGGCCTCCTTGCATGTATCTTGTTTGGGGCTCTCTGTGCTTCCTGGAGTTGCATGTCTATTTTCTTCACCAAATTAGGGAAGTTTTCTTTCACTATTTTTTCACATTTCCAATTTCTTTCTCTTCTTCCAGCACACCTATAGTGCAAATGTTGGATCTCTTGAAGTTCTTTCACAGGTTGCTTACACTGTCCTCATTTTTTGAGATTGTTTTTTCTTGTTCTGATTGGTTTTTTGTTTTGTTTTATTTTGTTTTTGCTTCCTTATGTTCCAAATCATTGATTTAATTCTCAGCTTCATCCACTCTACTGTTGATTCCCTGTAAACTGTTCTTTATTTCAATTAGTGTATCCTTCATTTCTAGACTGGATCTTTTTTATGCTGTTGAGCATCCTTATAATCAGTGTTTTGAACTCCGCATCTGATAGATTGCTTATCTCCATTTCATTTAGGTCTTTTTCTGGAGTTGATCTGTTCTTTCATTTAGGCCATGTTTCTTTGTCTCCAATTTTGGCAGTCACCTAGTGTTTGTTTCTATGTATTGGACTTGACTCTGTCTTCGTAGTGTTGCCTTAGTAGGTATCCTGTAGGGACCAGTGGCACAGCCTCCCCTAAGTACTCAGCCACCCAAACTGGGTACTCAAGGTGTACCCTTTGCGTGGGCTGAGTACATCCTCCTTTTATAGTTGAGCCTTGGTTGCTGTTGGCAGGTCATTGGAGGTATTTACCCAGACCAGTCAGCTGCAAGGATTGGCTGTGACCACTCACCACCATCCTGTGCCCTCCATGGATGATCAGCTGTGCAGGGGCAGGGTAGTGGTGCTCTGACATGGTCTGTAAGTGTCCATTGGGTTCGCTGGCCCCAGAGTTTCCCAGGTGGTACAGGTGGTTCAGCCTCCACCTGTCTTGGGCCCAGGGGACCGTGCCTGAGCTATAAAGCAATCCCAGGTGGCTGCTATCTGTGCTGGGCTTAGAGATTCCCAGGAGAAGCCAAACTGTGATTCTAATCTGGCTGCTGCTAGTGCCAGGCCTGGGGCTCACTGAAGTCAGCTACTGCTTCTTTGCGAGTTAGGAAGTTGTGAAGCAGGAGCCAAGAGACTAGCCATTCACATGGAAAAGCAGCTTGGGTGGGCCCCTAAGTTGGGTGGGGCAGAGTGTCTGGGGATCTCCAAGGTGGATCAGACAGTATTAGCCAGGTTAATTGAGTCTCAGATGTGGTACCATCCTGTGGGCTCTGTTGGGGAAGGGTTTAGCAAAGGGACAGTGGCCCCTGCTCACCCTAATGCCAGACGCTGCAGTTTCTCCCTGTATATCACTGGTGCATTTCAAGCTGCTACCCTAGTTGCTGGAGCTCAGAGGGAGTGAGTCTGAGTAGATCAGTCTTTAAGTATGTGGGTTCTTTAAGAGGAACTGCTTGGGGTTCCAGAAGTTTCTTCCACCAACTCAATGGCCGCTGGTGTTTGTAGCCAGAAGTTGTGGTGACTCATCGTCCTGGCACTGGAACCCTGGGATGGGGGGCCAGGTGTGGGTCTGGGACTCCTTGCTCCCAAGATACCCCTCTCAAGTTTTTATCTACCACCTGTGGGTGCGGGACCAGCTTGTTGTGCATCTATGCCCCTCCTACCAGTCTGGATGGATGTGGTTTTTTTAGTTCTGTAGTTGTCAGACTTCTATTCAACTCTATTTCTAATGGTTCTGAGTGATGGCTGTTCAATATATTAGTTGTAATTTTGATGTTGTGTGAATAGGCAAGCCATGTCTGCCTACACTGTCATCTTGACCAGAAGTCAGTTTTTCTCTTAGATAACAAGGGGCAATGACCAGAGAAAGAGGAAAGAAGAATGAATAATGATTAGGGGGTAGGATAACATAGATTAGCAGAAACAAGAAAGTAAAAGAGCAAGGCCCTCAAAAGAAATTAAATAGAAAAATTCCACTTTGTGAAGGAATACACCTTAACCTATTGTGTCCTGGCTACCTGGGGCAGAGGCATAGAATGTGCCCTGTGGGATGTATATGCCATTTGGTGATGATTCACTTTTATTTATACCTTCTAGAACAGGAGTCGACAAACTATGGCCAATGAACCAAATTTAGTTATGCTTGTTTTTGTGAGAACTATAAAAAATAGGTTTACATTTTAAATGATTAAGGGAAATAATCAAAAGAAGAGTAGTATTTTGTGATACTTGAAAATTACAAAAGTCTGATTTGAGTGTCTAAAGAAGGTTTTTTTCTGTATTGTCTGTGGCTACATTCGCACTGCATACAATAGCAGAGGTCAGTAGATGTGACAGACCTTATGGCCCACAGAGTCTAAAATATTTACTATTTGACTCTTTACGGAAAATGTCTGTCTGTCCTTTGTTAGAGAATACATTTCTTGTGTAGTAGCAGATACGTCATAATACTTTAGAATGGTGTAGCTCATAACAATACATGATCTTTCTTGGACAGCTGATTCTGCTGTTCTTAGGTTCAGAAACCATTTCATCTGACATTCTGCACCAGCTACATCTGCAGTCATTATTACAGCGCAGTAACTGGTCCTCATAATAATAACCCTGAATGGTGAAGTAAAGATTAAACTGTTTTGCACAGGCTTTGAGGAAAGCTTAGTTCTGTTTGAAATAGCCATTAGAATGTTAAATGTATACTCTGGCAGCAAAATAGAATAAAGTAAGCTGATGAGCTGATGATAATTTTTTTATATGTGTATAATAGCTAGGACAGAGTTAGACTTTTTTGCAGTCTGTAAAAAGGGCTAACTCGAGCCAATTTGCACTTAAAAGAAAATTTAATGGAAAGAAACCGAGGTATCCCAAGGATCCAAAATCAGAAATGTAGCCATGGTTCCAGAAAGAAACCCAGACCTATAGGCAAACTAGGTATTGATTTTTCTTTATATAATCTCTGCATTTCTATGGCATTATTATTATCTTCATCATCATCATCATCATTATTCTGTAGAATGGCTTTCTTTGCTTTTCCAGGCACATGACATAAGGTGACGTCCCAGTAATTTCTAGGTACTTTTACTTTTTTTAAATGGCAGACACAGCTCAGAATTAACCTAGGTTTCTGTCCCTTTCCAAATTTCTGAGAGAAAGATCTGGTTCAAGTAATATTGAGTCAGGTAATCTTTCTAGTCCAGTCAATTCTGACTAAGTCATGCAGTATGTACATGGCTTCTGGTACCACTTGTGGAGAAGGGGTAGATCACCAGAGAAAAGAGGTTATAGTGAGCTGGGTATAATTGCCCAAGGTTTTATCAGGATTACATGGTGACAATATGACTAAGTCTGGGATTATGGAGGCATTGTTAGATTTTGGATGTAGGAGCAAATTATATTTCAGTGTTATGATTCTGCATTTGGGGAAATAAAAATGTGGGATTTTTTACAGTGACTGAAATCCCATGGTTAAAATTCGGTTTTTTTGTTTTAAGACCATGGTTCCTAAATTTGCCTCATCACTGGTTCTCAAGCCGTGGGTACATATAAGAAAAACTTACAGAAATCTTTTCCCTTGCCATTACTCTTTTCTTTTAAAAAAAAATGTACAGACAGTGCACTATCCCAGAAACACAGATTTCATTGGTATAGGGTGGGTCCTTGGTGCTATTATATTTTAAAATTCCTCATCTATTTGTAATATGCAGCCATTGTTGAGGACCTGGAGCACTACATCACTGGATGCTTGTTTTAGTATAGAGTTTCACACCCTCCCCCCAGCCTACTGAATCAGAATTTGCGTTTTAATAAGATTCCCAGGCAGCTTGTATGCACAGTAAAATTGGATAAACACTCTCTAGGCTTCCTGAATATTTGGCAATGGAACCAGGAGTTTACTAGGTCTGTAGTTTTCAAAAGTGTGATCCTGGGACCATGGGGATCACCTGGAAACCTGTTAAAAATGTACTTTCTTGAACACCAGCCTATAACTTCCAAATAGGACACTGAGGTGGGTGGGGCCCAGCAGTTTGTGGTTGACAAGCCCTCCTGGTGATTCTGGGTGATTCTGATGCAGGTTTTGGGATTTGAGACCACTGGATTGAAGGAATTTTTCCCCTCGAGCCTTTTATTAAAATAAATACTCTTGGAGTGAAGTGACATTGATGTTGCAACTTGTAAATGATTTGGCAAGTGAAAAAAGAAAAAACTACACATATATGTGTAGAGAGAAAAAGAACAAGTATGATGAAATGTATTATTGTTATTCCTCATATCATTTATATAAATGATATGACTTAGATTCCGAAGTAGTAAGTAACTAGTCCAAGGTAATCAGCCAGCAAGCACATGGTAAAACCAGAACTTGGGCCTCTGTGCCCCTTGCGCATTACTACAAGCTGGAATTTGATGCCCTTTTCCATGTTAGCTTGCCTGGTTCGTCATCCCAGGCATGTAGGAATGCGGCTGTGTTGCGTTCCACAGACCCAAGAGCAAACTAGAGAATGCGTAATTGACTTTCATTACTATGAGTCACACCCATCTTTCTTTCCTCCCTCCCACCTCTCTACCTTTTCCCCTACAGCCTTCACTGTCATACTTTTTGGTAGACTTTGAGGGTCTGGGCATGTTTGTATCTTTCACTTTGGCATCTAATTGGGACCAAGTGTTCTGTGGTTTAGGTGGGCATATTCAGGAATATGCTTGATTTGAGTAGCCCAGATTTATTATTTGAGTTTTGAGGCTTACTTTAGCTAGACAGAGTTGCAGATTTGCCCTGTTCATGGCCTTAGAGTTAGAATTGATTATGAAACAATGGGAACTATTAATTAAATACTTCACATTTTTTATTCTCTGCATCATTCCTCAAAATAGTTGTGGTGATTAAAGATTACTGTTATATAGTCTTTTATAACATTCCGTAAAAGTTTTGATCCAAGTTAGAGTAGGATGAATTCTTTAGGTTGTTGACTTTTTTCTTTTTTTTTTATAGCAGTAATTTATTCCTACCTGATGATTAAAGCATCATATGTAAGCATTGTTTTACTTTAGATCATTGATCTCTCAGAATTCTGTCTTTAATTTCTTTTACCTTTAATTGAACTCATGATGTCATTTTTAGATATCGTATAAAAGAGAACCAGGAGACAGAGCCACAGTGGTCTTACTTTTATACAAACTAAATTGCCATTGTGGCCCAGTATAAATCTAAGTGCTGAGAGCAGTTACTTATTTTCACAACAGAATTAATTGAGCCTAAGAGAGTTGAAATTCCAGTTGTAGCAAACTATTCTTTCTGGCTCTTGCTCTGGCTTTGATATTGTCAGGAAGAGTAACTTGTCTTATGCCTAAATAGCAGAATCATGGGCAGTGAACAGCATTTGAGGGATGCTGAATAAACTTTCTACTTGTTAAACAGTTCAGAAGTGATGTGCTGCGGTGTGATCAGAATATTAGTTGATATCCAGCTGAGCTGTCAACTGGCACTGAGCCAGGCACACAAAGCTTTGCCATGTGGAGCATATGCTATTTGAAGAGAACATCTTTTTTCATGCATAACTTAATGTTTTTTTTAAATGATATATCTAGTTTTATTATACCACAAACTGTTAGTATTCTGATCTTTTTAGAAAAGCTTATGAATGGGTGGATGGTACTCATTTAAAAAATTTAAATATATATATAATTTGAAAGGATTTGACATCTTATACTTTAAAATTTCATTTTGAATAGTTTATTTTTATTGGACATTTTCGTATTTCAAGTGGATTTTAAGGGTAGGTTTAGAAAAGATAAAGAGAAAAGCCATGAAGATTACATTGGTATAGGAAAAAGGTTTTGTGGAGGGGGGCAGTAGAATTTTATTTAAAGGGATTAATTTTATGTTGTTAAGGAACAATATAAAATTGTTCCTTTAGTATTTTCACATATATAAAGGTGCCTGAAAGTTTTCAAAGAATATATGCTATATCTGCTAAGGTGATAGATATCAAAGTGTTTCTAGACATATTTTTATATCTGTCCAGCATCCAGCCATGTAATATGAAATAGAAAATTGTAAGATAAAAACTTGTACTGGACAATGATCCTCGTCCCCTTCAAAGTAGGCAGCTTGAGACCTCACACAGTTCTCCCAATCACCATCAGCTTCCCCGTCATATTTTCCTGAACGATTTGAAATCTTGTTCCATTCAAAGGTGATTTTAGTTTGGGGAAAAGCCAGAAGTCACAGTGTGCCAAATCTGGGTCATAGGGGGGCTGAGTCACCTGGGTGATTTGGTGTTTCAGAAAAATACTCTGCACGACACATGATGCATGAGTAGGCGTTTTGTCCTGATGAAGCAGTCAATCACCAGTTACCCACAGCCATGGCTGTTGTTGGTTCTATTACATCTCTCAACCTACAAAGAACATTGAGGTAGAACTCCTCATTAATTGTTTGGCCTGGAAGGGCATACTCGTGATGGACACCTTCCCAGTCAAAACAACACATTATGTGGTTTCGATCTTGCTGCGACTTTGGCATTCCTTGTTCGGGTGTGGAGAAGCAGGCAGCTTCCATTGGGATGACTGGGCCTTTGTTTCTATAACATAGCTGTAGACCCATGATTCATCTCTGGTTATGACCTGCTTGAGGAAATCTGGTTCATTGGTAGCGGTCTGAATCAAGTCATTAGCAACTGCAGCACAGTGTTTCTTCTGCTTTGGTAGCAGAAGCCACAGAACAGATTTTGCTATGACACATTTCATGCCAAGATCCTGCATCCAAATCTCAGACACAGCAGTTTTTGCAATCCCCAGATCAGCTTCAAGTTCTCGCACTGTCAGTTGCTGATCTTTGTTCATTGCAGCCCATATATATTCAACATTCTCAGATGTTCTGCTTGTTGCAGACCTTCCAGAATGTGGATCATTTCCAACAGATTCTTGACCATCTTTAAAGTATTTGTGCCACACTGTCATTTGCACCACATTCATTACACCATTCCTGAAAGCCTTCTGAATCATCCGAATAGCTTCTGTGGAGGAATGTTCACACTTAATGCAAAAATTGATGCAGATTCATTGCTCTGCTCGCTCAGTCATTTTTGATGTGACAGCCACACAGTACACGTGCTCACTCAAGAGGATCTACTACCCCCACTGACTAGTACACTGAAGTCATCATTCACTCATGCGTATTACATCAATTTTGTGCAAACCATTCTTGTAATTTTAACAGCGACTGGACTTTTTTCCAGATAGACCTTGTATATAAAGGGCTTTCTGTAAATTATGATCGTATTAATAAGCTAGTCTCCATTTTTAAAACTGTTAGGATTATTTTGATTTTTAAATTTATTGCTCATATTTTAATATTATCACATGGCACTGAAACACATTTCAGAACATTTCAAAAGATTCAGTTGACCCTTGAACAATATGGAGGTTGGTGGTGTTGACCCTCTCATGGTTGAAGATCTGTATATAGCTTTACTCCCCTGAAACTTGTCTGTTGGTATTCATCAGGAGATTGTTTCCCAGACCCCCAAGGATACCGAAATGTATATATGCGCAGGTCCCCCTGTACAAAGTGGTATAGATCAATGCATACAGTTGACCCTCACCCAACTGTGAATCAAAAACAGCAAAGGTATTTAGTGGGAAAAAATCCATGTAAGTGTGGACCTCACAGTTCAAATCCATGTTGTTTAAGGATCAGCTTTATTTTAATGGGGTTTGATTTGATTGTTTTCTACCAGCTTTTATTTTTAAACTAGCAGTTCATATATATACATATATATTTTTTTAGGCCTTATTGAATTTGAAGAATGTGATCCTGCTAGTGCAGTTGAAGGTAAGTTAACCAGCTGTGATGTGTGGCAATTAGCTAATGTCTTCTGTTCATTGAAAAAGTAGAGAGGGGCTGCTTTCCATTGGTGTCAGCATGTGTATGAAATGATGAAAAAATCTGAGTATTGTTTGAAGGCCTACAGAATCTCATCTTTGCTTACTAAATAAATGGTAGGTTAGCTGAAAAGATTATTATTGGTTAGAATATACATTTTGAAAGTTGAATGTAAGTGCACTTATTTTCAAATACACATTGACATTACTTTCCTCATTGACACTCAATGTCATAAATGCGAAGCTCATTACTGCATAATATATAGTGCTTGTCCTATAGTAGATAATGTTTCAGTAATTAATGAGGTTATGCATTAATGTTGATATTACCATCATTCAGATGGGCGATGCTTTGACTTGAGGAAGGGTCCACACTCTACTTAAGTTCATGTTTTTCACAGTATGAAACCCAAGAGATGGCTGCTATTTTCATAATATTTTATATATCTTACTTTGTGAGCAACTAGATTTAATTTGAAAGCCAAGTTCTGATTTTTCTAAGACCTGTGTAAGAATTTAGAGAAATGGTTTGCTCTTGTGTGCAAGGTTATTATTGGAGTAGTCAGGAGCTCTGGGGCCTACGCTTCTTATAGTTACTAGCTCTTTGAGAGCAATAATGATTTAAATTCTCTGTACTTCAGCTTTTGTTATTATAAAATGTTGATAGTAAATAATACTCAAAATAAAACTGTATTTGATTTTTAAAATATTATAATGTGCTGTATTAATGTATGGTTTAGGGAGTTTGTTTTGCTTGAATACAAGGACATTATTCTGAGACACCTGAATTATAATCCTGGCTTACAGTGTTTACTAGTTATATACCACTGATTTTAAAAAAGGAGAACAAAAGTACCCTTGAATTTCTTCTTCTATAAGATGAGAAGTCAGCTTAGGTATGCTCTAGTTCTCATAGAGTAAGCAGGTAAGCTTTAAGTGCTGAATTCCATCAATAATTTAATAGCATGACTGACCTTTAGACCTTAATTTGTCATGCAAGAAGAGTAGAAAGAACTGCCCTATTGGGCATAGCAAAAATTATATTTGTTCATTTATGGTAGGATCCATAAATGAACATTGCTTATATTAGATATAACATGAATGCCATATTATAAGTTTTCCATGTTATTACTGTTAGTGGATCTGTTGTGTCTTTTTATTTAAAACAACATATTTCTCCTTTGTGACCCTCCAAAAAGGAAACATGATTTGACTTGTATTCATAATAAAATCTAATATAGTGAATAGCGTACTTTCTTGGAAGTTTTAAGATATCTGCAAATGCTTATTTTGCCTGATGTGACTTAGGGAATACTTAGAAAAGAAAAAAGAATTTCATCAATTGAGTGAATGTTCTAAAACCTTTGGGTGAATAATGCGCTGTGTTACATTAATTTAAGTCTAAACAGACTATAACTCTGATTTAAATATTAGGATTTAGCAATAAATATTTATTTCTTTCATTCAAATTTAGTAGCAACAGTTAATGAGTAAATTGTGTGTCAAGGTATAAGATGTATTTGTAAATTTAATAAATATATCAGGAACAGTTGTGCTTCTGTAACAATACACATTTATTTTAAGGTGTAAAACCAAGAAAAAGAAAGACATTTGGTTTGCCAGGAATAATTAAAAAGGAAAAGGATGCAGAGTCTGTGTAAGTATATTAAATATTGTTAAAGTCCTTTCTGTTGTTGTAAGTAATTAAAATACTGTTTTGAATTTGAAAAAGGAAAGTTTCTTTTGAAAATAACTCAAATTATATATGTCTGAGGGCTGAAAAATACAAACTTTCCTAAATACATTTGCCAGCTTCTCTGGCTTTACTTAAAAGTATTCACTTATTTTAAAATTTTAAGATGAAAGCTTTAGTGTCTTAAAGTGGAAACTTTTAAGATACTCTGTAAGATAATATGCATATTTTAAAATGTTAAAAACATGGGAAAACTAAAAATTTTTCTAAGTCTTGATGTGCAAGAAAAACCCACAGTCAACAATTGGATGAAAGTCCTTCTAGGCAACTCTAACCATGCAGGGACATAGTGTTTATGTTATAGGCTACTCGACTTACAGTGGGGTTACCTCCTGATAAACCTGTCATAACAGAAAATACAGGAAGTCGAAAATGCTTTTAGTACAGCTACCAAACATCACGACTTAGCCTTAAATGTGCTCAGAATACAGTATCCAGAGACACTAGCAACATAGTACAGATGTTCCCTGACTTAACGGTGGTTCAACTTACAGTTTTTCCATTTTACAATGATGTGACGGTGGTAGTCATTCAGTAGAAATTTGACTCTGAATTTTGAATTTTTATCCTTTTGCCAGCTAGAGATGTGCAGTATAACATTCTGTCGTGATGTCAGGCTGTGGCAGCCAGCTGCAGCTCCCAGTTAGTCCTTAGATCATGAGATTAAATAACTGGTACTCAATAGTGTACAGTGATGCCAGTGTTTTTTAGATATATTGTTTTGTGTTTCTGCATCCTATCATGTCTACAAAAATGCCCATCTGTGTCTCCTGCCTCTGGTGAGAAGAAGAAGGTAAATACTCTTGAGATGAAACTCAAGATAATTTCCCAATCGAAAGCTAATGTGAGTGTCTGAGCACATTTAAAGTAGGCTAGGTTAAGTAAGCTACTGCATTCAGTAGCCTATTGTATTAAATGCATTTTCATCTTACATTATTTTCAACTTACAATGGATTTATTGGGACACAACCCCATCATGAATCAAGGAGTATCTGTACACTATAGGGTATCAGTCAAAGAGTATCAAGTTGGACTATCTGTATGCCTAAGTGGAAAATGTTAAATGTGGGAGGGAAAAAAGCAATAACATGTTTGAACATTTATACTAGCCATCATTTTTAGATGGAGGATGGAGTGTACATTTGATTTACCTTTTTCGAAAATAGGAAAGTAGTATGCAAAGAATATATAATTTATCATGAAAGAATTTCAACTAGTATTAGGTAAGTGAGGTTTTGCTAGCTTGACTACATATTAGAACTACCTGGGAAATTAAAATAAACACATCTATGCCATATCCTATCTCAGACCAATTCATATTCTTGGGCAAGAGGCCCCAGCATAATTTCTGTTTTGTTTTGTTTAAAGCAGCCTGTGTGATTGTAAAATACATCTGGTGTTAACAGTCATTGAGCTGTTTGTCCAGAGACAAACTGGAATTAAGAATTTTTTCTTTTCATAATTACTCTACCCATTTGGATCGAAGAGACACTAAGTAAATGTCTTAAAGTGATTCATTGACCGGGCTGAAAATTTGTTCAAAATCTGTACTTCTCTAACATAATCAAAACTCTCATGAGATTTAATATTTTGGTGAGTACTTATTTGTACTCTCTTGTATTTGCACAAGAGAACAATTTGTGCTTTGGGTGTTTTTGCCTGCTACTTAGTTATATAGTCTTATCTGAGTTTCTCAGAATTTCTACCATTCTAAATGTCTGTTTCCTCCCCTCTCCCAAGTGGTGTATTTGGTTAACAAATTAAGACCAGTTGCAAAGTGATTTATATCTATAGTTACCATCTATTCTGCAAATATCTTTTTTGAGCATCTATGAAGTATTTTGCTAAGGGGAATGGAACCTCATTTCTTTTTATAACATTGGAAATACATTTGGAAATCTAAACAGTTGATTTGTAAGTAAGTTTTTAATGCACCAGTTCATCTGTTAGTGACTATATTATAAAAAGAAATGGCTGTAAATGAAATATTTTTATAATATATATTTTTCACAGCAGTTCATTCATTATATAAAAAGATTTATAATATTTATATATATGTATTTTCAAATAATTTTTCATGATGAGTAATTTCCCAATGTGATCATTAGGCCATTTGGATATTGGAATATTTTTACTAATGGGAATGCTAGGGCAGAAAATTATTCTTAAACCACTTCACCGTGATTTCCTTCTTTCAGCACTTCCTGGCAGGAAAAAAAAAAATGTTAGAATTTACTTTGCTTAAAATGCCTAAGGCTCTCGACAAACTTCCTCTCATAGCCTGAAGGCTTTTGAAATGCTAGCAGCTGTAGAAGAGGTGTCCTGCTTAGAGTATGCTCTTCTGGGGGCTTTATCTGCAGGTCTCATAGAGCCCACTGTGTGAAGGCAAACAGACAAGTATTTCAACGCAAAGACTCAAGAGTTCTGGCTTAAAGCCAGAGAATAAACTGGAACTTTTACACTTGCTTTTATTTTTAAACTGTATCTTTTTAAAAAGGTAGAAAGTAGAAATGTTCTAACATCTTAATTGATTTGATTCTGTAGAATGAGTGAATTTATTATTACAGTACCTTTTCTGGTAGAACATTTTCTCGGAGTACCGTGTTTTGCCACATATAATGTGCTTCCGTGGATAATGTGCCCCCCATGTTTTTGTGCACATTATACACAGGATTATTATGCCCATGGTATGTAATCACTATACCCAGGTATAAGGAGCATCCTTACTTTTCCCTCAAAAATTTAATGCAAAAAAAGTGTGCATTACACACAGCAAAATGTTGTACATAGGTTTTTATTATCTACCAATAATAAGGAAGCTCTTTCAAAAGTATGATTTTAAGTAAATAGAAAGATATATGGGATTTGCATTTACCTTGACCTTTTGGTGATTCAGTTGGATTAAAAGCAGTGCAGTCATCTCACTCTTTTTTCATTTCTTCAGTCTATTCCATTCTATTTTCCTATAACAAAATTCTTCAATTTGTAGACTCTCCTGGTTTGTGTTTTAGTCTTTGGGTAGATGGAGATTACTTGTCTATCCTAGATATTAATTTAGTGCTTTTTATTGTTAATTGGCTCTTAGGGTGAGTATAAAGCCTATATTTTCAGTCTGTTAAAGTGCCACATTTTCACATAATGTGCATTATCAGCCTCAAGCTAAAGATTATGTAACTAGTCCAAATGCCTTTTAAATATGCACTCTAAGTTTTTGTAAATTTGTTTTAAAATGTATACATAGAAATTATTCTAACCTTATTTTTTGTGGTTTCAGGGTCTTTAATTTCACATTTTTAGGTCTTTATTTGGTTTATTGAGAAGGTTGGTTATTATGGTTTAGTTTTACAATTAAAATAAGTTTTTACTAATTTACATTATATCCAGTCATATTTACCAGTTAAATGATAAAATACCAGTTCTGAACTACATATTACATTAGACTAGAAAACTATTCCAAATGGAAGTCTAAGTACTCATTTAACAAATTTGGAGGAAAGTGGGCCTGATTTTGCCCTGATCTGTGTGGCTTGGTTGGAATTCGTCTTGCAAAGCGAAAAAGGTCTGTGGTTCACTTCCCAGTTAGGGCAAAAAGCCTGGTTTGTAGGTTCAGTCTCCAGTCAGGTTGCATCCATGTTTGTTTCCCTCTCTTTCTCCTTCCTTTCGCTCCTCTCTGAAAATAAGTAAATAAAATCTTTTTTTAAAAGGTGGTTTTGATTTTTATATAGACTAGCTTATAGAAAGTAGTACACTTTAAACTTCAGTTTTGAAAGTATAGACATTTTTAAAAGTTTTGGAAATTTCTGTAGAAATGTTATTTACCAAGCCAGGCTTTCTTCTCTGAAGGAAACTTTTTTACACTTTGTCTCCTTGAAGAATTAAAGGTCACTAGACATCCTTGTAAGACTAACAGCTTCCTTGATAAGATTCATGTGTGCATTCATGGGAATACTTTAAAAAATACTTGTATTTTATTCGGTCATGTATTATGGGTACAGGAATGCTTTCTTTTGAATTTTAAAATTATTTGGCATATTTTAATCTTTATGAGATGATTTCTCTGAGTATTTTTATAGAGTTTAAATAAAAGTTATGCTTATATACCAAGGTGAATATTTTCAATAAAGTATTATTATCAGACAGTTGTAATAGTTGGCTATTTCTAATACTTTGTTTGTTTTAATAGGGAATGCCCTGATGCAGATTCACTTGTAAGTAGATTTTACTTGGATATAAACAGTTTAAATTAGCCATTTTAATTAGGAAATACCCAACATATTTGGGTTCAGTTGTTTACACATTTTTCCAAGAAAAATACTAATCATGTTATTGTAACTTCATTATTAAAATTATATTACAGATGCACTTCTGGCTTTATACGCCAGTGCTTTCCTGTTAAATAGAAAGTGTTTCTAACTGTCTTTGGCAAGTGGACATTTAACTTTTAAAATTGAGGGAGTGGTGCCACAGCATATTGCTCTTTCTTGGGAAGTATGCCAGATCTCAAATCTGCATACTCTATTGTGAAATGTGGTGCTCTTACTAATTTAGTCTGAGGTCTATTAAAAATAGTACTTTATCTGTTCCCGTATTTATTTAAGAGATTGTCGTTTTAGAAAAAATAACCATTGTTAGTACTTTTCTGTGCTTTTTATTTTGTTTTAAAGAAAATTTGTTTTTATTCCTTCTTTAAATATATTTCTTTGTATATAATTAAAGAAGATATCAAACAGAGCTCTCTGTGGTTACAGCAGAAGAGCAGATTTACCAGGTGGTGTAAGTAGTGCACACATTTTCAGGTTGCTCCTAAACACTGGTCATGTTGCTGAGTGCAGTAGTGAGGCTCTTCATCTCCTCTCCTTACTGGTTTTGCTGACATACTTATTGTTTCTTTTGGTTCCAAAACAGTTTCATCTTTTACAGCATAATGGTAGTACCAAAAAAAAAAAGAACTAGGTATTTTATGAAACGTTGTGTTTTGTATTAAGATAAAATTAGTACTTTGTTTCGTGTTTCAGCTTCAAAATAAGAAAACTATGGTTTGTTAATAAATTTATAGTGAAAATAATGAAATAGTCTCCTAATGAGCTCTGGGAATCATCAGAGTGTTTTTAGAATTAAAACATTTATGTTACCACTTGCCTGTTTTGATATACTTAGTTTATTAATTAATGAAAAAGCCAGCAGATGTGTTTGCCATTTACTTTAACAGTCATGCATTTATTTTATTTTCGAATTAACTATGTATAGCATTTGTTTGATGATTGCAACACTGCATGAAGTCCATTAGTACTTCATGTTTTATTTTATATATACTCTCTAAATAAAACATTTCTTTTTTTTCCAGTTTAAAACCATAGTTTATTTTTAATGTAGCTAGAAATATTCAGTAACTATATATTTTTAAGCAGAAAAAAACTCCTTCACTTTTCCATCTTACAGCATTATTAGCACAAGAAAAGAACATTTTCTTTATAAATGATACTTTATATGAAAATGAAAACATTTTTTAATTTGTGGAACTTAAAAGTCTAAAAGCACAGAACACATTTTCAGAAGACCAATTTTACTTTTACCCATTTATGGTAGTATTTGCAATGTTAAAATGTACTTAGGTAATGTATAGTTAAGTAAATAAAATCAAACAAGGAATTCAAAAGTAGCTGGTCTTGAGTTACTCGTAGTGTACATTAGAAGTTACAGGAGAGAACACATTAACGAAAGAACACTGGCAAGCTCAAACGTTAGGTTATATGCTGAATATTTTTGAAGGTTTAAAAATCATGCTCAATTAGCATACAGTTTTCTCACTTATGTAACATGCATTTCTATCTGCTTGTGTACAGCAAAGGGTCAGAATCTGAAAATCAACTTATGACTTCAGATATGTGCTATTTCAAAAATGTGTTCCATAAAATTTACTTCACTGCTCCTAGCACTGATTCTTCAAATAAGCAAGTACAGAGGGCCTCATCTCTTAAACTGCTTTCAGGTAGAAATCTCGAAATTCCTGGTACAGTGCCAGGACTTAGTCTTATAGAACATAGGAATTTAATACACAACAGAAAATGGGTCATTTTCTTTATGCTAGAGAGGGAAGGAGGGGTGGAAATATGGTTGCAGTATTTAAGAGCTGAAAAGAACAATGAGTCTTTCACAATACCAACACCACTACAATGAAGAACCACCATAGATCTCATCAGTTTTATAATCATGCTCTATCAAAAAGTTAGGTTCCCCTCCATGTATCTCAATTAACTCAAACCTTGTACTCTCTCCAAATACAAACTCTCTTTGTATTTCCTTTTTTTTTAGATTTTATTGATTGATTGATTGATTGATTATGCCATTGCAGTTGTTCTATTCCCCCCCTTCATTCCCCTCCACCCTACCTCCCCGTCCCCATTACCCCCCCTTTAGTTTATGACCATGTGTCTCAAGTCCTTTAGATTCTATATTTCCCATACTATTCTTGCCCCCCATCTATTTTCTATCTACTGTCTATGCTACTTATTTTCTGTACCTTCTCCCCCCTTCTCCTCCTCCCACTCCCCTGTTGCTAACCCTCCATGAGATCTTCATTTCTATGGTTCTGCTCCTGATCTAGCTGTCCTTTTAGGCTTTTGTTTTAGGTGTGGTTATTAATAACTGTGAGTTTGCTGTCTTTTCACTGTTCATATTTTTTATCTTCTTTTTCTTAGGTAAGTCCCTTTAACATTTCATATAATAAGGGCTTGGTGATGATGAACTCCTTGAATTTGATCTTATCTGAGAAGCATTTTATCTGTCCTTCCATTCTAAATGAAAGTTTTGCTGGTTGTAGGTCTTTAGATTTCATGACTAGGAATACCTCTTTCCAGCCCCTTCTTGCCTGTAAGGTCTCTTTTGAGAAATCTGCTGACAGTCTGATGGGGACTCCTTTGTAGGTGACTGTCCCCTTAGCTCTTGCTGCTTCTAGAATTCTCTCCTTCATTTTAATCTTGGCTAATGTAATGATGATGTGCCTTGGTGTGTTTCTTCCTGGGTCCACCTTCTTTGGGACTCTCTGAGCTTCCTGGATTTCCTGGAAGTCTATTTCCTTTGCCAGATTGGGGAAATTCTCCTTTATTATTTGTTCAAATAAGTTTTCCACTGGTGGCTGTGCCTTTCCCCCTTCTGGTACCCCTATAATTCGGATGTTGGAGCGTTTAAAGATGTCCTGGAGGTTCCTAAGCCTCTCCTCATTTCTTTGAATTCTTGTTTCTTGACTCTTTTCTGTTTGGCCATTATTTGCTTTCTTCTGGTCCACTCCATTGATTTGCGTCCCAGTATCCTTTTCATTGCTATTGGTGTGCTGTGCAATTCCATTCATTTCAATTAGTTTCGCCTTCATATATTTGTCTAATTTGTGGCTATAATCAACCAGTTCTGTGAGGATCGTGATGACCAGTGTTTTAAACTGTGCATCTGAGAGTTTTGCTATTTCTTCATCACTTAGATCTATGGGCTCTGGGGCTTTGAGATATTCTTGCGACATTTTTGGTCTGTTCTGGCCCTTTAAGTGTGAGAAGCGGCGCCTTGGACTCCCAAGTCGCTGGGTTGTGATGCTGTATGTGGGGGCGTGGTCAGAGCGGGGAAATGGCCGCACCCTCTGCTGTTTCGAGCCGCTGGGTGACGAGCAGAGCCTCAGGTGGTTCACCAGGGCTGGGCCACTCAGAGTCACTGGGTTATGACACTGTATGTGGAGGTGGGGTCAGAGCAGGGAAATGGCGGCGCCCTCCACTGCCGCTTGCCGCGGGACCTGCTGGGTCCCGGTCCAATCGCCCACTCCCTCGCCTGTCCACCCGCGCACAAATGCGCGACCACAGTCAACCCGCAGCCCTGCTCCCTCGCTGTTTCCCCACGGTCGGTCGCTCACTCAGTCACTTGCTCGGTCTCTCACTAGGTCCAACCCTGCACCTGGGTTCCGAGCACCTGAGTCCGTCTGACCGAGTTTTCCTGTGCTACCCTGCTCTGCCAGCTGCTGGTTTCGCCCCTCTTACCGGTCAGGCTGAAGAATTTGTTGTTATAAGACTTCTGAAAAGTTCAATTTTCTGTGTTCTGGATGTGTTTTCTGTTGCTAATATTCAGTTGTCTCTAAACTTGGTTGTGTGAGAAGGCACAGTGTCTCCACCTATGCCTCCATCTTGGCGGAAGTCTCCTGTATTCCCTAAATAGACAACTAAACATCAGAGGAAATTACTCCTTTCAACATCTTTTGATATGGTAAAATTTCCCTGGAAGTAGAAATCTAATATTTAAATATGAAATTTCTTAGCCAAGTAGAAAACTACAGCTGTTATGTGTATTACCCTACATAGTCATTATATGCATTATATATTAAGTTAAACCCAGCATTAAATATGCTTGCACAATTATACTGTGAATGATAGCAGTGATGATGCCAGTGAAATAGGACTATCTTCTGGTCAAAGAGTAAGGGCGGAAAACATAAAAACAAGTAGAAAGCTGACAAATAGTTGAGTATTTTCTGACCAGAAAAAGCAATTTTAAACATAGAAGTGTAAAAAGAAAAGTATTTCCTTATTTCCCCTTTGTGGAAATAATACAAAACATTTATTATTTATTTTATGTATCAGACAACATAGCTAAGTAGTACAACTCTACTGCAGCATTGTAAAAGTCATCCCTTCAGCACAGTGTAAGATGCATCTTAAATGCATCTCCACAGTTTAAATGCATCTGCACAAGGGTACGTGTTATTTAAAATGTAGTAAGGTTGCTGCTGCCCTACCAGGTACTTCCAGTCCCTACCCAGGTCCTACTGCAATACTGGTGGTCCCAGTAGTTTTATTGAAATAAATCATTTTTAAAAAAATAAAGCATTTAAAAAGAGAAACCAAAATGCCTCAGTAACTATAATATTCAACTCAAACTACCTATCTAAGTGTTACATTTACCTCCCACTAATAAATCTTTATTTCACTCAAACTGGGCAATAAATCTTTCATACTGAAGTATCTTTTGCCCAATTAATTCAAAGGAAAACACCAAAATGATTAGTAAAGAAAAGTGTAGTGTTTAACACACCCTTTTAATTTGTTTTTAAATATTTTTAAGATTTAAAAGTGTTTAAACTTTATAATTCCCAGTAGGAAAACATTATCTGAAAGAATACCGTAATGGCAAATCACTGTCACATGTTACAGCTGCATGTGGGGCAGAGGGGTAGGGATTCTCTTCAACACACCCCAGCTTTCTTCACGAGAAGGTCAGAGGTGCACTGGTTTGTATTATTGCGACATCCATTGAGTGATCCAAGTTCCTTTTCCTTCAGCAAGGGCTTTATCTGTCAGAAGGGTATTACGCTTGACTCCAAATTTGGCTGACAATTTACTGATTAGATTCATAACCTTTGGGTTGCTCTGATATTTTGACATATTTGCCGGGTTCTGAGCCACATCCTGGAAGGCCACCATAACTTCTGGATCCTGCATGGATGCAGGAAACTCTGGATCACTGAGAATTTCATTGAGCCCAGGCATTCCTGCCATTCCAGGCATTCCTCCAGGGAAATTACCAGGCATTCCCCCAGGAAAGCCACCTGGAAAAGAGCCATACTGAGCTCCTGATTGTCATCTGGCTTCTTCTTCCCTCTGGGCTCTCTCGTGTTCTTCCCTAGCCTTCTTAACCCTTTCCATTCTTTCTTTGATCTCTCACTCTTCAGGTTTCCGCTCATACTTTCTCCGTTGTTCTACAATTTTCTGGGCCCTTGGTTGAACTTCTTTCAGCATTGCACTAGCATCTTTATCGTAATCCAATTTACATGCAAGGACAAGATCATGGGCTGCTTCTCCCCAGTGGCCCAGAAGCCTCTGTGCTTTCCCTCGCCATTTATAAGGCTGAGCTGCATCAGGGTTTATTTCAATAGCTCTGTCACAATCTCTGATGGCAGCATTTGGCTTCTGTAATTTGATGAAGACACTGGGTCTCTTAGCATGCAGAATGGCCAAGCGAGGATTCAGCTTGATGGCATCTGTGAACAAGTCAATGGCTTTCTGTAGCTCACCATCATTTAGGGCATCAATGGCAGCCACTTTTTTCTCATTTGCCTGATCCATCATCTCCTCGGTTATCTCTACATTTTCATCCCCCATTTCCTGAGGGGCATCAGTGTCTGCTTCAATCACACCCTCATTGTCAATTTCTAGATCACTTTCCTCACTTGACAGTTCGTCTGTCTTTATGTCTTCCTCCTCCACCTTCTTACTATCTACTTTTTCTTCCTTATTTTCTTCTGATTTGGCTTTATGAGTAGCAGGTGGTATTTTACCTCCCATGCTCTCCACCCACTCCCTCAGGAAGCGCATTTCCTCAGTATGCAGAATGCTGGGATCCTGCCTACACATTTTCATGAAGACCCGAAGCTGCCGAAGCTCACTCACTTTGCGGGGATCCATTCTGGGAAGTGGCAGGGCGCAGCACATGAGACTAAGATTGCTAATTTGGCGTGACCATGTAGAAGGGGGCGGCTGCCATGAGGCAGAACAAACTAGAACCTCTAAATAAAACATTTCTAATGCTCTCAGCTCATTTGATACTATTCTATAATGACAAGTATGAACCAATTTTTAACTTCAGTCAGTATGTATCTGGAATTAGAAAAGGGCTTCTAAAAAATTCTTATGCCATGTAAGAAATGATTAATAAATTTATGCAGAAATAAAAAACTTATAAAATTAGAAAAATATCCCATAAAAGATTTGACTAACTAAAGATGAATTGGCAGAGAGTGTTTACAAGACATGTGACAAGGGGCTAATTACCTTCTATCATAAAGTTTTTACACAAATCAGTATAAAAGGTAAGCAGACACCCTGTAGGAAAAGAACAATTAAAAACAGGCACTTTTCATAAAAAGAAACAAAAATAGTATCTAAACATAAGAAATGTTCAAAATAGTCTCATTCTGATGCAAATTAGAATGAAAATCCTGTGTTCCAAAAGTAGAAATACTCTCCCATAATTACAAGGGCAAACTTAGGGAACTGTATTTCTTGGAAGTCGCTCCATATCAGACCATAAAAATGTTTTTCTTTTCTAATAGCTCTATACTACTGTATTTTTTGTATATATCATAGTTTATTTAACTATACTTGGATATTTAGGTACTTTCCCATAATTTTGAGTTACTGATAATCTTCAGTGAATAATTTTGTTGTGTACATATTTTTAAATTGTTGAGGGTGTATTTGGGGGGTAAATTCCTTGAAGTGGAATTCCAGGGTGGAAGAGGTAAACACATACATATTTTTTTAGAGATTGTTAAATTTCTCTCTGGAGGGATTGTACTGCAGTAAGTCCTCAGTCTTATTGATAGGTTCTGTGACTTCAAGTGAAACTTTGTATAACTAAACCATTTTTACCATAAGCTAGCTAATTGATATAAACAAGAATTAGGTTCCTGTGGCATCTAGTCAATGTTATATATATAACAAAACTAACTTATTCAAGGACCTGTGGTATTTTGTATTTACACCAGCAAAGTGTAAGAGTACATTTCCCCACAGCTTTGCCCACATAGGGTATTTTCAAGCTTTTGAATTTTTGCCAGTCTCAGGAGTAAAAGTAGTGTTTTAGTGTAGTTTTAACTTTCTAGGTAGTTTTTATTTCTACTTTTTGTGTTTTTAAAAAATATTTTATTTATTCTTTTAGAGAGGGGGGAAGGGAGGGTGAAAGAAAAGGAAAGAAACATCAGTGTGTGGTTGCCTCTCATGCACCCCCTACTGGGGACCTGGCCTGCAACCTGGGCATTTGCCCTGACTGGGAATCGAACTGGCAATCCTTTACTTCACAGTCCAGTGCTCAATCTTCTGAGGCACACCAGCCAGGGCTGTTTTTTGTGTTTTTGTATATATCTTATTTATTTCCATTTACTTAAGCTGTCTTCTGATATCATCACCTCTTTTCTACAGACACACAAAGTCTTGTGCTTTTTTTTTTAAGTATATTTTATTGGTTATTTTATTACAGTTGTCCCAATATTTCCTCCTTTGCCCCCCTCCACCTGGTACCTTCCCTCCAGCAATCCCCCCCCAGTTCATGTCCATGGGTCATGCATATGAGTTCTTTAGCTTCTCCATTTCCTTTACTGTTCTTAACATCTCCCTATTTTGTACCTACCAATTATGCTTCTTAATCCCTGTATCTTTTCTCCTATTGTCCCCCTTCCCCCTCCCCACTGGTAACCCCATGTGATTTCTTTTTTTAAAATCATCTTTGTATAGGAAGAACTGCATATTTATTTATAGGTTGTATTATTTGTGTGATCTTCATTTCTGTGATTCTGTTCTAGTTGTTTGTTTTTGTTTTTTTAGATTCAGTTGTTGATAGTTATGAGTTTGTTGTCATTTTAATGTTCATAGTTTTGATGGACTAACATTTCATATAACAATGGCTTGGTGATGATGAACTCCTTTAGCTTTGCCTTATCTGGGAAGCACTTTATCTGCCCTTCCATTCTAAATGATAACTTAGATGAATAGAGTAATCTAGATTATAGTTCCTTGCTTTTCATCACTTTGAATACTTTTTGCCAGTCCCTTCTAGACTGCAGAGTTTCTTTTGAGAAATCAGCTGATAGTCTTATGGGAACTCCCTTTTTAGGAAACTCCTTTTCTCTTGCTGCTTTTGAGATTCTCTCTATCTTTAACCTTTGGACTTTTAATTATGATGTGTCTTGGTGTGTTCCTCTTTGGATCCAACTTGCTTGGTACTCTCTCTGCTTCCTGGACTTTTATGTCTATTACCTTCACCAAATCAGGGATGCTTTCTTTCATTATTTTTTCAAGTAAGTTTTCAGTTTCTTGCTTTTCCTCTTGTTATTCTGGTATCCCTATGATTTGGGTATTGGCACTTTTGGAGATGTCCTAGAGTCTTTCTATTCTCTCCTCATTTTTTTGAAATCTTGTTTTTTCATTCTGTTCTGGTCGATTGTTTATTTCTTCCCCATGTTCCAAATAGTTGATTTGAACTCTGGCTTTCTTCTCTTCATCATTAGTTTCCTGTGGATTTTTCTTTATTTCTCTTAGTGTAGCCTTCATTTCTTCCCTTATGCTTTCGCCATATTCAGTGAGTTCTTTGAGCATCCTTATCACCAGTGTTTTGAATTCTGCGCCTGATAGGTTGGCTACCTCCATTTTGCTTAGTTCTTTTTCTGGGGTTTTGTTCTTTCATTTAGGCCATATTTGTCTCCTCAATTTGGCAGCCTCCCTGTATTTGTTTCTGTGTATTAAGTAGAGCCGCTTTGACTTCCTATCTTAGTGTACCTGTTAAGTTGTATGGGGTGAACCTTAGGTATTTGCCGGGGCAGGGCAACCTGCTTCACTGCTTTGTGGCTCTGTATGTGGGGGAAGGGTTGGAGAGGGAACAATGATGCTGAGACTTGCTCAGCTCCCACCCCGTTTCCAGTCATTTCACCACCACTCCCACCTTCCTGTATGTGACTGGCACCCTTCTAGCTGCCCCATTGGTGGTTCCCAGAGTGGGTGGGTTTGCATTCGTTTTAGGACCATGCAGGCCCTTTAAATGGCCTCTCCCAAGAAACCTGTAGTTTCTTCTGCCACCCTGATCCCCACTGGTTTTTACAGCCAGAAGTTATGAGGCTTTATTTTCCTGGCACTGGAAACCTGGACTGTGTAGTTTGGCCTGGGGCTGGGGTCACTTACTCTCAAGGCATCCCTCCCAATGTTATCTACCACACATGAATGTGGGACTAGTGGTTCTACTAGCCACCTTGCTGTTATTACGCCGCATCCTCTTCTCCCGGGCTCTCCCTCTCCAGCCCTCCTACCCATCTGGATGAATATGGCCTCTTTAAATCTTTGGTTGTCAGACTTTTATAGAGTTTGATTTTCTGGTAGTTTTGGGTGTTTTTTGTTTTGAGGTTATTTGTGATCCTTTTTGTGGTTGTGCAAGGAAGCAAAGTATGTCTGCATATGCCTCCATCTTGAACAGAAGTCTCATGCTTTTTTTTTTTAAACTGTAAAAATTTGATTGTCTACAGAACTGCTGGCATTTCACATGAACACCTATTCTGTACCTTTCAATGTTCCTTCTGTTTTATTTTGAAATGCTTTTCTATTACAAACTTCGGAAAAATGGAATGTGATTTGAAGCTAAGTAACTAAAAGATATAATTTCCCCACAGTGTTGAGATTGTGTTAACCTATTGACATTTGATAAATGATATAGCCCATCAGTAATAGTTAAGGTTTAATTATATTTTTGTAGGTTGGAACCATCATTACAGTAAAGTTTTCTTTTTCTTCTTCTTCCCATAGAACATTCCTGATGTAGATGAAGAAGGCTATAGTATAAAACCAGAAGCAAATCAGAATGATATCCTTTTATCATCTGAATATTCTTACGGATTGTGTTGTCATATAAGTAGACAGTTAAAATACTCTATTATTTTAAGGTTTTCAGGTTTTTTATTAATTATCATAAAATAATGCCATATCCTTTATTTGACATGTTTTTATTTTAAAAAGTTAGTAGTTATATTTCTGTTAAAAGTCTGTCTTATCTCTTGAAGGTTTTTGTTAACTTTTTATAAATGTGTGAAAAAATGGTTATGCATTAAGACAATTTAAAAACTAAATTTTTTAACTGATACTCACATACCAAAGAGAACCATTTCTACTCATCTAGTGATTCTGATTCTGAAGATGAAGAACCAAAGAAGTATCGGATAGAAATCAAACCTATGCATCCAAATAACTCACATCATACAATGGCTTCCTTGGATGAATTAAAAGTGTCTATAGGAAATATAACACTCTCTCCAGCAATATCTGTAAGTAAGAAAATGAGCAAGTTTGAACTTCTTACATAGAAGTCTTTTTTTTTTAACATCATTTTTTTTTAATTTAATTTATCTTTTTAGAAGGGAAGAGAAGGAGAGAAATATCAATGTATGGTTGCTTCTGGTGCATCCCCTGCTGGGAACTGGCCTGCAACCCAGGCATGTGCCCTGACGGGGAATCGAACTGCAATCTTTTTGTTCGCAGGCCCGTGCTCAATCCACTGAGCTACACCAGCCAGGGCACAGAAGTCTTTTAAAAATACCATGACTACTTGCATCTGCTTAATTTTCAGAATAAAAAAAAAAAGTGAAACATCACTTAACAATAGTTAAGCATGTTGGATAATGAAATATTTATATTTTTTAATTCAGCTTTATTGAGGTATATAGTTTATAATTTTTATACAGGCAAATGAACTTGTGAGTTTGGCTTAGTTTTGCTTTCTTTTGAAAATGTGTTACAAAAGGGGCAAAAGAAAATCTGTTTCTACTACTCTATTCTACAAATAGTGGTATATGACTCAGGCAGAATTTTGTGAAGTGGCAGTATTAATCTTTTCCTTATCGAATTTTTAAGTTTTTGTCTATGTTTTATGAACTTTACGTAGAAGGGAATTCTATAAAAATGAATTTAAAGATGAAATGATATCTTTGCATTTTTTTTGTCTGTCAGTGTAACATTTGTTTTTGTATACTTTTCATAGAAGGACAGGGAAAGGTAAGAATTCTTGGTTATAGTGATTGATTTCTCATTTTTGAGATATTATACTTAATATTTTTGAGGGAGTGAAAAAATCATACTATATCTTTCCATTGATGTTACAGTCTAAATTCAAAATTGTTAAACTCTGGGGGAAGAAAGTATGTCTTAGAATGATATTTAGTATGTCAGTACATGTTCACAATTGATATAAAACCTGTTCTCCTTGATAATAGAAAATAAAAGTTCTCACTATTTCATATTGTCATTTGATTATATATTTTAAGTAGTGTCTGTGTATGTGTTTGGATAAATTTTTTTTTCTCCCACTCATTCAGTTTTAAAATTTTATTTTAGAATTTTTTTCCACCAAAAAGGCAGATATCTGAAGTGAGGTTTTATTCTACCATTACTAGTTAACATTAAGATTAAATTGTGAGGTTAAATTATGGTATATAAATATATGAAGTAGAAAGTTGTGAAACTATTAAAAATACTTATTGTCTAAGAGCATTACTAATTTAAAATATATATGTAAATTTTAAAAACCTAGAGGTATATACATCAAAATGTTAAGCAATAATCTCTGCATGATTAATCTCTGATGGATGTAAATTTTTCTTTCGTGCTCTTCTTTTATATTTATTTTAAAAAACAACATGTATTTATTTCAGTCTCAGAACAAAATAGTTACCATGAAATTATTCATCGTTAATACTGGGTTTGTAAAGAGGACGTCATGAATGTATTTTATTGTCCAGTTGCTTATCTGGCTTCAGTGATCTCCCCCAGCAGTGTGTCTTAGTACAGTGTGTAGATGGTAGGTGTGACTCAAAAGGGAGTAGACACATTACTAGAACTGAAAAGTATGATATTTTATCTATTTATGTGAGAGAAAAGTGGGAAATACGATATTTTAAAATCTAAAAAATCACTATTTCTTTTCTTTTTCCATGTACTGCTAGAGACACAGCCCAGTAAGTGCAACATTTTGTATTTTTATCTATTGACCTTAAAAAATTGTAATGTTTGAACATTGATTTTCAAAATATTTGCATTAAATATTATAAATTAGCAAATCATTGTAAGTCATTTTAGATATTTAATAGTTTAATATTTAAAAACATTTCACTGAATATTAAAAGTACATGTATTTTTTTTAAGTATAAAAACTACTAAAAGTTTTTTCTGTATATCTTTATGTAACTGCAGTTCACAATTGAGCAGATTTACTAAATGTAATTTAAAATTTAGGTTCCTAGTATTAACAGTTTATGAAATATTTCATTACCAGATTCAGTTATTTATTTAATGCTACTTAATTCTTGTATTTCTGTTTTAGGTGCAGATGAATCAGAATTCATCTAGTAAGTTTGACATTTAAATTGGTTACTTTATTACTATTAAAATTTATCAGGCAATTTGCTAAGCTTTTGGCCTTACATATGTAATTATAGAAATAGGATTTTCTCATCATGAGCCTTAACAACAACAGACTAAAAGGATACTTATTTTATAATAGAAGACAAATTATATCACCTCTTTTAGCTTTGAGACATGCCTTAAACCAGGAGTGTTGAACTCATTTTTACCAGGGGCCACATCAGCCTCGTGGTTGTCTTCAGCGGGCCGAAATAATTCTAGGACTATGTAAATATAACTACTCCTTAACTGTTAAGAAGTTGAAATAACATTTGGCCCTTTGAAGGCAACCTCAACACTGATGTGGCCCCTGGTGAAAATGAGTTTGATACCCCTGCCTTAAACTTTAATATCTGAATACTACATCTTTTAGAAATCAGCAAAAACAAAGAGTAGCTTCTGGACTTCCAGCCAAGATGGAGGTGTAGGTAGATACACTGTCTCGCACAACCAAAACAAGGACAACAACAAATTTAAAAACAAAAAACGACCAGAACTGACAAAATCAAAGTGTACAGAAGTCCAACAACCAAGGATTAAAGAAGAAACATTCATCCAGACCGGTAGGAGGGGCGGAGTTGGGCAGCCAGGGGGAGAGGACTTGAGGCAGGGTGGTGGCTGGTGGACCAGGTGAGGCGGTAGCTTGCAGACTGGGCAGCCCCACATTGGTGTGCAGGTAAACCAGGAGGAACAACTGGGGAGCAAGAGAGACCGTGTAAACCAGGGTTCCAGTGCGAGGAAATAAAGCCCTAAACCTCTGACCAAAAATACCTGTGGGGGTTCAGACTGCAACGGGAGAAACTCCCAGCCTCACAGGAGAGTTCATTGGAGAAAAAACAGCAGTTAAGGGTCCTAGACCATACACAAACCCACCCACCTGGGAGTCAGCACCAGAAGGGCCCAATTTGATTGTGGGTAGCAGAGGAAGTGACTGAAAGCCAGCAGAGAGTGGAGGAAGCAGCACTGTTCCCTCTTGGACCCCTCCCCCACATATAGTGTCAACATGCAGCAAAGTGGGTTGCCCCGCCTGGTGAACACTTAAGGCTCCTCTCCTTACTACATAACAGGTACACCAAGACAGCAAAAACATGGCCCAAATGAATAGTTCAAAGCTCCGGAAAAAATACAACGAAGCAGCAAAGAGATAGCCAACCTAACAGATACACAATTCAAAACACTGGTTATCAGGATGCTCCAGGAACTCACTGGGTACTTCAACAGCATGGAAAAGACCAGGCAGCAATGAGGTCGTATTATGTGAATAAAGAAAAATCTACAGCGAACCAACAGTGACAGGAAGGAAACCAGGTCTCAGATCAACAGTTTGGAGCAGAAGGAAGAAAGAAAAATTTAACTAGAACAGCATGAAGGAACAAGAATTCAGAAAAATGAGGAGAGGCTTAGGAACCTCCAGGACATCTTGAAACATTTCCAACATCCAAATCATAGGGGTGCCAAAAAGAGAAGAAGAAAACTAAGAAATTGAAAACTTGTTTGAACAAATAACGAAGGAGAACTTGCCCAATCTGGCAAAGAAAGTAGACTTGCAGGAAGTGTAAGAAGCTTGGAGAGTCCCAAAGAAGTTGGACCTAAGGAGGAACACACCAAAACACATCATAAGGACAGAATCTTAAAAGCAGCAAGAGAAAAGGAGGGAGTTACTTATGAAGGAGTTCCCATCAGACTGTCAGCTGATTTCTGAAAAGAAGCCTTGCAGGCAAGAAGGGGTTGGAAAGAAGTGTTCTAAGTCATGAAAGGCAAGGATCTCCATCCAAGGTGGCTCATCCAGCAAAGCTATTAGAATGGAAGGGCAGACGAAGTGCTTCTCAGATAAGGTCAGATTCAAGGAGTTCATCATCACCAAGCCCTCATTATATGAAATGTTAAAGGAAGGGTCTTATCTAAGAAAAAGAAGATAAAAAATATGAACACTAAAATGACAACAAACTCACAGCTATTAACAACCAGACCTAAAAAAAAAACTCAAAAAACTAAGCTAAAAAAAACAAAAACAAACTAAGCTAACAACTAGAACAAGAACAGATTCACAGAAATAGAAATCACATAGAGGGTTATCAGCGGGGAGCAGGAATGGGGGGAAATGCTACCGAGAATAAGTAGCAGAAATGGTAAGTAGAGATAGACAGGGGGAGGTTAAGAATAGTATAGGAATTGTAAAAGCTAAAGAACCTATATGTACAACCCTTGGCTATGAACTAAGGCGGGGAGAATGCTGGTGAGGGAGAGGTGCAGTGCAAAGGAGTAAAAGGGAAATGGGACAACTGTAATAGCATAATCAAAATATATTAAAAATAAATAAGACCCATTAAATTTACTAAATATCAAACAAAATGCAGTATTTTACTTTTGAAGAAGAAATGGTGAGTAGATTGATAGAGGATATGAGGAAAATGAGGATAAAAGGGGGCCATCAACTTACAGAAATGAGGGCAAAATGCAAAAAGATGGAGGACAACAGCCCAATAAACACTTAGAGGAAAATGCTGAACTGAGCCAAATGGGAGAATGTGGTGTGGAATGGGCATCATGTACAGTGCGGCATTCCTCCTTTGTTGCAGTTACCCATATATTGGTGTATTTTGTGTTCATCAGCCATTGCTCGGGGATGCAAAACATTGAGCTGTAGGGAAAATTGCTTATGAACCAGCATGACCTTTGCATTACTGATGCCTTTCCCTTGTGTACTAGTTGCTTATGAAATGATTCATCTCACAAATGCAAAAGAGACTATTATATAGAGACTGTTGCTATAGGTTTTACAAATTGTAATTTTTTAAAGTAGGATCCTTCAGGAGTTGGTAATTACTTTTGGTCAATATAATAATCACTAATAATCTTAGAATTTGAAAAACGTTTTCATGATTCATCAGTTAAAAGTCTTGAGTGATAACTTACATAAGTACTTAAACATTTGTCCTAATTTTTAAAGTTGCAGCCCGTACTTTTCTCTTTTGAACAGCCATTTTATTTTAATAAATATGAGAAGTTAGTTGATTCGACTTAACGTTTCTCACCACAGACGTTAGATGAAATATTTAGCAGAATTTCAGCTATTTTAATATTCTTCACAATAGAAAACTTGTTAAAAGTTTATTTTTCTTATTTTCACATTTGTTTAAATTGTATTTGTTACTAATTCCAGAATTTTTAAATTGCTTATAGTAATGAGGTAATTTTTAATTAGGTGAAGAGTTAACAAAATCGAAACCATCTGCTGCATCTAATGAGTAAGTCCCATGTTTAAATTTTTTTAACAACTACTTAATTTTTTTAGAGCAATTTTAGGTTCACTGCAAAATTGAGTGGAAGGTACAGAGTTTTTGTGTATACTGTGTATACTCTGTCCCTGCATACGCTCAGCCTCCCCCACTGTAGTAGCGCATTTGTTGTAATCAATAAACCTAATGGACACATCATTATTGCCCAGGTCCATGGTTTACACTAGGATTTACTCTAGGTGTTAAACATCATGTGAGTTTTGACAAATGAATAGTGATATGTCCACCATTATAGTTTTATACAGAATGGTTTGCCCTAAAATTCCTTATTTCCTCCACCTTTTTATTCTTCCTCCCCACTACCTTTAAATTTGAAGTATCCTTTGTCCTGTTTTCTAGAGTTTTATTATCTCTGCAGTTTCAGTTCCAGTAGGATGTTGTGAATTATCCTGTTTCTTAAGCTGTCAGGTGTCCTGTGGAGTTTTTCATTGCTTATTTGATAATATTTCTTTTTTCTTTTTTATAACAAATTTTTTTAATTTCATTCAATTGTATTTGGCCTTGATGGCCTCACTGCTTCTAGATAAATGATAGTATTCCAAGTTTATACATGTCTGTATTTCAACTGGTTATTCTCATGGAAATTTTCTCACTTTTTCCCTTCAATTTTGGCTGTGACCTTATAAAATAGACTGTATACTTCTTGAGCTTCAAAATGAGGAACTGACTCAAGTTGGAGAGGGCTAGAAAGCAGCCCATCTGTTAAAAGAAAAAACATTTTAAGCCAATATTGCATGGGTCCTTTTTCATTCTGTATCTATCAAGAATACTTTCTTTTAATGTTCTTGCATAAGTAAAAGTAGGCTTAATTAATGAATAGTTAATTAATGGGTAGTTTAAAATTATTTGATAGTTTTCAAGCTAGGCATGAATTGAATATAGTGGTGGTATTCAATTGACTTACCATTTCTAAAGGTAAGTTGTAGAATGTTTTAAAACTAGGAATCATTTGTGCAATTGTAATTCTGGCTATGTTTTATCATGCAAAATGTTGTGTGTCCTTGTAGATGCATGTTGAGATAATAGCTGTATTGCCTGTGGATCATTGTAACATTTTTATTACCTAATGTGTCTGTTTTCTAAGATTTTGAAAAAATACTTAAAGAAAATAATGGCAGTTTGATACTTTAAAACAGGGATCCCCAACCCCCTGGTCATGAACCAGTACTGGTCTGTGGTCTGTTAGGAATGAGGCCACACAGCAGGAAGTGAGCAGTGGGCTAGCCAGTGAAGTTTTGCTGGAATTACTGCCTGAGCTCCACCCCATTTTGTGACCCCCCCAGCTGCTGTCCCCGTCCTGAGTCAGTGGAAAAATTGTCTTCCATAAAGCCAGTCCCTGGTGCTAAAAAGGTTAGGACCACTGCTTTAAAATATTGTTTTAATAGGGATTTTATTTCTGTTTTTACACCTTAATTTTAATTTGTCAAGTATACATCAGTAAAGCTAGGAAAAATAATTTTAAAAAGAGGTGCTTCAGGATCTAGAGATTATATTCATATAAATGTAAAGAGCCAGAAGTTGAATCCAGAGAGTAACTAGTACAGTGGATTTTAAGAGGTCCGTGGAAGAAAATCATTGGTATGCATTATGGTGAGTTTTTTTGAAACTAGAATGTTGATCCCCTTGATGATTTTGTCCATAGTCTTTGTTATATCTCTTTAAAAGGCATGTCTGACCCAGATATTTCACCAGACTGCCTTATTGGCTCAGGCAGTGAATTAACCAGGGAGCTCGCTGAGATAATTACAGCATCTGCTGCAGTAAGCAGATCTGTGAAGTTTATATTAACTTGCTGGGCTTACTTGTGTACATGAGAAGTACTTTTAAAAAACCCTTTACACTCTTTCTTTGAAAATAAGAATTACTTTATAAATTTTCTATCTGATTTCACAATACTTAACACCTGAAATGTAGAATTAAGTAGCTGTGTGTTCTTAGGCAGCTCATGTAGAGACTCTGCTTATTTTCATTTGAAAATGAATAAAGCTGAAATCATTATTTCTATTCTGACAGCCCCTAGGATTGTTAAGAATGACAAGGTGTGATAAGTGGGGATTTCTCTTCTGTCCTCTCTCTCCTGCCACCTTCATACAATGCTATTGTAGATTTCTACTTAAAGTGGTTAAAAAATACTGGTTTATTAAATTTGTCAAGTTTCTTCATGTATTCCATTCACAAAACATCAAACTTTTTTTAAACATTAAACTTTTTAATCATATATGTTGAGCTATTATAATTCTGTGAAATAATAAGTGACTAGATTTTATACTAATAAAATGTTCCTTTATTAAAACCCTTATTTTTAAAACACTATGGAAGGAAAGGAACCAGTGATTTACTTGCATGGGACCCTCTGTTTGGACCATCTCTTGATTCATCATCTTCAGCTTCACTGGCTTCATCATCATCATCAGGTAAATATATGTATATTTGCATATATAGTTTAAACTGAGAAATTTAGTAGTTACTTTTTCTAGTTGATTTACTCATTGCTTATTGTTGTACTTAATAATCAAAATTTTATTAAACTTGTCTTCTGATCATACTGCCAAATAACAGTAATTTTACACAGCTGGTTTTATTAACTTAGTTTAAATACCTTATGGCTTATCAGACATCAGCAGGGTGGTTTTTTTAAAATAAATTTATTTCTAAGCATTTATATATTTATTTCTAAGCCGTATCGATGCCTAAATAACCTTGATGTGTATAGATAAAATTCAGTTGTATAGATGTGCATTAATGTAACCAGTGCTTTTTTGCTGGACATTTATGTTACATCTCATTTTCTAATATTATGAACATTCATGAATATAACAAATTTTGCACATGTCTTATCCTTTTTTGTAAAGATTTATTTATTTATTTTTGGAGAGAGGGGAAGAGAGGGAGAGAAACATCAATGTGTGGTAGCCTTCCACACACCCTCAACTGGGGACTTGGCATATGAATCCAGGCATGTGCCCCGACTGGGAATCAAACTGGTAGCCCATTGGTTTGCATGTTGGCACTCAGTCCACTGAGCCACACCAGCCAGGGCTCATAATATCCTTCTAATAATTCATCAGTATAAGATTTAAGGGTCAGAAGATACATTCATTGATGCTTATTGCCAGACTGCTTTCCAGAAAGGTTTTAGCACTTCCCAAACAGTCACTAAAAGGAGTTGATGAATACTTTTAAATTGTTTTGGCAAGAGTATGTTAAGTTTCTCTTATCCTCAAAATATAAATTCTCATTTGCCAGCACTCAAAGCAGACATCAGAAACACATGTTTAATAAAAACTGCTGCTTGTTCAAAGTAAGAAAATAAAATGATTTTTTTAATCAACTTTCTTGGGGATTTTAGAAACTCAGAGATTGTCAGGAACTTGTCTAAAATCATGTGACTAGGAAATAATGAAGCATAAATTCAAATCTAGATATTACCAATTCTGAAATCTTTTGTATTCTGGCAGATTAACAAAAACAATAAGCCTTGTTGAAAGATTTTACTATTAATAATAAAATGAAGACTGGTATTTAAAATTAGACTGTTTAGAAAGTAATATTTTAAAAGTGATTTTAATTGTATTTTAGGCAACCTTAACCTGAAACAACCTGTAATTTTGAAGGGAAAGTACGTGGTCAGTATCTAATACTTGTAAAGCAGCAGAAGTAGTCAATAGATAGTTGAACATATTCACAATTGTCATCATAGCTTTTCTCAATGAGCATTTGTTAGTAATTAGTTTTATAAAAATAACCTTACCAATAGGAAGTATAAGGAAAGTACAATTGTAGAGGAAAAGCTGAAGTTGTCCTTAAGTCTCTTTTTTGTTTGGTAAGAATGTCAGAATGGTGTTTTGTATGTAGAATGAAGAGGGTCCAAAACAATGTTTTTTCAGTTTTGTTAATATTCTTTTATGAGTTATTTTTTCAAATCTTTAATAAAAAATTTTACATTGGTGTCATAGAGGCTTTAGTTGTGTTTGTAACTCTACCCTTTGTTTCTCATTTTCTTTAGCACAGTCTCTTTATTTTCAAGAAAGCATTCTCTTTTCCTCTTGCTACCTGTCTAAAGAATGTTTTACCCATATCACTTTCAATTCAGGTAAAAAAAGTGGTATATTTTTCATTCAGTGGTCATTTGCTGTTTAGTAGCTAGGATATGATAAAATATTTGTTACACTTTTGCTAGTTTTAAAATTCACTTTGGTATGCATTTTTAACCTTTCTCTCGAGTCTGTTAATGCATTTTTAACCTTCCTCTACAGTCTGAAAAATAATGCCATAAATTATTTTGCCCTTCAAAGAATATTAGTGATGTTGAAAGAGATAATTATTGTTACACAGTAATTAATAGCTCTATCAGAGAGCACAAATAAGTTTTCTTTTGCTTCATGGTTGCAAAATCAGTGGCTTTCCTTTACTGATGAACTCGTCACAGGTTCATGTCTCCATAGGAGCTCAGACAGCATTCCAGAGATCATACTGGGAAGCCAAAAATACCTTCGGGTTTCCTGATGCTTTGGTTGAGAGATCTCCCAAAAGCTGCATCTCTGAGGATCAGAGTGGCCTTGGCCATAATATCTCATGCTCTTAAAAATTAATGACAGAAGAAGCTAACGAGTGCTGATTTTTCTTCTGCATCATTATCATTGCTTCTGGAGTCTTGATTAGTATGTTTTTTTGTTGTTGTTTAGATAAAGAATGGTGTGGGAAACAGGCCTAGCTATTCTCCCTAGACATTGTCAGAGGGCGGATGTAGATCAGTTCTTATCTGTGTTTTTATACTTTACAAGCCACTTTTTATTTCCTCATATATTGCATCTAATAGACATTTCTTGGAAGTGAGCTCCAATGTCAACATCACTACTACAAAAAATCCCACACTATTAAAATACTTAAGGTTATAAATAATTGTAATAATCTCCTTCAAAGTCTTCTGAAAGCAGTACCTAATTGGCATATGCAGATAGATTCATTTATAATATATATACTTATTGTTAATAGATTAATCTATAATTAATAGATTCATTTATAAAGAGTTTTATTAGCTTTCCCCAAACAGCAATTTCTGATTATTTGAACTTAACACTTCTACTAGTCTTGGTTTTGAGTCAGTCTGTCAGTTGGAAAGGCCACTTGATTGACCAATAATGAAGTTAAAGAGTAAATGTCTGTTGTGTTAGGCTCTCTCAACAAGTTTGAAATGGCCGGAGTATTGGTCAGTGCTGGTTGCATTGATAATGAACACATCTTCAAAGTAAATGTGTCACATAGCACAGGTAAGAGAGATGGTCCTCTGGCTGGCGCACATCTCTTCTAGTGTGCAGCTTAAGAACAGCATGAAAGGACTGCTGCCGACTGCACAAGGGCGGCAGCCTTAGAAACCAAACTGGATTTCTTACAGCCTTCTTCTGTTTTCTTCAAGTAACCTAAAAGTTACTTACATCTTTTCTCCTTCCATATGGTATGCTTTCTAAATGATTCCAAAACCCCCATGGCATTTACTTTCACTCCTGTGCCAACTACCTTTTTTCTTTAGGTTGCTTCTTTCCACCTCCATGTTCTTTTTCATACTTCCAATCCTCCCTTGCTGACCAAGGGTCCTCAGCTTTATTACCTCTTGTTTCCCCATGTATATACTTAGGCCCACTTATATATTTTTAACTTTACACATCTGTAAACTTACAAAATTTAACTGAAATATATTTCTTCTCTTTCTTATTATATTCTTCAGTTTCTGAATTATGTGACTTCTGATGCTGTACATTTGAATTCCACTCATTAATTTCCATGATGATGAAAATTATTTTTAAATATATTTTACTGATTATGCCATTAGAGTTGTCCCATTCCCCCTTTCATTCCCCTCCACCCTGCACACCCCCTCCCACCCACATTCCCCCACTTTAGTTCATGGCCATGTGTCCTAAGTTCTTTAGCTTCTGCATTTCCCACAATGCTCTTGCCCTCCTCCTGTCTGTTTTCTCCCTATCATCGATGCTGCTTGTTCTCTGTGCCTTCTCCCCCCTTCTCCTTCTCCTCCTCCCACTCCTCTGTTGCTAACCCTTCATGTGATCTCCATTTCTGTGGCTCTGCTCCTGATCTAGCTGTCTACTTAGCTTGCTCTTGTTTTAGGTGTGGTTCTTAATAACTGTGAGTTTGCTGTCCTTTCACTGTTCATCTTTTTTTATCTTCTTTTTCTTAAGTCCCTTTAACATTTGATATAGTAAGGGCTTGGTGATGACGAGCTCCTTGAACTTGACCTTATCTGAGAAGCACTTTATCTGCCCTTCCATCCTAAATGAAAGCTTTGCTGGATAGAGCAATTTTAGATGTAGGTCCTTGCCTTTCATGACTTGGAATACTTCTTTGCAGCCCCTGGCCTGTAAGGTCTCTTGAGAAATCAGCTGACAGTCTGATGGGAACGCCTTTGTAGGTGACTGTCTCCTTATCTCTTGCTGCTTCTAGGATTCTCTCCTTCATTTTAATCTTGGCTAATGTAATTATGATGTGCCTTGGTGTGTTCCTCCTTGGGTCCAACTTCTTTGGGACTCTGAACTTCCTGGACTTCATGGAAGTCTATTGCCTTTGCCAGGTTGGGGAAGTTCTCCTTCATTATTTGTTCAAGTAAGTTTTCCACTTGTTGCTTTTCCTCCTCTGGTACTTCGATAATTTGGATGTTGGAACATTTAAAGATGTCCTGGAGGTTCCTAAGCCTCTCCTCTTTTTTTTTTTCTTTAATTCTTGTTTCTTCGTTCTTTTCTGTTTGGTTGTTTCTTTCTTCCTTCTGGTCCGCTCCATTGATTTGAGTCCCATTTTCTTTCCATCAGTATTGGTTCCCTGTGCATTTTCCTTTATTTCATTTAGTGTAGCCTGAATTTTTTCATCTAATTTGTGACCAAAATCAACCAGTTCAGTGAGCATCCTGATCACCAGTGGTTTGAACTGTGCATCTGATAGGTCAGCTATCTCTTGGTCGCTTAAAAGTATTGGCTCTGTTCTTCCATTTGAGCCATAATTTTTTGGTCCGGTCGTGCCTGTTATGTAGTGAAGGGTGGAGCCTTAGGTGTTCACCAGGGTGGGGCAACCCAGTAGCTGGGTCCTGATGCTGTGTATGGGGGCAGGATCAGAGAGGGGGCAGTGGCACTTGTTCTACTCTCTCTTGGATTTCAGTCTCCTCCACCACTTCCCACAAGCAAATTGGGCTCTTCTAGTGCTAGTTCTTGGGTGGGTGGGCTTGTGTACATTCTAGAACCCTGTGGGTCTCTCCAACGAACTCTCCTGTGAGGCCGGGAGCCTTTTCCAGCACCTTCACCCCCGCAAGTTTTTTTCAGTTGGTGCCTTTAGTTTATTTCCGGTCACTGGGGCCCTGGGTTCCACTGTCTTATTCCCCATTTTCGCCTGGTTTATCTGCCCTCGAATGTGTGACCATGATCAGCCAGCCGCTCTGCATGCCTCACTGGGTTTGCTCATTTTCTCCCAATGCCTGTGTCTGCCAACCACCACTTTTTCCTGCTGTGACCCCTCTCTGCAGGCAGCTGACTCCACCCCTCTTACCGGTCGGGTTAATGGTTCATTGCTGTTGGACTTCTGTACAATTCGATTTTCTGTCTGTTCTGGTTGTGTTTTTGTTTCTAAATCTTTGTTGTCCTTAAATTTGGTTGTGCGAGGAGGCAGTGTTTCCACCTATGCTTCCATCTTGGCCAGAAGTCCTATTGTAAGATTCCATGAGAATTATTTTTGATTAGGGATACTGAGCATTAGTATTTCTGATTTATTAAATTGCAAAATTTGCAACTGGTGTTGAACAACAGTGAACATTAAATTTATATAGGATTTAAGGAAAGTTAATATACTATTTTCAACACTTAGCAAAAATGAGTTAGTGCAAGGGAAATTCCTTTAGTAAAGATGATTTTAATTCTTTTATCACAAAAAATGTTACAATGTGGTTCAAAAAAGTCAAATTACAGTTTTAATTAAGGTAAGTTTTATTTAGAGTTCATGTTCCTGTTTTGAAGGTGGTGTTTTGAAGGCTCAGTCTCACATATCTGTCTATAAAGTAGGTGTATGGGCAGTAAACTAAAGACCTTAGGCGTTAAATTGTCTATACAAGCTAACTTATCAGATTTAATTTTTATATGTATAAATAAATGAAACAGGGAGACAATGTATCTGTGTCTGTTTTATTGAAAATTTAATGATTTTTTTCCAGGACTATTATTGGTAGCTTCAAGAAAAGTTTGATAGGTTCCTAGTATTTCACCAAATATCTATAATTACATTTTTAAGAAACTCCTGAAAAATAAGATTTGAATCCTAACAGTTCCTCTATAATAGAATGTCTTTATGTGTAGATTGCTACTTACTAATGATTTTCTTCCAATTTTCCTCCACCAGCCAGGCCCACAACTCCTCTTTCTGTAGGCGCCATTGTCCCACCTCCACGGCCTGCTTCCAGACCAAAGCTTACTTCAGGCAAGCTCAGTGGGATTAATGAAATAGTATGTACTCAGATGTTTCTTCTTTTTAATTATAACTGTTTTAATTTAAGATGCAGGTGATATCTTTCTGTATGTCTCTTTACAGTTATAAGCTTGGAATTTTCTACTCAGTCTTTTTGTTTTCAATATATTTTTTCTTTTATTGATTATGCCATTACATTTGTTCTATTCCCCCCATTCTCCTCCACCCTTCACACCCCTCCCCCATCATTCCCCCCTTTAGTTCATGAACGTGTCTCAAGTTCTTTAGATTCTATATTTCCCCTACTATTCTTACCCTCCCCCCATCTATCTTCTATCTACTGTCTATGCTACTTATTTTCTGTACCTTCTCCTTCTCTCACTCCCCTGTTGCTAACCCTCCATGTGATCTTCATTTCTATGGTTCACTCCTGATCTAGCTGTCCTCTTAGTTTGCTTTTGTTTTAGGTGTGGTTGTTAATAACTGTGAGTTTGCTGTCCTTTCACTGTTCATGTTTTTTTAACTTCTTTTTCTTGGGTAAGTCCCTTTAACATTTCATATGATAAGGGCTTGGTGGTGATGAACTCACTGAATTTGACCTTATCTGAGAAGCACTTTATCTGTCCTTCCATTCTAAATGAAAGTTTTGCTGGATAGAGCAATCTTGGTTGTAGGTCTTTAGATTTCATGACTTGGAATACCTCTTTCCAGCCCCTTCTTGCCTGTAAGGTCTCTTTTGAGAAATCTGCTGACAGTCTGATGGGAACTCTTTTGTAGGTGACTATCCCTTTATCTCTTGCTGCTTCTAGGATTCTCTCCTTCATTTTAATCTTGGCTAATGTAATGATGATGTGCCTTGGTGCGTTCCTTCTTGGGTCCAACTTCTTTGGGACTCTCTGAGCTTCCTGGATTTCCTGGAAGTCTATTTCCTTTGCCAGAATGGGGAAGTTCTCTTTTATTATTTGTTCAAATAAGGTTTCCACTTGTGACTGTTCCTCGTTCCCTTCTGGTACCCCTATAATTTGGATGTTGGAGCATTTAAAGATGTCCTGGAGGTGCCTAAACCTCTCATTTTTTTTGAATTCTTGTTTCTTCATATTTTTCTGTTTGGTCATTTTTTCCTTCCTTCTGGTCTGCTGCCTTGATTTGAGTCCTAGTTTCCTTTCCATTACTATTGGTTTCCTGTGCATTTCCCTTCATTTCAATTAGTTTAGCCTTCATATGTTCCTCTAATTTGTGACTAAAATCAACTAGTTCTGTGAGCATCCTGATCATCAGTGTTTTGAACTGTGCGTCTGAAAGTTTGGCTATTTCATCACTTAGATTTATTGGCTCTGGGGCTCTGAGTTGTTCTTGAGCCATGTTTTGATCTGTTCATGCCTGTTATGTATGAGGAGAGGCACCTTAGATGTTCACCAGGGTAGGGCTACCGAGGTCCCTGGTTTGTGACGCTGTATGTGGGGGTGGGGTCAAAGAGGGAGCAATGGTGGCCCCCTCTGCTGCTTCATGCCTCTGTGACCTGCGCGGTCCGTCTCACTGCTCGCTCCTTCACTGGTTTATCTGTGCACGAATGTGTGACCTCGATCAGCCCTCAGTGGGTCTGTCCACTTCTCCACACCTGGGATCTGCCCACGGCTGCTGGCGCACCTGGGTCGCACGCCTGGGTTGGTCTGGTGGATCTTTCCTGCCCAACCCCACTCTGCCCCTCTTACCAGTTTGGCTGAAGGGTTCGTTGTTGTCAGACTTCCGTGTAGTTCAGTTTTCTGTGGTTTGGCTGCGTTTTTGTTGCTCAAACTTTGTTGTTTTTAAACTTGGTTGTGCGATAAGGTACAGTCCTTCTACCTACACTCCATCTTGGCAGAAGTCTTTAGATAGTGATGTTCTAAAACAAGAGGAAACCACTTGAGAAAAAAGCTATTGTTGCCTTTCCCTAAAAAATTGTAAGAGGCACATTCTAAATTGTAGGTTGTAAAAATGCAGCCACATTACATTGGTCATGAGGCCATGTTGTCACAGGATAAATGTCCCCTACAGTAGTTGATTTCAAGACTTTTTTCCAAACTTGTTAGTTTCAAATCAACTGTTGAATTTACTATTTATTTGGCTTCATATCTTGCACTACCCCAATCAGTCTGTATACATACATAACTGCATTTTTACACTTTGCTATAGTTTCTCAACTTATTTCTTATGATAATGAGTCATCAAAAAGCCATTTTCTGGAACTAAGTTTAAAAATAGTTAAGTGGGGTTGGGGGGTTACCAATTGTAAAACACTTTGGGCATTACTTTCTAATTTTAATAAGTTTACATCTGTAAATTTGTATTTATGCAGTCAAGAGTTGACTCATTTTAGCATGCGAATGTTTATAGAGTTTTGTTTTTGCCTTTTGTTTTTTAAGTCCCTCAACTGAGGACAGGAATAATGTCTCATTCACTGCTTTGGATCTAGTACCTAACCCATGGCCTGATACATAGTAGGCACTGAGTTAATACTGTATTTATTTATTTCTTTTATAAACAGGAAAAGGTTATTTTTAAGTAAGCCAAATATACCTAAATGTGTTAAATAGGAAAATATGGAAATTTGTAAACACCAGAAGTAAAAAAGCAAGCAGTATTCAGGGAGAAAATATTTGTAGCAAATAAAGGGTTAGTAAAAGTTCAGGTAATGCTATGTTCTCCCAAAACTAAATCAGACAAAGCTAATACATACAACTGATAAAAGGGAAAATGGCTATTTTATTTTTATCTAACAAATTGGCTAAAAGTCATAATGTTTTTTGTCTATCTTATAAGGCCCATCCATTCATTGCTGACGAGGATACAAAGAAACATTTTCTTTTTTCTTTCTTTTTTTTTTTTTTTTAAGATTTTATTTATTTATTTTTAGAGGAGAAGGGAAGGAGAGAAATATCAGTGTATGGTTGCCTCTCGTGTGTACCCTGCTGGGAACTGGCCCACAACCCAGGCATGTGCCCTGACTGGCAATCGAACCACGGTCCTCTGGTTCGCAGGCCCATGCTCAGTCCACTGAGCTGCATCAGCTAGGGCTATTTTCTTGTATTTTTAAGCAGTAAAGTCAATAACCTTTTTGGGAAGCAATTTGGCTCTAAGTGTGGAAAGCCTTCATACTGTTTAAATTAATTATTTAACTTTTGAGAACGTATCTTAAGCATACTTTTTGATACACAGGAAATTATTTATGTACAAAGATTTTCTTGACAGCACTGTCTTAAAATAAACTTTTTATATTTTCTCAAAAATTATTCGACCTGTGGCATCTCTAACTTTGAGGTATAAGAAACTCACATAAGTAAATTTGTTTTAGTGTATTAAAGTGAAATTTACCTAATACCTAATAATCTCTTTCTGATAAAGGAGGAATTGTTTCACTGTTTTGATAAATAAATTTTTGTTTTTAAGCCCAGGCCATTCAGCCCACCTGTAAGTTCCAACACCAGCCCACCTCCTGCTGCTCCATTAGCTCGGGCAGAAAGTTCTTCCTCTATCTCATCATCTGCTTCATTAAGTGCTGCCAATACTCCAACAGTAGGTAAGGAATTACTGTCAATTACATGTGCAAGTTAGCATCCAAAGTTCAATCAGACTGGGGTTTTGTTGTTTGTTTGTTTTTAATGGGCTGGTGATGAATTTAACATTAGAATTTTGGGGTTTCTACAAACATCCGGCATTATCAAAGTAGACACATTTTCCTTTCCTTATTCAATTCATATTATCTAAGTAGGAGAATTTTAACCATGTTCAGCACTGTTAAGAACACATCAAATTTCCCCAAAACTAATAAAAATAACATTGAATATAAACTGTAATTGTAAAAAAAGAATGCATCAAATTAATGAACTATGGACCAATATAAATACTGTAGTTGAAGGCAAAATATAATGCAGCCCTTTCTGCTATGCACTGGTATTTTCATTCTTAAGAAAGTTTGTATTTGAAAAACAATTGATTCAATGGAAAAAGGGGTTTTTATGCTTACAGTGAATTATTTTTCTACAAGAATTTAAATCACAAAGATTAAAAAAATATTAAGGCATAGCTATACAAATCTAAATGTCACTGAACAGCTTCAGTATTACATCTGGATTTTGCTCAAGAGTTTTTTCTGTCATCACCTTTATCCAATTTTTCCTGTAAATTCTTACTACAGTACCTTTCTCCCCCATTGTTAGTATGATAAACAAAACACAAAGCCACTTAAATAAAGCAGCTGTGTTTTGAGAGCAACAAAACACAAAATTTTGACCGTCCCTATTGCCTTTGCTTCTAAGTAATGATGGATTGATCCTTGATAATGCACATCACTGGTAGGTACTAACTGAACATAATTCAGTAGTGCTCCAAGTGTAGTCCTTGGGCCTGCAGCATCTGTTTGCATCACCTGGTAACTTACTAGAGATATAACCTTTGAAATCAGAATCACTGGGAGTGGGGCTAGCAATCCTTGAACAGGCCTTACAAGTAATTCTGATGCATGCTAAGTTTGAGAATCATAGCACTAAGTGAGTTGATTTAATTATTATCTAACTTGATTTGTCAGAACTCACAGGGAGGAAATGCGTCTTGTGTCTGTGGCCTTTGTAAAAGTGGATTAAGTAATATAGGCTAAAATGAGATTAAAAAATGACTTTCTAAATGTTCAAACATGTTATTTTATATACTGTTGTGAGCATAGCATTTTTCCCATTTTTAACTTTATGTAAACACCATATCTCTAATAAATTTGTCTTTTTGTCTGTTGTGACAGCAATTCATATTTTTGTATAGTGGTTTTTGTTAATTTTTTCTGCAGAATTTACAGTTTAGTCATAAAATATATAGATGGGTCCTATTAGAAATCAGGCACGAGGTCTAAACAGAAATTAGCTTTAGTTCTCCATTTTCTGTAGATGAGTCAGGTTTTCTGTTTGTGATGGAAACTTTAATATTGATTAAGTTGGTACCTAAGTTTTTAGTTTGAGCTACTGTGGGCAATAGAACCACAAATAGGTGCCTCTGATGAGGAAGGTGGCGGGATATATGTGGATTTTGTACAACAAAGTTTCTTTAAATCCACCTAAAAGATTTTTTCTTTGCTGTGATGCTTATTCAGCTCTTTGTTTAGATGTAAATTTTTGAGTCTGTTTCTTGAAAGTATTTTTTTCTGCAATATTTTGTTTTATTTAAATATGATAGAAGATGATAATTTGATTGGGACACTCTCTGAAATTGAAAAGCACTGTGAGACTCCACAAGGTATTTATCAAAGCAAATGTATGTGTTAACTAATGATCCTAAAATGTATCTAAAATACTTTGTTATCTACATTTTCCTTTTCTAGCAATGTGTGGTGTCTCAGAAATCAAGATTAACTCTAAGGTTTAACTCTTTCAATTTTGTACTAATTATGTACAGTTGCTACATAGAATAAAGCATCAGATCCCCAACTGTAAAAACACAATATTTTTGCATTATCTTTCATCTCTCTGCTCTTCTCTCAACATTGAGAAATACCAATAAATCTTAACTCAAACGATTTAAGAGTTCCAACTCTTTTCTGTTGGAACCAGAAAAAAATGATTATAAAAGAAGCAGAATATTGTCAGATAAGACATCTTTTTCTTCACACCTCCTTAGCAAAGTGTCTGGCATATACTAGTGGCTAGTAAATGACTCTTGTGATTTTGGGAATAAAATTGTGTATTAGTGGGTTTTTAATTTTCACCTAAAATTTATTGGGTTTTTAATTTCCCCCTAAAATTTTCAGTTGTCTTGGGTTTTTAATGTTCCCCTAAGATTTTCAGTTGTCTTGTTTGGTTGTGGGGTTACTTTTCCCAGTGGTGTAGTAGCAGCAGTTCTTGTTCCCATGTATTTGTAATTACTGAGCTATTTTTCTAACTGGAAAGAACTTTCTAAGTCAAAATTTCTTCAAACTGTCGAATACCACAAAATCTTCCTGGTCTCCAAAACTAACAAAAGGTCTTTCTTTCTGTTTGTAGAATTTCAGGTGTAGTTGTGAGGCAGAGAAAGCCAGTACTGAGTTATGTCCGAATTAATCCTTTAAGTATAACAGAAGTAACTCAGTCCGTCACTGAGTTAATCAGTCACCTCTGAAATAAAAATATCTGATGGTTATGAACATTGTGCAACGTTTATGTAAACAAAAGTATAAAGTCAAATTTCAGAACTACTTGTTGATGTAGGTTATTCATTTTTAAAATAAGAATGAATAATTATTGCTACTTACTTATTCTTATAAATTTCATCACATATTATATATTAAATGAAGGCATAAATGGCAAAGGGGCATTCATGGAAAGAAAGGAAGGCAGTGAACAATTTTGAGGGATTTTTCTTCTATAAGATAAACCAGATACTTTTAGTTTACATTAAAAAAAACTTGAACACATGCATAAACTTTGCTTATATTTTATTATGCTTTTAAAAGACTGTGCTTTTATTATGAATTTACTCAAAGTATCTGAGTGACTTTATGTAAGGAGTGTTATAAAAAATGATTGTTAGTAGTTACATTTATCAAGACAAGGTAAAATGGGATTATAATACAGATATTAGAGAAAGAAGAGGTAAAAAGAGAATTACATATAACAAATAGAAAAATCCAGTTCAATGCCCTGATGTTTGCAATTGGTAGAACTTGAAAGAATTTAGTATCTGATTTTTGATGCCATAGTTTAGTAATTTTAATTCTTCAGGTGAAGGGCTTTTTCCTTGACATTCCATAACCCAACCTTTCTGTGTCACTACATTTAAAAGAAAAAGTCATTGTGACATTTTCTGATTTTCTGTCCTTTGTATTATTTTAGGCTGTATTTTTAACCTCCAGGTTTTACTTGGGGGGTATCATTGAAATCAGTACTAGAGTTGTTTGTGACAGACTAACCTTGTTACTATACCTGTCTTGGTATTTAATACATGTTTTTCAGTAGGAACTTAACAAATAAATTGTATGTACTCTAGGTGTGTCACGAGGTCCCAGCCCTGTCAGCCTTGGAAATCAGGACACCTTACCTGTGGCAGTCGCCCTTACAGAATCTGTTAATGCCTACTTTAAAGGAGCAGATCCTACCAAGTGAGTTTTTAAAAAATACAAATGTGTGTATGTGTTGGAGGGGTGGAGGGGCTTGGTGGTAAATTTTAAGAGTTATGTTTGATTCTGTATAGGTTAGAGTTTACCTGCTTTTTGCTTTCAAATATAGTCAGTTAAGGATTGTCTTTCAAATTTAAAAAATCACTGTAATCAGCAGTATAAATAATTGGATTTTCCCCCCAGTTTATTTACATTCTTGCCCAGGCTTTGATCCATATGACACATCTGTAAAGCAGGAAGATGTTTTAGGCTGGGATAGAACTCTGAATCTTGACCTAATGTATATGTTTTGTAAAAGTCTGACATTAGCAAGAGAGGCCTAGAATGCATGTTTAATAGCTGAAAGTCTTGTAGGATTGATTTAACCCCTACTTTTCATGCAACATTATTCATTCAATCTACATTCATTCTTCAAATATTTGAGTGCCTTACTATGTGTAAGACTGTTGTAAATTTGCATTATCATGAGAGAAAGTTTCATCTTAATTTTTCTTAGTTTAATAACTGGGTTTCTAAAAATAGATTTGTTTCTTTGATTATTAGTTTTCTCTCACAGTACTGTGAGCTAAGAGAGAAGAACTTTGTTTACTAAAGTATCCTCAGCACTTAAAACAGTCTTACACGTAATATTTGATGACTGAATGTACATGGAATGAATAATGAAAAGTTAGGGGTATTGATATATATGTGAAAGAAAATAAACCAGGGTAAGGGGATGGAGAATTACAATGGAGGGCTACTGTTCTAGATAGAATGATCAAAGAAACCTTTTTAAACAGATGTTTGAAAGACATTGAGGAGTAAGTGATGCAGCTGAGAGGAGAGCATTCCATTGAGTGTAAGGAACTGAGGTAGAAGCATGGTTGGCATATTTAAGAAATAGCAGGGAGAACCATGTTACTGAGTGGACATAAGCAAGGAGGAGACTAGTCAAAGTCCTGTAGAGGGACTAATTCAGGTTGGGCATCACAGACCATAAGGAGTTTGGATTTTTTTTTTTTTTTTTTTTTTTGAGTGAGGTGGCAAGCCAGTGGAGGCTTTTGAGCAGGGGAGTGATGAGGTTACTTGCAGTTTTGAAGTGGCATGTGGCTTCTGTATGGAGAATAACCCTGGAGGGAGCCAGGCTAGATGCAGAGTTAACTACAGACGTCTAGGTCAGACATGATGGTGGCTTCTCTGTGGGTATTAGCAGATGAGATGGTAAATGGTAATAGGATTCTGAATATGTTTAGAAAACAGTTGTAAATATTTAACGAATGGGTAGGCTAAGTTTGAAGTGCTTACTAAGACAACTTAGAGATATTGAGTTGATCATTGAATGCATGATTCTGGAGTTCAGGGCATAGATTCAGGTTAGAAATAAAATATCTACTATATTTCTTGGACTGTAAGACACACCCCCCAAATTTGGGAGGAAAATGCGGGTGCCTCTTATAGTCCAAATGTAGCTTACTTGGCCTGCTGTGGGGGCAGGAGCTTGGGGTCAGAGGAGGCAGGAGCCTCCAATTTTTTTTCCTACTCTAAAACCTAGGTGCATCTTATAGAACGAAAAATACAGTAGTTGTCATTAATTTGGGTATAATACTGAAAGCTAGGGGCCTTAGAGAGTAGAGGAGCTATCTGATGAGAACTAAGTCCCAGTCTCCTCCAGTGTTTAGACAACAGGAAGATGAGAATGATCCAGCAAAGGCATTTGAGATAGCATGCAACGAGAGAGGTGAGGAGAGAACCAGTAGACCAGTGTCCCAGAAACGAAGTGAATAAACTCTTTCATGAAAGAAGGTTCATGAAACTATATCTGATGCCACTAACAGGTCAAGAAACATGGACCATTGACAGTTTGGAGGTCATTGTTGACCTTTACGAAAGCAATTTTAGCGGAGTAGTAGAGATGACATCCTGTTCACAGGAAGTGCAGGAGCAGGACATGATGTAAATAATAGGCAACTATATTTGAAGAGAGTAAATGTAGACAGCTCTTTCAGGATGTTTTGCTCTAAGTGGAAGCAGAAAAATGGGGTAGTAGTAGAAGAGAGATGATAGAAGCAGGAGAGGTTTTTAAAAGCAAAATGTATATAGATACAGAGTCAGTTGGATTAGGAATTCTGTACTGACAGAATGAGAGGTTCTTCTCTGATTTTATTTCCTCAGTAAAATTTAAAGTGTCTGTTAGTAGTGGGAGGGAACATTGCAGGTTAGAGGGAAGAGGTGAAGGTATGAAAAGAGGTAGATAATGTGGTAGAATTGTCAGGTAACAGTAAGGGAATGCAGTCAAGAGGTTTGGCTATATGGTTATGTTTTTCTCTAGTCATGTTCAGCTCTGTAGATGAAGAGCTAAATTTAGCCAAGACTGTGTTGGCAAGCAAATATAATCAAGTGGAAGAGGAGTGAGGGAAGGCTTATGCATATGAGTGTGTATAATAATGGACCGGGAAATGAGGAAAGGAAGGAATGAGTGAAGATTAGTGCAAAAGGTGGTAGGAATACCAAATTGTGGAGGTTTTAATGAAGTTGGAGAAGTGTTGGAAATGCAGTACTAGACAGGAGGAGTTGGAAGAAAAGGAAGTGGTGATGGGGTAAGTGGTGACTGAGATTATGGAGTGGCTGCAGTGTAGCTGAGGTAGACTGGAAGACAGGATCATTAGGGTGAGGTACTAACAAACTAAGTGATCAAAATATTGAAAGGATTATCTGAGTGGATATTGAAATCACTAACAAATTATGATGGTCTGTTTCTGTACCACTACTCCTAACAATGGGCCAGGAGCTATACAAATATGCTCCATGTTCAGAAAATGAAAGGGAGTGTTGAAGATGACTTGAAAGGGATGGGCTAGCAGGTATAGTTAGTTCAGTGGTATGGGTTTCAAAAGAAGCTGGTGGTTTTTAGGAAGGAGGAAGGAATACGGAGTTGGAACAGGCAGTGAGGATGGAGGAGTACATGTACCACCGAATGCCACCCTGAGGCCCAGTACTCTGTGGAGTTTAGGAAACAGGGTTACCTTCCAGGACAGCTGGGGTGATTTCAGTAAACATGCTGGGAGATGTCACCAGTGTCCCTGTGTTTGTGTTTAGTATGCCATTTCACATAGGAATATTTTTTAATAATTAAATTGAAAAAAGTTTTATTCATAATTATATACATAAAGTCTTTTTTAAATAAAATATGCTTTAAATGGAGATGAAAGCATTTAAAAATGTCCAAATCCCCAATTTTCAGGTGTATCGTGAAGATCACTGGTGACATGACAATATCATTTCCAAGCGGAATTATTAAAGTCTTCACTAGCAATCCGTCTCCAGCTGTGCTGTGCTTCAGGGTGAAAAACATCAGCAGACTAGAGCAAATTCTTCCAAATGCACAACTTGTGTTCAGGTTTGTACTTTTCTTTTGAAGGTGAAACTTCTTTTTAAGAATGTTATTTTCTTTTTTGAAGCTCTAATTATTTAATTTGAAGACAATACCAGAATTATTTTTATGATTGAACAGCCTTCTGCTGTCTTTGTTTTGTGTTTGATGGTAGAAGTAATTGCCGCGTCATTAAATTTTTCTCTACTGTCCATCTTCTCTCATCTCTCAGACAAGCTTCTATGATTTATTCTTCATCCCCCAACTTTAGCCTTCCCTCATCCCACCTTTTGGTTCCTTTCCTCTAGTTTTACCCAGATCACCAAATTATTGCACAGAGGCAAAGGAGAAAGGTAAGTCAAGTAGAGTAACAAACTTGTCTCTCACACATGCAGTGACCCATCACAGTGTGATTCGAACACAAAGGATTTCTGGATGAACATGCAGGCTGTTACTGTCTACCTCAAGAAACTGTCGGAGCAAAATCCAGCTGCTTCTTATTATAACGTAGATGTGCTAAAGTATCAGGTAAGTGTCCTATTTTTTTAAAAATCCTAAATTTAAAATACTAATAAAGGGAATATTATACATCATTAGATGAATAATAAATATGTCATGGCCAAGAGAGGTTCATTCAGGAATGCAAGGATATTTCAAAATCAGAAAGATCTATTAATAAGCCTATGGAGATTTTAACCAATTTAATCAAATTCACCATCTATTTCTGATTAAAATACTGAATAAATATAAATACATGCCTGTGTCCTTAACCTGAAAAGACCAGCAGCATCAGCCTTACAATATCTGAAGCAATCAAAATCAGGAATGGCAAAGTCAACCATTATTTCCGTTAGCATGTAAGATTTTTTGTATGTGTTAGCTCAGACAAGAGAATGAAATCATAATAGTACCTGTAATTAGTAATTTATTATATTTCTGGAAAACTCAAAATCGACTGAAAAACTACTTGATATAGAAGAACTTAGTGAAGTGGTCAGTTTAAAAATGCAGCCCTGAATGGCACGGACCAGAAGCATCGTCCTGCTGAGTGAAAAGTTACAGGTTCAATTCCTAGTCAGGGCACATGTCTGGGTTGTGAGCCCAGTCCCTGGTTGGGACACATGAGAAGCAACCAGTCTGTTTCTCTCTCTCTTTCCCCTCTCTAAAAATAAATAAATACAATCTTTTTTATAAGATTAATACAAAAATTAATAGCTTTCACCCTGACTAGTGTGACTTGGTTGGAGTGTTGTCCCACAACTGAACGGTAGCCGGTTTGATCCCTGGTCCAGGTGCCTACGATTCCCGGTCCCAACAGGTACAAAAAGGCAACCAATCAATGTTTTTCTCTTTACTGACTTGAATATAGTTAGGAAAGAATACCTTATTCATTCACAGGAAGACTCAAGTTGTAAAAAAGTTTAGCTCTTTCTAAATTCGTTTATTTAATGTAATATTTATCAGAAACCCAGTACAGGTGTTTACATATGTGTGTTTGGAGACCGTAATTTTTAAGTTCTCCAGAAGAATAAAATAAAATTTAGAATAAGTTAAATGTTTTAAATAGTAATGTGGAGTAATGTTTTAGTTTTAATGGGAAAATTATTATTATAAGGCAACACTATTTAAAATACTTTGCAACTGGCACAAAAGTACATGGCCAGATGAATGGGGGAAAAAATAATAGAGTATCTAGAAACAGATTTAAAAACAAGTGGAAAATTGTTTATATGACAAAGTAACATTTTAAGGCAATGGGGAAATGATGGATTTTCAATAAATGGTGCTGAGGCAGCAGGTTAGAGATTTGGGGAAAATTTAAGCTAAATCCCTAACTTATAACTTTAACCAAAATCAAATCCACATGTATCAAAGGTTTAATAATAAATGAAACCATAAAGAAAAACTGTAGGTGAATATATGTTTATTTATGGACATATGTGAATATAGAAGTATAATATCTATTTATTACAGTTTTTTAAAGATTTTATTTACTTTTAGAGAGGAGAAAGAGAGGGAGAGAAATATCAATGTGTGGTTGCCTCTCACACGTGCCTGCAGCTGGTGTCCTGGCCCACAACCCAGGAATTTGCCCCAACTGGGAATCGAACTGGCAACCCTTTTGTTTACAGGGCAGCATTCAATCTACTTAGCCACACCAGCCAGGGATTTATTACAGTTTTTAATCTTGATGTGTGGAAACCCTTTCTAAGAATGATATGAAACCCAGAAACCATGCAGGGAGAGAGTGAACTATTTGACTAAAGATAAATTTGTGTATAAAATATTTAGTTAAAACAAGCAAACCCTTAACAGAATCAGTATTTAATCTGAAGGAAAAGTATTTGTAATACATAAGTAGACCAAAAGGCTTACTCCAAAGAGCCCTTATAAATTAGTAAGTGAAAGTTGAATAATTCAGTAAACCTCTTACGGGAAAATGCTCCATGTCAGTGGAGATCAGAGCAGTGCATATTTAGACAACAGTGAGGCACTGTTCTAGCCCATCAGATTGACAAAAATAAAAAGACTGACGTATTAAAGAGAAGAGCTGTTGCTGGCCTGATGGTAGTGGGTTACCAGAACTCAACTAAAGTTAGTGCCACTAACGTTGTGATAGAGCCCCCCACTCTGTCTGACTGGCTTTAAAAAATAAATAAATAAAATAATTAAGACTATTTGATAATAGGAGTACAAGTTAATAGAATATCTTAGAAGGCAATTCTATTAGATTGTTGAAAAATGTAATTTTTCAAGATTTTATTTATTTATTTTTAGACAGAGGGGAAGGGAGAGAGAGAAACATCAATATGTGGTTGCCTCTCGTGCACCCCCAACTGGGGATCTGGCCCAAATCCCAAGCATATACCCTAACTGGGAATTGAACTGGCGGCCCTATGGTTCGCAGGCTCAATCCACTGAGCCACATTAGCCAGGGTTGAAAAATGTAACCTTTAATTAAACACCAGTTCCAGGAATCTGTTTTTTAGGGGGGAAATGTAGGGGAGGTAAGTTACAAAGGATATTCACTGCAGCCTGACTACACATTCACAGAGGAAGAGATTGGTTAAATGAATTATTATAACCATTAAAAAAAATGAGACAACTCCAGGTTTGCATATGCCTAAAAAGTCTGGAAGGATATGTACTATTTTGCTACCAGTGAGGAGTAAGAATGCCAAGGGATAAATTTCCTGTTGCATGTACTTCTGTATCGTTCGAATTTTTAGTAGGGTAATTTTATTAAAATGGCTTATGTTTCAACTATGGCCATACCACCCTGAATAGACAGAGGGGAAGGGATCTAAAATAACTTATGTTTCTAGAAAATACTTAAGGAGTAAAAAAGTGCCTCTGCCACTGAAGTTGGCTTAAAATTTATTCCAGGTATTCAGTGCTTGCTAATTGCTGGCAGTTGGATGGGGAGATAGTAAAAAGTATTGTGTGTTGGAAAAGTGTGTAGAGTAAGATAAAAAAAGTTGCATTTTCAATGTAAATTCAGACAGGATGATCAGAGTAGGTCTTAATTGAAAAGGAATCATTTGAGCCAAGGAACTGAAGAATTAGAATTGTAACATTTACTATGGGGTCATGTGATTGAAATCATATTATTTGAAGTTGCAAGTATTCTAATTCCAGGCTTGCAGAACTTAATGATAACTCATCTATTTTTTCTGTTTTAAATCTAAATTCTAATTTTAGGGGGAGAGAGAAACATTGATTTTGTTGTTCCACTTATTTATATTTATGTATTCACTGGTTGATTCTCATATGTGCCCTCGCCAGGGATCAAACCTATAACCTTGGCTGACAGGGATGACACTCTAACCAACTGAGCTTACCCAGCCAGGGCTAAATCTAAATTCTCATAATTCATTTAAAAAACTTAGAATTCTGTGTTGAATGTTGAGAGGTTTTCAAACATTACATGCATAAATAAGAATCATTTCCTAACATAGCTGAATTCTGGGCTCTGTACCTAAGTTGTTGAGTCAGACTTTGCATTTGGAGCCAAGAGAATGTGCATTTTTAAACAAGCACCAGGAAAATTTTGATGTAGGTAATTCCAGGTCCAAACTTTAGGAGTGGCTCCTACTACTTCCTGTTTTACTCTGGCAACAGACAGCTCCCTCATTTATTTTTGATTTTGTGAACTCCTGTGTTCAAGTATGCATGTCACTAACATAACTTCTTTACTTTTCAGGTCAAATAATTGTTTATTTTTCTCTTTAAAGGTATCATCAAATGGTATTCAGTCCACTCCTCTAAATCTTGCAACATATTGGAAATGTAGTGCTAGCACCACAGATCTTAGAGTGGATTATAAGTACAACCCAGAAGCTATGGTGGCACCGAGTGTGCTTTCTAACATACAGGTGGTGGTACCAGTGGATGGCGGCGTCACAAATATGCAGTCCCTTCCCCCTGCAATATGGTAAATTAAGTCGATTTCTGAATTCCTACTGAATTTGTGTTAACCTTCAACTTTTAGAACTTCAGTTATGAAAGTTATGTAAGTTTGAAAAATCTTAGTGCGTTTTCCCATAGAAACCATGCTATAAAAAAGATGTTCATTTTACTAGACAGGCCACATTAGCCTCAATCCAAAATAAATTAACTTTGCTATCATCAACCAGACTTGAATGCTTCAAGACAACTTTACCCTTAGGCAAATTACTTAGCCTCTCTAAACTTTTTTGGTTTTATTTTAAAAAGAAAGATTATAATAATTATTTTCTGGGTTTAATATAACATCTGGCATATCTATAGGAATACCTATCTGATTAGTGTTGGTTACTTTCATTTCTTAACTACCTTCCTTATCCTCTCTATTAATATTAGTATGGACTATAAGTAGTCTTAATATTTATCTCACCATTTAATAAAGTGTGTTTTTCTTGAATAATGAAGGAACTGAGCTTCCTATACATTCAATTTTTCTTTCTCTGACGGAAATGAGAAGAATTAACATAAATTGGTAAAAATTGCATTATTTGAGAAAGATATAATATATTTTATAATCACCAGGTGATACTATTGAAAGTAAATTTAGTACTATAGTTATTTCAGTGAAATATTTAAAATGCATTTATTTATTGAGGGCCTTCCATGTATAAGGTATATAATACTAGCCATTTAATCTGAAAATATATGTTATAGGAATGCAGAACAGATGAGGGCCTTTTGGAAACTATCTGGTGTTTCAGAAAAATCCGAAAATGGAGGTAAGTGTATGCTTTCTTTTTTTTTTTTTAATGTGAGGTCACTGAAAATGGACCTTTGAAGGCATGTCTATGGAAAGTTTTCTCCTGGAATTTCGTGCCTTCAGTTCTAGAATTGACCACTAGGTGGAAGTTAATACCTTAAATAAGAGTGGACCAGTTGAGATTCAGAATGCAGTTTCCCCCTGTAAATTGAGTGTGCTTTCTCTATTTAAAAAAAAAGTGTCTTTTGCTGTAACTTTATAAATGTTATGTAAAAGTTTCTTATGTTCACAGGCTGACATTAAGAGAAAATGCCTAATAAAGTAAATTTAAGAAGTAGAACATTAATTCCAGCCAGGGAACTTAATAATTGAAAGTGATTTAACATACTCTTTGCTCACCAATAAGGGAGTCCTCCTGGCCTCCCAGAGATCATGTAGAAGCTTTCAGACTTTACAAAGCCCCCTTGTGAGGTAAGGACAAAATAAATGGGACATGAAACTAAAGTTTTTATACTTAAGAAGAAATCAAAGAAGAAATCAACAAAACAAAAAGGCGGCCAACTAAGTGGGAGAAGATATTTGCAAACAATATCTCTGTTAAGAGGCTGATATCCAAAATATATAAAGTATTCAAATAACTCATCAACCCAAATCCAAGCATTCCAATTAAAAAATGAACAGAGGACCTGAACAGACACTTCCAAGAAAGCATGCAAATGGCCAACAGATAAATGAAAAGATGCTCAGCTTTACTAGCCTTAAGAGAAATTCAAATCAAGAGACTTCCGCCAAGATGGAGGCATAGGTGGAGATGCTGTGCCTTCTCACACAACCAAGTTTAGAGACAACTAAATAATAGCAACAGAAAACACAGCCAGAACACAGAAAATTGAACTTTTCAGAAGTCTGATAATAACAAATTCTTCAGCCTGACCGGTAAGAGGGGCGAAACCAGCAGCTGGCAGAGCGGGGTAGCACAGGAAAACTTGGGCAGACGGACTCGGGCTCGCGGAATCCAGGCGCAGGGTTGGACCTGGTGGGCAACTCAGCGAGCGACCGCAGGGAAACAGCGATGGGAGCAGGGCTGCGGGTTGACTGTGGTCGCGCATTTGTGCGCGGGTGGACAGGCGAGGGAGTGGGCGATTGGACCGGGACCCAGCAGGTCCCGCGGCAAGCGGCAGTGGAGGGTGCCGCCATTTCCCTGCTCTGACCCCACCTCCACATACAGTGTCATAACCCAGTGACTCTGAGTGGCGCAGCCCTGGTGAACCACCTGAGGCTCTGCTCGTCACCCAGCGGCTCGAAACAGCAGAGGGTGCGGCCATTTCCCCGCTCTGACCACGCCCCCACATACAGCATCACAACCCAGCGACCTGGGAGTCCACACCTCTGCTCCTCACACTTAAAGGGCACGAACAGACCAAAAATGGCTCAAGAAGATCTCAAAGCCCCAGAGCCTATAAATCTAAGCGATGAAGAAATAGCAAAACTCTCAGACGCACAGTTTAAAACACTGGTCATCAGGATCCTCACAGAATTGGTTGATTACAGCCACAAATTAGATATACATATGAAGGCGAAACTAATTGAAATGAATGGAATTACACAGGAAATCAATAGCAATGAAAAGGAAACTGGGACTCAAATCAATGGAGTGGACCAGAAGAAAGCAAATAATGGCCAAACAGAAAAGAGTCAAGAAACAAGAATTCAAAGAAATGAGGAGAGTCTTAGGAACCTCCAGGACATCTTTAAACGCTCTAACATCCGAATTATAGGGGTACCAGAAGGGGGAAAGGCACAGCCACCAGTGGAAAACTTATTTGAACAAATAATAAAGGAGAATTTCCCCAATCTGGCAAAAGCAATAGACTTCCAGGAAGCTCAGAGAGTACCAAAGAAGTTGGACCCAAGAAGGAACACACCAAGGCACATCGTAATTACATTAGCCAAGATTAAAATGAAGGAGAGAATCCTAGAAGCAGCAAGAGCTAAAGGGACAGTCACCTACAAAGGAGTTTCCATCAGACTGTCAGCAGATTTCTCAAAAGAGACCTTACAGGCAAGAAGGGGTGGGAAAGAAGTATTGCAAGTCATGAAATCTAAAGACCTACAACCAAGATTGCTCTATCCAGCAAAACTTTCTTAGAATGGAAGGACAGATAAAGTGCTTCTCAGATAAGGTCAAATTCAAGGAGTTATCACCACCAAGCCCTTATCATATGAAATGTTAAAGGGACTTACCTAAGAAAAAGAAGTTAAAAAAACATGAACAGTGAAAGGACAGCAAACTCACAGTTATTAACAACCACACCTAAAACAAAAGCAAACTAAAAGAACAGCTAGATCAGGAGCGGAACCACAGAAACGGAGATCACATGGAGAGTTAGCAACAGGGGAGTGGGAGGAGGAGAAGGTACAGAAAATAGATGGGGGGGGCAAGAATAGTAGGGGAAATATAGAATCTAAAGAACTTGAGACACATGGTCATAAACTAAAGGGGGGGTAATGGTGGGGACGGGGGTAAGGTGGAGGGGAATGAAGGGGGGAATAGAACAACTGTAATGGCATAATCAATAAAAATAAATTAATTTAAAAGAATTCAAATCAAAAGCACAATGAAATACCACTCTACGCCTGTTAGAGTGGCCAGTATCAACGACACAAGAAATAGCTGGTGTTGGAGAGGATGTGGAGGAAAAGGAATGCTCACATGCTGCTGGTAGGGAGGTGGACTGGTACAGCCACTGTGAGAACAGTGTGGTGGTTCCTCAGAAAATTAATAGAGCTGCCATATGACCCAGCAAGCCTTTCTTTGGGTGTGTACCCCGAAAGTTTGAAAACACTGATTTGTAAAGACACATGTGTGTGCCCGTATGTTCACTGCATCATTCAAGGTAACCAAGATATGGAACCAGCCTAAGTATCCTTCAGTGGATGATTAGATTTTTTTAGAAAGATGCGGTACATACATACAACAGAATACTAATAAGCCATAAAAAGGAAAACACTGCTATGTGGGACAATGTAGATGGATCCTCAAAGTATCATGCTCAGTGAAAATAAGACAGAAAAGGACAAGAACCATATGATTTCACTCATGTGGGATATTAAACAAAGTGACAAGTGAACAAACTCATAGACACAGGCCATTAGTATGGTGGTTACCAGAGGTGGAAAAAGGACAAAGAGGGTCAAATATATGGTGTGACAAGAGGAGACTAGACTGGGTGATAAGCACAATGCAATGTACAGATGATGTTACAGAATTGTATACTTCAAATTCAGTGTTATTAACCAATGTCACCCAATAAATTTTTAAAAATTTCTTCTACTTCATTTTCCTAAGAAAACCTTTCCTGATCATTAGTTTTATTAAACTAACCATAAATGACCTTCAATTCTTCAATTTTTTAAAGGATATGAAAGTTAATTGCCTCTTCTCCTCAAGTCTGCATCTGTGTTCTCAGAGCAAAGGAAAAGCCATTGCTGGCTTAGCACTCCTAGTATCTCCCTTAACTCCATTCAGAATATAATTCCCAGTACAGTCAAATCTTTAGCATTAACTACTTGCATTTTCTCTCAAAGGAGAATTATTCTGCCTTTTTTTTTTTAAATCCTCGCCCAAGGACATTTTTTTTTTCATTGCTTTTTGCAGAGAAAGGAAGGTAGAGAGAGAAATAATGATGAGGGAGAGAGAGAAATAATGATGTGGGAGAGAGAAGCATCAGTTGGTTGCCTCCTGTATGCACTGTGGCACTCCTGGACCGGGATGGAACCTGCGACCTTTTGGTTGCGGGACAACGCTCCCACCAGCTGAGCCACACTGTCCAGGACTATCCTGCTGTCTTTTAAATGCCTAATTAATTTCCAGTAACTTTTCCTATTGAGTAGGTTTTGCTGAGTTTTTTCTATTTTGAATATTTTAAGCATAACATGATCAAAACATAAAAACATTGCCAGTCGTCTTTTTCATATATATTTCTGCATAAAGGACCACGAACATACCTGTATTGCCTATTTATGCCTGCCATGTCGAATCTGACTTTTACTAGAGAACTACATGCTGTGAAATTACCAAGCTAATTTGCAGTTCCTTCCTTGTTGTTTGATACTTGAAGGATGTCTGTTTCCAGGTAGTCAATGGGACTGACGTTTCCTCTACCTGTATGGCTTTTGGGGAGACGAAACTGAAACTTGTAGCCGAAACTGGATATAAACCAGAAATCCTAGTTGAATTGGGGGCTTAAAACCAGTTAGCAAGGAATAAAAGGATGTATAATATTTTCCCATTTTATGGAACTGTACTATGGTAATTACTTACCAAAAAGGGAATTTGTTCTCTAAAATACAAAACTTCTAACCAGATATTTTAATAGTTCCCCTCTGCTATTCAGATATCAGGGTAGTCTATGTGAGGAAATGAAAAAGTCTTATAAGTGTGGTTCTGATTTGGTTGGTCAGCGTTTAAAAAGAAATACCCAAATTAGAGTACTGTAAAATAGGAATTTCTTTCTATTTTGGTTCCATGCCCAGAAGAGGGACAGGAAGTAATTCTAAAGTTTAAGGATTGCCAAGGTGGCTGCTCCTGGGCTGTGGTGGAACTTTCACAGGATTGAATTGCAAATCAGAAATTGTACAAGTTTAGCCCTGGCTGGTGTGGCTCAGTGGATTGAGCACAGGCCTGTGAACCACATCCTTACCTGTTCAATTCCCAGTCAGGGCACATGCCTGGGTTGTAAGCCAGGTCTCCAGTTGGGGGGCATGTGAGGGGCAACCACACACTGATGTTTCTCTCCCTGTCTTCTTCCCTTCTCCTCTCTCTAAAAAAAAAAAAGTTCTTTTTTAATTTAAAGAAAGATTAATAAAATTTTTTTTAAAAGAATTGTGCAAGTTTAAAGAGGGCTTGGACATTGGTGAAGAATTAGGCAGCACTTTATCTCCCCTGCTGACACAGTAGTATGGGGTGGATCAGTGTTAAGATAGCTTCTTCCAGGTTTTCTCTATAATGTTTAATTTCTGTGCAAGGAATTGTAGAATGTGCAAGGAACTGTATACTTTCCCCAACCAGAAACCTAGTAACCTAGTAACTCCTTTCACACCCCTTGATTTCAGCTCCTAAAAACATATCAAATGCATTCCCTTTTTTCCTTAACCTAGTTCAGATGCCCTGTTTCTGTCACCTAGAGCCCTAGACTATTTTGTTGACTTACAGTTGGTTTCCATACCATGCATCTTGGGCCTCTCCTCCCTTCCGAAACATTAATCTGAAATGTTTTAATCTTCCTTACCTTTGGTGGCCCCACAGGGTAATTTCTTATCTCGGCCTGTAGAGCTTGTTCCTTGCTGCCACTCCAGTCTCATCTTCTACCACTCTCCTCCTGTTCTCCAGCCTTCCTGGTACAGAGGCAGTTCCCTTAACGCATCATGCTCTCGCCAGTCTCCCATCTCTGTAGCTGTAGTTCCTTCTGCCTGAAATACACACGGTCACCCCCACCACCATTTTATGTGCTTTTGTGTCCCATGGCTTCTGACAACTTTTTTTACAGTATTTGTCATCTTCATCATAATTATTTGGTTTACTGTTTCTGCCATGCTGTTAGGCATGAGGTGTGTTGAATAAATGGTTATAGCAAAAAGAAAGTACTTCTACAACACCTATTTTGCATGTTAGACCAGTTAATTTTTTATTCTCACTTGACACATTTATTGATTTTAGAGCGATGGGGAGAAGCATCAGTGTGAGAGGGAAGCATCAATTGGCTGCCTCTTGCCTGTGCCCTGACTGGGGACGGAACCCACAGGCTAGGTGTGTGTCCTGACCGGGAATCTGTCCTATGACCTTTTGGTTTATGGAATGACATCCAGCCAGCTGAGCCACGCTGGGCCAGGGCTAGATCAGTTAAATTTTTTAAAAAGAGAGGTAAATAGAAAATAGTAATGTTGATAGAGCTCTTCTCAGTCTTAGCCATCTTTTCCTTTTCCCTCTCCCACCCCCATTATATAAAATACAGCATTTGTTTCATTTTTTTTTTTAAGATTTTATCTTTTAGAGGGGAAGGGAAGGAGAGAGGGAGAGAAACATCAATGTATGGTTGCCTCTTGTGTGTCCCCCGCTGGGAACTGGCCTGCAACCCAGGCATGTGCCCTGACTGGGAATCGAACCGTGGTTGCTTGATTCCCAGGCCCCACACTCAATCCACTGAGCTACACCAGCCAGGGTCGCATTCATTTCATTTTGATTTTATTCCTACTCACATTCCTCCTGGTGCTTCCCTTTGACTGCCCTCACTGACTTCTCTTTTGGCTCACTTTCTGCATGCGCATATAGCATGGGGATCTCCATAGTAAACGCCTTTGATCTTTGTACAGTGTCTCACATCAAAGAGAAGCATGGATGAAGATTATTTACTTAATGAAAATTTAGGTTCACTGAATAAAGTCTGATTTAGAAATAGGATCATGATTCGTTTACTGCACATGTCATGAATTTGGCATAGGACTGATAATAGTTTAGCTTATCATTGTTCTCATTTGATTTTTTTTTGTATGAAGTGTATGTTACCCTGTGTAAATTCTTTTTTCCCCCCCTTACAGGTTCTGGGTCTCTCCGAGCAAAATTTGATCTTTCAGAAGGACCCAGTAAACCCACAACACTTGCAGTGCAGTTTCTCAGTGAAGGAAGCACCCTCTCAGGAGTGGATGTTGAACTTGTAGGCACTGGCTATAGACTTTCCCTAGTGAAGAAGCGGTTTGCCACTGGTAAGTTGGGAGATTTTCATGTGTACGGGAAACATTTGTGTTCTAAAGGCATGGAAGTTTTTTCTTTGACCTTTGGAATAAGGTGCCAGGCAGAGACACGCCTGGGAAAGAATATCCATGGTCACTGTAGCTGAACACCTGTGATCTGATTATAATGTAGTGTAAACAGCAGATGGGAACTGGGGTCCTGTATCTTCCACCACAGTGAAAATGTCCTTTGAGTTCATCTGCAGTTGTAATTGCAAAGCTCTACTTGGTGTTTTTCAGGCCGATACCTGGCGGATTGTTGATGGACCGAGCAAAGTGGTTGGCTCGAGGGAGTAGTACACCTGCCATTCTGCATTATCTGTTCTTTCCAAACACTATTCTAACTTATGTCTTTAAGACTTAGACATATTTGAAAGCTGACTGTAAATGTTAAGTTGCACCTTCAAAGTGAGTCATCAGAAGAAATAGCACTGAAATGGTTTTCAACGCTGTAAACGATGAACTGCAATATTCAGGAAGCACATTGATTCAGATTCTCAGTAAAAAGTTTTCATAGGCTGAAATTTTAAATTATCTTTAATATCTATTCTGAAAAACGGGGTTATAGTGTAATATCAAGCCTAAATTTTCAGGAGAGCAAGCACAAAGTAATTTAGCTTTCCATAAGATTTTAGAGGCAGAGATAGCTTTGACATTTTGTAAATTTGATATTGAATGGATTCTAAGTTTTGGATAATGTTAATTTAGAACACTCAATCAAATTGAGTTATGTGCCATAAAGTAATCAGACCAGAGTCCAAGTTGTATGCAGAAAAATTTTATCATTTGATTTTTATAAACATATAACTGTAAATGGTGTTTTATATGATTTTTTAATCCTCAAGTGCAATGTGTTTTAAAATAAGCTTGCAAAAGACAGAAATTTACTTCTGCAGTTAACTTTATAGAAGTTGTGATTGTTTTGATGAATTAATGCTGTAGATTTAATTTATTTTTATATGGATTGCATAATGTGTGCCTTTTAAAACAATAACAAAAACCAGAAGTGTGCCTATCCGGTTTGTGTTCATAAATGTGCCTCACTTTTTTCCTCACAGTCTGGATCTTCTAGTCATAATCTTGTGGTGGTCAAGCATATTACAGGATAATTGCAGGTGTTGTAAATAACTTCGGCTGGAATTGGGAAGGGAATTCGGAATAACTAAAGGATAATTGATACTTAAGAACCCTGGCTCACTTCTTCAGTGAAACACTGTAGCCACTAGAAAGAGAAAGAGCTACCTAATGGCTTAAGTTTACAGGGGGAAAAATTACCTTCAGCTTTTTGATCTTAACTTTATCAAAAGTGTGTAAATCTTAAACTCTGAAAAACTATAATGGTAAATTGGTAACTAGTATTTTAACTCTCAATTTAACATTTTCCTCCACTCCATTTATCATTGGAAATTTATTTCTTGAATGTGTTGTGAGCATGCATTTTGTAGTATTTTTGTGAGGAACATATATTATTAGAGAAGATTAGTTCTGGCATTAGAGAAGTCTGCCATTTGTTTTAATTTGAACAATTGGAAAAATTGCCAATTTGTATGTTTTCAAAGTGATGGGTTGGTTAAACATTTCTTAAACTAATAATTAAATAGTAAAAAGCCTAACTTTATAGCTAATCTTAATTAATTGAAGGAATTAAATGTTTTGGACAAGGTTTCATAGAATCTACAAATGGTAATTTTATTTATGAGGATAAATACCAGTTGTCCTGCATTTTGCATAGAAGTGATAAATTGTATTATATATGATAATTTATATAAAACCACTAACTGTTCTGTTAAGCTTTATGGAAAGTAAAACTCCTACTAGACATTTATGTAACATGTTGCCATACTAAATACAGCAGAAAATCTACTTGTTAGCAATGTATATAACACAATATGTGCTTTTTTAATATATTCAGTGTTAGCCCAATTCTAAAATTAGATTTGACTAAAGTAATACAGGAGACAATTTGCTAAAATGTCCATCTTTACTAAATAGTGAACAAAATTAGAAATTCCAACTCTTATATTGTGCTGATTTAAATGCCAATTACAGTCCCTTACTGAAAACTTAACTGTAACTGCATAGCAGTCAAATTTTTATTGATCGGTTAATATTTTATTATGGGAATTCAGACACCATTATACTTACAATGTTTGTTTTTAATCAAGTATTACCTAAAAATGTACAAATTAGTGAAGTGGTTTAACTTCTGCACTTTCTTAATCACCACAGTCTTCATACCAGGTGTCAATACATAGATTTATATTGGGTAAAGGTTACAATTTTGAAGCCATATGTTTATATTGACATGTTTTGTTTTGTTTTTTCATTTAAAAACCCATTAATGTTGTAAAAAAAAAAGAGACCAGTAGATTTTCAAAGGGAAATGTGTTTAGCAAGCTGGTTCTTGCTTATGTATAGTGATTAAATGTTGTAGCTGTCTCTTTAACCAAGAATTTGTAAACACAGAACTCTAACAAATGTGAGTTTTTAAGAATTATTTACTACTTTGAGTTGTAATTACAACAATGCAAATCTATCTTACAAAATTTTGTAAATATTTTTGATTTTTTCATAAAATGTAAATTTTACATAAAAGTTGTACCATTAATAAACATGTAATATATAATTTATCAGCTAGTTTCTGTGACTTTGTGCTCCTGTTGACAGGAGCAGCCGCGTCACAGATGCTGGGACGCCACCAGCTGGGTGAGGAAGGCGTGATTGGTCTTGAGCTTTGGATCATGGCCAGGCATACAGCCCACGCATTATTATCTAAAATTAACAGCCCTCGCCATGACTATTTCAGGTTTTATTCTAGCACTTGACCTTAACCTTGTTACATAAAACTATTTTACACTGGCCTTTCAGCAAGCCAAAAATCAGAATCATTATCATTAGACTTAAATAGAAAACAGATTATCAGAATCCATTTTCAAAACAAAAGCCTCAACACTAATCTCTGACCCAAAAGGCCTTATTATATTTTTCTTTCTTCATTACATTAACCCTTAGCCTGTTCCTATTTAATTTCCACAAGCAACCTCTGATGCAGCCAAGACACCAGTAAGTATCGATGAGCCAGTCACTACCACCAGCAAAATCCCAACTCCATTAAAAGCTCCAGGATCTCTGGTGTCATAAATTACTCATCTCATAATCCATTACATTTAAATACAGTCTTTACCTCATCATCAAAATATGTAAAACTATTATAGCCTCTATCAAAAACCCCAAATGAAATAGTCCAGTTATATTAGAAACTCAAAATTCAGGATATTCCTCAGTAGTTATAGCTGTTGTGTAACCAGAAACTACCAACATTGCCCCCCAAATAAATTTAAAAACTAATAAACCTAAAAAAAGATCCACCAAAATTAAAATACTGTAACCAGTTCCAGTTATAGCCATCCCTAAACCACTATGAGTCTTGAAGAGAAACTTAAAAAACTTACATAATTAAAATACAACATATGTTCTCACATGGAATTTAATCAACTAGTGATGTCATGAAAAATAATTGCATTTCAACTGTAAAAATACTAATGACAAATACCTGTAAATCCCACCCACTAATTAAAACTATTAGTAACTCATTCATTGATTTACCAGCCCATTAAATAGTTCATCATGATGAAATTTTGGCTCCCTTTTAGGAATCTGCTTGATTTTACAAATACACTTATACATCACATATAATAACTGCCTTCTGCTCCATAACCCACATCTGCTGAAACATGAACCACAAATGAATTACTCAGGACTCACACACCAGTGGGGCCTTGGTAGTCTTGATTTGCTTATTCATTCAAGTAGGATGAGGCCTATGTTACGGATTTTATACCTCCCTAGATATATGAAATACCGGCATCATCCTATTCACAGTAATAGCTGTAGCACTTACAGACTAGATTCTAGCATGAGGCCTTCTGAGGAGCAGCAGTTATCAGAAATCTCGCAGCCATTCTCTGCATTGGCACTAGACTAGTCAGATGGACCTGAGGAAGAGTCTCAGCTGACAGAGCTGTACTCCCCCGATGCTTCCATCTTCTACTTCATTCTCCCATTTGTTATTTCAGGCCTAGTAATTATTCACCTACTATTTCTTTATGAAACAAGATCAAACAATTCATCAGGAATTTCATCTGACAGACAAAATTCCATTTCACCCTTACTATGCAATCAAGAATGTTCCGGGACTTTTTATTCTGCACTTAGCTATACTAATCCTGTTATCACTCATTCTTCTAGGAGCTCCAGACAGTTGCACACAGCTAATCCTCTTTTTTTTTTTTTTTGGTAAAGATTTTATTTATTTGTCTTTAGAGGGGAAGGGAAGGAGATAGGGAGAGAAATATCAATGTATGGTTGCCTCTCGTGTGTCCCCTGCTGGGAACTGGCCTGCAACCCAGGCATGTGCCCTGACTGGGAATCGAACTGCGATCATGTGGTTCGCAGGCCCGTGCTCAATCCACTGAGCTACACCAGCCAGGTCAAGTCCTCTTAATACTCCACCACACCTTAGACCAGAGTGATACTTCCTATTTGCATAAGCAGTCTTATCCATCTCCAGTACATTAGGTGGCATATTAGCTCTAATTGTCTCTATTCTAATTCTAGCAATTATCCCAATACCTCTTACATCCGAACCACAAAGCATAATATTCTGACGCCTCATAGCAGACCTACTAGCATTAACATGAATGGGAAGACAACCAGTTGACAACCCATTTATCATCATTGCATCAGTCTTGCATTTTCTAATTCTTATACTTACACCAACTCACAAGCTTAATCGAAAATAATCTTCTAGGCCCTGGCCAGGTAGCTCAGTTGGTTAGAGTGTCATCCTGATACACCAAGATAGCAGGTTCAATCCCCGGTCAGGACACATACAAGAAGCAACGGATGAATGCATAAATAATTGGAACAACAATGTTTCTCCCTCTCTCTCTCTCTCTCAAATTAATAAAAATTATCATCTTCTAAAGTGAAGAATCTTTGTAGTATATTTATTACTTTGGACATGTAAACCAGGGAAGGTAAAAAGCCTCCCTAGGTCATCAAAGAAGAAGCTCCAGCTCCACTATCAGCAACCAAAACTGAAATTCTACTTAAACTATTCCCTGAGAGTTGCTTGTGAAGAGAAACATTGTCACGTGCTATGTCAGTATTAAAAACAAATGAGCTCTGGCTGGTGTGGCTCAGTGGAATGAGTGCCAGCCTGCAAACCAAAGGGTCACTGGTATGATTCCCAGTCAGGGCACATGCCTGCATTGTGGGCCAGGTCCCCAGTGGGAGCGCATGAGAGGCAACCACACACTGATGTTTCTCTCCCTCTTTCTCCCTACTTTCCCCTCCCTAAAACTAAGTTAACTCCTAAAAATTAACATTCTAGACTATTCCATTACTATGTAATACATGTATTAAGTTGCCTACCTCATTGCAATGTATTAACACCTACATGCTTGATCTGCACAACATATACAATATAGAATCATATATCAACTATTTAGTCCATGGACATAAGCAAGCACATCAAACTACGATTACATAACAGGATGGTTCATTGTACATAAAATTCCCTTTCATGAGTCTATTTGTAAACTATAGAGGTAATCGACACTACACAGAACATATTTTTGTGGCCTAAAACAACAAGCACTTAAATTCGATGGGTATTTTAAATTGAGTTTATTGGGATAACCTTTGTTAATAAGATTATGTGAGTTTCAAAGTGTCCAATATAGTACAGCACCTGTATATTGTACTGTGCACTGACCACCCCAAATTTAGTCTCCTTTCACCATGTTTGACCCCCTCACAGAGAACATAAATACCGATACTGATCGTCCATACCCTGTTATGTCATGCCAGTCACCATGCTTAGACGACTTTCCTTAGTCATCAGCTGCAGGAACCCAGCGATGCGTCCACAAATGTGCCCCCTTCTCACTCCAGGCTCATAACATGGGGTTTTCTAGAATTGAACTGTATCTGGTGTCTGGTTCTTACTTCATGACCATCTCACTTAGAATCACCCACTCTGACCTGTTAAATAAGACATTTTGGTGGACTAATCAGCCCATGCTCATGTTCAGATAAAGGCACCTGAATTATCATACATTTGGTATTTTGTAATTAGGGGGAGATGCTATGACTCATCTGTAGCCAACTGACACTTGAATACAGTCAAGCAACTGGCAGTTAGGCTTCTGTTGAACAGTATTTACCTTTGCCAACATCAGCCAAAAGATGTTATTTAGTCAGTGCTTACAGGACGTAAGAGAATTTTACATGTGTAGTAAATAGTCCCTCCTTATCCAGGTGCGTTATGGTCCAAGACCCCCGCAGATGCCTGAAATTGCAAATAGTACTGAACCCTATATATACTGTTTTTCCTACACATACGTATCTATGATAAAGTTTAATTTATCAATTAAACACTGTAAGAGATTAACAACAACAATAATAGAACAATTATAAAATATACTGCGAAAAGTTATAAATTACTTTGGTGCCTTTATTAAATAAAATATTGAACAAGGTACCACATACTACGAGCTGTTCTGATCACTGAGATGGCTGCTGTGTGACTCAAAGCCAAGCAGTTTATATGGCGTGGGTGTGCTGAGTGGGTGGGTGAGTCAAGTCTGGGGTGGAACATGGTGGTGGGACAGTGTGAGATTTTTTTTTATGTTCCTCAGAATAGCACACAACCTAAAACAAAAATTGTTTATTTCGGGAATTTCTCATTTAATATTTTCAGTTGATCACAGGTAACAGACCACAGAAAGCAAAGTCATGGATAAGGGGGACTATAGTACATGTACATAAGTGTTTGCCAAGTAAAAATTAACTTAGCAAACCTCCCTTATCCCCTGGAGACCTCAAACTATATACATTTATTAAACAGTCTTGGCAAATGCCCAAAACAAGATTACAACAGTACATAAAAGCTTACCCCATTCTATTATAAGTATCTAAGTTACAAATTAAACTGAGACCTATTTTAGCCAAGATCCTTAACTAAATAAAAATTTACAACACTAAAATTGTCACTTTTAAATCTATGGTCTAGAAAAACTTATTCCCCAGTAGTTGAAAATACTTCCACTAACAACTCACATGCAATTTAGAGTCACATTTCAATGGACAGGGAGCCGCGTGATCTATTGGTTAATGTAGCTTCATAGATAAAGGCACTGAATTGCCAACATGAGTTTTTCTCATTCCACAAACAGGTTTGGTCCAGCCCTGTTGTTAATTCTTAATTACACATGCACGTGTCTGCATCCCAGTGAGAAGGGTCTCTACATCACCAGTGATTAAAAGGAGCAGGCATCAAGCATATTAGCAAATAGCCCATTTCACTTTCCTTAACGGCACCCCCCACCAGAAACAGCAGTGATAAAAATTAAACCATGAACTGAAGTTTCACTAAGTTAAACTTAATAGGGGTTGTCTGTTTTGCACCAGCCTCCAGTCATCCAATTAACCAATTATTAGCCCTGGCTGGTGTAGCTCAGTGGATTGAGCGCAGGCATGCGAACCAGAGTATGGAGATTCGATTCCTAGTCAGGACATGTTGCCTGGGTTGCAAGCCAGTTCCCAGCAGGGGGCGCACGAGAGGCAATCATACATTGATATTTCTCTCCCTCTCTCCTTCCCTTCCCCTCTAAAGATAAATAAATAAAATCTTAAAAGATTTTTAGCATAAAGTGTGTCAAAGTTTTTCATTAAAAAGTTAAGTTTTAATTAGGCTGTAAAAAGCTATGGCTAAAAAAAAAATTATGAAAGTGACTGTTACTCCTACTTACCTGATAGGTAGGTAGGAGTCAGACTAGGATTAGGTGCCCCTGCTCTGCTTTAGTCTTTTTTTTTTTGCTCTGCTTTAGTCTAAACCCAAACAGTTACTGTAACAAAATTACTTACCAGAGCACTACTAGCAAATGCCTGCAACTCAAAGAACTTGATGGTGCTTTATACCACTCCACATAAAGCCCAAAAAACCTCACTAATCCTTGCTAATACAGCCTACCTACCGTGCTCTTCGGCAAAGCCTAACAAGTTACCTGAGGGATAGCAGGGCACTCCTATTCAAGAGTTTGTATCAGTAATAATAGGGTTTATGACCTCGGTGTTGGATTAGGACATCCCAGGGGTGTAACTACTCTGCATGGTTCACTTGTTCAGTGATTAAACTTTTTCGAGACCTGAGTTCGGACCACAGTAATCTAGGTCAGTTTCTGTTTTTCTTTTTCATAGTATGAAAAGCACAAGAAATGATGCTACTTTACAAAAGCACCTTCAAATTAATAGATGATATAATCAATCTAACCTATACCAATGCTGCCCAAGAATAGGGTTTGTAGAATATCAGAGCTTGGTAATAGCATAAAAACTTAAACCTTTATAATCAGAGGTTCGGCTTTTCTCCTTAACAATGTTTATAGGTAACCTTCATTTATTAATTATTCCCATTTGACTCATCGTGACGTTCTTTATTACTACATAGCACCAACTGAATGAAAAGCCCTAGGCTATATTCAACTCTGTAAAGGACCAAAGCCTGTTCCAACCCATGGTTGATGCCATCAAGCCATTAAAGAGCCATTACAACCATTAATGTCATCAAGATGTTTATTACTGCAGCAGTCCTCACCCTCACTGAGGCCCTGGCACTGTGAATTCCAAACCCATACCATATCCATTAAACATAAACCCAGGTGCACTATTCTTTGGTTGGTTGAGCTTTAATTCAAAATATGACTGTGTCTCCACAAGGAGTAGCACAATTTCATATGAAGTAGCACTAGCAATCATTCTATTATAAATTCACCTCAACATTAAGTCACTATCAAGAATACTTATGAATAATTTTTCTATCTTAACCCCCTCACCATAAAACGGTTTATCTCAGACCAGAAACACAGCCAAGCTCCACCGGGCCCAGCAGGAGGAGGAGCACAACTCATTTTTAGCTGCCACACTGTGTGCGCAGCAGGCCCACTGGCCCTGCACTTCCCTGCAGAACATGCCAACACGATCGTCATTATTACAACAATGTTACCCCAGGAGCACTTTCTACCCTCCGAATAGCAGAACTAGAGTCCATTTTGTTATCAAAACTTTGTCCAAGAATCTCAGTATCTCCTGTGAATTTACACATCTGTGAAGAATTTTCCTAACTTTAACACTAGCTCTTTGCATATGACATGTATCATTTATTATACCAATCATCTCACCACACACAAAAGAAATGTCTTAAAAGAGTTACTTTGATAGAGTAAATTATAGATGTTTCGATCCTCTTGTTTCTAGAATTACAGGGATAGAACGCACTCTTAAGAATTTAGAAAAGAATCTGTAGGACCACATCATACCCCCTCCAGCAAGGTCGGCCACGGGCGCCATCGGGCCCGGACCCCCAGAGTGCCGGTGTATACTCTTCCTGTGCCGGCAAATCTCCTTATTTTTCTATTACTGTCATTTCAGGAACTATGGTTGTTACATTAAACTCACAGTGATTAATAATCTGAACCAGCTTTGAAGTAAACGTATTAGTTGTTATTCCATATTTAACAAATTTGACCCACAAGCCATGAGAGCTTTCACTAAATATGTTACTCAAGCCACTAGATCTGCGCTTTCAGTAACAGCTGGTGTAGCCCTGGCCAGGCGGCTCTGTCGGGTGGGAGTCGCCCCGCACACCAGAAAGTTGCAGGTTTGCTCCCCAGTCTGGGCATGTCTGGGAGGCAACCAGCCGATGTTTCTCACATCAATGTCTCCCCCACCCCTCGCTCCATCCATCCATCTCTTTCTGTCTTTAAGATTTTACTTATTTATTTATGTTTGGAGAGAGGGGAAGGACAGAGAGAGTTAGAGAAACATCAGTGTATGGTTGCCTCTCATGTGGTCCCCACTGGGGACCTGGCGTGCAACCCAGGCATGTGCCCTGACCAGGAATCAAACCAGCGACCCTTTGGTTCGCAGCTCGTACTCAATCCACTGAGCTACACCAGCCAGGGCCCCTTTCTGTCTTTCTAAATCAAGGAGTGTGTTCTCAGGTGAGGATTAAAATAATAATAGCTACTATTATTAATCTAATGTATTCTGCCCAGTGACAGTAGCTCTCATCATAAAACTTGGACTTTCCCTTTTCTACCTTTGCCCAAACTTACAGAAGCTACTCCACTAACACCTGCCTAATTTTAACACTATGACGGAACACGCACCACTATCAATCTTATAGCAAATTTCATCATCCACTAATGTAAACACGCTGCTAATTACAGCTATTTTATATATCATAGTAGGAGATTGGGGAGGACTCAACCAAACCCAACTATAAAAAATCAGCCTATTCATCAATTGCTCATATAGGTTGAGTAATACCTATTATAATTTATAATACAACTATAATAATTATAAACTCATTTATATCATAACTTATTACAATTATTTATATAAAATTCAGATACCACTTTCACTCTCCCTGTATATGAAACAAAAATACCTTAATTGCTATTTTTATTCTCCCTATTGTAGGGGTATTAAACTGATTTTCACCAGGGGCCACATTAAACCTTGCAGTTGCCTTCAAAGGGCCGAAATCATTTTAGGACTGTGTAAATGTAACTATTCCTTAACTGTTAAGGAGTTGAAATCACATCCTGCCCTTTGAAGGCAAACCTCAAGGCTGATGTGGCCCCTGGTAAAAATGAGTTTGCCAACCCTGCCCTTATTATATTATTAGGAGGCTTCCCACCAGGGGATTCAGGGGGATTTATCTGAATGGATGAGTATTCATGAAATAACAAAAAAGGCCCTGGCTGGTGTGGCTCAGTGGATTGATTGCTGGCCTATGAACCAAAGTGTCACCAGTTCAATTCCTGGTCAGGGCACATGCCTGGGTTGCAGGCCAGGTCCTCAGCTGAGGGTATACAGGAGGCAACCACACATTGATATTTCTCTCCCTCTCTTTCTTCCTCCCTTCTCTTTAAACATAAATAAAATCTTTAAAGAGAAAAAAAGAAAGGAAGTGATAATCACCAAGATCTTGACCTGGGTCATTCCTGACTTTGCTCCCCCTCACCAGAACAACTCACAGCTATGAATGAACCAACCACTACTGAGAGAATCCTGGAACTAGGGGGTAAGGCTGAGGCATCCCTCTACCCCACAGAGACCAAGAGAGGCCGTGTTAGAAGATTAAGAGGAACAAGCTACACACTGACTGCTTTGCCGCCCTGACTGGTGCAGCACCATCCCAAGAGGTATCCCCTGAGCCAGTGGTACCTCCAGTGGGAAGAGAGAGCCCAGGGGTGACATTCACCCTCTCCCCAGCATTGTGGGTTGCTCCATGGAATCCCTTACTATGGTTTCACCCAATGAGGATAGCAGAGGAATCTATGGGGCTCAACCATTTGGAGTCAACTGAGACCACGCAGGGAGGGGCTTCCAACAATCAGTACTTGGGTCTTGGTGGCCCAAGTTCCTACCTGCAGAACTGAAGTAGTAATCCCAAACTATGGCTTTGCTCATCTGCAGAGCCAGGCCGTGGCACATGGGGAATTTGGCAGGGTGCAGGTCTGCTTAACTTGGCTTCCCAAATGAGGAGTTTTGTCAGATCTAGAGCCTGGGCTGCCTACGCCCAGGGAGAAGAGCTAAACCATAGACCTACCTGCAGCTATGGCTCCTGGCCCCATTCAACCAGAAAGCCTGTTTGGGGAAAATGTGGGAGTTGCCTGGAACAGACCCTCCCAGGCCCACCCAAGCAGGAACCAGACATATAAACTCACCCACTGCAGAAGATGGCCCCCAGCTAGGTGGGAGAGAACACCCAGAAGCTGTGTAACTCAGCAACTCTCCAGCCAAGAGGAAGACAGACAGAGCTTATTACACCCGCTGTGAGCAAAGTCAGTGGCCCTCTTTGGCCAGGGAACTTGGGACGCAGTTGGCTTGAGTCAAACCACAAAGAGCATTAGTGGCCTTTGAGCTGCTTTTCCCTGCTTGTGTGGGCAGGAAAGCTAATTCGTAGCCCTCTTATTGCTGAATACAGCTGTCAGCCTGCCTGACCAGAGAATCAGAGCACACAGGAAACTCATCCTGTGTGCTATTGCTCATCCAATAGCCCTGTTTACAGTGGAACTTGGACAGAAAGCACAGCCTATGGCTTTTCTTGTCTTCAGGGCAAAACTGGTGACCTCATCTGACCAGGATAGTTAATGCACACTCTTACCTAATTTAGGGCCCTAAATAACAAACCATGAAGTCCCTGGGTCCCATCCTGCTGCCCAGCCAGGGCAGGGAAGCTAATTCATAGCCCCACATACTGGAGTTTAGTACCCAGTCCCAAATACCTAGTAAGCCTCATCTTAGAACCCAAGTAACTGTGAAGCCCATCCTATAAGCTTGCTCGGGCAGAAAATTGAGCCAGCAGTGCTGTCCACCTATTCTTAGCCAGTGGCATACATCCCCCACTTCCAACCTCAGAACAGTTGCCTCATCCAAAAATAGACTGTAATAGCAGATCTCACCTGCCCAAGGGCATTACTGACAGACACATCCAGAAAACAAAAATTGAGCTGACTGGTGAAAAATTGTCTCTGCTAAAGGGAACCTGCAGAGTCTAGGAGAGGAGGCCACTTACTCAGATACACAGGGGCCAACATAAGGAATCAAAGATTTAAAAACCAGGTAAATATGATACCACCAAAGGAATCTAATAAAGCTTTAGTAACTGATTCTAAAGAAATGGAGATCTAAGAACTGTCAAAGAAGAATAGTCCTCTTAAAGAAGTTTAGTGATCTATAAGAACACACAGTAAACTAAATAAAATTAGGAAAACAACATATGAACAAATCAAGAAGTCCAACAAAGAAATAGAAACCACTGGCAAAAACAAATCCTGGAGCTGAAAAATACCATAACTGAAGAATTCAATAGAGAGCCTCAAAATCAGACTTGACCATGCAGAAGAAAGAACCAGTGACCTGGAAGGCAGGACAGTTGAAATTATCCAGTCAGAGGAGCATAAGGAAGAAAGAGTGAAGAAACCCTATGAGACTTATGAGGCACAAGGAAAAGAAGCAGTATTTGCATTATGGGAATTTCAGAAGGAGGAGAGAAAGAAAGAAACAGAAAATATGTTTAAAAGTTTCCAAACCTGAGAAGAGAAATACACATCCAGATCCAAGAGGCCCAAAGGATTCCAAAGAGGTTGAACCCAAAGAGTGCTACACTGGGACCCATCGTGAAATTGTCAAAAAGCAAGGGCAAAACAAAAAAAAATTTTAAGTACCGAGATAAAAGAGAGACGTTATATACAAGGGAACCCCCATAAGAATATAGGCATATTTCTCAAAATAAACTTTTCAGTCCAGAAGAAAATAGGTTGACATATTTAAAATATTGAAAGAAAACAAAATGTCAACGAAGATTACTATAGCCAATGAAGCTGTTTTTCAGAAATGAGGGAGGTACAAGGACTTCCTGAAAAAATTACTGCCTGAGGGAATTCATTACCACTAGACCCATCTTATAAGAAGTGCTCAAGGGAGTTCTTTGAGTGGAAACAAAGGAATGCTAATTAACATCATAAAAACATAAGGCAGTATAACACTCACTGGTAATGGTAAATATATAGTTAAAGTTAGATTCTGTACTATGATAATGGTAGTGCATGATTAACTTACAACTCACTAAAAAATTTTAAAAACAAACATAGTAAAAAATAACCATAACTATAATCATCTGTTACTAGTTACACAATATTTTAAAATGTATACATTTTAACATTCATAACCTAAAATGTGAAGAGGGTGAGAAGTAAAAAGATGAATCTTATGAATTCCAGTTAAGTTGTTATTAATTTAGAGTAGAATTTTAGCTATGACTGGCATGGCTCAGTTGATTGGGCATTGTCCTGAAAATCAAAAGGTCATGGGTTTGATTTCCAGTCAGGGCACATGCCTGGGTTGCAGGTTCAATCCCCAGTTGTGGCACATAAAAGAGGCAACTGAATGATGTTTCTCACATCGATGTTTCTCTCCCCCTCTTTCTTCCTCCATTCTCCTCTCTAAAAATAAATAAAATATTTTTTAAGTAGGATTTTATGATTTTAATATATTTCATATAAGCCTCACAGGAACCACAGAGGAAAAACTATAGTAATTACACAAAAGGACACGATAAAGAAGCCAAAGCATACTAATATAAGACATCAAAACATATCCACAAAGACAGAGGGGAAGAAACAAGGAATGATGATTTATAAAACTCAAGAATACAGAGAATTCTGGCCAAGATGGAGGCATAGGTAGAAACACTATACCTCCTTGCACAACCAAGTTTAAAGACAACAAAGTTTTAGTAACAAAAACATAGCCAAAATACAGAAAATTGAACTGTATGGAAGTCCAACAACAACAAACCATTCATCCAGACCAGTAAGAGGGGCGGACTCAGTGGCAGAGTGGGGTCAGGCAGGAAAGATCAGCCAGACCAACCCAGGAGCGCAAGTGGCGGTTGGCGGATCCCAGGCGTGGGATGGCAATGGGCAGACGCAGTGAGGGCACAAGGCGGCTGGCTGACCACGGTCACACATTCACGCGCAGATAAACCAAGTGAAGGAGCAAGCAGTGAGACCACGCAGACTAGGGCCCCAGCGACAGAAATTAGGGCCTGAAAGCACCAATTGGAAAGACTTTTAGGGTTGAGGTGCCAGGAGAAGCTCCAAGGCTCACAGAGTTCGTTGAAGAGACCCACAGGGTCCCAGAAGGTACACAAGCCCACACACCTGGGAACCAGCACCAGAAGGGCCAAATTTGCTTGTGGGAAGCGGCAGAGGGGACAGAAATCTGAGAGTGGAACAAACGCCATTGCCCCTCTCTGACCCCGCCCCCACTTACAGCATCACAACTCAGAGACCTGGGTTGCCCCGCCCTGGTGAACACCTAAGGCTCTGCCCCTCATAACAGGTGGGAACATACCAAAACATTATGGCTCAAAGGAGGAAGGAAGATGGCGTCGGAGTAAGACGGAGCGGATGCTAGCTCCTGCAATCGTGGGTGAAAATCCTGGCAGATCTATAGAAAAGCAGTGCACTAATCCATCAGTTATCCAGCATTTGTGAAATTAAAAGAACAGAGACTGTGTTGGACGCTGAAACACCAGAAAGCAGCAGTCCTTCTCCCTTTCCTCTTAAACTCATTGCTTTTGCATCCCCTCTCCTGCCTTTTTGTTTGATTGTATGTTGCTTCGTTTCCTTTTACCCGCAAGAGACACAAACAACTAGGAACTGTGAAAGGACCAGAATGGGACCAAAAGAGGGGGCATCTCAACAGTAGAGACAGAGAAACAAACTACACCTTCCTATAGCAGAGAAGCCACGAGGAGATGTATATTTTTTTCATTATTTTCACCTCTTTTATATTTTAATAATATCTCTGTATTCCTCCTCTTTCTGTAGAGGCTTCCTAGTCTCGAGTAGATATATTATATTATTAGACAGGCTCCCCCTGTCCTTTCCTCCACAGTGCTTTTCTAACCCTCTAAACCACACGCCACTTGTTTTCCTTTAGCACACTACCTAAAGCACTATACCCCCTACTCAGACAGATCACATAGAGATTGTTATACGAGTGCTGCTCTAATATTAGTGTAAATAATAGCTGATCTATACAACAATAAATACTTCACATCACATCTCCCGGATCTTAGTCCATTGTACAGGTCCCTGAATTCTATCACTGTAGTGGTTAACTCCATGTGCTCACACACACCTATTTACCGATCCTTACACTCACCTTACCTCAAAGTCTGACCATCTAAAACCTCACTGCTTTCTAGTTACAACTAACAAGTCTTCCCTCCCCAACAAGAGGCTTATCTTTTGTCCATCCTCTCGTAAAAGTGTCAAGTTGGGCTGAAGAATACGGTTAATACAATATACACTCTAAAGATCGCTTATCTCCTCTCTACCAGCTGTGACTGTAAATATCATAAAAAACTCTTATGCTGTCATAAACCAGTTTGCCTCCTCCTACAACTGATTACACATACACAATAAAAGGAGAAAGAACATCAAGATACCTGAAGGAGTCTGCACCACTGAAATTCACAGGCAGTATACCACAGAGGTTCACAGCATAAAACCAGGGAGTCAGAACAGATCAATTTTAGAAGCTGAGGCCAACAAGAAGAGTCTCACAAACAATGGGAAGACAAAGAAACAATCCCCAAATAAATGAAAAAGCAGAGGCTTCAGAAAGAATGTTAGATGAAATAGAAGCTAATCAACTAACAGTGAATTCAAAGCACTGGTAGTCACGAAGTTCAAAGAGCTCACAATGAGCTACCAAAAACTACAGGGGAGCTACAATGATCTCACCGCAAACTATATCAACATGAAAAAGGAAATAGAAACTATCAGCAAGGGACAAGAGGAAATGAAGAATACAATTTCTGAATTGAAGAACACAGTAGATAGTTTCAAAAGTAGGATAGAAGAGGCGGAGGATAGGATTAGCGAGCTGGAGGACAAAGTAGAAAGCATCTCACAGAAAGAGCAGGAAAATGCAAAGAAACTTAGAAAGAATGAAGAGGGATTAAGAGAAATACAAGACAATATGAAACATAATAATATCCGAATAATAGGGATATCAGAAGGAGAAGAAGAAGAACAAGGAATAGAAAACATATTTGGAAGAGTAATGAGAGAAAATTTTCCTAATTTGATGACAGAAAAAGTCACACAAATCCAGGAATCACAGAGAGTCCCAATCAAGAGGAACCCAAGGAGACCCACTTCAAGACACATCATCATCAAAATGGCAAAATTCCAAGACAAACAGAGAATCTTAAAGGCAGCAAGGGAGAAAAAAGAAATAATATACAAGGGAGCCCCAATAAGGTTAGCTACTAACTTCTCAATGGAAACACTCCAAGCAAGAAGAGAATGGCAAGAAATATTCCAAGTAATGAGAACCAGAGGCCTACAACCAAGGCTACTTTACCCAGCAAGGCTCTCAATCAAGATAGAAAGCCAAATAAAGAGCTTCCAAGACAAAAGAAGTCTAAGAGAATATGTCTCCACCAAACCAGTCCTACAAGAAATACTAAAAGGACTACTTTAAGGAAAGGAAGGAAAAGTGAGAGACAGAAGAACACAGGTACAAAAATGGCAATGAATAAGTACCTATCAATAATAACCTTAAACGTAAATGGATTAAATGGTCCAATCAAAAGATACAGAATAGCTGAATGGATAAGAAAGCATGACCCTCACATATGTTGCTTACAAGAGACCCACCTCAGGACAAAGGACCATCACAGACTAAAAGTGAAAGGCTGGAAACAAATTTACCAAGCAAACGGACAAGAAAAAAAAGTTGGGGTAGCAATTCTCATATCAGACAAAATAGACTTCAAAAAGAGGACCATAAAGAGAGACCCAGAAGGTCACTTCATAATATTCAAGGGAAGAATCCACCAAGAAGACTAACATCGTAAATATATATGCACCCAACATAGGAGCACCAAAATATATCAAGAAAATCTTAGAGGACTTCAAGAATGATATTGACAGCAACACAATTATAGTAGGGGATTTTAACACCCACTATCAAAAATGGACAAATCTTCCAAACAAAATATCAACAAAGATATTGTGGCATTAAACAACACCCTAGATGAAATGGACTTAACTGATATATATAGAGCCCTTCATCCCAAAGAAGCTAAATACACACTCTTTTCAAATGCACATGGAACATTTTCAAAAATCGACCACATGATAGGACACAAAACAAGCCTCAACAAATTCAAGAAAATTGAAATCATACCAAGCATTTTCTCTGACCACAAGGGACTGAAATTGGAAACCAACCTCAGAGGAAAAAACCCAAAGCACCCAAAATCATGGATACTGAATGGTATGCTATTAAACAACAAATGGGTCAAGAATGAAATTAGGGAAGAAATCAAAAAGTTTCTGGAAACAAATGAAAATGAACTCACAACAACCCAAAACTTATGGGACACAGTGAACGCAGTCCTGAGAGGGAAGTTTATAGCAATACAGGCCTACCTAAAGAAGATAGAAACATTTCAAACAACCTAACCCTATGCCTACAAGAACGCGAGGAACAATAACAAAGACAACCCAGAGCAAGCAGAAGGAAGGAAATAACCAAAATCAGAGCAGAACTTAATGACATAGAAACTAAAAGCACAATTCTAAAGATCAACGAATCCAGGAGTTGGTTTTTTGAAAAGATAAAAAAAAATAGACAAGCCTTCAAGTAGGCTCATCAAGAAAATAAGAGAGAGGACTCAAATAAACACAATCAGAAATGAAAGGGGAGAGATTACAACTGATACCACAGAAATAGAAGGGATTGTTAGAAATTACTATGAAGAACTGTACACCAAGAAATTTGAAAACCAAGGGGAAATGGACACATTTCTAGAAAAATATAATCTTCCAAAACTTGATGAAAAAGAAACAGAAAATCTGAACACACCAATAACAGCAAAAGAAATTGAAGCAGTAATCAAAAAACTCCCATCACACAAAAGCCCCAGACCAGATGGTTTCACAGGAAAATTCTACAAAGCATTAAAGGAAGAGCTAACCCCTATTCTTCACAGACTATTCCAAAAAATCCAGAAGGATGGAAAACTCCCAAATTCTTTTTATGAAGCCAGCATCATCCTAATTCCAAAACCAGATAGAGACACAACAAAGAAAGAAAACTTCAGGCCAATATCGCTCATGAACATAGACGCTAAAAATCCTCAACAAAATATTGGCAAATCGAATCCAACAATATATCCAAAAGATCATACACCATGACCAAGTGGGATTCATCCCAGGGATGCAAGGATGGTTCAACATTCGCAAATCAGTAAATGTAATACATCACATAAACAAAAGCAAAGACAAAAACCACATGATCATATCAATAGACGTGGAAAAAGCTTTTGATAAGGTACAACACCCATTTATGATAAAAACACTCAGCAAAGTGGGAATAGAGGGAGCATTCCTCAATATAATAAAGGCCATTTATGAGAGACCTACAGCCAACATCATACTCAATGGGCAAAAATTAAAAGTTTTTCCACTAAGATCAGGAACAAGACAAGGATGTCCACTTCCACCACTTCTATTCAATATGGTTTTGAAGTTTTGGCCACAGCGATTAGGCAAGAAAAGGAAATAAAAGGCATTCAAATAGGAAAGGAGGAAACAAAACTATCACTGTTTGCAGATGACATGATACTGTACATGGAAAATCCTATAGACTACTAAAAAACTGCTTGAACTAATGAATGAATTTGGAAAAACAGCAGGATACAAAGTCAATATCCAGAAATCAAAGGCATTTTTGTATACTAACAATGAATCAGCAGAAGCAGAAATCAAGAAAAAAATCCCATTCGATTTAGCAAAAAGAAAAATAAAATATCTGGGAATAAACCTAACTAAGGAGGTAAAAAACCTGTATGCAGAAAACTACACAGCACTGAAGAAAGAAATCAGGGAAGACACACACAAATGGAAACATATACTGTGTTCATGGATTGGAAGAATTAATATCATCAAAATGTCCATACTACCCAAAGCAATATACAGATTCAATGCAATACCTATTAAAGTACCAATGGCATATTTCGCAGACATAGAACAAACACTTCAAAAATTTATATGGAACCATAAACAAGCCCGAATAGCAGCTGAACTTTTGAGAAAGAAGAACAAAGTAGGAGGGATTACAATACCTGATATCAAACTGTATTACAAAGCCACTGTAATCAAAACAGCCTGGTACTGGCATAAAAACAGGCACATAGACCAATGGAACAGAACAGAGAGCCCAGAAATCAACCCAACTCTCTACAGTCAATTAATATTTAACAAAGGGGGCAATAACATAAAATGGAGTAAAGATAGCCTCTTCAACAAATGGTGTTGGGAGAACTGGACAGCTACATGCAAAAAAATGAAACTTGAGCACCAACTTACACCATACACCAAAACAAATTCAAAGTGGATAAAAGACTTAAATATAAGCCGTGACACTATTAAAGTTCTAGAGAAAAACATCGGCAAGAAAATCTCAGATATTTCACGCAGCATTTTTACTGATATGACCCCTAGAGCAAGGAATATAAAGGAAAGAATAAACAAATGGGATCTCATCAAAATAAAAAGCTTCTGCATGGCTAAGGAAAACAGTATTAAATTAGCAAGACAGCCAACTGTATGGGAAAATATATTTGCCAATGATACCTCAGACAAAGGTTTAATCTCCAAAATATGCAAAGAACTTACACGGCTCCACTCTAAGAAGACATCCAACCCAATTAAAAAATGGGAAAAGGACTTGAACAGACACTTCTCCAAAGAGGACATACAGAATATCCAGAGACACATGAAGAAATGCTCAATATTGTTAGCTATCAGAGAGATGCAAATTAAAACCACAATGAGATACCACTTTACACCAGTCAGGATGGCTATCATAAATAAAGCAACAAACAACAAATGTTGGAGAGGATGTGGAGAAAAGGGGTCCTTAGTTCACTGTTGGTGGGATTGTAGACTGGTACAGTCATTATGGAAAACAGTATGGAATTTATTCAGAAAACTAAAAATCGACCTTCCTTTTGACCCAGCAATTCCACTGCTAGGATTATATCCCAAGAATCCTAAAACATCAATTTCAAAGAACCTATGCATCACAATGTTCATAGCAGCACAATTTACAATAGCCAAGAGTTGGAAACAACCTAGGTGCCCATCAGTAAATGAATGGATCAAAAAATTGTGGTACATATACACAATGGAATTCTATGCAGCAGAGAGAAAGAAGGAGCTACTACCCTTTGCAACAACATGGATAGAACTGGAAAGCATTATGCTGAGTGAAATAGGCCAGGTGTTGAAAGACAAATACCATATGATCTCACCTTTAACAGGAAGCTAAACAACAAAATAAACAAGCAAGCAGAATAAAACAAAGACACTGAAATAGAGAACAAGGGGACAGTGACCAGAGGGGAGAGGGAAGGAAATTTAAGGGGGAAGGGGGGAGGGATTTGGGGGAACAAATGTGAGGGACGCAGGGACAAGGGCTGGGGGGGTGGGGAGGAGGCGGGGAGCGCGGGACGGGGGAGGCTTGGATGAGAGAAATAGACAAAAAACTCTACTTAAAAATAACTAAATAAATAAAAAAATGAGAAAAAAAACATTATGGCTCAAGAGGAATTCAAAGCCCCAAAGCCAATAACTCTAAGCAACCAAGAAATAGCCAACCTATCAGATGCACAGTTCAAAACACTGGTGATCAGGATGCTCACAGAATTGGTTGATTTTAGTCACAAATTAGAAGAACAAATGAAGGCTAAACTAATTGAAATGAAGGGAAATGCACAGGAAACCAATAGTGATGGAAAGGAAACTGGGACTCAAATCACGGGAGTGGACCAGAAGGAAGAAAAAAATGACCAAACAGAAAAGAATGAAGAAACAAGAATTCAAAAAAAATGAGGAGAGGCTTAGGAACCTCCAGGACATCTTTAAATGCTCCAACATCCAAATTATAGGGGTACCAGAAGGGGAAGAGGAACAGCCACCAGTGGAAAACTGATTTGAACAACTAATGAAGGAGAATTTCCCCAATCTGGCAAAGGAAATGGACTTTCAAGAAATCCAGGAAGCTCAGAGAGTCCTAAAGAAGTTGGACCCAAGAAGGAACACACTAAGGCACATCATCATTATATTAGCCAAGATTAAAATGAAGGACAGAATCCTAGAAGCAGCAAGAGCTAAGGGGACAGTCAAATAAAAAAGGAGTTCCCATCAGACTGTCAGCAGATTTCTCAAAAGAGACCTTACAGGCAAGAAGGGGCTGGAAAGAAGTATTCCAAGTCACGAAATCCAAAGATCTACAACCAAGATTGCTCTATCCAACAAAGCTTTCATTTAGAATGGAAGGACAGATAAAGTGCTTCTCAGATAAGGTCAAATTCAAGGAGTTCATCATCACCAAGCCCTTATTATATGAAATATTAAAGGGACTTATCTAAAAAAAAAGAAGATAAAAAATATGAACAGTGAAAGGACAGCAAACTCACAGTTATTAAGAACCACACCTAAAACAAAAGCAAACTAAGAGGACAGCTAGATCAGGAACGGAACCATAGAAATAGAGATCACATGGAGGGTCAGCAACAGGGGAGTGGGAGGAGAAGTGGGGAGAAGGTATAGAGAATAAGTAGCATAGACGGTAGGGAGAAAATAGACAGGGGGAGGGCAAGAATAATAGAGGAAATATAGAATCTAAAGAACTTGTGACACATGGACATAAACGAAAGGGGAGAGATGGTGGGGGAGGGGTGTACAGGGTGGAGGGGAATGAAGGGGAGGAATAGGACAACTGTAATGGCATAATCAATAAAACATATCAAAAAAACCCTCAAGAATACAAACAAAATGGCAATAACAAGTTCTTACTTTTCAATAATTACTTTAAACTTTAACAGATTAAGTTTTTCAATCAAAACACATAGAATAGCTGAATGGATCTTTTCAAACATACAGTGACATACTGCCTACAAGACACTGACTTTAGCCTTAAAAACACACACGGACTGACAGTGAAGAGAGAAGATAGGCAAACAGTAATAAAAGTGGGGGCAGGGATAATCATTCTTATAGCAAACAAAATATACTTTAAGCTGATGAAAAAAGAGATACAGTTTGATAAAGGGGTCAATACCTCAAGAAAATATAACAATTTAAGTATTTATACTCCCAACATCAGAATATCTAAATGCATAAAGTGAAAACTAACAGAACTAAAAGGAGCAATTAACAGCAATAGTGTAATAGTTGGGGACTTGAGTACTTCTCTCTCAATAGTAGACAGATCATCTGGGCAGAGGATCAGGAAAATGCAGACTTGAACAACCCTATCGATCAAAGAGCCTAAAGACATGTGCAGACGTTCTATATAACTACGACAGAATACACACTCCTCTCAAGGGCACATGGGAACATTTTCCAGGGCAGACTATATGTTAGGCCACAAAATAAGGCTTAGGAAAATTGAGAAGATGGAAATCATACCAAGTATCTTCACTGACCACAGTGGTATGAAACTAGAAATCAACAGTAAGAAGAAAACTAGAAAATTCATGAATACATGGAAATTAAACAGTACTGTTCTAAATGATCAATGGACCAAAGAAGAAATTAAATGGGGCATTCAAAAAGTATTTCAAGACAAATTGAATGGAAACACACCTACCCAAACTTACGAGATATAGTAAAAGCTTCTAAGAGGAAAGCTCATTACAATAAACTTACATTAAGATGCAAGAAATATCCCCAATAAACAATTCAACTCTACATTTTAAGGAACTAGAAAAAGAAAAACAAACAGAGCCCAAGGTTAGAAGGAAGGAAATAGTAAAGATTAGAGCAGAAATAAATGAATTAGAGAGCAGGGACACAATAGAAAGAATTACCCAAACTTAAAGTTGATTCTTTGAAAAGATAAGCAAATTGACAAAACTTTAGCTAGATTAACCATGGAAAAAAGGACACAGATCAACAAAATTATAAAAAAGGACATATTATAACTGATACCAAAGAAATATAATAAATCATAGGCTATTATGAACTAACAAATGCCAACAAACTGGACAACTTAGAAGAAATTAAAAAATTCTTAGAAACACACAGATCACCAAGACTGAATCAGAAAGAAACAGGCTGGAACTTTGCAACCCACTTTTGACACATTTGATCAGTCACAGCACCTTCTCCACACACTGCACAAATCTTTTTGTGTGTTTCAGTTGTATTTTTACCTTTCTTGAAATAATAAATCATAATATGCTGAAAATGTTGCTTATTATCTTCCATCTTTAATATTAGAATGGCTACACAAAAATTCACCAATTTTGATGTTTGTTTAATGCACACTGATATTACAGTACAATGTAATAGCTGTCACAATACAATCTAACAAAATTGTTTCAAATGAAATTAAAGACAACTAAACACAACTAGAGTCACCTTAACAGAAAAAAAACCAAAAAACCCTTATTGGCCAGCCCCATAGTAACCCATGTTTACTATGTCTTTTCTGCAGTGCAGTATTTGCCATTTGTAGGAGGAGTTGTCCACAGCTTTCCATTATTTTCAGGCTGTACACTCAACTCTGCCTGAGCAAAAACTTATTTTACAATTACATTTGTAGGCGGTAATATAACTCTCTTTCTGCAGCATTTTCTTGGCCTTTCAGGGATCCCACAACAGGACCTGACCATCAAGCCGCAAACACAACACGCAATACCATCCCACCCACAGGCGCATTCATTTCATTGGCAGCAGTAGTAGGAATTGGGAGTTTTTATGCATTGAGAAGCACTGGCATCTAAACAAGAAGCTTCAGCAGTAGAATTAACCACTGCCCATCTCGAACTGCCAGTCTCAGATGATTGAGTGGGTGTCCCCCACCGCATCGTGCGTTTGAAGAATCTACTTCTGCAAATGTAACATAAGAAAGGAGGAAACTGAACCTTCTCCAAGTGGATCCAGGCCAACCTCATAACAACTATGTCTTTCTCAATAAGTGAGGGAGTAAAAGTTACATCACTTTTTAAAAGTTAAAATATTATAGTTTCCAACCCTTTATATCTGTATGGCATGTCCATTCCAACTAAGATGCCAAGATGCAACACCACTTAATACAGAAAGATCTCTCCATTTTCATGATCACGTACAAATAATCGTTTTCCTAATTTGTTAGTCCTTTACATTATTTTGTTACTATTAACAACTAAACTAAGCTGTACAAGTATAACAGATGCACCTGTGAAAACAGTTTGAACTAATCTACCTGTTATCTTCATTTCAATTGCTCTACCATTGCAAAGTCTTTATATAATAGATGAAATTAATAACTTTCCCTAACTGTAAAACCCATAGTCACCAATGATATTCAAGCTGTGTATACACAGACTACAAAGACTTATGTGATTCTTACAACTGATCAAAAGCCAGAACTATGACTACTAGAAGTTGATGATGAAGCAGCTCTACCTGTAGAAGTAACAACCTGAATGCTAAGTTTGACCAAAGATGGCCTGCCCTTGCGAGCTATGTGTTCCCTCCCTTTGTCCAGGTTAAAAGACAAATTATCACTACAGGTGCCTTAATTAAACAACCCTAACATCAGGCTTATACTACTATGGACAATGATCAGAAATTTGTTGGTTGAATCATATCTTTATACCTATTGTCCTCAAATTGGTTGCACTAAAATAGTTCAATGAATGATCAGTGTCTGTAATACAAAGTCATTAAAAAACTAAATAGTGTCCTAACTGGTGTAGCTCAGCGTATTAAGCGCGGGCCTGTGAACCAAAGCCTTGCCGGTTTGACTCCTAGTCAGGGCACATGCCTGGGTTGCGGGCCAGGTCCCCAGTAGGGGGCGAACAAGAGACAACCACACATTGATGTTTCTCTCCCTCCCTTCGCCCCTCTCTAAAAAAATTAATAAAATCTTAAAAAATACCTAAATAGCATTAATCTTAAGTTAAAGATAGAGTTTATCAACATGATTTATTACTATTTTATCAATGACAGTATCATTGTATTTCAATTAAAATTGTCAAAGACACTTCTATCCTTCACCTCCAGAACTAAACAATGAAAACATCAAAATATTATATCCCTTAAGAAACAAAATGAATAAAAATGTATTTGCTTCTGTCACTAACCCAACTATAATAGGATTACTTGTTATTATATCTCCAAGCATTTTATATCCTGAACCTAACTAATAAGTGCTTTTTATTTTCATCCAACAATGACTAATTCAATTTACATTAAACAAATAGTAGCTGGGTGGAGGAGGGCAAAGAGGGAAAATTTGGGACAATGGTAATAAACTAAGAAAAAACTTTAAAAAATACTAGCCATTCACAATGATAAAGGACAGGCCTGATTTCCAATATTCACATCACCAAATCTACTAGGCCTTCTACCACATTCATTTACACAGCCACACAGCTGTCAAGGAATCTAAGAATGGGCAGTCCCTATGGGCAGAACAGTAGTTACTGGTTTCTGCCACAAAACAAATCTTTAGCCTATTTCCCACCTCAAGAGTCACCCACCTCACTTATTCTATATTAGTCATTATTGAAGTTCTCAGTCTATGTATTCATCCAATAGACTTAGTTGTGTGACTAACTGCCAGCATTACAGCTGACCACCTACTAATTCATTTAACTGGAGGAGCAACTTTGGCCTTAAGAGGTATTAGCTCTCCTGGCTGGTGTGGTTCAGTGGATTGAGCGCCAGACTGTGAAACAAAGGATCGCCAGTTCAATTCCTCGTCAGGGTACATGCCTGGGTTGCGGACCAGGTCCCCAGTAGGGGGCGTGTGAGAGGCAACCACATATTGATGTTTCTCTCCCTTTCTCCTTCCCTTCCTCTTTCTCTGGGGATAAATAAAATCTTAAAAAAAAAAAAAAAAAAAGAGGCATTAGCTCTGCTACAGCGGTTTATCAAATTTAGTTTTTTGATCTATTCTTGAATTCGTAATAACTTTAATTCAAGCTTACACAGTTTTGCTACAATACTAGGAAGTGTTTACCTGCGTAGCATTTAATGGCCCAGCAAACACATGTGTGCTACATACAGGTGCCCCTTGTTTCATCGTGCGCCACCTTATTGCACTTCACAAATGTTGACCTTTTACAAATTGAAGGCAATACCCTTCACCAGCAAAAAAGTTACAGTGTGCTTTATTGCCAGGGTCTGGAACCGAACCCGCAATATCTCCCACGTCTGCCTGTAGTAAGCTCCAGGCCCTGACCGCTTCCCGGGCTCACACAAATAAGAGCCCTCCCTTGGAAGGCTTCCTGGAGCTTTTCCCCCAGTGCAGAGTTGCTGTGAAGGAAGGTGAACATTTCGGCTACCACCCTCCTTTCAGACGACTTGACCCCTTTCCAGACTCCTGCCCCCTTTATTCGCGGGCCCTCACTTTCCCCTCCTCCTGGGAACAGGGGGAGTCGTCTCTGCCCCAGGCGTTTGTCTTCCCTGGGCGTCCCCTCACCACTTCCTGCTTACCTCTGGCTGCCTCTTCTGTCCATCTTCCACTTCTCCAGGCTCATCCTGAAGTCCACCTTGTTCCATGCAGGAGAAGACCTCTGGACTGTTTACATTTTGTGCTGGCTTTTTCACGGACTAGCTGCCTGACCTGACCTGAGTACGGGTTTCTCTGGGCCTCAGTTTCCTTGTGTAGAAGGAAGGTCAGGTCAGGCAGGATCCATAGAAGCAAGCTGTGTTCTCAGGAAGGCCAGCCCAAGCCTTGTTTCACAGATCGGGCTGTCCTGGTGAGATGGAAATGAGTAAAGGGTTTAGGCTGGAAGAAGGCTCTCCCCTCTCGAGCCCCGGGGCCCTTTCCACAGCAGCCCCCTGCGCATCAGCAGTGGAGTGGGGGTCAGGATGTCTTCAGAGCCCTCAGTCCTTCCTGCTCACCGTTGGCGTGACCAGCACCCTCTGTTCCTGCCCTAGCATAAGTTTGAACCGTCATCCAACAAGGCTGAGGCCCAAGCGTGGATTTGCCCGGCCACCTTTCAAATTCTCCTGGCCAGTGAGCGCTCTTCAGGGAGGCGGGCTCCCACCAGCCCTCCTGTTCCAGAAAGCTTTCTTCTCTTCGTGGCCTCGGGGTGCGGGCCGGCAGAGAAAGTTGTCCTTATCACTGCATTTCACAAATGAGGAAGTGGAGGCACCGAAAGACGAGACAGGTTGCCCGGCTCCTGCTCAGGGCTGGGATGAGATTTGGGCGTTCTGGTTACTGACTCCAAAGGGCGGCAGCTGTTTCTTGTAGTTGATGTTGCCCACCTGGCATCTCACACAAGGGCTTTCAGGTGGGAAAAGAAAACATCCCCTAAATTGAAAACGTGAGAAAGATCAAAGCAAGTTAAGAGGCAGCTGAGGAGAGCAGGCTCCACTAGGACTCGCACCTACTGCGGGGATGGAGGGGTAAAGCCCGAAATGGAACTCATCTGCACGTACAAATCCAACACCAAAACCCAAACCAGAAACGGTTCCCCTGCAGGCCGGGGCCGAGAGGAGGGGCACGTTCCCACCCCGTCTGCTCCCCTGCGCACTGCTCCTCGCTGAGCATGAGTTTCAGCGTTCCTAAGCCCTACGTCCCCCAAAACTTGGAAACACCCCAGAGCAAGCCTGCATGGACCTGGGAGATGTCCTCATAGAATCGACCTGGAAATGTCAGGAGGACTCCATTGCCCCGTTCTAAATGCCTCCCAGGAGGGGGGTCCAGCCCCACTTTCCCCAGTGACGCCCGTGTCCTCCTTCTGCCTGCCCTATGCAGGCGTGTTTCAGCGATCAAGTCAGATCTCTCAGAGGTGGCCTGTGCCACCTCCTCTTCCAGGTCTGTGGGTGGAGTCGGGACACAGCCTGGCACTGGGGCCCAGCTGTGGGGGGAGCCAGGCCCAGGTCTCCCCCAGCTCAGGAAGCAGCCCAGTATGTCAGCCTGAGGTCCCAATCGTCCTTCCTGCCCACCAGGTCCCTGATCCTGCTTCTCAGCACACCCTTGTGGATTATCAGGGGACTGTCCTGGGAAGGACGGAGAGGAGGAGGGCGCTCACCCTGCCCTAGGGAAGACAGGGGACAACTGCTTGGGGAGGCCCCCCCCCACGCCCCTGTGGGCGCGGTGAATGATGTAGCTGCTTCTTCTCCCCACATCCCCCTGGAGGACGATGACGCTCCTCCCTCAGGGCCGATATTCTCAGACCTTTCCCTGCCCTTCCCTCACAAACCCCGCCGACTGCACGCACACCCGCAGCCTCCCCTGCCGTCACTGCTCGCTGACCCCCTGACCACTCTGCTCGCTCTTCGGGGTGAGCCCCTGCACTGCTGCCTCCACTGAGGTTACAAATAGTTATGCTCGACTCAGAGGACTTTGGTCTAACATTCACTAGCAGCCCTTGGAATACTTGAGAGTTTAACCTATGACCTAATGGCCAGCTCCTGAATCTCTAAGAATTTACCTGATGAGAAACCCACCTCACATACACACACATCCTCTTTGACTGGGGCAATATCTCTGTTTAACCCACTTATGATTCTGTTTTAAATGGGTACCTTTTATCGGTCTCTTACAATTCTTGGATGTTGAGAGAAATGGGTCTATTTACAAAGAGTATAGAGATTTGAGAGTAGAGTTTTCTTTTGCATAATAGTCAATGATTGCATGACAATAAAGCCCATTCCAACTGTGGAGTTGGAAATGGGAAGTCAGGTTCGCTACTAATCTGTGAAGTTGAACAGTTATTTCCAAGATGCTGTTTTCCATCTTTCAGTCCTCCTGGTCCAAGTCATAAACGACACAGTGGGCTAGTCAGGAATATCAGAAAAAGGAGCCAATTGTATTTTTCTGTCTCCTGACTAGTGAGATGGCCCTGTCTGATGGGCACACATGCAACCTGTCGGCAGACCGTGTCCTGACCTGGAGCCGTTATATCGTCTGCCTGGGCAAGTCTCCTAGCTGAGCCAGCTGAAGCCAGTTGGGAGCACCAGGCCCAGCAGAGACCTCAGCACCTGTGAACACAGATGCTCCGTGTGGACAGGCAGTGGTGCTGACGGCCTGGGAGGCCGTGGGGCTGCAGCCAGCACTTCCCCCCGTGTCCCTGGATTGCAGAAACATCAGTCTCCCAGACCGCTCTCAACTCCTGTGGCAACCAATTACTCAGTGGCTTGTGGCAGAATCTACACCCCCCTGTCCCAGGACCGTGCAGGAAAGAGTGCGCGCCTTCCTGGTAGACTCACTGTCCCTTTCCCCTGTTCCTCCCTGTGCAGCCTCCTCCTGTAAGGGAGGGGCAAGTCCGGCAGAACAGAGTTCTGGTCTTCAGAGATCTCCCATTGGGGGCGGGGCAGGCAGGGCTCTACTTTAGCGCGGTATTTGTTATTTCACTTTATACAACTGCATTGTATGTATTCTGTAAACCAGCTTCGATCTTTTTTGAACTGTAGAGTCTGAAAATAAACCAATTAAATTGTAAGAGTCTGTATGTATACATGGTGTGGGGTGGGGGGTTAGGTTTGGTTCCTTTGCAGCTCTCGAGTGCCCATGGCATCTCCCCGCTCTCTCTGCTGCCGGAGAAAGTTGAGCTGCTGCATGTCGAGCCTTTGAAGGGCAGCAGAGTACGCTACCCCCAAACGTGCCGCTTCAGCCTATTCGTTATTGTTAACTGCAGGCACTCGAGAAACAGCAAATGCAAGGAGAGGCTCTCTCTGAAGTCCCCTCATCTGCCTGAAGGCGGGTCCTCCAGAAGGCACTCAACAGTCATAGACCCCTTGTGGGAGTTGCACCAACCAGAGGGGATGGACGTGCGTCAGGCGGAAGGAGACTGAAAGTCCACACCACACCCCGACAGACTTCCTCATGAGCTGTCACACCTCCCATCTGTTCTCGGGGCCCATTCGCTGTCCCTGAAAAGCCTTTGCTCTCGCTGAAGAGGCCGCCGCTCCCCCACCTCTTTCCCTTTCGGGTGCTGCGTGGGCCTGAATTCTCAGCCACCTCAGCTGGGAATACCCACGTTTCCCCCTGGGTATCTCCCATGTACCCACGTTAGCAAACTTCTGTTTGCTCTGAAGTTTACCGACTTCCTTTTGTTCTTCTCTTGTTAATCTGTCTTTTAGTACAGAGTTTTAACTCAGAAGGGTAGAAGGAAAATTATCTTCCTTCCCCTATACCCTGCTGATGGATGGAGATGGTTCTGACTGAGGCCTCCGGCAAGAATGCTTGGGGCCTCGGGGAAGAACTCATCACAAGGGACAGGAGCCTAGGGGGGTGACCCTGGTCCAGTGTCAGGACAAAGTCTCCATAAAGGGATAACGCCCACTGGCACAGCTGGAGGCTAGGATTTGAAGGCACAGCTGGAGGACTGGGGCCACCCTGCTTTGGGAAACAAGAACTCAGGAACAAATTAAAGAGCGCTCTCCTGGGACCCCGAGACTGGGGCATTCTTGGTGGAGCACGCTTGGCCAAGGGGCTGCTGTGGTTGCGTCCCTTGAGGAACTATGCTGTCCAGGCGGGGATCTGGAGCATTGGGGTGACACCAGAGCAGAGGAGAGGGCTCCCTGGGTTTGGGTCACCTGCTGAAATAACTGTGTAGAAAGTGAGTGTAGGAGCGAAATGGGGTTGGGTGGCCGAGGGCCCTTCAGTTTGGCCAACGCAGATGTGCACTGACAGCGGCGGGTTCTCCAGCATGCGGTTCGCCAGCAGCGCTCCGCTATGGACGCACAGGCTCAGGACGCAGAGCGAAGCAGCGATATGCCAGGTGCGTGTGATGGAAGGACACAGACTTGATTTGAGTCTTAAGAGCTGATCAGTGCAAGTAAAGGGTCCAGGTGGGAGGAAAGGACTGTTGTAGCAGGAAGGGTGTGATAAGTGAGATGGAAGGAGACACTCCAGCTCCTGTTTTTGTAGGGGGACCGGTTTCAGGTCTGGGCTAGTCCAGACTGAGCTGGTGTGAGGGGTCAGCTGAGGTGGACAGAAGGGGAAGGACTTTGAGAGGAAAAGGCTGGGTCATCCATGTGAGGTTAAAAGCACCCAAGATGAAGGCAGGGTTTGAACCAGAAGAGACTTGAGTGCCAGGTATCAAAACCTGAGCTGGAAGATGGGAGATTTGGAAGGTCACTGATGGTAGCAACAGGAAGGGCAGAGGGTGACATGGTGGCTTACAGAGCAAAGGGGGAGAGAAGTGGTCTCAAAGGGAGAACAACTAATTGTGCTTGTGATGAGTGCCCTGAGTGGGAAGGACAAGGTTCTGAGAATGACAGGGTAGGAGTGGCAGGGGGGCCCGGGCTTATTTAGAGGGGGAGGAGGTCTCTCTGGGGAAACGACATCTAAGGGCAGTAACGAGTGAATGGGAGTTTGTTAGTGTGTCCTTGAGTGACTCTAAACTGACATTGAAAACATAGCCATAGCCGCCGCCCTGCGCCGTGAGAAGGGATGCTGCGGGCTGGCCTCCCTGGGAGAGGCCAGGGTGTGGCGCTCCCCGGGCAGCTCTGCCTCTCCCCGGCCAGGCAGGGTAAGAGCCGCCCGCCCTCTCTGGGCATGGGGCGCAGTGGTACTTACCTCCTGGGCTTGTTATGGAATGCAAATGAGATGCATTCATCACCAAAACCACACAGGAGGTCTATGTGGGGTCACCTGCTGCCATTATTCAGGAGAAGGTATTTCTCCTGGAATTGCCTCCAGGAGAAATACCTGGAGGAGCACCAGTCTCAGCAGGTCTTTCTCTCTCTATTTATTTAATCCTTTCAATAACCCTGTGAGGTAGGTTAGGGAAAAAAGCCCCAAAGAAGTTTTCTTTTTCTTCTTTCTAAATCAACACTGCCCCAAGCCCTGGCCCTTCCTGCATTCTGTGGCTGTGTGTGACAAGGTGCCTTTTGTTAATATCTGGGGCATTTGGGGGGGGGGGTGGCTTCCTGCCAGACTGCCTTTTAATTTACCAGACTCTCAGTTCTCAGGTGTTCAGGTTCTTATTGCTTCACTTTCTAGGTCAGCAGTTGCTGTGAGAGAAGCCAAGTGTGTGACCAATGCCACCTGGGGATGCTGCACCCAGGTGCTGAGGTCCCCACATAGAGCGCCACAGCAGTCCCAGGTGTCTGGGTCGGGCCATTTTGAGAGTGATCTCCAAGTGTCTTAGACAGGTTATCCCATCTGATCCTGAAACAGGTGAGTTACCTGTATGGACAATGTCAAAACGATTTCATCCCTCCCTGCACATGACCAGCAAGCTGTTTGAATAAGGCAAGACATGCTGTGAACCTTTTGCTTCTTTTTTGTTTCTTTTTCTCATTTATTTTCTTACTTATTTTTCCTTGCTGTATTTTTGGAGCACTGTAAGCTGCTTTTAATCCTTTTTGGAATCATAAGTGTCAACCAGAAAGTGCAGGGCCAGAACCAGGGCAAAGTAATGGGGCCTGAGACACGCAGGTGGGACCGGAGTAGGTGAGGCAGGTGGAGCCCTGAGCCCTGGCTGCTGACTGGTTGGGGGAGCACCTTGGCAGGGCCCCCACAAACCCCTCGGGGACACCGCAGCAGCAAGGCACTTTGAAGAGGCTGTGGTGGCTGCTGGTAAGGGTGGAGCAGAAGTTGAAGGACAGAGGGGATAGGTAACTATTAGGACGGTGAGTCTTTGTGATCACGTGACACAAACCTTTCAGGGCGTCCAGAAACACCGGGGGTATGGGCTGCAGGGCGAAGCCAGGTGTGCCGGCAGCAGCTCAAACTGCGGCAAACTGAGCACTAGAAGTCCGTACAGCCTCGTTCTGTTTCCCCTGAGAACCCTGAGTTCCCTGCCCTTCTCCTTCCTTTCTCCATGGATTCATCAGGTCAACCTCCCTGAAGGAGAAGAGCCACAGATGGAAGGTGAGGTAAGTAGCCAGAGGCCAAAGAGAAAAACATTTATCAGTGGCCCGCCTTGTGCCAGGAAAGACATCCTTCCAGGCAGGTCTGCTTATTCCCACATACCAGGTGAGGACACTGAGGCACAGAAATTTGTTTCCTTGGCCAAGGTCACACAGCCAGTGACAAAGCCAGGATGTAAACTAAGGTCTGTCTCGTCCCCTTTTACACACTGCAGAGAAATAATCCATTCTTTGGGCCCTGTTTAGTGGTAGGTGTTTGATGGAGCCAACACGAGATGCCAGGAGGTCACTGCATTTCTGTGAAACCCTTACTGTCAATGTCTGGTCTCTAGCCTGCGGCCTGGCTGCTGTCGCAGCTGTGGAAGGGGTGACTTGCTCTCGGTGTTGTGGGGGCCTCTGCCAGTGAAACCACGTGAGCACCAGGCAAATCCTCACTCTCTCTGAGACAACTCCATGCATCCCCTACCCCTGGCTCCAGCTAACTGCACTTAAGCAGTTATAAACCTTGCCAAAATAACCGCACCATCCTGGGCAATAAAATGACTGCAAAAGTTTGGTCCTTGCACTGGGTATCAGCTAAGGAGTTAAATCTGAACCCTCAATTCAAGCTTGTCAAATCAGTCAGTCTTACTCCAGACATGTATCTCAGGCTCCTAGGTCTAAGTCCAGCTTAAGGGTCGGGGAGGAGGAAAATGCCCAGGAGGCTCGGCCGCCCCTGACCACAGCACCTGTTGCAGGGGTCTGCAGCTCGATGGGCCTTGCCAGGTTCAGAGGCATTGCGGGCGGTCCTGGGAATAACTGATGAAATGTCAACCCAAGACTGAGCACTCGAGAAGAAATTCCTGCACACCAGCTCCAGCGGAGTCTTGGGAGATGTCAGGAACTGGAGGAGGAACGCACGCTTCTGGGTGCTAAGGCACATTTGGGGCAGAACCAGAGGGAGACCGAGAGAGAAACTAGAAGCTGGCAGTCTTAATGACTGAATGTCTTTCTGTCATTTTTTTCAATTCTGAAAAATGGCACTAGTAAATTCTCCAAGCCAAAACATGCTACTCATCCAGAATGTCTTTTCCGGGTTGGCAGTGCCCCAGGAAGGGTTACGTGGCCAGTGCCGTGGGGTGAAGGACACGTGGCCCTTAGGTCACCGCTCTGAGGACAGAGCAGAAGTTCATCCCTCCCAGTTGTGTCCCGTGCTCTGCGCTTTCTGGGAGGCCTGGCAGCGGATGGTCACTAGGCAGGTGTAGCTACACATGCACCTATCAACTCCTCCAGCCTTTTTGATTTTGTAACAAGCATCGCTGACAGACCACAGGACAGTATTTGGTCCTTGCACTGGGTATCAGCTTCCACAATTCCTGAACGCCAGGCATGTGTATTCACCTGCCTACTGAATTTCTCCACTCGAATATCTAGTGGACGTCACAGAGTTAACATGCCCCAAACTGAGCCCCAAAACTCCCCCTGCCACCTGACTGGCCCTCAGTTTTCCCTGTCGTGGTCAGTGCCAGAACCATCCTTCCAGGTCCTCAGGCCAAAAAGCTTGGAATTCAAACCCAAATCCAGACCAGGAAAACCCTGTCTCTGAGATATATACAGAACCCAATCGCCTTTATCACCTGCGAAACATAAGCCTGAGGTCTCTCTCTCTCCTGGGTTATTATAGCAGCTTCCTAAATGGTCTCCTCCCTTCCACTCTCCCTCCTCCTTAGGCTATTCTCACCCAGAAGCAACTGTCTTCTTTTTAAAAATAAGTCAGGTCATATCACACTCTGGTTGGGGAAAAAAATAACAAAAACCTCCCAAGTGTTCCCATCTCATTCAAAGTACTTACCGGGGCCCACAGCAAAGCCCCACACAACCTGGTGCCGTGCTCACCCACACACCACCCTCTCTGACCTCCTTTCCTATTCCTCCCTGTCTTCCTCGCCTGCCCCATACACCCTGGCCTCTTCTCCTGCCTTGAATTCCCCTGTTCCTGCCTTAGGGCCTTTGCATGGGCTGTTCCCTCTGCCAGTGTTCTTCCCTTCTTCCTCCAAATACCATTAGATTTCTCTGTCATAGCTTTCAAACAGGTTCAAATTCATAGTTTTAAAATATATCAAATTCTTCCCCCATCAAGAGGTGGACTCAATTCTAAGAACTAGAATACAGCAGAAGTCGTGGTGTGGGACTTCCGGAGGCTACGTCCTCGTAAAAGGCACTGCCACGCCTTCCTCATTTGCTCTCTCTTGGATCACTCTGGGGGAAGCCGGCTGCCATGTCCTGAGGACATCCAGGCAGCTCTGTGGGTGGGTCCACAGGGCAAGAAACGGAGGCCCCTGCCCACAGCCGTGGGCGCAAGCCACCTGGGAGCCGCCCAGTCAGGCCTGCAGAGCAGGTAGCCCCGGGCCAATTGCTTGACTGAGAGACCCTGAGCTGGAACCACCCAGCCAAGTGGCTCCCAGATTCTTGACCCTCAGGAACTGAAAGAGAGAATAAATCTTAGTTGTTTTAAGCATCTAAATTTGGAGGTAATTTGTTATGCAATCTTAGTTTATGAATATGGTTGCTTCCTCATTCCCTTCAAGTTTTGCTGCAATGTCACCTTCGGGGACATGCCTTCCTTAACTGCCCTATTGAAACTGAAGTCTCCCCAGCAGTCACCGGTCTCCTTCCATGACTCCTGATTCTCCGTTGCACTTGGTGCTTTCGAATACTCTGTGTAGTTTACATGTTTCTTTTATTGTCTTTCTCCCCATTAAAATATAAGTTCCACATTGGCAAAGGATGTGCTATTTTCTTTATTGGCACATGGTCAGCACTCAAATATTTGCTAACCGAATACATGAATGCTTGCCTTGGCTTAATTCTCTGAATTTGCTTCCCAAATTCAAGGTTTATCCATTTTCTAAAGCTTGTTCTGATGCCGCTTTTCTAAGGATTTTGCCTGGGTTTGTCTTTTCTCACTACTACACTGGCCAGAAAAGGCTATTTGGTTTTAGAGAGTGACAGGCCCATCCGGTCTCTTTCCTGAGCATAGGTCTGCTACCAAGACCAGCTGCTTGAAGGCTGGTGGGTATGTCTTGCATACTTGACCCACGACTGGTTTCCATGGAGATTAATTTAGTCAAATGGGATCCAAAAGACACAAACAGTCTAAGCAGAAGATATTCCAAGTGGAAGCTAATCTGATTGTCCTTGGTGCCAGTACATTCAAGCCTGTCCTGTGTGGCCAGCCTGCAGTCATGTGGCACCAGAGGGGCAGCTGTATCAATAGGCCCCTTGCAGGTCCGCACACAATGCACTAGAGACTGAGTTCTAAATAAGGGAGGAGGTAAGAATGAGTAGGGGGGAGACACAACGCCTCTTATACGAGGAGTCGTTAGCAGGCCTGAGCAGACAGGGCCAATTCCGTAGTCCAGGCCTGTGGTCATAGACAGGCTGGTGCCACCGCTGTGATGTAACCGCCACTGCGGGCAATCTGCGTGTTAGCCAGGTGTGCTTCGAGGCCTTTCCGGAAGGTGATATACCTGACACTTTGATCAGCATTATCTCCAGTCTGGAAACAGATTGCTGTAATATGCTCAGGATGCAGTGTCTGTATGGTTATACTAATCGAAAAGCCATGTAATAAAAAAGCCATTTTTGAGTTTGTGGCTTTGTGTGTCCTCTGGGTGACAGGTGTACCCAGGAAGAACAATGAAGAGTCAGTAGTATACCTGATTCACATTAACCAGCTGTGGACTAACTTTCTGTCTTTAGGCCTCAATTTCCTCAATGGAAAAACAGCTGTTTTTAGCTCCCCTGCTGCTTCTGGCTCCAACATTCTGAGACCCGGAGCCACACAGCAAAGAGCCTTAGGCTGCAGGTGAAGAGAGGAACACAGTGCCTCACAAGATCACGGGGTCACCAGGTTAGGGTTCTCCATTACAGTCATAACCAGTGTCCTTTATTTAGTACAGGAAGAGGTTTGCAGAGGCCAGGGGGTGCTAACTGTGAAAAAGGCCACATTTGGCCACTGGGCAAGTGTCCCCAGCAAATTCCAACGCTGGATCTTGTCCAGTGTGCTTCCCGGTGAAGCCACATCTCACCACCCGGGTGTCCGGCCCTCAGAGCCCAGCTAACACCCTTCCCTCTTTGACTCTGTCTGACCCCTTCTTTGAGAGCTTCCTTCTCACTTCTCATAGTTAGCTAAAACTCTTCTCATCTTTGCCCTCAGTGAGAACTATTGGGAACAACTGGCTATATTAAGGTATGCTATGTGTTTGTACTTTAAAAAGGTTAATGCAAGTGGCGTTAACTTTACTGGGTTCCACGCAAAGTGGACAGGAAGCGAAGGAACAGTGGTGGGGATGAGGAGTCCCCAGGGCTCCCGGAGGTGGGCTGAGCCCTTTACTCACCTTCACATGCCCTGACTTCTGGTTTGCAAACTGGCACAGTTGAGCCCGTGTCACGTGTCACTGGGTAGGTTACAAATAGCATGGGGATTAGCAAACCCATCCTGAACCTGCTGGTTCAAGGGCAGGGAAAGCTGCCAGTTTAATTCAGCAGATCATCAGTGACTCAGAGCTGGGAAGGGGGTTCTAAGGCCTAGGAGGGGCGCCAGCACACCTCTGTGTGAGGCAGGGAGGGCTGACCCTCAGTGGCGACAGCCAGGGTCCGGCTTCGGTCTGGGAGCTAGGACCTCCTCATGTCTCACCGGCTCGGATGTGGAGAACCTTGTCTCACATTCTAATGGCACACAAATTTCTGTGACCTGGTATCTCTATAACCCCTTCATCGGGGAACTCTCAGGGAAGGACTTGCTCCAGTGACCCCAAGTCAAAGTCTGAGGAACGGCAGCAGGAGCACAGGGCTACTGTATGGACCCTCCCCAGGCCGCGGGGCGGCCGAGAGAGTGGCCGCGGGGACGCGGGAGCCCCACGCGGCGGCCCCGCTGGTGGGGCAAAAGCCGCTTCCCTTTCTCAGGCCCCCTCCCCCGAACCCTGGAACCTGGCCCCGAAAGAAACCAGCTCCTGCCCCGGATCTCGGCCCGCGCAGCGCGCAGTTCCGACAGCCAGCAGACCCCCAACTCGCCGCCCGACTCCCCTAGGGCTGCGGGCCTGGGGGGCGGCGCGGGGCTCACTTATTCCCGGGTTCTTCGCTCGCACAGTCGCGGGCTCGGAAGCCGCAGGTCCCCCAGCCCTGGGCGGCGCAGCCGCGCCTCGCTCTCCTCTGCCGGGCGCGCTTCCCCGCCGAAGGGCCGCGCCCGGTGAGGGCCGGCTCGCGCCAGTCCGCCCTGCCCGGCCCTGCCCGCCGTCCCCGGCCGCCGCGCCCTCCCGGCGCCGCCCCCTCCTGTAAATACCGTGGCGGCCCGCCCTCCGCAGGTGGGAGCGTGCGGCGGGGATCGGCGACCTGCCCGCTGCCCGCTGCCCCGCTGAGCGCCTACCCCAAACCCGCAGCGGGCTCCGGGGAAGCGCGTTCGCTAGACGAAGCCGCAGGTAAGCGACTCCGGACCCCGAGCCTCGCCGCGTCCCGGGCGAGGTTGCCGGGAGCTGCGCCAGCGCCCCGCGCGCTAACCTGTGCCCGAGAGAGCCGCGCGCCCAGCCCCCGGGCTCCCTAAAACCCACGGAGCTGTTTCCCGGAGAGACGTTCGCCTTTTTGCCTGGACCCCCAGCCGCACCAGAGCTTTGGAAGTTCTTCGGTGCTACTGAATCGGAGATGCCCTTAGGAAAAGGGATGGGGTGCGAGGGGGCGAGCTCGGCTCTGCGAAATTAAGTTGGTATTTGGAAAAGGTTAAATTTTCTATTAGTGTAGATGGCTGCGTGTCTGGCTGTGAGTTCGCGTATGGAGAGAATAGACAGACAGACTGACCCACACGTTATTTTGCTTCAGGGATTAACATCTGTGCTTACTCCACTAGGCCACGGAAAGAAGCTAAAATCCAGTTTGGGGCTTCTGTTTTCTTTACTGGTATTTGGGGATTGGCCTTGAGATGGTCGAAGCCTTGCGACTCACTTCAAAACCGAAGGTCCCGGGAACGCAGTGAATTCCTGACAGGGCTTTGTAGCAGAGAATCACCCTCATAGCAGAACCAGCAAAAGGGATAACACGATTCAGAAACTTTAAAAAATATTAGTAAAGTCCTTTACATCTTTGTAAAGGACTGCACTCATTTTCATAAATATGCTTTGTCCAAGTTTAAAAATAAAAACTTATTTCCCTCCTACACTTCCTTTTTTCTTCAACTTCCTTTTGGTTCTTTAGTTTTTCCTGGAAAAGCACTTCCTCATGTAAGACAGGCTGTTCGCTTTCCTTACCCTAACTGACCCTGCTTGGTCACGGTTTGGGTTTGTCAAGGTGGCACTGGCCTCTGTCTTGAGCTCCTTCATGTGACCATGGATGCAAAGGGCAGAAGGTATTTCAAAGGTTTCCTTTCCTTGAGCACTGAAGACAGTCTTCACGCTAGGAGTGTCTTCAAGAATGCCCCAACCTGAAGGGTCCTGGTAAAATACCCGCCTGTTAGAGTAAACAGGTAACTGGATAGTGAAGTCGGTCTGTGTGTACCAGACCACTAGGAAACAGCTGCTCCGGGTTTATTTAACATGTGATACCCGTGTAGAACAGGGCTTGGGTGATCTTGTGAAGGTGCTTTCTCACTTGATTTCACTCATACTCTTCTTACAAAGTCAAGTTCTATTGCCGTTTAGTGCTTTGTAACTGTCGATTTTATCACCTGTTTGTTTTTAACAGCCTCAACCTCTTTGTGGAAGTGGGTGGAGCCAAGGAGGAGGGCAAGTGAGAGGCTGTTGGTCCACCAGGCAGACAAGGACCCGCCTCACCGGCTCCGCCACCCTCCCCTGGGTCATCATCCCCAGGCCCCAGCATCCAGGTGCCCAGATTCCAGGCCAAGGAAGCCCCTGCGTGAGAACTCAAGAATCACATTTTGACAGAAGTAAGTTAATAACCGCTAAGCCCACTGGGTTCCTGAACTGCCTTCCCGTTCAATTGAAACTTGGCTCTCCTGTCCATGTAGCCTTAGAATAAAGCACAGAATGGAAAGTTGCTTTGGGTCTGAAACAGGAAATGGAAAGTTAGTTACTGAACAAAAATTCACTGACATGGAAGTGCTCAGAGCAGCTGTGATGAAATGTGGGGCATCTGTACATCAAAAATAATCCTTGTGATTCTTCCCTCACTCACCATTGTTTTCTTTTTTTGTCTGGGAGTGTGACTTTGTAAGACTTAGAACAGGAAAAGCCACATTCGGTTACTTTTGTCCTATGGTTTAAAAAAATATTTACTAAAAAAAAAAAAAAATTAGCCTGGCTGGTGTGGCTTAATGGATTGACTGCTGGCCTGCAAACCAAAGGGTTGCCGGTTCAGTTCCCAGTCAGGGCACCTTCCTTGGGTGTGGGCCAGGTTGTGGGCAGTGCACAGGAGGCAACCACACACTGGTGTTTCTCTCCCTCTCTTTCTCCCTCCCTTCCCCTCTCTCTAAAAATAAATAAATAAAATCTTTAAAAAATTTTTAAAAATTCATTATAGTTGACATTCAATATTATATTAAGATGTACAACATAGTGATTAGACATGTATGTAACTTACAAAGTGATCACTCAGTAAGTCTGGGACTACACACAGTTATGACAGTATTATTGACCATATATATTCTCTGTGCTGTAATTTATAGCCCCATGAAGAGTTTTGTTTTTGTTTTTTAGATGTACTCTTAGGTACGTGGTAACTGCATTTCCTCTTCTTGAATATATTCATAAAATTAAGTCTTCAGGGGTTTCTGAATGCCAGTCCTTCTGACTCATAAGCCAATTCATTGTCCTGCAGTGTGTCCACTGGATAGAATTCTACTCCCTATGATTTCATCCTGGTGTGACTTCTGATGGCCAGCAATAGGACAGGGCGGGTCAGGAACGCCTGTGCCCACTTTGATTTGGAGTTTGGTTATATTTGCAGAGCTGTGGACAGCACTGGAGGGAAAGGAGCACACCCCACCCCTCCCTGGGGCAGGGGCCTCTTCTGGCCATGTCTCCTGCAGCAGCCGAACCCCGTGGGGCCCAGCAAGACAGGCACGTCAGCATGCTCATTTTCTTCCTTTTCGTCTCTGGTGCCATCCTGCTGTTTGTAGGGGTCCTGCTCTCCATCTTCGGGTTCCAGGCGTGCCAGTACAAACCCCTCCCGGACTGCAGCGTAGTGCTGAAGGTCGCCGGGCCTGCGTGTGCCATGGTCGGGCTGGCAGCTGTGATCCTGGCCCGCTCCCGGGCACTGCGTCAGTTCCGTGAGGGGCGCCTTCAAGGCCACCAGGCAGACCCTGACCAAGCCTTCATCTGCGGAGAGAGCCGCCGGTTTGCCCAGTGCCTCATCTTTGGATTTCTCTTCTTGACCAGTGGCATGCTCATCAGCATACTGGGCATCTGGGTCCCTGGCTGTGGCCCAGACTGGGAACAGGAGGCGATGAATGACACAGACACTGCTGATGAGGAGCCCCAGATCTGTGGGTTCCTGTCCCTGCAGATCCTGGGGCCCTTGATCGTGCTCATGGGATTGTGTTTCTTCGTGGTGGCCCATGTTAAGAGGAGAAACAACTTGAGTGAGGAGCAGCACGCCTCCGAAAGTGAAGAGAGACAGACCCAGAGCACGGAGCCTGTCCAGGTCACCGTAGGTGGGTGGCTGTCGTTCCTGTGCTCGCTCACGTCCCAGTGGCTGTCACTCCAGGCTTCCCTGGGCTGCCCTTCGGTCTGGCCTAGATTCAATGCCTCTGGCTCCATCTCCCCCTTTCACGCACTCACACACGTGCGCACACGCGCACATGCACACACACGGTGCTGCTGCAAAGGCAAGCCCCAGCGGAGTCCTTGTACACATCATTTTGTTACAGCAGTTTGTTATGACTTAGCAAAAGCTTTGGGACTCTAAGTGGTGACTTTGAGGTGACAAAGCAAATCAAGAGGAAACTGAGAAGAACCTCAAAGATAATCTGTGAGTCCTCTGTCACCTTAGGGACCTGCCAAGTGATCTCCTTTCCCCCATTGTTCTCACACAGAAACCTGTGGCACTTTGCCTTGGTGGGCATGTGAGGTCTCATCCCCAACCGTCGCTGCTTGACTGCCTTGGGTAAATCCTTAAGCTCTCGTGGCCTTGGTTTACATGTCTATAAAATGGGCTTTGCACCTCTAAGATTTCTCCCAGCACTGCCTTCCAGGTCCTCTGTGTTCCGAGGGGCCTTCTGTTCTCTTCATTGTTCTTTATTTTCTGTAACTTCAGAATTAGACCAAAGTTTGGAAGCAGAAGCATAAGTGAAAACAAAGTGTGACAACATCTGTCACTTCTTTCCCCCATGGAATGCCCAGAAATTCCTTTCGGGTCCCTTGGGTCCTGCTGAAGAGATGGATTATCCCAGAGTCAACTCCCCAAAGAACAGCACCAGTAGTGTTAGCCTCAGCTTCACACAATCAAGGAAAAACCCCATCACTACTCATCTTTGCAAATTACTTTTTTTCCCAGTCTCCCACTCTTGAAAGGATGAAGCTCTGAAGCCACAGCCTTGACATCTAAAAGGCCAGCCAGAGAATTCCAGAGCAGAAAGCATGGAGGAAACAGAGAAGGAGGGTGCAAGTGAGATGATTCTCATGTCAGGACTGTGACCAGAGCCAGCACCGGCGGGCGCTTCCCTGGGCTGCGGGCCCTGCAGGGTCAGGACTCAGGGAGGAAGGGCAGGTGGCCTTGGACAGTCCTTGCGCGGAGCCAGGGTTGGTGCTCCCAGCTTGCTTCTTTGTGTCAGGGGACAGTACAAGTATTAGGTATGTCTTAATGATAGCTAACACACGCATAACATTTATTCTTGTGCCAAACACCCATCTAAGTGCTGTTAACACGTGCTCTTCAAGGGCCTATTGTGTGAAATTCCTTCACGCCTACAACAACCCACTGAGGCAGGTACTTTTAGTACCTCCAAGTTAGACATGAAGAAACTCTTAACCCTGAGGCCCAGGGTTACCAAATAACCCGCCTAAGGCCAGGTGGGGTGGCCCTTGCACAGCACCCTCCCCAGCTCACTGAGCTGTATTTCTGTTCCTGCTGTTTCCATCCCCCCAGGTGTTCCGGGGGGTTGTCACATGACAGAAGGGCTCACCCAGAAGAGACCATTCTGAGCCCTTCCGGGGAGCAAAGTGGGGCCCAGGTGAAGGCACTCGTGGGGTGCGTGGTCTTCCACTTCGCTGAGGGCATTTTGAGGTGCGCCCTTTGGACTTGCTATCAGGAGAGTTTCCGGGTGCCTCTGTCCTGGCGGCTGGAATGGGAGGGGGTGCCAGGGGGCAGGGCTGCTGGTGCCGGGGCAGGGAGACTCCTGGGCACTTGGGTCTAATGTTGGCCCCGCACTGCATAGTTTAATCTTTGCCACTTAACCCTTTAAGTCCCCTCAAACCTGTGAAAATCTGGCATCCTAGCTCCGTGTTTTTCTCTTTTGATAGTACAGGATAAGGGTTAAAATTTTATAAATTGTTTTTGACTTTTGGCACAATTGATAATGTCCTGGATGTTGTCTCCCAAAGGCCAGTTCTGCCTTACGAGGGAAGTTGGGGTGCTAAGAGGCAGTTCTTGGACCCGAGTCCCAGAATTCAGCTGTTCCCAGGGTGGAAGTCTCTCCCACTACACAGCAGATACACCAGCGATGTCTGCATTGTGGACACACTCAGCGCTGGACCCTGGGTACGCAGGCAGGTGTAGGAGATAGTCCTCCCTCAAGGGGTCTGTGCTGTGAAGGTACAGAGAACCTCAAGTCCTTCAGGCCTGGGGAAGGGAAACCCCAGTGCGCAATGGGACATCTTTCCTGGTGAAAGCAGATTGCAAGGTGAGGGAGGGCTGGGAGCGGACTGTGCAGGAAGGACAAGCCCCAGAGATAACAGCTGATGACTTTGAACATTTCCTTGTTTGTATTTGATAGGTCACTTGACTGCCTTAGAGGCTTATGCCCCAGTCCTGCATTCTCCAGTGTGTAACTGAAAGTGAGCACTTCACCTTGCTTCCTCTGACCTACCCAGACCTTCTGAAAAAAATGAGGAGACAACCATTGTGTTTTATCAAGTCTAGGTTAGCAAGGAAACCTCCAACAGCGAGGAGTGATGGAGGTGATGGGTTTTCTGCAGGGCTAAGTTACCTCCCGGGCAGTGCTTTGGGCACCGAGGCGGAGTGGAACCCCTGGCCATGACTGCCAGTTGGGGATCTTTCTTCGGACATGCAAATAAGCGCCCCTTGCTGGGCAGTGACAAGAAGGCACCCTCTGCACAGGAATTCAATCCTCCTACCTGTCCTCTGAGGCAGGTATAGTTATGGCCTGCAATTTACAGGTGTGGCAGCTGAGGTCTGGAGGGGTTAAGGAACCTGGTCGGGGCCGTGCTGGCTTGGTACCCAGCCTATGGAACCCTGGGAGCTTTACGGAGTCCTGTACCTGCCTAGGCAAGCATCAGATCTGCCGACCCCCCACTCCTGCCTCTGCAAACCCAGCTCCTTCCCACAGAGAAGTGCTCTTTTCTCCTTCGTGTTTCCTGCGTTGTCATTTGGTGCCACCAACTCCCAAAGGCTGTCCTCAGACCTCTATGTAGTGGTGCTTGCCTCAGGGCTAGAATGTTCTGAGCAGCTCACCTGGTGCATTTTGTATTGGAATCGAAACACAAAATTAGCACTTGCATCTGGTCCCGAATGTCTCCGCCCCCAAAACACAGGTGTGTGAGCTGGAATGATAAAAACAAGATGTTTGAGTTTAACTTTGTTTTGTGAGGCTGGTAGATAAAAGACCACAGAGCATAAACCACAGCTGTGGAATACCCACGCTAGTCTGTAGGGTAGCTGGTTGTCATTTGTTCAGAGGTGAAACTGCATTTGAGCAACAAGATGCTTTATCCAACAGTCAACTTTCGATGAATGAAAATTGTGAGTTAAACACAAGAAAAGCTTTAAAACTGTGGACACGGCAAGCGAGGCACATTGTTAGGGAACGCTTCATTGAAGCGCTATCACTCAGACTTGCAGTGAAGTACAGGGTGACTGTTTTATAAAAATTGTGTTAAAACACACATAACATAAAATTCACCACCCTGACCCTCCTTAAGGGTGCAGTGGCATTAAGTGCATTGCCAATGCTGTGCGGCTGTCACCCCCGGCGACCGTCAGAAGTTTCCCGTCAGCCCACGCAGAAGCTTGGCACCCAGCAAGCACCAGCGCCCACCCCGTTGCTCCCAGCCCCTGGAAACTTCCACCTCTGTCCCTGTCAGTCTGGTTAGCCCTCTTTTAATTCTGGAGTTGGCACTGGTGTTTTGACCATTTCTATCGATGGGCCAAATACGTGATTGATTTATTTTGCTCTTGCTAATTTGTTTGCTTTTATTACTCATGGATCTTCAACAACATATTGTGTTTCCTTAGGCGATGCTGTGATAATATTCCCGCCCCCTCCACCACCTTACTTCCCTGAGTCTTCAGCTCCTGCAGCACCTCGAAGTCCTACGGCTAACAGTTCGCTTCCAAATGAAAGTCCACCTTCCTATTACAGTATCTTTAACCATGGGTAAGACTTTCCATTTGAGGTTCATGGGTAGCATTTTAACCTTTTTGGGCCTATGCCCAAATTTAGGACAAATCAGCTTTAAGGCTGTTGTATAGGAATAAACATCAGAGTGTGAATATCTTCTTTTGCTGACATTATGAGAGAACATTGCCTTAACATTAACAGTGCCTTTCAGGAGACTGTGGCCAGCTCGCAAGTTACACATTATCAAAGTGGTTGTGCTCAGCTCACGTGAAGCCTTCTCCAGGCATTCTGTTGTGCACTCCTAGTAGGGGCGCCCCTCAGAATGTTCAGCCACCCATCAGCCACCCCGAGCACTGAGTGAGGGCTTGGAGGTCCCCCACTTGCTGCTTTAGATTGTGGGGAGGTGCAGAGGCCCCAGGGGACCTGTAAGGGAGGCACCTGAGTGACTGGCCAAAGTCACCTGCACCTGACCTGACCAAACTGCCTTTCCCCCTCAATATTAAGTTGTTCCCTGGCCTCAGAGCTTTCTCAGATTGATTGAAGGGAAGTATAAGATGCACAGCCCCACCCCACAAACTAGGGGGTGCACCTCGGATCAGATGCAACTGCAACATCTAAGTGCCTTTTCTTTGAGGCAGAGGGATGCAGTTGCAGGTTGTGGAGTCAGTGCAGTGGGCCACGAGCAGTGATTAGTTAGCCCAGTTCACAGTGGACAAAGGCCGGCGGGGCCAAGCCGGTGAGGAGGCTGTGTCCAAGGACAGGCCTGAAGTCACAAGAGCCTAGAACTGTGGTGTGTGGGAGGGAGCCTGGAATGGACAGGACAGTGAGGAAGAGCCGAGGTCAAGGGTGAGTGACAGGGACAGAGGATGCTACTGCTTGAGGAGGAGCTGGGACCAAGCTCGGTGCAGGTGGGGAGAAGAGGGGGAGCTGCTTGTGATGGAGGAGTAGTGAGATGTGGCTTCTCCAGGTAGACTGGAGAGGCTGGGCCTTGACTGACAGTTGGAACTGGGGAGAGGTTGCTGAAACCGGGAGGGCAGGGAGTTGATGACCTGCAGAGGATGCACAGGGGCAGGCATGATGGGATGGAGTTTCTGAAGTGCCAGGGAGGAGCAGGGCTGGTGAAGGCTCTGGTACCTTCTCGAATGGGAAACCAGGATGCAGGAAGTGAAGGAAGGATTGCTGGGAGATTTCACAGGGTGGGTGAGTGGATGAGCAGGACTCGGTGACAGGCCACTTTCCAGGCACCGAGACATGTGCCTTTTTGAACGCAGTGAGAAGCAGGGCTTGAGGGGCACAGAGAGCGTGCTGGGGACTGTGCTGCCTTGGCCGGCCGCCCACCTTCTCAGGCGTGTGTTCCTGTGCTTCAGACGGGGTGGTGAGCTGGCCATCCCACCAGCGATGGATGTGGGAACTGCCCTGCACGGAAGAAGGGGAGTTTAGGTTTTGGACATTTGTAGAATTCTGTTAGTGACTTCTTCTACTCTTTTCTCCAATGATGAACTTCTCTAAGCCCTAAAAGAAACATCTATTAACCTTAGTAAATAAAACAAAAACTACTCCTACTACTGCTTCGATGACTTCTGTGGGCCTGAGTCTGGCTTCTCTTGCATGACCTCATGTAACTCTCCTGGTCTCGGGAGGTGTGCACTGCTATCCCCATTCTACAGGGGAGGGACTGAGACTTAGAGATCACACCGCTAGAACACAGTGGCCTGTGAACTCCGATGCAGGCGGGCCTGTGGCTGACACCCACCCCGTTAATGAAGCACACCTTCCTGCTTTCTTCAAGTTTGTGGCCTAATGATTTGATTTCTATTTGCATAAGGTCCTCTGCCTTTTGTTAGCTGCCTTAGGGGACAAAGTAGCAGAGAATGGTGACTCTTCTGTGTGTGTGTATGCTCTTTGGACGGCCCCTCTACATTTGTGCTCCCTTTCTTTTCAGCGACAAAGGACATGACAACAGGAGTGAGACTGTCTTAATGTTACAATCGGCTCTAAGGAAAGTAAGGAGCAAGGAATTGAAACATATCTGTAAATAGTAGAATGTGGAAAACTTGCTCCTCATGTCCTTGCAGATTTGAAAAGAACCTTCTCCTTAAGGTGTGTTACTCTTTCCCTCTCTTCCTTTTCCCGTGTCCTCTCTCTCTTCAGCAGGACCCCGACCCCTGAGGGCCAAGGCGGGGCCCCTGCGAGGGAGCACGTGCCCATATACACTATTTCGGGGGCTCCCCTGTCCTCCGAGAGCGCACACACTCTGCATCTCTCATCTGAATTGCCTCCCAGATACGAAGAAAAAGAAACTGCTACAGCCACGTCCTCGTCTCCCCCTCCTCCACCTCCTGCACCGTGAACTATGGACTCCCCTTCAGTTTTATATAGAACCGATCACTATTTTATTTAACTTGTTTTTTAATAAAAAATACAATTGCGTGAGCTGTGTTCTGATTTCCTGGTGCAGCATCAACACCCATGATGAACACTCACATGCGTGCGAGGCCGGGATGGAAAGGTGAAGCGAGATGTGCATGGCCTCCTGGGCTAAGGCCGGGCTGAGGCACTGGGGGCTTCAGAGCGTCACCACCGCACGAGGAGGAGAAGAGCAGGTGTTCCGTGATTAGTGGTTTGCCCTGCCCTGCAGGCAGACAAGAAAAGGTTCTCTCTTGTAATTTCTTACGGGCAAGGCCCCAAATTCAAGTTCTTCTGGGTAGTTAAAGGGGGAGAGGGGCAGACTTTTCTCTTGTAGGGTCTTGGCTGCTTTTAGCTCAAATTAATCTGCATACCCCAGAGGCACATCTTGGGGTGACTCATTCGAATCCTGATACAGGTTAAGGTGTTAGGACTTTGGACACCAGGGCAGGCATCCCCCCACCAACCCCGGCCCGGTGGACGCTTATGCTCCTTCTCTCGCTCAGACCTATGATTCCAGGTAGTCAGTGGGAGCGTTCCTATTGGAGGAAGAAAAAAAAGGCTGGGACAAGCTAATGAACTTATTCAAGGTCACATGCATATAAACGGAGAGGCGGGGTTTTGCAGCCCTGTCAGTGGTGTCTGAAAGCCAGGTGCACGTTCCAGGACGCTGTGCTGGCGAAGGCAGCCAGAAGGGCTGGTAATGTTTAGCTGGGTCCCTTCTGCTTCCAGTGTTAATTGCTTCTGGATTGCTCTCCTAATTTCTTATTTCTTCTTCCTCTTCTTTCCTTTTCTCTTTCTCTCCTTCCTCCTCCTCTCTCTCTCCTTTTTTGAAAGAAGATATTTAGGGCACTTAAGTAATTTACACTGGGGCAGTCACCATTGTATTGGCCCCTCCCCACCCCAAGCCTCCATGTAGTGAAGGGACCCTTTTAGAGAACAAGTTTCCTGGGACACTTTGCTCAATAGCTTCCCCTGAGAAGTCCGGGAAGGATGTGGCCGTCCGTGTGACAATGGACGGTGCCGAATCGTCTGGACCACTGACCTTCGTTCTCATAAGGCTATTGCTGAACAAAACCTTTTGTTTACTTGCGTCCAGTAATAAATATTTCATTCTAGATATAAACTGTAAGGAACAATTCCTAAGTATGAGCAGTTCTACCTGGGAGAAACTGATTCTTAGAAGATGAAATCTGTAATGATTTAGCAGTTGGGGGAACAAAATTTGACGTAGCAAAAACGTTAATATTTTTTGGCTTTTACACAAGCCATAATCCCCGTTGAAATCAGTATTGTGTCCGAAAGCGGAGCTCACTGGAGAGCCTGCTCCAGGGGTTGAGCTGGAGCCGAGATCGATGTCCTGGGAGCCACGGCCACGAATGGGGCCGGTGGCGGTCTGCGCAGCCGCGCGCCTCTTTCTACATCAGGCATTTATCGGATTAAACTGCTCTTAACAATTCTGTGCTTTTTTCCCTGGAAAGTTAATTATTCACATTTTAAAATTAGAACAGAGGGTAGATGGTCACGACTTCCTTCTGCTGTTATTTGTTTATAATGAGTAAGCTGAAACTTCTAGGTAGAATTAGTTTTAATCATTTCTGAGTTCTCATATATAATCAAGAGGCCTTTTAATGGCTCTGAGTTGTGGTCTGTAATGAAGTATTTTCCTTTTATATGCTAATAAACCTGAGTAAGCTGTTATAAGTTTGACCTTCTGGTTAGGGAAGACTATTCTGTTTCCATGAGTCTCCTGGGGATTCAGCCAAGTGGGGACGGCAGCCAGGGCAGGGAGTGGGGTCTGTGAGTGTGAAGAGGCAGCTGCAGGCCCCAAATCTCAGGCAGCTCAGTCGGGGAGGATGCGTCCCCTTCTCTCCAACGTCTGGCAAAGGAAGACAGCATCTGAAAGCCCACCTGGCTACCGATGCTTCTTTTTCTTTTCTTTTTCCCTCATATGTGTTGACATTTTGTTTTAATTGAGGTGAAATTCATAGGCAGGCACACCTTGTTTTATTGCACTTGACAGATGTGTTATTTTACACGTGAAGGTTTGTGGTAAGTCTTCATCAAACAATTATATCAGAGCCATTTCATCAACAGGCTCAGATGATGGTTAGCATGTTTTAGCAATAAAGTACTTTTTAAGGTATGTACATCTTTTAGACATGATGCTATCACACTTAGTAGACTGCAGTACAGTGTAAACAGAATCTTATATGCGTTGGAAAACCCCAAAATTTGTGTGATTCCCCTTATGGCAATATTCCCTTTAGTGTGGGAGGCTGGCGCTGACCCACAATATCTACAAGGTGTGCCTGTCTCGTAAATTTAACCGTTTCAAAGGGAAAAATTCAGTGGCGTTTAATGCATCCATAGGTTGTATAGCCACCACCTTCTCCATGTCCAAAACATTCCTATCGCTCCGAGATTAAACCCTGTTCCCTTAAGCAGCCACGCCCCACGCCCTTCCTCCCTGGCCCCACTCCCCACCAACAGGCAAACACCAATTTGCTTTCTGTTTCCATAGATTTACCTTTTGGGGGCATTTCAGAGAAGTGACATCATGTACTACATGACCTTCTTGTCCGCCTTCTCTCATGCAGCACAGTGTGTCTGAGATCCGGCCACACTGGGACATGTGTCAGGGCTGAGTCACTACCCATCATATGTAAACACCGTAGTTTTGTTCGTTCTTTTGAGCGTTGATCGCCATTTGGGTTGTGAATAATGCAGCTATGAACATTCATGTTCAAGTACTTGTTGGAGACCTGTTTTCAATTCTTTTGGAAATATACCTGGGAATGAAATTGCTGGATCCTATGTTAACTTTCCTTTGAATTTCTGAGGAACAGAACATTGCTCTTCCCAGAGGTTGCACCTTTTTATATCCCCACCAGCAAAGTACAAGAGTTCCAGTTGTTCCACATCCTTACCAATACTTGTAAGTTTCTGCTTTTTAAAATTATTATATCCACTCTAGTTTAACGTGGTAACTCATGGTTTTGTTTCAACTCCTCTAATGACTAATAATGTCGAGAGTTTTCTCGTGCTTTACTTTGAACATTATTATCAGAAGCATAAGAAATATTCCTCCAGATCTTCCTCTATGATGCTGGAAGCTGTGGTGACTTGATAGAAAATAGTAGAGGAAGTCTGTGAATTCAAGGAAGACCACCCACACAGGGTGGGTGGGGCCACTGAACCCCTGCTGGTGAATTCTTCGTCCTCTGGGGTCAGTTAAGGGACTAACCCAATCAACCAATTCAACTGAAACAAAAGCAGTTTCTGACAAGGTAAGGCCCTTTTGGTATTTCTTCAATTTGCAGGCCAAGGGAAATGGGTTTCAGAGAATGAGAGTGGAGGGGGAAGGCATGTGTTCATCCAGTCCCCTCTGAGAGGGTGGAGTGGGGTGGGGAGGGGGCAGGAGGAATTAAGGTGACCTCTGTGACATCGTTATGTGACGTGACCCTTGGTCTTCTGATGTGGTTGCTGTGCAGGCGACAGAGGCCACCTGCATGATGCATCTTCCCTAACGGAGCCATCACTCCAGGGCAGGTTGCAGGACAGGAATGGACCGGGAGAGGGGAGATAGGCTTTGGAAGGTGGCCTTACCTGGGCAGGGGAGATGGTGGGCAGACAGGCGGGACCGTCGAGGGTCCCAGATGATAAGGACCAGGCTAACTCGAAAAAGTTAATTCCTAAGTCCCATTCGAGACTGGCCCAATGACTCCAGATTGCCGGGGTGCCGGTGGTGACCACGCGGGGAACTGGGAAACACTGCCTGTGGCATGACAGGGAAACTGCGGAGGCAACGTCACCTCGTGGGCTGGATTATCTGGGTTACGAGCTCCCTGTAATTCCTAGGGTTTCTGGAGAGTCCTGTCTACACACCCCAGACTGTGCTAAGGGTCCTTGAGGTGAGACATGCGGGTTCACAGTCAGCCCCCAGCGAGGATGGTGGCTTCGTGCAGTCTCCATGTCCCAGCCTTCTAGGCAGCTCTGTTGGTGATTCAGAAGAGAGCCCCTGGCAGGCGCGGAAACAAAGGGCTGTGTCACCTGCCCTTTCTCCTCTCCTGTGGGGAGTCCTCCCATGTTTCTTGAATGGAGCATCTTGAACTCATTTAATTAAGGAAGGCATGGTTTTGTCTTTGCTTCTTTGTGTTGGAAGACATCCAGACTGCTGCAAGTCTGCAACTGGGGTCATCAGTGACCTTTGTCAAGACTACGCAGAGTGGAGGAAAACATAGCTGGGTTAAAATGGAAAACGTCTTCCTTTCAGGGACGCCCAGCTCCAGGCGAACCCAGATGAGAGCCTTCCCCCATCAGTGTGGTGGGCTGGGCTCTGCCAGCTGCCATTCTGGACCCAGAAGACCCGGGTCCTTGAGCCTCTGCTGCAGGAGCTTCACCAAAGGAGAGAGAGGTCGGGAAGCGCACTGGGAAGGTGGTGGGTGGGCCTGAGGGGAGAAATGTCCTCTGACTGTTGGCCGGGAACCATGCATGGCCGGTCAGCTGCAAGCCACGAGCCTCCTGGGATCTTACATACCTGGGATTCCTTGAGTATCACGACTGCTGCCACCAACCCAGTACCCCAACAGGAACAAAGCAGAGGACTCAGATGCAGCTTTCCCTAATAAAGAATGCTTTGGGGGGATGGTGGGGGTGATTCCAGCTGGGCGAAGCATGTGACTGCTGGAATGACTGTCTGCCCTTCACCTTGCTCAGCTTGCTCGGGAGGTGCCACAGCATCCAGCTGAGGTGGGGCCAGTGTTGGGAGTGCAGAGTGACTACATCTCCTCCCTCTTCAAGGAGGGAGGGTGGCAGAGAGCAATCTGACGAGGGAGGGAGGTGGGCAGTGGTTTAACTATTCTGTGTTCTCCTGGAGGCTGCGTGGGTCTGAAGAAGCCAGAACTTGGGCAGGATGCGTTTTGGGGAGTAGATGAGCCCCAACTGCTCTCATGTGCGGAACCACTCACAGGATATTTGCTTACAGGCCTTTGAACTAGCAAGTGAGTCCAACCTACTGGTACCAGGTGGGCCGAATGGCTTATTTATTAGGGATTTTCACAAAGGAGGAGGACTGTGTCTTTTCCATGACATTGAGGTGCCAGGACCCAATATGATGGAAAGGTCCTGGGCCAGGCCATGCTGGGGCTCAGTTCTTCCTCAGAGTCTGGGTCACCCTGGTGTCCCAAAGCCCACATAGGAAATAGCCATTCCCCTGTGTGTCAAGTCTCCCAGCTCTCTCCAGACGCTTTCTGAGGGGCTCCAGCCTTCCTTCAGGCCCTTAGGCCTGGAACCGCCTCCCCATCTCCTTCCTTAGGCTGTGCAACTCTGCTCCTCCCTCAAGGTCCTCAGGCAGGAAAGTTGCTAGAAGCTGCTCTGCTGCTCTGTCTTTCTGTGAGGCTGGCGTTTCCCCCAGGGGCCTGCAGGGCAGGGTGAAGGCGCAGCCCTGACAGGAGCCCCGGCCAAGCTGCTTCTCGGCTGTGCCCCCGAATCCTCCTGCCACTCTGTGTAAAGTAACAAGTCCCACAGGGAGAGCCTGGCAGAGCCTGATGTCCCCACAAGGCCTGTGTCCTTCACGGCTGTGCGCTGGGCAGGGACCGTAGCACCCAGCCCCACGAGCCGTAGGCAAGTCTCGGTTCTCCCATCCCAGCCCATTCCTGGGCTGTCCTTTGGCCCTGGAAAGGAGCGGGAACTGCAGCCCAGTTCCTATAAAGGCGTCCTCTTTCATAGTAGGTTGCCGACTTTGGAATTCTTCCTTTCTTTGAATTACAATTTAATATTACTACTAATAAAATGATTGAGTAAAGTAAAAGATTTTTTGAAGTTCTTCTAAATCTTTAAAATGTGTCTCACGAAGCACAAAGGTACAATTAGAGTAGTATGTTGAAAGTCATTTAGTTAATTTGTCTTTTGTTGCTTTTATATTACTGATTTGATACACAACTAGAGTCATGTATTCCTATTTATATTCAATATTAAGGTTAATTTTGTTTTTTAATTTAATATAGTGTAATTAATTCATTTTCTTTTTTAAATATTTTTTTATTTTTCAATTACAGTTGACACACAATTGTTTCCGGCGTACAACATAGTGATTAGACACTTATATAACTTATAATGTGATCACTGTAATAAGTCTAGGATCTGTCAGCGAAAGAACGTCCAACCCAAAGAAAAGTCTTATAAGAGTTTATTTGAGCCAAACTGACAATTGCCAGGATGCCCAATCTTGACAGATTAAGAAAATGCTCTGGCAAGTGGCAATTTTGCAGCTCATCTTACACATTGGAATCAAAGGAGAAGACACTAGGGGTCACGTGAAACCCACTGGTGATGGGTTAGGGAGGCAGGACACAGCAAAGCGGGAGACTCTGAGACCGGACAAAGAGTAAGGTGGGCAGACGCGAGTTTCCTTCCCATCAGTGGTCAGGACAGCTGACACGCACGGTGCGCAGAGAAGGTTTGTGGGCAGCAGGAAGCAGCGCGGTCTCCTGCCCTGGTGCAGGTCCTGGTGCCTCAGAGGGGCCTGGAAAGGCAGCCTGCTCCGACCTTTCAGAGGTGTGTTACCCCAGATGCACAAAGACAACAGACAGTTTCAAAGTTAAAAATTACCTGTCAGGGAAGCTACCGCCCTAGGACTTGACTACCCACCGTGACCTGCTTTTAGTGAGTTTTCATGTTCAGACCACCCTGGTGGTTCCTCAGGTCTCTGGGTTTGTGAGGCCCACCATGTGGGCCTTCCCTGAGCTTGTCAGGTTTAGTATGTGGCTCTTTTTTTGTTCACACATTTGTCTGACACCATGCATAGTTATTACAGTATTTTTGACTATATTCTCTATGTTGTACTTTACAGCCCTGTGACCGTCTTTATAACTAGAATTTGCACATCTTAACCCTTTTCTAGTTTTCATCTATCCCTCCACCCCCTCCCATCTGGCAACCATCAGTTTGTTGTTTGTTTCTGTTTTATTTTTTTTAGGTTCTACATATAAGTGAAATCATATGATATTTGTCTTTCTCTCACTTACTTGGTTACCATAATATTCTCTAGGTCCATCTGTGTTGTAGCAAGTGGCAAGGTTTCACTCCTTTTTTTTTTAATGGCTGAATAATAGTCCATTGTATACATGTTTCACATCTGCTTCACCTACTCACTTAACAACACTTAGTTTGCTTCCATATCTTGGCTACTGTTATAATGCTGCAATGATTGTAGGGATGTCTTTGCAAATTAGTGTTTCAGGTTTCTTCAGATAAATATCCAAAAGAAGAATTGCTGAGTCCTCTGTCTCTTGTTATAGCTTTTGTTTTAAAGTCTACTTTGTATAAGAATTGCTACCCCAGCTTTTTTGTGTTTCCACTTGCAAGAAATATCTTTTTTCACTTCTTTACTTTAAGTCTGTGTGTCTTTTGATCTAAAGTGGCTCTTGTATAGACAGCACATGTCTTGTTTTCTCATCCACTCAGCCACACTGTCTTTTATTCAGTCCCATTACATTACAGTAATTATTGACAGGTCCGTAGTTACTGTCTTTTTAAAATTTTTCTTTAAAAACATTTTTTTAGACCAGATAGAGATACAACAAAGAAAGAAAACTTCAGGCCAATATCACTGATGAACATAGACACTAAAATCCTCAACAAAATATTGGCAAATCACATCCAACAATACATCCAAAAGATCATACACCATGACCAAGTGGGATTCATCCCAGGGATGCAAGGATGGTTCAATATTCGCAAATCAGTAAATGTAATTCATCACATAAACAAAAGCAAAGACAAAAACCACATGATCATATCAATAGATGTGGAAAAAGCTTTTGATAAGGTACAGCACCCATTTATGATAAAAACACTCAGCAAAGTGGGAATAGAGGGAGCATTCCTCAATATAATAAAGGCCATTTATGAGAGACCTACAGCCGATATCATACTCAATGGCTGAAAACTAAAAGCTTTTCCACTAAGATCAGGAACAAGACAAGGATGTCCACTTCCACCACTTCTATTCAATATAGTATTGGAAGTTTTGGCCACAGCGATCAGGCAGGAAAAGGAAATAAAAGGCATCCAAATAGGAAAGGAGGAAACAAAACTGTCACTGTTTGCAGATGACATGATAGTGTACATGGAAAATCCTATAGTCTCTACCAAAAAACTGCTCAAACTAATTAATGAATTTGGCAAAACAGCAGGATACGAAGTCAATATCCAGAAATCAAAGGCATTTTTGTATACTAACAATGAATCAGCAGAAGCAGAAATCAAGAAAAAAATCCCATTCGATTTAGCAAAAAGAAAAATAAAATATCTGGGAATAAACTTAACCAAGGAGGTAAAAGACCTGTATGCAGCAAACTACACAGCACTGAAGAAAGAAATCAGGGAAGACACAAACAAATGGAAACATATACCTTGTTCATGGATTGGAAGAATTAACATCATCAAAATGTCCATACTACCCAAAGCAATATACAGATTCAATGCAATACCTATTAAAGTACCAAAGGCATATTTCACAGACATAGAACAAACACTTCAAAAATTTATATGGAATCATAAACGAGCCTGAATAGCAGCTGCTCTTTTGAGGAAGAAGAACAAAGTAGGAGGGATCACAATACCTGATATCAAACTGTATTACAAAGCCACTGTAATCAAAACAGCCTGGTACTGGCATAAAAACAGGCACATAGACCAATGGAACAGAACAGAGAGCCCAGAAATCAACCCAACTCTCTACAGTCAATTAATATTTGACAAAGGGGGGCAGTAACATAAAATGGAGTAAAGATAGCCTCTTCAACAAATGGTGTTGGGAGAACTGGACAGCTACGTGCAAAAAAATGAAACCTGAGCACCAACTTACACCATACACCAAAACAAATTCAAGGTGGATAAAAGACTTAAATGTAAGCTGTGACACCATTAAAGTCCTAGAGGAGAACATTGGCAAGAAAATCTCAGATATTCCACGCAGCAGCATTTTTACCGATATGTCCCCTAGAGCAAGGAATATAAAGGAAAGAATAAACAAATGGGATCTCATCAAAATAAAAAGCTTCTGCATGGCTAAAGAAAACAGTATTAAATTAAAAAGACAACCAACTGTATGGGAAAACATATTTGCCAATGATACCTCAGGCAAAGGTTTAATCTCCAAAATATACAAAGAACTTACACGACTCCACTCTAGGAAGACATCTAACCCAATTAAAAAATGGGCAAAGGACTTGAACAGACACTTCTCCAAAGAGGACATACAGAATATCCAGAGACACATGAAGAGATGCTCAATATCGTTAGCTATCAGAGAGATGCAAATTAAAACCACAATGAGACACCACTTTACACTAGTCAGGATGGCTATCATAAATAAAGCAACAAACAACAAATGTTGGAGAGGATGTGGAGAAAAGGGGTCCTTAGTTCACTGTTGGTGGGATTGTAGACTGGTACAGCCATTATGGAAAACAGTATGGAATTTCCTCAGAAAACTAAAAATCGACCTTCCTTTTGACCCAGCAATTCCACTGCTAGGATTATATCCCAAGAATCCTAAAACATCAATTTCAAAGAACCTATGCACCACAATGTTCATAGCATCACAATTTACAATAGCCAAGAGTTGGAAGCAACCTAGGTGCCCATGAATGGATCAAAAATTGTGGTACATATACACAATGGAATTCTATGCAGCAGAGAGAAAGAAGGAGCTACTACCCGTTGCAACAACATGGATGGAACTGGAAAGCATTATGCTGAGTGAAATAGGCCAGGCATTGAAGGACAAATACCATATGATCTCACCTTTAACAGGAAGCTAAACAACAAAACAAACAAGCAAACAGAATAAAAACAAAGGCACTGAAATAGAGAACAGGGGGACAGGGACCAGAGGGGAGAGGGAAGGGAATTTAAGGGGAAAAATGGGGAGGGATTTTGAGGAACAACTGTGAAAGACACAGGGATGAGGACTGGGGTGGGGGGAATGGGAGGGAGGTGTGGAGACGGGGCGGGGGGGGGTTGGGATGAGAGAAATAGACAAAAAACTGTGCTTGAAAAATAACTAAATAAAATTTTTTAAAAATAAATAAATAAAAACATTTTTTTAGCCCTGGGTGGTATGGCTCAGTGTTGAGTGCTGACCTGGGACCTGAAAGGTCACCAGTTCGATTCCCAGTCAGGGCATATGCCTGAGTTGGGGGCCAGATCCCCAGTAGGGGATGCTCGAGAGGCAACTACACATTGATGTTTCTCTTCCCTCTCTTCCTCCATGCCCTCTCTAAAAAAATCTTTCATACATTTTTTAATTTTTAATATTTATTATTGCCTTTATCCCTATTGCCATTTATGCCCCTTACTCCCCACCCCCGCCATTTTATTTTTTAAATTTCTGATCTTTTTTTACTTAAAGAAGATCCTTTAACATTTCTTGTAGTACTGGTTTGGTGGTGATATACTTTTTTAGCTTTTTCTTGTCTGGGGAGCTTTTTATCTGTTCTTCAATTCTAAATGATATTGGGTTGGCCAAAAATGTTCATTTGTGGTTTTCCACAAGATGGCTGTAATGGTGCTTAGTTTTCTTTAACTCCATTCAAAACAAATTTGATAGATTGTATCATGGCATCTGTCATATTAGCATGCACTTAAAAAACTTATTAAAATAGGTGAATTTTTATGTGGCCATTTTAATATTGAAGATTGAAGAAAATATACATTTTTGGCATATTATGCTTTATTATTTCAAGAAAGGTAAAAACACAAGTGAAATGCAAAAAAGGGTTTGGCAGTGTAAGGAGAAGATGCTGTGACTGAACATGTCAAAAGTGGTTTGCAAAGTTTCGCGCTGGAGATTTCTTGCTGGACAATACTCCATGGTTGGGTAGACCAGTTGAAATTGATAGCGATCAAATCGAGACATTAACTGAGAACAATCAACATTATACCACACAGCAGATAGCTGACATACTCAAAATATCCAGATTAATAAATTTATTGGTGAAAATGAAAAAAGTATCTTTTATTTTACAGAAAACACTAAACAAACTTTTTGGCCAACCCCATAGCTTTGCCAGTAGAGTAATTTTGGATGTAGGTCCTTGCTTTCATCACTTTGAATATTTTGTGTCAATCCCTTCTGGCCTGCAAAGTGCCCATTAAAAAAACCAGCTGACAGTCTTATGGGAGTTCCTTAGTAGGTAACTGACTGCTTTTCTCTTGCTGCTTTTAAGATTCCCTTTATCTTTAACCTTTGGCATTTTAATTATGATGTGTCTTGATGGGGACCCCTTTAGGTTATCTTGTTTGGAACTCTTTGCAGTTTTTAGACTTGTATATCTATTTTCTTTGCCAGGTAAGGCAAAGAAAGTTTTCTGCTATTATTTCTTCAAATGGGTTTTCGATCCCTTGCTCTCTTCCTTCTCTTTTTGGCACTCCTATGATGTGAACCTTGGTAGGCTTGAAGTTGTCCCAGAAGTCCCTGAGGTCCCTGAAATGATCCTTTTTTAAAACTTTTTTCTCTTTGCTGTTCCAGTTAGGTGTTTTCAACTAGTGTATCTTCCAAACTGCTTATTAGATCCTCTGCTTCATCTAATCTACTGATTCCCGCTAATGTATTCTTCATTATTATAACTACCACTAGTGCTGGGCTTTTTCGGTTATTATAGTCTTCATTTCTGACTGGTTCTTTTTATGTTTCCTATCTCTTGTTACAGTTTTTTTTATATATTTATTTTTAGAAAGAGGAGATGGAAAGGAGAAAGAGTGGGAGAGAAACGTCTATGTGTGGTTGCCTCTCATGTATCCCATACTGGGGACCTGGCCTGCAACCCGGGCATGTGCCCTGACCGGGAATCGAACCAGTGACCTTTTGCTTCACAGGCCTATGCTCAATCCACTGAGCTACACCAGCCAGGGCTCTTGTTAAAGTTTTCACTGAGTTCTACTCTTTCTCTAATTTGATCGAGCATCCTTATAAACAGTGTTTTGAACTCTGTATCTAGTAGAGTGCTTGTCTCATTTTATTTAGTTCTTTTTCAGGAGTTTTGTGTTATTTCATTTGAGATATGTTTCTTTCTCTCCTCATTTTGGCTGCTTCCCTGTGTTTGTTTCTATATATTAGGTAGAGCTGCCATGTGTCCTTGTCTTAGTATAGTGGCCTTATGTAGTAGGTGTCCTGCGGGGCCCAGCGGTGCAGTCTTGCTGGTTGCCTGAGCCAGATGCCCCACATATGTTCCTTGTGTGGATCGTGTGTGCTCTCCTGTTGTACTAGAGCTTTCATTACCATTGGTATGTCAGTGGGAGGGATTGACCCTCAAGCTGATTGGCCATCAGGAACAGTAGTGACTACAGCAGAGGAGATGTTGGCCAACCCCATGGAGTGGGAGTCGCTTCAGTGGGTCTCTAGTGCCTTTGGATGTGTCATATGAGAAGGTGGTTGGGTGGTACATTAGTGTGGTCTGAAGCTGACCGCTGGGTGTGTTGGGTCTAGGGCCTGTTGGGAGAGGCTCTGGTGTAGGCCAAGTTCAGCTGCTGCCTGTGCCCAGCCTGTGGCCACTGGTATGAGCTAAAAAATGATCTGCAGATGGTTTGCTGCTTGTTTTGGGCTTGGAGGCATTTGGGAGAGGCCAAGCTGTGAACCAAGGCTAACTACCACTAGTGCTGGGCTTGGGACCACTTAGCAAGATGTATGGATCATGCCAAGGCCAGGTGCTTTGTTTGGAGTTTGTAAACCTTTGAGAGATTGTAGAAAGTCTAAAGACTGAGCTGAGGCAGGCCATTCATATGGCAAAGCTGCTGGAAGTGGCTTGAGTAAGCCCCCAAGTTGGGTGGGGCCAGGTCTCAGGAAATCATCGGGGTGAGGCTAATGGTGTTAGCTAAGTAGATGGAGATCCAGACTGGGTGACCATCTGTACCTGCAGGCTAGGTAGGGGGAGGGGTCAACTATGGGGATCTTATCCAAGCTACATGGCAAATGTAGCCCAGACCCTAATTTGGAAAACTGACAGGGAGCAACTGTCAGCACACAGGAACCGAGCCCAGGGATCCGTGTTTCTGTAGGGAATCAGGCCTGCATTGGACCTAGGCTGCTTTGAGGCTTATTTTTTGCTAAAACTCCCTTCCCCTGAATTGAGGCAGAAAATGTTTACTTCATATTTTTAAAGTAACTTCCTAAAATCTATGCTAAACCTCCCAAGGATGGAGTGTAACCACTTCAAGCACTTTTTCCTTTGCATTTGCAAATATCCTTTTTCTTTGTAGTAATTAGCAACTTCTGTTCCTTTGTTATCTGTAAAACGTAACCACACCTAAAGTGAACCTGTGCATAGTAACTGAGGACCATCCTCGATGTAATGTGCCCGGAAAAGCAATAAAAGCTCGTACAGGCAGGGACCAGGGGTCTCTGGCCCTCTCGCCCTCTCTCTCGCTCAGAAAGTGGCCATGCCATCCCTGTTTCCCCACAGCACTTCTGCAGTCCATGTGAATTTATTCACTGCAGCCACAATACATGCACCCCATGGGCCAGAGACCGCATCAGTCAACAAAGGAACAATGGTCTCTGTCAGCACTTCTCTCCCAAAATGAGCTTCCTCTCCAGCCCTTGCCCTGAAGCAAGATAATTCAGTTCTTCTGTACCAGTGCTGGAGCTCAGAGGGAGCGAATCTTTTTGTGAGTAAATTCATGCATGGGCCTTTTAAGAGGAACACCTGGAAGTCCAGAAGTCCTCTGTCTGACGCAACCACAATCCTCACTGGTTTCCGCAGCCAGAAGGCACGGTGACTTCTCTTTCCAGTACTGGAACCCTGGGCGGGGGAGCCCTGTGTGGGTATGGGACCCCTCAATCTTCAGAAGGGGACTTTCACAGCCAAGATATCTTTTCTAGTTTTTAACTGTCCCACATAGGTTTGGGACTTGCCCATTCTACATCTCCACCCCCTCCTACCAGTTTCGATGTGGCTTCTTCTGTACATCCTTAGTTACAGAACTTCTGCTCAGCTAGACTTCAAGTGGTTCTCAGTAATGGCTGTTCTGCAGTTCAGTTATAATTTTGATGCGGTGTGGGAAGAGGTGAGCACAGCATTTATCTTGACTGGGACTAATTTTATTCTATTTTTGAACACATAAAATAAGCTATATAAAAAGGTATACATAGAGATGTCTTGGTCCCATCCCTTCCTCATCTACTCTGTTTCACTCTCTAGGTCTCATTATTTTCTTGGTTTCAGGTGTATCCTTCTAGTGTTTCTTTTTTATTCTCTATACATATACAATATGTATAATATATAAATACATATACTAATGCATACTAATACATAGTAGCATACAGTATCCAGTATAACATACTATATAACATATATAGTATGCTGTTAGTATCGTATATAGTATATAGTATATATAATAGTATAATATAGAGTAATCTATGTAATGTATAATATACTAATAGTATAGGGTATAGTATACAATATATAATACAAACAAAACTCTAATATGTGCTGCTGTGTATCTTGCTCTTTTCATCTATCTCCTGTCAATTACTCCCTATATACAGATCTTTCTCAGTCTTTTTCTATAGCTACGTAGTACCCCACAGTGTAATATACGATGGTATATTAGAGGAATATACCATTTCTCTAATTATAAATGTCTAGGCTGTTTCTAATCTAATATTGTAAATAATTACAATAAATACTTTGTGCTTCTGTTGTGTTTGATTTGAGAGGGTGTACCTTCGGTTCAAACTTCTAGGAATACCATTGCTAAGGTCAACGCAGTCCTGGCCAGTGTGGCTCAGTTGGTCGGAGCGTCGTCCCCATAATGCTCCAACCAACTTGCAGGTTCGATTCCTGGTCAGGACATATACCTAGGTTGTGTGTTCAATCCCTGTCCAGCCTTGAATGGGAGACAACCAAATGATGCCTCTCTCTTGCATTGATGTTTTCCTCTCACTCTTCCTCTCTCTTTAAAAGCAATGAAAAAAATGTCCTCAGGTAAGGATTTAAAAAATTTGAAAGTAAAAAATAAAAAGCAAATGCATATCTAATTTTATTATATATTGCCAAGGTTTCCTCCACAAGGTATGCACTGTTTTGTACTCCCATTACTAACATGTAAAAGTGACTGTTTCCTTACAGCTTCATTATTAGCGTGTGTTATCCAAACCCAACTTTTGGGTTTTTGCCAGGCTGATAAGTAAAGATGAGGTTTCAGGGCAGTTTTAATTTACATTTCTCTAAATATGAGTAAAACCGACAATCTTTTCAAATATTAAGAGCCTTTCGAATCTTCTTTTCTTTGAACTACATGTTTATTTTCTTTGCCCATTATTTATCAGGTCATAGCCTGATTTAAAAAAAATTACCCCAGTTTTTCCTGATGCAAGCAAAGTCATTTGTACCTACCAGAGAGATATAAAATACAAAAATCAAACCAACAGGGAAACATCACAATACTGTACCTTGCTCCCTCACCCCCAAACTCACTCTAAACCAGAAAGTATTTGGTGATCCCTTAAATTTTAACTTTTCATCATAGGTCATCACGCTGAGTTGACTGGAGTATTTTGGCACCAAAGCTTTGTTGTATTGCTTTTTGAAATCATAGCCTACCCTTTGCAACAGCTTGGATGGAAATGGAAAGCATTATGCTGAGTGAAATAAGCCAGGCGTTGAAAGACAAATACCATACGATCTCACCTTTAACAGGAAGCTAAACAACAAAACAAACAAGCAAGCAAAATATAACCAAAGACACTGAAATAGAGAACAGGGGGACAGGGACCAGAGGAGAGAGGGGAGGGAATTTCAGGGGAAAAAGGGGAGGAATTTAGAGGAACTAGTATAAAGGACACATGGACAAAAACTAAAGGGGGCGAAAATGGGAGGGAGCTGGGGAGCACTGGGAGGTGAGCTGGGATGGGAGTAAAAGACAGAAAACTGTACTTGAACAATAATTAAATAAAAAAATACTAATAAAATAAAAGTGGTGAAAATGATGAAGAGATAATAATAATACACATAAACGATAAAATGTCAGCTCTATGGGATAGGAAAGTGAAAAAAAAAATTATAGCCAGTCAGTTGGTGTTGTCAGAACATGGTGTCGAAGAGGCGGAGGTGCAGCTCTGATTCCCACGCGTGCTGTTGGCTCTCCACTGAAAAAAGCTGTTCACCAGCCAGAAATGGGGCTGCCCGATGGCCTTGCGTTCAGACCTAAGTCTCGAAAGAGCGCTCTGTGGGTAAGGAAGGGGCAAGGGTGCCATCTCCAAACGCAGTTCTCCCAGGGGTAGGTGCTCCAACTCCTGATTGTCTGGAGGTCCAGTGTAGGCTCCTGCCTGGGAATTTCACTGTGAGGTCAGCAGCCAACTGAGAAGGCACCGGTGTCAAGCAGGAAAGCTCGCAGAGCCCTGCATGGTGTTGTTCTTCAGCTGGAGTGGCAGTGGGTCTCCCTAGTACCTGCCCAGCAGGAGTCCCAAAACCATGTGCAAAGTTCCTGGCTTAGCTACCTACTGCTGCCTAACAGTCTACCCTAAAGTGAGGAGCCTAAAACAGCAATGCACATACATCACCTCACATATTCCTGTGGGTCAGGAACTCATGAGCAGCTCTGCTGGGTTGTTCCAGCTTATGGTCTCCCCTGGAAGGTTGCAGTCCAGGTCTCTGGCTTGACTTGACGGGGGCCCACTTCCGAGATGCTCACTCACAGGGCTGGCTGGCCATGCTGGCTCTTGGCAGGAGCCTTCAGTTCAGTCCCTTGGGGACAGCCACTGGGCTGCTGGTGTATCTCACAACATGATGCCTGGCTTCACTCAGAGCAAGCAATTTAACAGAAAGCAGCAAGGGGAGAGCTGCAGTGCCTTTTAGCATATAGTCTTGAAGTCACACATCATTTCTGCCACATTCTATTTGTTAGGAGCAAGTTACTAAGTCTGGCCCACACTCAAGGAGAGAGGAACTAACTCCCACCTTTTGAAGGGAGGTGCCTCAAATAATTTGTGGACATATTTAAAGATTGTCACAGTTCCTGAGGCCAGGATGCTTTTCCTCTTATAACTGAAGGGCTGCTTGACCTCTGGGCTGTGGGTCACATCCACCTCTCTGGTAGACCCAGTGATAAATTGGAGAAAGATGTAGCCTCTTCGCAGGGGATGGCTGCCCCTCTTAGAATCGACTCTCATCACACCTGCCTTCTTTTGACTCTGCTGTGACAGTGGGACTGGTTAAAATACAGATTACTGGGGCTCACCAAGAGATTCTATTTCACTGGGTCTGAGGGGTCATTGGGTCTACATTTTTACAACTATTTCAGATAAAGTGAGCCCTTTCACACAGGTCCAGAAAGATAAAGTGAGGTACTGGCTTTTTCCGTCACTCAACAGTTCTGCCCCCGTCCACCCAGGGCAGGTCCGACCACACCACTGTGGCCCTCAGGGCACTCAGCACTGCATGTGGCAGGGGGTGAGCACATCGCCGATCCTTGGTGGGCGGTGGGTGGGCGAGTGAATTCATCAGCCCTGGAAGCCCAGCTGCCTTCACTGCAATGATCCCTTCACAGCAGGTAACATTCTCAACAGCGCCTAACATGTTATTCTTGCCCCAAAATATTGAGACTTAACCTGACTCTCATGAAGCCTTCTGACCCAATTAATAGTTTATAGAAAATACAGGGAATGAAGGAATATATTACACAATATCCTGAGAAAAGAGCTAGATAAATTAAGAATTTGGGGAATCCAATAAGATGACTGGCTGGGACTCTTGAAAGAGTCTGTCGTGGTATCAGAGGTGGGCGGGGGAGGGGAGGGGAGAGAACCAGGGGGAGGGGCCGTTGTAGATCATCAAGGGTCACCAAACCGTGACCTGCAGGTCCACTGCCTATCTTACAATCCAAATAGAATTGTATTAGCTTACCTATTGTCTACAGTTGCTTTGGTGCTATGGTATCATAGTTGACAGACAGCAACAGAAAAAGTGTAGTCTGCAAACCTAAAGTATTACTTATCTTACCCTTTCAGGAAAAAATTTGCCTAACGTGTTCTAAATGAAAAGAGATAAGCCACCCTTCTGCTTCCATCAATGATAGAACAAGTAGTACTGGCTAACCCTTCTGCCATACCTGATTAGAACACTGGATAAAATATATGAAATAACCGTTTTCAGACATGAAGTAATTGGTAGCACATGGCTGCCAATGAAAAGACAACCCAATTTTTAAAAGAGCAAATGTTTGAACAAACATCAAAAAAGTATACACACATGCACATATACATATACATCTGAGCAATAAGTCCATAAAAAGATGTATAACATCTCTTGTTATCATGACATGCAGATTAAGACCACAGTGAGATATTGCTACATACCCAGTAAAGAGGCAAAAAAGTAGAAAGATTGATAATATGAGCATTGGTGTGGATTTGGAGAAACTAGAACTCTCATGTATTGCTGGTGAGAGTGTAAAATATTACAAACACTTTGGAAAACAGTTTGGCAGTTTCTTATAGAGTTCAACATATACTTACTGCATAATCCAGTGACTCTACTTCTAAATTTTTACCCAAGAAAAATGAAAATGTAAGTGCACAAGAAAAGTTGTGCATGAAGCTGTGTTCATAGCAGCTTCCATCACAATAGCTTGAAACTGGAAGGAAGCAGGGCAGGTGTTCACCCGTGGGTGAGCGGGTAAGCAAACTGGCATTTTCATGCAATGGACTATGTAACTCAGCAATAAGAAGGAGCAAACTACTCACATATGCAACAACACAGGTGAATCTCGGAAGTATTATGCTGTGCAAAAGAAGCCAGATACAAAGGCATATACACTGCACTACTGAATTTATGAAGTTCTTGACGAGGCAAGCTGCCTATAGTGGAAAAATTAAACCAGTGGTTGCCTGGGGCAGGGTAAAGGGGTGACTTTGCTAAGGTGCATGAGGGGACACTTTCTATATTTTTGATTGGGGTGGTTGTTGTAGGGGTACGTATATTTTAAAGCTCATCAAACTGTATATTTAAAGTAGAAGCATTAAAATAAAATGTTAATTTTACTTCAGTAAGCAGTTTTAAATAGACAAAAGAGAAATAATTAACCAAATGCAATGTGTGACTCCCAATTGCATCCTGATTTAGTGAAAACAGAGGTATAAAAGGTATTCTTAGGATGATTAGAAAATTCTGAAGATGGTCTGGCCATTAGATAACATTACAGAATTATTGCTGATGATCTCCGGTGCAGCCACACTATTACGGTTGGGTAGGAGCAATCCTTATTCTTAGGAGATGTGTACTAAAACGCTGGGAATTAAATGTCATGATGTCCGCAACTTACTTTTAAGTGGTTCGTTAAGAACAAAAATGTGTATAGAAATACACACAGAGATGAAACAAATCTGGCAGATATTAGTAACTGTTGAAGAAAGTAGGGGGTATGTAGATTTTCATTGTACTTTCAACTTTTCTGACTTTTCAACATTTCCCACCAAGTTTCTTTTTTAATATTTTATTTATTTAGGTTTTTTTTTTAGAAAAGGGAGGGAGAAAGAGAGGGAAAGAAGCATCAATATATGAGAGATACATTGATCGGTTGCCTTTCACACACCCCCAACTGGGGACCTGGCCCATAATCCAGGCATGTGCCCTGACTGGGAATCAAATTAGTGACCTTTGGCTTTGCAGGTCAGCACTCAGTCCACTGAGCCACACCAACCAGGGCATCCCACCAACTTTCTATAATAATAATAACAATAATAATAATAATAATAATAATAATCGGGGGGAGAAAAGTTAATTTTGAGATGTTGTGGCTCACCGCAAAGTCTACAAATTCTTCCTCAGAAGAGGACCCTTAAGAAGACATAGTTGGAGTTATTTTCCCCCAATTCTTCTAAATGTGTGTGTGCTTTTGAGCAGAATCCGAGGAACAAGGAACATCACCTGGCTGCAGTTCTGCTGACCTCTGGCTCCCTTGGCTGCTGGCTGGGGCAGGGAGGATCTCGAGACGCGTCGTGTCCAGAGCACCGGGCTGGGGCCACTTCTCCACTGCCCTTAGAGGAGGGGGTGGATGGTGAACTGGTTGCCCACCCTGCATGTTGGTGAGGTGTTCTCCGAACCTGCCCAGATCATTCTGGGCTGAATTCTGCCAGCCAAGCTAGAAGTCTCATAACAAAGGCACAGATAAGACAACGCCCAGGGGGCTCTGTTTGCTAAAAAGTAAAAATCAGCCCTGACTGTGTGGCTCAGTAGGTTGGGGCATCATCCTGCAAACTAAAAGGTCACTGGTTGAATCCCTATCACAGCACATGCCTGGGCTGTGGGCCAGGTCCCCGGTTGGGGGCATGTCAGAGAACTGACTGATGTTTCTCTCACACATCGATGTTTCTCTCTTTTTCCAATGCCCCCCTTTCCCTCTCTCTAAAAATAAATGGATAAAATCTTGTAAAATAAAAATAAAGAGTAAACACCAGGTATACATGGGAACCTTACAGAAGATTACGTTTTTTGCACAAAAATGTCTCCCCTCACACTTCAAACTCACTGATACCCAGAGACACTGCCCAGAGCCCAGGGCAGGTGAGGTCTCGGAGATGAAAAGGGAAGGGTAAGAAACCCTGAGTGCTTCCTTTGGAAGGGGCACCTGCAGCAGGTCAGGGCAAAGCCAGTGAAGGGAGGTGGCTCGAGTCCGAGTTGAGGGGGGAGGAGAGAGTGAAGTATACACCTTGACCAGGGAGGGAACCGAGTTCAAGACACATGTGTGGTAGACCATGTGAGATGTTACAGAAACGTCCCTGAAGTTAAGGGCTGAAAAAAAGTCCACTGGACATGGCTGCTCATGGGCTTGGGGAGCAGGGACACAGTAACTTCCTGGGGAGAGGTGGGAGGGCTTAGGAACTGCACAGGAGGGGGCGGAATGGAGGCAGAGGTGCGCACAACGTTTTAAGGAGTTTGGTGCAACAGCGATGACCGTGGAAGGGGAGGGGAGGGTTTTTAGTGTCTGGAAACCTGAGTGTACCCGAGACTATGTGGAGAGGCTTGCACTGGGGAGACAGGCTAGTTCAGAGAGGAAAGAGGACGGGACGTGCTCGTACCCAGCGGGCTAGCAAGAAGAGACTTCTCTGAGATGGAGGGAGTGAAAGAGGCGGGGGTGTATTGAACTCCTGGGCAAGATACTAGCACTACCCCTCTAGATGTGCATCTGACTCAAACACTTTTAGAAATAAGAGTGACTATATTTACAACCATCGTGTATCTTTGAAAGTTGCTAAAAGAGTAAATCTTAAAAGTTCTCATCACAAGAAAACAAATTTTGTGACCATACGTGGTGATAAAACGTTAACTGGATGTACTGTGGTGATCACTTCATGATATATACAAATATTAAGTCATTATGTAGTATACCTGCAACTAATATAATGTTTTGTCAATTATACCTAAAAAAAAAAAAGAACCTCATTCTATGAGGCTGTAGATCCAGGATTACTTCTAATCGCAGTTAATTAAAGAAGACAGAGGGGAAAGAGGGGAATCAAGAAACCCACAGATGTGTGGTGAGTCTGAGATAATGAGGAAGGTGGAGCCACGAAGTGATTGACAGGCATGGAAAGGTGTCAAAGCGGAGAAAGATACAAAGAAGAAATCACATAAAAGCCACAAGAGATGGCTAGTTGGGTCACACACAGTGACCCTGCTGTGGGAAAGCAGACTCGGAGAGGCCCCTGGGCGAGCCATTGACTTTCACGGGGCAACACCCTCCTTGTGGGTCTTTTCAGTTTCTCGCTGCTGCTCTCTTGCATTGCTAGGAAAAAGTCACATGGTCTGTAGCCATTATCCCCAGTTCAAGTATTCTGATCTTACACATCTGTTTTAAAAATGTTTCTAACTTGCCTGGGACCCATTCTCCTTGGGAGGAGACTGGCAAAGCAGATGGATTGAAATATGTTTTATAAACCTTGAGTGACTTCCTATATGCAAAGCACCATCTTAGATCCTATATGGACGCAAAAATGAAGTAAAGGGTCTCCATCCCTGAGGCCGGTGCTTCAGGACGCAGGCTGTGACGTGGTCTGCAGCAGTAAGCCTGCTCTGTGGGGTGTGGCTGGCTGCACATTTTGGGGGCTCAGAGGTAGTGGTTACCTGGAGGGGGCTGCTGAGTACCAGACTGGGCTTTTCCTGCTAGAAGAAAAGCAGTGTGGGAAATAATATGTCTTCTGAGCACTGGCCCTAATTAAAGACCAGTTCACCGCACAACGGACAGCACAGAGAGGAGCACATTTACCAAGGAGACAGGCTGGTTCCTAGGTGTGCCGGGGAACACACCTAGGTGTGAGTCCTCGGCAGCGTGCGCCTTTTCCACAGTGCTCGCTCTGCTGGAATGCCTTTCCCTGCATCCTCTAGCTGCCAAAATGCTACCACCCCGTGTACTTCTCTTTCCTGATCCTCTCAGTCAAAATCAACACTCCTTTTCGTACACTATAAAAGTGTGTGTTTAAAAATAAACTAATGAGCTCTGGCTGGTGTGGCTCAGTGGATTACATGCAGCCGGCGAATGAAGGGGTCGCTGGTTCGATTCCCAGTCAGGGCACGTGCCTCGGTTGCAGACTAGATTCCCATTAAGGGGTGCTTGAGAGGCAACCACACACTGATATTTCTCTCCCTTCCTTTCTCCCTCCCTTCCCCTCACTAAAAATAAATTAAAATCTTAAAAAAAAAAAACTAATGAGCAAAACAGAACCAGAGACATGGACACAGAGAACAGACCGACAGCTGCAGAGGAAGGGGGGAGGGGGATGATGGTGGACAGAAGGGGAAGGGACTAGTCAAAGAACATGCGTGAATGACCACGGACATGGACAACAGGGTGGGGATGGACTGTGGGAGCAGGGGGTGGGGTGGGACGGAGGAGGGCAAAGGGGGGAAATTGGGACAACTGTAATAAATTAAACAAGAATAAGATAAAATTAATAAAAATATAAACGTGAGTTTAACTTTGTTGACATTCATATTTTCTACTATCCCGCGGTAGAGTTTGTGAGTTACACGTAAGTCCTCCCTACTGCAGTATAAACTCCTCGACCACAGGAACCAGGTCGTATTCCACACTCGGTCAATGAACGTTAAGTGAAAGACCGAGCAAATGAATGAATGTGAGATAAGCCTTTGACTACGCACAGAAAGGTCTGGAAGCCAATCCCAGTACAGCACATTACTAGAAAGAAGGCACTCTGATTAGTAGCCAGTTACATAAAACCACACATAGATTTCAATCAATAATGCACAACTGTTATTTACTTACCCCAGAAGAAGCCCGTCCCAGGTTGGGACCCCCAGAAACAGCCTTGTCCATGTGACGTGTTGGGGAAGTGCTCTCGAGGAAAGGAGGAGGGGGTGAGGCACACTGAGCAAGGATGAGTCTCAGCCGGAGACCAGGTTCAGCCTGACCCCTGAGCACTGGGCCACGAGCCGCACCACGGAGTTGGTGTTCTGTGAACCAAGAGGGCTTACCTCTGTACCCCCAAGGCAGCTTGACTTGGGCTGCAGTTCCCTTGGGGATGGGCATAATTCACTAGGAGAGAAGGCTCCCATTGGCCAAGGGCAGTTTTCTGAAATGGGAACAGCTGTGAGCCATTAGCAGCCTTAGCTACAGTGTGAGGGCCAGGGCTTGGTTAAGGAAATCCAGGCAAGGATTTTCAGCCCACTTAGAGTTCATCCTTGTGATCACCAGGTGCTCCCCTTCCTAGTCTCCCTTTTCCCCGCCTTTCTTCTGCTTAGCCAGCCCCGCAGGGTCCCGGTTCCAACCAATCGGTACCACAGCTGGTGCCGCTGAAAGAACCACAAGGCATCCACGCAGCTGGTGGTCCCTCAAGGCTCAGGTCTGGTTCTGTGGGGAGGCACAGCCATGGAGAAACAGGCATTTCAGCCACGAATGACATCCACCTGCCACACTGTAACCTTGAAGAGTCCTTCAGCTGAAAGCTCTTCCCAGCAGTGGTGAGGAGGTCGGGGAATGTGGGGAACGGAGCAGACCAGCAGACTCTACTGTCACCATGTAAAGATGCTACCTTAGAATTTCCCCTAATTGCTAAAAAAAATATAATCGTTCCTGCAACCTGTGACACTGGTTAGGGTTCAGTTCAAGTAGCTAAAATACACAGACCCCAAAGTGTTTGACAAGACAGATGTGTGTTTGTTTCCCCCCAAAACAGGTGGCTATGGGCTGGAGAGGTGGCTCTGCCCCATGAGGCTGTCCAGGGACCAGGGACCAAGGACCAAGGACCAGGGGCCAGGGGCCAGGGGCCAGGGGCCAGGGGCCAGCCTGTATCAGTGCCCTGACATCCTCGACAGGAAGCTTCATCCCACAGTCGGTGACCGCTGCCCTGGCTCCTGCCTTTGCATCTGCATTGCAGCCAGGGGAGGGAGACAGAGCCAGAGAGGCCCCTTTCTCTTATTTGTTTGTTTATTTGTTTGTCCATTCACTTATTCATGTTGAGGTAAAATACACCCCAATTGCAACTTAACAGTGTGACCATTTCCAAGTGCGCAGTTCAGTGACATTAAGGACATCAGTCCACGTCTAGAACTTTGCTCATTTCTCTTTTGGGCATGGTCCAAAAGTGGCGTGTATCACTTCCACCCACCTCCCATGGCCAGAAATTAGTCCGATGGCCACCCCTGTCTGAAAGGGACATTGGGATTCAATGTGTTCTCTACCCAGACGATTACATGCCTAGCTGAAACTTGAAACTTCCCTCCTTATAGGAAAATGTGTGGCCTTAATATCCCCACTCGAACTCTCACCTTCTGAGAGGCTCTGCTCCTGCGCCCATTCTCCTGGCTGGTTGATTGTCTGCATGGCCTTCACGTGTCTGCCAGCATCACGGCCGGCTGCCTGGGGCTCCGGTGCCTGGAAGGCGCAGAAAACAGCCGCTGGTGGTGGCCATGCCTTTTCCTAAAAGGCTGAGTTGAGATCATTCTTGTAAATAAAAATAAGTCTCTTTAACTAATTTGAAATACTTGCACATGTAAAAGAATACTTTTACAAATCATTTAGTGAAACCACTAATTATTTTTTATGACTGGCCACCCTAATCGGTTTCTCATGTGAACGTGAAGTCCTACTTCCAGCCTGGTGTGGGGCTGCCTGCTGCGTTAGCTGGGTCCTTCCGGTCCTGCCATGGCAACCGTGGTTCTGAGGCCATGGGTTTTGTCATCTCTCCAAGGCCAGCTGCCCCTGGTCTCTGTTTATATATAAAAGTCACCCCCAAACTTAGTGGCTTAAAACAACAACAATCATTTTATTGTCAGGAATTCAGGAAGGGCTGGCCTGGCCACTTCCAGCTCCAGATCTCTCGGGCAGTTGTAATCACACGCTGGCTGGAGTTGGAAGGGAGGAGGTCTGGGGAGCTGGGGGCTGGCCAGGCGCCTGTCTCTCTCTCTTCATGTGGCCTCAAGACCTCTCTGTGTGGTGCTCCCATGCAAAGTAGCCTGGGCTTCCTCATGGCATGGCTGCCCCGGGCAGTCCTGTGACCAAATGCTTCCAGAGAGACTGCTCCAGTGAGCACGGTGCACGCTGCCTGATAGCTGAGCTTTGGGGGTCATAGAGTGTAGCTCCCACCATACTCGAAGACAGTCACAACAGCCCGCCAGTTTCAGGGGTGGGGAGATAGTCCCCACCTCTTCGTGAAAGCAGTGTCAAAGTAGCCATGAGGGATGGGAATGAGAAATGAGAAATGTTGTCACAGACGTCTTTGGGAAAACCAATCTCCCACCTCAGCTCTGGCTGACTGAGAGCTTCGCAAACTCCAGAGGACAAAAAGGGGAAGTCCCCGGGAGTTGTTCTTAGGTTTCCCAACTTGAAATGTCTGGGTGTCCTCGATTTTGCTTATTCCTTTTTAATTGGGAAGATAAGCAGCATCAGCCTGGAGAGAACTAACCCTAATACAGCAGAGATGGGTCCCCTGTTGTACCCTCTCCTTGGCAGTGAAGGCAGAAGCCACAGCAACAGCAAACAGAAGCATCTGGAAAGAGTCTGCACAAGGATCTGCAATTGGCCACGGTGGTTTTCAAGGAAGAAGCTACTGAAAGTCAGTTTCCCTAAAACGTGATCAATGTCCTCTGCTTGCGCATAGTTTCTGCTCCTAAGTTTTGTTTACACGGGACCAGTACGGCAGCTCCTCAACTCTCCCTGTCCCCTTCCTATATCATAGCACTTCCATTTCAGCTGACGGCCTGAATCTTCTCGTTTTCTAGTTTCTCACTGAGAACCTGATTTCACAGGTTATTGTTTTCAAGCTGGCCACACAGGCCGTAAGTCTCTTCCTGCTGGAGTGACTAACTTGTCCTAGTTGGCCCAGGACTTTCCCAGTGTTAGCAATGAAAGTCCTGCGTCCTGGGAACCCCGTAAGTCCCAGGCAAACCAATGTGGTTGGCCCCCCACCCCCTACCTATGGAAGGGCTGCTCTTGCATCAGATGCCCACCTCAGGAAGAGGAGCCTGGGCCACCAGGTGTCCGGCTGGGCCGCTGCATTTCGGCAGCATGGGGCAGCTCCCCTGAAGATGGGGTAGAGTTGGGCCAGCAGTGGTCAGCCTCTCGAGTCAAAACTACGCCTGGATGAATTACTCTCTAGAAGGGAAGGGATCGAAGTATGATAAATGCCTGGCAGTGACGTAGCAGAAAGAGCAGTGAAGTAGGAGTCAAAACACCTGGTTTCTGCTGGCAAATGTCAATAAAACCTCAGAGCCAAAGAATTCATCTTCCTGAGCCTCAGTTTCTCCAGCTGTAGAATGAAAGGATTAGACTAGAGCTTACCTTGTTTTTTTCTTTTTATTTTGGAATTTCATTACAGAGGGCGGAGTTACTCATACTTCTCAAGACAAGGTCTGCTATTCTCACCCTTACAGCATTTGTTGGATGGCAAGAACGGTAATGAGCACTTCTTTGGGCCTCTGGCTCTCTGAACTTGAAGCCTTCCCAAACCCTCCAGATCTGCAGTCCTACGAGCTCTGGCCGGAGGAGCTCTCCTCCTGCATAAAGCTGGTAGACACTTTTCTAGGGGAGGCGGGAAGAAGCTTTTCCTGGCTCTGGCTCTTACCTCACCAGGAGCAGAAAAGTACGGCGGCAGCTGCTTAAGACCTCAGCCAGAGGTAGACCTCAAGCAGTACACATATCTGCAAGCTCTGACTCCTTTTCCCCAGGCCAGAGAGGACCCGGCCAGCATCTCGCCCAGAGAATTCCTGTGGTTATTAGTGTTATGAGCAGAGCAGTGTGTGGCAGGCTGAGACACTCTCTTGGTGGCATCAAGGCAAAGGGAGCCATGTGGTGTCTGGGAACGGGCTGTGGGTGGGGAACAGCTGTGCGAATCGGCCCCTCATGTCACTGCCTGCCTACGCCTGGCAGAATGGATTCCATCTCTGCAGCAGCGATTCGCACTGGGTGGCCTCCGCCTTCCCACCCACGTCAGCGTCACTGAGAACTACGCAGAAGGTTTCGAAGGGCGTCGCGGCCCTTGGAGGAAACAGGCCCTGCTGAAGGGCCTCTCCTCTCTCCCATGTATCTGGCTCAGCAAGGTCTTCCTCTCCATCCCATCCTCTCAGCAGGCTCGGGTAAGACCCTTGAAGCTTGACTGGTGAGGCCCATGGAAATCAGAGTCGGCTGGATGGGTGGGGCCCAGAGTGGGGGGAGGTGGGCTTTAGGTCCCCCCTCGGTGACATACTTTCTCACCTAAACTTCATAGAGTCACATCTTGACTCTATTCCAGGCCTTTACTACTTTTGCTCCTTTGAAGATGCAAAACAAGAACAATGAAAAAAATTCAAAAAGAATAATTATCAAATAAACACCCGCTCCACACAGGGAAGTCCTATGATTTCTACCTGGTGCGTTCTGAGTCGTCCAGAGGAGGAGATGAGTTTACGTACACACGTTCCCTAAATGTCTTCCTTTGCAGTCACAGGACTTAAGCTGACCCCGAGAATCAGAGGAAGGTCACCTTGGCCTTCAGGCCTGGTAGCACAGCTCCTGGTGGCCAGACGATGGCTTCAGGGGCGTCCTGGTGAGGGCCTGGTGGCTCCAGCCTTATCGGGGACCCAGCTCCTCAAGTACCCAAGGAGAAAGCTTTAAACAACACAGAAAATAAAATAATAGTTTATTTTGTTAAATAAAATAGACCATAAGACACACCTAGGTTTTAGAGGAGGAAATTAAAAAATTTTTTGAAGCAAAAAATGTGGAAAAATATTTAATAACATAAATAACATAATATTTTACCAATGTAAATGTAATCAGAACTCGACAGCAGCATTAACGACCATTATTCCTCCCAAATTTGAGGTAGGGGGGTGGGGGAGGAAAGTGTACCTTATAGTCTGAAAAATGCAGTAATTAGAGGGGTAGTCACCGAGCTCACCATGCTGTGTGCTCCGTGCGGGTCGTCATGCTGGATCTTCATACTTTTGTGAAGTGGGTACTATTATCCACCTCTTTTGTACGCGAGGAAGCTGAGGCTCAGAGACTTGAAACTGCTGACGCAGCCGCACAGCTCATAACTGGTGGAGCCAGGACCCGTTGGCAGGAAAGATCCCAGAGTCTCAGCTCTCGGCCACTACGGGTGTGCAGGCTCACACTCACATACACACGCAGTGCCCACTCAAAGGTGCCTACATGGAGACTTTGGTTTAGACAATGTAACTATTTCTGTAAAATTCACAGAATCATAGATGGTTGGGAATGGAAGTCACCCTGGAGACGACCTATCTGATCCCTTCCCCACTTTCAATTTCGTAAAACCAAAAACTGAAGACTTGCCTTTGAGAAATAGTTCTCAGCTGAGCAACTTTCAGAATCACCCAGTTAAAACAGACCCCTGGATCCACAACAGAGCATCTGATTCAGTAGGTCAGGGAGGGGGCCCCAAATTTGCATTTCTGGTGAGATCCCAGGGGATGCTGCTGCTGTTAGTCCTGGGACCTCGCCATGAGAACGACTGTGTGGCAGTGACTTGGACACAAGACCCACGAGTGCCGTCACTTAAACATTCTCGGTAGAGCCTGGACAAACGCAGTCCCAGCAGGGTCATTCTTGTCTGAATCGCTTGTTCTTAAATAACTCTCTCCTTGGCTCCCAGCAACAGACACAGAAGGTGATGGGCAGGATTCTAAAAATGCGCTCCTCCAAAAAAGATCCCACATTTCTTGTTCCCCCAGAACCTGTGAATGTGATAAGAATATCATTCCTGCGATTGTGTTGTTTTTTGGCATAGTTGATCTAAATAAGGGATTATCTGGGTGGGTATATTTCAGTCATACGGGCACTTGAAAGCAGAGCTGTTTCTGTGGCTGTTCCAGCAGAAAAACAAGACAAAAGGAGAAGCCAGAATGGGAAGTCAAGGTGACCTCAATTTGGAGAACAGCTGCAAGCGCCGCAGCCCTATTGAGAATGGGGAGGGCCACAGGAGGAGGAAAGTGGGTGACTGCTGGAAGCAGAAGTGACCTCTGCCAAGAAAAGGGGCTCTCTGTCCTGGGTGCGCACAGGGCTGGATTTGCCAACCTTCGGAATGAACCTAGGAACGGAGTCTTCCCCGGAACCTCTGTCTAAGACAGACGTCTGATCTACAGAACTGTGTGAGCTACTGAATGAGGCTCATCATAGCCTCTGTTCCTAGTTACACCACAATGGAAATCGAACACACAGCACATAAACTCCTGAGTTGGTAAGGGGGCTACCGCTCAGGCAGACCCGCCCCCTCCTGAAGATCCTCAGATGACCAGCTGGGCCCCTGGGAGGCTCACCTTGTTGTTTGTTGAAAATGTCAGCGAGTATGACCTAAATTCCAACTCCATCAAGGCAACATTCAGTTCATTTTAAAAAAAAGAAAGGAAGAAAGAAATCTAAAGGTTGTCTGAGAGAACACCTTGAGCACTCCCGCCCCAGCGGCCAGGCTGGGGCAGACAGGCTGGCTCAGACACAGACAGACCGCCTGTCAGCTGCGTGCGTGTGCCCTTCATGGAAGAGCGGTTTAAAAACAGTTTAGCAAAACAGATTGTCCTCCTGCACTGCTACTCGGTCACATAACATCCTTCCCTGTTTCAGAGATTAATCATCTGTGGAGCTGAGGCCCTGCCCGCACCGGGGTACAGGAAGCTCAGACAAGAGGCGGAGGCAGATCTGTGGGGTCATCACAGCAAAGACTCCTGCGCCCGCCCCCCCGTATTCTTGTGATTCTTGTACCAAAGTAAAATGCCTACAGACAGTTTGGGCTTTCCACGTGACTGTACTATAGCTACGATAGTGTAGTTATGGTTCAACCATCACGTTTTTTTATTGGAAAAGGTGAACGGAACCATCTGCCACCATAATCGTACACAATTCAAGTAAATGGAACAGGTTAGCAGTGCGTAGTCCCTACTATTGAGATTTCCCCCAGACACCTATCTCCAACTGACCAGGAGGCATCCAACAGTCTTTGAAGTTCAGGTTCATCTCTCAGGGTTGAGGTTCCACATCTGTCCCGTCCAGGGCCCTTACTATATGCATTGATCCTCTTGCCACACATCTGCAGGGGTGCGGCTGAGTAGCAACATACGTGGCCTTGCTCATGTTCCCTGCAAGTCTTTGACCTTGGCCCTCTGCTGACACAGCTGGGCAGAGCATGGCCTTCGGACCCTAGCCACCTCTCTCCGTGACAGCTGCCTGCTTTTGCTGTTTTAGCCCTAGGAACCAGCCACATCACGGAGGAAGCACCTGCCTAGCGTGGGAGGTCCAGCTCCTGGATCTCCAAGCCTAGTTGGGAGCTGTGCCCTCTGACTCTGTTTTCCTCTCACAGTAACTGGGTTCGGAGGCAAATCCAAGGACCAGTTTCCTCACCCCGATCATTCCCTTCAGACCACTCCTGCTTCTGTTGATTTTCAGTGATGGCGGCCGGTGCCAGGGTTCTGCTGTGCAGCAGAGTATCCAGCCCCCTTCCTGCTTCTTTGTTCTTTTTCCCCAACCCCCTGGACTGAGCCTGCCCTCCGCCCACAGTGTGCTCAGGATAAGGGAAGCCAGTGTCATTTCCATCCAAATGTATGGGAAGATATTCTTTTTTAATTTTGGAAATCTCGAAGGGTTTTGAGCTACACAGTTGAAAACAAAATTACCAGATGGCTGTTTTTATATGTTGTCCAAGTTCATGGCTTTGTTTTATTTTTTTTATGCACTTTGAGCGGTTGAAATATTTGCTACTTTTTTTTGTTACTAGAGACCCGGTGGTATTTCATCTGTGGTCAAATCAAGTGAAACGGCCCACACTGCTGTGGAAACAGATTGTCCTGCATGGTCATGGTCTGCGCAGCTAGATTTTTGAAAGATGAATTTGTCACTTTACCAAACTTTTTTTAAAAGTCATTTGATCACACGCACACACACACACACACACACACACACGACATCCAGAAAGCAATTTACTTCCCACCACGGCATATTCGGTCAACTGTTTTGTTAAATATATGACCACGCCAGTTTCATTTCCTGAGTTCTCTGATAAGCTCAGAAAACTGTTTTTTTGTGGTTTTAGTGTCACTTTTCATTCATCTCTTTGAACTGTAATCATTTCAAAATTATAATTTTTAACCGGGAATGTGGATTGGTGGTTTAAAACAGGAGGTTTGGTGTGTAAGTCTGAAGAACAGTGAAAATATACAAGAAACTTGGGAAAATTTGAACTTGACATTACTGATGACTGTGACAGAATGTTGCCCCTATCGGTCCCATCAAGAACTTGCTAGTGAGTGAGAATGAGTTTTCCAACCAGCCACGAATGAAGGAGGACACAACATGGTTGATCTAAAACCTTGGGGTGCTTTTGGCTGTCCAATGGACAAAAACTCAAGCAGTATTATGGACCAAAGAGTGACAAGTCAAAATTCCTCCACAGAAGATTGCATTTTCTACAGAGCAGCAATAATATCTCCTATCCTACATGTCCTTCTGCACAGTGACCTTGACATTCTTCCCATAGAGGGGAGGAATCTAATTTCCTTCCTTTTGTATCTGGGCGGGCTTAGTGACTTGCTTGAACAGCAGACTGAAATGGAATAGCCCACTCTGATGGAAACACACTCCATCCTCGGTGGTCAAGGACACCTCTGGGGAGATGTCTGAGTGGGTCCTCTGCTTGGTTTCCCATCTGGTTGGCAGTGAAGTTGGAGGTTATGTGCTTTGTCCTATAGCAGGAAGAGGCATTTTTGTGGAGAAAAAAAATCCCCTGGTCTCCCAGGAGCACTGGGATGAACTTGGAGTAGGGTTTCCAAAGATTCCCAGTTACAAGAGGCACCTGGGACACTTATTCTCCCTTGAAAATTTTTGGTTCTACTTTCCTGAATTGGCAGCTCAGATTTTGGCTTTTAAAAAGTGCCCCAGATGATTTTTATCATCAGGGAAGTATGGCAAGTCCTGGCTTAGGGCAAGAGGGCAGCTCTTTTCCTCCTGCTCAATGTTGCATGAAAAGAGCTGATACAATATTTAACTACTGACCCAGAGACATCTGTTTGCATAAGATCTGTGTCAGAAAGGAAGAGGGCTACAGCTACTATTCTGTGCAGGAGGAAATTCATGGGATTGCTTTGAAGAGGTTCTGTAGTTATGAATAACAAATAATGTCATTGAAGATGGAGCTTTCTGCCCTGGCTGGTGTGGCTCAGTGGACTGAGCACCGGCCTGTGAACCAAAGGGTCGCAGATTCAATTCCCAGTCAGGGCACACGCCTGGGTTGCAGGCCAGGCCCCCAATAGGGAATGCATGAGGGGCAACCACACACTGATGTATCTCTCCCTCTCTTTCTCCATCCCTTCCCTCTGTCTAAAAATAAATAAATAACATCTTTTAAAAAAAGATGGAGCTTCCTTCTCCAAATCAGCTTGGGTTTGACTGCAAAACACAGTGGGCTTGAAAATGCACCTGTTTACTTCACCTTGGAGACCAGGGACTGTGCTGCCACCACGGAGAGAGAGTCTGAAGCATGTGTCCCCAAGACACTAAGTCATGTCTGATCCTCAAACCTCTGCCAATGATGTGGCGCACAGGAAGGTTTCTGGTGGTATCTCTCCTCTCCTGCACCTGGAATTATTCTTCAAATGCTGAAAGCAAAAGGCACACGGGAAGTGAGAAGACATACACACATGGTCAAGCCTACCTACTTCTAATGAGCTCGCCCAGCAGGGAAATTGGGTTAGGTGTATGAGCGGGTGGTGATTTATCAAGGACCCCTGCAGCCAGAGGACCCCAACGGCCAGAGGTCCTAGAGGTTGCTCTGCCATTTCTATGCACCTGGTTTTGGTAAGATGCAAACAGGACCTTGAACAGCACCTTAAGTTTGTAGAAAAGCACCTGCTAGCAAATAAGGCAGCTCAACATCATTTTGAATGAGCAGATGAATGAATGGATATGAATGAGAGAGTGAGTTTGTCATTGAATTGTGAAAAAGATAACTTCAGTTGTGGACAACCCATGAGAAAGCTTTAGACTTCATTTGTCAGACCTTTATTCTTCTAAACAAAGTTCAAGCCTCTGCCTGTTCCACTCTGTTAACCACAGCAGCCCAAAGTTCTTCCATAACTAATCTGAGCCTGTGATTGCTTTGCTCTGCTCTTGGGAGCTCTCATAATCTCTTCTCCTCCTAAGAAGCTGGTGATTGCGTGAGGACGATGGAGCAGGGCAGGAGCTACTTGGAGGACTTCCCTCTCAACATGTTTTCGGTCACTCCTTACACACCCAGTACCGCGGACATCCAGGTGTCCGATGACGACAAGGCGGGGACCACCTTACTCTTCTCAGGCATCTTCCTGGGACTGGTGGGGATCACGTTCACCATCATGGGCTGGATCAAATACCAAGGGGTCTCCCACTTTGAATGGACCCAGCTCCTTGGGCCCATTCTGCTGTCGGTTGGGGTGACATTCATCCTGATTGCTGTGTGCAAGTTCAAAATGCTTTCCTGTCAGTTGTGCAAAGAAAGTGAGGAAAGGGTCGACTCGGAGCTGACAGCAGGCGGACAATCGTTTGTTTTCACTGGTATCAACCAACCCATCACCTTTCACGGGGCTACTGTGGTGCAGTATATCCCTCCCCCTTATGGCTCTCAAGAGCCCATTGGGATGAACACCGCCTACTTGCAGCCAGTGGTGAACCCCTGTTGTCTCACACCATCTGGAGTGGTGGCTGCTGCCACGCCAAGCCCTCCCCAGTACCATACCATCTACCCTGCAGAGAACGCTGCCTTTGTTGCCGACCGGGACTACCCTTCCTTCGTGGATGGTGGAAATGACAGGTAGGGTGTGTGTGGTGGGGACCCTCCCCTCCCCACTGTCACAGTCATAGTGTCTGTGGCTATGTTTGGTCTACAAGGAAGGTGGTGGGTGAATGCAAACCTCTATGCAGCCGACTGCCAGGTGGGGGGCGTTGGTTCTGGGAACAGTGCTGTGGGCTGTAACGCGTCTGTGTTTTCTGCTCACATTTCAGGTCCAGTCCTGACACTGAGCAGCTAGAAGAGACACAGCATGGAGATGGGGACCCTGCCTGCTTCTCTCCTCCGCCCTATGAGGAAGTATTCTCCCCCTCTCGCTAGAGACTGCACTGCTGAGGGAATGGCATGGAAGTCCTTGTTGCTGACACCTGAAGGGCTCTATGCTACAACCTCCTTCAGAAGTGAGATAGCACAGCAGCCCAGGAGGCCTGAGAGATGCCATTCAAGGGGAGGTGGGAGGTAAAATGTCCCAAACTGGTAAAAATTAGACTGAGCTGAAGAAATTACCTTCTGATCCAGTTAGAAATGCCCTGCTGTGTTCGGAAACAGGAATGTGACCCATCTATCCAACACCCATTCCTTTCCTCTAGGAAGGTACTGCTGTCTCAATTTTAACTCCAGCAGCCAAGGGCAAAATCACTACTGCTATGACTTTGGAAGTTCCCATAGTCCGGAGAGTGGGGGTGGGAGGAAGCAGGGAAGAGAAAACAGGTTCCGCTGCAGCTTCCCCAGTGCCCGTTCTCAGTTCCCAAAGTAGATTTGCACATCCCAAACAACTCGGCTGCTGACATGTGGCCCCTGAGGATTCTAGGTATCTTAAAGGCTACATAAACAGACCAACAAACAAGCAAATAAATAAATGCAATAAAGTAAAATCAAGAATAGCTCCTGTTGGAATGTTCGGTGGCTAAACCATACAAAATAAATAATAATAGGATAATGATGTCATCAAACCTTTAAGTTATCATTAGGTCATAGTGACTTGACTGTTGATGTTCTTGCTGGCAAGGCTGAAGCTTGAGGCGTCCACCCCAGACTGACGTCTGGGCTGGGCAAGAACTGCCTGGACCCAGCAGCCCACACAAGCCTGGGGCTTCTCCAAGTGCCCATAGAAGAGTCCTGTGAAATCAGACAGAACAGACCTGCCACGTCAACGCCTGGGAACCACAAATCATGGAAACAGTCTCTGTGGCCAAGACAAGCTCACTCTCTTTATTAAAAACAAACAAACAAACAAAAAACCTTGGTGCCCTTTATTTCCCTGAATCTGGACTATATAGCACACATCTACAACAGACTTGCAGACTTGGTTAAAATCATCAGGTTTTAAAGGAAAATAGTTTTTGTAGGTTACAAAGGCAAGGTCACACAAGGCTACTGAGGAAGGCTCACCCAAAGCCAGACAGGGTTAAGCAATTCTTTAAAGGTTTGGTGCCATGTTGACATATGCAGTGACTTCTATTAATCTTTATCACAAATATCTAGTTTTCCAAGGATATGATTAATGTACACTTGGTGTATTACTGTGATTTGTATTATACCTCAGGAACAAAATCTTTTCATACAAGAGTTCATTTTCATGTTTGACAGTGGAAGTAGTGAGATGGAAAAACAGAATTAGTTCACAGAAACTAGCTTCATCCTCAACATATTCATGGAATGCTGGGTCCCTAGCTGGGGGCCATTGGCTCTGGGCAGGAAGTTGGGTGACAGGCACACGGTTGAGCATGGCCAGGGGTGTGCCACCAGTAGGACAGGTGGAGCCCTGCACGCTGGCCTCCCTCACCCCTTTCCTTCCTCATCCTCACCCACCCTACAGCTTTACATCCCTGAGCTTGGGTTTGGCATAAAGGGATGCTCAAGTTGGAGACGATTTAGGAAAGGGCGTCTCCATGTAGAAGCTGGGAGAGCTGATCTGTCTGCACGATGCCAGGGGTCCCACAGGCCAGGAAGTGCCCTGGGAGTTTTTACCTCCAGGCAGTGGCAACTAACTGCCCCGGTTCTAAGACAGTGAAAAAGTGCTAACCATAGGGGTAAATGATGCTTTTGAAGACAGCACAGTCAGAGCTAACAGCTTCCAGAGCTCAAGATGGGAGGCGAGCCTGCCACAATCACAGGCTCAGAAGACGGAGATCTGTTCATTCAGCCAATATTTACTGATTGAGCATCTGCTCTGTGTCAGGACTGGGGCATCAAATGGGGATGGAGAGGTGAAAAACCAAAGCAACAGAAGAACAGATACGGCTCTGCCCTTGCAGAACTTCTGGTATAGTGTGGGCGACAGATACCAATGGATTATTCTCTGTGACGCAGAAGCTGCCCCCAAGCTGCTCTTGCAGGTGCAGTGAGCACCCCCCTCCCACACTGCACCACAGTGCAGTGCCAGTGGGTGCCAGTTACACCCATCTCCCTGCCTCCAAACAGGCACAGGTTTTAATGTTGTTAAAACACACTGGCCAAGTTACCCCGTTACACCCTCTCAGCACCTTATTGGGATGAATGGAGAACTGTGACCTGGGATCATGAATTGGAGCTGGTCCAGCCCAGCCGCACTATCCACCCCGAGAGAAGTGGTGTCAGAGGGAGCCTGCCTTTGCTGCTGTGCTCAAAGGCTCAGAGTCCAGGCCAGAGCCCACAGGGCCGTCAGCCTCGTCAGACACTTTGGTACGTGTTTGCAGAGCAACTGGGGAGCCACTACGATGTTTTAATACCACTGTGACCCGATTCTGAACGCTCACTGGTAGGGTGAGAGCCAGAGGTACACAGGGTGTAATGCTGATCTTGCCGGCAAAGCTCAGATCTAAGTGCGCAGAAAACCAGGAGACGTCCCTGTCTTCCACCTTAGTCGTCACAGGGCTGTGCGGGCAGGCATGTTTTAGTGACATTCCAAATGTGGAATTCAAAATGAAGCTAGAAGATTTTGTTAATCCCAGAGATGTCTCTTAAGAACCTGAGGCTCTCTGGACACGTCTCCTGTGAGCCCCTCAGGGCCCCTTTCGGTTGGAAAGACCGAAGACAATTGACAACCTGGATGGGACGGGGAAGGCTCATCCAGGCCTGGGAAGTGAGGCCCAGACACCAGGGGGAAGAGGCTTTCACAAAGCTTTTGGGACTTCTTTCTCCCTCCCCCACTGGCCAAGGGGCCTGTCTCTTGTGCAGGGTGGACCTGCACTCGCTCCCTTGGGCAGAGCTCTGGGTGGTGTCTCTCAGGGGTGGAGAGTTCTAGAGACTGCGGTCGCCTTCTCTTTTGGTCCACTGAGCCAGGCCCTGAATTTCAAGTGCACTTAGGGGCTCTCTGCTATGGAGCCAGGCCTTCAAATGCTCCCCCTACTTTTTGTGGGGTGGAATACAGTATAAAAATAAAGCCTCTTGTTTGTGAAGAGCTGGCTGTGGTGTCTGTTTTCAGCTTCTGACCTCTGGGCCTCCTCTTCCTCCAAGGTCGTGTTTCCTGTTAGATCAAGGGAGTAGGGTTGCCATGAAGCCCCACACCCCCGGGCAGCTAGTGTTTCTCCTCCAGACAGAAAGTCCTCACACTGACCATGGGGTAGATGCTTTCTTACCAGCTGAGAGGAGAAAGGTCCCTGCACACTTGGAGGAGGCAACTGTGGCCTCCTGCTCAGCAGTGTCCCCGTCTGTCCTGGGGTAACCAGGGCGCCGGCTGCAGCTCCTACCACTCAAGCAGTCACGGGAGGCCTCACTGAGAGTCCTTTACACAGCCTGCGCTCTCAGTTCCTGTTGAATAACAGGCGTGAAATGAAGCAATGAAGAACTTTTCAAACAGCTAATAACCACTCTAGCTCCACTTAGCTGTTTCATTATTTTCTACACGATGAAAAATTTCAAATAAATACAGAAGTAGAAAGAATAGTAAATGAAACCCTATGTAGCCATCACCAAACCTCGATTCATGGCCAGCCTTGTTTATAAAAGGCAAATCCAAATCATCAAGTCATTTTACACTAAAATATTTCATGGTGTACTTTTAAAAGACAACAGCTAAGAATATATATACCATCATTGCTGTACCTTAAAAATGTACAATTTCTTCATGTCATTAAATGTCTAATCACCGTTAAACTTTCCCCAGTGCTCTATTTTGTATTTCATTTTTACTGCTGTTTTGTTTGAATTGGGATCCAAATGAGATTGGCTTTTTACTAAATGCATCCCAAGCGCCTAGCTCCAGTACACTGTATTTGGGGAGGCAGGTGACTGGCATACTACTCACGGTAGCAGATTTATATTTATTAAGTTTCACTTTCCAAACAAAAATGTTTTTCAAGATTTTTCACTCCATATCTACTTCTCTTTTGAATCTCCGAAACTCTTGGTATGCTTTGGAATTGGAAACTTTTTTTTTTCTACTTTTAATATATTATTAGAGATTTTTCTAAACACAGGCCTAGAAAAAAATCACACATGAAAAATAAAAGACCTTTAAGTGAGTGTTCAGTTGAGAAATATCTGTTGCAGATTAGTTTCAAAAGTATCAGAAAACGCTGACAACCTTTAACATTTTTGGCTTGGCAGCTAAAACGTTTTAGGAAAAAAACAGTTTTTTTCCTTCAGAGACCACAAAAACTCCTTTGAAGATTTCTAAATTGGGAACTAGAGTCTCCACCTTAAGAACTAAAGGGCAGAGCCTCTTGCTCTGTATTACCTGGTACAATTTAACTTTCAGAGGTCATTGACTGTGGGCCTCTCACCAATGAGTTCGCGATTCTCCTCAAATCAGAAATGAATGTATTTTCTGCATGTGCTTGCCACTCGCCCTTTGAAGGTGAACGTGTGTGTCTGTGTTGTCCTGCGCTCCCTTAGCACAGAATGTGATTTACGGATTTCTTGCCCATGGACTACTTGTAAATCATCAAGAGTTTTATGTCCCCAGCAGCCAGCAGTTGGTTATAAAGTCAGCAGAGAGCTGTACTAAATACACCTTTGCTGGATTGCTCTTCAGAATTGATGACAAATCAGAGGACAAATACACAGAAATGACTCTCACCTGCCTCCGGGACACCACACAGCTCTCCGATATGGGGATTTTATTTGTTTTGGGCTTTTAGGAAGATTAACAACCAGATGAACTGGGAAGGAAATTCATTTCTTAGGTTCCAGAAGTTTGCTTATAACAAAGAGCTTGTCCTCCGGCATAAAACCTGCATGTGTAAATCACAGACACCCGCCTGTGTGCTGGAGTTGGCACGAACACACCAGGGGCTGAAAACGGGGTTCAAGGACAAAGAGATTCTCCCTTTCACCCTCCCATTCATTCACTTAAAAGAACACATTTTTAGAAGGGGGATGTATGTGTGTATTCTTTCGTAACATGCAGAATCTCTCTTAAAGAACATATAAGAACTGGTAATAACCACTTCCAGGGCAGAGGTTAGGAGACTTATTTTTCACTTTACTCCATGCTAAGAAAAATTTTAACCATGTTTATATTATTATAAGTTCATAAAATTATTTTTAGAATGGAGGAAGCAGGAAATGATCCTGCTCCATGTATTTTCATTGTTAACACCACCTTCTTGATCCTAGAGCAAACAATTTTCATTGCTTTGCTGCTTATATGTGCAACAGATAGGCACGTAAGACACACCCAGGCGTCCATGCAGACACCTGCACCGCCACAGGACCAGCACTCTTCCTGGACACAGGCACGCGAGGTCCTGGGGAGACGGCGGGCTGGCTAACCGCAGATGCTGGGCGGACGCTGGCGGGTATCAGTGATGTGAATGGAAGGGCAGCACGCAGCAGAGTCACGAGCCAGATTCCACGCAGTTCTTTCTTTTGATATTTTTTCTCAGCCTAGGCTCCACCTCCACACCTGGAAAAGAGTTCACAGCAAATAGCGATTCACTTTCCAAAAGTCACCACTTTGAATCTTCAGAGGTGAAACCGAGAGAAGCTAAGAAAACTGATTCCTCGTCAGGGGAGCTACCTTTGCATACTTCCCGCTCCAGGTCGGTGTGAAAGGGAATCAGGCCTCCTTTTTTTTTTCTTAAATCATTTTTAAACATTAACAATCGAGTACAGTTGTCTTCATTTTCCCACCGCCACTTTCCCCCAGCCCACCTGCCCCCACCCCTTGGCTTTGTCCACCTCCTTCTGGCTCCTCGTGCTGTCGGCCTGGGGCTCCTCCTCCTCCTGGGCCGCTGGGGCTGGTCTGATCCCTCACCGGCCAGAACAGGAGCCGCGAAAACATGCTTGGAATTTTCCAGAAGAAAAAAAGATCGCAAAGGGAAAACAGAAAGCTCTGTCTACAAAGCTCAAAATGGATGGCAGATTTAGAGTGTGTCTGCACCGCGTTTGTGCCCCTGGGACTCTGGGGGTCACCTTTCTGGTCCCTGACTTCCCAGCTTACTCTGCGGTCCCCGAAGGCCCGAGGCAGGCCACACGGTGGTGAGTGAGGCTTACATGTTGGACAGACGTTTTCTCAAAACTGAACAAAATCAGCCTGTCACTCCCAGGGAAATAACCAACCGTATTTGTTGCCAATGATAACATTCGACCCTTGAAGTGAAAATTAAAATGCGTGAGAACTTCTATTTGTCATCATAAGCTTGACAACATCTTCCAAAACGGACTTTTCTTTTGAGATCAATCGTGATAGTAAAAGATATGATTTTAAAAATTTTTCATAATTAAACATGTCAACATTTGAAAGGTCTGCATAACTTGGTGAACAAATATTTTCCACATGACCACTATGTAATATTACAAAATTATACTCAGGTAAAAAATCTATTCATCATGTAAGATAAACTAATGGATTTTAATGTAAGAGAGTACAAAGTATTCATGGATATGATTTCAGATATCACACTGCAACTAGCCCTTAAGAAACTATCATATGATTTTTGGTATAACATCAAAGAATATTTCCACGACTACCTGAAAAGCTTTTAAAATTGTTCTATATCTTCCAATTACATATGTGTGTGAGGCTAGATCCTCTTTCCCTAATTCAACCAAAACAACATATTGCCACAGAGTAAATGCAGAAGAAAATATGGGAATCTGGCTGTATTCTGTTAAGTCAAATATTAAGGAATTTCGCAAAAATGTATGACACTTTTCACTTTTTTATTTTTTGCATTGGAAAATATATGTTATATAACATAAATTTTTTTTTTAGTTATAATTTTATTTTTAAAGTTTTTTGAGATCTTGGAGCATTTTTTTCCAGTTTTATTGAGGTATAGTTGACAAAATTAAAGTGCAATGAGTGCCTATTTTATTTGGTTCTATTTCCTAATATGGTAAGTACTAATAGACATTACCCACATAAACAATAGGCTCTTTGGGATCCTTAATAAATTGTAAGGTTATAAAAGTTTCCTAAGACCAAGAAGGTTGAGAACTGCTGGCCTATATCATTGAGAAGAAGAGGGATGGAAATGTGCCCAGTTAAAAGACTGTATTTCCAGGCCTCTTTTGCAGCTAAGTTTGGCCATGGGATTAAATTCTGGCTCATTGAATATTAGCAAGAGGTTCCTTTTTATTTTTTTAATTATATTTTATTGATTATGCTACAACAGTCGCCTTTTTTCCCCCTTTGCCTCTCTCCATGCACTCCCCCAGGCAGTCCCCCCACCATTGTTCATGTCCAGGGTCACGCATGTAAGTTCTTTGGCTGCTCCATTTCCTGTACTGTACTTTACACCCCCATGGCTATTCTGTTACTACCACTTCTTAATCCCCTCACCTCTTCACCCATCCCCCAGAGCCCCTTGCCATCTGGCAAACATCAAAACGCTCTCTGTATCCATGATTCTGTCTCTGTTCTTGTTTGCTTACTTTGTTTTTAAGATTCAATTGTTGATAGAGTTGTATTTTTTGTCATTTTATTATTCATAGTTTTGATCTTCTTCTTTTTCTTAAATAAGTCCCTTTAACATTTCATGTAATAATGATTTGGTGATGATGAACTCCTTTAGTTTTTCCTTGTTTGGGAAGCTCTTTATCTAACTATCTTTTCTGGGTAAAGCAATCTTGGTTATAGGTCCTTACTTTTTATGACTTTAAATATTTCTTGCCAGTCCCTTTTAGCCTGCAAAGTTTCTTTAAAGAGGTCAGCTGACAGTCTTATGGTAACCTCCCCGGAGGTAACTAACTTCTTTTCTCTTGCTGCTTTTAAGATCCTCTCTTTATCCTTAACTTCTGCATTTTAATTATGATGTGTCTTGGAGTGGGCCTCTGCAGTCATCTTGTTTGGGACTCTGTGCTTCCTGGACTTGCATGTCTATTTCCTTCATCAAATTAGGGAAGCTTTCTACCATTATTTTTTCAAATAGATTTCTAATATCTTACTCTTTCTCTTCTCCTGCTAGCACCCTTATGATGCAAATGTTGGACCTCTTAAAGTTGTCCCAGAGGCTGCTTATACTATCCTCATTTTGGCAGGGTTCTTTTTTCTTCTTATTGTTCTGATTGGTTGTTTTTGCTTCCTTATGTTCCATATCATTGATTTGATTCTTGGCTTCATCCACTGTACTGTTGTTTCCCTGTAGATTACTCTTTATTTCAGTTAGTGTATCCTTCATTTCTAACTAGATCTTTTTTATGTTGCTGAAGTCCTCACTAAGTTCTTTGAGCATCCTTGTAACCAGTGTTTTGAACTTTGGATCTGGTAGATTGCTTATCTCCATTTCGCTTAGCTCTTTTTCTGGAGTTTTGATCTGGTTTTTTTTTTTTTTTTTTTTTTTTTTCATTTCTGCCATGTTTCTCTGTCTCCTCATTTTGGCAGTTTCCCTGTGTTTGTTTCTATGTATTAGGTAGAACTGCTTTGACTCCATGTCTTGGTAGTGTCGCCAATTATAGTAAGTGTCCTATAGAGTTCAGTGGTACAGCCTCCCCCATCACCCAGACTGAGACTCGAGGTGTGCCCTTTGTCAGGGCTGGGTACCCTCTCCTCTTGTAGTTGAGCCTTGGTTGCTGTTGGTAGGTCAATGGGAGGGATTTACCCAAGCTAGTCAGCTGCAAGGACTGGCTATGATCACTTACCACCAACCTCTGCCCTCCGTGGATGGTCAGCTGCAGGGACAGGATGGAGGGGCTCCAGTGTAATCTGTAGCTGTTCCCTGGGTGTGCTGGCCCTGGGGTTTCCCAGATGGTCAGCCTCCATGGGTGTTATGCCCAGGACCCCTCTGCCTGAGCTACAAAACAATCTGAGATGGTTGCTAATTGTGCTGGGCTTGGAGATTCCCAAGTGAAGCCAAACTGTGATTCTAATCTGGCTGCTACTAGCGCCAGGCCTAGGGCTCATGGAGGTCAGCTGCTGCTTGTTTGAGGAAATTTAGGAAGTTGTGAGGCATAGCCACGACCAGACATTCATATGGAAAAGCAGCTTGGGTGGGTCTATAAGTTGGGTGGGGCGGAGTCTCTGGGGATCTCCAAGGTAGGTCAAACTGTGTTAACCAGTTTGATGGAGTCTCGGATATGGCTCCAGTTTGCTGGCTCTGTCAGGGGAGGGTTTAGAGAAAAGGGAAATGGCCTTGGCTGGCCCTGGAACCAGACATTGCAGTTCCTCTCTGTATATCACTGGTGCCTTTCAAGCTGCTACCTTAGTGCTGGAGCTCAGAGGAAGTGAGTCTGAGTAGGGAGGGGGGTCCATGTATAGGTTCTTTAAGAGGAACTGCTTGGGGCTCCAGAAGTTTCTTCCACCAACACAACCCCCACTGGTTTTTGCAGCCAGTAGTTGTGGGAACTTATCTTCCTGGCACTGGAAGCCTGGTCTGGGGGGACCTGGTGTGGGGCTAGGACTCCTCACTCCCAAGCTATCCTTCCAAATTTTTATCCACCACACATGGATGTGGGATAAGCCCTTTCTGTCTCTGTGCCCCTCCTACCAATCTGGATGGATGTGCTTCCTTTAATTCCACAGTTGTCAGACTTCCATTAACTCAATTTCTGAGAGTTCTGAGTGATGGCTGTCCCATATTTTAGTTGTAATTTTGATGCCATTGTGCAAAGAGTCGAGCCATGTCTGCCTGTGCCACGTGATCAGAAGTCCTAGGAGTTTTCAAACGGGGCTTCCTGACAGACTATGTGGAAAAGAAATGGATGGCAGCGAACCCCTTTCTGCTTTTTCTCATATTCTACAACATGATGACTTGTATGGGATTGCAGAAGCCCCAGGAGCCACTTTGAACCCTAAGGTGACCTTGAGGATTGAGGCTACTTGTTACAAAGATGGGGCAGAGATAAAGGCTGGGTCCCCAATGACTGTGATGTTGTCTGACTCTACACTTCTTTTAAATGAGACAGAAATAAACTTTTAAATATTGTATAAGCCATAATTATTTTGTTTTCTTTTTCTGTTACATATAGCAGAACCCAATTTTTCTTCATTTAAGTGTGATAATGCTAAGACAAACCACAAAGGACTAAGCTTTATGTGGACTATACAATTATTTAATATGTATTTCTAAGACTGGGTTTTATTCTTATGTCAACCACTGTGTTACGGTGTAATGCTGAGAAAACATTATTCGGGGTAGTATTATAGGCACTCAGAAACTTGCTGAACTCTTTGAGCAACAAACCCTCAGGAAGCCAGTCGTGTTGTCAGGCAGGGCGCCAGCACTGGACGCATGTGCCCTGGGAGCTCTTGTGGGCCAGGGAGGGAGTCGCCTCGCCCCAGGCCTCACATTGTCCTTGCGGCTCTGCTGCGGGCCCCACACTGGAATAACAGACTGTGCTTGGTGGGTAGAGAGAAGCAGCTTGTCACTTAATTGGTATTTCCAGGGCAGGAATTAAAATTCTCCTGAGTAAATTTTATTGTCACCCACTCACACTCAATGAACCAGAATGGCCTAAATAAACAAAAAGGCTTCCCTCTCCCTTCTCCTTAGTTTTGATGGGTTGACATAGCTGGTTTCCCTGATTATCCATGCCGGTGATTGGGCGCTGTCTCATGCTACACTGTCAATACGGTAACTGGCTGCTTTGAAAGTATAGTTGGAGGAGGCCTGCAAATCTTGTCCCTGGAACCACCTGGGACTAAAATCCTCTAAGCAATGGTAACTTTCTGCGGAAACTTGAGCTGTTCCTTCCCTCCTGTTACAGAGTCTATTACTATTTATTGGGGGCAGCATCGGTGGGGGGCTGGGTGAGAGAGAGATACACAGAAGCCTTATTCACAAAGGCCAGCAAATCCCACAAGGGAATTTATCTTTGGAGTAAGTAAATCTCTCCCAGGCTCCTTGGGTTTGGGACGGATTCAGGCCAGACCTGACCGCTGCGGAGCCTGCTGGGAATGAAACATAAAATATTGCTGAAGATCCCGGGCTGGGTGGCTCAGTTGCTTGGAGTGACACCCACAATCAAAAAGTTGCAGGTTCTATCCCCAGTCAGGGCACATTCCTAGGTTGTGGGTTTGATCCTCAGTCGGGGTACATACAGGAGGCAGCCGATCAGTGTTTCTCTCTCTCATTTCCTCTCTCTAAAATCAATTAAAAATATACCTTCAGGTGAGGATTAAAAAAAAAATATATTGCTGATTAAATACTGCAAATGCCACAGTGCTGTAGCCATTAACTCATGCTCCCCTTCTTGGGAAAACAAGATCAAGTAAAAGTATCGGCTGAATTAGCGTGCCGGCTCTGTCACGTATTAGCTGGGTGACTTTAGCAAGTTCCTTAACCTTGCTGAACACAAGAAATAGTTATGTACATTTTTTTTCCAAATTATGCTGTTCGCTCTAGCACAGGGGTTTCAAACTCATATTCACCGGGGGCCACATCAGCCTCATAGTTGCCATCCAAGGGCTGAAATAACTTTAAGACTCTATAAATGTAACTGCTCCTTAATTGTTAAGGAGTTGAAATTACATTCGGCCCTTGGAAGGCAACCACGAGGTTGATGTGGCCCGCAGTGAAAATGAGTTTGACGCCCCTACATCTAGCAGATGGACTAACATGGGCAAAAATGTACTGGCGTAGTTTGAGAGATGACTTTTCTACTAATATTAATATCATTTAGAATTAGATTTGTTTTCATACAACTAAAAGTCCCAAATAACTTTAACTTAGACAAATTTATTTCTCTCACATATAAAAAATGTAGTACAGGGCCACTCCCTCTGCCGTCAGGGGCCCAGACCCCTGTCTTCTGGTCTCTTCATTTGGCACCTGGCTTTCCTCTTCAAAGCCATCTCATGGTCCAAGATGGCTGATGACACTTCATTACATTTTGGAAGGCAGAAGGAAAAAGAAAAAGACAAGGAAAAAGGGGCACACCTCATACCTGATTCAAATTTTGTAAAGACAACCTTTCTGGAAGTCGCAGGTGATGCTTCCACTTCCACTTCATTGAGCAGAATTTGGTCCTGTGGCTGTGCCACGCTGCAAAGAAGCCTGGGAAATGTAGTTGTTTTTGGTTCTGTTGTCCTATTACAAAGGGAAAAGAGTAGAACAGACATTGGCTAAGCAACCAGCAGCCTCTTCCATGATTAGTTCTCTCTTTCTCTGCCTCACTTTGGTTTAGATTCAAATATCTACTCAAGAATTTGGAACTTTTCAGATGTATGTTTTGAATTCCTCTGCTGAACCAAAAATATTAACTTTGAAATGCCAAGTATAAACATACATGCTAGATGCGAGTTTTCAGCCAAAGAAGCTAAACTTGTAATTTTAGAATGACAGATGCATTCATCAGCAGGGGCTCACCAATGAGTTACAGAGCATCTAAGTTGTAAAACAGGCAACCTTTTGACTGAGCCACGACACCACAGACTTGCATTTGTCACACATTTGTCTCATTTCTCTCAGTTTGGTGGGGTTTTTGGTCTCCCCCATCTTCCCATTTGAAGGACATTAGTTGTTAGAGAAACAGTGACATTAAATTCATATGGAAGGATTGATGATACTGACATGTGCAAAACAAAGTAAGTTAATCCAGAAGCTGTGATTTAATAAGCTTGAATTGTCCGGACTTTAAATTGCTCCCTGAGTTTGGGGCAGAGGAGTGTGTGTGGGGGGGAGTGTGGGAAGCCAGACACCTTTGGGAGTTGCCATAACTTCTTTGGAGCATTGGAGCTGTATTTAATGCAATTAAGTTGCTAATTCAGTAAAAACTGCACAGTTCCCTTGCGGCCCGAGAGAGTCAAATGCAGCTGCTTAATGGTGGCTGATTTATAATCAAGGAATGACCTAGGCACCAGGGGAAATGAGCCAGATCCTTCTGAAGGTCTAAATCATTCCCTTGTCCAGGGGATCAAGACAGCGTGCTCACTCTGGGCAGAGCACCAGAGTTGGGCAGCCTCCAAAACAAGGCTTGAAAAAGTCCCAAATTTTCAACAAGATTAGACCCTTGCCTCTCCCTCATCCCTCAAAAGGACACAGGAAGTGTAAGAGAGCCTTCAAAGGCTCAGGAGTCAGTAACTACATTCTCGTCAACCTCGAGCTCAACCCTAAAGAAAAAAATGACTCAAAAGGCAGAGAAGTGTGTACTTAATCTGCGATCTCTCCTAACAATTTCAGGTCGCTAAAGGTCATGTGTGGGGGTGAGCAGGGCTGATGTGAGGGGCTGGCAGGTTGTGTGCCACGCATCCTCAGTGGACACCATTCACAGCATAGTCTAATTCAGTGGTTCTCAAACATGTCTTCTTTTAGAATTACTTGGGCCACTTGAAAAAGCCTAATGCCCAGACAATTAAATCAGGCTCTCTAGAGGAGGGATGAAGACATCAAATATTTTTAAATTCCCCCAAGGGATTCCAATCTACAGAACCAATTCCAAGTTTAAGAACTAACGGTCTGACTCGCATAGACTTTGATGTGAATAGCTTCCCCTGCAGCTGCACCAGGGGACACTCGGCACAAACATATGTCACAGCTCTGGGTGGGGATGCAGAAGCAAAGAAGTAACAGAGGACAGTAGGGAGAGGGATGTGCCTTTCATGAAGAAAATAACTCAAAGGCAAATCTAGAAATTAGGCCTCACACCAACAAGCTGTAAGTGGAGTGAACAATTCAGGCCCCACTTTCTTATCACTTAAAAAAGTTCTTGCTTCCTGGGGCAATAACCACTGAAGAACACATTCCAACATTCAATCGCCTGTCTCCATGTGCCCTGTTAAGTCTCCTCTTCCTTCTTTCCCCTGCTTCAGTGGGCACACCCTGTCCTGTTTCAGCAAGGCCCATACATGTATTCCAAGACCCTTGAGCTATTTAAATGGACACTTTCCCCATCTGTGCCACCCACAGCCTGCCAGACCTCTCCACTCAAAACGCAGGGCTTGGGAGAGGTGGCCTGCACAAACTGGTAGCTCCTAACCTAACAATAATTCACACACTATGTGATGAATGTCTCATGTTTATTCATGGCCCAGAGCCCCACCCATGTCAATCCGACATCACTGTTTCCCTAAGGAAAAATAATCTTCAAGTGGAATGGAGCAGAAGCTAAAAGCCCCACAAAATGCAACCAAATAAGACCAACATGTCTCACTTGAAGTGATGGTCACAGTGGTATGGTGTGACGGCAAGCCTGTGAATTCCTGCCCCAGGTGCCTTCCACGTTTCAGCGCGTGGTTCCTCCGCAACCCACGGAGGAATGCAGAAGATTCACTGGCAACTGTGAAAACAGTTCAGCACAGCCTCCCACATCCTATGGGAACATATCTCTGTAGAGAGAGGCATGACTCTCGTATTAAAAGACTTACTCTTGCAATCCTGCGTCTGGAGCATGTGTTAATCCTCAACATTTCAAAGTAAGTATATAGAAGTCAGTTCTCTTTGGAATTTAAAATATGCCCTGCAGGCTTGCCCTCTCATTCACCATCTGTAGCTCTCATCTAGCATCCAGGATAGGTTTTGTCTAGGTTACTATGGTTAGGTGCTGAATACAAACTCCTTCAGGGCGGGGGTCCTGTTTTGTAACAGAGACCTGAGTTCCCAGAATCCACACGGAGGTAGGTGTTTATGTTTACTGATGAATAGGATGACATAATACTGTCCAAGAGAGAAGGGAATCCACATGGCAGGTATTGCCTGAATACATTTGAGGGCATTTTGCTCCAGGAAGTCCTAAAAGGATATTGACTAATCCTCACCCTCAGGTGCTAAAGTATGGTCCACCGACCAGCATCGTGACATCACTGGGAACATGTTAGAAATGCAGAATCTCAGGCTCCAGCCAAGACCTTCTGATCAGAACCTGCATTTTAATAAGCCCCCAGGTCATTCACATACATATTAAAGTTTGAGGAGCTCTGATCAGTCCATACCACCTTCAGTGGATGGTTGAGAACAGTATTCAAATAAGATTCTGGGGACAGAGAGAGACTGGGAGTGGGAGAGAAGAGGGAGGAGAGGGAAAGGGAAGGAGGGAAAAAGAGAGAAAGGGGGCGGGGGAGGGTAAGGAGAACTAACAATAAAAGCTGACATTTACTGGGCTCATACAGGAGGTCGGCACTATCATTATTCACGAGCTAGCTAGCATGTTGTGGAGATACAATCAAACCTACCCAGTGCACACTCATAACCATTGCGTTACACATGAGGAGCCTGAGGTCCCATCCTCACCTGGTCACTGTCTGGGAGGCTCAGGGTCCCATGGCTTCCCTGTCCACCTGACCATTTCCCCCAACAGGCTGCAGCCTCCCGGCCTCACGCCTACACAGACATCCCATTTCTCAGTGGTATCGGCTTGTGCCCTTGTTCTCAGGACTTTGTTGTAAATGAGTCTCCTCTTTCCACCAGCTCGGTGAGTGGCACCTGTGGGGTCACACTGGCAGGCTCAGCCTGTCCTGGAATTCTGGCTCCAGCACTTGTGGGCTGGTGCCGACTTCTTTGGCTTCTCAGTGTCTCGTTTTTCTCAAATGTTAAAAGAAGATAATAACAGTGCCTGCTTCACTGGGTAGTTTTCAGGGTTAAACACACTCACCCAGAACAGTGCCCGGAACACAGAAAGCTCTTAATGAAATGTGCTTGCAGGCACTGACCACATACACCTTTCTTCTCAGTACTTAGGTCTGTGTCTAAATAGATGCATGGTGGTTGACTAACAGCACCTGTAAGAGATACAGGGTGTGGTTTCTGCATTAATTGTAGAGAAAGAGGACTCCAGTGAGGGAGGACGGCTGAGCAGAAGCCTGCGGGGGTGGCGGCAGGGGGAGGCTGTGCCCCAGTCTCCTTGCTCCTGGCCACACCCATCACACCAAAGCCCTCTTCCCTGGTGTATTTCCATAAAAAAGACCCACATGCATTCGGGTACCTGCAGGGAGCCTCCTGAAGCCTCTGCCTGAAACACCACGAATTTCGGGACTTAGAGAAAAAAGTGTCCTTACTCCATAGGTCATTTTAAGCTCCAGGAGCCTGGTAACAAACAGCAGACGCATCACAAACGCCAGGATCTGACGGCTTCAATAGCAGAGTATGCAGTTCACGCATACACAGAAACTCCAGACTGATCTGTAACTTCTGAAGAGCTGTACAAATAGAAGTCCCAGGAAGGAGAGGGGGCTCTGCAGGGAGAAACGCTCCAGACTGTCAGCACTGGGCGAGGGTCCGGGACTGAGAGCAGGCTGAAGCACACATGTTACTGTTTCCCGGGCTCCCTCGCACTTGCGAGCTCCCCCATTGAAGTCCACCCCCAAATGGGCCCCCAGCAGCTTCCCTTTCATCCCAGCTACCCCTTCTATGTACCGTCATGGTTTTCATATTTCGTTTCATAATGATACATGTTAAGTTTATTTTTAGCTCTATTGTCGTGGAGCAGAGGTGGGTGACCAGTCCTGGCAGCAAACGAGCGTTGAGACGCCCTATCAGCAGGAACAGCCCTGCGTCGGCCTCCGCGCAGGAAGCGGTGTGGCGGGTTGGCCTAGGCGCGGGCGTCCTCATGGACAATTCCGGCTGTCGGGTGAGTGTTCCCCCTGAAGACATAAGATGCCTGAAACTTCTGCCACACGGGGAAGCAGCACACATGCATTTTTGCAGACCGGCTACATAATTTGCATATAAGTGCAAAACGAAAAGCGGGGCATCTTGTCTAAAAGTTAGTAAGTGTTTCGAGGCGGTGAGAGAAGTGTTACACCGAGCGCAGGGCTCTTCGAGTGGAAGTCTCTGTGTGGCAGACAGCACAGGTCACGTACCTATGTAGTCAATGGTGCGTTTCAGGCCACGGATCCAATTCCAGGGACGTCACATTCCCTTAGTTCTTCAAAATTAAATGTAAAAAACACTAGAGTGCTCCCTCCCTCATCCTGGGAGCCTACAGGAAAGCTGGGCTTACGGGTACTAAACAATGAGGCAGGGGCAGGAGGGGAGGCCCAGGCCTCGGGCCTGCTGCTTTTCCTCTTTGCTGCTGCTGCTTCGGCTGCTGCGCAAAGCTACAGCCAGCGCTGGTCCTCGGCACCTGTCTTTTGGGCGCTCCGGAGAGTTCCGAGAGGGCCCCACAGCTCTCCTTCCCACCGACCACAGACTTGGCAGCCGCCCAGCCAGAAATCTCTGCCTCCCTTGTTCCCGGGCCCTCACTTGCCCTCCTGAGGTCTGGGAGAAGTCAGGACCCTCTTACAGGATCCGGCTTCCTGCCCTGGGGGACTGCGATACAAAATGCAGGGTGCTTCCGCTGAGTCCTTTTTGTGTTTTGATATTATTTATATATATTCCAATTTCATGTGTTGCATTTTAATAGACACATCTGAACTTGATTTTTTGATTCAGAATTGTATTTTGAGATTTGACAGTGAGACATTTTAGTGTCGCTGTTCATAGTTTATTTTGTGAATATACCACCTGGTAGTATCCGATTTTCTGTCGACACGTGCCTGGTCTGAACGATTCTGTCTGCACCAAACTCGTCTGTTTGCCTCTCATCCCCAAGGCTGTGGTGTCAGGAGGTGGGGACTTTGGGAGGACATTAGGTCACGAAGGCGGAGCCCTCCTGAATGGGCTAATTTTACTATATATATATATTTTACTATATATATATAGTAAAAACGTAAGGAGGACTCAGCAGAAGCTCCCCACATCCACATCAGCCGCAACCCCGGGGCCCGAAGGCGGGGCCGTGTGTGGCGCAGGGACAAAGAGCATGCTGGGAGCGGGGCTCCCGTTCCAGCTGTGACTGCATTGCTTTATTTCCTCCATAAAAAAGATCTAAACCAAATGTGACAGAATTTTAATGACTGAATTCTGGGTGGTGGGAACTGGGGTGTTTTTTATTTTTGTCTTGCTTTGTGTTTTAAATTTTTCTCTAAAAGAAGAAGTGGGGAGGAGGGATAGGGAATAGAAGACCAGTTCTGATGAACACAAATGCATGGCCCCATGTCATCACGCAACCTCTGGGCTGCAGAAGAAAGAGCTCACACAGAGACTGTGGGGAAAGGCTTTTTTAAAGCACCATTTATCCTCTCTGTTGAAGAATGTGAGGATTTAGTAAATTGCCTGTACAAGGTCAGAAAATTAAGAGTATGTTAGGGTAGTCCAGGTTTTACTGCAAGAACAAACAACCCTTGAGTTTCAAGGGCTTAACACAACAAACATGAATTTTTCACTCATGGGAAGTCCAGCACACAGCCAGGTGACCATCAGACGGCCGTGCTCCAAGTAGCAATGCAGATGGACTGTGTTCATTCTGTGTCCCCACAGTCAGTCTCAGTGCAAGGCTCCCCAACACCCCCCACCCTCCCACCCCCACCCCCCACCCCCACCCCTGTCACTGGCAAAGAGGGAAACTGGAGGATCACACAGGGAACTCACTGCCTCAGCCCAGAAGTGATGGGGACATTTCTACTTGCATTTTTTTAGCTAGAACCAGTAACATATTCCTGTCCAACTACAAGGAGTCCTTTTAAATGAGAAGAGAACTAAATGCATGTTTATGTCATTACTATTCTTTCAAAGGAGTCATCTGTGGCTTTGTCTGAACATTCGGAATCAGGTTTGCAGCATGTTCTTAATTGTTTTTTTTTAATGGGTTAAGTGATCTTGTAATACTTTCTGGGTCTGTTTAATAAGCTCATTGTTATGCAAAGAAATTACATTCAGAAGCAGGAAACTACTTTATTTGCCTAAATCCCAGACAGTAGCAATGTGCATTTCTGGAACGCACAGCGAATGGGCCCCTGCGGGGACAGGCGTCCCACTCCACACTGCCTTCCGCTTCCACATGGGCTCCACCGCTGTCCCTAAAGAGTAACGTTTCATCCCCGCCAACACATTTCCCTGTTTCTTCCTCCACCTAATGGCACAGGGTCACTCTTGGCTTTGTTTTTATTACCCATTTTCATATGTCTAAGTGTTATGAAACATTCTGCATATATCTGCAAGGCACCCTCCCTGCCCGGGAGTTGCTGAGGTCCCCTGTCTATTTAAAGAACCCAAGTCTTACACTATGGTGCCATGTCCTGGGCACAGCTGGAAAAAGCAGGAGGCCCCAGAATTGGAACATCCCCCAGGGAACACAGTGTCAGGCGAGCAGAAGGTCCTGCCTTCAGCGTTTGTGTTTTAAGGAACTGCCAGGACTACTGGGAGGAAGCCCAATTGAGATGCCCTACGTGCCATGTGCCGAGCCTGCCTGCTGCCCACCAGAGGTAGGATGAAGGCAGAACTTCACCTTTCAGACCCTGCAAATCCTGGTTCTGTCCGTGGAGCCTTCCATGGCCTAGTCGCCCTCAGGCAAAACCAGGGTTCCTCTTAGTCTCCTCTCTCTCCCCTGGGCCTGTAGGGATAATCCTCCCGGCTTGGAATCTGCTCTTCCCCGGCCCTTGTCCAGGCTTTCCTCGCCTCTGACACCCACCCCCGAGCCCTGCAACTGTTTTGGGGCCAGTCTTCCAGCCTCCAGTTTCTTCCACACCCCAGAGTCCTCTGTCCACTCCCCATCTCCCCTGCTGGGACTCCAGTACTTCCCTCAAAATTGCAGCGGCTCCCCCTACAGGACAAAGCAGGAAACTCAGTGGGGCCCGAGAGCCTTCCCTGGTCCATCCAAACTACAGGTAATACAACTATTCCCAGCCCCCGCCCCTTTCCCCTGCATACATTCAGCCACATTGCCACAGTGTGTAGCACTGGGTGGAGGAGAGGAAAGGTGGGAGGGTGGGCAGGAGGGCCATTCGGCTTCAACCCCCATTTTCACCAAGAACCCAAATTTAGACTTCTGACAAAATTTGCAAATGGGGTGATGCAGTCAGTCCCAGGGATAAACTGTCGGCTTCCCAGGCAACTTTATCTTAGGACCTCTTGCTGGGCCACACTGTCTGTGGGGAACTTAAGTCCATTTTTAATAAATTCTGCAATTTCTGTGAACAGTAAAACTCTGTAACATTATGTTTTGTGTCAAAATTATTTCATTGTTTAGTGTAAACCAATGTAAATGTATTTTCAAACGACCACAAAGATTGTCACTTTCTTGAGCATTTCTTTCTCTTATCCTTACCCCCCCCCCACTTTTTTGTAGTGGGGGGTTATTCATTTCCTAGCACACAAAATTCTTTTTTTTTTAATAGCCTGAGTCAGGGCTTTCCTTGTCTCTGCTCTGGGTGTGGCTTTCTCTTCTCCTCCCCAGAAGCACCACCAGGTTCCCCCTGCCCAGAGTCCGCTCCTTCCTGCTGAGCACGGCCCAGGCTCCTCCATGGCTCAGCCTCACTGGCCAACCTCTCAGCCCTGCCGCAGCCCCTGCGCCTCACCGAGCTGCAGCACAGTGTCTGCCCTTGTTTGGGCTTGCCCTCAACTGCCTTGAACTTTGTATTCTCTTTCTGCCCATGCATGCGTGTCTCTTCCACTAACCTAGAAGCAGAGCCTGTGTCTCATCCTCACTTCTGGTACCCACAGCATCCCCAGTGTGACTTGAAGGCCTGGAAACCTCACAGCGAGGGCCCCGGAAGCCCTTCCACAGGCTGCTGAGGATCCTGCTTTAAGATGCCTATCTGTGGGCTCCCCTTAGGGAATGTCCTTCAGAACATTCTTCACCAGAGATCCTTGGGAGTGCTTCGGGGTGCTCCATGAAGCCTCTGAAATCACGCAAGATCTTACGCGCAGGTGCAGTTTTATGGTGAGAGGGTTTATAGATCTTGTCAGAGTCTCAAAAGGGCCTGTGGTCTCCAGAGCACGGTGAACGCTTGCCCTGGCGTGCTTCAGGAGACAGCAGAGAAATGGGCGGAAGGTCTCTGCTGCCTCCTCTGGAAAATGAGAACAATGACAACGGGCAGCCGCGTGGGAGCGGTGCTCCCCTCGGCCATCGGTAGTATCCCTGCCCTGGTCCCGAAATGCCTCAAAGGAAAGTCTCCCACCCCCACACCTTAGGTCAGGGGTAATCATCAAAATGACCTGGGGAGCTTTAAGAATACCGGTTTCTGGTTTCCATTCTAAGACCAAAGAGTAACAATCTCCAGGAGGGGGCCTGGAGGTCTGCATCTTTATCCAGCCTCTCCCCCGTCGGTCCCGGGAGTCATTGCCCCGAGCATGGCTCAGTGCTCCCAGCCTCCTGCTCCGCCCCTCGCAACCCTCGGGGTGTTCTCACCCCTGCCTGCACTCATTCTCCAGGTCTGCCTGGTTAAGGAAACTGCCCAAGCCTCTGTAGGAACAGCGGACCACAAAAATCTTTCAGAACAAAGAATTGAGTATCTTTATAATTATATCCAGGCCTATATTTAGGCCGTGGCTCACATGCCCTCTTGAACTTCAAATAAATACCTATTCTGGTCCTTGTTTGAACAGGTGTAACGGTATCAGCGGGCGGGGAGACGAGATTTACCCGGGCAGGAAGGCAGCTCCCCCAGCTGTCAGAAAGCACACTGCCCTTTCATTCCTCACAAGAGAAAAGGCTAATTACACTGTCATAGAGCAAAATAAATGTGCCAGTTCAAACCCTGAGCTCACTAAGCCATTCAGGGTAGATTTTCCTCTGGGCGGCTCTCCGGCAAGATGCAGGCCAGCTCTCAGATGGTTCAGAGGCCGGGGCAGTGGGGCCATTCTGGGCTGGAGAGATGGGCTTTCCCCAGAACACCCACACGATCACACACACTCACACTCTCACATACTCATGCACAGAACTCTCGCACATCCCTGCACATGCTCATGCACACGCACCTGCAATGCACCCCTCCTCTGAGGCCAGAGTGCTACCGCCCAACCATGAGAGTTCACTCTGTGGACCTCAGACTCCCAGGGGCCTGTCCAAGTGCCTGACGTCAGCCCTAAAACTCTCACATCCAGGAGCCCCCCTTTCCCCAAAGTCTTCAGCAAACTACGATGGCTGGTCACCCTAATACACACTTCCACAAGGAGAGGCTTGATGTACCTTCTCAGCCCCACAGTGTCCTGTGAACAAGGTTTCTCCGTGCTGTTCTGAGCGGAGCACTGGTGCACCCATCATGGTTACTGACCACTGGAGCTGGCACATCCAGACCAGTACCCACAGTGGCAGCAAGCTTCTACATGTCTCAGGTAAAGGACAGAATTTGACCAATGAGAGATCCAAAAAATGAATGGGGATGAGCTCTTCTTCTTCATGTCGTTTCAGGGCGTTCCCATCAAATCTCAAGGCACATAAACAGTTAAGTTAATGGAGAGCACTGATTTCCTGTTGCCATTGCAACAAAATACCACAAATTTAGTGGCTTGAAGAATGCAAAACTTTAAACTTCCAGTTCTGCAGGTCCCCAATCTGAAACGGGGCACTGGGCTAAAATCCAGGTGTCAGCAGGGCTCTGTCCCTTCCGGAGGCTCTAGGGAGGGTCCGCCCACTTGCCCGTCCATCTGCCCGAGGCTTCCAGCATTCTGCGGCTCTCGGCCTCTTCCTCCACCTTCAAAGCCCTCAGTTATCTCTTCACATCTTTCTCTGACTGCCTCGCCACCCTCTTTCATTAGGAAAAGGACCCTTGTTTTATAAAGGCCCCTGTGGTTCCATGGGGCCCACCTAGACAATCCAGGACAACCTCCCCATCTCAGAATCCTTGACTTAATCCCACCCTCAAAGCCAATTTTGCTATCTAAGGTAACGATTTCAAAGGTTCTGGGGTTTCGAGAGTGGATGTGTTTGGAAGGCCATTATCTGCCTGTGACATGGGGAGCTGTTTGTCAGTTTTAAACTTTTTAATCTCCCCAAAGTTTTTCTCCAACCTTTGCCACCTGCTCCTGCTGGCCTGGTAGCAAACGCTGGCAGAAGGCTGGAAAATTTGTTGAGCAAATTAGCATTGACAGAATGTCCCGAAACTGCCGCTCAGGCAATTGGGTAGAGTCCTTTCTCTGTGTGCGTGAACTTGTTTATTTGTGATTGTGATTTTATAGGACATGACTGAGCAGGGTCATGTTTTTTGCTTTTAAAACTGTTCCTAGCACATTGGAGGGGACTAACCGGTGACATGGTGCCCTGCAGAGATGACTGTGACTTTGCAGGCACTCTAACCTCTTACAAGTCTGAGGACAGCCCCTGAAGGCTATCAGGCTTAGAATGTTACCAGACCACTTCTCCCTGGAGAGAAGGATCATTGGCATTCTGAGCCAGTTAAAAAAAAAAAAAAAAAAAAAGAAAGAAAGAAAGGAAAAAAAAAAGGCTTGAATATGCAGCAAGCTCCCATGTTCTTCACAGGAGTGGAGAACTCAGATCTGGAGCCCACAGGAAACTGGAACTCAGTGGGAGGTCTGCGAGGGTGGAGGGTGGGGGTGCTTCCAGGCTTTCAAAACACAAAACAGGTGGTTTTCAGCCAGTGGTTGCTGGCTGGCTAGGGAAGGGGTGGGGAGGGGAGGAGTGAATACAAAGTAGGCAGGCTCCTGGAAGGGCAGGGCCTGGGCTGGTTGCCCCAGAGGAGAGTGTGACCAGTGAGGACTCTGTGCCTCCCTGCATGCCACTCGGGGACACCCTGGGATTGCCCAGAGACACAGGAAGGAGCCTTAACACTGGCCTGGAAAATGCTTTTCTCAGGCTCAGAGGCCATGGGTGGGAGAAGAGGGTGCACAAAAGTGGGGGTCCAGCCAAGCTGGAGGCCCCCCCTGGAGAAGACAAGGCAGCAGAGTGTGGAGAACTAACTTCATCTGATGACCAACATTGATGTGGGTGACAAGGAATCTGAAGCCACGAGCCCAGCCAGAGGCGGGAATCAGCCAAGTCTGACAGGCTTTAATTATTCTAGGCTAAGAAATCTGTGCTTGGTAAACATGCCAGATGTCTATGCCTTTGTATATTTTGATTTTTTTGTTTGTTTTACTTTTTGTTGTTATTGGTGGTGTTGTTTTAGTAAAACTCAAAATAAGAAAAGGATAACAGGGTCCTTGTCCTTGCCTGGGAAGGCCCAGCTGGAGCATCCAGGAATCCTTGCGCAGCCGAGGCCCCTGGTGACATGAATCATAGAAACACAACCAATCTCAGCCCCAGAAGTGGCTGCTCTCGAAACTCCCAGGGAGAGCACCTCTTCACACATCCTGTGAATGAGGGAAACAGTGACTTTAGCGGCCTGCTAGGTGAGGCCATAGGAAGAGCAGACATCCGAATGGACAACTTAGCCTTGCCCCATCCTGCTCCCCGAGAAGGCTGGATGACAATGATTTTTTTAAAGTAGCTTGGCAGGCAATGCAAATGCCTCCTGGCTCACTCAGGGGCTTTTGCTGCCGTTTTCCCATTAGCCTCCCCAGCCCTCAAGCAAACACCAAAATAAATACAAGTCTACAGTCATCACCACAGACCTGCCTGGCATCAATTAACTCCAACCTCTGGCAAGTGGCAATCTTCAAAGAAGCTCCAAGATGATTTCCTGGGGGGGGGGGGGGTTGTTAAGGTGTTCTCTAAGTGAGTATTCTAACAGACCTTTTCCTGACAAGGCAACCAAGCTCCAGAAAGGATATGGTGACATTAGTTAAGTGATCCTGCAATCCTGCAAGCAAGGGATAAATCTGTACACAGAGTAAGGTCCAGGCACCCCAATTCCCTGGCTATTGCCTTAGACATTCATAATCTCTCAGTCAAGCAAGTGGCATATGGGCGTCCCAGGACTGGTGACAGATGTGTCCCAGAGCTTCCATTCCAAGCTGTTGTCCAGGGGCATCTCCGCTGCTCACACTGGAGCAGGGTGGAGGAGTGGCAGCTGAGAGAAGGGGCGCGTAATTTATTCAGGAGCCTGAAGCTGAGAAACAGATTTGGTAAGAGAATAATCAAAGCCCACTGGAGAAATCCCATAAAACACAGACCCTCTGCAGCAACCGGGGAGTGATTTAAATACACTTGGAATTTCTAAGGGGAAGGAGTAAGACTTATCAACTGTCTTCAGAGCCTCATGAATAATTTCACCTGACATGGGACACTGAAACAGCAGAAATCTGGGATGTACAAAGGAAAACAGGTTTCCAGCTGATCCCTGTCACACTAGTCTTATTCCTAAGTGGGCAACTGGGTTGGGTGAGGGAAGCCTACAGGAAGTTCGCCATTTTTAGACACATTACATTTTGTCCTTGTGCAAGAAGAGTTGGATGGGAAACACATTTTCTGGCAGCAGAAACCTTGCTGGCTGGGTTGGCTGAGGGAAAGGCCAGGCCCCCACGTACTACCAGGATGTGGAAGTCATTTGTAACTGCCCCTGGGCTAGTAGAGGCAGTGCAGGGGGGTGGGAAGGGGATTAAAATGAAATAAACATTTCAGCACCGCTTTGCAAAGGTAGTGACTACGCTGCCATTCATGCCACCTTAGACCGCAGGCTGCGACCCCAGGCCCCCACCTCCTACCTCCAGACTGCAGATCCAAGGCCCTCCCTTAGTAGATCACCAGGTTATTGTCCATACAGCCGCTAGCACCGGCGTTGGAAAGGGTTTCCCAAAATGTTTTCACTGCTCTGGGTAAACAGCCTTAGATGGGCGGGTAGAGGGGATGGTGCACACTTGCTTGAAAGTTCTCGAAGATCCCAGGGGGCCTCGGTGCCGCAGAGAATCACCACCGTTCCCCACCGAGCCAAGCCTTTCCGATCCTGCCCAAGCGCTGTGCACCCACGTGCAGCCCAAGTGCCCACGATCTTGGTGGCAGCAGCAGTGGCCCTGGGTAGCCGGGATAGACGAGCAGCGGTGCTGTTTTCTCCCCAGTGGCCGCAGGAGGGCAGGAGAGAAGGACTGAAGGCTCTGGCAAGGACCGAAGGCTCTGGAGCCTGGTGCACCCGGAGGGCGGCCTAGGGCCGGGGTCCTGGATGGGAGGAGGGCGGGGGGGGGGGGGTCGTCGGGATCCACGCAGGTTGGCCCAAGACACCTTTCTGGGCTCCCGGCTCTGACGTCCCCTGTGACTGGAGGACCGGAGTCCTGAAAGTGACCAAACCCCGCCGCTGCGTCCCGTGCCCGCGAGGACTCCTGAGCGAGGGGGGTGTGCCAGTCGAGCAGCTCCGCGGCCCCGAGAACCTGGGGACAGTCACTGCGGCCTCCGGGGAAGGCCGCTCTAGGAAGAACCGGGGCTGCTGCTCCTGCGTCCCTCCTTTTCCTCAGGTCCGAACCCCGCCCCAGCATCTGGAGACCTAGTGCTTGCAGATACCGAGGCCTGAAGGGGTTGTGAGCCTAAAGGACCTAAGTTTAGAACGTAAGTGGAGTATGTTAAGCCCGAGCTCTCTGACTCAGAACCTTTACATTCTGAAGGAGGCAGCTTTTTAATCTAACTGGCTGGACGCCGTTCCTTTTCGGTTTTCTCCCACCGCGGCCCCTCCACACCAAGTCTCTCTCAGGACAGACTGGCGCACATTTCCATCCTTCCTCCTCAAGAAGTTGTGCGGAGTCCCCTTCATCAGGTCATCTCCGTTTCTCCTTCTCCTTCTACTTCCATGTTTAATTCCTTACGCATTTGAACAAAGTTGGTTATCAATTCTAGTCCAGGGAGCTCTAACATGGATGGCCCAGGAACGGAGTAGGGGGGAAGCGGGCGGAGAGAAGCGATCAGCCCACCGAAACCCAAACTGCTTCTCCGTGGGTGTTCTACCAAGAGTAGATAGGAAATCGTCTAATAAAACATTTTCATCTGTTGAAAAACTGTATTATAAAATGGTTCGCATCAACTTGTTTCCCTGATAATATTTATTTTGAAATTTCAAAAGCCTTATGGAGCATGTAAAAATTTTAGGGTCATTAAAACTAGATTGGGTTCAAAAGAACTGGGAACCATTTCTGTTCGGATGTAAATAAACCGTCAAGTCAGAAAAACCGAAAAGCACCAAGACGGGGAAACAATACAATACAACACGTTTTCCCCTTTCCCCAGGGGAAAACGACCTGGGGACTGGTCACGCAGGCCTCCACATAAAGTCCTGGTCTCCCTCTTCCTGTCCTCGTCCTGTGAAGGACACCGTGTGTGACTGAGGAGAGTGCTTGGATCGTCCCGGCCGGGTCCTTGGAGTCGTGAGCTGGGAGAGGCGGCCGCAGCTGACCGCGTGGCCTTGCCCATCTCGGATGAACACACGGCTGGGCAGCCCGCAGGGATCTGAGGGTGCGGCTGCTGCTGAACGCGTGGCCCAGGGCCCCGAGGCACGCACATGCGGGCCACTCCTCTATGCTAGGACTCCAGTGGCTTCGGTTCTGGGTGTCTGCTCTTCCAGCTTGGCAGTGGCCCAGGCCCCCGACTTTCCACCTTCCTTTAGGGCTTTGTTTCTGGCACTTCGGCCCCTTCATAACATCTCCACCAGAGAGGGGGCAAGAGAACAGGGAGCTGGGGACTCCAGTAGGCCTTGCTCGTCTTAGTCCTTCCGGGGCTCAGGGTGGTGGGAAAAGAGCTGTGCTGTTGGCTAAAATGGGATTTGGGGATTATCTGTGGGTTTAATCTGGTCTTCTCACATCTACCATTTCCACAAATAATTAGAGATTACTAGGAACATTTAGAAGTTACATTAGCCTTAGAGAATTTGGAGAAAATCTAAATAGGCTTAAATACCATCTTGGAATCCAGAATGTTAAGCTCTACACTCCAGTTAATTAACATTTTTAAGGCCTTCCCCTGACCCCCCTCCCCAGGGTGTCTAAAACCACTCCAATGTAACAATGTACTGAACGCGTTTTAAACATGTTTTGCAGGAAGGGTGACCTGAGTAGAAAAGCAGTTAATGCACCACTGTTGCATTGCCGGAGAACAGGCCAGACAGAGCCCGCCACTTGAAACTTCCGTTCTCCAAAGGTGTGTTCGGATCCCAGAGGTGTTAGAGGAGCTGGTATTATCAGCATGTGTGGGAGACCCGCAGGTAGAGGGTGGTCCATGGAGTCGCACCCCCCCCCGTGAGCACATGTGTGCTGACCCTCCTCCTGGTGAGGGCCGCGGACACGGTGGGCAATGCTGAGAGAGGGGGCGCGGGGTCTGAGGGTCTGGAGGGCTCCTTCCAGAGAGCTGGAGTGAGGCAGTGGCATCCTTTTCATTATTCTCTTGCCCGTGAGAGCCCTGCATTAGCACTGACATGAACACGGCACCCAACTATTGCAGGATGATTAAAAATCTGATAATAATAGTACCTTGTGGGTCTGTGGCGTCTGCAGCTCTCGGAACACTATTATATGTTCTCTTACTGAGTCGTCAGAACAACAGTGAGGTAAGAAGGATGGATATGATCGTCCCCACGTCTTTCTGACAAGGGACAGACACAGTCAGAGAGCTGGTAAGAGCAGAGCGGAGCCGGCACCCAGGCCTCCGGACCCCTGCTCCTTGTGCCGTTCCATCTCCGACCGTGACCAGGCATCACGGTCGTTTCTTACCAGACTGCTCGAGCACGCTGGCCACGTGTCCTTCAAGCGACTGCTACAACAGGCATGCTAGTTTGACATGAATTGTGTACATTATATTTATAAAAAATTTTTAAGTGTCTTTTTTTTACTAGCAATAATTATTGTTTTTTTAATTAATACATTGATTATAAGATTTACAGTTAAGATTCTACAAATCTTGATATGGTCATGAGATCATGAGATCGGTGAACAAGATCATGTGTCTTAGAATTTCTAGGACAATCTTAATATCAAATATATTATCCCCTGGTCAGAGAACTAAAATACTGTTTTGGTAACTAGATTACTCAAAAATAAATATTGCAGGTTTTTTGCAGTGAAAGATGGAAAGAAGGAGAAATTAAGAGAACAAAGGATCTAATGGACATGGTGGTTCCCAAACTGGGGTTCCTGAATACCTTAGATATTTGACCGTGGTCTTTTTGTACACCCCAAACCCTCAATAGACATCTTATTCAGTGTACAATCACAAAGATGCTAAAATATAAACAGCATGCTTTTTACTGACATTCGAATACAGTTGTCTCCATTTTCCCACCCCCCTTCCCCTGCCTTACCCCGCAATTCTGCCTGTCAGTTGTGTTCCCCCTCCATAGTGATCAGCAGGGTTTAATACAGCCGTGTTGGACAGTTTCCCCAGGCCACTTAAATTCCCTTAAAAAGTATCACTTTATCCCACTGATCTTCTTTTTCATCACTAGAATCCTAGTGCATGTGGAGATAGTCCCCAAAGGAATGGGTCAAGATCTCAACTTACAAAAAATTTGTTTAAATCCCCCCCCAAAAAACCCTGGCACAAACAAAAAGTTTAGTATCTAGGATAACTGCAAATATTTCTCGCTATAGGCACTTTTTGAAAGATTGATAAAAAGCCCTCTGACATACCCCACACAGTGACAGTCCAGTTCACGCTCAGAAAAGCATTTCCGCTTTTTCCATCAGCGCCATTCATATCCGAGAAGACAGACTTTGCAGGGGCCTCCCCAAAGTATTCCTTTAAACCTCCGCCAACCTGGGGAGAGAGCGGGTGAGGAGACTACATAAATATCTGCGTTGAGTTCTTGGATAGAATTGCACGATGGCCATATATGGTGAAAGGTAGATTTTCCCCTGTGACTATATTCTTGGAATATGTTAAAATGCACATGTCTCCACTTCTGCTCCCAAGAAGCTGGTGCACAGATGTTAAGTACTGGGGTGGTAGGATGCTGCAGTCTACAGTTTATATGATGTCTCGTAGGCCTCTAGAATGCGCTTAAAAGGCAGTGCACAGAATTAGGGCCCTAACCTTCTTTGACATAAATGTCTTTCTTTGGAGTCACACCTTGAAGGAAAGAGTAAAGATTTGAAATGAATCTTTAAAGGAGAAAATTAATGTTCTCAACCAGACTTACTATCCCCGCCCCACGCTTTGCAGTAAATCCTCTAAACGAAAAGTAATTCCCCGAACTATGGATCTCTACGTGAACGGTGCTGCCGTTTGGGCGGCTGCGCATCCCTGCGCCTGGCCTCCGACTCCCCGTCAGGCCGATTCTGCCCAGTCTCACTCACGTGCTGCTGCCTTTTACAACCCGGACACTATTCCCACTCAGAGGGTTTCAGCTTTGCAGAAAGGTGGGGAGGGACGCATTATAACTTTTATTTGGAGAATTATCACTTTGAGTTATTCTGATTTTTGCTGTAAACACGGATACCCTGAGAGAAACATTTGAAAAGAGTTAAAAGTTTTAGTTTAACAGCTAAATTTTCTAATTTACAATTTAAAAACAGAGCACAGGCAGCCTTTCTGACCATTAAAATATGATCCCCCCCTTTACACTCAATGAACTTTATTACAGTGAAATGTACGACATTGAGTCTAGGGCATTAAACAAAGAAGTTAAAAGGCTTTGAGGGGATTTTTTAAAATCCAGTTTGCTAATGTATAAAATGGAACTTGGAGAGACTTCATGGTGTTTAATATGTTTTTTCCGTACCTTCTAAACATAATAATCTCTAACCACCACTTGATCATTAGAAATTTATAGTCTCTATAATTTATGTCAACTTATATCTGGAACCTTTCTCTTTCCTTTTCTCTCTCCCTTTTTTTTAACAATGTTTGGCAGCCAACCGCTGGTGGAAAGTAGAATGTTTCACATTAGTCAGCTGCTCTCTTAAATTATTTCTATGAAATAATTTACTGTGGATTACAAATTCTTATATGACATTTAAAGTTAATGACCAGGCAGAGAGATATATCAAAAATACGATTAGTCACCTATCTACCTGACTTGCAGGGTTTCAACTTTCTGCGTGCTTTATAAGAATTACTTTTTAAAAAGATATTTTAGGGCTTAAATATTTGTTCACTAAACTTTTTTTCCCATTTTTAAAGGAAAATAAAAATAGATGCATAGGTGCTTATAAACTCTGTCCTCTAACTAAATATCCATAACATTCTTCTCTATTTCATCGTGGCCATTTTTGGCATGGGCACTGGTGTGTGGTCTGAGAGCAGAGGAACTGACAGTGATGAAGATCTCTTGCAGCATCATTTGCAGTCAAGATGTAGAAATCCTAACAAAATATGAGATTTTTGATGCAAGGAATTAGTATTGAAGTGGTGTGCCTCCAACAGAACAAGAAGTGAAATGAAACCCGGAGTTCCTTTTTCTGATCGTGGAATAAGCCTCTTCCTAATTCATTTTTATTCCTCTACATAGTTATGGTTAAGGCTTTTAGATAGTTCTTTGTTCAATTTCATTTGTCACCTCAAGAAAGTAAGATGTAGAGGGAATTTCAGGGGAAAAGGGGAAGGGTTTACAGGAACAAGTATAAAGGACACATGGACAAAAACTAGGGGGGTGGAAATGGGAGGGAGGGGGAGGGCTGGGTGGCTGGGCTGGGATGGGAACAAAAGACAGAAAACTTACTTGAACAACAATTAAAATTAAAAAAAATTAAAAAAGAAAGTAAGATGTAGAAGGATGGCCCTTAAAGTTGGATTGCAATTTTTATTTTCATGGGAGTGGCTCCTAGAACATTTCTTTTGTATCTCAAACAGATATTTCTTTTTCTCTGCCCTTCCTCTCTCTTCCTATTTAACAGTGGTTGCCTTCCCTCAGCTATTTATGATTCATTTCATGAAAGACTAGCTTTTCTCTGAGGGCACTAAAAAGGCTTAAAGTGGTTTTAGAAGCTAGCAGCCACAAGGAACTGTTTTCCTTCGTGCTGTAAAATAAAGTCATTGTCAATAACCTACAACCTGCAATAAACTATTAAAAAAGGAATTTATGATGGCTGGTTATTATCCTCCTGAAATAACACAGTTACAAGTCTGCCCTTGTCAGTCATCCGCAGGAGTCACGTGCTGGATCTCAAACAAAGGGAGGGTCTGGATGCACACAGAGCCTCACTGAGAATCGCCGGGGACGGCCTGGCCGGAGGGTCCCTTGTGCCCTTCACCACACTCTCAAAGCAGCTGAATAACAGCCACATGTGTATTTGATCCTGATTTCACAAAAAGGCACCTGTTGGTGAGGTGGAGTTTGAAGTAGGAATTAGAAAAATATATGCATGGCTGGTAACAGCAAATGATGTAGGAATGCCTGAGGGGTGGGCATTGCAGGAGTGGAAGGCAGGACTTTTCAAAGACAACTGGAAGCATGCTCCATAAACTTACTGCTGCCTGTCAACTCCTTTCCTTGTCTATGATGTTAATGAAAGTTCCTCCTCTTTCTCGGTTTACGCTGTGAGCAATTCCCTTTGCTGTATCTGGGTTTATTTGACAAGCCACTTAGGGAGTCCTCTTTGGTGTCAGCCAGGAAAAAAAAGAAAGAGCATGCGATGTGGCTGCTGAGAGCAGAGCCATGTGGGCGGGGAAGGGGGCTGGAGGAAGACATAGAACTAGTCACCAAAGGTTGGATTGGTCTAAGGCTCGGGAACCAGCGTGGGTCTGCCGGTGTTGTGGGAGCACCGTAGGTAGGGGGTCCACCTCAGAGAGAGAGAGAGAGTTTTAGGGACTAAAGAATAATGAGACCGTGTGTGGCAGGAAAGGGTATGAGTTGGTCATGCAGGTAGATGAGGAGGAAGAAAGAGGAAGGAGGCAGGGGATTAAAGAGGCGGTGAGGGCTCTAGGCCAATTCATTGCATTCCAAGGGCTGAAGATACAAAAATTCCATGTTCTAAACCTTTATACTATAAATTGTCATTTCCTGAAAATAAGTGATAAAATTTCAGTAGTCAAATAATGGCTTTCTTTATTTAAAAAAATTGTGTCGTGCCTACAAATTAAAAAAGAAAAAGCTAAGATTTGAGTGAATAGTGCTTCATAGTGAAGGCTAAAGCAAAGAAAACTGGTTTGAAAATGAAAATGAAAATAGGAAACTAAGAACCATCAGTTTTAGGACATTGATTTATTAAAGTGTGTTCTAACATACTGTGCCATTCATTACTTGTTTCGGAAAGTTATCAGGAGCATATGCTGAGAACACTTTGAAAACCGAATTGCTTAGTTCTAAAGCAGTGTCTGGAGACAGCCCGGCACATGCAGCTTAAATCCCAGTATTCTAAAAACTTGGAAAAGCTTTGGTATCATCTGAAATGGCTGATTTTCTTATTTTGTGTACCTAGACAAATACTAATGATTTATGTAGGAAAAAATATGTAGTTTTAGAAAATTGAAAGTGAAAATCTAGAATTAAAATCATCACTTAACATAAGGCTTTGATTTGTAATTGTCTCAATATGTGATATCGTTTATCATTTGCTCATAGTATTAACTTTCCAGTTTAACAAGAGCTTTCTAAAACTCATCTCTAAAAAAACTAAAATCTACTAAAATATTGTTATAAAAATCCTGAAAACTAAACCCTAGTAGAAATAAATATAATGGAACAGTAAATGCCATCTGCCAAAGTAATGCTAACTTATATCAACAACCTGTCTAGTTTTTTTTTATGCAAAATTTCAGAGCAACCACTCCTCACAAACATTTATGGAATGATGGCCTGTGTAGCAGTGCCAGACCTTTAATTACTCACCCCATAAGTTCAAGGGTGAAATATTTCAGCAACATTCATCAAGGGTCAATTTTAAGGGATTGAAACAATCAATGATAGCCTTGTAATAGACTATCTAGCTTTGCTCAAAATTTTACTACAGAAAAATCAACTCCTCTGAAGCACCATATATTATTATAGCTGCTATCATGTTGCCAACATAAAATGCATTTAAGACACAAGGAAGAGAATTTCTTAATTAAATTTAGAAAAAAACACAGAAGACTGTTCATTCTTATAACATGGTCCTATTCCATGATTATCTGTAAATAGCCAGAGCAAACCAGCGTCCTTCTGCCTTAAAGATGAAAAGACACTGACATCTTTCTCCACTGAAAACTTATGAGAACTTGTCATTGTACCAGTAAAATAAAATCCAATAGAAAGTATTATATTCTAAGTATTTTTCTAATTATTACCTTAGGTATCTGTGGCTCTTGAACAGAAACATAAGTCCTTCATTTCTTCCCAACTTAAAGCTTAGCTACAAAATTAAATGCAAACAGTTTTCTGGTATTCTAGATGTCAGGGTGAGGAACAGAGATGCGAGAATTCTAAGCAAGGCTGTGGAGGGCCACAGAGGATTGTGGGAGCGGTTAGGGGTATGCTGAAGAATGCTCCTTTGTCTCCCGTTGTCCACTCCACGCCGCAACTTACTACTTTTTGCTAAAAGATCATTTTGGACAAGTGGAGCTGCTAATGCTGGGTTCATTATTACAAGAAAAACTGAACTAGCAATCTCCCATGTAGCCATTACTCGTTGGTAGCAAGAAAATGCTAAAATGAGCAATTATGGAATCATAATGTGTTAGAGCTGAAAAAAGACAGTAAGAGGGTCTCTCTGGGTATAGCTTTCAAGTAACTTAAGGCTAAACTGGGAAAATAATAACTCTTGACTCTCAATCTACAGCTGTTTAATATGTGAGTAGTTGAAATTGGTTTAGGCAAGGCATTATAGGTGAGAACATATTTTGTTAGATTTAGTCCTATTTCATAGTTTTCTATACCAAAATTTGGGTCCAGCACCCTGGAGTCCCAAGTTAAACCTGGAACACCTTTATCCTATCTAAGCCATAGGGACCAGTGCTATCCAATAGAAATATAATGTGAACCACACATGTAATTTAAAATTTTTTGTAGCCACATTTTGAAAAGTAAAAAGCAACTAAAGAAATTCATTTTAATAATAGTACATTAGTTCTTTATTGTTCTGTGACAATTTATCCCAAAGCTTACCTTAAAACACACACTCCTATGATTTCACGGTTGCTGTGGGGCAGTATGTACAAGCCACAGATCTGGACAGACTCGGGGTTTCCCCTGAGTTTGCAGTCATCGGCCTGGCTGCACCATCTGAAGCACTGACTGGGGCATGAGGATCTGCTTCCAAACGTCTTACTCATGTGGCTGGTCATTGGTGCTGGCTGTTCGCTGAAAGGCCTCAGTTCTTCTCCTCGTGACCTCTGTCCTCCAGGGCTTCTCTTCTCCATTTGGCATCTTTAGCGTGAGAGTCTGTTCTGTTCTGGTGATTGGGACTTGAGACAGAGACACAGAGGAAGCAAGCTTAGGAGGGAGAGGAGCACTCAAAATAGAAGTTGTAGTCTTTTGCCCTGGCTGGTGTGGCTCAGTGGATTGAGTGCCAGTCTGTGAACCAAAGGGTCGCTGGTTCCATTCCCAGTCAGGGCACATGCTTGGGTTGCAGGCCACGTCCCCAGTAGGGGGCACATGAGGGGCAACCACACATTGATGTTTCCCTCCCTCTCTTTTTCCCTCCCTTCTCGCCTCTTAAATAAATAAATGAATAAATAAATAAATATCTTTTAAAAAATGAAGTTGCAGTCTTTTAATAATCTGATCTTGCAAGTTATATCCTATTGAAACAGGGTGCAAAGTGGGGGTCCTCAAAAATATCCCCCACAGTCCATGGTTGGTGGATGGGGGGAGGGGATGATACATTAGTTAAGATACTTTTCACAACAATGTCAAGTTGACAGCTAGTTGATAGCTGTGATGCCACCTGGGTAAAAGATCTACATGATTTCCAGACTGTACAGTGACTCATGATGTAGCTGAGGGGTAGCTTATACAGCACCCATGTGAGAGGTAGGAGCCAGAGGCTCCTGTGTCACGGGTGCTCTCGCCCTGACTAAAGATGCAACTGAAAGAAGGTAAAAGATATGGGGGAACTGGCAAAAGTAGCACTTCATAGGAGGGGCTGGATATGAGGACATGTGGGAAGCTCCAGGCCAAGCGTTTAAAATGAGGGTGGGCGAGGGAGAAGAGAGGCAGCCATGAGGAAGGAGCCATGAAGTAGGGGGACTTAGCCATGAGGTCTGAGAGAGGAAGCAGCAAGCAGCTATGCAGTTTGTAGTGAAGCAGTCCAGCGTGAGGGCTGGTGTGTGAAAGAAACCATGCCGGCCGGGAGTCAGGATTCCACCATGTGGCCTAGGGTAGTGAGGAAGGCAGCTGTGTGGGCTGAGGAAAGGGTGTAAGGAGAGAGCTACTGGAGCTGTGCAGGAACCTGCTGAACCAAGCACGTATTTGTGAGAGATGCCTAGAATGCTGAACTGTGACCAGGGAGTGCTGACTTCTAGTTCTCTGAAGGATGTATAGAGAGGCTACTCTCTCCGGAAGTGTGCGTCCCTGGACCCCACCATGACCCAGGGTAACACAGCCATGTTTTCTGGACCACTGCACGGGGTCTGAGGACAATGTACCCCAGATCCTGAAGGAGACAGCTGCTGCCAGAGGGTGGCGACTATGAAATCCAAAAAGGTACTTTTCAGAGGGGATGGAGATCTGCTTGCATAGCCGGCTTAAGAACAGGTAAGGATATGGGGAACTTGGAGGCATGGTTTTGGCTTATACCCTTTAGGGGAGCAGGGGAGGTGCTGAGCCTTATGGGAGAACAGGGCTCCAAACAGGAGTGCCCCCAACTGCCCTGTGAAGTTGGAGTCCTGCAAATAAAAGACTATTTCCTTCAATACTAGTGATCGGGTCATGCAGCAAGGCGACATGTGGCCGAGCCCCAGTTTGCTCGGTTACACTATCACTTCTACCAGATTCTGTTCCTTAGAATTGAGCCACTAAGTCTTGCCTACATTCTAGGGGAGAGAATTACTTATAGACATGAGTTTGAAGTCACTGGGGTCATTTTAGAGGTTTGCATCAAGTTTACAGTAGTTACATCTCTAACACAAGGCGCCTTTGTTCCACAGCATGGACACAATGAAAAAACAGGACACACCTCACTGCTGGGTTGAGTACTGTCACGATTTTGGTTGAGTTGCCATACACTGCGGCTCAACCATGAAACCTGGAAAAACATTCAGTCGGTCTGGAACATAGAAAAATCCCCAAATATATAACCACAAATATATTTTAATCACCCTAATACATCTAAATTACTATTTAACATACAATTACTATAAAAATATTAATGAGATATTTTACTTTCTTTTTTTATACTAAGTTTTCAAACTCCGGTATGCATTTCATACTCACAGTACACACCGGTCTGGACCAGCCACATTTCAAGCATTTGTAGCCACACGTGGCTAGTGGCCACTGTGGTACAGCACACGTCTGCACCTTCTGCAGTCACAGGAAGATCCAAAGACCCTAACACAAGGCATCTTTTTTGCTAGGTGTTTAAATGATTCAAGGGATTTATCAGACCTGTAGCAAGTGCTTACTATGTACCAGGCACTGTGCTAACTGCGGGGAACCCCAAATCAATAGATCATAGGGCCTACCCTAAAGGAGCTCAGACAAATAAGTGGTTAAATTCTGAATCCAGAACTACCACTTTGGGTCCACCTCAGAGAGCTCTAACCTGTGATGAGTTCTGGAATAAAGCAGAGCTCAGTCTCTCCAGAGTCCCTGGGAGAGTCGGTAACCCTGAGCCTGGCCGGGCCAGAGCCTCTGACAGTGACCACACACATGATTCACTCCCCAACCTGAGGCTGTGTCTCCAGCCCTAAGCTGGAATCCATATGTTGGCCTGAAATCTGATTTGCCTTGGACATGGAGCAAGTTAAATATTTGTTTAACTCAGTACATTGTACTTTCCACTATTCTCCACAAACAGAGTCTGTATGGAGGGGAAGGGAGTTGTAGGGGGCACCTTAACTATTTCAGGCTTCTTGGGTGCCTTGGAGGGGCCCTGCAGAAACGCCAGTGCACGTCGGGCTTGCACCCACCTTCAAATATACATGACTAAATGTATATGGACAAAGAATGTCCTTAATGATCTCACCAGCTATGAATGGGTTTCGTATCAGAGAGAATTATTTTTAGTCTATTCTCTGTCCTAACTCTGAGAATGCAAACTTCTTCCCTTTTGTAGAAAGTATACATGAACTTGACTTGCATCTTTCTCACAATAAATGTCCTGAATTTTATTCATGGTCAGTTATAAAAATCCTGTGAGTATAACTTTTTTGCCAGGGCCTGCCAGAGAAGCTTCCTCTCTTCCAAAATAGCTATTTATTTTAAATGTTATTTATTAATGGTGCTACACCCGGCAGTTCCGTTAAAGAACTCTGGGTTTCACCTGGGGGAAATGCGATCTACTTTTTATTGGCAGTAAAGGCAGGCAGCTTCCTGAGCCATCTTTCTACCGATGTAAATAGTAGTCCTTTATTTTAAAGTTAGAGGAAAATCCATGCCTGTCTCAATGGGAAGAAGTTACTTTCGTTCAGATAGTGTTAGAAAAAAAAGGTCTTGAGTACTCTATTTTTGTCTTTATAAAAATACTTGTTTTTTTAAAAAAAATAAAAGAACTGTGTGAAGACAGTTTCAAGAAAAACAGTACAAATAAAATACATCTTTTTTACATGTAAAACCCATCTCCAAATTTGCATCGAGTTTACAGTAGTTACATCTCTAACACAAGGCGCCTTTGTTCCACAGCTTGGACACAATGAACAAACAGGACACACCTCACTGCTGGGTCGAGTACTGTCACGATTTTGGTTGAGCTGCCATACACTGCGGCTCAGCCATGAAACCTGGAAAAACATTCAGTCGGTCTGGAACATAGAAAAATCCCCAAAGCTGTTTGGCTGGAATTTGAAGGGTGAAATGAAAGCTTCTGTTCTGTGTAAATCTGTCCAGATTTAGTGTTTTACGGCATCAGACACTGTTCTGGGAGCCAAGAACTGACTCTGCCTAAAGGCTCCTCCAAGAAGAGAAACCCCCGTGCCCAGAAGGCTGAGAAAGAAATGAATTTTAAACATTCCATTGTAAATACAATTTACATGTCATTCTTTCACATGTAGGTGACTCCGTTCTAAAAGTTCAGTGTGTTCCTGTTTTGGAGGCTCTAAATAAAAATTACAAGAAAATAATATTTTAACTGGCCTTTGTGAAGACCAATGAAATAAATTAAATACTCAAGCTTGACCTGTGTGGTAGGGATACGCGACGAGTTCTGCACAGTTTTAGAATGCAAATTTAAGTCCACAGAATATACTCGAGCGAATATGTACGTATCTATATCTACATAGACACACACACTCTCGTACATAATATGCATAGAGACACTGGTAAAAATCTGTATTTTTAAAAAAGCATAGCTTTTATTGTCATTTATTCTAACATCCCACAAAACACATGTTTCGTTGCTGTAGAACAGGCAGTTATGAGGGTGGGAGTATGCAGCTCTTTGGAGAGAGGGAGACTCAAAGGTGAATAACATCTTTTAGCCTTTTCCATACCAACTTCGATTTGCTTCTTAAAAGTAGAAGCGGAGTCCATTCGCTAAACTGCGAAGTTAGGGATTTGCTTTAAAAACTGGAACTCCTTCCATTTGGTTGGGACAGGCGGTTTCTGGCAAACTCCCTAGGCGTCCAGTTCCCGAGAAGGCTTGAGCGGCCTGTTTACCCCGCCTAGTTCAGCGGGAAGGGGGTGGAGGCGCTTCCCATCCCAGGAAAGATCCTGTTTGCTGCCCTCTCCCCCCAGGCCGGCCCCCCCCCCCCCGTGCGGCTGGAACCGGAGGCGCGCGCCCTGGGCTGGGGCCGTGAGCCCGCTGCGCCCGGCGCCTCTCCGGCGGGAAGCAGGAGCAGGCCTTCGCTCGCTGGCTTGCGGGAAGTGTGGTCTTGACGTTGCGTCCCTCTGGCTGGGACTCTCGGGTCACAGGAGCAGCTGCCTCGAGTCCCGACCTGGAGCAGGAGACTGGACTGCGGGGCGCAGCCTCCCACACCCTCTGAACAGCCGGCGGGTGCAGAACGGGAAGGGGCCGGTGGAAGCCCTGGGGCCCCTCGCTGGAAGGGCTCCTCGCTGGAGGGGCTCCTTGCTGGACGCCCGGGTCCTCCCGCTCAGACCTGGTGGGGGCGGTTGGGGATAGTTCCTCCTAAAGTCCTAAACTCCTCGGGGCATTAGTAAATTACCCGCGGAATATCCTCACAGCCTAAGTGTCGCGTCCACGCGGGCCCAAGGCCTGGTGGAACGAGCCAGATCCGCGCAGGCAGGAGAGGTTCGGTGGCCGCCCTAGCGGAGACTTGCGGTGCAACACGTATTTTTAAACATTTTTAAACCCCAAAGCGAATTTATTGTAAACCTCACGAAGCTTAAGCTTTCGGGGCCTTCGCTTGCACTATCCATTTCAAATCCTTGGAGGGGTACTACCAGTTCTGGATTCCGAGCTGTGTTCATTTTTAAAACCACCCGTTGCCCACTGCGCTCAGGCCCGGTCCCGCCGCCGCCACCCCCGGACGCCCTGGTTGTGCGTCTGTTTGGGGCGCGGCCGGCAGGCAGAACCTCGGGGTGACTCTGGAACGCCAGATTGGCCTTTCCTGGACACAGAGTCAGGCTTTCTTACGTCGTTTTCACACGTCCGTCCTTTGCGGATAGTTTCGTCTATGTTTGAAACTGCGAAGGGAACAGGTCCACACAGCAGCTTAAGCAAAAGTGTTGCCAATTGCAAGGAAGTATAGATTCGATGGAATTTCTCACTTTACTAAGCATTTTTTTTTCTTGGTATAAGAACTTCATCTCTTGGCCAAGGTTCTGGAATTGAACATTAAATTTCATGGCTTTTATATGTTGTTGAAACCAGTGTGGCGTGATGAAACAGATGAGTATTAAATCTCAAAAACAAAACGAAACGAAACCCCATACGAAAGCCTCCTCTTTGACGCGGGCTGATTAAGCAGCTGGAGAGAGAAGAGGAAGGATCTCGGAATCCCGAGAAAGGGGCAGAAAGGTCTCCTGCGCTGTCATCAGAACCACCCCCCTTCTAGAACAAATAAATAAAGCGCTGATCGCCTCTGAAGTTGAGGCCTAACCTGAAAAGTGTGATGCAGCAAATTCAGAGAGCATCACCCATTTCTACACAAGGCGACTGACTGTTCGGTACTTTGCGAATCCAGGCTTTTAAATTTCCTGACTTTTATGCTCACAGAGGGAGGTGGAACAGGTCGTCCTGATACCCTAGTGCAACATAATGCCTTTCCTCACTTAGAATATTCCCAAACATGCTCGGGCCAAGAAAAAAAAATCAGCGGTCTGCAATCACAAACATTAAAAATCAATCTATAGTTATACACTTTGTTTTGTATTTAACACCGAGGGTGTTTTAATAAATGCTGCCATTACAAGGAAAATGAAAAGAGATTCAGCAAATGCTCTATGTGTTTCTTCCTCTATTTGTTACTCTCATTGGGTTTTCCCCAAACCAAGGGTGTGGAGCAAAGGAGAGAAAAATGTGGGCAAGTGTGCATTTTGCCAGAATCTGACACTTTCTATCTTAAAGCTTTGTCTCCACCGCAGTCTTGTCTAGTGAACCCACGCTGACACCGCTTGGCCTACTAACCGGGGTGTTTGCTGTGTAGACTCAGAACCCCGGGTGAGTTTTAGGCGACCCTCGCAGGGTGGGTGCTGTTATCTATCACCACTGTGGAGCGTCCAGGTGGCGGCAGCTGGCCCAGAAATTGTCCCCACCCTCCCATCCCTCCCCGCCCCCGTCCCCCACGTCTCCCAGTCTCAGGCCAACCTGGACACTTTTAACCTTGAGTTTTATTTAAAGCACAGAGTTTTCGCAAGCCAGTCCCTGTGCTAGGGCAGCAGGCCCCAGCGCGTGTCCTCTGCTGCTGGGGCGGGCTCCGCAGCTGGCGGATCCGTCTGGGCCACAGCTGTAGGGTCGAGGGCTCCTCTCTCGGACTCCAGTTCTTTCAGAAAACTCGTTTCTTGTCGGATGTGGTTTCCTTTTAATTAATCACTCAGGTCCGCGTGTCCGCCGCGCTGCCTCCCCACTCTTCCTCCAGCCCCACATACGATCCGTATTCGGAACTGAGGGCGCAGGACGAGCATCTGGGAGTTGCTCGGGAGTGGTCCCCGCCAGCCGCTGGGCAGCCAGCCACCATGGAGAGAACCCACTTGGTGATACTCGGTAAAATCCGCCTCCTGGAAGACCCACTTCCCCCTCCCGGACTGTCTAGTCAGTTGGTTATTCAGGCCTCCACACTTCGCAGTTCCAGGCCTCAACTTGGGTGGCCCGGGTGTTCGGGGCGGGCCGTTTCCGGCGGTCTCGAAGGCGGTACAAATTCCCGTCAGGTTCTCTCCCTTCTCCACCGTCCTTCCTCCCTCCCTCCCGTCGCCCTAGGACATGGCATCCCGCTGGCACAGCCCCCTTCTGCTCCCAACCGCACCCCACTGCTTCAAGGATCCCTCCAGGCCTGCCGTGGCCTTCTCGGGCACCGTGGCTTCCTGGGCTACGCAGGGCAAACCAGCCAACCTCCCAGAAAGTGCGGCCTCCGAAGGTTGCTGGCCGTTGTTGGACGAGGCCTGTGGAGTCTCTTCTCCAGAAAGCCCTAGTCCCAAACCGCAATGTCAGCCTATATTCAGGGCTGCGGGCCGTGTTGGCGAGTCCTGATGCAGCGGGTGAACTTTAAACACGTTTCTGTAGTTGCGTTTAAATCGCCTGCAACTTCTAAGCCACAAAGGGAGGCCTCCTAACCTGGCCTCAGCTTCCAGGGCGCAGCTGGATGTGGCTGGGGCCGCCTTGGGACTACGGAGTCTGCAAATGTAGCTCAGGCCGCCTCACACCGAGCTAGCTGGTATCAGACAGAGACTCCCGTTTGGGAGCTTTGGTGGGGCCGAATAGGCCCCTTGGGGCTCGGGGTGCAAACTTGAGTGTGTGACGACCAGCGCTCTGCTGCACCCGACGTCTCAGGCAGCCAGAGGACCAGTCCCCGCGCCACCTTCAGCCAACCCCCGCCACGAGGGCTCCCCCAGCACCGCCGCTGGCCCCGAAGCTGCAGCAGGCTTCTGAGGCGGCAGGCGCTGGGTTGGGAGACAATTCGCTCTTTTCCAAGCTCCAGGATGGCTGAACACACCAGCGGGGCTGCGCGCGTGGACGCGGTCCACGCTTGGCCCTGCGGCCCCCGCCCACCCACGGCCCACCAGGGCCGCATTCCCAGCAGCCCCGAGCGCTTCCTCCCTCGGTTACGGACCCAGACCGCTGGTCCAGCTGTTAAAACAGGGGGTGTCTCTTTCATTCTGGCTCACAAAGTCCCAAAGGGGAACGGGGGACCTTAATGCCTGTGTTTGGACACAAGCAATTATCCCTAATTATTCTTTTTCTTTTGAGCCTGCCCGTCCCGCCGGCGAGCTAGCCGCGGAGCAGGCCCCGTAATCCTCCCCGGTCGGCGGATCGCAGTGGGTTCTGTGCGGCCGGAGGCTCGGGCGCTTTCATGTCACTGAGGGTTTAGAACTGATTCAAACTCAATGCGATGGGGGAATTAACCCCAGAGCCCGGGCTTTCAGGGGCCTCTGATAAGAGATTATACGTGTTGATGGCAAGCTTTTCTTGACAAAATGTTTTCAAAGGGCTTGGAGTTGTTAAATCAAAGCGCCATTGAATTGCTCGGGACCGCCCCTGCCCCCTCCTCCTGCCCTTCCCCCCTCGCCACCCCCTTCCCCGCGTCCCTCGGCCCCCCCCCCCCCCCCCCCGCCCACCCGGACTGTCCAGGGCGGCCGCCCGGCCTTCCCGGAGTCGCGAGTCTCTTTCCTCATTCGGGTTTTTCCTCGAGGCCTCACCACGTGAAGACTGTTTGTGTGGGTGCTCCCGCTGCTGGGCACGTCGGTACCCCCTTTCCCGCCCTCTCTCCCTCCCTTCTCTCCTCGCACACACACTTGCTCTGGCAAAGAAAACACAGCCCAGATGGAAAACTCCCCCACCCCAACGTACATGTGTTTTGTAGAAAACGGAGGTGACAGGGTGGGATAACGAGGAGTAAAGGAAGCCTTTTGCTTCCCCGCCCCCCCCAAAGGTCAGCGCAGTCAGAGGGGTAGCCCTGGGGTTAAACAGTGCAGTGGACGGGGTTCAGATGTCCCGTGAATCTCACGGTCCCGCCCTGGGGGCCATAGGGGCCTCTCAAAGGAAGAAAGCAAGTGTTGGGAGAACTGTACGGATGTAGATTCTGCACTGAGGCAAGTTCCTTTATTCAGGGAATGGGTCCAATTTAGCAACGACAACGGCTTACTGGGTGGGTACCCGCCGAACCCTGCTAGGGTGAAATGGGGGCTGAAAAGGTCCTACAGCCACTAGACAGACGTCTTTCCTTGGGAAAAAAAAGTGCCCAATGTGTGAAACTGTTCACTGTCATCCTCTTCTTCCCCCACCCCTATGCCGCACATCCCACAGGACACTGGTCGGTCCCCACAGCTAGACTTCTTGGCCGATCACCCCACCCAGCTTACCTGACCCCATCTCCTGGACTGGAACTCCGCCCTCCACCTCCCTGGCTGCTCTGACACCCTGCCTGAATCCATGCCAGGAACCCCTGGGGTGGGTGGAGCAGGATCTTTCTCTTGGTGCCTTGGCCGGTGTTTGGGGTCCTGCTGGGAATGAACTGATTATCAGGAAAGCTGACTGTCCCACTCAGTATGCACACCCCACACTGGGTTGGCCCCCGTGGCATACCAGCTGCTGCCTGTGTGCACCGGAGTTCTGCAGCGTGTCCAGCCTCTGGGCTGTTGGTTCCCGATCCCATTTCCCCTTCCTGTTTACCTTTTCCTTCCCACTCTGGCTTTGCTCTGAGACCCAGCGGGCTTGTGCAGAAGCCTGCCCCTGAGCCCGCCCAAAGTTAACACAAAACTTGGTGCCACATTGGCATCTATTTTGTCTGCTGGCTTCCTGAAGGATAATCTGGTTCCTTGATTTGTTTTTCTGCCTCTTTCACAGTTAATGAGCTATGGGCCTCGTAGGATGCGAATTTCAGTTATGACTTTTCATTTTACATTTCTGTGAATTCTTAGGCTCTGTGTCTCCCAGTAACTGGCTAATACGTACTCAGTTATGTCTTTTTTAGCTGATGTTGTCTATCTAAGGTACACGTGGTTTTTGTAATCTTAATCTATTTCATTGGTAATATTTTTAAATATTTTATTTATTTATTTTAAAGAGGGGAAGGGAAGAAGAGTGGGAAACATCAATATGTGGTTGCCTCTCATGTCTCCTACTGGGGACCCTGACTGGGAATCGAACCAGCGACCCTTTGCTTCACAGGCCCACGCTCAGTCCACTGAGCCATATCAGCTAGGGCTTCATTGGTAATATTTTATTTAAATTTTTAGAAATAAATATTTAGAAATCAGTTGCATTAATTTTTTTACTTTATTGATTTAAGAAGGGAGGGGGGAAGACAGACAGACAGAAACACTTGCCCAACCAGGGACCAAACCCCCGCAGCCTAGGTATGTGCCCTAATTGGGAATCGAACCCATGACCTTTTGGTACATGGGACAATGCTCCAACTAACTGAGCCACACTGGCTGGGCTATTTCATTTAATTTTTTAATTCTGCATTGGTTACTGAGACCCACTTATATTTCTTTTTCTCATATACTGTTGCCTGGTTTTTCAAGTCTGTTATACTAAACTCATTCTATTCCAATCCACAAATATGTATTGAGTACTTCCTATATTCTAAACACCCTGAACAGTGAATCAAACGGATAAAAAAAAAAAACAGAAAAGATCGCTGCCTTCATGGAGTTTACAATGTAGAAGAGACACAGACACTAAAAAACTTAAAAAAATAAATGATATAGTACCATGGAAAGTGATAAATGTTGTTGTAAAAATGAAGCAAATACTAAAAAGACAGACAATAAAGTGTGCCGGAGGTGACATGGAGGCATTGTGGATGTCAATGTAAAACGGTGTAGCCACTTTGGAGAATGGTCTGGCAGAAGGTTAAACATGGAGTTACCACATGACCCAGCAATTCTACTCCCAAGAAAAATGAAAACACATGACCATACAAAAGCCTGTACATGATTGTTCATGGCATCATTACTCATAATAGCTAAAACATGGGAACAGCCCAAAATCTACCAACTGATGGAAGGATAAACAAAATGAGGTATATCCATACCAAGGAATATTATTCCACCATAAAAAAATGAAGTAGTCACACAGCCTACAACATGGATGAACCTGAAAAGTGAATGCTGAGTGAAAGAAGCCAGGCACAAGGATGTCCTAGTGTATGACTCTGTTTATATGTAACATGTCCAGAACAGGCATATCCATAGAGACAAAAAGTAGATTCACGGCTGGCCGGGGCTGGGGGATGGGAATTTGGAGGAAATGGGGAATGACTGTCAGGGCATGGGTTTCTTTTAGGGGGTGATGAAAATGTTCTAAAGTTGATTGCAGTGATGGTTGCACAACTCTGTGAATACACTAAACATAATTGAATTGTATACCTTAAATGAGTAAATTGCATGGTATGGATTATATCTCAGTAAAGCTCACAAAACAGTAAAGCCGGCTATGGTAATTAGGAGTGTGGCATCAGTGGTGGGGGGCATTGCTTGCAATTTTTAATAAAGAAGACCTGTTTGAGAAGATGACATGTGGGCAAAAATGTGAAGTGAGGGCGTTACCCATGTGGATATCTGGAGAAGGGCATTATAGGCAGAGGAAACAGCTGTAGCAGAAGCTGTAAGGTGGAAGCCTGGCTGTCTGAGGAACAGTGGGTAGGCTGGTGTGGCTGGAATGGAGGAGGAGGAGGGTTGAAGATGATGTCAGAGATGCATGGGAGGTGAGGTGTAGGGAAGGGTGTGTGGGTGCCATAAGCCTTTTCTGCCTTTGGGGCTGTGGATTCTGTAGAGGAAGCACATGATATGACTTAATTTTTAAAGGATTTCTGAACTGCAGGAGGGTAAGGATGATGCAAGGAGAACCAGTCAGGAAGCTATTACAGAAAAGTCCAGGTGAGAGAGAGAAGCTCAGAGCTGGCGCTCGCAGTAGAGGTAGTGATAAGTGTCATATTTTAGATATATTTTGGGGCACAGCCAACAGAATTTCCTGATGGGTTGGATGTGAAAAATAAGATGAAAAGAGTCTTCGACTACAAGGTTTTAGGGTTGAGTTACTAGAAAGATGGCGTTGCTAACAACTGGATGAAGGAGACTGGCATGGGATCAGCCGGTGGGAGAAAGAAGGTCGAAATTTCAGTGTTGGCCATGTAAAATTTGAAGTGTGTATTATGTATTCAAGTGGAGGTGTCTGTTAGGCAGTTGGATGTATGAGTCTGGGGCATGCCGGGAGGTGTGGTCTGGAAATAGAAATTTGGCAATTGTTGCCCACCGATGGCATGTAAAACTATGTGACTAAGACTAGTTAGGGCATGACCATAGATGGAGAGGAGAAGAGGATGCAGGGCTGAGTGCTGGTGGAACTCCAATGTTGAGAAGTTAAATTAAGAGGAAGCTAAAGAGACTGAGGAGTGAACAGTGACACAGGAGGAAACAGAATCCTGAAAGCCAAGGGAGTGTGATCCACTGTCTTTAAATGCTACTAAGAGATCAAGTACAAGTCCATTGAAATGATCATTTGGAGGACTTGAAAAGGGCATTTTCACTGGAGTAGTGAGGGTGAAAACCTGGTGGAAATTTCCATTTCAAAGAAAATCCGGAGAAAGGAAGTGGGGTGAGTGTAGACAACACTTTCAAGGGATTTTGCCATAAAATGAGCAGAGAAACTGGAGGGAGCTGGTGGGGAAAGCGGGGTCAAGAGGAAGTTTCTTTCGAGATGAAAGAAATAACCATGTTTATGTGCTAATGATCCAGGAGAGAGAGAGCAGTTGCTGGACAGATGTCCTTTCCTAGTCCTTAGGTAGTTAGGAGGGAATAATACCCAGTTTCAAAATGGAGAGATGGACTTCAGATAGGAGTGTGGATAGTTCATTTATAGTAACCTGTAGGAAGACAGAATATGTGGGCCCGTAGGCTGGACAGAAGGCCAAGGTAATAGTAGAAACCTGTGCAAGCCTTCTTCTGATGGGAAGAGGTGTTGAAAATATCAAAACAAAGAAAGGTACACAATAGTCAAGCATGAGAGCAGGAGATAAATGGATTAGGAAATGTGTGTCTATCAGGAAGTATTAAGGGTTCACTCGAAGTTCATGATCCTGAATTTAAAATGAGCCAATCAGATGGCTGTGTGTTTTCCTTTGGCAGGCTCACAGTAGGTGGAAATTTGGCTCTAACTAGTATCATGGTTTTGGCAACTGAGTAAGCCTCAGGAAAAGGGGGCAACGGCATTAAGGAATTCTGGTTGGGTAAAGTGGGAAGGGAGGGCAATACTAGGGCATGAGAGGCAACGGAAAATGTGGCAGAATCAGTGAAATGGAGGTCTTGGTAGGTCAAAGGGTTTACTGAATTCAGAGTACTAAAAAGAATGTGCCGGAAAGATGCAGGAGGCGGTGGTTAAAGAGGGGTTATGAAAAACTGAGATTGTGAAGGGTCCCAGTTACGGGGATGAGTGGGTAGAGGACAAGATTACTAGGGGGGAGGAGCTCAGGGAACCATACACTGAGACTATTGGAAGGGTCATTTAAGTGTGTGTTGGAATGACAGAATGGAGAGATAAGCAAGGAAATTACATAGATGGAAATCAAAATAACAGCTTTATTGCTAATGAGTGCTGTATTGGAGGACGTGGCGTGGGTGTTTGGCAATCATAGATCTTTCAGAACTAAACTCTAAAATTAGAATGATCCACACCCTGTGCCGCAGGCAGAACTGCAGCTCGCCCTGCAGAATGTGCGGCTGAGACTGAACCCAGAAGGCGGGTTCTCAGTGGGCAGGTGCACTCCCCAGAGGAGGGCAGGAGGCAGGGGCCTGCTCTACCCCAGACTCACCACTAAGACGAGTCACTCCAGCACAAGGGGCCACACTGTCCCAGTGACTGATGTCCCTCCATGTGCACACAAAGCTAAACTGTTTGATGAGGCAAACACAATTCTGATACCAAATAAATACAAACAAAAACTATAGATATTTTTGAAAGTACAAAAAATTTGAAAACAGAATTCAACATTATATGTTGAATTCAAAGAACAATATATAAATATAATATTTATCCAAAAATTCAAAGATGTTGCAATTTAAAGCAATACATTATAGTGATATAAATGTATATTCATGATCCACTAAGAGAAAATGTGATAATTTTAATAGCGATCCACATAAAAACATTAAAGGGCAACAGCAAAGAAGGACGCAGTGTCCACAACTGTGCAAAGACACATTTGACATGTTCATTTGAAAGTGCAGAACCAAGTTGGCCTCAGTAATTAGCATTATTATCATTTTGGATAATACAAGGTGAATTAAACTGAGATGAACAAATATTTCAAGTAATTGGTCAAAATGCCATTTTTGATAGATGACTGTGTGAAAAGAAGAGAAAAGGGAATTAACTGGAAACTGCCTTGGAGCGAAGCATAAGTGGAGGAAAATGTCAATTCTCTCAATATTAATGTGCAGTTTTAACCCAATCCCAGTTACAAAGTCCAACACAATCTTTCAAACTACAATAAAATATATATTTATTTTCAGAGGAAGAAGGAGAAAAGTGGAGAGAAACATTAATTCCCTCAAGTCCTCGACCCTCTAAGCAATTTTAATAAAGCCGATAGAAGAAATACAAATGAGTAGAAATAGCAAAGAATATTTTGAGAAAGAGGAGTAGTGGGAGCTGTCAGCTCTGAAAATATATTTTAAAATAACAACAATGAATAGGATCCCAGTACTGAAGTCACAGTAAACAGAGATTGCAGTTAAATAGAATAGAAAGCCCTGAGACAAATCTTACTGTACATAAGAATGTTACATGTGAAAAAGAAATTACAACCAGGTAAAAGTAGATTTAATAAACCCCATTGGGACAACTGATTACTATATAGGAGAATTATGTGTGTGTTCATACCATACTCCTCTCCCCAGTTTTAAGTGTAACTAAAGAATTAAACAAAAAATGAAAGAAAAATCATAGAAAACTTTAAGAAAATATGAAATAGTACTTTTTAGTTCTTTGGAGTGGTGAGCATGTTATATGCTTTTGAAGCAATGGAAGAAATCATAGAGAAAACAATCAACAGACTTAACACTATAAAAAGTGTACACTTTTGTGTACACAAAAATGGTCAAAATAAGAGGACATGGGGAAATGCATTTGTAACACACACACATACACACACTCCTCAACCAGAAAGAGGGTTAATACATATAATTATTTAAAGAGTTCCCTCAGAAAAAATAACTTATGGTATAATCATATAGTGGAATTCCATCTAGCCATTAAAATGAATGAAGTGCATCTTACAGTTTGTCAAAATAGATAAATCTCAGCAACAGAATGTTGAATTTAAAAAGAACGAGTTGCAGAGTGCTAAGTTCATTATATTTCAAAACTCACAAATCAGTGCTCTGTGTATGTGCATGTGCATGTGCTGGTCAAAGACTGAAAACAGTGAGTGTGGAAGGGAGAGGCACACAGCAACTGTGGGTGACTACCTCTGGAGGAGGGTGGGAAATGGGACACGGGAAGTGTGTGAAGGAGATCTAACTTTCCGTATTTCTTCTTTGTTCAATAATAAAAAGAGGACTTAGGAACTGACAAGGAAGAAAACCTTAAAACTCTAAAACATGTATGTGAAAAACACCATGAACAATAGAAGGAAATACACACATTAAAAGATATATGTACACCCACCTTAGTTATTAAAGAAGACTAAAATGAGATGCCGATCATATTTACTAAATTACTTTTAAAATTTTTTAAAGAAAAAACACTGTCTCACACAGTCCAAAAGTTAGTATGGTGTTTTAAAATACCTGTATAGCACATAGAATCTTACACTTTTGGGTTGGGAGGTATGGCCGCCTAGTGCAAGAACTTACAGGAATGTGTGAGATTGTTCTTGTCTTTTTCTTTTATTTACAGTTAAAACTATACTCATCATCACTTCTGAATCTCAGGAAAAAAATGTCTCTTTTAAAGAACTTCAAACATCCTAGAAACAAAGAAGACTCACGAAATTGGCTAAGGACAGAATCTCCCCTAAATGCTTGCTAAATAACCAACTCTTAATCTTTAAAGGTCCCTCAAGCAAAACTTCTAACCGTTAAATATCCACTAAATCCTCAAACTTTTCTTAAAACATTCAGGACGATTCATAACCCTGCAAATCAAACCCAGACTCTTGTGTAGACCCCGCCCACCTACTCCTGAGCATGCACGCACACAGCCACCCCACCCTCTGCGTTTACTTGTGGGTTTTTTGTTTTTAAGGACTTGTCAGTCAAGACGGAGCTCGTCTTTTGTGAAAAGCATGCCTCTTCTATACTGGGACCTACTCTAACCGCCCCTCTCCACACCCCCCTATGACTATCATCAACACTTGGCTTTTTCCAGTTGTTTTTTATAGAAAACAGGTGGGGGCACCAGTGGAATAGAGATATTGAAGCAGCCAGAGGCGTTTTTATTTTTGTTTTTGTGTTTTCACAAGGGAGCCCTAAATATATTGAATTTCTGGCTTGGCCTCGGCTCCTAAAGCTATTTCTTTGAGATTCCACTCTTCTCTGAGTTTCTTCACCCTCCCACTTCTCCAAGGCGGCTAGAAAGAGAGACAGCAAAGAAAAAGTTACACTTCCTTTGGAATCTAAATATTTGAGTTCATGAGTAAACGGAGACAAGTTTGTGTGACAGTTCTCACCGATTCATGTGTCATAGTGATTTCAGACTAAAATAGAAGGTGAAGCTGGCAGTTTGTAGATGTCTAAAAGAGAATGCCCAGACCCTACAGATTGATTTTGAAGGGGAGGAGTCGGGGTAACCAGGCTTAGTAACAAAGGAGTTAGCTGAACCTAAGGTGACCTGAAGCTGAGCTAAGGGTGCAAAGCAGGTGATTTTCTTAGATGAAAACTTTCCCTCCCAGGTAAAGGCAAAGATGGCAGCAATGAAACAGTAAGAGCTAACTGTCCTAGAGGCTGTACCCTGTGTGAAATACCATTCTAAGCACTTTACATGGCTTCATTCATTTAGTCTTCCTATACAGCTATGATGATGATATTATCCTCACTCCTATTTTGTAGACAAAGAGACCAAGGTTCAGAGAAATGATATAACTTGCTCAAGACAACACACCCAGGGAGCAGCGAAGCCCGGCTTTCCCAGGCATCCCAGCTACAAGCCACGTTATCGGCCCGGTGCTGCAGTGCCAGATACTTGACCAAAACCAGACGGGAAGAGGGGGAAAGAGAGTTAGGTTGAATGTTTTTTGTGACTCATTTCCCAGGTGTCTCTAAGTTTAGGGTAAGGATTCAACACATAGGGCGCCTAGTCTGTGCTGTCAGCTGTGAGGAGCTCTGTTTGGGGCCACACAGCCGAGTGGAGCTCACATTCTGGTGGGATGGAGACCGCGGCTGAACACTGGGGATATGGTGGAGTACCAGCCTGTGAGTTCCAACTGTTAAATATGTAGGGATACTTTTTGAAATAAACTTTTTCATTTTAGAACAGTTTTTAAGTGTAAAGAAAACTTACAAAGATAATGCACCAAGTCCCACACACTCTGTATCGAGTGTCCCCCATCACTGTCCCCCAGCCCATGTTAGTGTGGTACCTTGTTACGATTAATGAACCAGTACTGATCTATTAGTATTAACCGAAGTTCATGCTGCATTCAGATCTTGTTTGTGTTTGCCTAACGTCCTTGTTCTACTCCAGCATCCCACCCAGGATACCATGTTATATTTAGTTGTCCTTTCTCTTTAGGCCGCTCTTGGCTATGACAGTGTCTCAGACTTTACTTGGTTTTGATGATCTTGAAAATTCTGAAGAGTACTGGTCAGGTATTTTGTAGACTATCCCTCGATTGGTGTTTATATAATATTTTTCTCATAATTAGACTGGGGTTTTACAGTTTGGGGAAGAAGGGCACAGACTTACAGTACTATTTTCATCCCATCATATCAAGGGTACATGCACTCAACATGGCTTATCACTGTCATTGTTGACCTTGATCACCTGGCTGAGATAGTGTTTGTCCATTTTCCCCAACATAAAAGTACTGCCGCCCTCCCCTTTCCACACCGCACTGTTCGTGTATAGCTGCCAAAGTGAGCACCACACTGCACTCTTTGGAAGGAAGTCATTGTGCACAGCCCACATTAATTTTGTCAGCCAGTTATTAAACCTTTGGTAGCTTGAAATCAGGCAAGGTGGGAGTATTTACACCATGGAAATCAGCAAACTATAAATCTGGGCTCTTTTTGGAGAGCTGGGCTACCAAAACACCACTGGATGTGTGGCTTGGGTTGAGTCTCAGGAGACGATGGGTGGGCAGGTGGAAAGGCATTTGAATGAAGGGGCTCATTAGGTGGAAGTAAAGAAGAGGCAGAGGCAGGAAGGGGTACTGTGCTTGGAAGACATGTGTTGGGACTACAGAAGCTTGGCGCAGGCATGCAACCAGCGGGGAACCTGACGGGAGCTATTATCCAAAGGATTTTAGTATAAGCAAGACTAGAGCCTGATGGACCTACTTTTGTGTTTCCTTTTCATAGTAGTGTTAATACCATTTATTGAGCACCTCCGGTGTATAAGGTGATATACACACATACATAATTCAGTTCTTACAAATTTACAAGGTGGGTATTGTCAACTTCATTTACAGATAAGGAAACTTAACGGTTAAGTGACATCCAAAAGTACAACCAGCCAAAACCGGTTGTAAACCTCCTGTGTATCTCCAGAGCATGTTTCCACCAGCCCGCCTCTTCTGTTTTGCCCCTCCTTCCCCCCCCGCCAGTGTTGGCTTACTCACCAGATCTGTTTCAAGAGGGTGGTAAGGTGACTGATGGTGCATGTTAAGAAGTTGATTAGTGATGAGCGTGCTGCCATTCCCTGTTCTGGACACTCTCTCCAGCTTCTTGCTCGTGGAAACGAGGGGGCTCTGGCTGGGACAGGAGCCCTGCTGGAGATTCTCAGGGTTTCACTTTGAGTCAGGTGAAGTACACTGACATTTTACTGTCTGGTCTTCAATACCAAAATCTTCCTTCTTAATAATTCTGATTTTTCCTGTGACTGTATCATTAAGGAAGCAGAGATTAGATTTCCTCCCCTCTGTGTTTCCACTGAACTCTGAGTCTGTGCTGTCTTTCTGGTTTAACTTGATGCTTGACTTCATTCTTTTTGAAGGCAATTTTTAATAAACTTATTCTTTTAAACCCTCAGCACTATTTTGTTTTGTTGTTAATTTCTTTTGCTGTGCAGATGCTTTAAAAATGATTTTATTTATTTATTTTTAGAGAGAGGGGAAGGGAGGGGGAAAGAGAGGGAGAGAAACATCAATGTGTGGTTGCCTCTCATCCACCCTCTACTGGGGACCTGGCCCTCAACCCAGGCATGTGCCCTGACCTGGGAATGGAACCTGCGACCCTTTGGTTCACAGGCAGTCAATCCACTGAGCCATGCCAACCAGGGCAGAAGCCTTTTAGTTTGATATAGTCCTATTCATTTATTTTTTGCCTTCACTGCCCTTATATTTGGGGACAAATTCATAAAATATTCTCTATGGCTAAGGTCCATTAGTTTAGTGCCTCTGTTTTCTTCTATGAAATTTATTGTTTCACAATAAATTAGGTCTTTATATTTAGGTCTTTAATTTAGGTCTTTATATTTAGGTCTTATATTTAGGTTTTTAATCCATTTTGAATTAATTTTTATATATGGGGACATGTAACCACTTTCTTTGTTTGGCATTAGGCTTTTTCCAGTTTTTCTCAGCATGATTTTTTTGAATAAGATTTCTTTTCTCTATTGTGTTTTTGGTTCTTTTGTCAAAAATTATTTGCCCATATAGATGTGGTGTTATTTGTGGACTCTCAATTCTGTTTTACTGGCCTGTGTGTCTGGTTTTCTGTGAATACCATGTTTTTTTTATTATCATGGCTCCGTAGTATAATCTGAAGTCAGATAGTGTGGTTCCTCCAGCTTCATTCTTTTTTCTCAGGATTGCTTTGGCTATCTGAGGTTTTTTGTGGTTCCATACCAATCTAATGATTTTTATTCTATTTCTTTAAAATGCCATGGGGATTTTGATGGGGATTGCATTAAATCTGTAAATTGCTTTGAGTAATATGCCATTTTAATTATATTGATTCTTCCAATCCATTAACACACAATATTTTTCCATTTCGTTGTGTCTTTTTCAATCTATTTTAATAATGCTTTGCAGTTTTCAGTATATACATCCTTCACATCCTTTGTTAAGTTTATTCCTAGGCATTTTATTCTTTTGTTTAAAATTGCAAAAGGAATTGTTATTTTTTCATTTCTTTTTCTGAAGTTTCATTGTTAGTATGTAAGAGAACAATGGATTTTTGTGCATTGATTTTGTATCCTGCAACCTTATTGTATCTGTTTATTGTTTCTAACAGTTTTTGGGTGGAGTCTTTAGGGTATTCTATATATAGAATCATGTCACCTGCAAAAAGTGACACTTGTACTTCTTCCTTCCCAATATGGGTGCCTTTTTATGTCTTTCTCTTGTCTGGTTGCTCTGGCTAGGACTTCTAGAACTAGATTGAATAAGAGTAGTAAGAGTGGGCATCCTTGTCTTGTTCCTGACTTTAGAGGAAAAGCTTTCAGTTTTCCAACATTGAGTATGACATTGGCTGAGGGTTTGCCATATATGACAACAAAACAAAAAGGCAACCAACTGAATGGGAGATGATTATTTGCAAACAGCAGCTTCAACAAGGGGTTAATATCCAAAATATATAAAGAACTCATACAACTCAACACCAAACAATCCAATTGAAAAATGGGGAGAGGACATGAACAGACACCTCTCCCAAGAAGACACAGAAATAGCCAAGACGTATATGAAAAGATGCTCAACTTCACTAGCTATTAGGGAAATGCAATTCAAAACTATGAGATACCACCTCACACCTATTGGAATGGCAATTATTAACAAGATAGATAATAACAAGTGTTGGAGAAGTTATACAGAAAATGGAACCCTCACTCACTGCTGGCGGAAATATAAATTGGTACAGCCACTTTGGAAAACAGTATCACCCAGCAATCCCTCTTCTGTGTACCTGCCTGAAAAATTTAAAAACATTTATTTGCAAAGATATATATACACCCCTACATTCAATGCAGCATTATTCATAATGGCCAACATATGGAGACAACCAAAGTGCCCTTCAGTAGGGGATTGGATACAGAAAATGTGGTGCATTTGTACTATAATTACTGCCATTTGTGACGACACAGATGGACCTTGAAAATATTATGCTAAATGAAATAAATCAGTCAGAACAAGCCAAGAACCGTATGATTTCATTCATATGCAGAATATAAAATGGATATTCATAGACACAGACAACAGTATGGTGGTTACCAGAGGAAAGAGGGTCGGGGTGGTAAAGGGTAAAGGTCACCAAATACATGGTGAGAAGATGATTTCACTTTCAATGGTGGGAATACAATGCAATGTATAGATGACACATCATAAAAATGTATACTTGAAACCTACCGTATTTTTTGGACTATAAGACACATTCCTCCAAAATTTGGAAGGAATAATGGTTGTTAATGCTGCTGTTGAGTTCTGTTTACATTTATATTGGTGAAATATTATGTTATTTATGTTATTAAGTATTTTACCACATTTTTTTGCTTCAAAAAATTTTTTCCTATTTTTCTCCTCTAAAACCTAGATGCATCTTATGGTCTGAAAAATGTGATATATTATCCTATTAACCAATGTCACCCTAATAAATTTAACAATGAAAAAAACTCAGCACTAGAATTAATCGTTAGAGTTTTGGTTATCTCTACAAAATTATAATCTATATGCATCCTGAACAAATGCATATAAAATGCAAGATATTCCATTAAAAATTTAGACATAAAAATCACTTAGAGTTCATGTCATATTTAAGGCAAATGGAATGTTACTTGACCTGTTTCTATTTGAGTTATTCAGGGGGTTTAAAGATATTTTGGGGTAAATAATATCAAAGAAGCTTTAAAAGGGACCTGAAGGCACGGCGGGGGGCGGGGGGGAGGGTAGGCTGGGATGGGAGTAAAAGACAGAATACTGTAGTTGCAAAATAATTAAATTAAAAAAAAGAGAGAAAAAAAGGGACCTGAAGGGACCTCAAAGAAGATAGGGATCCGGCTTGAATCATAAAGAATATTATATTACTTTACTAAATTTAAGTTACTATTTTAAACTAAGACTTCTTTGGACTTATTAAATCTGAGCTATATTTAGGAACTCTTCTTAAATTATGATACTACTATTTTTACTTTCTTCTTCTGACATCATTGAGACCAATTCTAACAGTACAATTACTGGTGGGATGGGCAAGGGTTACACTCAAAAGAACTTTGTTTTATTTTGCCCATTTCCCTCTCTGCCCTGGTTCCTGCCCAGTCCCAGATGCCTCTTTTACTCAGATTGGGCCTGAGATGACTGGACAAGGGACAGACACCTGACCCAATGGGGAATCAATTTATAGACCAGATGAGTCAATCCTCCCAAGAGCACTTACATTCGGAGACAGAGTTTGAGTGGGCCTGTTGATGAATGGTGATGGACCCAAGTTCATAGAATCAGAGAGCTGGAGTCAGTCATGTGCCAGCTGAAGTCATGAGGTGGTCAACCACAGGAAGCAGTAGAAGCTGCTCCATGGAGAGAGGTGAGAGAACAGAGCCAACTTATGATGAGGTAGGCAGGAGCCAGATTTCACAGGCCATGATGATGGGGGGGCATTTGTATTTTAGATTCAGTACTTGTTCATCTGTTTATCATAGCATAATAAAAATTACCCTTTCATTATATTTTATTATATTTTTCTTTCTTTTTAAAAAAGATTTTATTTATTTTTAGAGAGAGGGGAAGGGAAGGAGAAAGAGAGAAACATCAATGTGTGGTTGCCTCTCACGTGGCCCCCACTGGGGACCTGGCCTGTAACCCAGGCATGTGACCTGACTGGGAATCGAACTGGTGACCCTTTGGTTAGCAGCCCACACTCGATCCACTGAGCTACACCAGCCAGGGCTATTTTATTATATTTTTCAAGGGCCTCATGTCTTGATAATTTTTTGTCCATCCTAATTAATCAGACATCACTGCTAATTATTTCCTATGCTTATAAACTTTAGGGTATATAATTTAGACTACAGTTTAGGTAGTATAACTCCAGCTTTTAAAGGGAAAGAAACAACATGTTTCAACTGATGGGCTGGATTAAAAATGGCTGTAAATTCTTTAATAATCTTCCTATTTCCCCTCCCTTTGAATTTGCCCTGGCCTGCAATCACTCTGGCCAATAGAAGGCAGCATGAGTGATGTGATCCAAGTACTAGGCTGAAACTTGAAGAGAACTGGAAGCTTCTGCTGGGAGCTCGCACAAGCTTCCTTAGGAGAAGTTTAATTACTCTTCTATCGAGACCACATGGAGAGGCTTTGAAAACTACATGAAGAAAGGGAGGGGCCCAGTGGAGCCCAGCCTCTAGCTGTCCCCATCAAGGTGCCAGGCACATGAATGAAGCCATCATGGAGCCTCCACACCAGCCTGATCGCCAGCTGAATTGCCCCAGGACCCCAGTTAATGCCACTGTTGAGTTAAAGAATAGCCTCCCAATCCCTGCTTAAATTCCATGCAACGGGAGATACAGTAAAACTGCTTGTTGAAGTCAATAGTTGTTGTCTCCAGTTTGGGGTAGTTTGTTACATGGCAACAAACAGAATGGTTTGCATCTGCATTCCTCCTAACATGAATGACTAAATGCATAATTTATATTCAGCTTTTAAAAAGAACCTGAAATATATCGTTTTTTTTTACCAGTGGGAACCTTATATGGGAACCACAAATTTGCGGTCTCTCTCATATGTATCCTCTTGGTGCTACACCGTCCCATAGAATCGTCCTCTTTTTCTGAAGTATTAGTCTTATCTGCATTATTTGTGCCCAAGTCTACTGGTTGGACCTCCATCACCTCTTTTTCATTCCACCCCTCCTCTCCTGTCCCACAGCTGCTGGTCCTGTCAGGCCTCCCAGTCACACACGTGGACAACTGCAACACCTTCTAACTGTGGGGGTCCAACTCTGTTCTGTTCACTGCTGTGGCTCAGCATCTAATGTTTGACATCACAAGGCACTCAAAAGATATTTGCCGAATGAATGAGTGAATGAATGAATGCATGAAGTGAAATTCCCACTCCCATCTTCAACCTGCCATCTGTATCCCTATCTTGCATGCTCCTGTCAGGATTATTGCTCTAAAACAGAGATCCGTTTATATCACTTATCAAACAAAAAAGGCTTAGGTGACTGGTCCTCATTGCCAAAAGACCAAACCCTCAAAATCACCTTCACATGTATTGGGAATTTGATCCCAATCTGCCTTTTAGGCTCATCTCCGAACACTAAGCCCATTCACTCTGAAACACCATCTCCTGAGACACCATGCACTCCCTTTGCTCAAGCTTTGCTCTCCCTACTGGGATTTGCCCACTGGCCACCTTCTCAGTCTTCAAACCATACCCCAAATGTCACCATCCTTACTTGTCCCTGATATTACCTTCTCCAGCTAGACATCATCCCTTCTGAGCTTAACATGCATTATTCGTATTGCTCCTATGGGCCCTCCCATGGATACTCAATGGCTTGCATACGTCTGTCTCCTCCAAGGGATGCCGCACTCCCTGAGGGCACATGGATTGCATCATATTTATCTCTGTGTCCCTGGTTCTTAACATGGAGTCATGTATGAAATTAATAATGGAAACTTAAATCTAGGTGCTCACAATGTGCCAGGCATTTTACATAATGAGCTCTTTAATCCTCAAAATAACCATAGGAGTTAGATCATACTGTGTTTCCTTTTTGAGAGTTGAGGGCCCGGCCTCACAGAAGCTCAGTGAACTGCTGGGCATTGCCAAGGTGGCGAGCTACAGAAGAGCCCAGAAGTGAACCCAGGCAGCCTGACCCCACAGCTGGCCAGGAGAACCATTGCGCCTCCTGGGTCCCAGCAGAGTAGCAGTTGACAGCTTATTAGCATTCCCCAAGGGAACGCTACTGTCTGGGCCCCTGGAGCACTGAACTTGGGCCTGGGCATTTTTCAAATTCCCTCGGGACGGAGAATCCTGATCATAAATTTCACCTGAGGCATTTATTAAATATCGAGATCACCCTGCCTATCTTCCAGAAACGTCTGTGTCAGTAGATTACGGTGGAAGCCCAGCAATTAGTGGTTGAAGGTGCATCCCAGGTAATTCTCATCTCAAGGCTAGGGTTTCGAAGATACTTCAATCGGCCTTTAAACACTGACCCACCAATGATGATATAAAGACCATGTGGAAGCTTTTTGGCTCTGTCACCATGCGGATGAGACTCGAGACTTCATATGCACCATTTTTGTGGGGAACTGGGCAGGTGTTGCTGACTGGATCCCACAAGTACACATCTCCAAATCTGTCCACTGAATGTGCCTAACATCAAAAATCGATATTTCGGCAGAACATGGAGTGACAGAGCAGATAATATAGTGAGACTCTCGTCACTGCCTTCTTTAGATGTAGACTTATAAAACACCTGATGTAAGGCAGCCATTGGGCCTGTGTCTGCCCCTTTCCCCTCAGAAAGAACTCACTCTGTTCCCTTTTGATAGTCTCTTGCCTTATCACTGAGTTTCTGGGGTCTTGGCCAACTCATTTCTGAGCTATTTCATCATCATCGTTTTGACCGGTTTCATTTTATCTTTTCTAATGGTTGCACTTAACTGAACTTTCCCAAGATTCAGAGGAAAATGCCTCGTCTTTCACATGCATTGCATCTAGTTTGACTCCTATAACCAGGAAAAATCTCTCCTTTGTTGCTTTCTTCTCTTTTCCCCCAAGAAAAGTCCTGAATCTATTTGTAGACAAATGTTCCAGTTCTAGAATTTGCCCTGCCAGAATAATCTTCCTAATGGGAAATCTAATGGGGCCTCCCACTGACAGAGGAGACCACCCCATCTGCACCCAGGGACGAGAAACACTCCCAGCCCAGATGTAGAGAGATGCAGCAGATCAGAGCTTGATGTTCACTCATTGCTTATTTAATATCCGAACATCTTTTTCTAAAGATATTTCTATTGAACTCATTTGTGGTGTCACCATCTGGAACCTATCAAGCCTCACCCCACTGAGGTAAAGCCCTATTGCGTCTTTTTTTCCCTTTCATGGGAGCCCCGTGGGCAGGGAGCCTGTATCTCTATGTTTAGCACAGTTCCATGCCGAGGCAGCTCGCAAACACATGACGCTCTCTAAATACAGTGTTGTGTAGACACACGAACAGGCTGTCCTCACTGATGCTAATGAAAGTTTACATGGGGCTCTACGGGGCCTCCGTGACTGCATGACGTGCGGTCCTTTTCATATTTTAAAGTGGCGAATCAGGGTTTTAAGAGATAGTAGGCTGTCCAAAAATTCATTTATTTCATTACAGCCAGTTTTTAAATTGGGCCAAACCTTCCAACGTCTAGAATCAGACCTATGTCTAAACCTACAAAGGAAGGGCTTTGTCAGCTCTCAAGGACACAGACCAACAAGGCCAGCAGCATGCTCCTGACAACCAGCCAAAGGAAATGGAAGAGCTATCCATGTTGGATGAGAGGGACAGATTAAGGTGAAAATTTATATCTTGGTGGGAAGAGTACTCATATTTTGCTCAGCAGGTTTATTGTCTTTGTATTTCACAAAGTGTTAAAAATTTAATTTCTACCCTCTGGGTGTTCATAGGGAAGTTTCTCTGATGTGGTCTAGTTGCCAGATGAAAAATGAGTCTTGATTTTTAAATTTGTCGCAGATAAGGCAAAAGAGGATACAATTCATTCATTCAAAAGTTTCAGAAACACTTGTTCTGTGCCAGGTAACTTGGTTCCTAGAGAGAATAAGCCAGGCTTACCTTCCTCACAGGGCACACTGTGCTCACCTCAGGTAGTGGGCGACATGGGGCGAGGTATGATGTCTTACAGTAACACGTTCCAGGCTATGGCACCCAAAAATTACCCATTCATCTGGCGGTAAACTCATTTTCTTGTATGCCTGATAAACATTGCACAGAGGTATTGAAAAAAAGTGATTTAGGTTTTCTAAAGAACAAGAACGAGATTGAGTTAGCAAGGAGGAAAGGAGGCAACCCTGTTCTGCTTTCGACCTGAAGTACCAGGGAGAGGAAGTGAGGGAGCCGTGAAGCCCTTAGGAAGTAGCTGATTCTCACAGAACTGATCCCCTTGCAGGCAGTCTCTCCCCTCTCCACCTGAGCAGCCTTGAATTTCACAGGTAAACCAGCAAGTGAGTATGACCAGCAGGTTCGCCTACTCAGAGGCCCTGCCAGGACTAGGGTCAGGGCAGGAAGCGGTTACTTCACGTCCCTACACTTCCATTCTCCTCTCCCACCTGCTCCCACAACTTCACTGCTGTACCTTTCACACGCCCCTTGAGAGGCTCCCTCCACGTACCCGCATGCTCATTATTTCCGTCATCTGCACCATCAGCACGGTGCTCTGCTTCGGGCCTTTTGGGGGCTCATTCGGTACAGCGCTTGGCAGCAAAGGGCCATACAGCATGAAATCATATCAAAAAACATTTTGTTGACATAAGGACTGAGACACCATTAGGATCCAGATGTGATACTATGTCATCTATTTTTCATATATAAAATTGGTGGCTGGTTGCTGATGGTTTGTTTGCCTGCTGTCCCTAAGATAGACACAACATGAGAAAGCACTGTCCTAGCACAGAGTTTGGATGTTTCCTAATATTGATGTAAAAGAATGTTTCTCAAAAGGGAAGTGACTCAAGTGAGACTATCATATGCATTTCTCCATTTCTTTAGCGCTCATGGACCTGGCACATGAGAGAGAAAGAGAGAGGGAGAGAGAGAGAGAAAGGGGAGAGAGAGAGATGACAGACAAGTCAAGTCAGCGGGTCATGACCCCACAGGGTGGAAAATCCTGAAGCAGAGGTCTGTACAAATACATTGGAGGGTCAAGGAGGAGTTACCTGAGACTACCTGAGCGAGACCAGGGAAGAATCAAAGGAGGCTTCTGTATATTAACCTTCTGTGCTACAACCCTGCTATACTCACTCGACAGTTTTAGGAATATTTGATCACTTCTTTGGGGTTTGCTACACAGATGATGTGTCTTCTGCAAACAAAGACAGCACCACTTCCTTCCCAATCTGTGTACCTTGTCTTTCTCTTTCCCATCTTTTCCCTTCACCGGGACTCCCAGTTCAACGCTGAAAAGGGGTGGTGAGAGGGGACACCCTTGCCTTGCTCCTGACCTTAGCAGTAAAACTTTGGGTTTCTTACCATTATAAAGGATGCTACTAGGTCTAGGTTTTTTAGCAGACTTTTAAGAGTCAAGTTTAGAAATGTTCCCTCCATTCCAAGTTTGCTGAAAGATTTTATCACTAATGAATGTTAGATACTGTCCCCCCCAATTTTTTCATCTGTTGATATGACCATGTGATTTTTCTTCTTTAGCCTGTAGATGTGGTGAAATATGTCGACTGATCTACGTTGAATAAGCCTGGCATACTTGGAGTAAATTCCACTTGATTGTGGTCTATATTTTTTTTGGATTTGACTCAATATTTTGCTGAGGATTTTTTGCAGCTATGTTCATGACAGATGTCAGGCTGTTGTTTTCCTTTCCTGTTATGTCTTTGTCTGGTTGTGGTGTTAGAATAATGCTCACCTCATAGAATGAATTAAGAAGTATTTTTTTCTGTTTCTATTTTCTGGAATAGATTGTAGAGAATCAGTCCTCATTTCTTCCTTAAATACTTGGTAGAATTCACCACTGAAAGCTCTGAGCCTAGTGCTGTCTTTTCTGGAATGTTATTATTTAGCCAATTTCTTTAATAGATACAGGTGTACTTAGATTATCTGTTTCTTCTTGTGTAAGTTTTGGTAGTTTGTACTTTTCAAGGAATATGTCCATTTCATTTATCAAATTTGTGGGCACAGAATTGTTTGCAGTATTCCTTGATTATTCTTTAAATGTTCTTGGGTTCAGCCACAATGATGCCTCTTTCATTCTTAATATTTTTTGTCTACGCTAGTCTCTTCTTGGTTAGTTTGGCTACAGGTTTATCAATATTACTGATTCCCCCCACAAAAAACTAGCCTTTGGCTTTGTTGATTTTCTCTATTGTTTTTATTTCAGATTTAACTTACTGTGTATCTTCTTTAATTTTTATTATTTTTTCCTTTCTCTTTGCTTGAGGCTTAAATTGCGGTTCTTATGTAGTTTCCTTAAACGCAAAGCTTTGGGACACATAAGCTGGGCATGCGAGGCTGCATCCTCTGAGAAACAGACACTGAGATGGAATTAAACATGTTTATTAGAGAAAATCTCTGTGTGAGGAGAGCGGGAGGAGCTGTATAACCGGACCTGGGGTGAAGAAGAGAGGAGGGAGGGTTGGGTTCAGTCTAGGAAAGTTCGGCAAGGCTGTCAGGGAGTCTTCAGACCAAAGCTGGCTGTCAGAAGGCTCCTAGAAAAGGACCTGCCCTAATTTCCTGCCGGGCTCTTTCAGTAGCACCAAGCATCCTGTGGGAAGCAGGGCCTTAGTGCCAACGCAGCGCGGGGTTTCACAGCATACCAGCCGGGGCTCTGGTCAGTCCTGTATCCTGCAGTGGGAGGTCTGAGCTATGTATTTTCATGGCGACTTCACCAGGTTGGGAAAGGGGGAGAGAAGACAAGATTCAAAGCATAAGAAAGTTCAGTACATTTGAAATAAGTCGTTCTGTTGGTTAGAGATTAGGTTACATGGTAGGAGGGACAAGAGATGCATGTAAAGTAGGACTCAGAGGGCAGCCAGGGCTGGGATCCAGTGATGGCCTTGTTGGCCAGAGTTGAAATTCTGGATTGTATCCTGAAAGCCAAGAGGAACTATGGAGAGGTTTTAAGCACGACAGTGACAAGACTAGATGGCATCAGTTACAGAAGAGATTCTGGTGGCAGAGTAGAAGACCAAGCAAGGGGCAGAGAGTGGGGACTAGAGAGACTGCTGAGTCTGGAGGCCGTGATCTGATGAGAGACGACGAGGGTCCAAACCAGGCAACAGCTGATGCAGCGGGCCCGGATCCAGGAGATCGCTGGGAGGCAGTGTTGATATGGCTCAGGCATGGGGCAGAAAAAGTATAATATGGGCCCCAGACATTTGATTTAGGGGACTCAGGAGTGGGGCAGAAATGCACAGAGGAAGTGAATTTCAAGAGGAGAAGCAGATATATAAGGGAAAATCAAGAGTTTGGTCAGTCCGGGACAGGTGGGAAACCTGAGACAGGTTTCTGAGGTTTGTCCAGCATTTGTTTGCACGAGTCTGGGACTCAGAATTGTTGTTTGGACTAAAGACAGGTTCGAGAGTCATGGATGTTTAGATGCATTTTGAGGCCATGAGTATGACTGAATGCAGTTTTATAAGAATTACATGGAGGCAAGTACAGGACTCTGGGAAACTCAACAGTGGAGACGGGGGGAAGAAGAGACGCCAGGAGACTGAGGAATGGGGAACTGAATCTTTTATAATGGGCTGCAAGCAAAGCTGCCTTCCCTTTGCTCCAAAGGGTGCCACTATCTCCATATTCCAAAGATGCTTATTATGCAAACATCCTTGAAAGAATAACCCAGAGCCAAGGGGGGCAGTTAGTACCTCGTTCACAAAACATGCAGAAAAGTGAGAAACTCATGAGGAATTTTCTCCCAACAACAGCCAAAATCCAAATCAGGCCGTCCAAAGGCTCCTAAGACCTACAGAAGAAGGTCGAGTTTCTTAAACTAATATTGTCCACCTCTGCCAACTTCATTCCTCACATTCCCTGCCTCACAACGTGAGCCAGAGATACTCGCAGCCCCTCACACAATCTGTGTGAATTCTTCTCTCTAGATCTTTGCTTGGGTCATCACTTTGTCAGAATTTCCCCCTCCCTTCTCTATAAATCATTCACCATATGTCCTGTGAAGTACCTTCTAAGGCCCAGCATTCAGAGTGTTGCTGGGTTAATGTTTGTCTATGGGCACACAGGGCCAGCAATCCTTACTTGTTCTTGAACTAATGTTTACCACTTCCCTTTATGGAATGAAGTCAGAGCCCATTCCAGTAAAATAAGTCTCCAGGATTTCCTTCGCTACTTCTGTAGCAGAGTCAGGTGCATATTTAATCTCTATTCTCACTCCTGGTTCTAGTTTGCCTCTCAGGTGTGCTGTGTCCTCAGCAGAGCAGGCGCAGCTCCATGCAGGTTCTGTGTCTGGTGGTTTTCACGGTACCAATGTCAAAATCAATGCATATTTTGACTTAATGAAATAGCCCTTCACCCTATAGCCTATAAACCTCTGACTGGATTCCTACAGCGTGCCTGGAAGGTGCAGCAGAAAGGTTCAGAATGGTGGCCCGGTTCCTACTTGAGAAATGCCATGTACCTCCACCTCTCTTCCCAGAGTTGAACATGTTACCGAACAAGAGGTCCGAGGGAGGGGCAATACAATATTTGGCCCACCTAGGGATGCCCAAAACTGCTATACAACAGGGGCCCCTCCCAAAAACAAAATACTAAAATCTACTGGACCCTTCTGTCCGCCACCAATTGGAAAGACATCTCTTAATGCCAGAGATTTGTGAAAAGGAAACAAAATGTTTATTTAATGCTATTCAGGCCTAATGCCACCACTAAAATATCAAAGTCCTTTAGGGTATACACCTACACCCACACAGCGCTCCCTTCTCCCACTGTCCCAACTCCGGGTACCGTAAATCAGGAAAAGAGCACACGTCTGTGTTGCAGGCTGCTGGCACCATCAGCTGTGTCACTGTGCAGGATCTCGAGTTAATCCAAAGTACTGTGGTACCCTCTCATGGTCCACTGGCAAGAGTCCTTTGTACCCAGTTTCAATCAAAGTCTCTCTTGCTTTTCAGGCCCCCGCGGCCAAAGGGGGCACCCCAAAGCCGCGTGGGCCTCTTTTACCAAAGCCGCGTGGGCCTCTTTTACCAAAGCTGCAGGGGTTTGCACTCCACCAAAAGCATGTGGCTTTCTTCTTCACCTGGCTGCAGGGATCTCCATTCTGGCAAAGCTGCGTGGTTTTTCCCTTTCACCTGGGAAAGAGGGGGTCCACACCCTGCCAAAACCACGTGGCTCCCTCTTTCACCTCACCAAGAGGGGGTCCTCACTCTGCTGAAACCGCGTGGCTCTCTCTCCATCTGGCCAAGCGGGGACCCTTCATGTCTCGGAGCCAGTCTTTTCCAAGCTCCCACACAGCGGCACCCTCCCTCAGGGGCGCAGCCCCTCATTACATCCTGAGTCCAAACTCTTCCCACTCAGGAGTACAGCCTCTAGTTACATCCTGAGTCCCCTGCTACTCCCTTCTCACTCAGGAGTGCAGCTCCTAGTCTCATATTGCGTCCCCTGCTACTCCCTTCCCTCTGGCTCCAAACTTGGCCACAGCTATTTAACATATCTATGAAACCAGTTAAAGGTTATAGATATGTTAAATAATCATTCCAGAGGTTAGCTGCAAAACTGTTGCTAGGCAAAACAGCTCTCAATGGCCTGGCTCCATTCGTTTCTTCCCCCTGGGGGGAGGGGTGAGGACATCTTATATGTCTCTCCAATATTCCTATACACGTTGAATTCTGGACACCCTTCCAAATCTTTTTTGGGGGCCCCCCCTGGCTGCACCCTGTATCAAACAGAATACGTTGCAGGAATAGGTTAGCTTTGGATAAGACGGCTTGGAGAAATGCTGTGAGGAAACTTCCAGTTCCTTCCAGAAGTGAACACTCGTGGTCATTTGACTGTGTTTTCAAAATCATTAGTTTCGAAAGAATTCTTAGGAATGGTACCCAAGCAGCACTGACTTCATCTAACTCCTTTCTTTTCTTGTCCCTGGGTTTTTTTTTGTTTTTTGGTGTTTTTTTTGCTGTTTTGGTTCCTCTGTGAAATGAAGTTAATGGCATGAGTCACCAAACTGGCTCTGAGTGAAGAGAATTAATGAGGAACGATAACATTATGCTTGGGATGCACTGACTAAACGCAAATGAAAAATGCTGTGTGAGACCACGTCCACGTGGGTGAACTAAAGAAGCAGGATTTTGTCCATTTGGCATTTTCCTTTCAGTTGTGAGTATCACCTTCTGCTGTGTCTGCTCAGACAACAATGACTATTTTACTGAGGATCTTGGTGAGCTTTATAAGGGTAGGCCCCTTGGCAACCATATTCATGCGATAAAATTCTGATTTCCCACCTTGTAGGAGACCATTCTGCATGGCGTGGGCCCAGGTCCCACTCAGAGATGCACAGGACCCACACCCACAGATAGGTTCTCTTGTGGAAAGTCAGGCCTGCAGTGTACCTAGGCTGCTTTGAGTCTTGCTCTTTGCTTAAAAACTCCCTCACCTGGATTTGTGACAAACATTTACTGCAAAGTAACTTCCTAAAATTCATGCTAAACCTTCCAAGGATGAGTGTAACCATTTCAACCACTTTTGCCTTTTCATTTGCAAATATCCCTCTTCTGTGATGTGATTAGCAGCATTGGCTCCTTTATTTTCTGTAAAAGGTAATCACCTAAAGCAACCTGTGCATAGTAAATGAGGACCATTGTGTAATATGCGGAGAAACCCAATAAAGGCGTTCACAGCAAGGACCTTGGCTTTTCCTCCTCTTGAGAGAAAAGCAATGCTGTCCCTTTTCCTCCACAGGACTCAGTAGGAAATGGATGTGAATGTCTCATTTCATCCATAATGATGCGGACACTGCGGGCCGGGTCCGCATCACCACCTCACAGGGATCTTCTTTATTTCCTCGTGTATCCCAAGCACCTACAACAGTGCCTGGAACACAGGAAGTGTTCAAGAAATACTTGTTGAGCTGATGACCCTGGGATAGAGAGACTAGTAGAGGGATCCCTCCTAGGCTTGAGGCTGGAGCTTGAGCTCGTGGAGGTTGTGGTCAGCTTCGCCCCATCATGGAGACTGAGGCCCCCAGGGTGGTGAAGATGAGACATGGAGAGAGATCTGGAGGTGAGGATCGGGCCGGCACCCACTGACTCTCTGCCTCCTTCTCTCAGGCCTTTTCTAGGCCAAGCCGCAAATCACTGTCTTTGAATAAATCCCTTTGTGTACGCTTCAGCTAGTTCCAGGGTCTTAGCCCAAAACAATATAAAATACTTGGAAGTTGACATGGCAAAAATCTAGGTGTGATGAACATGTGTTACCAGGGGCTCTGGAGCTAAATGGGTTGTGAGGTCTGGGAGAGTCTCAGCGGGGTAACGCCACCCCCTTTCTCCCGCCTGTCTGAACTCGCCAGTGTCTTCTGACAGTGACAAGTGACATAAGAACACTGGCTTAACACAGTAGAGAGCATGAAATGGTTAAACAATTAAACTCCAGCTCTCACAAGAGATATTTGATGATGTTCTACAGGAAATATTACAGAGCCCATATTCACGCATTAAAAGCTTGGTCTCAAGTGGAAAAATTTTCTCTCACCGCAAAATAGAGGCAAATAAACACCATTTCTCAGCACCGTAGCTCCGTGGAGACACTAAACTCATATGCTTGGAGCAGAAAGTTGGACAACTATGATTCCACATGTAGAGATTGGGGTCCTGCTACTCAGTGATTGGTGGCCAGCCACTCTGCTGAGTTTATCAGAAGTGGAAAGAATTTCCTAAATTCTGTGCAATTAAGAATTAAATCATAGAGCTATAGCTGATGAAGTTTGGGTATTTCAACTCTGAACTTTGAGCATTTATTCTAATACAAGACAACTCAATTTTCTGCAGTTAATATTAAATATGCCCTTAAGAGGAAGCCACACTGGTGTGAAAAACAAAGAATTCAGATGACAAGAAAAAAAGCTCCAGATAGACTCAGGACCAAGACATTTCCCTTAATCACGGCCAGCTTACGATTTCACCAATACTAAAGAGGAGCCCTATGAGCCCTATTAGCGTCTGGGTTTGCTAAGTTCTGCGACAGCATCAAACAGTTCGCCAGGCCCAGGACTTCCAACAGCCAAGGTGTAATTCTCAGTCCTGAACCTGGCTGCTGCCGGCTCTGCTGGGCTGTATGCCTGCCTCGCCCACAGGGGTCTTCCTATGGAGGGGTAACCACGCCCCTTTGAACCTGGCATTTAAAGCTTCTGCTCCCTGTGGCACCACCCCTTCCCACCACATTTCATTGGCCAGAACAAGTCACATGGCCAAGTCAACCTGCAATAGTTCAGGGAGCTCAATCTCCCAGTGACGACTTGGTGGGGCCAGTCAGCGGGGGCAGTGAATCTTTTGACAACAATATAGTGCAGCAGGGATTAGGTGGATTTCCAGAACCACACTCTATTAACAGCAGTCTGACCTACATAATTATGCTTAAGTTAATTGTATAGTACCGCAAATAGTTTACAGTCTCAACGTATAATGTGGGCTTGGTCTTTTCTAATTACTCTTTTTGTGCTTCCCGAAATGTGGGTATTAAAGACTCCCTCAAGTATCAATAAAACCACTGCATGGACCACATGAACCCCAATTGCAGGCAGGATGTGACAGCTGGAGAATGACTTGGATGGGATCCCTCAGAGGCGTTGTTTTTCACAGTGTGGTTTGTGTTCCACTTGTAGCAGAATGACCTGTGATGCAGGTTTAACATGCAAATGTCTGGGCTCCATCCTAGGTATAGTATCAATGTCTGAGTCTTTAGAGGCAGGGTCTGGGAACCTGCATTTTACCAGCACTCCAGGTGATTGTGATGTGAACTAACTATTGAGAATTGCCACTTTAGAGAATCCACACCTACCCCGGCTCATTTCTGTCAGGGAGTGTCACCCTGGACACCCAGGCCGTCCGTTGCTGTCCTGGTGCACAGCAGCCCACGTGCAGTGGGTTCAGCAGGACTTGGGATTTCCCGGGAAGTGAGGAAGAAGAAGGCACTTTTCATGGAGTGGTTTCTAGTGAGGGCCTCTACCCTTCCTTCACATTTCGGTTTGTATAGTTCACTATTTTCCTCATAAATCAACATCTGTGAATCATTCTGTTGTCTATTTTTAGAAATGAAATGAGACTACATTGAACAATGTTTCTCATAAAAAACCCTCTAGTAATAGCCACAATTGTTCTAAAACATGTATTTTCACTGCTTTTCCTCGTTGACAATGTACATTTGGAACAAAATCTGTGATGAAAGCTTAACCGTAAGTTTCCAAACCTTATTTCGGGGAGGTTTGCATGTGTTAAATATTTCGGTTAGTGATCCTACAGTGAAAAGTAGAATTTAGGAGTTTACGTTCTGACTGGCTCCGCCCATGGTTTCCCAGACCCGCTCTAAGAAAAGGGCCCAGTGCTCCATGTCATATGATTTTGTTTGGGTTCTGCTACAATGACCTCTGCTGCTACCTGGGTCACTGAATTCAATATCATGCTTCCAGCTAAAAGTCGTGCCTTAACTGGCCGGGTCTAGCACCCTGGTGACAGAAGCTGCCCAGGGGCTGCCAGCTCACTTTGGGGCAGTTCAGCTGCAAGGAGTTTTGCTAGGCTGCTCTGCTTCCCCGTGGACTCTAAGGACACTTAGCTACAAACCCTTCTGAGATCTGTTCTGTGGCCCAGCCCATATCTTGCATATGAATTACTTCCTAGAGTTGGTTGAGCAGGAGAGTTCATGGCATTAAAATCTCAAATGTCATTTTTTGAGTTATTTCTGTCTTTTTGAAGTGATGTCTATAGTCAAAGTGAGGAGGAGACAATTGACGACAAAATACAGTTGAAAGGAAGGAGGGGAGAGAGGGAAGGAGAAAGAAAGGAGAAGGAGGAACACACCCCTGCCTACACACACACTAACTGAATACTGTATTGAATACATACGAGAACAGACAAAAGCATCCCAATACTTTCTACAAAATCAATTTGAAAGGCCTTTCTATTCAAGCTAATGACAAACAGTGAAGGCAGAGAAGTTACTTTAACATAAGTGGCTGATTTTATATAGCAAACGCCCTTTAGTCCATAAGTATATTATTAAATGATAGGCAACATCTAATATACCTATTCCTATAAAACTAGAAAATAAATTTCTAAGAAAGGAAGATTTTACAGACCCTGTGTTTTATACCCAGCACAAACGAAGGGAGTGGGGAGAGAGAAGAAGGAAGGAAGGAAGGAAGGAAGGAAGGAAGGAAGGAGGGAAGGAGGGAGGGAGGGAGGGAGGGAGGGAGGGAGGGAGGGAGGGAGGGAGGGAGGGAGGGAGGGAGGGAGGAAAGAGAAGGGAAGAGGAGGAGAGGGAGGGAGAATTTGTGCTTCGACCGCTTTGCCTCCATTTCGTTTCCTCTTGGGCTGACCTGGCCTCATAGCTCCTCTCAGCTGACTCCAAACATTCACATTTGTATGTGTCTCCAGATGGGCTCTCCTCCCCATGGTTCCTAAATTCTGCAAGTTGAGCGCGGCCAGATACACGTCATAAGATGAAAACCATTGTGCCTAAGGAACTTCTGGATCTCCAGGAGGCTGGCACAGAAACGAACCAAGGGCGGCTTGAAGTCTAAACTCAAACATCGCTGTCATGAAGTTGTCATGAGGCTCACTCATTGAAAGGGATCCGCCCCCTTTTATACTGACCGCAGAGCAACGGCGGCTCGTTTGCGTGGCATCATGACGAGCCACGTGAGCGGCACACACCCTGCCAACTTTGGCCACTATTTTATATTCGGCTAATGTAGACTTAATTTAGTTTCTTGGGATTAGAATGTTTCAGCATTGCCTTACAAAAATATTCCATTCTGGTTCTCGGACAGAGCATTGGTTTAGAAAATCTGCAAGGTTTTAGCTGCCAGCTTCCCTTGCATTTCTGTTTTTGTCTGTAATTTCTTAAGACTAGTAAGTAGACATGGCACTTTACAAATACACAAAGACAAGGGTCTGGCCTTCGGTCAGAAAAACACAACCCAAATGAAAATAATCCAAGCAGAAGCGGTAACAGACAGTTTTGGGGGCAGGCATTGGCTTTGAAAAGCAAAGTTTAAAGTATTTCTGTTTTTGTTTTTGTTTTGAAATGGGAGTGATGTGCCGGGAGAGGGCCAGCTGAGTCCCCGAGGTTCTCTGTGTTTAATCTACACTGTCTCTGGTCTCAGGAGGTCCCTCAATTCAAAAGCAAAGTTATTCAAAATGAGCCCCCACACACACCACCGAAGAAACTGCTTTTTATGGCAGACGGCGCCTTTTTTCCGATGGCTTTGTGGCTGACCTCAGCTCCCCAGACAAGTGCAGGCTTAAATAAGATAATTGCTTCCAAGGCATTGTTCCGTGCTTGTAGGAAATCTTGAACACAGAGCGCACGGCTATCGGGAGGAGGCCGCACCTCAAGCCACACCCCTCGTTGTCTGTTTTATTTGCCTTCATCAGAAAGCTCTCCTGACTGCACCACAAAAGTCAGGCCTTTAACTTTCTAGAAACAAACCAGCTACCTGGCCCCATGGCACAGTCAGTTAATCCAAGACACATTTTTATGCAAACCTCAAGTTATAACCCACATATGGCGGCAGATCATTATCCAAAGACTCTAAATTGAACCAGTTATATAGTTGGAGGTGGATCTATCATAATCCGGAAAGCTTTTCTTTTTACTGGCCTATTTTAACAAGTGTGGGGAGGAAATACAACTCAAAAAGCATAAACTGTTTTACATCTTGAATGGAACTTTGATAAAAATGGAAGTACTCCAAAGTAAAGACATATTGGCAAAGGAAGAGGGAAAGATGCAAACAGAAATAAAAGAGAAAATGTGGAAATAAAAAGGTTCTGGGTCTGCATTGACATTTCCTGATTTAGTTCATGAAAAAGGCTGGATACACAATTATGTCAGGATATGATCCCAGGATATGAGAGAGACAGACAGACAGACAGACAGAGTCAAAGACTAAAACGAAATGGGTCAAAATAGACTCCAGTGATTATTCCAGGGATCTCGGATTACAGGTAACTTTTGTTCTGTTTTGGGGCCTTTTGTGTCTTCTAAACTCCTAACAATGAGCCTGTTTTTCTTTAACATAAAAAAATCAATAAAATACTTAAAAATGTTTTTCTGATTCAAAATGCAATGACCTTTAACTTCCAGCCTGAGCACCTGAGCTGGTAGACCTTAGGGTTGTGAAAGGCAGGGTTTCTGTGTGAGCTGGAGCAGCATCGCCCAGAGGCCCTGGAGCAGCCATGCACTCCCGCACACTTTGTATACTGCGCACAAATGGGGTTAATGACTTTTCCAACCTAAACACATTTTAACAGTTCCAATGCCCAGGCTGCAATAACGGATGACAGAGTAAAGTGTTCTTTAGTGCTGACCTATTGCAAGTTGTTACCATTACCAGCAGTGGACACGGTCTGCAAGGTGAGTGCAGTGGTCAGTGGTGTTTGCTTTGTAGCTTATGTGCGCTACCTCCTGTGAGCTTCACACAGGAGGGTTGTGTGCATGTGCAGGTCAAGCTCACCCTGGCTGCCAACCTGAATTCTACAGATTGTTTCAGGAGACGTGGTCTCTGGATTCTGGTCCCTTCCGGTGCCTGGAAGACCTAGAGCTGAGAGACCCTACGGAAGTCTGCTGGGGCGTCTGGTTCCATCCACACTATGAAGTCGAAGTTGGCTGCACGATGTCTCCTCTGTAGAGTTTTCTGTTTCCTTGGCACTTGCCCTTTGGATCACTTTGTGGGTAAAGGGTACCCTTGAAGGCAGACCCCAGACAGTCATCCTGGCCCACAGGATGACTAAGGCTGTTCAGTCCCATCTGTTCCTCTACCTGAAAATCCTTGAAGCTGAGGTTATAGGAGAGTAAAATCCTTTCCACAGAAATGCAAATGCCTCAAATAGGTTTTGAGCCATCAATCCTTCAGACCTGAGCATAAACCCAGTTGCTCGATTGCTTCCTTTCTAACACGCAGTCAGCTAGAATGAGAAAGGGACAATTTGATGATCTAAGTGGCAGGGGTGGAAGGGTGCAGCGTGATGATTAAGCAGCAGGTGTCACTGTAGCCCTGGGGGGGCTGAGGACAGAGATACACAAAAGTACCTGAGGAGCCACACAGGGCAGCAGCCCTCCATTCTCCTCAAGTGCTAGTCCTCCTTCCTCCCTCCTATTTGCTTCCCTCCACCGGCTTCACCAGTTCTGCCAGCCATCCACCCCCCATCCATCCTCCACTGCCCTACCCCCGGGGGCAGTGGGGGCTACCTGGGGATCCTGGCAACTTCCCAGCAACCTCATTTTAGCTTCCTCCCTCTCTGTCTCCAGCGTCTTCAACCTCACCCCTCCCTTCTTTAATGTTTTGCCATCTAAACAAACAAAAAAAATCGTCTTCCTAAGCCCACACCCCACTCCAGATTTCTGCTCTCTCAGCGGACTTCCTGGAAGAGCTGCCTGCACCGCTTACTTCCTGTGTCCTTGTCTTCCACTCTCTCCTCAACACTTCCTTTGTCTTCTGCCCACCCCCTCCCTGTGAAACTGCTCTTGCCCCAATTACCAGCGACACCGGGACAAAATGCAGCAGACACTTCAGTTCTTGGCTTACATGACCTCCCTAAAGCCCTTGACTCTGGTGACCTCTTTCTGCTGTCTTGACTCTTTTCCTTGGCTTCTTTGGTCTTATCTTCCTGGGTGACTTGGTCCCCTCTCACTAGGCACAAGCTGACAACTCCCATGTTCACAGCACCTCTCTGAGCTGCATGTCCCACACCCAACTGTCTGTGGCACAAATTATGTCCCATAGACATGTCAATCAACATTTTCAAAATAGAACCCATCACAGTCTCCCCACCCCACCAGCCTGATGTCTCGTGTCCTGGGGGCTTTCTTCTGTGCAGAGTCCTCTGCCTGCAGAGTGCTCCTCTTCCCCGTGACCCTCTGACCCCTTCATCTGGCTGCTGTTCAACCTCCAGGTCTCAGGTTAGATGTCGCTTCTTCTGGGAAGACTTCCTTAAAACCTCAAGTGTGAGTCAGGTATTCCTATGGTTTTGGAAGCTCCCACTCACTTGTAAATCTTCATTAAATCTTCTGTCCTTCCCAGTATAATATTCGCTCCCTGAGGGCAGGCAGGCATCTTTCAGTCTTGGTTTTTATATCTCTTGGCTCAGCAGAATGTCTGGCACATAAAATGTTCAATAAAAACGTCCATTTGAAAAAATAAGACAGCTCATTTCCAACACTCAGGCGGCCAGGAAAGGGGGTGTGTGCTTCCCCCGTCTGGCGAACCCTTTCCCCATAGTCTCTGTGAGAGACCAGGCTCCATTACTCAGGCGAGCCCCCCTCTACCCAATGGTTCAGCCGAATCAGGGGCTGTGCTCCGGGCGCATCCGTCCTGGCACTCTTTCCACCAGGTATAATGAGTATTTTCTATGAGAAAACATATTCTTAGCTCTTAACATTGACTTTAAAATAAGCTTTGTAATACTCTTTTTTATACTGAAGACTATCTCTACCACATGTAAATATGGATCACGCAACAGAAATACATTCTAGATTGGTTCTCCTTCCAAGTAAAATAAATAGTCTTGCCACAGGATAATTCTCAACAGCAACTTGGTTTATGTCTTAGTTTTTGTTTTCCTTTTTGGAATCTAACTTTCCTAAGGAAAAATGTTTTATTTTAATATGGTAATTTAAAAAAATGCATTTTTGAAGCTCCAAATGCTCAAAAGTTTTTCCTTTTGCTTTGGCACGTTATAAAGATTTTATAGGTCAAAATACACTCTTTGACACTTTAGTTAGTGCCTGCAGCTAAATTATGAAAGAAAAATATTGCAATACATTTCTATAAGTGAATCACAGAATTTCCCCAAATGAAGCCATAACACACAACACCTCGCACTGTGGGACATCTGTCTGTCTCTTTCAGAAGGTTTAGTCCAGGGTCACAACCGCAAACTTGGAAGTGACAGAGCCACACTCACCACCACGCTGGCGAAACTTACCTCCTTGGCCACTCCATCAAAGGATGGCAGCTCTTTACGAGAGCCTGGTGAGTTGCAGCACACCTTTTTAAACCAGGGGTGGGGACAAGAGGACATCATGGCATCTCTCTAGCCAAAGAAAGGTGTTCACTGTGGGAACGTGTGAAGAAGATGGAGAGTAAGTGGTCAGTGAACAGACAGATCGTTCTGGCTCTGCCTACAGCTGTTGGTTAGGGTTCGCTCTTGGCATGAACACTCCTCCTCTCAACAGAACTTTCCAGAAGGCGCCCCATCACACTGCTCAGATAATCACGTCCTGTTGGCCCCACCTTGGGGAATGCTGTCTGGGCACTTGTTGTTTTTCCCTCACTTTTGCTCATGTCACCAGGGCTTGCTCTTGGCCTGACCTTGCTTTTCATCTTCAGTTTGTCTCGGGCATGGACAATCATGTAAAATGTAGGTCAGGGGCTGGGGCCTGCGCCCTATGTCTCTGTGTCCTGGGATTTCCCACCTCCGTCCAGTGGACCCTAATCAGAGATTTCCCCTCAGCCTCTGCCACCCACTGGTCATGAAAGAAGGTGTTCTGTTCCATTTATTCTACCAAGGAGTTTCGCTTCTTGTCTTCTGCGGCTCCCTGCGTGGTGCTGCGGATATATTAAGCGTCTCATCGACATTTAAGTCAGTGCTTCATCAAGGAGACCAGCAGCCTTGGTCTCACTTGAAAGCTTGTGAGCAATGAACGTTCTCAGGCCTCACACTAAACCTACTAAACCAGGGGCCCAGGACTCTGTGTTGCTAAGGGCTCCAGGTGATTCCTGCACAGGGTGACAATCATCATTCCAACTGACAGCTGTGTGAATGAAGGGGTAGTAATGGGAGATTATTCCCGGCCCTTCCAGTTCCCAGGGGAAGGGCAGCAGGTGACAAGCCTCTCCTGGCCCAACAGGCAGCATCTCTGCCATGGTTCTAAACAGATGATTTTCTGAAACCATCAGCAAGGATTAGGGACCAAGCCTGACCAGCTGGGAGATTTCTCTGGAAAGCCCCAGAGCTTCTGTTCTTTTCTTTCACTGGCCCCCTGCCCCATAACCACTTTGCAGCAACCAGTCTAAAGCGCCGCTTATCTGGCAATGCCACAACCTCGTCTTTGCCCACTTGTGGGTTCCTGAATCTCCAGCAATCTAGAACCGACCCATACTCCCTTCCAGGGCTCGGCTCTGACACTCAACAAATATTTATGAAGCCCTCGATAGGTGCAAGGTTCCATGAAGCGGGCCCCCTCCACCAGCCCCCCCTCCGCCCACTGTTGCCCATTCCCCGAGGAAGCCTGTTTCGGTGACTGCCTGGCCCACGGTGGGGCACTCAGTCACCAGAACTTCCAGAGCAAGAGCTGAGGCCCCTTAGCAATCTCTGCCCTAATTATTTTCAAACTATTCAGTAAGATAACCGTATTAGAACACCTACACAGAAAATGAGACAAAGAATTATTCTACTAGTGTGAAAAATGCACTTTGAAGTTAAAATGAAGTTAAATTATAGGTTAAGCAGTGAGTGTAATAAATCTATTTCGATGCCCCAAATTGAAGTTAGATGAATAAAAGCAATCAGGTCTGTCTCTGTGTCCGGTTTACTTCTGAAACGGTTGGTTGCAAAATATTAAGGAAAAAAATCCTCATTTGGATAAGTAGCTGCACATGTAACAGTATGTGTTTAAGATAACTTTTCCTGTAACTTGGAGATATACTGTATCCAAGATTAAATACGTCAGCTGTCTTCAATGTGTTACAATATGATATATTTATATTTGATACATATTACAAATATGTAATATTTTATTGTCTTCTCTTTTTTTATACAATTGAAAAAACATTTTAATGCAATTTAAACCAAATATCTGAAATATGTGGAAAGTCTCAAAACTTTTGCAGCCCTCGGGGCTCTGTGGAGCACGGCAGCCACTTTAGAGATGAGAGGCCAAGACGAAAAAGTGAAGTCACTTACTCAGGTTCCGTGGCTTCTCGGTGTCAGAGTGGCTGCCTCTCGTGTCGCTTGACTTGGAGATTTTCTTCTATGTTTCACTGGACATCTGTGTCCCAGCACAGACTCCAAGTGTCTTTTGCTCAGGGCTGAATCTTTCAGAGCGGGAGCTCTGTTTATTCTGCTTAAATGAATTAGAGTGGAATTTCCCCAGAGCTATGTCTCATCTTCAGCTGGAGGGTGCCGGCCAGGGAGAGCCGGGCGGGAGTGAAGATTGGCCGAGCGATTCTGCTTCTTCCTGGTGTCTGACCACAGGCTGGCACACACAGTCCTCTTAAAATAAGACGGTTTTCCTTTCAGCAGCCAGGGGTTGGCATGTTCCCCGAGCTCCGCTCAGCTTTCCTTTCACAGGCCTGGTCCCAGAAAGCACTTGCTCACTTAGATGACCTGCATCTGGCATGGGCTCCGTTTAGCTAACAAAGATATTATCCTGGCAATGTCGGGGGCAGGGAGACAGGCAGAGAAATGGAGCAGGGACTTGGAGGAGAGGAAATCTATCCAGGCATGTGCAGATCGCCTCAAACACCGCAGGCTGCCTCTCATCCTTTCTCCTAGCAGTGCGCTGCTTTGGGACTAGCACCCTGGGGAGGAAGCCTTAACAGGGTGAGGGCAGAAGGTTCTCGGAGAAAATGGAACTGCTCTGGCAGGGTGACTGCTTGATGAAGAAGGGTCGCAAAACCTCTCTTCTGCCTCAGCAGCCTGGAGTCTCTTTTTACCTTGGAGAACTGGCAGCAGCCCTTCCCGCGGAACCGGGTGTTGGGGTAGCTATCCCTCCGATGGAGCTGAAACCCTGCCCACCTCTGCAACGCTGGAGATGAAACAGGTTTCCGGCGGGTCTGTCATCGCGGGAGAGAAATTCAGTCACACACACCCAAACATCTCACCCAGCAAAGCCCCTCAGGTCTCCTAGCAACTTGCTGTGCTTGGATTTTTTTCCATCTATTTTTGCACGGTGGAGCTTAGTTGTTAAAAAAAAATTATGACAGCCTTGTCAGGAAAACCAAAAGAGCTGGAACACAGAGGTTTAGCTGACACTGATCCTTCTAATTGCCCCACTTCGTGGGGAAAACAGGCCCAGGACTGTGATTTATTTTTCACTTTCTGTTAGAATTAGAATCAAATGGACTGCTTTAATGTTTGTCTCTCACCAAAAAAAAGTAATAAATCTAAGTAGGCTGCAAGCTGTTATGTTCAGGCCTAGCTTTCTCACATAATCACCCCACAAAAGATACTGCTGGTTGCTTCCCCAGTGTCTGTTCTCTTATTCCCTGTGAGAAGAAATGGTTGGCAATGTGCTCAGGTAAGAATTCTCACATTCTCAGGCTTTCCTACACATGGGAACAGCCACACCACCCAGTCTGTCCATGACATGTAAGTAAAGTCTACAGGGTGGGGCTCTGATGAAATTGTATAGATTCAGACAATATGGGAATTTGCAGGGCCCTTTTTCTGTCTTATTCTTGGTTGGAATGCAAGCATGATTGCTGGAGACAGGGCAGTCACCTTGCAACCATGAGGATAACATTCTCACATGAAGAATAATAACCCCCTAAAAGCAGGGTGGATCCTTGATAACTCCCTTGAACAGTGGTAACAGCCCTTGACTTCACACCGCAAACCTTTTTCTCAGCTGAGCAAAGTAAAACCCATTAGTTAACACTTTTTATTTGGGGTTCTGTTAAATTCAGCTAAGTGCAATTCTAACCAACTCCCTTTCAAAACACAAACTTTATACCATTACTTTAGGCCTAGGAATTGTCAGTCCAGCCAGTACCTAGAACAAGACTCCCTTTTCTCATTTCATAATATGACTGGGGCAGTGTGAACGTATAAAGGGCAGTCACTTCCCTTTTGCTGAACCAAATTTTACTTCTCAGCCCTCAACTTCCTGAACCTCCTGGGAGTTGGGGCCATGCGCTCCTTCCTCCTTGAAATCTTCTCCTTCCTTTCTTCTGTGATGTGACTTCTCCTGCCTGCCCCTCATCATTCTGGCCTGCTTTCTAGTCTCTCCTGGTCCCTCTTCTTCTGCTCGTCCCTTAAATGCAGATGTCCCCCAGGGTCTCGTCTCCTCGTAGCATCCCACCCTCCCTTGCATGACAATCTTATGCCTACCCATGGCAGCCACTGTCACTGTCCCAAATTGGACTAAAATGTCATCTACTGACATTGGAAAAAGATGTCTATCAGGAACTGCTAAGAGAAAGAAAGCAGCTCAAAGGGTAAGATGTGCTTTGTTCCATTTCTGTAAAGTCGGAGGAAGAAAAGAATATGCATAGAAAAAACATCTGAAAGGCTATATAAAGATGTTAACTGTGGGGGGGGAGGGTGTAGGATTTAAAATCCTTAATTCAAATGTAAAACTAACGTTTTAATCCCTAAGGGCCGAGAGGATATAGAAATGGTTTCAATGGATTTCCACTGATTTCTTATTTTCTCATTTAGGCAATTTCTCATCCATAGGCAATTTCTGGTCCTATAGATACTTATGTGTTTATTCATTCAGTGAGTCTTTATTGTGCAACTACTCTGTGCCAGGAGCATTGTAAAAACAAAGCCCAAGTGCAAGGAACTCTCATTTGAAACCAGCTGGGGATGTACTATTTCATTTTTAAATTGATAGAGAAAGTGCATCCTTTGACGGGTCACATCGAAGGGATTTCACACAGTATCTGTTACACAGCAGCTCCCCCTGGCATCTTTCTTGGCTGAGCACCAGGCATCCCTCCCAGGCCCAGGCTAATTGCTCCTCATGGCCTCTCGAGACTGTCCTGGACTGTGGGCTCAGCCCCCAGAACCTGTGGGCGGGGCCTGCCTTCTCTGTGTGCTCTCTGAGATGGCATCGCAGGATGTTTGCCTGCTTTTCTGATGAACTCTAAGAACTCCAAAGCAAAAAGTTTAGTGGGCTGGAGGTGGAGTGGGGGGAAACTACACCATACACATGTAGAGAATTCTGTTGTACAACTTTGCCTCTCTCAGAACCCTGACTTCTTTTTTTTTTTTTTTAAAGAGTTATTTATTTATCTTTAGAGGGGAAGGGAAGGAGAGAGGGAGAGAAATATCAATGTATGGTTGCCTCTAGTGCATCCCCTGCAGGGAACTGGCCTGCAGGGAACCTGCCTGCAACCCAGGCATGTGCCCTGACTGGGAATTGAACCGCGATCCTCTGGTTCACAGGCCCGTGCTCAATCCACTGAGCTACACCAGCCAGGGCAGAACCCTGACTTCTGACCGTTATTCCCATTCCCTCTTGTCCGGCTCCAATTCCATAAAGCTTTGCACTTATAAAAATACTCAGGTGATATAGGACAACTCTCATCTAACTTGCAGAACTGGGTGTGCTGGTGAGCAGGCTCAAACCCCTATACTTCCAGCACCAGGCCTACAAACCCAATTGCAGCTGGGCCTGTGCTCTCTACCTCCCCTCCTGAGACAGTAAGAGAAGCTCTTTTCCACCCCGCCCCTCCCACCCCCCATTTATGACATCCTGGGATTGTGCTCTGGATTCTAGTTTCTTGCCTCCAGGAATTTTCTCTCCGCTGATCATCCTCTTTCTTTCCACTATCTTCAACTTCTTTTTCTCTATACCAGTTCTGTCTCATCAGCATTTAAACACACTAAGAGTCTCTTCCAACTGGGGATACACACTGAATGGATTGATCGTGTTATAAATTTTGGATGAGGATGGAACTCCATGCTGTTCAGGCTGCAACTCGTGCATCTAAAAAGGTGCTGGGCCTTCTGGGGGTTGTAGGCCATTAGTGGGTTGCTTTAGCAGTGAACATTTGGCAACACTTTTCTTTTCGATTCAGAGATCTCCCTTGGGTTACTGGCAGCAGCTTCTCCCTTGGTGGCTAAGCGCTCTGGCTTCTCCTGAAAGGCCTCGCCTCCGCCCATGTGACACATTGCTCTTGTCCCCGCATCGTCCAGTGTGCCATCATGTCCGAGGCTGAGGCAGCCCCAGCACGAGGCTGCCAGCTTCCACGGGATGTTCTGTGATTCTGTTTCCTGAGGTTGGCCCTACATTTGTTGGGGCACAGAGATTTGCAAAGTGCTAGTGCTCACCCCCATCTTTCCCCAGGCCCGCAGGCCCCTCCCCTCCCCACTGAACCTGGTCTCCTGGGCACCGCCCCCCTCTTCCCTCTGAAGAATGCCAACCTCAGTCCCAGCAAATCCTGCCTGAGCTGGTCTACTCCTGTGTTCAGCTGTGCTGAAAGTGAGAACAGAGGTCTGAGCAGACAATTAGCTTTGAAAGACGCCAGGAGAGGCCAGAGAGAAGACCCTGCAGCCTGTTACAGACGAAGGTGACAGCTTCGGACGGCGTGCTTGCCTATCTGTGCCTCGGGTGAACGTGTGCATGTGTGTCTGTGTGCGATCTCTCTGCCTTTGCCCAGATGTGAGTATGGGCTTCATCGGTAACAAGTGATTTTGCCTTTGAGGGTATCGTGTGTGCACAACCTCTGGTGTGCATCTGTCCAGGCTAAAGGACACACACCGATGTCTGGTCGCACGAGCCATCCTGGCCCTTTCCCGAGGCAGCCCTCTTCTGTAGGAAGAGAGAAGGCTCCTTGGGTGTTTCCAAGCCTCTCCCCTGCACTCTCCCGGTCACTGAGCTCTGGACCAACCACTCCCTTTGCCAGTTCTCCCTTCTGGGTCAAACTGCCAAAATCCCCTTGTGTTTCAACTCCAGTGTCTGGGTTGACTTGCTTTAATTTTTTAAAAATCATCATCCAAGAACATGCTTATTGATTTTTTTAGAGAAAGAGAAAGGGAAGGAGAGAGACAGGGAGAGAAACATCGACGTGAGAGAGATACGATACATCGACCGGTTGCTTCTGTGTGCACCCGCCTAGGCATGTGTCTTGACCGAGAACTGAACTCATGACCTTCTGGTTTATGGGATGGTGCTCCAACCCACTGAGACACACCAGTCAGGACTGCTTGAAGCTTTAACAGTGAGAAAGTCAGTCGGTTCCAGCTCTCCTACTGCCTGTTTCCCAGATGAATCTTTCTTGGGGCAGAAGAAAAAAAGAATCAGACTTCTTTGACTATATATATAGACGTGACATTCAAACCCAGAGCTAAATGGGATTTCTTAAATGTCTGTGGGCTTGTGTAATGACCTATGAAGTCAAAGTCACCAGAGTTTTCTAATTAATGACTTGCATGCAGTGATTTTAATGGTTAAAGAAAATGTTAGAAACAAAGAAATGAAATAGTTTGTAATCCTGGCTACCTACTGAGATTTACTAAGATTCTGATGAGTTACTTTCTTTCCTCTGAGGACACTGAGGCCTTCTCTTCATAAGAAACTGCTGGCAACTGAGGACTTTGCAGCCAGAATTCAGAAGGGAGGGAACGATTCCATGAGGGCACGACTCGGAGCCAAGCACAGCATTCAGTGACTGACTGTCCCATCGGGTCGGCTTCCGGACAGAGGGGTGGCAGTTACCAAATCTGAAAGCAGAGGGTGAGGGGCTTTCAGAGCAGAGGAGACCGACATTGTCTCCTGTCCGCGCAAGTGACAGCCACACTGCAGATAGTAGGTGGTAAGCAGGATGCTCTGGAGCTGAAGTAGCAAGACTGTGAGGGAACATAAAGGTAGCTGAAGGTGTCAGACATTCCAGAAGTGGGTTAGGGAGGGAAGGGTTTTGGCAGAACCTCTGGTCCTAACTCAGTTCTGTTGGTTTGGATGAGAAGTTGGTTTTCTAAATAAGCTGGCCATCTGGGCTGGGAGAAAGGAGAGAGAACAGAAACCTTAGCAAAGAAGGGGTTCTGACCTAGATGCAGCTCAGTCCCAGGCAGCTGCACAGTTGGGGTGGGGATGGGGCTCCCAGCAATGAAGAATCACCCAGTGGTTACAGCCTGGGTAGGACTCAGAAAGCCAGTTGGCCCATGCACTGGTTGTTCTTCCTGCCTGCCACACTGAGGGGATTCTCTTCCCATGTAACGTAGTAAATTCCCCTGTAATGTCAAAACACAGGTAACAGCTTGGCCCCGGTGAGAAATAGCTGGCTTCATGTTTCCCCCCAGTATGATTTCCTGTACATTCAGCGAGGGGCCCTGCCCACTCCCCTGCAGAGCTCAGGGAGCTGGGCCGAGAAGGAAAAAACAAGGCTGATTCATGTTTGTGATTAACTTCTCACCTAATGCTGTAATCCCATACGTGAAACAGGGCCAGCTGTCAGGGCTTGGCTGGAAACTCGGCTCTCTGAGGAAGGGCGGGTGGCTGCAGACCGGGGCTCTGGCCACCCTGCCAACGCCACCCTCTGCAGGCTGCTTCTCAGATGCCATCTCCTCCGGGGTCCCCTTTTCTGTCCCTGCCGTTGGGGCTTTCCCAGTACTTTTGTAGTACTGGCTGTGTCTTCTCTCTCACTCAAGGGTGGCATTCTCTTCATAAAGAAAAGGTGGTCCCTTGGCACCTTCTCAAGTGCCAAGCCCAATGCCAGGTTCAGGTTTAGGGCTCAGGAAATCACAGTGAAGGAGCTGAGCGGCATGGGATGACCTCACCCGAAGGGCTGCATCTGATGGAAAAGGAGCCCAAAGCAAATTCTGCCCCTTGTCTGGGACCCGGCTAGCCTGGCAGGGCAGGGCAGGGCAGACGCGACCTCCCTCCGCTTTTCTCAGCAAAAATCCCAGCCCGTTGTTATGATAAACTACTTGCTCCTTGCTCAACAGTACATTCAGGAACTGGACTGCTGCCAAGGAAAACTCAGGAGCAATGGTAGGTCTATTGAAATAAATTAATGGTCTATGATAAATACAGAAATACAGTGCTAGTTAATAAGCTTTTACGCCAACAAAATCACATGGTTGTTTAAAAGGAGGAGTGTTTACATACATATATTTTAAGTAACAAGCCTGATTAAAAAAAAACAACACTGAGCAATTCACAACCCATTTAGCCAAGTAAATACGGGCCCTCAAAGTTGATGGCAATACCTTAAGAAGCTCCAACTGCCTGAAAGAGCGCTATTTTTTTCCTGAGGCCTGCGGGCTAGCCCAGGAGGAATATTAGGTACCTCACTTGATAATCACACTTTTTGGTTTCAAGTCCCAAATGGCATCCTCCAAGCTGATTACTGGCCAGATTCGCCAGACTTGGCTTCGAATTATTCTGGACAGTTTCCAAAAGTTAAATCCACTTTCAAAAACCTAAATCTTGCCCCAGCCAGGTGGCTCTGTTGGTTAGAGCATTGTCCTGTATACTGAAAGGTTGTGGGTTCGCTTCCTGGTCAGGGCACATGTCTGGGTTGCTGGTTCAATCTCCATGCAGTGCCCACACAGGAAGCGACAGATCAATGTTTACCTCTCACATGGATGTTTCTCTTTACTCTTTCTCTTTCTCTTTCTAAGAATATTCTTGGGTGAGGATAGAAAACAAACAACCCTAAATCGTTGCTATTCCTTGGGTGTGCAAAAGAATGCACTGTAAGTTCTAGAGTTCCAGAGATTTCAAAACTCTTCTGAGCAAGAAAACTATCAGTGTCCAGCTCACAGGTGACCGCTGCAAATAGCAAGTTCGGATTTCTTTGTTTGAAGATCTGTCATGTCATCTCAGAATCAGAGTTCATACTTACTCATTCTGTGCAGACTGTCATCAGGTTCGGTTTGCATGAAATAGTTGACCCGTGTCAAGGAATTTAAACTCTGAATACCAGCCCAGCTATGACATTTGCATCAGTGGGAGCCTGTGCAAATCAATGAGAAAACCTGAGCAGCCCACACGGGTGTTTCACCAGCTGGTCACCCTGCAGGAGGCACATGGAGTGAAATAACTAAAAGCAGCCTCCTTCCTTCTAACCTGGCATAAATCACTCTGATTCAATTTCGGAGGGGGTGGGGTGCGCAGAAGTGACAGACCAAGGCCAGTAGTAAATGGCTGGTTGAGAACCTTGGTGTGTCTCTGGGTGGTGTTTGGGCTGGGTTTTGCCTGCGTGACAGTAGAATGCCACGACCCACTTCCAGATGAGAATCAAAACACTCCCAGCACTAATTCTGCTCTTAATGCAAATCGAACCCCAAAGGCCTGGCCCTGAGAGGAAAAGCTCAGCTGTGCTACACCTTGGGGACCATGAGGGGCAGCAATTCCTGTTCCCCATGACTTAATTCATGTGGCCCCAGGAGGTCCATCTCTCTCTGTCTCCCTCTTCCTCCTAAGAACTGTAAGTGAATGGAAGGGCAGTAATTTACTGTGTAAATTCCCATTTGTTTGTTAAGCTAAAGATCTGTTTCCTGCAGCTAAGTCAGTGACATCAGTAGCTCCCACTTCCTCAGCAACCCCAGGACAGACACCCCAGCCCCTAAAACCTGCCCGCTCTGTCAGCCTCAGTTTCTGGTGTCCGCTGGCTAGACTGAAGGTGATATGGGAAAAGCCTGATTCTGGGGCTTTCTGGGTTAGTAAACTTCCAGCTGGTACGGCTTTGAATGTGCCATTACGAAGAACAAGCGCACACGCTAACACTCTTAGGAAAAAGCCGGCTGGGTGTCTTCCTTCATGGTGGGGGATAGATGTGCCCAGAGCTGCAGGGAGGGGGAGACAGAGAGGAGAAGGAAGTGGTGGTCTACACCCAGAAGTGGCCTTGGTCATGAAACCCATGAGGTGATATAATCAGAGCTAACACTTTTCTGAAGCCCAGGCAGCCCCTCACCTAAACTCTAACACAGCCAGGTTAGTGGCAGTTCTTAGACAGGGATCTGAGACAACTTACTATTTTTAGGGGAAGTTTCTGAAATCCTTACTGTGCTGGGGTCCACAGGTTCATGGAGAGGGGTGGAAATGGGGGCTTTAAGGGACTTCCATTCCACTTAGGATGACTGAGTATAGACTGTGAAACCAGACTGCCTGCATTTGACTCCGAGACCTACCACTTACTATGTGACTCTAGGCAACTTATTTAACCTTTCCGTGCCTTAGAAAAGGTGTACAAATAGTACCTTCCTTGTAGGCTCTCTATGAGGGTTAAATAATCGTGCTCTATGAGGGTTAGCTATTGTCACTGGAGAGATAAGGCACCTCAAGGGTCATACCCTGGGAGAATGAGGCCATGTACAAGGACTTTGGAATCAGAGGAAAGCAGGACATCTGTGGGGTTGAAGTAGGCAGGGTGGACACCTCAGGGGAGGTGGGGCCTGGGTCAGGACCTTGAGGGATGGTCTACTCTGGCCCGACTCCTCTTAGCCGGACTACCCTCCCATGAATACGGGGCAACCAGGCCTCTGGAAGGGTAGAAGCCGTGGCCGCCCCGACTCTGCTGTTCACCAGCCCCTTCTCTTTTGGCTTCATCTTTGATTCCTGTGCTCGTCCACATGCTGTCGGATCAGGTGAACAATTTTAGTTCAGGTCAACAAACTTGAGGACACACCTCGCCTGAGTGAGGAGCAGGGGCTATAAAAGTGAGCATCAAACAATATCAGATATAGCCTCAAGATGCTCCCCAGTCTTTTGACAGACAAGGAGAGAGTTTTCTAAGCCATGGTGAGGGTGGCTGCACAGAGGAGGAGGGCACAGCCCAGAGTGCAGAGAGGCCTGCTGCCCTTCAAGAGAGACTGGGAGGGGCCGGGGCGGGGGGCTGAGATGGAGGGGCTGGGGGAACGGCAGGCAGACAGAAGGAAGTGCTTGGCATTCAGTTCGGACACCCAACACTCTCTGTGAACACTGGGTACAATTTTCCTTTTGTCTCACTTGTTTCCTTTTGTCTTCCTGCAGCTGCTCCAAATGTTACCTGGATTTGCAATTTGCATGAGACAGAAGCAGAGGGCCTGGAGTTGTCCTGAGCTGACCAGCATCTCGGCTGAGCTGGTCACAGGCCCCCACCAGCTCCAGAGCGGGTGGGGTCAGAGGGAGGACAGAGGCACTTGGGGCAGGAGACACAGCATAAGCAAAGATTGCAACAGGAAGGCATGTGGAGTTGTGGGTACAGCACCAACTTAAAAAAAATCTTACAATTTTATTTGTCAATTCTAGCTCAGTAAAGCTACTTGCTCTCTCAGCACCAACTTTAAAGTTGGGGCCCTCCTGTCAGTTAGCTCTGTCATCTGGATTAAGATGCTTTGCTCTCGTGAGTTTTGACGACAAAATGGACAGAACACTTGGTAGAGTGGTTATGAGGATTGAGTGAGACACATGAGGAGTACCTACTAAGCACCTACTGTGTGCAAGGCCGAAAGGGATTGTCAGGGCACCAGCCCCACTCTGTCATTCTGCCTTCTGTGTTTACAACAATAGTGAATGGCACTTAGGTCCTTTGCTGTCAGAGCAGATCAGGGAACTCAAAACACCTCTCTCTGACATGGTTTTTTTTAAAAGCCAGTGTTTGTCAAAGACTAGGTGTTGATCTTTCTCCCAGCAAGAGCCCAGAGGGCTGCCACTCTGTAGACTGTCCCAGAGGGTCCTATTGTGAGGAGGGACTGGTCCCCGGCCTGGAGGAAGGGCCTGTGGGTGGTGGAGTTGAAAAGGCCAATTAGAACTGATTGTGGAGAGGGCTTTTTGATGTGGACTCCCACTCTGCAGAGGCTATAGGCAGACCACTGAGTCACGTCCAATGGAACAGCCATTGGACAAGAACATTCACTCAAGTGAAAGGCTCCCGACCCCAGTACCACCCCAAGCCATCCACGTTCCCCATTACTGAACTTAGACCAGCCAAGCCAGAGACATTGAGCCTAAATGTTGCCCAAATCGAAGAGGAGAGAAAGAGAACAAGAATGTTTTTTTCACTGGGCTTACGACATAGCTTGGAACATTTCTAAAGTCTGAGCTACTTAGATTAAAAAATAATGACACGGAGCAATTCAACACAGAAGCCAAGGCTGGGAGTAGAAGAGGACGCCACCCTGTGAGAGGCAGTTTGGCAATGGTGGTCACAACCTCACATTCTGACCAACAAACATTAGATGAAGCAATTCCACTCCAAGGATTTACCATTCAGACATTTGTACAAATGACCAATTTAATGTTACTTGTTGATTGCAAAATTATTAAAAGATTTTAAACAACCTAAATGTCTACCAATAGAGGACTTAACAAATAAACTCTGGAGTAGAATCCTGTGTAAATATATAGACGTGTGCACATGAACATGTGTGTACTGTCTATGCATGTAAACATCTATAAGAAATGTCAAAAAAGCAAGTTGCAGAACAATGTGCATTTGCACATTCACATATAAACAGCTCTGGAAGGATCTGCAAGAAATGAATCACACTAGTGGCTTTTGGAGAAAAGAACTAGGTAGCTGGGAGACAAAAGCAGAGGGAGAAACTCAGCATTTACTTATTTATTTTATGCAATTTGAATTTTGAACCACACGAGTAACGTAGCCTATACACAACATTAAATTAAAAAATACTTGCCTTACAATTCCACTGCTGTGATTATACCCTAAGAACCCCGAAACACCAATCCAAAAGAACCTATGCCCCCCAATGTTCACAGCAGCACAATTTACAATAGCCAAGTGCTGGAAGCAACCTAGGTGCCCATCAGTAAATGAGTGGATCAAAAAACTATGGTACATTTTTATACAATGGAATTCTATGCAGCAGAAAGAAAGAAGGAGCTCCTACCCTTCACAACAGCATGGATGAAACTGGAGAGCATTATGCTAAGTGAAACAAGCCAGGCAGTGAGGGACAAACACCCTATGATCTCACCTTTAACTGGAACCTAATAAATAAAACAAATAAGCAAGCAAAATATAACCAGAGACATTGAAATTAAGAACAATCTGACAGTAACCAGAGGGGAGGGGGGAGGGGATTTTGGGGGGAAGGGTTTTCAGGAACAACTATAAAGGACACATGGACAAAACCAAGGGGTGGGGGTGGAAGCAAGGGAGGGAAGTGGGGATGGCTGGGATTGGGGGGGAATGGTGGAGGGGGAAATGCAGACAACTGTAATGGAACAACAAAATAATTTTAAAAAATAGTTACCTTAAAAACAAATGAACATTTGTTGTCTTTTGATGAATAAAAAAGATAAACAAAATGTGGTATAAACATACAGTGGGATTATTGTCTTAAAAAGGAGTGAAATTCTGACACGTTCTTCAATATGGATGAAACTTAATGAGATTATGCTAAGTGAAATAAGCCAGACACAGAAAGACAAATTCTGTGTGAGTCCACTTATATGAGGTGCCTATGGTAGCCAAATTCATAGAGACAGAAAGTAGAATGGTGGTTACCAGCAGTTAGGGGAAGGGAAATGGGGAGTTAGCGTTTAATGGGTACAGAGTTTCAGTTTTACAAGATCAAAATAATTTTGGAGATTGCATGCACAAGGTGAATGTACATAATGTGCTGAACTGGACCCCTAAAAATGGCTACAAAGGTAAGTTTCTTGTTCACCACTTGACTAGATCAATGTTATCATCCCACCCATGACTGCTCAGAGTGCAGTAGGGTAGTGTTGAAGGATTTCGACAGTCTGCTTCTCTGATTGCAAACCTAGATGATCTAACTGCTCTCTGCTTTCACTTTATAATCTGAAAAGTAGGAGCACGATTTCCCAACTCTGATATCTTAACTGGGTTATTACATCTTGATGCCCACCCAGGTTTCCAGCCACTAGGATAAAATCAGCCCTCTGGGATTGCCTACCCTTATTTTGTGTCCTTCCCCTTCCCCCGGTTTGAAGAAGGCTAACGAGTTAAGTTAGTGTTTGTAAAAATGCTTCGAGTCTCCTAGATTTAAATAACATTAAGTAAGCAGAATCCTTTTGATTATATCGGGCAAGCCTGATTGTATGTTTTCTGTATGAAGGCTGTTTGTGATGGTTATTCGCATACAAAGCGCAGAGCAGAAAGCAGAGATCATAGAAGCCTCTGGCCAAACTGTGAAGTTGGCCCTGAAGTGCAGAAGCAGCATCGAGGTCCTGAGCCCTGTCACCACCATCAGCTCCGTGAGAAAGGTGGCGGAGAGGTGGGAACGATGCACAAAAAGCTCACATCAATTCTCTCTGTGCCCCTGCCAAATACTCCTATAACATCCTGTACCAAAGTGGCAAACCAAATAGAACATGCCATCTCCATGGGCTAAAACTTGTAGGTTACATTAGACCCTGAAATTAACATTAAAAACCAAACTGCTTATTTTTGAAGTGCTTTTCACAAGCCAGCCAACTCAATCCCTGATTAGTGTGGTGGGGAGCTGTCAGAGTCTTTACATCTTCCGGCACCAGCCCTAATTAAGAGCCTCCCATTACCAGCTACTCCCAGCCTTTCCCTCCTCACTGGGAGGACCCAGAATAAAGGAGAGGCCTATTCTCTCCTCCCTTGACCTAGACTGACTTGAGTGGGAGTTTTAAAGCTGGTGCCTATTCTCTCTCTCCATACCAAGTCTAAATTCCATTGCCTGGCTTTCCACGCCTGTTATGACTGGATGCTACCTTTGCAACCAGCCAGCTTCTCTCTCCTGCCTTCTCCCTATCCCCAGGGCCTGGGGGCGGTGTGTGTGTGGTGGTGGGGGGGGGCAGAGCTCTGAATCCTCGTTCATATCTCTTCTACAAAGCCAGGCACCAGTCCAACCCTCCACCAGCTCAAATCCATCTTTTCCTCCTCTGAATTCCTATGGCATTTATAGTTAACACCCTACAATTTACAAAACCACTTAATTATATCCTCTTGGGTACTGCTCGGTGATTATTTCTTGCATTTTAGTCTGGCCTTCTGAGCAGATATTGAACACCAGTGGGACAGAAACCATACCTTACACATTTTCATTATGTTCAAAAAGCATGTGATGATAACAATGGTGGCCATTTATTAAGCACTTACTGCATATCAGACACAGCACTTTATATATGTTACCCACTTAATACTCACAATACCTCTAGTGAGGTATTCTCATGTCTGTTTCTCAGATGATAAAACCTATGCTCAGAAAGAGAAACAGGGACATGTGGCCGATAGAGGCTGAGTCTGGAGTCCGATCAGTGGTTTCAAAGGCTTTAGTCAAACTTTCTCACAGATACGAGAAAACTGTAGTAAAGAAAATACTTTCCTAGGATCACTCCCTTATGAAGGGAATGAACTATTACCATTCCCACTGTTCCTAACAAACGTGTGCTCCACTACAGAGGGAGCTCCTGACACAGGGTCTTCGTCTGTTATATTTTGTTTACTGGTGTACCTCCAACCCCGTGGACGGTGCCTGGCTCACAGCTGGTGCCCAGTAAAACCCTTGCTGAGTGAACAAATAAAGTCTAATCAACAAGCCTCTGTTGAGTGCCCACCAAGTGCAAAGAATTGCTAAAGACAATTACTGTGAGAAAAACAATGTAAAAAACACTCCAATTTGCTTGACGTCACTCATTACAAAATACTCATAAAGGATCATTTGAAAAGAAAAATATGACGCAAGCCCAGGTGCCCAGCTTGGTACCAAATCTGTCCTTTCTGACTTGGGAGGGCTGAGGGCCACGTATTCCCTGCCCTTCAATCCTCCCCCTATTAAAACAATCAGTTTCAAACAGAATACAAAGTCCCGAAATGATTACTTGATATTATTTAGATTTTTTTTGGTCTAGGTCATAGCCATGTAAAAGTAATGAAAACAAAACTAAGACTTTGGGGCCTAATTACTGTCAAATTGTCGTTCGCTCCAATTGCTTTGATGGCTTATTCCTTTCTCCAGTGCGGCACAACCTACAGGAGTAGGAAGCCGTGCAGGCTGGCGTCCAGGAGTGACAGAGGAATAGGAAAGGATGGATGGTGGAGATTTTTGGGTTAGCTGCATGTGGGGCTGAAAGGAAGGGAGAAGACACAGGGGGCTGCAAGGGTTCTTGATGGGGCTTCCAGGAGACTCATATCTCCACTGAGAGGGTCAGAGACATGGGAGGGTCCAGTTCAGCTGGAGGAAAGGTGATGAATTTCACTCTCCTACATGCTCCATATGCTTCAGCCATGCCTTTAGTTTGCTTCTAAACCACATCACCTTCATCTTGTCTATTTGAATGAAAGAATGGTCTTCTTCCAGATGTCCCCACGGTGGGCTTACTTTCAATGTGATCTCTTCAGAGAGACCCCTGATCACCCCGTCTGAAGCAGCCATCTAGTTTCCTGCTCCTCCTCATACTTCTTTTCATCACAGCACTCAGCACTACCGGAAGTTTTCCTGCTTCTTTGCTTGTGATCCTCTGCTACAGTGTGAATCCCAGGAGAGTAGAAACTTCCTTCATCTACTTGACTACGCTGTATTTGAAAAGCCCCAATCAGCATCGGGCACAGAGAAAACCCTTGCGGGGAAACCTCGGGTGGTAACCGGGCTGCAGTGGAAAATGTAGGCCTTCAGCTCAGGGAAGAGGGCGGTTGAAGAAGAGAGCTTAGAGTACGGCTGCTGAAGCCAAAAACAGGCACAAGCCCTCTTTTTATGGCCAATTTTGGATAATAACTCAAGCCAGTATAAGAAAATGTTCCCCTAAAAGCATTTTTTTGAGATCGAAACGAAGGAAACACCCCAATCAATCCATGTTCCTTTCTTTGAGAAAGGCTGGCCCAGATCCCGTTGTTTCCGGTGAGACTGTGTACATACGTGGACCTGGAATAACACTGACGCAGGGGAAGACGGAAAAGCAGAGGGTGTGCTCGAGTGCCTCTGAGTTCTCTGTCACTCACGGAACCGTCACATCCCTGTTGCTGCCTGTGCGCTGATGCGGAGAGGCTGCAGGACACAGAATGACAGCAGAAGGGCAGGTGCAGAGCAGTGCACACTGCTTGCTACCTTCTGACTGGAAAGGATGGAACAAAGGAAATACAATTGTGTGAACCCTGAAGGGATACGGGACATGCCAGTAAAAGTAGCCATACACCAGGGCAGGGGAACAGGGTAGGTGGGCAGGGATGGGAGTGAGACGTCTACACGCAGACCTTTTCGTTCCATCCGATTCTCGAACCACGTGCCTGTATTAACTATTGTAAAGAAATTAGGTATTAAAAACCAATGATCCTTGAGTACAGTTGATAGTAATTGGGGACTTGTGGCTCAATGATGACCTCGCCAAGGTTTGGGGCAGGTGATGCTGAAGATTCAGTCTGGGAAGGCTGCGTCAGAGTCTTGGGATAAAGCGTACGCATGAGAGAGGGCACGCTGTATTCACGTCTTCACAGATGAACAGAACTGGAGACTGAGCTGATGTCTCCAGTTCCAGAGGTGGATCTTGACTTGGTTTTCTTCTTTGTAATCAGAGAAAATGCTGCACTGATAATGATGAAGGCTGATTATTCTTCCTTGCATGAATGACACAACCGGTGAAAGTCACCTAAACTACACAACTTGGGTAGGGCCTGAGCCTAATTTAAGCAGGGAGACAGCCTCCCACCGATTTAGTCCCTTTGTTGTTTCTAACAGAAATCTTTGGAAACAAGGTAAACGACCATCAGTAGGAGTCTGGTTAAAGAAAGAAGCAAATGTGGGGCATGAGTACACTGGAACCCCACGTGGCCTAGCCATTAGAAATGACTATACACCTGGCAGTATCTGCTAAAGCTAAACACACCCTTACCCTAAGACGCAGCAATACCACTCCTGTGTATATGCCCAACAGGAATGTGTATGTACACCCACCAAAAACATGCAAAACAGTGTTCACAGCAGTCCCAAACTGAAAACTACCCAAATGTCTGTCCTTAGTAGACCGGATAAGGACAATGCGGTTACAGTCTGCAATAGAATGCCACATAGCCATGGGGGTGGGTAAACAATACTCAGAAGTATACAGATGCATCTCACAAACAGAATGTTGAAGGAAAGAGGAAATAAAGAAATTGTACCATATGATTCCACTTATATGAAGTTCAAAAGCAGGAAAAGCTAAATCCAGGCTGGTAGAAGTCAGAACAAGGTGCTCTGCACCTTGGAAAGGGGCGGTGACTGAAACAGAGGCAGAGAAGCTTCTGGGATGCTCACAAAGTCTGTTTCTCAATCCGACTACTGGTTACATAGGTGTGTTCACTTCCTGAGAATTTGTGACACTGAACGTGTATAATTTGTGCACTTCTGTGTGTATGTTTACACCAAAAAAAAAAAAAAAAGGAAAAATGATGCAGATCTGCATTTATTGACACAGGACGTAGAAAGATGGGCAGGTCCTGTCACAGAGATTTACTCCATTTACGTTGAGTTGTAGGTATCAAACTTAAATGCATCGAAATCTATCCAAAGAAATGGTTCTCATAAGTGTTGACAATGCTTACCTTTGGGTCAGATTTGAGGGTTGTTTTTTTTAATTATTTTCTTCTTTATACTTTTCTGTAATTGTTTTTGCATTTTCACACAGCAAATGTATCATTTTATACTCAGAAAATGTTTTTTATTTTGAAAAAACTTCTGGATTAAAAAGAAAATAAAAACCTCCTTTCTATTTTCTTTAGATGGGAACCAGTAAATCCCAGGGATATCATGCACTCGGTGTGCATCTAACACACTTTGCAGTCGTCTCAGTTCTTAAGTGCTTCCAAGGCCAACTCTGAACAGACTGGTCACCGTCCTTCAGGTCAGTGGCCAGCATGCACTTGTGGTAAAACATGAGGGTGATGAAGGGGAGAGGACAGAGTATCTGAGAGTTCATGGTAAATAAATGAGTCCATTGGTTAAAGGAAAGTAATCTCTCCACCATTAATCTCCCTTCTGCCTCTACCTCACCTGCTTTCCACGGCGCTACTTCTCTCTCGCTCAGGCCCAGGGCATTCCACCAGTTTTCTCCCCAGCCCTGCACTCTCTACTTTAGCACAGAGTTTCCTATTTCTCTCTCAACTCTCTGCCATCAAGACCCTTCTCCACAAGTTCACATACTGGAGATTCTTTACACGGGGATAAATTACTTTCTTCTACAATCAAAGTCCAAGCTTAAAATGTAAATAACCTTGGGTGAATTAACACCTAGCCTTAATATTCTCACTAGGGTGTGAATGTCTAATATAATTTCTAAGGAGTAAAATTTGCTTGGGGGATGGGGATGGGGAAAGTGAAGCCCCAGTCCTGCACAGAGCTGGCCAGGTTACCAATAGTAACTTCGCTCCCTCCACTGCAGCCCCCAGGCCTCCACCCAGGCCTGCTTAGAAGATCCCAAGCCACCCAGAAGCAGAAGGCAGCCACCATCACCCTGACCAGAGCTGCATCCATTCCAGACTCCAGATTACAATAATTTGGGAGAGGGTCAACCAAGTCAGAACCCCAGATGGCAGAGGAGCTGCTTTAGCTTAATACTCTTAACTCTTTTTCCTCGGGGCAGGAAAGATTTGAGACAATGAAGGATGAGGCTTTCCAGGCCCCGGACACAACCTTGATCCAAAGCCTGGTCATGGTTTTAATTTTTGTAAATCAAAGCCTCAAGTTTTTCTTTACCTTCTCAGCTGAAGATCTGTTTCCCAGGATGCACGAAAAATAAGAAAAGGTACCAAAGTGGAGACTGCGTGACATCATGTGCCACCTAAACCCTTTGCAGGCAGGCAGGAACCACTGCTTTACTAAATTCCCTTTCCCAAATTTCTCCCTCCCACACACTGCACCCCCCTGCCCCCGCTACAACCATTGTCTTCACAAGATCTTCCCATACTTGGAAAACATTTGTCTAATTATCATCACACATGATGGGCCTATTGCCAGCTGCTTTTTATTTTAACTTCAGATTCTTTCCAGGGTGTTTGTTTTTTTTTCCTTGGGGGTGGAGAACAGGAGAGAGAAGTGTGTCTGTTTTTGCTATTACACAGAACTGATCAGATTTCCTTTTATAATCACAATTAAACTTCCAGACCCAATCATATGAATATTTCACATTTAGAGGATTTGAATGCCCATTGATTTGGCCAGTCTGACAAAACCTTCCAAGTCTGGAGGTGAGAAACTGATCCATGAGGATGAGCAAATCACTCTAGAGACATAAGGAGCACAGATGGACTCGAGAGCCCAAGTGTGAGATCCAGCTCAGCCTTCTCTCCACCAGCTGAGGCTGGGTAGCATGGGGCTCAGTCCCAAATACATGGGCTGTCGTCCATCTAATAGAAAAGGTAAGCCCCAGAGCAGGGTCTTTGTCTTGTTTACCATTGTAGTCCCAGCATGGGCATGGCTGGCATGGTAACGTATGGTGCAAACACTTTTTTGAATATTGAATTACCCTTTGCCATGCCCCTACGGTGTTGGGGGTGGGGTGGAGGAAGGGCATACTTCATTATAGAACCCGTATAGGAGACAGGACCATCAGGAACTAAAACCGGTCATAGCAGCGATGGATGTAGAAGGGGCTTAAGAACAGCAATCCGGCTGACAAAGGAAGGTGTTGGGCTTAAGGATGTTTGGGCAGAGCCAATGCAGTTTTACTTCTATTGCATTTTATTTTAGGGTTCCTCATGAAGTCTAAGGGGGAGGAGAAAAGGGGGGCTCAAACTTCTTACCCCACTTTCTGGCACCTCAACTGGCTCAGGCCAGACATGAGGTATGAACCCGTTTTAACAGGAATCTGGGTTCAAGTGACCAAAAAGAATCAGGGGACTTGGAAGAGATGTTCCTTCTGCTCCCAGGAGTGTGCATTTCTGCCCCTTCAGAGCAGAGAGCATGAGGAGGAACATCTGTGAAATTTAATCTGGCCGGTCATCCTACTCTAGAAATTCAGTTATAATATTTACACATTCTTAAGTGAGAGCATCTTCACTGGGCTTCCAAAAACCTTTCAGAAACCTAAGTTCCCATTCACTGCTCTGCTGCTGCAAAGAATGGCCCCGAGTGCCCAACCCTCCTCCGGGCCTGAAGGGGACATTCACTAGTCCTCTGCAGTAGATGCATAGTATTCTAGAAGGGTTAGTCCTGTAAATCACTTAGACTTCAGTGAGATTTACTTCAATAAGCTAACAGGTAATATAAGGAAAGCAAAAGGTATTTTACTATTTATTGGAGTTTTCTTTCTTCTTCTTTGAGGGAGAAGGGAGGGAAAAGGGGAGTAGTGAGAGAGTATTATTAACTGGGAAAATTATTGCTTGCTGTGTATATGCTAAGAATTAACAGTCTATAATCTAGAAGAGAAACTAGGACAAACACTCCAGTGACTATTAAACATATCTATGTAACATATCTGTGTGGCAGGAAAACAAATTACTGTGAGAGACAGAGAAAGGAATAATTTCAAACCACTGGAGAGTGAGTCGGGTTTGAGCAAGGCCTTGAAGGATTCTGACCAGTGGAGATGGGACAAGGGTCTGCCAAATATTTAGAAGATTTGACAAAAAGGTCTGAAGACAGGAGAGCTGAAGGAATTAGGGTTCTAGAGAAGAAGGTCAGACAAGTGCTCACAGGAGAGGGCTGGCAGGAGGGCAGGGAGGGGGGCTGAGGTCATCCCAAAGAAGTCTCGCCAGCCAGGCTGAGACACGGCCCTCCAGTGGGTCTGCTGGGCTCTTGCTCCAGCAGCAATCTGCTGCCGTGTGACTCAGTGGCTGCGGAAAGCCATGGAGGCCCTGGGTCGAAGTCGGCCTTAGATGACTGATGTGGTGGCAGTGCTGGGTGGGCTGGAGGCAAGGAATGGGAGGACTAGGCCGTCTGGCATGCTGTCCCAGTGGTGCAAGTGAGGAGGATGATGGGGCTGACCTGGAGTGGCCGCAGAGGAAAGGGAAAGAACAGGTGAAAGTCATTCTGTGGGAGAGGAAAAGGATGGACTTGGGGAACAGGGAGAGAGGGGACTGGGGTTCTTGGTGTGAAGGAAGGAGGACAAGTAAGCCCTGAGTTTGACAGGCTAGCAGAAGGCAAGGTGGATGGACATGCTGGGCAGGACTAGGGATAAGGGATGTGACAAGTAAGAACTTCTGGGGGGGGGCTCTCCTAGAGACCTGGGACAGTCGGCAATTGCGCAGGACTGCCAGATGACGGAAGCAGGGCAAGGAAGGAGTGGGCAGGCCTTTGGCAAAAGCTTGTAATTTTTTTCCAGAACAATTTGAGAGAATCTGCTAACAGTGGTTGCCTCTAAGGAGGTGAATTGGGAGGCTGAGAGAGATGACGTTTCCTATTACACCCATTTGTATCTTTTGAATGTTGAATTTTTTGTACGCACTCTCTATCAGAATTAAATTTGCAAATACTGGGATCCACAGCACCGGGAAGGGCCAGCTGTTTCTCACCGACGCGTCCCCAGCCTGGGAAGCGTGAGGGAAGCTCAGTGTTTCAACCCCTTCCACCCCTCATCTCGCCTCCCCGAGAGAGTGAAAGTCTTTTCAGCTTGGGGGCTTCCATTTCATTACCTCCACCCAAGAAACATAACAAAGTTCTCAGTTTCCTCTGAGTAGTCTAGGAGTCAAGGGCGTTTTAGTTAGGCTACCTCTAAGCTGGGCGTCACTGTGCCAAAATCTGGCGCAGGATGAGAGAGGGCGTGACAGGTTGGGAAAAGAAGCTGCGGGGAGAGCCCCCCGCCCGGCCCTTACTCAGGGTTCGAGGGGACCCGGGAGGCAGCTTTAGGATCCTCCTCGTCATTCCTGCTTCCTCCTTAAAGCCATGCTGGCGGTGGGGCAGCACAGTTTCGTCCCAGTAGCCGCTTCACAGAGAATGGGTCGCACCTCCCAGGGTGTCCAACTCCTTGGGTTCCCCTGGGCCTTCCCTGGGCTTGGGACAAAGTCCCAGGGTATCCAGGTGGGCTGGGAGCGCACCCCAGCCCTGGGATGAAGCTGCTGTCTTGCGCCTCGCCCACCGCGGACGGTTACCAACTCATCCCCAATCTTTTTGACAGATTTCCTCACAACCCCATTTTCCTTGACAGTTCCGTCAGGGGGCGGGGGTGGGGTGGGGGTGTGGCGCAGAGCTCTTGAGCTGCAGGAACTGGCGGGTGAGAACCAGGGGAAAGCGCCCAGAGGTCCCGCGGGGACGCACACTCGGTCTCGGGGCCCACGTCTTCTCAGGTGCCCCAGTTCCGCACGCACCGGTGGCTCCCGCAGAGCCCTGAGCGAGGCCCGATGCAGCGGACACTGGCGCACTTTAGGGGGAGCCGAACCTGGCGGCGCAGTAGGACCGGGGCTCCGGGCACGCGCTTTACAGGAGCATCCACGACCGTCCCCGCGCGCCCTTCGAACTATTGGAGCCCCAACCCCGAGGGTTCGCGAGCTGCCTGCCCCCAACGGGTACGAACCCGGACTGTCCTAAATTCTTTCCCCCTCCCCTATACTCTGTTAAATTGACTAATAAACTCAACACAGCATTCTCTGTGCGGCTTCAAAAAACTCGGTAATTTCGTTAGAAAACGTTGAAATTCAACCCTGAAGTATTCAGCCCAAATGTTTAGTTAAAGTAACCCCGTGGGTTAATAAACTAAACAAAGACAACCCATGCAAAACTGGAGCAATGAAAACCAGGCTAAATAAACGAAGGGAAGTTTATAAGAACCCTTTCGGAGGAAAAAAAGAGAAAAGGCATCGGGCACGGAGGTTTAATGTGAAGCATGTGAGCGGGGCTCAGCTTACAGGTACGCGGGCTGGCGGCGAAGAGCGCTGTGGAGCGGCCTCCAGGATTTCCGACGGGTTTGCGCCTCCCTGGAAACCCCAGCGGGGCGCCGCGAGAGGCCCGGCGGCGCGGGCGCGGGTGGCTGCGAGCTCCCCACTCCGCCGCTAGGCGCCCCCGCGGGCCGGGCGCGCTGGGAGCGCACAGGCCGCTGCAGCCGTGCGCCTCGGCAGGGCGCGGCGAGCCGGGCTGCGGGAGCGCTCTTGCCTCCGGGGAAGGGCAGCTGTAGGGTGCTTCAAAACAGCCCCAGGTGGGGAGCACTTTGCAATTTGGAGACTCGGAGCTAGTGAGTGGGTCTCTCGCCCCACAGCCTCCCCCCCTCACCCCGCCCGCCGGCTGCCGGGTGCTGGCAATGCAGTAACAAAGACGCTGTCGAGCGTTGACCCCGAAGAAACGCTGATGAAAAGGAGGGCAGGCCGCAGGATAGAAATTTCTACAATTATTTTCTTTTGCCTTTACGTTCCCGAAGAGAAACCAAGGGGTAAAGGGGAGAGAGATCTGGGAAAGGCAAGACCCAGCAATCAGAAACCAGTGTATTTCTCATTTGTGGGAAAGGCCGTAAGATAGCTTGGCCCGTTGTCCACCTCGCGCCCAAAGCAGGTCTGACCATGAAAAGAAAAAGGCGGGCGAAGGAGGAGGTTTACTTTTCAGTCCACTCTAACTTCTCTCTTCCAGGGTCCGTCACCCTCTGCCCCGCCCGGATTCTAGGATGGGCGGCTCCCAGCCCTCGGAGCCCATTTCGGCGCGTTCTGCTAGGAGATCTAAGGCGACACAGGTTCGAAGCTAAATGAACCTTCAGGCCGCAGGACAATGGCGTGGACCCCACACCCGAGGCGCTGCCCCCTCCCCCAGCGGAGTTCGGCTCCCGCCACTTCTTCATCCCACGTGGTGAATCCTCCGCGCTTTCTGCGGCCGCCCAGCCAATGGGCCAACCCGGGAGAACGGGACGCAGCGCCCGAGAGGTCTGAACAGAGGTGTGGGTTTTAATTTTTAAAGAGCGTAATTGGGCTGAGGAGGGTTATTATTTTTCCCTTGACCAGGAGGAGAAAAACGAGAAAGAAGAAAAAAAAAGTCAGAAGAAATACAACACATTTATCTATCAACCGCTAGACAAGACAAAGAGGTTTTAACAACAGTTTGAAAAGAGCGGCCTGTGAATGGTTACTATTCAATTTGTATTTTATTCCCCGCTGGTCATGGAATTGAGATCAGAAGAAAAAGTGAAAACACATGGCCGAGGTCAGGGGATCAGAGAACCACCACACACAGCAAAGGGAAGGGAAAGCAATGGGAACTCGTGTGAAGAAATGGATTATATAAACAGAGCTTACCATCGCCTGCGCCCCATTATCCTATAATTTACCCTGCATGGGAGCATAGAAATATATTAAACTAGTGATAGGTTTTACCATTTCTTTACAACCCAGCCTCGTGCCAATCAAGCCTACTATATACTTTCAGACATGTTTAGAATTCTTGCACTAATGTGTTTATTTTAAATATCACAGGGAAATTATTACATCACCAGAAAATAATGCCAGAGCGGGGGTCTGCCGCCCTTTTGAAGTCCTGCTGCAACGAAACATGATTTTAATTACATAATCACTTTGAAACTATAATTATACAATAAACGATGAGGATTAAGCGGGAAGTATAGAGTACATTAAAAATTGCTTAGGTCTTGAGAAAACAAACTGAACATACAGGGGAAAAAGAAAGAGATGAAACCCGAGGTCCTGGGGAGGGGTTGATGAGTCCCGCCTTCGCCGTCCTCTGAGCTGCGGCGGAGACCGGACCTGGGGTTGCCGGGAGCGCAGGCGGGTGGCCCGGGCGGTGCAGCCGAGTAGAAACCAGTAAATCTGAGACACAATCAAAGAGAAGCAAGGAAGGTTTTGCTAACCTCCCTACACCAAAACAAATAAACAGAGTCCTTGTTTTGGCGTTTTCGAAATACGTTTATGTACATTGAAAACGATCACGCTTCGGAAAGCCACCGGGAGGTTGAGCGTTGCCAAAGATTGGTTTACGTGCCCTTCCCCTCCAGGATGAAAGGCGTCCAGCACGAACCGCGTGGCCCTGCTGCCCCGATGCAAGGAGTTTATAAACAACAGTGCGTCTGTGGCACCGGCAGTCCAGCACGCCTGCTTCCCGGGGCGCACACTCGACCTTGCACCCGCTTTCTCGTCTGGGCTCCCCCTTTCCTGAGAGCTGCCCGGCCGCTTAATTTTCTTTTTGCGTTTGTCTTCCCGTGAGGCTGAAGGCAAGGGCACATTTCATTCTCTATAAGGCAGAACCTTGGCTCCGTCCAGATCCCATCCCTGTGCATCGCCCTCTGCTCGGCTTCCCTGGTCTCCAGAACTACACAACCCAGGGCGCAGGGACTCAGCCCTGCACGCTGGTCCTTCTCCTCCTCCTATCCTGGTGTGGGCTGCTGCACTGGACCTCGGGGTGGGGGGCGGAGGGGGAGTTCTAGGCCTAGGCACATCGTCTTGAATGCATTTGGAAGCACCCTGGGGAAGGAAATGCCAGACTGAGCTGCACAGGTAGAGGCTGGAGATTGTCGTTTTTCAGTGGCACCTACCAGGCCAGCAGCCATGGGGGGAGAAGTGCAGCCTCTAATCTGAACCTCAGCAGCCACCAAGGAATTTTTTTTTTAAATGAGACTGGCATCACCAACTTTGAGGCCAAGGACAGCCCATGCTGTCTTTAATACTTTACAGCAGGTGCCCTGGGTTAGGGCAGCTTGGAATGCGGGTGCTGGTTCAGCCAGTTCTCACGTATAAAGGGTTAAGTGCTCCCAACCGTGGCAGAGAGGGGCACCCTGGCGCAGGAGGGCACTCCTGATTTTTGCTCAAGCAGAAAATTATGATCCAATAAGCAGCGATGTTTAAATTCACTCTCAATCCAGAAGATGTTTTCCCGGAAGTCAGACATTAGTACTGGACGGGAAGGGGAGAAAGTGACAAAGAATCTTTCAGTGCCCAAGCGTGGGCCTCACGGCGGTGTCCATCCCTCTCAGGACAGCGTGAGGAGTGAGGAGAGCCGCTGTCTTCAGCTACGAACCATTAATAGGAAGATACATCAGTATCACATTAGTCTGCAGCGGACCATCAACGACCAAGAACAAAAGCAAAAGAGAAATAAAATAGTTCACTCGAAGAGTCCTACAGCGAACGTGTTTATTTCTTGCTCTGCTCTACCCAGGACATAATTCACTCACTGCCCTCCTGCAAACAAAAGCGCAGCACTTGCCTGGCAACGTGGAAGAGCCGCTTTGAAAACCCTGGAGGATATTACCACCTGGCATGAATTCGGGGGCCGTTTTACGTGGAGCCTGCGGCGCCAATTCCCACAGTTCTTTCCCCAGATGAACACGTGGGGAAGCCAAGATTAAAAAAGAAAAATCCGATTCCCGGGGAGTAACAGAAACACTAATAAATATTATTTACCTGCTGCTTATTTAATACAAGCAATTTACTTACCTTATCTCATTTAATATGGCAGCGCTACAGGGTGAATAGTATAATCCCTCCTTTATTAATGATATCAAATACTTAAATAGTGTTTATTATGTGCCCAGCACTATAGTGTTGTACATTAATTTATTCCTCTCAACAACCCCATGGGAGTAGAAATATTATCACCCTCATTTTACAGATGAGGAATTGAGGCACGCTGAGATCCCGTCATCTGTCCCGGGTCACAGGGCCATCGACGGCCAGATTGTCAGAACTCGGCCTGGGCACTATCCCGCCGAGAGAAACTGAGGTTTATCTGAGGTTCCAGCGAAGACACCTAGAAGCCGAGAATGGAAGCCAGGTCATAGACAGCCAGGACTGTGGCATGTCGCCCCATCCAGGGAGCCACCAGAGATGCATCCAGGGCGGTGAATTGCCTTGGGGGCCCACCGCACGGCCTGCGGCAAAGAGCCGTAGGTGTGCACCAGGAGTTGCAGCGGGAGCCGGGGCGAGGGTGGTGTGACCCACCTGGAACCATTTCCTCTGCTGATCCGCCGCGGTCAGCGCAGCATTTTGTTTTCTGAGGCGCCCCCGAGGCACCTGAAGGAGGGGCAGTCTGCTTGGAATCCTGGCGCAACGCTCCAGATAACTAGACGCGTGGGGGCTCGGAGATCCAGGCAGACTGAGAGAAGGGTGCCGGGTGCCGGGGGCCTGGCTAGGAGGCTGGTCGGGCGCGCTCTGCATTTGAGGGGCTCAGCGGGCCCTTCCCTCCCGACCAGGGCCTCGTTCAGCCCACAGAACGCAACCTGGCTGACTCCGGAGTGAGCCTTTTGGGGACATGCTGCACACACCCAGGGAAGTGCATAGCATCCCATGCTCCTCAGCGCCTGTAACACTCACTGATGTCCCCATCCCCGTGCTGTGGATTCGAACTCAAGTCAGAGCGCAACTGAGAGGTGGGCCGGAGTGGAGAAAGGACTCAGAAATTGGCCAGGAGGGGGCAGTTTAGAGATTGTGTCTGCGGCAGGTTGGTAAAACCAGCTAACGGAGTCACCTCTGCCTTCCCGAGCTCTCGGCATCTCTGTAGCGTTATCAGCAGGGACCTGCAGATCTGAACAGTGTAGACGAGGAACCACTCCCTCCATTTATGGGCCAGCCTGCGGCCTCGCCTGTCTCCAGGCTAAAGAGCTCGCGGGCTTCGTCTTCTCCTTCTGGCAGCTAATAACTTTCAAGGCAGAAGCTTTCATCCCACTCAGAGAAGGCTCTCTGTACCTACTGCTTAGCACAATGCCCAGTCCCTCCGGGGGCAAAATATATGTCAATTCCCTCCCATTTTTAGGAGGTAGGTGCTGAGAGATTGAACAACCTTTCTTGTTAGATAGACAGGCAGGAGATGCCTGGGGCAGATCTGTGGACAGTTGTCTGATGTCAGGACATCTTCACCTCCAGCTGACCTCTCAGAGCAGGAAGTCACCAGCCCACTGTTTCAGAAAAACTCGGGATAAAATTTCTGAGCAGAACTGGGGATAGGGAGAAAGATCCTTGACAGAAAATCCAAAACAAAGAAGGACCCCCAGTAGAGCTGTGAGCTTCTAGCGAGCAAGGAAGCTTGGAATCATCATCGCTTTTCCACGCCTGTGAGAAGCTAAAGCGTTGCTTTGGTGCTGATCGCTTGCCTGGTGCTGTGCTGAACCCTTTCATGGCTGCGTTTTTCATCTTGGCTGTGCAGTTGAGATCGCTTGGGGAAATTTTTATATTTATTTATTTAAAAAAATTAAATTGAATTTATTGGTGTGACATTGTTCACAAAACCATGCAGGTTTCAAGTGTGCAACTCAATGAAACATCGTCTGCACACTGCGTCATGGGCCCAGTGTCTCTTTCTGTCCCAACTTTCTCCCCTCTGCCCGCCTCTACCTACCCCCACCCCCTTCCCTCTGGCCATCACCACACTGCTGTCCATGTCTGTGGGTGATTTATCTGTGTTTTTTGGCTAATCCCTTCAGGTTCTGTCATCCAGTTCCCCCTTTCCCACCCTGACAGCTGTCAGTCTGTCCCATGTGTCCATGACTCTGTTTTGTCATTTTATCTTGTTCATTAGATTCTACACATAAGTGAACTCATATAGTATTCGTCTTTCTCTGATTGGCTTGTTTCATTTAGCATAATACTCTCCAGGTCCATCCATGCTGTCACAAAAGGTAAGATTCCCTTCTATTTAACATCTGAGTAGTATTCCGTTGTATAAACCTATCACTACTACTGATGGACACTTGAGCTTTTTTCCAGATCTTGGCAATTGTGAATAATGCTACAGTGAACACAGGGGTGCATATATTTTTTTGAATTAGTTTTTCAGAATTCTTAGGATATATTCCCAGAAGTGTGATCACTGGGTCAAAAGGCAGTTCCATTTTTAATTTTTTGAGGAAACTTCATACTATTTCCCATAGTGGCTACACCAGTCTGCATTACCAGCAACAGTGCAAAAGGGTTCCCTCCTTTCTGCACATCCTCACCAGCACTTGCTGTTTGCTGATTTATTGATGATGGCCATTCTGACAGGTGTGAGGTGATACCTCATTGTGGTTTTAATTTGCATTTCTCTGATGATTAGTCATGTCAAGCCATTTTCCTATATGTCTATGGGCCATTTGTATGTCCTCCTTAGAGAAGGGTATATTCAGGTCCTTTGCCCATTTTTAAAAAATATATTTTATTAATTATGCCATTACAGTTGTTCTATTTCCTCCCTCCACCCTGCGCACCCCTCCCCTACCATTCCCCCTTTTAGTTTATGACTGTGTCTCAAGTTCTTCAGATTCTATATTTCCCATACTATTCTTGCCCTCCCCCTATCTATTTTCTACCTACCATCTATGCTACTTATTTTCTGTACCTTCTCCCCCCTTCTCCTTCTCCCACTCCCCTGTTGCTAACCCTCCATGTGATCTTCATTTCTATGGTTCTGCTCCTGATCTAGCTGTCCTCTTAGTTTGCTTTTGTTTTAGGTGTGGTTGCTAATAACTGTGAGTTTGCTGTCCTTTCACTGTTCATCTTTTTTTATCTTCTTTTTCTTAGGTAAGTAAGTCCCTTTAAGATTTCATATGATAAGGGCTTGGTGATGATCAACTCCTTGAATTTGATCTTATCTGAGAAGCCCTTTATCTGCCCTTCCACTCTAAATGAAAGCTTTGCTGGATAGAGCAATCTTGGATGTAGGTCTTTGGATTTCATGACTTGGAATACTTCTTTCCAGCCCCTTCTTGACTGTAAGGTCTCTTTTGAGAAATCAGCTGACAGACTGATAGGAACTCCTTTGTAGGTGACTGTTCCCTCATCTCTTGCTGCTTCTAGGATTCTCTCCTTCATTTTAATCGTGGATAATGTAATGATGATGTGCCTTGGTGTGTTCCTTCTTGGGACCAACTTCTTTGGGACTCTCTGAGCTTCCTGGACTTCCTGGAAGTCTATTTCCTTTTCCAGACTGGGGAAGTTCTCCTTTATTATTTGTTCAAATAAGTTTTCCACTCATGGGTGTTCCTCTTCTCTTTCTGATACCCCTATAATTCGGATATTGGAACATTTAAAGATGTCCTGGAGGTTCCTAAGCCTCTCCTCATATTTTTGAATTCTTGTTTCTTTATTCTTTTGTTTGATCATTTTTTTCCTCCTTCTGGTCCACTCCTTTGATTTGAGTCCCAGTTTCCTTTTGATTACTATTGGTTTTCTGTGCATTTCCATTCACTGCAATTAGTTTAGCCTTCATATGTTCCTCTAATTTGTGGCTAAAATCAACTAGTTCTGTGAGCATCCCGATCACCAGTGTTTTGAACTGTGCATCTGAAAGTTTGGCTATTTCTTCATTGCTTAGATTTATTGGCTCTGGGGCTCTGAGTTGTTCTTGAGCCATGTTTTGATCTGTTTGTGCCTGTTATGTACGAGGAGCAGAGCCTTAGTTATTCACCAGGGTGGGGCCACCCAGGTCACTGGTTTGTGACACTGTATGTGGGGGTGGGGTCAGAGAGGGACAATGGCGGTTCCCTCTGCTGCTTCCTGCCGCTAGGGCCTGCGCGGTCCGTGTCACTGCTAGCTCCTTCCCTGGTTTATCTGCGCACGAACGTGTGACTGCGATCAGCCCTCAGTGGGTCCGCCCGCTGCTACTCCACACCTGGGATCAGCCCACGGCTGCTGGTGCACCTGGGTCACCCACCCGGGTTGGTCCGGTGGATCTTTCCTGTCCAACCCCGCTCTGCTGCTGGCTCTGCCCCTCTTACCAGTTTGGCTGAAGGGTTTATTGTTGTCAGACTTCCGTGTAGTTCAATTTTCTGTGGTTTGGCTGCGTTTTTGTTGCTAAAACTTTGTTGTTTTTAAACTTAGTTGTGCGAGAAGGCACAGTGCTTCCACCTACGCCTCCATCTTGGCGGAAGTTGCCTGCCCATTTTTTAATTGGATTGTTTTCTTTGTCTTCCTGGTGTTGAGTTGTGTAAATTCTTTATATATTTTGGAGATTAAGATCTTAACAGATATATCATTGGCAGATATGTTCTCCTGTGCAGTGGGTCCCTTTTTCATTTTGTTGATGGTTTCTTTTGCTGCACAAAAAGATTTTTAATGTCCCATTTGTTTATTTTTTTGTTTTCCTTGCCCTAGGAGGTATATTGGCAAAAATATTGCTACAGGAGATGTCTCATATTTTACTGTTTTCCTCTAGGGTTTTTATTGTTTTGCAATTTACGTTTAAGTCTTTTATCCATTGTGAGTTTACTCTTGTGTACGATGTAATGTAGTGGTTTAGTTTTATTTTTTTGCATGAACCTGTCCAATTTTCCCAACCCCATTTATTGAAGAGATTGCCTTTACTCTATTGTATGCTCTTACCTCCTTCATCAAATATTAATTGATCATAAAGGCATGGGTTTATTTCTGGGTTATCTCTTCTGCTCTATTGCCAGTACCAGGCTGTTTAATTTTTTTTATTTTTATAAATTGATTCCAGAGTAAGAGGAAGGGAGAGAAAGAGGGACAGGAACATGGATGTGTGAGGGAGAAACTTTGATCAGTTGTGTCTTGCATGTGCCCCAACCGGGGGCTGAACTCACACCTCAGGCATGTGCCAGGACCAGGAACTGAACCAGTGACCTTTCAGTTTGCAGGATGACACCCAACTGACTAAGCCACACCAGCCAGTGTGGGCTGTTCTGATTACAATGGGCTTGTAGTATAGTTTGACATCAGGTATTGTGATATCTCCAAGTTTTTTTCTCTTTCTCAAAATTGCTGAGGCTATTCAGGGTCTTTTTTGGTTCTATATACATTTTTGGAATATTTATTCTAGATCTGTAAAATATGTCATTGATATTTTAATAGAAATTTGTGTCAAATCCATAGACTGCTTTGGGTAGTATGGACATTTAATTCTTCCGATCTGTGAACTTGGTATATGGTTCCACTTACTTGTATCTTCCTCATTTTTTTTCTTCATGTCCTACAGTAGTGTTTCAAGTGTAAGTCATTTACTTGCTTGGTTTAATTTATTTCTATGTACCTTTTTGTCATTTTTGTTGCAACAGTAAATTGCAATTGTTTTCTTAATTTCTCTTTTTCATAGTTCATTATTGGTACATAAAAATGCCACCAATTTCTGAATATTAACTTTGTATCCTGCTACTTTACCAAATTCACTTATTAGGTCTAGTTTTTTGGTGGAGTTTTTAGAGTTCTCTATGTACAATATCATGTCACCTGTGAATACTAAGTTTTAGCTTCTCCTTTCCAATTTGGATGCCTTTTATTTCTTCTTCTTGTCTAATTGCTGTGGCTAGGACTTCCAGTAGTATGCTGAAGACAAGTAGTGAAAGTGGACATCCCTGTCTTGTTCCTGATCTTAAAGAAAACACTTTTATTTTTTGCCTATTGAGTATGATGTTGGCTGCAGGTTTGTCACATGTGGCCTTTAATATGTTGAGACATAATCCCTCTATTCCAACTTTGCTGAATTTTTTATCATAAATGGGTGCTGGACTTTATCAAAGACTTTTTCTGCATCTATTGATATTATTATGATTTTTATCCTTCATTTTGTTTATTTGATGTATCACATTTATTGATTTGCATATCAAACTTGCACACCCAGGAATAAATCCCACTTGATCATGGTGTATGACCTGTTTAATGCATTGCTGGATCTGATTTGCTAATATTTTGTTGAGAATTTTTGTTCATCAAAGTTATTGACCTATAATTTTCTTTCTTTGTAGTGTCTTTATCTGATTTTAAAATTAGAATAATGGTAGCTTCATAAAGAGAGTTTGGAAGTCTTTCCTTCTTTTGAATTTTTTTTTGATATAGTTTGAGAAAGATAGGTGTTAGTTATTTGAATATTTGATAAAATTGCCTGTGAAGCCCTCTGATCCAGGATTTTTTTTTGCTGGTAGGTTTTGTTTTGTTTTTACTACTTAAATTGTATTAGTTGTAATTGGTCTAGTCTAGTTTTCTGATTCTTCCTGATTCAGTTTTAGGAGATTATATGTTTCTAGGAATTTATTCATTTCACCCAGATTTTCCAATTTGTTGGTATATAGTTGTTCATAGCATTTTCTTACAACCCTTTGTGTTCCTGTGATATCAGTCGTTACTTTTCCTCTCTCATTTCTGATTTATTTGGGTTCTCTCTCTCTCTAATAGCATAATTAATTTTTTATTAATTATGCTATTACAGTTTTTCCAATTTTTTTCCCTTTATCCCCCCTCCACCTTGCCCCTCTACCTTGCCCCTCCAACCCTCCAGTATTCCACTCCCCTTAGTTCATGTCCATGGATTGTACGTATAAGTTCTTTGAGTCCTCTGTTTCCTATACCATTTTTATCTTTCCCCATCTATTTTATGCCTACTAATTATGCTTTTTCTTCCCTGTACCTTTCCCCCTATTCCTCCTTTCCCCCTCCCCACTGAACTCTCTCTGTGTGATGTCCATTTCTCTGATACTGTTCCTATTCTAGTTGTTTGCTTAATTTTTGTTTTTGTTGTTATTTTTTCTTTTAGGTTCCTTTGTTTATGGTTGTGATGTTGTTGTCATTTTATTGCTTATATTTTTTATCATCTTTTTCTTAGATAAATCCCTTTAACATTTCATATAATAAGGGCTTGGGGATGATGAACTCCTTTAACTTGACCTTATCTGGGAAGCACTTTATCTGCCCTTCCATTCTAAATAATAGCTTTGCTGGATAGTCATCTTGGATGTAGGTCCTTGCCTTTCATGACTCAGAATACTTTTTTCCAGCCCCTTCTTGCCTGCAAGGTTTCTTTTGAGAAATCAGCTAACAGTCTTATGGGAACTCCTTTGTAGGTAACTGTCTCCTTTTCTCTTGCTGCTTTTAGGATTTTCTCTTTGTCTTTAATCTTGGGCAACTTAATGATTATATGCCTTGGTGTGTTCCTCATTGGGTTCAACTTCTTTGGGACTCTCCAGTGTCCTGGACATCCTGGGAGTCTATTTCCTTTGCCAGATTGGAGAAGTTTTCCTTCATTATTTGTTCAAATAAGTTTTCAATTTCTTGCTGTTGTTCTTCTCCTTCTGGCATCCCTCTAATTCAGATATTGGAATGTTTCAGGTTGTCCCAGAGAACCCTCAGCCTCTCTTCATTTTTTTCGATTCTTGTTTCTTCATTCTGATCCGGTTGGATGTTTATCACTTCCTTTTCTTCCAAATTGTTGCTTTGAATCTTGGTTTCCTTCTTGATCCTATTGGTTCCCTAAATATTTTGCTGTATTTCATTTTGGGTATCTTTCATTTGTTCTTTCATTTTTCGACCAAGCTCAATCAGCTCTGTGAGCATTTTGATTACCAGGGCTTTAAATTCTCCATCAGATAGGTTGGCAAGCTCCTCATTGCTTAGTTCTGAGGTTTTGCTGTGTTCTTTCATTTGGGCCATATTTCTTTGTCTTGGCACACCTGATAAGTTGTAAGGAGTGGGGCCTTAGGTAATCACCCGGGCAGGGCAACCCTCTTTGCTGTGCTGCCTATGGGGGAGGCACCAGAGAGGGAACAATGCAGCTTGCCTGCTTGTCTCTAGCGCACTTTCCAAAAGACTCTTGTGTCAGACTGGAAGCATCTCCCACCGCAGCAACCCCGGTCTTAGCCCACAGTCAGCTCTGAGTCTGTTTTCCCCTTAAGTCAGTCCCTCTCACACAGCTCTGCCGAGCTTGGCAGTCAACCCCGTCCCTCAACCGACTCACCTCGGTTTTTCTGAGTTGGCCCATGTGGTCTGCCTTACCAGTCTGGTTGTTCTGGTTGATTTTTTCTTTAATTCCTTGGTTGTCAGAGTTCCATGCAGTTTGATTTTCTGGCACTTTTTGTTGTTTATTGACTTTAGATTGGTTGTTATCCTTTTGGTTGTGCGAGGAAGTGAAGGATTTCTACCTACACCTCCATCTTGGCTAGAACTCCTCTCTCTTTTTTTCTTGATGAGTCTGGTTAAAGGCTTGTCAATCTTGTTTATCATTTCAAAGAACCAGCTCTTGGCTTCACTGATCTTTTGTGGGGCTTTTTTTTTTCTGTCTCTATGTCATTTATTTTTCACTGTGATTTTTTTATTTCCTTCCTTCTATGTACTCTGGGCTTTGCTTGCTTTTGTTTCCTAGTTCTTTAAGGTGTAGTCTTAGATTGTTTATTTGAAATTATTCTTGTTGCTTAAGGTAGGCTCTGTAATACTATGAATTTCTCTCTCAGGACTGATTTCACTGTGTCCCATAGATTTTTGGATTGCCGTGTGTTCGTTTTCATTTGTTTCCAGGTAATTGTTGATTTCTTCCATGATCTCACTGTTAATCCATTCATTGTTTAATAACATGTGATTTAGCCTCCATGTATTTGAATTTTTTCAGCTTTTTTTTATTGTAGTTGATTTCTAGTTTCATACCATTATATTTAGAGAAGATACTTGATATGATTTCAATCTTCTTGAATTTGTTAAGACTTATTTTGTGTCCTAAGATGTGGTCTATCTTTAAGAATGTTCCATGTGCACTTAAGAAGAATGTATATTCTGCTGCTTTGGGATGAAATGTTCTGTAAATACCAATTAAATCCATCCAATCAGTGTGTCATTCAAGGTCACTGTTGCCTTGTTGATTCTTTATCTGGAAGATATATCCACTGATAATAGTGGTGTCAAAATCCCCTACTATGCCTGTATTGCTGTTGGTCTCTCACTTAATGTCCACCAAGATTTGTTTTACATATTTAGGTGCTCCTATTTCGGGTGCATGTATGTTTATAAGGCTTATAACCTCTTGTTGCATCAATCCCTTTAGTATTATGTAGCAATCATCTTTGTCTCTTGTTATGGCCTTTGTTTTGAAGTCTATTTGTTGAATATAAGTACTGCTACCCCAGCTTGGGTTTTTGGTTTTTTTTCCATTTGCATGGAATATTTTTTTCCATCACTTCACTATCAGTCTGTGTGTATCTTTTGTTCTGAGGTAGGTCTCCAGTAGACAGCACAAATATGGGTCATGACTTCTTATCAGGTCAGCTACCCTATGTCTTTTAATTGGAGCATTTAATCCATTTACATTTAAGGTTATTATTGCTAGGTATTTATTTATTGCCATTTTTTACTTTATACCTATGTTCTCCTCCCCATTTCTTCTTCTTCCTAAAGTAGATCCTTTAACATTTTTTGCAATACTGGTTCAGGGGTAATTAAGTCTTTCAGCCTTTTTTTTTTTTTTTTGGCCTGGGAAGTTTTTTATTTCACCTTCAATTATATGTGGTAGTTTTTCCAGATAGAGTAGTCTTGGTTACAGGTACTTGCTTTTCATCATTTTGAATATTTCATTCCAATTCCTTCTGGCCTGAAGTGTTTCTGTTGAGAAATCAGCTAAAAGCCTTATGGGAATTCCCTTGTAGGTAACTAACAGCCTCTCCTTTGCTGCCTTTAAGTTTCTCTCTTTGTCTTTAGCCTTTGTCATTTTAATTATGATGTATCTTAGTGTATGTCTCTTTGGGTTCATCTTGATTGGGACTCTCTGTGCTTCCTGAACTTCTGTGACTTTTTCTTTCACAGGTTAGGAAAGTTTTCAGCCATTATTTCTTCAAATAGGTTCTCTATCCCCAGCTCATTCTCTTCTGCTTCTGGTACCACTATGATTCTGATGTTGTTACACTTTATGTTGTCCCAGAGGTCCCTCAAACTTTCCTCATTTTTAAAATTCTCTTTTCTTTTTGATGCCCTGCATGAGTGCTTATGATATCTTGTTTTCTAAATTGCTGATTTGATCCTCTGCTTCATCTAACCTGATGTTACAGATTCCTTCTAGTGTATTCTTCATTTCAGATATTGTATTCTTCATTTCTGACTGGTTCTTTTTTATTGTTTCTATGTTTTTTTTTAATGCTTACCATGTCTTTGTTTACATTCTTACTGAGATCATACATTCTTTCCCTAAGGTCCCTAAACATCCTTATCACCATTGTTTTAAACTCTGCATCTGGTATTTTGGTTGCTTCCATTTCATTTAACTCTTTTTCTACAATTTCCCTTGTTCTTTCATTTGGGGCATATTTCTTTGTCTCCCCATTTTGTTTCTGTGTATTAGGTAGATCTGATATGACTCCCAAGCTTGTTACGGTGGCTTTATGATGTAGGTATCTTGTTGGGCTCAGTAACACAGTCTTCCAGGTCACCTGACCTCCTTGCTCATGGAATGTTTCTTATGGGTTATGTGCACCCTCCTATTTTAGTTGAGTCTTGAATGCTGTTGGTCCTTGGTAGGTGGGGTTAATCCTTCAGACTAGTTGACTATAAGGGTAAACCTCAATCACCATGTATGGGATGCTATGCAGGGGCTGCCTCCAAGACACAGTTATTTCCAGCAGGGTCTGGTGTCTGCTGGAATCCTCCTTTGGGTGTACTGCTTGTGTGTCTAGTTGGGTTGAGCTCTCGTGTGGCCTAAAGCCCACTATTGGTTTTGTTGGCTCTGGTTCCTCTTAGGTGGGGTTCAGGTACTAGTCAGTGTGTATAACTGGCCTAGGGCTACCTTTCTGGAGCTACAACACTGTTCACTGTTTGTGGCTGCTGGACCTAGGTATGCATGGGAGGGGTCAATCTGTGTATAGGGGTTGGCTTCCTCCAGGTTAGAGCTGATGGCAGATCTATAAAAGGACAGAGGCATTTTGGTGGTACAATGATGAGCATAAAAGCACAGAGGCTTCCTGAGGTCCACCTCCACCTGTCAGCTACTCTACCACCTCCTGATGTTGCCCTGTCTTTCTTCAAAGCCTTCTGAAGAAAGACTGTAGAGTGGGCCCAAGCTGGCCATAAACCACAGCCCCTTCCATGGGTAGGGCATGGCAACATGGGCCACGAGGACAGTGCAAGCAGATCCCCTACTTGGGGATCATGCAGTCAAGAACTCAAGGCAGGGGGGGAGGGGGTGCCTGGCTAGTGTGACTCAGTTGATTGAGCGTGGGCTGGGAACCAAAGGGTCACCGGTTCAATTCCCAATCAGGGCACATGCCTGGGCACTTGCAGGCCAGATCCCCAGTGGGGGGCACATGAGAGTCAGCCACACATTGATCCTTCTCTCTAAAAATAAATAAATAAATAAAAATCTTTAAAAAAAAAAAGAACTCAATGGGGGGGAAGTGGCCCCTACTTTAGAGCCAAACCACTGAGTCTCTGCCAGAGTCTGCAACTCTAGTTCCCCTTAGAGGGGCTCGCTGAGGGTTCAGGTTGGGTGCTGCCACCCATCCCCTGTCTAGGAGCAAGCTCAGCTGCCCTAGGCTCAGGGAGACAGAGCAAAAGAGTCTCCCATTGGGGCTAATGCTACCCAGCCCACACTTTGGGGTAATAAGTACTTTGTCCAGGTCCTGGACAATAGCCTTCAGGGGACTCATACTCTGAATGGCCCAGCTCTGAGCCACCTTCCCTTTCCCCCATAGAACTTAGCCCAGCAGGGCAAAATATCAGGGAGTTGGCAGGACTGACCCAAGCCGTCTCCCACTGAGGGTGGTGCCCGGGAGCCTGTAGGAGGGGGTGGGCGTTTCTTCCCTTTCTTGCTTGGGGGAATTTTTAAAATCCAGATAACTTGGGCAATTAAGTCACAATTTCCAGGGGTAGGACCCAGCCATAAGTATGTGTGTATGTGTGTGTTTAAGCTCCCCAGGTCATTCTGATGTGCAATCATGCTTGAGAACCACTGTTTAGAGACATTTCTCATTTAATTCTCAACAACCACACAAGGTAGGTACCATTATGATGCCCATTTCCCAGGCAAGAAAGCTGAGGCTTAAAAAGGATCTATATTTAGTTCAAGGTTATCCCAGTGACAGAAATAGGGTTCTCTGGTGCCAGAGAACAAGTATCTGGCTTCTCCGGGTCGAGTCCCTTCTAACTTTAATACTTCTCCCCATACTCCCCAAATTTTATCCCACTGGAGAGACCCCCTAAGGTGATAGCAGGCAGAGGTAGGAAGGCCATGGACGTTTGGCAGCCACAGGCGGAGGACCTCAGACCACCTATAGGGTAGAGAAGGAAGCAGAAAGGGGAGAAGGGGACAAGAACAGCTTTGATTTCCTTTGGAAAAGACAGGACACCAAAAGACACTGGGCCCTGTTTGGAAAGGTGATGCAGGAGGGTCCAGCCCAGCTGCAAGGGTGTGTGGTATGGACCCTGGGGAAGTGTGGAGTGAAATGAGCTCTAAACTAGGAAACCTGACACCTGGCTGGCAGTGTTATCTCAGGCAAAGGCTCTCAGCCTCCAGGCCTTGCTCCTCCTTCTTGTAAAACAAAGTGGTTGGACAGGATTCTCTCTTAATTTGCTTCCTACGCACAAATTTTATGGTTATTTAAGACTCCTGTGTGAATAAACTCAATTCTGGATTAAATTAGAACACAAATAACAATAGTTTATCATTTTCATGATCTTTCACTTGCTTTTCATGCCTTCTCTAAAAATAGGAATTGCTGCCCCTGTTTTGAGAGTTAGGGAAACTGAGTGAGGCTCAGGGTTATTCTGACTCCTCTAGTAGTTTCTGGTGGGACACTTAGAAACACATCTCCCGTTAGCCCCTCTGCTCATGGCTTGTTGGTCACTCTACAGCTGGAGAATCTCAGGGCATTGAGAGAAGTCAGAAGCACTTGACAGAATGCAAAACAGAGGATTATACCCCAAGAATCCTAAAACATCAATTTCAAAGAACCTATGCACCACAATGTTCATAGCAGCACAATTTACAATAGCCAAGAGTTGGAAGCAACCTAGGTGCCCATCAGTAAACGAATGGATCAAAAAATTGTGGTACATATACACAATGGAATTCTATGCAGCAGAGAGAAAGAAGGAGCTACTACCTTTTGCAACAACATGGATGGAACTGGAAAGCATTATGCTGAGTGAAATAGGCCAGGCACTGAAGGACAAATACCATATGATCTCACCTTTGACAGGAAGCTAAAGAATAAAACAAACAAGCAAACAGAATAAAAACAAAGACACTGAAATAGAGAACAAGTGGGCAGCGACCAGAGGGGAGAGGGAAGGGAACTTAAGGGGAAAAAGGGGGAGGGATTTTGAGGAACAAGTATGAAAGACACAGAGATGAGGACTGGGGGGAGGGGGGGGAGGGGAGGGGGGGGGATGGGACCGGGCGGGGGAGACGGGGGGGGGTGGGATGGGAGAAATAGATTAAAAAAAATGTACTTGAAAAGTAACTAAATAAAATTTAATATTAAAAAAAAAAAAGAATGCAAAACAGAGCTCAAGGTCTTAAAAAACACCCTAACGGCAGCTCCAAATTTCAGGCAGGGTCAGGGTTTTTTTGTTTGGGGAGGGGTGGAGGGGCGGAGAACTGATCTTCTCAACGCCTTTTCTCTCAGCCTGTTTTTTGTCTCTAGCCCAAGGATCCCGTCTGATCTCCAGTGGGGCTACAGATTCCTCAGTTAATGCCTAAATATGGGTTTGAAAGTCTGAGGGTCAGCCCTGTGATTTTATTCTCCTGGAGGAGGGCCTAGGATGAAGATGCAAAGGGAGTCCTCTCAAAAGCACTTCAGCTCTCAACATACACGAGCCTTGTACCTCAGTGTCCTAGTTCCTGATGCTGCTTATTAGAAATTCCTGGAGACAATGAAAAATAGTTATGTTTAGGACTCATTCTGATCAATGAAATCCATATAAATAAGTCAGTAGCTCAGGTGGTCAAGCCCAGACATGGATGTTTTCCTTTTTAAAGTGGCCATGATTCTTGTGTGCAGCTAGAGTCGCGAGCAGTTGCCGTAGACTCTACAGTGGTCTGCCTGGCACTGTGAGGAAACAGATCTAGATCTCAGGTAGAAGCCACGTGGAGGCACGTGGTTACTCAGGAGAAGGGTGCAGAGTCTGAGAGAGCCAGGGACAGAACCTTAGGAAAGCACACACTAAGAGAAGTGGGAGAAGGAGGAACCGAACTGGAGGAACTTGAGATACAGGAGAGTAACACGAAGGCATGGCTTCCTGGCAGCCGAGGAGGAAGAAAATGTCATTGTGGACAGAGAGGTCAACCCTGCCACTGCTGCCACAGGCTAATTTAAGATTAGGACTAAAAAGTCTTCATTGGACTTGACATCTGAGAGATCTTGGGTGGACTCAGCAAGAAGAGAAACATGGTGAGGCTGAGGCAGCTGAAGGGCAGTGAGTTGAAGTGGGCCAAGAGAGACAAGGACACTTCTTTCCCCAAGCCAAGGATGCAATTACGATTGGGACAGATATCCTCCCCTGAGAATGGAAGCCTCTCTTCACCACTCCACTGAAAGTATAGAAAAAATCTGGCTGCTATTTCTGATGCCCAGGTCGAAATGGGCTCTCCCTCACAGGCACAAACGTGAACTCAAGCACTCAGAGTGTTGTATGCCAGAAGGAAGCCAAGCCAGAACGCGGAACCAGACCATAAAACCTATTTAAAACATGCTTGATTCTCCTCAGAAACAGTGTCCAGCTTGAGGCAGAATAGTCTACTGGAGCCAGGTGGCAAACTAAGCAAAACCAGCCGTGACTCCAGGCCACAAGAATTAGTGTGGAAGCTGCCAAGCCGCGGAGGCCTGACTTTGCTGTCTGACAGGAAGCCGGCAGAGCAAAGCAGCCTGTCCTCCTCTCCCAGAATGGTTGACCACTATAAGGCAAGTCGGAGAGCCTACAATGAGAGAAAACCCACAAAAACACCAAAAAAGAAACAGGAGAGGCCCTATGTGAACAGCCCAACGCTGTCAAGTATGACCAAGAACCTCATGCTGAGAGGAGACTGGAGTCTCACCTTCGCCCCCCTCGGGCAGGGCAGAGACCAGCCCTTCAGCTGGGCAGGAGGGGCCTCAGGCGGGGCTCTGGTCTTGTCACCTTTGGGTTCTTGTGTTCAGGCCCCCTTTCCTGGATGCCCGGCCCATCCTCCTCTCCTGATCTGACCCTGCTGTGATCCAAAGGTGCTGCTGGGCTTGCGAGGGCCCAGCAGGCTGCCAGGCTGGGTCTGCAGCTATGGAGTTGTGGGAAGAATCTGGACAAAGTCCACCACGCTGTCTCCTCCTCAGTTGCCACTTGGCTTACTTTTAAAAGACGAGGCCAAATAAGAATAGCAGTTCCCCTGGGGGCAGGGGTGCCTGGAAGAGGACTTGAGGGTGTGTTTGCTTTCTGATCTGGTTGCAGGTTAGTGATTAGGGTTATGAAAGTTCATTGAGCTTTACGATTTGTACACTTTTCCGTTTGTATATTGTCCTTTCATACAAAGTTGTTGTTATTATTGTTGTTGTTGTTGTGTGTATGTGGTTTCAGGCAAGGATGAGCATGCTCAGTGGCTCACTGTCTCCAGGCCCCAAAATACCACTCTGCTATTTCTCTCTCTCTCTCCAGGCAGTGGCCTGCAATTTTCCTCTTGCCCCACAGCCACCACCATGCAATTTGCACCTCACTAATTTCTGGCTAAGCCTTAATGCTGTCTGGTCACTTCTCCGCCCTCCCTGAAAGCAGAGATCTGATGTCAGTTCTGCCCAGCTGTTTGCTCTTGGGGGACTAGGGGGCCATCTGACTGGCCACCTGTGCCCAGGGTGCTCCTTTTCAGAAATTCACCTGTAAGGAATCACGCAAAGGAGTAAACGCTTTGGTGACACAAAATAACTGTCACACTCTTCTCAAAACCCATGGTGTGAATGGAACTGAGGTAGTTTTGGAGTTGTTCTGAGCAAGCAAAATGTTACCTTTCCTTTGGGTTTGAGGGGGTGTCACGTGGCAGGACCGAGCGACTGGCGCTCCTACTCTCCAATTTTCTGCTCACTGAAGTGTTACGGGGACAACACCAAAGTCAGGAGAAAGCCAACAGCTTGGGCACAGAACACTTAATTCCAATCTACAAATAACGGGCTTTTATTAGCTCTTCCTTCCTTCCCATTTGGCCTTAGATCTCAATTTGTCTTTCATAGGGGCTTGCCAAAAAACAACTGTAGTGGACTGTGAAGTTCTTTTGCAGGTGGCAATTAAAACAGTTGAGTTTTCCTCCATAATGAAGGGTTAGGAAGACTATATATAAGCAGTGAGTAAACAGCGAAGGTGCTTTATTTATGCTTCCTGATTCTCAAGGCAGGGTGGGTTAGTGGAAAAATTCCCTTCACCTAGATGTTAGAGGAGCTAGGTTCTGGCACAGATTAGCTTCGTGACCTCAGATAACTTAGCCTCTTTGAGACTCAGTTTTCTAATCTGTTAAATGAGAGGACTGGACTAGATAGTGGTCAAGGGGTTTTTGTTGTTCCAAATTCTACTAATCCATGGCATTTTTACATAGCTAGATATACATTCATCCACCTTTATTAAATGTGTTATTTTTTTGTAGGAAAATGTGATTACTTGGAGATGTACATTCATAAAGCAAACACTCATTTAACATGAATAGAATAGAGTGATTTCCCAGCTAGGGGACTTGGGGGTCCTTGGAGATCTGTAGAGGGTGGTCCCGAGAATGGGTTGAGAAAAGGGAAGGAGAATTATGCTAAGTGAAATAAGCCAGGTGGTTAAAGACAAATACCGTATGATATCACCTATAAGTGAAACCTAATCAACAAAACAAGTGAGCAAAATAGAACCAGAGACATGGAAATAAAGACCAAACTGACAGTGACAAGAAGGGAAGGGGGAAAGGATAACTGGGGAAAGAAGGAGAAGGGTCAAGTCAAGGTACATGTATAAAGGACCCAAGGACAAAGACAATGCAGGGGGTGGGGAGAAGGACTGCATGAGGGGTGGGGGTGGGTAGGGCAGGGGAGAGTAATGGGGGGGGGGGAATGGGGACAACTGTAATTGAAAAATAAAAACTTTTTTCAAACAAAAACCTTCTTTGGACTCTGAAGGCACATGCTCAGCGAACCCAGAATTCCAGACCAAGTGCAAATGGCACGTGCAGGGCCAGTGGCTTCACTCTCCCTGATGTTCAACCCGAAGCTGGCAGGCGACTTGCCGACAGGCTAAAAGTCATGGCTCCTTATTTCCATCCCAGCCTCTTCCCATTTTGCCCTTCTGTCAATGGCCTCTCCACTCTCTCACTTTAAAATCTTTATCTCGGAGCTTTTCCCAATGTATCTTTCTGAAGCAAGGGCCCCTTATGCCCAAGCCGCCGTAACCCCTGCCCTCAAGGGTGAGCTGCTGCTAATGCTCGGCTAGTGGACAGCTGTCCCAGCAAGCCCTGAAGGCCACTAAAATCTTCTCGGACCCGAGCTGACTCCCGGAGGCATACTCTCTGTCCTCAGCTCTAGCTGAGCTGGGACAGCTCCGCCTGCTCTGCTTCCTTATTCTTAGTCTACCCCTTACTCTCCTCCCACGGACCCAGAACTCCCAGATGTGTCATTCCTGTGTTCTGGCAGGTTTGAGGTTGGCTCCATTTGTGTTTAATGATTTTCCATGTTACACCCCCCACCCCATGGGCCAGCACCCCCATGCTTCCCGTGCGATGTCTTCTCCAGCTACATCTCGGGTGAAGACGGCCTGCCTCTGGAATGTGCTCTCTCGGGTGCTTGAGGTGTCAGTGTGCAGGGCAAGCCAGGAGAGGCGGGAGCGGGTGCCTGTGAGCCAGCCTCAGCTAGGACAATGGGACTTTTATTTCTGGCCTGGCTCAGCTGGCAGTCTCTCTCCCACTCGCTGTCTTGGTTGGGCTTTGGTTTAAAGTTACCCTTTCAGGATTAGGCCAGTGTTTTCTTTCCCATGCCACCAGGGAAGTTTCTGTTTCCGAAGTGGACTGCACACAGACAGGTCAGTTAGTCACAGGCCCCTGCTGGACCACAAGCACTGCTGCTCAAAGGCCTCTGTAAATCACCCCAGCGAATGCTGGCCAACCGAACTCGCTTCTTGCCCTGTGGAGAGGCACACTGCAATGCAAGCTAATCTTTAAATTATTGTTTTCTATTTGGTATATGTTATCATAACCAAGCACAGCCCCCCCCCCCACCGCAACATTTTCACAGAAAATCCTGGAAAAAGAATGTGCCAGGGGTTGGGGTGAGGTGTCTCAGCAGCCGTGGCTCTTTGCTCCCCATTTTCATAAGTTCAGTCACCACAACATCTGGCCGTCCGGGACACCCAGATCTCCTTTTCTCTGAACTTGATGAAAAAACAAAACAACAGAAAAAGTGGGTTTCTTTATTATTATTTTTTGGTTCCTTTTAACCCCACTGGGATGGGGTAGCACTTTTTAAGAAAGAAGCACTAAAACCCCTGGGGAGCAGAGGCTGGAAACACAGAATGTCTGTTGAACCGGTAAAGCTCTGTAGGAAGTCCAAGGCCTCTAGGGCCCTGTCCCTGCAGGGCTGACACACCCTCCCCCCAGCCATTCCTGTCCCCACTTTATGTCCCACTTGGGGAAGCCCTACCCCATAAACCCCCCCAACTCAGATGATGAGACTCCGGCCTTCACACAGCGGGGTCTTAGAGAAGCTTGCCCCCTTGCCAGCTCGCAGGCTGGTGTTAATTTGACCGCACTGCAGCCACACACATAGCTACGCCCAGACCGTAAGAGCAAGCACATTAAGAATAAGAGGCGGTTCCTCTCAGTGTACCATTATTTTATCTAGGAGTTTATCTTTATTTCCCCTTTTTTCTTCTCATTAGTACAAAAGTAATACCTATTTATAGGAAGGATACAAAGTTAACAAAACAAAACAAAAAAAGTACATCACCCTCATCCCTTTCCCCCAGATCGTGCTCCTGGAACTGACCATGACCAACCTTTGGTGAAGGTCATATCAGACCACAGACTCCTTCGATGGCCCAGACAAGTACTCCAGGGCTGAGTTTTTGTTTTTGGTGTTGTGTTCAGCTCTTATTTTAAAACATTACTAAGAGAAATTTGCAGACAATAAAAAACACACTCGTTTTAAATGTATGGTTTGATACATCCTGTTGATGTTGAATACACACCTCTTCATAACCACGATCGCAGTGACGACGCTTTCCGTCACCAGTGAGCTCCCCTGTGCTCCTTTGCCGGCAATTTCCCACCCCAGTGCCAGGCCCCCACAGATCTGCCCTCTCTCATTCCAGATTAGGTTAGCCTTTTCTACAACTTCACATATTCTCTGGTGTCTATTTCTTTTTTCTTTGTCTTTTTGCAGTAGAATGTTTTTGAGACTCGTTCATGTTCCTGTGTATCAGCAGTCTGTCCTTTTCTGTTGCTGAGTAAGATCTCATTACATGCCTGGATCATGATTTCCTCATCCACTCATCTGCTGCTGGACATTTGAGTAGTTTCCAGTTTTGAACTATTACAAATGGCCCCCAAAGCTGTTCTATTGTTGTTTTTAATCATGAAAAGAGGGAGAGAGAGAACACATTCCCATCTAGCTCGGGCCTATATATTTAAAAACTTAGTAATCAGCAGGCATTTTTCCAAGGCAAACATCTCTCTCTGAGCAAAAGTACAGATGAGCCATTTTAATCATGGTTGTAATGATGGGAATCGTTAACATTAAATGCTCATATTACACTTCCCATTTGCAACATGATTTTAGATGTGATCACTGGCAGTGATTTGTACTATTTAGAAATTCTGTCAATGCCAGGCTCTTAATAAGTTCTTTCTCAACTTCCGGAAAATTTAGGGACATCTATATATCAAGGATAAAGTATCGCTGTTTCACAATACTTTACTAATTACGTCCTTTTTCTAAGAGAATTGGCTTCTACCAACCTTTATACCACAATGGTCTAGAGTTGAGAAATGGCAGAGTCAGAGGCTCCCTTGTTCCTTGCTTTCGCCTATCACAGGCAACTCAATACCTGCTTCTCAACTGCAAGTTTTGTAAGATGCCTGAAAATACATTTTCTTTCCAGATTTCATACATTAACTCTTTAAGTAACATAGAAGTAGGAACCCTTAGGACTCCTTTATTGAAAAGCGTGCTCACCACATCGCTGCACTCATGGATCCCCTCTGTGTGACGCCTGCAAGCAGCAGCATTGGTCAAATTCCATGGTCAAAGCCTGCTTTCTAATGCTTGCTTCCATCATAGTAAAGAAGATGTACTCATAACTACTCTCAACACCACTCTTGATTGGCTAGAAAGAATAGGAACTATTCATTCCGTATGGAGACAATATTGATGATTATAATGCATCAGACTCTTCATAAGTGAAAAGAGAGAAAATGAAGCAAAAAGCTGTGCAATGACTAGGATGTAGCAATTTGCAAGACAGTGACAAAGGACACAGAGACCGAGGAACTGTCTGTCTCAGTAAGCTAGTAAATTCTCTTCAGTTTCTATATGAGTTGCCTGATCACAGCCATGTTGGTCACTGACATTCAATAGACTGTACCATAGACAATGTTCTATTGGTCTGGCAGCCAAAGTATCTCTGTTCTCTGACTCTGCTCTCCTTGCAGACACCTGGCCTCCTTGGCTGAGCCCTTTGCCACTCAGGCCGGCCCCAAGGACCTGAAGGAACTGCCTGGGGTGACTTCCTGGGCATGGCTCCCCAGACTTGCCTCCTCCTCCAGAGGCCACAAGGAGGCACAGGCCGACTCCACTGGCACTTAGAAGACTTGAGGGACCCTACTAATAGTTCTGCCCATGAAACACTGACCTGTGTGCCTGCTTACACAGATCATTTAATTCCTGATTTAGATCAAGTTTTAGGGAATTTAATAAGAATTACTTCCAGGGACCCCTCAAACATGGCTCTGCTATATATACATCTATTAATTTAAAAGAACCCATTAAAAAGCACCTTGAAAAAAATAATAAAGTAGATAGCACCGCAACATGGTTTGAGTTACTCTGCTGACTTCGTGAGGTAATTTGGATGATGGAAGACATGCCACCTAAAAGGCAAACCATCTAGTGAAGTGGTAGAATAAACCTACACATTCGAACCATGACATCCATGCCTCTAGCCAGGAATGCAATTTTCCCCTCTTTCAAATTATTCATTTCCTTTTTAATAGGTCACGTCTCATTTACCTTGATTTAGCATCAGACCAAGTACAGTTATGTATTTGGTGTGGGGGAGAAAGGAGAAGGGAAAAGAACAAGAGAGAATTTTATGTGAAATATGGTGACCCCGTCCTTAAACTCCAAATCCACACAGGTCAAGAACTGTACCACATCTTTAATTCTTTTTATATTGTGGAAAGAGTATAGGGCTCCCCTATGTTTATATACTTGAAAGAATAATGAGAAGTATGCTTGAAAATACCGTTTGATGAATAATGCTTTTGCATGTGTCACTATGAGGAAGTATCGTAATGTACATTTCACCACAAAGCCAAGGAGAATATTTAAAAAGAAAACTCCACTATAATGTGAAAAATAGACCGATCCCTACATCTGTCTACAGGATGCATAAATCACTAAACAAATATTTTAATGGCCCTAAAATATAATCAAGAAGAACAATTCCCTAAGGTGGTTAGCTTGAGTCCTCATTAGAAGGTTTATTTTCTTTGAGTGTAGAGATTGTTATATATCTACAATTGCAATTATGATAAATTTACAGGAAAAACATCACATGACCACATCATGTTAAATGGGCAATCTACACATGATAAGGAATAGAAATGAGGCATTAAGATGAAGAATAGACTGTAATAACCAACCTTGATTGGAATCCCACAGTCTGAGATTCCAATTCTGGCAGAAACTTGAGGTGACTTTACAAAACCTACCTACAACCCTAACTTCTTTCCACTCTCTTACCTTCATGGTATACCTTATCATATCATATTACTTCCTATTGTACCTACAAGCTTGTAGAGTAAGCACAGCTTACCACACATGTTGAATAAATACCTGTTGAATAATAAATACCGAACCTACTGTAGTTCTTAATGTTCTACTAACATTTTTATAGCACTCTTAAAAAAAAAACTTACCACAGGCTTGGTGGTTAGAGATCATCTGATAAAAAGTTAGGAAATTAAGAATAAATGGGGACTTCTGCCAAGATGGAGGCGTAGCTGGAAGCACTGTGCCTTCCCGCACAACCAAGTTTAAAAACAACAAAGTTTTACCAACAAAAATGCAGCCAAACCACAGAAAATTGAACTACACGGAAGTCTGACAACAACAAACCCTTCAGTCAAACTGGGAAGAGGGGCAGAGCCAGCAGCAGAGCAGGGTCGGGCAGGAAAGATCCACCAGACCAACCCAGGCGTGCAACCCAGGCCAGCCGGTAGCCGTGGACAGATCCCAGGTGTGGAATAGAGGGCAGACCCACTGAGGCAGCTGGGTCTCACTGAGGGCTGACCACGGTCACACATTTGTGCACAGATAAACCGGTGAAGGAGTGAGCAGTGAGACAGACCATGCAGACCCCAGTGGCGGGAAGGGGCAGAGGGGATTGCATTTGTCCCTCTCTGACCCCGCCCCCACATACAGTGTCATAAACCAGCAACCTCGCCCTGGTGGCCCCGCCCTGGTGAATAACTAAGGCTCTGCTCCTCATACATAACAGGCATGAACAGATCAAAACATGGCTCAAGAACAACTCAAAGCCCCAGAGCCAATAAATCTAAGCGATGAAGAAATAGCCAAACTTTCAGATGCACAGTTCAAAACACTGGTGATCAGGATGCTCACAGAACTGGTTAATTTTAGTCACAAATTAGAGGAACATATGAAGGCTAAACTAATTAAAATGAATGGAAATGCACAGGAAACCAATAGTAATGGAAAGGAAACTAGGACTCAAATCAAAGGCATGGACCAGAAACAGGGAAAATGACCAAACAGAAAAGGATGAAGAAACAAGAATTCAAAAATATGAGGAGAGGCTTAGGAACCTTCAGGACATCTTTAAACGTTCCAATATCGGAATTATAGGGGTATCAGAAGGAGAAGAGGAATAGCCACAAGTGGAAAACTTATTTGAACAAATAATAAAGGAGAACTTCCCCAATCTGGCGAAGGAAATAGACTTCCAGGAAATCCAGGAAGCTCAGAGAGTCCCAAAGAAGTTGGACCCAAGAAGGAACACACCAAGGCACATCATCATTACATTAGACACGATTAAAATGAAGGAGAGAATCCTAGAAGCAGCAAGAGATGAGGGAACAGTCACCTACAAAGGAGTTCCCATCAGACTGTCAGCTGATTTCTCAAAAGAGACCTTACAGGCAAGAAGGGGCTGGAAAGAAGTATTCCAAGTCATGAAATCCAAAGACCTACATCCAAGATTTGCTCTATCCAGCAAAGCTTTCATTTAGAGTGGAAGGGCAGATAAAGGGCTTCTCAGATAAGATCAAATTCAAGGAGTTGATCATCACCAAGCCCTTATCATATGAAATCTTAAAGGGACTTATCTAAGAAAAAGAAGATAAAAAAGATGAACAGTGAAAGGACAGCAAACTCACAGTTATTAACAACCACACCTAAAACAAAAGCAAACTAAGAGGACAGCTAGATCAGTAGCAGAACCATAGAAATGAAGATCACATGGAGGGTTAGCAACAGGGGAGTGGGAGAAGAAGGGGGGAGAAGGTACAGAAAATAAGTAGCATAGACAGTAGATAGAAAATAGATGGGGGAGGGCAAGAATAGTATGGGAAATATAGAACCTAAAGAACTTGAGACACGTGGTCATAAACTAAAGGAGGGGAATGGTGGGGGAGGGGTGTGCAGGGTGGAGGGGAATGAAGGGGGAAATAGAACAACTGTAATAGCATAATCAGTAAAATATATTTTAAAAAAATGTTAGGAAATTATCATGATATTTAGACATGATGAAACCTCAGTTTTAAAATGAGCCTTTTTCCCTATTAAATCACATATCAGAGTGCTCTGAACATTTTGAGGTCTATAAAATTATTATTTTTTAACCAAAAAAAGCAATACAAACTTGCCTCACTAAGTTAAATGCAGAAATGCATAAACTATGCCAAATATGGTCGTCCTCTCCCTGAAAATCAGCCTCAGTCCTCAGAGGTAACCATCATCAGCAGGTGAGGGTGTAATCTGTCAGTAGTTTTTTCTATGTTCTTTTAAATGCATAGAGGTGTTTAAAATTTTTGAAGCAAAAAAAAAAATGTATCATGTTATATACACTGCTTTTCAGTTTGCTTTTTTCTTAGGCTCCTGTGATAGACCAGGTTCCATACCAGCCTTCAAATAAAGCAATCTCTTTCACCCATTCACGAATCCACTCAACAAACATTTCCCAAGCCTTCACGCTGTGTCTGGCACTGCTCTGGGCATGGGGCACACGGCAAGGGGTCCCTGCCCTGTGGCTGACCCCCTGGGTTGGTACTCAGCATCTCCCTGTGAATGTCACCTACCTCTCGAAACTTTGGGAACACATACTGTAAGAGTAGAAGAATCATCTGATTGCAAACCTTTCATGGGGGTAGCATGCAATAAATTACAAATTTTAATTAAACTAAATACGTTAGTTAATAGGACTTTATTATGTACATTTCACTGCAACCAAAAAATATTTTTATCTTTGAGGTCAGACTAGAATATATTTTGTTTCCCGTTGTTACGTTTGGGGACCCTGGCACGTAATAAGATGTTCTCTAAAGTTGCAGTTCTCTAATTAGTCTAGCATGTCTAGTGGGGGGGTGGTAAGAATCTCCCTTGTACCACCAAGTCATGCCTAAATCACACCAACAGCCACAAGGAAAAATACTCCTTGGGAGGAAGCAAGCCTGTCCTCATACCCTGCAAGGACTCTGCTGTGGTGGCTTAGATTCTGTTCTGGAATGGGAATATTTAAGCATAAAGTTTTAGAGAAAAAGGACAAGTGCCTTCAAGATTTTCTTGTTCCAAGCTCTGGCTGGTAAAGCAGGGGCCTGTGAACCAGAGAATCATGGTTTAATTCCCAGTCAGAACCATGCCTGGGTTGTAGGCCAGTTCCCAGTACAGGACACAGGAGAGGCAACCATACATTGATATTTCTCTCCCTCTCTCCTTCCCTTTCTCTCTAAAGATAAATAAAATCTTTAAAAAAAATATGTTCTTGTTCCATGTGTTTCCGTGACTAGGGATAGTAGCTCGTGTGCCCGTGTGCACACATGTGCACATGCACTTCAACCCTTGATTGTCAAGAGTCGAACCTCTGGGACCCTGGACTCAGCACAGTTATTCACTGCCCCAGGCCTCTATAGCTGCCTCTCAGGGGGAGAGGCAAACCCTGTGGTGTGGAAAATATCTGAGAGGCCATTTCTTAATGCTCTCCCTCTCCCACGCCCCTGATTGGTGATGAAAAGAGGCCGAGACTGTTCCTCCCTGGGGGTTCACCCGTCCTCCAGGTGTCTCTCGGGCACCCAGGATCAGCCAGTTGCCCTACACAGAGGTCCAATTGAGGCTCAGTTCTGGCTAGCTTGCTGATCTTGCCAAGGTGACATTTATAACTGCCCATTGACCTTGCTTGGCCCTCTGTAGACTGTGCGGGCATTTGTGTGGGCCCTCCTGGGAACACCTCTGCCCAATTCTCAACCTTGGACAAGAATTTTCTGAGCCCTAGCAGCTGAAATGAATGCCTAGAGAACAGAGAGGCATTTGCTGGGGCCTGTAAATGAATGCCTGCCTCCTAGGTGTCTGAGGCCGATTTCTCAGTTCTTCTAGGGCTGGGCTGAGGTCGGGGAAGCAGCCTGTGGGGACAGGGAGGGGACTCCAAGTTAGAAGAGGCAGCCCAGCATGGGCCCATGTATCCCTGCATGTCCTTGCTGAGCATGCCGAACTGCAAGGCTAGTCCACTGACCCTGAGCTGTTTCTGTAGCTCTAACTAGTCATGGAGACAATGAGCAGGTCAAGGTGACCATAGCCTGACTACTCTGCTGTCCAATTGCTCACTGGTGGAGGGGAGTGGCTTGTTTACCACTTGATGTAAAAGATGACAAGCTTCGACCCACTAGCCTGGGTCCCTTAGCTGCAGCACAACCTCCTGAGTGCAGAGCGGCTATCATGGGGCCCATCCCAACTCTCCATGGGACTTAGGGGCGGGGATCCACCCCATAAAGACAGCTCTGTGTGGATGCTCCTGGATGTTGGCTGCTACGAATAACAGCTGACTTGAGTCTCCCTGTCTACTTGTAGGACCTGTGGAGTCGTGGCAAGCCAACCTATTTGCTTGTTGTAATTGTTTCCTATTGCTGCTGGAATAAACAACCACAAACACAGTGGCTTAAAAGACACTAACTTATTCTCTTACAGAACTAGAGATCAGAAGTCCCAAATAATCTTATGGGGCTAAAAGAAAGGGGTCAGCCGGCCTGTGTTCTCTCTGAGAGCTCCAGAAGGGAATCTATTCCCTGTCCTTTCTAGTTCATGCCTTCCCCACCTCGTGGCCCCTTTTTCCCACTCTAAGTGCATCCTCCAACTGCTGCTTCCATCATCCCTTCTCCTTCAATGGCCTTAGAGCTGGCCTCCTTTTTATGGGGAACATTGTGATTACATACAGCCCCCAGATACTGTAGGATAACATCGCCATCTCGAGTCCTTAATCATACCTGCAAAGTTCTTTTTGCCACATAAGGTAACATCGTCACAGGTTCTGGGGTTTAGGGCATGGGCAGCTTTAGGGGGTCATTATGCAACCTACCACACATGCCTAGTTATCTCCTTGCTACTTCTCACCATTTTCTGTGATGTTACTCCGTAACACTCCAAGACCCACAGCCAACAGCAGCACGCTCTCCAAGGGAGTTTGTCCCTTGGTTTTAACAGATGCCCCAGTAACAGGGTACAGCTTACCATTCCTGGGCCAGACTCAGAGGTCCGGTACCTGTAGGATGAAGCTCTGTGAGATCAGAGAATCTTGCCTGATTTATTTACCACGGAGCCCCCACACCTAGAGAATGATCTCCAATTTCTGACCTAGAGAAATAACGTCATTATTTTAAGCCACTAAATTTTGAGGGAAATTTGTTACACAGCCATAGAAAAGTAACATAAGCAGGGAGGGGATCACCCCACTTAAAGTTCTTCCTCTGGGTGTCCCAGCTTCACTAATCTTTGCAGACCCAAGCTGCTCCTGCCCTAGGGCGGCCAGCATTGAGGCGGCAGCATCTTTGCCCCAGGAATCTCACGATAGTTTTTTAACCTCAGTCCATGGCCTTGGGCAGTGTATACTTTAAGAAAGGATAAAATGCAAATTGCTAATAAAGATTTGAAAAAATAACTAGTTCAATTGGCAACTAAAGATGAGTAAATGCAAACATGACATTCTACCTTTTTACTTATCAAAACAGTCAGGTCTTTAAAAAGAACTAACAAAATAAATTTGTCTTCTTCGAGCCACTAAAAAACGAATCAGGTTTTAAAAATATTTGTATTTAGTGATAGCTCAGTGTTTCTGAAATGCATTAAGAACATTACATTTTTTTCACTCTTTGATGCAGAGTTGATTACACTTCTAGGAAAAGCTCCCATGAAAGCAATCACAAATACAGAAACGTACAGCTAAAGATGTTCAGCGTAGCATTTATATTTATAGTAGCAAAACACTGGACACAGCCTTTGTCTTATAATAGGGGACTTGTTTTGAAAGAAATTGTGGTATATCTGTTTTACTTGGAATTGTGTTGAAAGCTAAGGCTATAAAGTTTTTTATCAGGTGGGCAAATGATTAAATAGAAATGCAAGATACAAAATTCTAAATGCAGTATAATTTTAACTCTAGAAATATAAGCATATATGAATCAAAGACTGGGGAGAAATGTGCTAAAATACTAGCAGCACTTATTGTTTGAATAATTCTCCCAGGCAAGGATTTGGGATAATTATATTCTTTATATTTCTCAATATTTACCTTGATAGGTATTAGTTTTATAATCAGAAAACAAAATGTTTAAAAATTACAAATGTGTGGGAAATATTATTTCTTAAAGTATCCAGCATTTGTATCGCCCCTTAACCATGGACACACTATTTTGGGTGATTCGTGACTGGCTGACACCCTGACCACATAAGCTTCATACTCCGTTCGGGTACAGGGGACCACTGGACATTCTTTAAGCAGACTGTGGATCGGGAAGTAGGCATCAGGAAGGAGCTGTGTCTGCTGTAGCGTTCGAGATGCGACTACAAAGTGCCGGGGTGAGGTGCTCTGAAGGGAGCCCTGGGAACTCAGGGTTCCGTGCCCTTTACTTAGACATGGAAGCAGGGAGATAGGATGTAATTACAAAAAGTTGGTCACTGGCTCTGAAAAAGACTCAGATTACTGACAGCTTAAAGTAATCAACAGTATGAAAGCCATAATTATCCCAATACTGTAAAGATTTGGGGTTTAAAAAAAATTCCTCCAATCTGTGTCTTTCTGTCTGGATCTCTCTGGTTACATAACTAGAAAAGAGAATGAATTACAGATGGTTCTGCTAAGGGTTTGCTTTGAAGTTCAACTTGATTTATCTGGTCTGTGGTTTGAGGATGGGGTGGAAGAGTCGGCGACACAACAGTGTCCGGGCCCCCAGGTAGGCACAGAGCATCTGATTCCCAGGCACAGTGAGTGTGCAGAGGATCAACTCTCCTGGAGTGTCAACTCTGATCCTGGCTACTCGGTGGAGGAGGGTGTCGTTTCTGGGGACGCTGGCTGGGAGGGCTGGGGGCCGGCCGAGGCTGCTTCTTGCCCTGCTGTGTGACCCTATACAGGGCTCTAAGCACCGAATGTTTTGGCCTGACTGGTCCTTTCCAACCAGGGAGGCGTCAGACCACTCTTAGCTGGGTCAGGTCAAGTGGGGCCCCTGGTTCAGCCTCCATTGAGGATCTTGGCATGTATAGGTTGTTCTGTTCATTTTCTTTCAAGTGGTTAATTATATCATTTCTCTCTCCACTTTTCTGAAAGAAATAATTGACTCAAGAAGTGGGAGCCTGAAATATTTGTGGAGGGTGGTATACGGTGACTGCGGGAGGCAGTGGAAGTGAAAAGATGGCATTGAAAATTGAAGAACAATGAAGACCAGCACCAGGAAGGCACTAGAAGTCACCCAGTTTGGTGGCTGCAGACCCAGACACCTACAGGGACACAGCAGGTCACCGAGAGGCAGGAACTTGGCAGGCACTGCACAGCATGGAGCAGGGGGCTATACGCTGGAGGAAGCACATCCCTCCTCCTGGCACACTAAATACAAATCCTAATAATAATTTTTAGGCAAAAGAAAACACAATTGCAGGTTGGATTTGGCCCAAGGGTCAGTGATTTGACATTCTTTGTATGATCCCGCCCCTTCGATGTCCAGTTGATAAATAGACCCAGGTAGACCATCCATGTAGCAGGCCAAGAATCCTGGCTCCCTGGCCAGGGGTTTTCTGATCTGGATCTCTGCTGAGAAACAACCTTAAGGGCAGCCGCTACTGCCCCGTAGGGGCCATGATAACAGTCGGACCACAAAAAGCACCCCATCGATCCTCTAACTTGTTTCAGGAAGTGGGTAGCCTAAAAAAACCCTCCAGCCCTAACATGAAGCAAGATCTTCATTTGAAATGTCCCCACACTGCTCACTGGCCCCTTGCAGCCTTTGCCTCATGTGCCAAAACACCAATTAGAAAATCTCCCTGCTTCCAAAACTCCCTCCTTAACAGAATGCTTGCCCATCAGCAATTGTCTCAATATTTCCTCTCTTTACTTCATGAAGCTACTGTCCTTTCCAATAGCTTCCAACCCCATGAAACGAAAGTGACCTGTTAAAAAATTTATGAATTAACAGCCTGTGTTCATTTTGTTACACGTTTAGTTCCGCCTTTGTCACTGCCACAGTTGGTCCCCACCACTGACAAATAGGAATTAACTTTCCAAAGCAGCCCACATTCCTAGGATGCCAGCTGGCGATTTCTGCTCCCCCGGGCACCGGCTCCAAGCTGCAGAAGAGGCACGTGAGCCCGCAGGGTCCTGGAGACCTGGCTCTCTGCCCCCTAAGGCCCTGCACAAGGTATTCTCCTGCAGCCCTGCCTACCTCCGCCCCTGCCCCGCCTCCTTGCCTAGGAACCTGTGCTCCTGTGAGTCACATGACCTCTCAGTACTGCTGTTTTCTCTCACCCGTGAGAACAAAAACACATCCAGTCAATATCCACCTCCGGAATATTTTCTCCGTTGCTCAAGTTTGAGCAAAAGCTTAGTAACCAGGACTCCTCTTTCCCCTTTCCTGTAAGAATCTGCTGAAGGCCACCACCTGGCAACCACGAGCTTGCAACCCAGGTAGCAAAATCAGGATGCCCAGTGCTGGTGGAGATGGACACTGACCCCTGTGACTCTGAGACCCTCCATGGTGGCTCCTGAGGCCAAGCCTGGTGTGGAGGGAAGGTGATGCCGGGGAGCCACCCTCCTTCAGAAGGACGGACGCGGTGACTCACACGGCAACTGGCAGATGAGGACCACTCCTGCTGCCCTGCAAGCCCAGGGTCCTTATAAGCGGGGATACAAACCCCAACAACGGGTCTTGAGGTTCTCCGCATCTGGGAGCAGATATGTCTTCCAGATTTACTTTGATTTAGTAGATAAAGGTGACATTTCTTATCATTTGAGTGTCACAGAGCAATTGATATTGCATATTTATTTTTGGCTCCTTTCCAATTTTCCCCATCTTGTTCCAGCTGTGGGATCCCGAGCTGGGTGTTAGTCAGGAGTGTACAGAAAGGGGCTTGGAATTCCCACCAACCAACCCAGCCACTCCCCATTCCCTACTCCCTCCCAGAAGTAGCTCACATAAAAAGTGTCATGTGTGTATTTAGCTGTCGCATCTGCATGTGGCCCATTTTTCCAAACCAGGCTCCTCCTAAGTAGGAACCAGATTATTCCTGGTTCTCTTGCTCTGGCTTGTAATGGTCGAGGCAGAGCCCAACACCTGTGGAATAACAGATCTGCCCCCGGCTAGGTGCGGATCCCAGCCAACCATGACTGGGCAGGGGTTTAATGTTCGAAGCATCACAGTCAGAATTGCCTGGAACCTCTGAACAGGTGCTAGACCATGAGTGCCTTGGAAGTTGCTGGCAGCTGTCTACCTACCCTTGATGTACCTGACCCTCCACTGACTCAGAGGAGAGAAGACTGCTTCAGAGTCCAAGAGACTTGGACTTTTCATTATTTAGCCTTGGATGAATTCCTCGGGTAAATTACTTAGCCTCCATCACCCTCATTTTCTGGTTTTTAAAATGGAAAAAAGAGCAATTGTGTGAAGGAATTTCTAAGCAAATTAAATGATATAACTCATGCAAAAGCCCTAACTTAGTCATCACTGGCCACTGTACCTCCCCCACCCCAGCCTCATTCCTGCCATTCCTCAGGGACAGGATCTGCATCCACCCAGAAATGCTCCCAAGCAGAAGAAAATAAGCACTAGAAAGCATTACTAAGGGAAAGAAAACACCCTGGAGACAGATCCTGGCTGACTCGCAGACTTGTGAAACACACACATGTGCACGAATGACTTAGGACAAGAAATGCAGCCCATTTGGGGACTATAATTTGTGCCTCCTTGGATCTGCCACTGGGATCCCTGGATCCTGTGTACCTCCACCTGAAGCCATGTAGTTGGAAAAAACAGTGAAACACTGAGGCTCACATGGGTCAGCATGGCTTAAGGTCACAGACCTGAGTTTAGATCCTCATCCTCCACTTATGACCTTGTGACCTTGGACATAACCTATCTGAGATTATTTTATCCCTTGTAAAATAAACTGTGTGCAGCACCACGCACAGTGCCTGGCTCAATGTCAGTGCGCAGAGGATGACAACATTATAAAGTGGCAGTTGTTAAAAACTTGGACTCAGGAGCCCGGCTTCCATTTACTAACTTACTAAACATGGTCAAGTATCCAGCCTCTCAATGCTTCTATATCTTCATTTGTAAAGTGGGAACAGTAATATTACCTAGTGCTCTTAGTTTGGGTGTCTCCAGAAGCTCTGAGAGAAGGATTTGAGAGCAAAGAGTTCGTCCGGAAGGTGCTCCTAGGACGCAGGACTAAGGGAATAGAGAAGTGAAATGGGGAACGGAAGGAAGCTAATAAAGAGTTAACCTCCGTGGGCAACTGGAGTTTCTGCCCTGGGGAACTCCAGAAGAGTGTGTAGAACACACCCCGGACATTCCCAACTGACGGTGGAGATAGCTGGGGTATTAATCCTCCGAGTCCCCACCCATCACTGGTCCAGGGCTGTTTGTGAGGATGTTAACTCTCAACACCCACAGGGTCCTGCATGTGGACTGAGTGAGCTCATTTAGTCAGAAAAAGAAAAAAAAAAAAAAGGTCATTTAGGCAGAGAATTTCAGGTGCTTGGAGAGTGAGGGGATCTGGACAGGGCACCCATAGGGTCTGCTCCTCTCTAGCAGAGGGTGGTTCCCATTACTGAACAAAATAAATACGCGCGTTGCTAGAACAATGCCTGGCATAGAGTAACGCTCTCCCAGATGACGTTCACACTGAAGAGGTCCAAACAATCCTTCACTGAAAACCACTCCGAAGTCCTTGTGACTGTTCTTAATCATGTTTTATTTAATAGAAGGGAACGTTTAGGGAAAAGTAATTCGCTTCAGTAAATATTTATGAACAGCCCATCATGCCTTTGAAGCACTGTGTTCCTTAATAATCAACAAAAATAAAAAAATTACATATCCAAAACAAGGTTCTACTCCCACCACCTCTTCCTCAGCATTATCCTTTTGCTTGTTATCTTTTACAAACATATGTTTTCTTTATTCTTGACCTTCTTACTCCAGTTTGCAATTTGCAGGTGGGGTTGCTGGTAATCTTTGGAAAATCGTGGATATTATATGAATTACCAAAATCATGGAGATAGGCAAATCCCCCTTTTCATCTCTATGAACTATATAAACCAATGAATATTTCAAAAAAAAAAAAGGTAACCAAGAGCTCTCAGCAAGCCTACTCCATAACAGAAAAGACTCATACCATCTTCCTGTATTGTTAAACCAGTCCTTCACCTTTAAATATGGACCATCAAGGATCAACAGACATTTGGAAAAAATCAACAGCACAAAAGAGGACCAAAAGTAAAAAATAGAATAATTTACAGCAGAGGAAAGAGATATAATACAAGAAAAAAATCAAAACTGCATACTGATATGAGAAACTTGAGGAGTTATTGTAACCTTAAACAAGAGTAGGTTGTTATGAAAAAGGAAGCAAAGTACAGTAACAAGAGTTCTTGGACATTAAAAATTCTTAGATGTAAACTTAACAAAGCATGTACAGGACTTGTGTGCTAAAAAAGTGATCTATGAACCATGAATTTAAGGAAACTTGGGTATCACTATGCCATTGTAGAATTGCGTGGGCCTGAGTTTGAAAGTTGGCGGGTCATTAGCTGTGAGATTTTGGCAAATTAATCTCCAGTGTCTACCACTGAAGCATTTTTATCACAGCTGCTTTAAAAGTGTCGTCAGATCATCCTAACATCTCTGTCATTTCAGCATTAGCATCTGTTGCTTTCTCTTTCTCCTTTCAGTTTGAGATCTTCCTGGCTGTTGTATGACAAGTGATTTCAATAGAAACCTGGACATTTTTGTAATATTATTAGCTGGATTTCATAGAAATCTTCTGTTCTGGCTCCCCGCCCCCCTTTTAAACACCACCTCAGCAGGTAAAGAAGGTACTGGGTACATCACCTTGTTGCTTATGGGTGGAGGTAGAAGTTCAAGTTCCCCACTTGGCCTCCATTGATACCCGAGGTGGAGGTCCACTTGACTGCTATGTGGGAAGGGTAGTTTTGGGTCCTCGTGTGGTCTTCAGTGACACTGAGGTAGGGGTGGGCTCATTACCACTGGCAGTTGTGAAATGTCTGACTCTTTGCTAGCATCCTCTGACACCACGGGCATAGAGTGGGGCCTCCCTACCAACCAGTTGGGACAAAAGTCCTGGTGCGTTCTTTGGCCTTCTCTGACTCCACCATGGTCGGAGTATGGGGTGGCTCATTATAATCTTGTGAAGGTAGGTGTGGTATGGATGGGGTAAGGCCATAGTTTTTTCTGTGGTGCTTGCCTGAGTAGACTGATTATTGTCTAAGTTTTCTGTTTTGTTAGGATGCATTCTTCCTGGCCCTTTGGCTAGAAAGCACAGGCTTTTCTTGGATCTTTCCACGCCTGCACCCATTGGCATTCCTCATGTGCCAGCTTCTCCAGCTCCAAGTCTGGGATTTACGAGGTGACAAGAACCCAGGGAATTCACCTTTATGTGATTCTTTGGGTCTTCAGGTCCCTAGTTGACCTGCCTTCTTTTATCCATATTTCAGTCTTCTTATGCTTGTGTCATATATAATGTCCAGGGGTTTTTTGTTGTATTTAGTGGCAGAAATAGGGAATAATATGTCTATTTCACTTTCCCTGAGGTTGAAGTCACTCCTTCTTCATTTTAAAGTAACTAATATAACTCAGAATTTCATTGCAAGGGTTGGAAAATCCTGCTGCTAAGAAATAGTCATGATTTTATAGGAACCCATAAAAGCTGATGTTTAGGGGCCAAAACTAACTTTTCTAATACAGAGAGACTTTATATAACTTTTCACTCAATGTTATTGTTTTCTTTGGGGGACCCCTTTCAACCTGTGATAGCTATGACATGTCATAAAAAGAATATTAAAAGTGCCAGGCTGTCACTGTGCTTTAAAGGGTTTGATGATGAATTTAAGGAGTTTTATTACATTTAGTAGCACTTGGAGGTTTTAGGAGGATCCTGTTGCCTGGTTGCTTTAAGTGAGAAGGTAAGTTAATCTAGGCCAAGAGCTACATCTGAGTGGTCTGCTTAGACTCTCCAGTCAATTACATCACTGATACATGTGCATGTCGGGAATACACGCGGCGAGTCTCAAAAGGTGGGGAAAAGTTCCCTGGGTTGTCTCCACATGGAAATGCGTGCACTGGGGTCAGGTTAGAAGTGAACAGGATGACGAGATAATTAATGAGCCCCCAAATAAAGTGCAAGTTCTGTAAAGGGAAAGTGATGGTCAGGAGGGTCAGGTAACATTCTGGGATCCCCCAAAAAATAATTCAGAAAGGATCCTATTACTTCTTGTAAGCTGCAAATTGAACCACTTTTTTTTAGAAAGCCCCCCCCCCCACCTTAGAAGAAACGACACTCAGTGACTTGTTGGGGTGAGACTCCAGCTTGGGTGATGAAGACGAAGGAATTGCCCTAGAGCAATACACGTTACACTGGCGTTGAAATATTTAGCTAATGGTGTTTCCGTCCAAGTGCACTGCCATCTTGAGCAATGGGTAGGAGTCTTGGAGTTGGGGAGGGGTGAGGCCAGTGAAAAGGCAGCCCATGTATTCTCCACCAGAGTGGAAAGCAACTCTCCCTGACACGCATCAATTTTCTTTCCCAAACAGCCCTGACAGAGCCTCCTAATATCAACTAGATATTCCCAGAGAGTGCCCATAGCCCTTTCAAGACCATTGTTTTCTTATGTCAGTATGTATATTACCAGCAAAGATCTCACCATTCAGAAAGAAAATAATTCTGTTCAGCCTCAGAGTACTTGGCTCTGATTTTATTTCATAGGGCTCTATTTTCTACATCTTATGTAATGTTACATCTTGGAAATGCATGAAACATAAGCAACCAGTTCTAAATTCCCCTAGACACCTCTACAATGGCATGTAGAATGGACTTAAAGATATGCATGCTAAGTAGGTAGTCTTGCTGACAAGAGCCTTTCCTACCAAATCTAACCACTGGCTCTCTGGCCAGGACCATGCACTCAAACCAGATGAGAACATTGGCTGTCCAAGATTCAAAAGCAGGACCACATCTAGAGGTCACATCTGCAAAACTAGATTCATCTTTTCCTTTAGCTTTTCAGAGGGAGTCCAGTATTCTTCATGTTTTAGAAGAGAACGTGAAGACACTACAGTACTTAAAATACTCTTCAGTCTAAAAGAGTCTGACACTAGTGTGATCAACGATACAAGGAGGGAGCCTCTAATAAAACTTAGAGGAAGGAAACAGTCCATCAGCAAACCATACTGTGCCTATGTGCTGTTTTCATAGCAAAATGCTGGAATTGTAGGAAGAGACAGAAATTAACCAACTGGTACTCTGTGCAAAGTAAGTCAGATTTTCTAAGCTGCCAACCCATGGTGATTGAATAGTCCCTCTGTAGCCTAAAGCACAGTTACCAAAGGATACAGGCAGGGGTGATGGGATGCACACAGCTCTTTAGCCAGGAGTACTGCATTCGAGTCCCAATTCCATTACTTTCCAGGTACGTGTACTAGTACTGGTTGCCTTCTCAGAACCCCCATCATCCTATCTGTAAAGAGGGCATTTATTTAAGATTCATTTGATGTATATGTGAAGCATCTAGTATTGAGACTAGCACGTGGGACTATTATTTCCTTTTTCTTTTTTAATCTTTTGGTGGATGTAGTAGTTCAATCCCCAACACACCCTTGTTCATTAAAGGTAAAGCACATCAACTCTACCTCCAATACACTGCAAGCTCCACTCCATGGACCCCTCTTAGGGGAATTTGGCATCTCAAATGTTAGGACCTTTTGCTAGGGCTTGCATTGAAGGGGTGCAGGCAGTTTCAAAGACTTCCCATTACCCTCCTGCCCTCCCCAACACCCCCCAATTCGGAATCAGTTTTGACAAACTGTGATGTCACGCAGGAGGCAGAGTACAGACAGAGGAGGGTGTGCTGGGTCACTTCCCTGAGCCATCAGCTCGCCCTGTGACAGGAGGTAAGTCACCAAAGCCAATAAAAACAGTAGCCATCACCTACTGAATTCCTTAAAAATACCCACGAGACGAAAAATTCCTTGAGATAAGGACTGTCGTATCGGTGTCCCTCCTTCAGTGACAACCAAAGTGCAAACAGTTGGCACTCAACATTTGTTGAGTGTGAAATTGGAGTCATTCTGCTTTGTCCATGTTTTTATGAAGACCACCTGAGGCCATTTGTATAAGAACTCTTTGAAGGAATAGAATACTGTGCGGGTATAAGAAATTAATACCTGTCTGGGCAGACAGTAGCAAAAAGAGAAGAAGCAGGAAGGGTGAAAGAGAGCCGAGGGTCCGGCAGGTTGGTGGGTTTGAAGGCAATCTGAAGCCACACTGAGGTGGAGGAAAGGGACTTCAAGTGCTTCAAGAATTGCAGGGCCACTTCCCACGCAGAATGACAATCTTTCGGTGACAGTCCTTGAAGACCTATTCAAAGAGATTCTGCCCCATAACCAGCCGTGGGGCACTCGGGAAAAAAGCCACCACAGTCCTGTGATACGATGGAATACCACAAAGCCAGCTTTTCAGGGGTCATGCTTCACAGTGACCGTTAATGACAGGGGAGAGATGTTTGAGACCAATTAAACCATTTTTTAAGTAAATTAGGATCTTGGCTTCATAAATAAATAAATAAGCATGTGGAAGCAAGAAAAATCCTGATACATGAATAAGTTAACAGTAATATAAGTAATTATCAGTAATTTTTGCTGTCCTATTTGTACCTCTATATGTTTTATATAATCTTCAATAAATAAGTATGACTTTTATAATTAGAAATACATGCATGAGTGGAAATGGATATTCTCTTTTCAGCTGGTTCTTGCATCCCTTCTGGAAGCCGATTCAGACTCAGATCCATTGTTCCAAGAACCAAATCACCAGGAACCAAACCAACTGTTCCATCCAAGTCCCAACTGGCAAAAATGAGACCCATACCTCGGCTTTTTGATTTTGTCAGCTGTAAGAAAAGATCAAGCTCTTTCCCCTTCCGTCCTGGAAGTTGGACATCAGGGTTCTGGTCACAGTTCTCTGATCACTGTGTCCCCCCAGATACGCCACTATCCCTTTTGAGGCCCCCTCCTTTTCTGTAAAATGAGGGAGCATGAATGACTGAGTGGCTGGGACCACCTGGGCGGTTTTCGTGCCATTCACCACCTCTTCTGGCTCTTCTCCTCTGTGTGTATTTGTTTCATTTCATTCCCCCTGACAATTCATCCCCAGGAAAAGAAGTGAAGCACAAATGGGCCTTTTGAGTTTTTGTTGACATTTCTAATTACGAATTGGAGACCTGGCCAACTGGAGTGAAGGGTTCTGCTTGTAAGGGGAGTCACGGGGCCGGAGTGGGCCCTGCTCCCTCTCCCTGATCTGGACCGACATCAGAACAGCGACCGGCGTTTGGTTGACATGGGACATAATTTCTAATCAAGAGAAGGCAGAAATGAATACAAAGGCCTCTTTTCTCCAAACAAGCTTGAGTATCTGCTTTGGGGTTTGTATCTGTCTGTATTTGGCAGGGCTGTTCTTGGGGAAAATCTGGCATTTGTGGCCAAAGGGTCAGTCTCCTTCCTTCTTCAGGATAAAAGCAGCAGAAATTGTTCTGATCAGGAAGCCATAACCTGCCATGACCCCTGGGTCTCCCCAATAGCCTGAGGGGAGCACAGGACCCTCCTGCACCCCAGTCACAGCAGCTCGTGGCCACGGGCCCCAGAGGGCCGCACACCTCCCATCACCCCAGCTCCAGCCTCCTTTCAAAGGCCCTTTATTAAACCACCAGCTATTTGCTGTCGAGACATTTAGGATGAAATCATTGTGTTAAACAAATAAACGCAGCTTCGTCCAGATTTCTGCTCTGGGAGCAGAGTAAGAAAATAATTTCTGTCTGCTCGCCACAAAAGCGGCTGGAAAGGCCCAAAGAAAAATATTATTTTTACTCCATTGTGTGAAATATTGTCCTGGAGGATCTGACGCACTGAGCGTTTGAAGAGTTTGTGCTGGCAGGTTTCAGGGGTCCCCCAGGCCGGCCCCCTGGGCTTGTTTTCTGCATTAATAAACTTAGCATGATGTGTGTTAAAAGGATCATTCTGTTTGCTTTGTAAATAAGGGATGTCAAACAAGAAGCAGAAGCCTTACAGGCACTCGGTGATGTGTTCTCAGAGCCCAGAGAGGGAGGCAGGGAGGAGCCGGCACCCTGGAAAAATGGGCATTCGTGGGGCTCCCTCGATGGAGCTGAGGCCTTGGTGGGAAAACAAACCGTTCTGGTTGAGTCTAAACCAGGCCATTTCCTCACTGATCCTGGTGGGAAAGCTGCACACTTTGCCCTGAACCAGCAGGATACAGGCCTGGGAAGGAAAGTTCTCAAGTGTCCGTCAGCTGTGTGGTGGAGGGGAGAGGACGCGCCTAGAGCACAGGCCCTCCCCCACCACGCTCCCCACCCATCCCTCTTGGAGAAGTTTTTGGTTTGTCAAGATCTCCCAAAGCTGGCAGCCAGGAGGGGGCAGAGGTTAAAGCTATATCTTTAGGAATGATGACCTGCCTATAGATCCTACTGTATCACTCATACACCTTTCTCAGATGTCATTGCAGCCCCTGAGCTGGGTCCCCGTCAAATTCCTGATGGGCCCTCGGGAACGCTGACATCGTGGGAGACACATCACCCTGGCCCTGTGATCCCTGCCGCCGTGGGGAACCTGAAGGAGCCAAGGCAGGATGTGTTTCTGGCTCAAGTATTTGCTATTTTCACAGGTGCCTCCCCTTGGCCCCAGAGCCCCCTCCGTTGTCCAATCCAATGTTATTGAAGGCTCCTCGGACCTCCCAGGCGGTTTCATTTCCACCAGCTGCCCTGCTGGCCTCTTCCCTTTCTCCCTAAACTCTGCATCCCCCTCTGCCGTCCTGGGAGGGCTCCTTTGACATCTCTTTCTATTCCGGGCAGCCCCGATTCTCTCCTGCTCAGGAGTTCATGCTTCTTCTTGATGCTTTGGAGGAAGGTGAGGACAGGGAGTGCTCAGTTCAGTTCTGCGAGCATCACAGACTCATAAGGGAATACACACAGAAACCAGGGGGCCCCCATGCTGGACCCCATTCACCTCACCTGGAGAGCTTTCGCACAATGTCTGTTTTCCGAGCCCACACCCGAGTGGTTCTCCTTCAGTTACTTTGGGGTGATGCTCAAACCTCAGAACATTGGTGACTCCAGAGGTGAGTAATCCAAAGGCAGAGACCAGTTAAATTGGTCTCACATCACATGTTCATTTTGTGGAGGAGAAAACTCACGCATCCAAGGTCCCTAAATTAGTTTCCTGTGACTGTTGTAACAGAATACCACACACTGGGTGGCTTAAACAACAGACATTTACCTCTCACAGTTCCGGAGGCCAGAAGCCCAAAATCAAGGTGACGGCAGGGCTGTGTTCTTCCTGGAGGCTCTCCAAAAGCGTCTTTCCACGTCTCTTCTAGCCTCAGGTGGCTGCTTGCACGCCTTGGCTTGTGGCTGCATCCCTCTCGGCTCTGTCCTCACATTGCCTTCGCCTCTGCGAGGCTTTCTCTGTTTCCCTCTGCCATCTGTGTTATCTCCCTCATCTAGTTCTAATAAGGACGTTTACAATGACAGGTAGGCTCTATCTAGACAAGCCAGGATCAGCTCCTTCTCTTAGAATCACTAATTACATGATTCTCTATATATTGTTCTGCTGTATTGGGTAGTATTCACAGGTTACAAGGACTAGGACATAGACATATCTTTTGGGGGCCACCATTCAGCCCCTTAGTGGCAGATTCCATTAGAAACTGAGTGTTCGACATGCCTGCTGCTACTACAAGTCCCTGGGCCACACGCGTCCCTTTGAAGTCATCTTATGTGCATGGTTTTACAGCCAGTAGACCCAAGTTCAAATCCCATTATTTTTTAATTTACCACTGGTTTCTGTTCTGTAAATTGGGGATAATCACATCACCTTGTTTGAAGGATTAAATGAGATAATGTATATAAAGCACTTAGCAGAAACAGATACATGGTGAAGGCTTGATGATAGCTATCAATAGTATTATTGGTCTGGAAGGGGTTAAATATGTTATCAAAAATTATATTTCAAATTACATTTCTGATAAAGGATTAATATGCAGAACATACAGACAACACCTCAACTCAACAACAACAATAACAAAAAACAAGCAATCTATTTCAAAAATGGGCGAGGGACTTGAACAGACATTTCTCCCAAGGAAAGACACAAATGGCCAATAAGCACATAAGAAGATGTTTAATATAAATCATTACAGAAATGCAAATCAAAACTATAGTGAGATGCCACTTCATATGCATTAGGACGATAACTATCAAAACAACAGGAAACTACTTAATTATTGGCAAGGATATGGAGAAATTGGAACTCTGCACTGTTTTTAGAAATGTAAACTATAACTATTGCAGGACCCAGCAATCCCACTTTTGGGTATACATCCAAAAGAAGTAAAAGCAGGGTCTCAAAGAGGTGCTCGTGTACCCACATTCATGGCTACATTCACAGTAGCCAGAGCATGAAAGTAACCCCAGTGTCCATCAGTAGAAGAACGGACAAGCACAATGTGGTTTACACACGCAAGGGATTATCATCCAGCCCTAAAACAAGGAAATTCTAACACGCGCTACAGCGCATATGAATCTTAAGAATATCATGCTAAGTGAAACAAGCCAGGCGCAGCAGAGACAAACACCGTGTGATTCCTCTTCTACACGGTGCCCAGGGCCATCAAATTTGCAGGAACAGAAAGTGGAATGGTGATTGCGGGGGGCTGGGGGGAGTGGGGAGAGGAGTTATTTAAGAGGATATAAAGTTTCAGTTTTGCAAGATGAAAGAGCTCTGGAGATGGATGGTGGTGATGGCTGCACATTACGAGAAAAGACGAAACTATAATATGCAGCATGCACATTACACTAGTGCAACATTAGCAACCTACAACTAGCCTGAAACTGAACGAAGGAGGTAAAGGTACTGGACGCCCCTACTTGGGAAGTAGGAGAGAAGGGGGACACACTGGGAAAGGGGCCTAGAGTGTAAGGGGTGACAGATCAAGTGTGGAACAATTTCAGGGAGCTGCACAGAGGTCCTCTCCCTGGCCTCGTAGCTAAGTGGACTTCAAGAAGCTGGGGCCGCCACCTGCACAGCCTGGAGACACTCAGCAGGAGCTAACCCCAGCCTGCTATTCTCTCCTGCAAACCTGTTTTAGTATCATCCATCTGCCTCAGTGAGTGAGTGAAGGAAAGGCAGGGAGACCTAAAGTGTTACCTTGACAACTGTCAGAAATAGAGGTCATATCATCCAGTGGCCTTTGAAAGATTTCACCTTGCTTTTGTAAGATCTCTCTCTCCCCGAGACAGTATTAAAGGGAGAACTCATGGCCAGAGTTCAGAGCAAATCTCCCCACACCATGGAGTTGCTGACCTTCCCCAACACACTTCAGCAGGCAGGACAATCATACTTGATTTTAAAAAGTGACTTACTTAGAGCCTGGTCTCCCCTCCGCCACTCCCCCTGCGCAGCCCCCACCCCCGAATGCACACAAGCTGCCTGGGGCTCCCCCGACCCTGGCCCCAGCTATTCATCTGAAATGCCTACAGCTGTTTGCCTCTGTTGCACTTTCCACTGCAGACCTCGGTCTTTCCTGGTGGCCCTGCCTACCTGATGGAATAAACCAAGCAAGGAGGTGAAGGCAGCTTTAGAAGGTTCAGGAACCTTCCTGCAACTTCTTCATCTTCCACTACCTCCCAGGGATTTTTTTTCTAATCTTGCTCTGTGAGCAGTAGGTTAGCAGAAACCCTAATCTCACTCTGCAGGAAAGTTCAAGATAGTAAGTGATGGGTGAACTGGTGTTGAAAGCTCTCTGTCCACATTGACAGTGAGGGAGGGCCTGCTGCCTGAGCATCTTCCCAGAGCTTCGCACTGGAAGGCAGCCGCCCAGGCCCAAGCTCGTGCCTGGAGCAAGCGTGTGTCCTGTGCACACAGTGTGTAATCAGAACAAAGTGAAAACAGTCTCCCTCTGGTATGTTTAATATATGTCCATTGTCCTCTGCTGGTTAATGTCGCTTGTTGTTTTTTTCCTGACCTCTCTTTAACCGGTTGTCTTTTCATATAAATTTCAAAGTTGTAGCCAAATAAACATTAACATCATACCAGAAAGGGCTCAAGATATTTCAAGAGAGAAAAAAAAGGGTGAAGACTCAAGTCATTTCTGTGCTATATCCCACACATCTCCATGCGGCTGCTTTCATGGGCACCACCGGCCTGTCCTCCGCACCGTGCTCTCCACCGATTGGCTGATTGAAGTTGGCCCCCGAGGGAGTAAGAATAGTGTCAAGTAACTCCAGTGATGGATATACTCAGATTCATGGTGTGGTTACAACATGGAGGTTTAAAACAACACCAGAGTATCGCTCAGCAGCTTACACCCACTGCAGTCCTGCCTGGGGCTCCTGCCCCCAGCACACTCTGGGGAATGGGGTTCTCGGTCTCATAAGATTTGGGGGAGTCTCATAAAAGTTCTGGGGAGAATGTGAGCACAGCACAAAGCCACAAAGCAAACTGGACCAGTTTTAAGGCCACCTTCAACTCAGATATCTGGAGGTCTATAGTTCTTCAATTTAAATGGAGGGGAAGTTCAGGGTCTGACCCAAGCAGCCACCTGTAGGGACAGAGGTACCCAAGAGGTGACCAGACCTTTGGGTTCAAGATTACTTGCTTGCAGAGAGCAGAAGAACTTCTTTTTTAAATGCCTGTCTAGCTCTATTTTTACAAATTCCAGTTATAAATTATATATAATAAAATATACCCTTTTTATTTTACAGTTTTGTATGTTTTGACAAGCACACCAATCAGGTGACCACTACAATCAAGATATCAAACAGTTATGTCATCCTCCCCACCCCCGGCTCAAATTTTCAAGACCATTTTGTAGTCGTCTTAGTCCATTTCGGCTGCTCTAACAGAATATTAGGAGGCCTAGATACAATAAGCATCCATTTTTGAGAGTTCTGGAGCCTGGAAAGTCCCCAGTCACAGCACTGGCAGATTTAGCATCTGGTGAGGTTTTCCTGGTTCACAAGCAGCTGTCTACACTATTTCTCACGTGGTAAAAGGGGGCAAGGGAGCTTTCTTTGCCCTCTTTTCTTTTCAATTACAGTTTACATTCAATATTAGTTTGTATTAGCTTCAGATGTACAGCATGGTCTTTGCCCTTTTTTATAAGGGCACTAATACCATCCATGAGGGCTCCATCTTCATGACCCGATCACCCCAAAGTCCCTACCTCCTAAGACCACAGCCTTAGAAGTTAGGTTTCAACACACGGATTTGGGAGGAACACAAACATTCAGGCCATAGCAGTAATCAGTCCCCTTTCCACCCCCAGCCCCTGGCGACCCCTGCCTTTTCCAGAACATCATATAAATGAAACTGTTCACTGAGACTGGTTCCTGTCACTCAGAAGAGTGCATTGAGACTCATCCATGTTACTGGGAATATAGTCATTTGTTCCTTTTTATTTTTTAATATAATTCTCCTAATGGAATTATTTGTATTTTACCTTTTCGCCAGCTGAAGGACATTTTTCTCCCCAGGTTTTGGTGATCATAAATAAAAGCACTGTAAAAATTCAGGCACAGGTTTTCCCATGGATATAACTGCTCATTTCATCTGAGCGAGGATCTGGGACTGGGGCTGCTGACCACAGGGCAGTGCGTGTTGAACTTCATTAAAAACTGCCAAGCTGTTTTCCGGAGTGCTGTGTCACTCTGCATTCCCAAGAGCAACAGACCAAGTTCCAATCACTCTTCACCTTACCAGCACTGGCCAACGTCAGTGACAGTCTCATTTGAAACTCACCACAGGCTTCTTCTTTAGAAAAGGAAGCTGAGCCAGCAGGAGTGTGTGACTGGTTCAGCTGACTAAATAGCTGGGCCAGAACTTGAGCTCAGAACCCTAGACAATCCTGGTTACAGTTTAGCTCCGTGTTTTAACTGGCTCTAATCTCGTCTCTTTCCACATAGCTTGATGGTAGTCAAATAACACAATAAGAAAATAATAAATAACCCAGTTATAAAATAGGCACAAGATTTGACTAGACATTTCTTCAAAGAAAGTATATAAATGACTGACAAGCACATGGAAGGATGTTCAACCTTGTTAGTCATCAGAGAAAATCAAATCAAAACACAATGAGATATCATTTTATGTCCACCAGGATGGCTTTAGTTAAAAACAGAAAGTAGAAAGCGTTGGTAAGGATGTAGAGAAATTACAACCCTGATACATGACCGGTAGGTACGTAGGATGGTATAGTCGCTTTGGAAAACAGTTTGCCAGTGCCTCAGAATGTAAAACAGAGTTACCATATGACTCAACAATTCCCACTCCAAGCTATATACGCAACAGAATTGAAAGCATATCTTCACATACAAACTTGCACACAAATGTCATGGTGGCACCATTCACAAAATCCAAAAAAGTAAAAACAACCCAAATATCCATCAACTAACAAACAGATGGATGAGGAAAACGCAGGCTGTCCGCACAAGGGAATACTGCTCCGCCCTGAAAAGGAGAGAAGCACCGCCATGTGGATGAGAACTTCGCGCTCAGTGAACGAGGACGGACACGAGAGGCCACGTGTTGCGTGACCCCATTTATATGGCACGTTCAGAAGAGGCAGGTCCGCAGAGACAAAGTAGATAATGGCTGCAAAAGGCTGGGTGGAGGGGGATGGAGTGTGACTGCCAACGACATGGGGTGTGGGGGTGATGAAAACGTTCCGGAATTGTGTACACATGAGGGTCACTCAACTTTGCAAATAGGCTAACAACCACTGAATTATACCTTCCAATGAATGAACTTTTGATATGTGAACTCTCAGTACAGCAGTTATTAAAGAAAAAAGATGTCCTGCCATGGAGAAAGGTATGGGCAGAGGAAGGTGTGATGGGGCAAGAGCCAAACTAGGGAATGAAGGACCCAACTTCACCTCTTATTTGCCCGATGACCTTGTAAAAATCCACCTTTGATCCTTTTGGTGTTGTTTTCTCATTTAAAATATAAGGAAAATGACAGCCCCCCGAAGTGTTTTTGTATGAGTCAGACAAGATAGTGTCTATAAAGCATCTTATCACCTATAAATTGCTATGAAAATGTTTGTTATAACTCTAAGGCCTTAAATTTTTCTCTGAAATGATGATTTTCTGTCGATCAGATATGAGCTGTTTAACAGTGACCTGTGCTTTTCTGTACACTCTGCTTCTCCCCCAGCCTGTGGGGCTCAACAGTGCTCAGCACAATAAATATTCCACAACTGAACTCAACAATCAAGCATCGGTGTGGGTCTGGGGCTGTAAACATAAACAAGGTTGACTTGTGCCCTCGGGAAGGTCTGTTGGGTGGGGTGGAAGTAGGAGACAGATACTAGATTTATGAGTAAAATACATGTGCGTTAATTAGTGAGATGAGCAGGTGACCATGTGTACACACCCCCTCTTTGTGACATGTGTCTCCTAGGGGTAAAAGATGAGGACTTGATAGGTGGGGGGTATGGTCTCCCACCATTGGGTCCTACATGCATTCCATAAAAGGAGAGGGTTGAACATGGTTCAAAAGTGTTCTAAAGATTTATGATGTTGGCTATTTCAGGATATAAAAACATCACTGACATATGATTGCTAATAGAAAGGGAACTCAAAAAATACAGTTCTGCAGAGAGCCATGCTTAGTTCACGCTCCTTCTTGGTAACCTCTCAATGATTTTGTCTTACAAACCCTAATAAACACATCATGTAACTCCTCCAACGCTATGTTCAAAATGAAGCAACAGAGAGAGGATCTGCCCATGTCTTTTCGAAGTTATTCATAGGGCTCAAGCCCCATGAAAGAGGCATCAGACGCACCCACTTCTATTAGGTCATATGCTGTTCATAACGAGTTCCTGGAAGTCCAGTTGTCTTTTCCCAGGAACCCAGGATGTCATGACCAAAAATATACATTTCAGAACTTCTCTACCTCCAAAGACCTGATCAAAAGAGGGTTTCGCTGCTGCCTTTCATTCTTAATATTGAAATATTTCCATTGATGATTATTTGGCATCCTAAGTTTCAAAACTTGGTATTTGGAATAGCTGGCTAATGTTTTCTTAAATTACACCCTCTTGTGGGTCCATAAAGTCCCAAAGTTATTATAAATAAATAAATGGAGGTTCTCTTCATGATGTAAACCAGCTTTCAATGAAGTCATTGAGGGGAAGTTTGGTTTGGATGGAAGCAGCGCCTCCCGGGGCAGTCTCTGCTTTCCGCCCGCGGGGGCTGGAGACGCTGGTCGGCAGCTGCTCTCAGGCAACCAGAGGCAGCAGCCCTGCTGCTTCATTTCTTGTTTTAACTTCCAGTGGGAAACTCAATATTTTAAAATGCTCCCTTTTCCTAAAGTCCTCTGCATGTGGTGACCCGTCCTTGGAGCTGGTTAAAGAGAGAAGATTTGTTGGTGCTCACATCCAAGTTTGAGGTCCTCAGGCAATCTGACAGTATGCTAGCACCCCCAAAGCTGGCGTGCCTTGCCTAAGTCACAAGGCTGCAGCCTTGCCCAAGCATAATGGTAAACACATTCTTCAGGAGGAAAGACAGGTGGGGTTCAGAGACTGGCCCTGGGAGAGCAGCAGGCTCTGCTGGTACTTCTGGACACATCCTGGGAGGGAACAATGCTGTGAGCCCACCTCACGGGGCGTGCTCGGCAGGCAGCCCCACCTGCAGGTGCCCCACCCATCCCAGTGGCCTGGCATAGGAAGCGTAAGGCAGAGTGAAACCCAGCATAGATGTGGAAGTAATCACCACTCAGATACCTAGTTTGGGTCCAGAGAGCCAACATCCACAGTCCTTTCTAGCAGGACAGTTTTCTTTTCTGCTTCTTTAAATATGAAACAGGCACTCCTTTCTGCAAGGCCTCGCTATCCCACCTCTACCCACAAAAATAATTCTCCTGTGCTTACAGTCATCCAGACATACACTTTTCAAATAATAATTATAGCGTGAATCAGAGCCAGAATTATAAGGGCGTTACTGCTGCTTTTAAGGTGAGGTGGGCATGCTGTCCAGCTTTTTCATTCTTTTCCTTACTCTCCTGGTGAGAATTGGCATTTTATAAGGGTGTGAAGCTTCCCAGACTCAGGGTCCTGCCTTTAAATTTGCATCTGTGCCATTAACTTTGCATCTGTAGCTAAATGGAAATTATCTAGGGAGCTAGACAGCTTAAGGCTACCAAGTGGCTGCAGAGAAAAAGGCTGATTTTTTAAGTTAGGCATCTGCTATTCTGTTGGCCTCTGACCAAATTAGAGGGAAAGAATGAAGATGCCAAGTTCATCAGTGCTTCTACTCTCCCAACACAAATGCACCTACTGTGCACAGAATAGAAACCGAGAGGCAATGCAGCGTAGTGCTCAGGAATGTGTACCCTGAGGTCAAGTCTCTGCTCTGCCAGTTTAACACCATGATCTTGGAAAACTCACTCACCACTCTGAGCCTCAGCTGCACGTCCCTCCCTTAGACAGGGATCCGCTCTCCCTAAAGCACACTGGTGGGTGACGTTAGCACATCTGAAACAACCGGCACCCAACAGACATGTGAAAGGAGCTCAACTGGCTACGATCAAGAAAATGCAAGTCAAAACCACAGTGAGATAGCACCTCATGCCTGTCAGAATGGCTGTCATCAATAAATCAAAAACAGCAAGTGCTGGCAAGGATGTAGAGAAGGTGAACCCGCACCCAGGGCTGGTGGGAATGCAGACTGGGGCAGCGGCTGTGGAGAACAGGATGAAGATTCAACAAAACATTAAAAACAGAACTGCCACACAACCCAGCGATTCCACTTCTGGGTATTTATCTGAAAAAATCCAAAACATGAATTTAAGAAAAACGCACCCCTGTGTTCATTGCAGCATTATTTACAACAGCCAAGATATGGAAGTAACATTCTATTCTATTCTATTCTATTCTATTCTATTCTATTCTATTCTATTCATAGAAGAAATATCTATTTTATCTATCCATCAATAGAAGAAAGCATAAAGGAGAGATGGCACATATATACAATAGAATATTAGTCCACCATAAAAGAATCAAGTCTTGCTATTTGCAACAACATGCATGGACCTACAGGTTATTGTGCAGAGTAAAATAAATCAGACAGAAAAAAATAAATATTGTACAATTTCACTTACATGTGGAATATAAAAACAAAATAAATGAATAGCAATACAGAAAGAAAGTCACTGGTACAGAGAATAAACTGATGGTCACCAAATGGGAAGGGGTGTGGGGGAGAGGGTGAAAAAGGTGAAAGGGATTAAAAAGTACAAATTTCCAGTTATAAAAATAGTCATGGGGATGTGGAGTACAGCATAGGACATACAGTCAATAATACTGTAATTACTATAAGGTGTCTGTGGGTGGGCGCAGGGAGGGAGGGAGGGTAATATGGGGTGATCACTTTTTAAGATATGTAAATGTCTAATCACTGTGTGACACATCTGAAACTAATATACCATACCTCAGCTAGAACTGAAAAATAATATTTTTTAAAAGAACAAATATTAAATTTAAAAAAATAAAAAGAAAACAACGGATAGGCCCTCAGCCATCAGCCGCAAAGACTCACTTCACTTTGGAGCTCAGTTTCCGCCACCTACCCAGGAAGAGAGCGCACATCAAAATGCCCACTGCTTCCCTCCTCTAGAATGTGCGGCCCATGAGGCCGAGATTTTTATTTCTTTGATTTACAGCCATTTCTTCAGGGTGAACAATGTTTGCAACCTACGAGGTGCTCAGTAAACACATAAATCGATTCATTCATCTGGACTTTATGCAACAAATATTCCTGGAACATCTACTTTGTGCCAGACGATGTGTGAGATTCAAAATAATAGGCTCCTTGAGGAACCAGGAGATACCACCTTGTGTGGAGAAGAGATGCTCAGGCAAAACAACGAAAGGTCGCTTAAAGGCGGTGCCCTAGAGTGACACTGGTGGTGTGAGAGCTACCGCAGAACTTCACATGACAGGGAACAGGCGGGATGCGCGGGTCAGAGGGGTTACACAGACGCACGCAGGACACGGGGCCTCAGGCCTCCGCCTGAGCAGAACCTACCCCACCAGGGCACACCACAGGGAGCCCAGGTACACACGTCTCTTTACAGGTCCGGCAAGACTATGTTTGCGGTCCTAGTGACATGCGCACAAGTTTTTAAGAAATGACTAGAAAGCCACTAAGCGTTCTATTTTTTATTGTGATTGCTAAATTTTTTTAAAGCTTCATGTCTTTATAGATAAATCTGCAATCCAATAAACTCACAAAGAACAAAACTATTTCACAGGACAAATTTCTGCAAACTTGGAAAGTCCACAAAATGACTGCAGGAAAGAGTAAACTGACCTTCAACTTCATAGGCTTGTGACTCGCTGGTAAATTTATTGGCATTTTTATAGCCTCAAAGTCCATGGGACCATTGGTTTTCAGAACATTTCTGCATTGACTCCATCAGGTCTGAAAGCTGAGAGGCCTCTCTCTAATTTTCCTTAGTATGTGACTCTTGCCTTTTCCCTTGGCTCTTTGATTTTCCTCCCCTTCCTGATAAGAATGTCACGGGGTCCCAAACTCCACCGGTTGAGCCTCAGGGGGACTTGGGACTCGGTGGGAGGGGGGCACACCTGCAGAGTGCCCTGTGTCTCCTGCCAACTGGCCTTCTGCAGGCCTCTCATCTCCCTGTAACCCCCCGTCTCACTCCCACATCTGTCCAAGAGCCCGCCAGGGCTAATCCCATGATGCCCTCATCCATGTTTACAAGCGTTTCCTGGGTGTGTCTACCTATCATCACAAAACGCCAGATCCCAAACCACCCCTCTCACTAGGACTCGTGCCCACAGAGCTCCGTATATCCCCCCATGTGACCCATTCCCCACCCTTCCCAACCCCAGCCACCTCCCCTGGATGTCCTATCGTCAGGACCCCCAACATCTTCTGTGCTTGTCTGAGCTCAGATGGGAACCTCATGGCTTCTGAGGGCACTGATCCCCTGAAGTCCCCTCGGGGTTCCTGAAGCCAGTACAGCAAGTGTCCCACTTGTTCCCCATCTTCCTCTCCAGAGCACTATCGCTCCCCCTCCTCCAGATGTCAGCCTGGCCTGGCCATCTATCACCTGCCTGCCTCCTGGAGTTTCCCATGCCAGCGTCCAGACATACCTGCTGCAGCTTCTCCCACCTTAAAAAGAAAACAAAAACCCCATAGACCAACTCAAGTACTGCCCATTTCTTTACTCTCCTTTCTACCAACCCCCTCCAAAGATTTGTGGATTCCTGCTGCCTCTAATTCCTTTTCTCCTATTAGTTTCTTTAAGTTTAAAAAACTTTTAATGAAAAATGTCAATCATATGTAAAAATTGAAAATATAATGATCCCCAGATTTAATAATTATGAACATCCTGATGCCTCTTTGCTTCATTTCTGTTTTTTCCTTGCTGAAGTTTTTTAAAGCAAGTTCCACATAACATGACATTTCACTCTTACATACTTCAGGTGCAGCTGTAAAAAATAAGAAATTTTCTTATATAACTTTAATATTATGTAAGAATAACAATGTAACAATATTGTAATATGTATTATGTAATAATTCTTCCTGTTGTCTCCTAAAACCCAACCACTCCACTCAAGGTTTTGTCCCCACTACTCCACACAAGCTTTTCTTATGTAAATCATTCATGACCAAGAAGCCATGTGGCCATTCCCCACTGGTAGGGTGACCAACCACTCCAGTTCGCTCGGAAGTGGGAGATTTCTTGGAAAATGGGACTTTCAGTGCTACAACCAGGAAAGTCCTAAGCAAATGGGGACAGTTGGTTGCCCTATTTCTCAGTTCTTACCTTTCTCAACTTTTCAGAAGCAATCAACAGGTGTGATCATTCCCTTTTTCTTGAACAACATCCTCCTCTTGCCCTCCGCGGCACCACTCTCCCTCAGTTTCCCTCCCCCTCTGGCCACCATGCATCTGCCTGACCCCCATGTCTTAGCCTGGCTCTGCGCCCTCTGTCCTTAGTCCTCTTCTCATCTTCCCCACTTTCAAGCCTTGAAATACCATGTGTCCATGGATAACTTATAGATTTCTATCTCCAGCCAGACCTCTCACCTAGACACACACTTTTATACCACCTGACTTCTTGGCATCTCCACTTGGAAGTCTTCAAAGGCACCTCAAGTTTAGTACTTCCAAACCAAACTCTTGATCTCTCCCCTAAAACTAGCTCTTCTTACAGCCTTCCTTATGACAGACAGTGGCAACTTCCTAAAAACCTTGGAGTCAGCTTTGAGCCATCCCTCTAACACTCACGTGCAACCCACCAGCAAACCCCGCTGAGCCTTCTCTCAACAATCATTCACCATCCAGCTACTTCCCACTGTCTCCACCGGCACCATTTCCTGCTCAGGTTATTGTAGTCATCTCCTCACTGATGTCCCTTTCCTAGTCGATGAGCCTTCCCACCATGCTAACATGCTGTGATTTTCACGTCTTTCTGTTACAGTTTGAAGAATGGTAAGAATCATGTACTGAAAGACACATGAAAGTATTTCTCCATGAATATATTGCAGAAAAATATATTAGGTTATAGGCATAGTGCTGACTCAATTTTAATGTTTGATTTTACAAAGACTCCATCTTGTGTCTAGAGATCTAAAATTAAAGACTACATAGTCTAGGATGATAAAATGCTACTTCCGCATTTCTTCATTTTTTAAAAGAAGCTAAATTACGCATGAAACAGTTTGGTCACTGCCATTTTAATTCTGTTGATACTGACACAGACCTTAAGTATTTTATGAACTTGAATTAGCTCTGGCTGGGTTGCTCAGTTGGTTGGAGTGTCATCCGTTACACCAAAATGTTGTGGATTTGATTCCCAGTTAGGGCACGTACCCAGGTTGTGGATTTCCTCCCTAGTCAGGTACATACTAGATGCAACTGATCAATGTCTCTCTTTCACATTGACATTTTTTTTCTTTCTCCCCTTCTTCTCTCTCTAAAATCAATAAGCATACCCTTGGGTGAGGATTTAAAAAAAGAATTAAACTTGTATTAAAAGCTATGATTTTTGTATTAAGAAGCCTAAGAACATTAAGGAAAACCTTCATAATTGGTCTCTGTTCAGTGGGCTGATTCCTTGAAGCCAAACTTTTGGAGGTGGGGGCTACATAACTATAATAACAACTAGTCTTGTGTTTTAGGTTTTCACTACTAACAGTACTTCTCACAAACTGATTTCTCAGTTGTCCAAGCATATCATTAATTTTAACATTACATCATGGTCTTTATTTGCCTTTCCTAAAAAAAAAAAAAAAAGAAGCAATCCTAATCTTTTATAAGAATCCCTTAAAAACTAACATGACAATGGTTTCAATGCCCTGACAAAAATGTGTTTCTAATTATCTTTCTCCAGAAGCTCTCCAACAAACACAACCATTATTATTCGTAATTCTCAATAATCAATAAAGTATTGGCCACGCACTTTATTACTAAGATTACATGCAAAGAGGCATGGAGAATGTTATCTGTGGTTTATCCAAAAATTCTAATGGAATACATACTGCAACCACAAAACCATGCTGAAATCTATAGAGACAAACAGACTTCCCTTCTCCTAAATCCTTGCCAACTTGCTCTGCAAAAGTGAAAAGCTGAGCCAATTCTGAGAAACCAGTGGAGAAAGAGCAGCTCCTTGAGGCAGGCTTTGTCTTGTGTGCAGGCATCCATCCTACAGTGAGGAGGAGTTTCCGGGTGAGGCAGTACGGTCTGACCACCCCCACCCCCACCCCCAGCCCCAGCCCCAGCCCCAGCCTGAGCAGACTGTGCCTTGGCAATCACACTTCCTTTCTTTCCAATTCCGTGAAGTCACGATACGCCTCTGGGTACAGTTCTTCCAGCTCCTGTTCACATACCGGTAATTGCTGCTAAATATTCCGAGGCTGCTGTGATATTTGTGATTTCTTCCACAATGTCAGACTTCCACCAATCCCTAATTGCCGACTTAACTTTACCCTGTGTTTACTCAACCATGTCCTTAAGGAGGCATGAGCTGCTGTAAAAGTTACAATTGTGGTCCAGCATGCTCTTGCCTTTGTTTCTCTGGAACAGGTCCAGCACACTTGTAGACCTTTTTCAGCCACTGGGGTTCAACACTATTGGCAAGAATGAAATGCAACTGGCAGGAGAAGCCACAGCAAAGCAAACAGTCCACTTAGCAATGTTGCCTAACTCATTCTACCCCGGAAAACCTGGCAGGGCCCTCATTGGCTGACTGCATGTGCAGGATGGGGGTTTCTGCTCATTGGATGCTATGCAGCTCTCATTGCATATGTGCAATGAGGCTAACAGCATATGTGAATGGGAAACACATATATTATCTGTGGACACTAATGAATTAATCAGAGGTTCTATGTTGTGAGTCTCCTCGTCCCACCCCCTCAGTACCTGAAGTGCTGATCACCTATTAAGTCTTTTGACCGGAAAAAATAGCTAAAGACCCCTTACAAAGCAGGTTTATTCTGCGTGCCTTACCTAATTTGACTCAGTGCTCCAGGTTCTAGCTCGTTTTATCTCCACTGCAACAGTCAGGCTGAGGAGCAGAGCTAGTAACAGTTTCAGATATTCCTTTAGCTCACAGGCAGATATTACCTTTGCCAGAATTCCTATAAAATTAAGGTTCATTGTAAAGACATAATAATTTCGCTACAGATAATTGGACGCCCTCATTCAGACAGAAGCTGCCAATCAATTTAGTTTGTTTCAAGTGATTTTCTGTACTTTGAATGAAATAAACAACAGTTGGCTTTTGTCCACCTAGCATCTGTTCCCTTTTCCTAATTAGCACTCTAATTACTCTCTGGGGAATTACCTTTTCCCCTCCTGTGTAGTGTGGGTGGGACTACACTCACTTCCCATGACAGAAGCCGAGGGGCTAGGTCATTTCCTCTCCAGTCTTAGGATAACCACGGACCTACCTGCAATAAGAATTCAGCCAACTGAATGCTTCCTTGACTTTGAACCTTGAGTGATGCAAGGGTGGCAGCTTTGCCTTATCCAGACTGTTCCAGCTCTGGCATCATTCCCGTACTGCAGGCTTCCTCGCTCTGGGGCAGGCTTGGTTTCTGCCTAATCCCAAGCCTGGCTCTCCAGGACCCCCGCCAATCTGGGAACACCACAGAGCTGCCAATAAACCCCCCTTTTCTTGAGTTATTCAGGATCTTGGTCTGTTAGTTACACCACAGCCCTCTGACTAACCCACCAACACAATCAAGGAAAACATACTTCTGAATCCACAAATATCTTTTCTTTGGCTACAGGAGACAGCTCAGAAAGCTCCTAATTATTAGGGCTGTGGACAAAAATAAAAGGGGGTATGTTCTCTGGAAAGTAACTCATAGGATGATCTGATTATAAAGTCCTAGGTGGGCAGGTCATGGTGGGTAGTCACACCCAAGGTGTATAACTTTTTAGGAAAAGGCTGATCTTGGCCTTAAGCAAGCCCCGTTCATTGTTACTGTGCATCTAGGTTAACACACCTTTGAAATAAACTGTAACCACCCTCGAGAGAGCCCATAACCTGGTTCACTATCATGTAATCCAATCCCCACCTTGCTTTTTTCTCCTCCATATAACCTTCCTTATGTTCCCTCCTTAGTTTCAAATGCATAAAACCTGCAAAACTGTTATTCTCCAGAGCATTTCAGATCTTGCTCCCTGGCATATGTCATCAGTTTGGCTCAAATAAACTCTTATAAAAATCCCCTATGGGTTTGGATGGTTTTTTACATTGACAGAGCTATGTGTTTTCACTAAACCTGTGGATACGTGATCAGGCTTGCTCCGCTGGCACTCTTTGGGGACTACACAGTGGCCAGTGTCCTGGTGCGAATCACTTGGATATTTTTCAACCCACTTAACTACTCTGGGATTTATACATCAGTTTAAAAAGTAAATCCAGCCCTGACTAGCGAGGCTCGGTGGACGGATGCCAGCCTGTGCATCGAAAGGTTGCTGGTTCTGTTCCTGGTTAGGGGTATGTGAGAGGCGACGGATCAATGTTTCCCTCCTTCCCTTCCCCGCTCTCTGAAAATAAAACCTTAAAAAAAAAAAGTAAATCTGGAGCCTTCGTTTTTGGTAAGCAGCCTAACCTATTACAGTCTGAGGAGACAGCACCGCTGTCCGCATGTCCGCTTGAAAGCCGTTGGTAGATGCGGGTCCCTTCCCTTCCCAGAACTAGTATGCTAAACCGCTTCCCATTTTATCTGCCCTTAAGAGTCATCTGTGGGAATTAAAAACGTCCTGGATGCTTATCTGAATGGTGAAAGGTAAGCAAGGTGCGGGAGTGCCTAGAGTGAGGGACCTGTGACCGCGAGGAAAGAGCGCACCTGGAGAGCAGAGCACGAGGACCTGTGTGACAGGTGGGTGGGGAGGGGCGCGAGGCTTGCAGCCAGGGGGCCTCAGTGAGTGGGCACTGCAAGCACTCACGCCGCCACTTCGATGAGGTGCGCACCCTGAGAAACCCTCACACTTATGGTTAAATAGATGTGTGGGTTCCACACCAGGCGCCTCAGGGAGGTGCCTGCCTGCTGAAGAGGGGACAGGCAGGGGAAGAGCAAGAAGCAGTGCTCCCCAGATCCCCACCACAGAGGCATCTCTTCACCCCAAGGCTATTTGTTGTGACAGAAGAAATGACAGCAGCAGAAACAGAACAGACCCCCTGAGTGGGCAGTTTGCCAATCCTTGTTTATCGGTCAGTGTTTTAAAACAGCCCCCCTGCTGCTTTCCAACCTTTGGGACAGCTGGCTTCCACAAAGAGAGGCGTTTCCAGAGACGGAGCGCTGATCTGAGATCTCCGTCTGCGCCAACCAGCCCCGAAGACCAAGGCCTGGCCCAGACACAACCAGGAAGGTTCACAACTGAGCATCATTTGAGTCTCAAGTGACAGTCACTGACGTGCAGAGACATGGCTGGAAGGCAGAAGAAAAGGCAGAAGCGCCGACAGATCAGTCCAGAACACAGGTCTGGCGTGTGCCAGTGTTCGGGTAAAGTTCCTCATTGGCTCAGAGGGAAGAAAGGCAGCTGGTGCTTCCTGGGAACTTTTTTTTTTGGATTTTTTCATTGTGATAAAATTCACCGCTTTATTTTATTTTTTTAAAGACCCTTTTAAAGTGTATAATTCAGTGAGTTTTTGAGTATTTACAAAGTACAGTAACCACTAGCACAATCTAATTTCAGAACATTTCCATCAACCCGGAAAGAAAACACGTGCCCACTAGCAGTCCCTCTCCGCTCTCCCTTCCCCCAGCTCCTTGCAATCACAAACCAATTTTCTGCCTCTGGATTTGCATATTCTGGGTACATCATCTGAATGGAATCATACCATACGTGGCCTTTTGTGTCTGGCTCTTTTTACTTAGCATAATGTTTCCAAGGCTCACCCATGTTATAGCCAGTATCAGTACTTCATTTCTCTTTACGGCTGAATGATATTCCAGCGTATGAGCCATTCACCAGTCGATGAACATGTGAATCACTTCCACTTTCTGGCTATTATGAATAGTACTGCTGTGAACAAATGTGTATAAGTTTTTACGTGAAGATATGATCGCATTTCTCCTGGGTATAGCTTAAGCAGTAGACTTGCTGGGTCGCAGTCCTCATTACTTCCTGCAATTCTGTCCTCAGTACAGGAGCACTGGGCAAAATGGCCTCAGTGCTGTCCTTGCTGCCAGGCCCAGGGGCCGTGTGACAGTTTGACATGAGCCCTTGGTGCCTGCAGGAAAGTGGCTGGAAGTAGCCTCCTCGGCAAGAGGAAATGGAAGGGGATGCGGCAAAGGAAACCAGCACAGTCGGATTCTGGTGAAAGCCCTCTTCCGGGCGGCACCTAACGTTTTCTCACTGTGTCTTCACATGGCGGAAGGGGTGCGAGAGTTCTCTGGGCCTCTTCCATAAGGGCACTAACCATCCTGGCTGGTGCGGCCCAGGGGGTTGGGTATGGTCCTGCAAACTGAAAGGTCACCAGCTTGATTCCCAGTCAGGGCACATGCCTGGGTTGTGGGCCTGGTCCCGGGTTGGAGAGTGTGCAAGAGGGACCCAGTGGATGTTTCTCTTGCACAGTTCTCTCACACAGCAATGTTTCTCTCCCTCTTTCTCCTTCCCTTCCCCTCTCTCTAAAAATAAATAAATTAAATCTTAAAAAAAATAAGGGCACTAATTCCATTCATGAAGGCTCCCCCATAATGACTCAATCACCTCCCAAAGGCCCCACTTTCAAATACCTTGCCACTGAGGATGAGATTTCAACATACGGATTTGGGAGGGACACAGACACTCAGTCTGTAACCCTGGGGAGATTTATTTGCTTATTTTTAAATCTTTCCTCCCTTCACTCTGTGTTCTGTGATGAGTCAGAGAACTACCAGTCTGGACCCCTTGATAACACTCTGCCCTGGCCCACCCAATGCCCACAGGTACCCTCTGAGACAAGAAGAATGCAGTGATGCTGCCCACACCTTCTGGAAGAACGTACATGACATTTCTGAGCTAACATGACGCTCGCTCTGTGCCTCCCTCGTCATTCCCTCTGTAAACTGCCACCCTGGGGAACGACTGGAAGAGAAGGTGCGCCTTTCTTCTAACCCAGGTTTGTCCCCCTCTGACCTCTCAGGCTATTATTTTATATTCCTCTCATCAAATAAATCCCATAGGTCCTGTTGCCAGACTTCAAACAGATTCCCCCTCCAGAAGGGCCAATGTTGAGGGCGCCCACAGGGTAAGGATGCTATTTTTTTGTATTGTGACAGTTCAGGCTGAAATGTGGTTTCTAGAGTTAATTAAGATGAAAGGGGGGGCTGTCCTTCCCAAAGCAGGTATCTAGGCAGCTGTCTGGGCGGAAGTGCGTCTTAACCTGCACCTAGAACTTGTGCAGACCCGGCCCCGGCCGCTCAGGGCACTGGCGGTGAGAAGGCCCCATGCGTGCTCACGGGACCAAAATGTTTTCACCAGCGTTTTTCAGAGCCTGACTTTGTGTGGTGGGTGCTCTGCTAAGAGAAGGGGATATAAAAAGAAATGACACAGTTCTTATCCTCAAAGAATGCATAATAGTAACAGAAATAGGTGAGGGACCACGATGTGTTGGCCAAAGAGAGAAGTTGAAGGGTGTGAGGGAGGAGCGGGGACGGAAGCCGGCACAGGCAAAGCCCTGACACTTGGAAGTCAGCAAACCGTGGTGCAGGTGTTCTCTCTGCCTAGGCCTCCGCAGTGCGAGAGAGAGGGGACGGACGGGGGCAGCAGCTCTTTGGATTTAACGAGTCCACTTGGGCCTTGCCTTGTGGACTTAAACTCAGCAGCGTCCCCTTTCTAGACACTTCTGAGATCACAAACCTAGATAATCCTCATGGTGGAATTATTTGCTTGGTGGCTTCTTTCAGAAATGTATATATTTCAGCAGCTAATTAAATCAAGTGACTGGTGACCCGAATATTTATACTAATACACTTAAGCCAGGAGGCGCTCGGGGTGGGGCAGTGGAAGCGGTTGTGACAGGCTGCTCCCTCGTGGCCCCATCCCAGGGACGGCGAAGGGCCAGCTTGGAAGGGCCGCCACAGCACACTTCAGCCGGGAGCAGTTTCTTCCATCCGCTACTGGGATTTTAGCAAATTTTTCAGAAGTTTGTCAAATGTTTTGAAGGGTCTCGGTCACAAAGCTGTGGCTGGAATCAGCGTTTGTCAGGTTGGCCATTGGTCTGGGAGATACTATGACAGTGACAACTGTCATGGAAATGGTACTTTCTGAAGGGTCCGTCACTTGGTCAGTGACTGTGTCTTGGAAGTAATGTTTTCTATCCTCTGGGGCCTTTCATCTGAAACCACCCTGTAAACACCGACCTTCTTTCTGTTGCCCCAAAGTGAGCGCCCCCCTTTGAGAGAGCCGGAGGTCCTGCCCCAGAGTCCCAGGGCGGACTTGGAACACAGCACTGGCGGCCACCTCCTGCCTGGAACGCGCAGACCCCTCTCCTGCCCCTGGACAGGCAGGGGGGCAACGGGAGAGCCAACAGCGGGCTTCCAGTGCTTAAACTGTCCACCAGCGTTTCTCCCAATGTGTTTCTGGTTAGTTTAAAGGAGGATAAACAAGATTTAATAGCTGGCAATGAATCACAGTTTTTTTTCCTCCCAAAATGCTATTTGGATCCACTCAAATGCCTGTCATTCTGCATTTGTACAAATAAATAAATCTCCTTTTCTTTTGTGCATTTTTCTCTGTCCTGCATTTCCTAAAATACAATTTGTTTGACGGATGAGTTAAGCGGTTCTGAGGTTTGTTTTTGGCTCTGTAGGCAACTGGGTTGTTTTCTCATCATAATTCAGTGGGACAAGGTTATCACCCCACAAACACTAACACTTCATTTAGAACCAGAAGCACCCCCCACAGAAAAAAGAAATGGCTAACGTTCTCCATGGAAGTTTCGGTTGTTACATACAAAGTTTCCTTGCATTAACATCTCTGCCCTGCCGCTCTCTTGCTTCCCCTCTCAGTCCTGCTGCATGTATTTGGTGCACACACACATTCCGAAGTGGAATTACAGACAGACGGAAAGTAAACTTTGAGAGGAAGCCCGCCATGTGCTTAGGTTTGAGGCTCTGGAGCCAAGGACCTGACGCAGAGGGACAAACCTAACTGCCATCTGAAAGCAAAATTAACCCAGAGAGGACTTTTTTCCTGAAATACAAACCACATAAGCATGGATTTTTTTTCTTAAAGACTAAGACCTGTGACATAGTTGCACTGAAATTAAACCTATGTATTTCTGAAAGGTAATTGTATTAGAATGAAACCAAAATGTTCACCAAATGGACTTTGAATCAAGCTGACAATTCATTTGATTTCCCGCATCTGATCAAACAGAGAAGTGCCTTTTAAATAATTGCCCATTATAATAAAAGACGAGGCAGGTCTATAAGAAGCCGTTGAAGATCTTCTGTTCAAGTTCTCCTCACTAATACAGAGCCTCTGCGAGCATATTTTAAATGCTCCACCAGTGCTCGTGGAAAAGTTCACCAGGAGAAAGGCAGGAGGTTCCGAGAACAGAGAAACCCAGAGCCCAGGTGTGGGCTCCTGTCTCTGCTGGCTCTCAGCGGAGTGGCTGCGGAATAAAAAAGGAGGAAGAGGGTCCCTCTTCTCCCCACCCCAACCACCCGAGGTCAGGTAGGAAGCCTAGAAGCAGCATGGCCTCGTCTGAAGATTACCTCCCCCAAGTTTCCCAGAAGACTTTATTCTATCACAGTACTGTTCAAATCTGCCTCTCAGCACTTATTCCACTGGATAGCAGTAAAGGGTTTACAAGCCTATAATTATCTCAAGGACCTTGGAACCTCCCAGATCTAGTGCAGACCGTATGATAACCAATAAATGACTAAATGAATGACTGTATGAATGAAAGAATACCAAGCAGCATCGGCTAATAATCAATTTCCTTTTCCAACCTTCATTTATCAGCTATATGCAATGAAATGTATAATTTTTAAAAGGAACTTTAAGAGTATGATTTCCACTAAGTTCCGTGAAGTTTTAAAACAGCTTGTGGGGCTTCATTATGTCGCCTGGGCCCGGGGTCCAGAAAACCCGAACGGGAAACGACGGGCCAGGCCCATGGCCCCCAAACCAGAGGGTGCTTCAGAGCCATCTGAAGGGCCCCCTGCCAGAGTTCTGACCCAGTCGCTTCGGGTAGTGCTGCTGCCGCCGCTGCCGCCAGTCCAGGGATTACACTTGGAGACTGAGCAGGGGGGCGGCCAATGAGTTTGCAGTTCTTGTGCGGACTAAGTACGACTTTCTCTTTTTTCCCTAATACAGTTGTCTCCATTTTTCCGCCACCACTTTCCCCCACCCCACACCCCCCCACCTCCTACCCTCAATCCTTCTCCCCTTTGGCTTTGTCCACGGGCCCTTTATACGTGTTCCTTGACGACCCTCCTCTTCTTTCCCGTCAGCCTCCTCCTCCCTCCCCTCCAGTCACTGTCAGTTTGTTCTTCATTTCAGTGTCTCTGGCTATCTTTTGCTTGCCTGTTTGTTTTGTTGATTAGGCTCCCCTTATAACTGCATGACTTGCAGTAGACCATTCACCCATCCCGTGGCAGCCGTGGAGATGGGGAGAGGCAACGGTACTTTATACCCACAAAGACTTCAGAACACAGGCCCTAGATCACGTATGTGATCACACTTTTCACCTTTTTCACAGTGATGTAAACTAAAAGTGAAAGAAGAGGTAAACCTGATGGTGCTTTGGAAGTCAGAAGTACTGTAGAAGTGTACTGGTTTCTCATCACAAAGATCCTCACTTTGAGTCGGCTTTTCCCACCGGGGAGTTTCCCTATTCAGCTGGACTTCTTTGCATAGACATACCGATGTTAACTTAATGGAACAAACTTCCTGGGCTAGAAACATGGAAAATGGCTGAAAAACTGTGTGTGTTGGGGTTTGTATCCTGGAGGAGGCCACAATTTTCTGGGCATTTATTAAGCTGCTACAGAAGGACTGGCATCTGTTCAGTACAGATTTGTGCCCGTGTCTCTACCCACTGATGCCACAACCGCCGGGGTTGTTTCCTGGGAATCTGAGCACTCACACAGCCAGGCTGCTGGAGGCCCTCACTCCAGCATCAATCAACTTGACATCTGGACCCAACCCGAGGCAGCCCATCTGATCGCCACAGATGCCTTTGCTTTTCAGCTGTCAGCAAAGGGATTATTCAGGTCGGGGTGCCAGGTCTGCACCACGGTCTGCATGGAGGAGGGCTGAGTGGTGTGTTAGGAAATAAACTCAATAATCTGGGAGTGTGGGCAAGACAAAAATTTCCCTCAGTAATCTGTCAGCTCAAACCTATGTCAGGAAGGCATTTTGCCTGCAGAGGCAAAATTACTGTGGTCAGGTGGACCTGGCTAGTTGAAGCTCTACATATTCTTAGAGTACACATTTTGCCCATTTTCTAAACCAAAATCCTACTTGAGTTAACTATATAGGACAGCGGTAGCTGCTTTTGAAACCCTTTAGCATCCATTGGTCCGCAGCAGCCGGGACTGCATCCTTTAGTGGCATTGGGAAAGATCAGACATTCGCCTCTCCTTAGGCGAGTTCCCAAGAAGCTGGGCAAGGCTCAGTGAACAGCAACCGAATCACCGTCGTCACTGTGACAGCGGCCTGGGACTGGGCTGGAGGGCACAGTGTCAATGACATCCCTTTTTACTTTAGCATTTCACGTCTTCTAACATGGAAAACAAGGCCCTGGACATGATCCAGGAGAGTAAGTTGCTGGAAATTGCTCCGTGATGCGTTAGAACAAAGCAGGCAACTAGGAATTAAACTTTACCTCATCAAGGAGGAAAAACAGTCTGTAGATAACACTGTAAATCAGCCAGGAGACAAAGGTCTGCCTGGATGGTCACCCACCACTTCATAGCATTGATTTCTCAAAGCCCAAAACTGTAAAGAACTCAAACCAGAGTAGAAGGGCATCCTGGCCTCCCATGCTTACTGATTTAATTTTCCTCTCTGAACACACACGGCCCCGTAATTAGAACATTTACCAACCTTAAATACAATTTAAACTCCGTACATGTGTGCCTACATGTCAGAGAAGCTTAGGCTGAGATACGGTTTCAATAAAAACAGTCCTTCTGCACTGATTAGAATGTGTAAAGAGGAAATCTGTTTATACCACAATCTACTCAAAACTTGTGTTGGCAGCAACACTGTCAGCTAATAAATGTCAAAGGCAAAGCTACATGGAGGGTATGAATTAAACTACTCACAATCAGGAGGTACAGGGCTCTGAAATGGCACATCCAACTCCTTCTGCTCTGTCTGTCGTGGAGGAATACCACAATCTCAGAGGGCTAATGAAGAAGGCACATGCTTGGCGATGCTCCTCCTCCCGCCAAGTTCAAGTTCACCCCTAAAAGGAAAGGAGTTTTTAGTGAAAACTGCAGAGTCCTGCATGCAAGGTTTGGGGAAGGCATTAACATTTATTCTTTGTCTCTTAAAATACCAGTGGTATCATTCTGAATCTATAATAGCATGAACAATAAGGTTATAGAATTAATTAAAAACTAACAAGGCATTTAGTTTAATTTTCTGATGCTCCATTTTTCATTTCCTGCTGCTTTTATAAAAATCACAAGAGCATTATCTTTTGAGTCCACGCACCCACATATGCATCCTGCCCAACAGCAGCCCTGGTCCCATAGGTGTGAGACCCCTCGGGAGTCTACAGGACACGGGAGAGCCCCTGGTGAGTCTCAACAACCAGAAGGAAGAGGAAGAACACAAGTAGCAGAGCTGAAGATGGTGAATGATCGTGAGTGAAAGATGGAGACCACACCCAAAGGTGGAGTGAGGCTGTGGCGTGGAGTCTGCTGGGAAGGGTAAGGTGTCTCTTCTCAAGTCCTTCTAACAAGGACTGGTACAGAGCAATCTTAGGATGATGTAGGCATGGCCAACGCTACTGGTGAGGGCCACAGAAAGATATCAGGGTGATGTGGAGTCTTCTCCTTCAGGTGGGCTGTGGGGTAATCTACATCGTTGAGCTAGAGATTTCCAAAGGGGAGGGGCCAGCCTGCAATAACAATAATATCAGCAAATGTATGTTGCCTGCCAGACACTGTTCTAAGCACGTGACATTTATTAACTCATTTAATCAGAACAACAATGACCTATATTAACTCATTGAATCACAACAATGATGCTATTGCCATCCCAATTTTATAAATGAAGAAACTAAGACGCAGAAGTGCTTGAACTTCCCCAGGTCATCCAGCCAGGTAGTGGTGAAAGCAGGCTTAGGCCGCTCACTCAGAGTCAGGCGCTTCAGCTTGAGTCTCTGTGACCTCTTCAAAGTACCGGTTCTCCACACATGGAGTGATGTTCTAGGCAGGGGCTCTTATAACCATCACCTCACACTGCCTCTCAACATGACTGGCAGCCTACATACCCAAGTGCCCTCTACCTTTTTCTCCTGCCTTATTACATTTTCTCTAACTCCAGGCTCTGCCACACCCTACCTGACACTCTAAGTTTTTATTTATGTGCCCTGTGCTGTCATTTGGGGGCAACATGGGGCCCCACCTACAGACCAAGCTACCCTTCTCTTCTCTGGCTACTTCAGCCATTCACTCAGATCTGGTTCACAGCTGGAGGAGACTGTAGAGTCCAGGCAATGTTTTCTGATGGCTCGGGCTCAACAAGAACTCCAGACAGCAGGACAGTCAGTTATAGAGCACTTTCAATACATCACATCAGTGCCTTCACATGTGTGACTTCACTTCATTCTCCTGGCACCTCTCTCTGACTTCACTGGGAAAAATACTTCAGGTTCAAGAAGAGCTATGTGACTTGCTTAACATCATACATCTAGAAAAATCACAGCTGGTACTCAAAATCCATTTGTACACTGCAATGCAGCAACACAGAGCACCAAGCTTTCCTTTGCCCCTTCACAAATAACAATAACTAAAAACAAACAAACAAACAAATCTCTGCTCTCAGCTTGTGGGACAAAACTGCTTTTCAGCTCAAATGGACCATGTGCGTCTCTTCATCCACGCAGCCCCAGACGCCCACTCGGGGTGGGACAGGTTCCGTGTTGCTACATTCCTTCGACCTGCCTTTCTGAATGAGCTCAGCCTTCACACCACACCCCGGAGTGCACTTCTAGGGGGCTGGCAGCAGAGGGTCTTGCATAAGGGGCCCTCCTCCATAAAATACCATTCCTCTTGTTTTCCTGAGAGCCCTGGTTAGCTGACCTTGCAGGCACGATGAAAGATAGCTCTTTTTGGTTTATTTTCCCTAGATAGTTGGAGGAATGTTGTTCTGGGCTTGTGTTCAGTGGGGTTGTGTTTTTTGTTGCTGTAATGGTGTTTTGCTATAGTGGTATTACCATATTTTGGAAGTTTTCTAAGCCATTGCCCATGCACCCAGGGGTGACTATTAAAATGATGAGGACATTTTTATAAATCATGAAAATAAATAAATGTATAAAAGCACAGTTAGAAAAATGGTCAAAGCTAACTCAGCTAAAGAAACAACTGAAAGTGTTTTCTTTTTTAGAATCTGAGTTTCATGCTTAAAAAAGAGTCCATAGAATAAAAATCCTGGACTTTTGAGAAAAATAATTTGTATTAATAATGTGATAAATGGTGAATGCTGACTTTGACTTCATATTCTAAGTAACAGAAATTCTATCTAGATAACAAATACAGATGGAAAATATTAAGCATATGTGCATTAGGAATAACTATGTTATGCCTTATGTATAATCATCGTTTTGCTATAATTAAACACGTGTAATAATTTTTTAAGTTGCTTTTCTTTATAAATTGGTTCTCTTCTTCTTTCTCATCTAATATCTATGATCTTTACCATACCTGAAGGCGTACCAGTATAAGATCGTGGCCAGAACCTGCTAAGAAAGGTTGGAAAGTAGGATTTCCAGATCATCCGCCCACCCCCTCTCCTTCCCTCTCCTTCCCCACCGCCTGCCTGGACCCCATCCACTGCCCGGCCAGGAGCACAGCCTCGACCAGCTGGAACCTTCACTGACCACATGTAAACTTATTCCTAGTCCCCAGGGTCATCCCTGAAAATTAGAATAGGTTATTTTCCAAAAGAGAAGGAACCAATCATCAAATGCTGTGTGTGCTGGGCAAAATTTCAATGAACAAATTAAAACATACATGGATGGGAAAAATTAAATGCTTAATAATTTCATTAATAGGAAAAAATTTCAACTGGTTATAGGTTGACAAAAGTTTTTAAATAAGTATTTTGTTTCAGATATTTTAGGGGCAAGAGGAGCTTTTGGCCTTCAGAGGGGGGTGGAGATGCCCAGGTGAGCATGGAGATGCCAAGCCAAATCTCACCTGCGGGTCCTGCAAGTCCTGCGGCTGCCCCAGCAGAGGGGCTGGACCCAGCCTGCTGGCCCAGGGCTGGGCAGACTCAGTAGCAGAGGCCCATCACGAATAATTACCTATAGACCTTGGGCAAAATCTGAAGAAAGCAGATTTCAGACCAATTGGACTTAAACTAGCTGTTTTAAATGGCAAAGCAGACAGGCCAGGCAAGTTGCCCTACCACACCCCACATTATTAAGAAAGTGGGGGACGTCTCCCCAAAGTACAATACTACAAAGGCAGGTAGTCAAAGCGCAAGTCTTCCGCCGACTGTAGAACTGATAAGACTGTGATCACTTACGGAACATTCAGTTCTCTGTGTGTGTGGTCTGAAAAATCAAGCCAAACACAGTGTGTGTTTGTGGGGTGGGGGTGGGGTGGGAGGAGAGGACGTTAGACTCAAAACAGCAACTGTATCCAGATTTGTTTTTAACTCTGCCAAAAGCATGTGGAGTAACAGAATCAGACACTTTTCTCCAGCAGAAAGAATTCTTGTGCTTTCAAACACCAACCAGGTAAAACTGGTATCAAAAAATGATTAGAAGTGTGGTGACTTCCACCATGGTATTCTTTCTAAATTGCCTACAAAATTTCAAATACTTCTGTAAATTATTCACAGGCAATTAAGTCCTTTAGATTCGTCCTGTGATGGAGGCAGTCTTGTTGGGTAACATTTGCCTTAGAGCAGCTATTGAAATTCTAGCAGGGAGAAAAAGCCACGTGATTCTTCAGCTCATAATCCAGTTAGTTTATTTTCCTGAGATTACACGTGGGCACATCATGTTGATGCAAAGAGCAGAGCAAGTAGCTCTGGGTCAACAGGCAGAAAATGGAGCTCCCCAACCTCAGAGCAGGTGGAGGATGAGCAGACAATGGCTTTGGCCTTCCCCTCCCCACTGCACCCCTACACTCACACAGACATACACCCTGAACTCCAGATTTGTCCCTCAGTCTTTTCTTGTGTCCACTAATGGAGCGGAAGGGGCAGGGGGGGAATGAGCAAAGCTGAGCCAGGCCCCATCTGGCTTCTGGCTTCCCAGTCTCCTTGTCTAGTTTCTCTCCCACGTGACCCGAAGACCACTTGAGTGTCCCAGAAGAGATTCCTGTGACCTGTGCCATTCTTTGTGCGCGAATGGTGCTGCCAAGAAGCTGGTGGCTTCCTCACTCTGTTCCCTCAACAATACTGTAGAAGCCCTTCCTATTCCTTAGTGGATACAAAGACCCTAAGTTTTCTAAGTCTCTTCTCCCCAAGCAAATCAGAAGCTCCCGACAGGCGGGAAACGCATCTATTCCTTTTGTGCCCTCTCATTACTGCCCGTGCAGTGCTACGCAAGTAGCAGTCTCTCAAAGACTAACTGTGAGGAGTCTCTTCGGTGCCCATTAGTCGGTTATAGAAGATGGGTGAGAAGGACAAAAGAAAACATAAGGAATGACAATTGGTAAGGCACAGGCGGCCTCTACTCAGAAACCCCATTAAATGAAAGCCCCATGTTCACCACTGCCTTGGATATGTGAGCACTGTACTCTCAGATATTTCTGCTGTCTCGCCTCACACTTCGTGGCTGTGCTGACCAGCAGTGGAAAGGAGAATCGTCACCTTACAGTCACTGCTTCTCAGGACAAACCTTCCTGCTCATCTTCACTGACTGACTAAAGCTTCTAGAGCTGGGATCTTCTCACATCCTCTGTGGAATTGTTTTTTGTAGGAAGTTCCAAAAATGCCAGAGTAAAATGTTCAAGGGTCTGAAAAGAGAGATTGGCCCTTATTTAGACCTATATCCAAGTAGTTATGTAAATCAAGATTTTTGTTCCTTTGGTGGGCTGTGTGGGGCGGGTAGGTTGGAATTTTCACTCGTTTTTCTCCACAGACTCTACATAAGTAAAACGGAATAGGGACTGGAAATCAGTGGAGAAAACTGTGGTCTGGCCAAAACTGCAGCCTGGTCTGGGGTGTGTGTGAGCCTATTTCCTTCGACTTTCGGAAAAGATGGACGCTTTCTCTTTGTTTTCCTGCATTCCTGCACAAAAGGGCCTCCCCCCTAAATGGAGTTAGCAAAGGTCACTTCTCTAACCAGGAAGACTGAACTATGAAGCTTCCTTTGCAGAGGTGTCCTTGACTTCTCAGGCCTTCCAAAGACAGTTTTGACTGCTTCTAGTATTGAGGTTTAGATGGACTATTGCTCCGTTTGCATGGTGACCAAGACAGCCTTGGTCACATTTGGTACTGTGTAACTCATTACGGTTTTCTCTCCCAACTTCTCCTCCCCTTGAACCAGCAAGTTAGCACCGGATGCAGAAGAAATGGCTAATTTCTACCAGGACCCTGGGATAATGGCCCAGATTAAGGCCACAGAAGTGACTGTCAACAGCTTAATTTCACATTCTTTTTTCAGTCCCTAACCTTTAGGCCAAAGAAGCCCCAACATCAAACCATACCCTCACCCATCACCACCCTGTCCTGGATGCCTGGTCTGTCCCCCAGAACCAGGAAGAAGCCTGGCGGTAGGAGGTGAGCCTGCCACCAACCCGAGGCTTTTCACTGCCTGCGTGGATTAAGTAACACCCGCAAAATCAGCATTTGCACACATGCCAGGGGCTGATTACCGGCCTCTAGGCCAGGGCTGCTGACGCGTTTTCAAAGCAATTTCTCCAATTACTCAGCCCTGGGGCAGGCGGCGCGGCTCCAGCACACACTCCTGGGCATGAGGAGCCCCCTACGCAGCTGCCGGCGGCTCCCAGCTCCTCAGCCCGGGTGGGCCTCGGCAGGCTCTCACCGAGGGCCGACGCCAGACTGCCACCCATCAACACGACGTCGGCCCGGCGCTCCACGACTGATGGGGTCCTTTTCTGTGCCCCCAGCCCTGGGAAGGAGACTTGTCTCTCCTGGGAGCACCTACTTCTCCATCCATCCTCAAGCTGCTAAACTCGTGGGTCCAGAGACCCATTTGTCCTGGGTTCGCGCCACTTCTCTAAGGTTGCACGATCTGGCGCCGGGGGTATGGACCCAACTGCTTTGGACCACGGAGCGGAGCGGGGAAGAGACGCACACGCAACCGCGGAAGCGGAGGAGGAAGCTGCTGGCGGCCGCTCAGCGTCCGCCTGGCCCACCCCAGGGAAGCTAGAACGCCCCTGGGCTTTACTTGTGTGACCCCCCTTGCTCCGGGCCGTTTGGCCACTTCCCCGCCCCCCAACCCTACCCGCGCTCTGCGCCTCTGGCCATCACCAGAGACCAATTGGTTTTCAAATAGTTCAGATAAACCTAGAATCTTAATTTCCTTGATGGGACCGACCATGAGGCTGTGTAAATGTCTCCTGACAGACGTAATGGAGGGTTATTAGCAGTACAAAGCCTGTCGGACCCATAGCATTAGTTCAAGGGAATATTTCGGTGTCGCACCGAAATTGCTGCGCATGTAAACCAATTTCCCCGACAGAAGGGTAAACACAGACTCGTTTGAACCGCGAGATGAAAACAGATGGGATATCGCAAACAGTTCCCCAAAATACAACAGACTTCTAGGCCAATTACACGTGGTTAGCTCTGAATGGCAGAGGAAATAGTTTTCCTTGCTGCTAAATGTCACAAAAGTCACCTAAAGGCACAGAAGGAGGCTGCTTTGTTTTTGCGAAACTTGCTAAAATTAATCTGTGCTGGAGCCACTTGTAAAAAGCAGAACAGCCCCTCCCCTTCCCCGCCGCGAGGTTTCAGGCTTTTGTGAAGGACGGAGCCGTTGGGTGGGGGAACAAGCGCCAGGGCTTCCAAGCCTCAACCTGCCAGTCGAGAAAACTGGGGAACTGCGCTTTCTTTCTGAAAGCGCAGCAGGCGCTCTCCGGCCTCCCGAGGCCAGGGCGCACGCTGGGGCTCCAGGGCCGCCATCTCCCACACAGACCCTGCACTAACAGTCTCCTCTCCCCGCCCCAGGTGCGCGCCCCTTCGGCACGCCCGCCTCAGCCCCGCGAAGCTGGAATAAGAGGCGAACAGGATGCCCTTCCATCTCGGCCGAGGAGGTCAGAGCTGCCCATGTGCATAAATAGCACCGCAGGACAGAGGGACAGAGGCCTGGCGCGAGGCAGCTTCAGGCCTGGAGGGCCGCACGCCGCAGTCGCGAGGGTTTGGCACCGGGGTCTGGTTGGGGTGCGGAGACTACAGGGAGGCAACGGGCAGGACCGGGCCTGCACCCCCAAAACTGACTCTCGAAGGTGGGAGACCTCGGAGAGAGTCGGCCCAGCCCATTGGAACCCTCGCGGGTAATGCAGGGCTCGGATATTGGAGAAAGGGCCGAGCCGGCTGCTCCTGCTCCCGAACTCCGGTCGGTCACTGCGAAGGGCCTGGGTCACCGCGCTCCCGGGCTCCGGAAGCTGTGCTGGCGGGGCCGCGGGGCGGGAGGCCGGGGCTGGGCGGTCTGCTGGGGGAAGCGGCTCCGGCCCAGCCGCCTGGCACCGGGGAGCGCGTGCAGGGTTCAGCGGTGTTTCGGTTGCCCTCTGACCTGACCCTGGGCGCACAAAGGCCTCCTGGGTGCGCCGCCCCGGCCCAGCCTTCCCGTCGCTGCCAAATTAATGAGCCCACGTCAGGTTGGGTTTACAGCTCGGCAGAGAAGCAGCCGAGTGGAAAATGAGCCCAGGCCGCTCCAGAGGTACCTCCATGAAGGCAGAAGCTGCCTGGCGTCCCGGAGCCCGGGGAAGTCGAGGCCCTCACAGGCCGCAGCTCTCGGATCTCCACTCAACTCCTTCCGCTGACTGCTGAGGGAACAAGCTGCCCCAGGAAACCTGCTCGTCTGCAAGAAACGTATCTGTCCCGCTTGATTAAAGCAACACAGACCCCACGTTTACCATCCCAGCAGCACAGGCCAGGCGTGCTTTACACGGGTCGTCGGGTTGTGGCTTGGCGGACGGTGTCTCTGCAGCGCCCAGGGCCGTGGGGCTTTGGGGGCCTGAGTTTGCGTTTCCGGAAATCCGCTCCTGACCACTGAGGACCTGGGTGTGCCCAGTGACTGTGCGCCCAGGGGCAAGGAGAAGGGCTCACCCCTTCTAGCAGCCAGGTCTGCAAGGCCAACTCCAACAGAGGCGTTTTCAGTCTGGGGCTAGGGACCGTTTTAAAAGCCAAAGATAAGTGGGAAAGGGGTTGGTTGTTTGTTTTGAATAAAAGTGGATCTACTAGTTCGTCCTGAAGTCGAGAAGACTGGCTTCCCATGCTGACAGCTTTGCTTTCTTATTGCTCTTTAAACACTGTGGGGAATTTGGGTCAAGAAAAATGACTCAACTGGAAGCTGGTAAAGTTTAAGGCATTGATTTATCTTATTCCTTCCAGATTTTTCAAATATATTAAAAGAAAGCGCTTTCATTTAAAAACACTCCAAAGGTCAGGAAAGCAATGCTCTGAAGAAGGCCTCTTTGCCCTGCAGCTTTGTTTGCCTTTGAGAACCAAGATGGTTAAGGAGCGGAGGAACTGGTGTGACTGTTGCCTGCTGCATTTCCTCACCCTTGCTTTAAAGAGCTCTGCCTTTCAGAAGTGGAGGGTCCTGCTCCACACCCTTGTTCCTCTGGTGACCTAAACCAGGGCAGCGCTCTGGGTTGCTTCTCATGGCCCTCCCTGCGCAGGCACACACTTACTCATCAGCTGCCCTTGTCTAGATTCCACACGCCCTCTGGCATCTCCTGGGTACTTCTAACCCCTGCAGACCTGCCTGCCTGTCTGAGCCCACACCTTCCTCTGAAATCTCTGTGTGCTTAGAAGGTCAAGCTGCCTTTTTGATGTCAAGCAGTCACTGACTTTGAGATGTTAACCGCCTCAAAGAGTGCACACAAGTAAACTGTGATGTACTCCAATTATTTTTCTAGGTAAACTATCCCCTCAACTAAAGTTTTAACCCCTGGGGACAATGACTAAGACCAATTGTCTATGTTTATCTCACAGGGCTGTGCCAGATCAAGGCAGGCTATTTATCTGGATTCTATAACTAATTAGAATCAATACAGTTCTTTCTAAAATGCTAATAATGAGAGTGGTGGTGGTAGGTGGAGGTACCAACCCTTTTCTCATTCATTTCTGCATCATTCTAAATTATGTAAATAGATTTGTTTTTCTTCTGAACCCAGATAGAGACGGTACCATTGGAGGAGCTGACATTTTGACTGGGGAGTATGAAGGGTAAAGGAGAACAACCATGGGGGGGCAGAAGTCTTTGAGAAATAATAGCGATGGCATCGACACAAAGCGAGGGTGCCTCAGGAAACAGGAGCCCACCAAGGAACTGGGGAGCAAAAACACCACTAGAAGGTGGGCCAGAAAGAGAGTGGGGGTGGGCCGATGCCAAGGACGAATTTCACCTACTACAAGGCAGTATGATATTGTGGCCAAGAGCTCATGTTCACCACTCTCTGGCTGTATTTCTCTAGGTTATATAATCCTAAAATCTTAAGTTTCCTCACCTGGGAAATGAGGACAATAATAATGCCTACATGACAGAGTTATAAGGGTTAAATAAAATAATGTGCACTTAATAAATATTAGCAATGACTTCTCCCAGTTCTCAGGAAAAACAACTTCCAATCTAGAATTCTATATCCACCTAAACTACTCATCAAGTGCACAGACAGAATAAAGACATTTTCAGACATGCACAATTCTTAGAATTTCACCTTTGTGTGCCTGGCAACAGATACTCTCGACCCGCCCAACAGCCATCCCCAGCTTTTTTTCATATTAATTTTTAAGGCATCACATAATCAGATGCTTTTGGGAAGCTGCATCTTTCCCCAGCTTCAAGGAGTAGCCTTGATTAATCTAAACCAATAAGCTATAATTCCCTATCCCCTAACAATAATTGGCTTAGAAATGGGCATACCACACAATTCAGATCACTCAAATCTGAGGAAAAGTCTACTAGGGATGGGAAGATTTTACTCACCTCAAAAGGGGGTATAAGGGAGGAACTTATTCATTAAGGCAGCCTTTTTATGCAGGTGTATGAGGACAAAATGAGCCAAGTTGCAGCAGTTGTCTTGTCAAGGAGAGAATCCAAACATCCTGATGGCAGAGAAGAAACATGAAAAGAATGATGTCATCGAGTCATTGTACTCATCAAACCTGAAACTGATTGGTATCCAGACTTCTTGTTATGTGAGTGCCAGAATGCAAGCTCTGTGAGCCTATACTCACCTCCCAAGCTGGGTCGTATGGTGAAAGAAATAATAATTAATAAAAATACCTACCATTGAGTACTTGGTACTGTTCAATGGTCTTTTTGAAAAAAATATATTTTACTGATTATGCTATTACCGTTGTGCCAGTTTTTCCCCTTTTGCCCTTCTCCACCCTGTAGCCCCATTCCCTCCAGCATCCCCCTCCTTAGTTCATGTCCATGGGTCATGCATGTAAGTTCTTTGGCTTCTCCATTTCCTATACTGTTTTTAACGTCCCCCTGTCTATTTTGTACCTACCAATTTGTAGTTACTAATCCCTGCTCCTTTTCCCCGGTTCTCCCCCTTCCCCCTCCCAACTGTTAACCCTCCAGATGATCTCCATGCCTGTGATTCTGTTTCTGTTTTGCTTGTTTGTTTAGTTTGTTTTTAGATTCAGTTGTTGATAGTTATGAGCTTAATGTGATTTTAATGTTCATAGTTTTGATGATCTTTTTCTTAAATAAGTCCCTTTAATATTTCATATAATAATGGCTTGGTGATGATGAACTCCTTTAGCTTTTATCTGGGAAGCACTTTATCTACCCTTCCATTCTAAACAATGGCTTTGCTGGATAGAGCAATCTGGGTTTTAGGTCTTTGCTTTCCATCACTTTGAATACTCTTTTCTAGTCTATTAGCCTGCAAAGTCTCTTTTGAGAAATCAGATGATAGACTTATGGGCACTCCTTTGTAGGTAACTATCTGCTTTTCTCTTGCTGCTTTTGAGATTTTCTCTTTATCTCTAACCTTTGGCATTTTAATTATGGTGCATCTTGGTGTGGTTCTCTTTGGGTCTAACTTGTTTGGGTCTCTCTGTATGTCCTGGACTTGTATGTCTAGTTCCTTCACCAAATTATGGAAGTTTTCTTTCATTATTTTTTCAAATTCTTGTTTTTCCTCTTCTTATGACACCCCTATGATTTGGATGTTGGTACATTTGGAGATGTCCCGGAGGCCTATCCTCATTTTTTTTAAATTCTTTTTTCCCCTTGCTGTTCTCATTGAATGGTGTTTTTCTTCCTTATTTTTTAAATCATTGATTTGATTCTCAACTTTGTCCTCTCCACTGTTGGTTCCCTGGAGATTTTTCTTTGTCTTACTTAATGTAATCTTCATTTCTGCCTGGGTCTTTTTTATGCTGTTGAAGTACCCAATGAATTATCTGAGCATCCTGCTAACCAGTGATTTGAACTCTGCATCTGATAGGTTGCTTGCCTCCATTTTGTTCAGTTATTTTTCTGGAGCTTTGTTCTGTTTTTTTTATTTGGGCCATATTTCTTTTGTCTCCTCATTTTGGCAGCCTCCCTGTGTTTGTTTCTGTGTATTAGTTAGAGATACTTTGACTTCCTGTGTTAGTAGTGTGGCCTATTGTAGAAAAGTGCACCTGTAAGTTATATAGGGCAGAGCCTTAGGTAATCACCAGGGTGGGGTACCCATGTTACTGCTCTATGGCTCTGTATGGTTGAGGGCTCAAAGAGGGAACAATGACGCTGCCTGGCCTCTGGAGTTTTTCTCAGGAGGAGGCTGTCTGCCAACACTCACCCTGATCCCAGTTAGTTCACTTCCTACCTCTATGCCACTGGTGCCCTTCCAGCTGTTGCCTTGATGCTGAATCCCAGAGGGTGTGGGTCTGTGTTAAGTGCTAAGTCCATTGTAGGCCCTTTAAGAGAGATCTCCTGTGAGTCCCACAGTCTTTTCTGTCACACCTACCCCACTGGTTTTTATAGTCAGAAATTATGGGGCTTATCTTCCTGGCACTGGAACCCTGGGCTGGGTGGTCTGGTCTGGGGCTGGGATCCCTTGCTCCCAAGGTATCCTTCCCAAGTTTTATCTACCACACATAGATGTGGGACCTTCTGTTCTACATCTCCATGACTCTGCATCTCCTCTCCTCCTACCCATTTGGATCAATGTGGCTTCTCTAAATCCTTGGTTGTCGCACTTCCATACAGCTCAGTTTTCTGATGTTTCTGAGTGATATTTGTTTTGTAGTCTAGTTGTCATTTTTGCTGTAGTTGTGCAAGGAGACAAGTTGTGTTTACCTACACCTCCATCCTGACCAGAAGCCCAGAGGTCTTATATATTATGTCCATTTTGCAAATGTAGAGTTACAGGCTTAAACAAGTCAGTGAATGAGCCAGATTTGTACCCATCACTCTCTGACTCGAAGGACTGAGTACTTAACTCTGCTTCTATGCTCAGGATTTGTCAGATGATGCTCAGAGAAATAATAGAAACTTTTGTGATTAGAAACTTTTGGAAACAACATGCTGAGTTCAAACATGTACTTAGTAACCGCTTTTAACTCGTTTAGTTATGTCAAAATAGTTCAGATTTATGGTAACCAACTTCCAAGATGGCCTCTGAAGGTTCTCCTGGCATTTTGGGTAGTCCACTCCCACAATGAACAGGGCTGACCTGTGTGACCAATGGGATATTACAAAAATGTGTAACTGTCAAGGCTAGGTCACAAAGACATTTTGACTTCTACCTTGCCTTTTCTTGGATCACTCACTCTGGGGGAGCCAATCATGAGGTCACACACACTGAAGAAGCCCTGTGGAGAAGCCCATGTATCAAGAAGCTGAAACCTTCTGCCAGTATCCGGGTGTATGAGCCGTGTTGGAGGTGGATTCCCCAGCCCCATTCAAACCTGCAGATCACTGCAGCCCTGACCAACACTTGACTACAGCCTCATGAGAGACCCTGAACCAGAACTACCCAGCTAAGTCACTCCTGAATTCTTGACTCACAGAGTCTTTGAGATAATAAGTGTTTATTGTGTTAAACTGCTCAGTCTGGAGGTGATTTTGGTACACAGCAATAAGTAAATTAGCACACTGAGTAAATCAATGAATCTCCTCTTAACTTTAAAAACAAAAAAAGATCTTACATTTGTAATCCCTTTAGGTCTTCCATAGAAGAGATAGCTGGTCCTCGCTTCAGCTCTGAGAAGAATAGAGAAAAGGCCATTTCAGAACACTGACCCTCAGACAGATCACTCAAGGTACTCAGGGGCAAAATTAATAGAAAAACATTCAAGGTCGCTCTCGCCAAGCTTTTACAGTATCACTGTTTAGAAGTTGGCTTAGGCAGAGAGACTCTAAGAATCAATACAAAAACTAAAACAAAAATGGAAAAATTCCCAGAGTCCCTACCGTTCAGAATATTCCCTCAGAGGCAGTCGGCTCCGTACCCAACACCCCCGGCTCCTGGCCTGGCTGCCGCACCGGGTCTCAGAGCCCACGAGAGCTTATGGTCTTGGACCTCGCCCAAAGTTGTAGCTCGTCATCAATTTTGAGAACGTTCATATATTCTGAACAGTGAAACTATTAATGGTTACGGTGTTTATAGCTTGGGTTAAAATAGGAAACTAATAAAGATAAAATTTCTGCTGGATAAGGTGCGCAAACCCCCGTCGGTGGGAGGAAAGTCTCCTGTTGTTACACAGTGGGGTCTCTGGGTGCCGCACTAGGCATGGGGTCCCTGCTCAGAAACACAATGAGGCGGGAGTTAAAACTAACAGCTAATCTGTTTTTCATAGAATTAATATTGAGGTGGCAAATGCTACTTTTGGACAATAATAATGAGTGAGTGAGTGAGTAACTAGCTGAGTTTGCTTCTTGTTAGACACAAGCCCTATACTTTGTTTTGTTTCCTTGTTCACTTTGAAAGAGCAAGCAGAATCTCTGGGGCCAAAACTGCTCTGACAAAAACCTCAGCTGATGACCCTGGCTGGAGTGGGGACAAACCCTTGCAAGTAAAGACTTCTCTTTGCTCCAGAGGTAATAAAGTCGTAATATATGTGGCCTTTCAGGAGTAATCATCTTCAGCAGGGAACTTGGCAGAAAGGCAGCTCAACTTCGTTTCTTAGAAGCAGTGTGCATTAAAAGTCTACAATGAACTGCAAAGTACATGCCCATCTGCTGTAGATGTTGCTACAGGTGTAGGATGTTGTGGTTTCTAACATCTTACATGTGTTCTCTAAACAATACCTCGAGTGTCTTTTTGTTTCTGGCCTGTGTGGTTTCCTGCAGTTCCGGCAGCTGATCCTATGTAGAAAGACATCTGCCTGCAAAGCATTACTGAAAATTACGTATAAAGACATGCATGCAGAAAATGATGTTGGCTCCGAAAGACACTTGCCCTGACCTCAAAGCAGGATGGAGCCTGCAGCACTTGTTAGAGAAGCTGAAATGAGTACATTGTCATGGACGTCCAGTCCTGAGCAGCTTCTAAGGGCCCCCAGGAATTCCTTCAGTGTCTGAGTCCTTGAGCTCTGCAGTAGACCGAGGGATAGAAATCTGAATCTGAAACATGGGAGTGAGCCGGAGAGGAAAGAGAAAGAAGGCCCCACTAGGTGAAAACGCTTGTCAGAACTCTACAGCCCAAGATGGGAATGTCAAGAAGTTGTGTGATCCATCCCCAAAATAATCATCCAAGCAAGATTTGTCCCTGGAGCCATGATGCTGGGAGCCAGAAATGTCTCTAGGATACAGCAAGTCCACAAATGCCCAGGATGTGGAGCCTGAGATACCAGAGTATCAGGTATTTTATTTATTTATTTTTAAGATTTTATTTATTTATTTTTAGAGAGAAAGGGAAGGGAGGGAGAAAGAGAGGGAGAGAAACCACAACATCCTACACCTGCAGCAACATCTATGGCAGATGGGCATGTACTTTGCAGTTCATTGTAGACTTTAATGCACACTGCTTCTAAGAAACAAAGTCGGGCTGCCTTTCTGCCAAGTTCCTTGCTGGAGATGATTACTCCAGAAAGGCCACATATATTACGACTTTATTGCCTCTGGAGCAAAGAGAAAATTTTATTTGCAAGGTTGTCCGAGCTCAACCCAGGCACGCGCCCCGACTGGGATTTGAACCAGGAACCTTTTGCTTTGTGGGATGCCGCCCAGCCAACGGAGCCACACCAGTCACACAGCCAGGTACTTTAAAAAGCAAATACACAGACAATCTTAAGGCCTGCCTACCTGTTGTCAGTTCATTCACGACTTCCGCCCATGCCTGCCAAGCTAAGGGTCCTCCCTTCCCCCTCCCATAGACACCCTCTCGAGGCTATGGAATCCCATTTCAAGGATTCTTTCCCACTTCAGGTTGGCCTGGTTTTCACTCAGGCCTCATTGTTTTACATAAAAGCATTGAAGGGAGTATGTGTTGTATTGTGTTGTGTTGTGTTGTGTTGTGTGTGTATGTAGGTAGTTGGAAGTTCCCCATGTAAACTCCCTTATGAAGAATTGACCCTTTTGGGAGCTCTTAGCTTTAAAAATGTTAAAAATCTTCTTTCTCTTTTTTCCTCTTCCAAAAAAGTGATGGAAATGAGAGGCAGATTAAGCTGTCTCCTGGCAGGGATTTGGTCATCCACTTGGCTTCTGAGCATAATGACCTGGCAGAATTCTAGTCCCTGACCACATAGGCTGGGCAGTCCTTAGCTAATAAAGTATGTGCTTCCCCCTTCTGCCCCAGAGTTGTGCAGGAGACCAGGGAAAGGGGAGGTCAGAAAGGACAGCCGGAGGGGCAATCCCATGGCTATGCCACTGTGTAAGGGAGGGAGTGGATTTCTTAGAGTTTCAGGGCCTCCTTGTCCATCTCCAGTTAAGGTCCCCCCTCCCATTTGTAGCCTCTCCATTAATTATCCAGCAACCAGCCATAAGGGAATAGCGTGGAATGTTCAAATAAGAGCCTGAACTCTTCCCCGAAACTCTTGGGTTGTGAGGACAGGCCCAAGGGCATAGGACTTCCTTAGCCAGTGTGGCGGTGATACGAATCAAAGGTTCAACCTACAGATATGATGCTGGAAAAAACTGACAAAGCCACTATTTTCCTTTTAATCTAGCAAATTACAGTAGGCCCTAGACTGTATGAGGATGTATGTCAGACACACAGGAGAAGCTTACTCCATAAGCTAAACATTAATTCTATTTTTCCTTAAAAAAAAAATCTCATTCCTAATGAACTTCCAGTTAAAGATTGCTGGTTATGTGCACACATTTGCCTCCACCCCCTCCAAAACTCCACTGAAGTGGCAAGCAAGGAATTAAACAGGTATAAAAAAAAAAAAGCAAAACAAAGAGAAGAAGAGAAACATTGACAACATTTTAGAAGCTGAAAAGCATTTGGAGGAGTGGTGTAATGGCTTAGCAGACCCAAGAAACTAGGAAAAGCTGACAGGAAATCTATTTACACTGTAGAATCCCCCAAAGATCTAGAACCGGCGGTACCAGCTATGTCTGGAAGTAGGAATAACGATGGGGCTAGAATCCAAAGGATGGGCTGAGCTTGTTTAAGAAGCAGGGAGACCCTGTCTCCTCCAATATTCTGACACACTGGAAACTTATTCCTTGAAGCAGATAAGACAAGAATCTGTTGGACTGGGGAAAAACAAGAATAATCAAGGCAGAAAAAGTGTCCTGAAAACAGGGTGAATGAGTGAAAGGTGACACACTGTTGAAATTAACACCATTGTATTTTGCCCTTCTAATTAAAAGAGACTTCTTTGGGGAAATGTAGCCAGCTTAAGAAAAAAGACCCAGAGATTGACACCAGGGGTTCACATAGGAAATGGCCTAGCCAGATCACCCCACTGTGAAGCTCCGAGCTTCACAAGCCCTGCCTACACACAGAGCTTCCTATCAGCTTTGTAGCACCTGCTCTCACACATGAACAGACAGCCAAGATCCCCGACATCTGAAGGACACTTCTAATAGGAAAGAAAGAGGCCAAATCAACAAGCAGATATACAACAACTTGAAAGAAAATATTACAGAGATAAAAACATTTACAAATGACTATCCCATGCATGAAACAAGAACAAGATGTTATATAAAAAATATAAGAATCTTCAGAGACTTAAAAAAAGTAGGACGTAAAAATGAAAATCTCAATAAAAGTTTCAAAAAAAGTTACATAAATACCCCAAAGGTAGAACAGAGATATAAAATAGGAGAGAAATAGTAAGATATTTAGAGGACCAGCCTAGGACATCCTTCAACTGATGTGCTGGAGTTCAGAAAAAGACAAAGAGAACAAATGGGGAGAGATCATCCAGCAGTTCATTAAAGTCAACAGAGTCAAAGGCCCCCCGGGTGCTGGCCACAATGGACAAAAAGATCCTCACCCGGGCTCATCATTGTGAAATTTTAACATGTGAGGGCAAAGAGAAGAGCCTTAAAAATAGGTACAAAGTTTCAGGAATCTGAATAGCAACTGCCTTTTCAACAGCAATGCTAGAAATATGAAGACCAAGAAAAAATATCTTCTATTTCTGAGGGAAAAAATACTTCCAATCTAGAATTTATGACTAGTGACAACATTAATAATGTAAAATGGTAGAATAAAGATATTTTCAGAAATGCGATTCTCAACATATTTATCACCACATACCCTTTCCCAGAAAGCTACTGGAGGATGTGTTCCACCAAAACAAGTGAATAAATCAAGAAAGGGAAATGCATGAAGTCAAGAAACAGGGAATTCATCATAAGACAGAGGCTAAGGTAACTCCCAAGACGATAGCAAAGGAAAATCTCAGAACAACAGATATATAACCAGGCTGGGGACCGAGCAACCAAGATTGGAATGGCCGCAGGGGTGACTTCTGACAGTATGTCTAATGGTTTCAGACCACTGAGAGGCAATTTCCATAAACGGAAGAGAGTGTGTGGCTTATTTGATGATAAACATATAGAAAACCAAGCAAAGAAAAAAGCAACACAATTGGGGAAGTCGGGTGGGTTTGCCTTCAGCAAGTGGGAAGTGGGAGAGACAGAGGGCGGAGACTTCTGTTTTCCATGCAAGCCCGCACAGCGCCTTGACTCTTTACCTGAGGGCACATGCACGTTTGATAAAAGTAAAAAACTAAAAGTAAAAAAGCTGCATCATCACAGAACTCTGCCAGGCACATTTTTGAAGGCCATTGATACTGAACACACCTCAAGAGGCTCTGCTTCTTTCTTAAAGCCTTGGTCTCAGGCATCTTGGGTTTAGTTCTAGTGTGAAGCACATGTGATTTTCATGATTTCCTAATCCATCATGACATTCCTCAGAACCCTCTGCAAGGTGAGGCTAATTAATTAGAGCTGCAGCTGGAAGTCACCGCGCCCAGTCTCTTTGCAGAGTGACGAGGAGGGAGCCCCCTCTGCACGAGAATGAGGCCAGAGCCAGGGCAACTTAACACTACGACAATCTGGAAGTCTGGGCGCTCTTTCACGTTCCACGTTCCTTATGGAAATTCTTACATTGCATAATCTCATTTACAAACCCAGACTGACAATTTGGACTATTTATGACTTTTTCAATCATGTTTAATCAGTGTCAGCATTCCAAAATGGTTCACTCACAATCATATAGTTTCCCAGTTTGAGTTCCACAGACAATACAATTCAGACATAAAGCAGTTCCGACGGCAACATGGTGAAGGCTCCCAGGATGGACGTTCCAGGCCTGTTTCTGAAACAAGCCGTGAAATGCGGCCCCAAGGAAATAAGCCTTTGCAGGAAGAAGTAGAAGCAGAGTGTCCCAATTAGTGAAGAAGGGCTTAAAGTCAATTGAGAGAGTTGCCTTTTTTCTTTAAAGAGGGAAGTTTAGAGAGAAGACACAAAAAGAGAGTGAAAGAAAAGCTTACCTTTTCTTTAAGAGACTTTGAAGGTACACTTTATCCTATTTCCAAATTTGGAAATCTTACCTTCTCCACAGAATCTTCCTGACACCAATTTTGTACAAGATGGGCTGACTGCTATCAGCACTATAAAAATTAATTTAAAAAGACGGACTCAGGCGCACGGATTCCAGGCGCAGGGTTGGACCTAGTGAGCGACCGAGCGAGCAACCAAGCGAGCAACCTCGGGGAAACAGCGAGGGAGCAGGGCTGCGGGTTGACTGTGGTCCCGCATTGGTGCGCGGATAGACAAGCGAGGGAGTGGGCGATTGGACCGGGACCCAGCGGGTCCCTGAGGCAAGCGGCAGGGAGGGCGCCATTTCCCTGCTCTGACCCCACCTCCACATACAGCGTCATAACCCAGCGACTCTGAGTGGCCCGGTCCAGGTGAACCACCTAAGCCTCCGTTCCTTACCCAACGGCACAAAACAGCTGAGGGCGCCGCCATTTCCCCGCTCTGACCACGCCCCCACATACAGCGTCACAACCCAGCGACCTGGGAGTCCAAGGCTCCGCTTCTCACACTTAAAGGGCACAAACAGACCAAAAATGGCTCAAGAAGATCTCAAAGCCCCAGAGCCTATAAATCTAAGCGATGAAGAAATAGCAAAACTCTCAGACGCACAGTTTAAAACACTGGTCATCAGGATCCTCACAGAACTGGTTGATTATAGCCACAAATTAGACAAATATATGAAGGCGAAACTAATTGAAATGAAGGGAATTGCACAGGAAACCAATAGCAATGAAAAGGAAACTGGGACGCAAATCAATGGAGTGGACCAGAAGAAAGCAAATAACGGCCAAACAGAAAAGAGTCAAGAAGCAAGAATTCAAAGAAATGAGGAGAGGCTTAGGAACCTCCAGGACATCTTTAAACGCTCCAACATCCGAATTATAGGGGTACCAGAAGGGGGGAAAGGCACAGCCACCAGTGGAAAACTTATTTGAACAAATAATAAAGGAGAATTTCCCCAATCTGGCAAAGGAAATAGACTTCCAGGAAATCCAGGAAGCTCAGAGAGTCTCAAAGAAGTTGGACCCAAGAAGGAACACACCAAGGCACATCATAATTACATTAGCCAAGATTAAAATGAAGGAGAGAATCCTAGAAGCAGCAAGAGCTAAGGGGACAGTCACCTACAAAGGAGTTCCCATCAGACTGTCAGCTGATTTCTCAAAAGAGACCTTACAGGCAAGAAGGGGCTGGAAAGAAGTATTCCAAGTCATGAAAACCAAAGACCTACATCCAAGATTTGCTCTATCCAGCAAAGCTTTCATTTAGAGTGGAAGAGCAGATAAAGGGCTTCTCAGATAAGATCAAATTCAAGGAGTTCATCATCACCAAGCCCTTATCATATGAAATGTTAAAGGGACTTATCTAAGAAAAAGAAGATAAAGAAAGATGAACAGTGAAAGGACAGCAAACTCACAGTTATTAACAACCACACCTAAAACAAAAGCAAACTAAAAGGACAGCTAGATCAGGAGTGGAAACATAGAAATGAAGATCTCAAGGAGGGTTAGCAACAGGGGAGTGGGAGGAGGAGAAGGGGGGAGAAGGTACAGAAAATAAGTAGCATAGACAGTAGATAGAAAATAGATGGGGGGGAGGGCCAGAATAGCATGGGAAATATAGAACCTAAAGAACTTGAGACACATGGACATAAACTAAAGGGGGGGTAATGTTGGGGATGGGGGGTAGGGTGGAGGGGAATGAAGGGGGGAATAGAACAAGTGTAACAGCATAATCAATAAAAAAAATTAAAAAGAAAAAAATTAATTAAAAAGGAACCACCTTGCCCTGGCAGAGTAGCACAGTTGGCTGGAGTGTGGTCCCACACACTAAAAGGCTGCAGGTTCAACTCTCAGTCAGGGCATATGCCTAGGTTGCTGGTTCAGTCCCCATTTAGGGCTCATATGGAAGGTAACTGATCAATGTTTCTTTCTCACATCTACGTTTCTCTCTTCCTCTCTCTCTAAAATCAATAAACATATCCTCAGGTGAGGATTAAAAAAAAACTCAAGAATTTTACCATATCTGAAACTCCGATGACTTCCTGTCTCTGAAAATAAATTTTCTCTCAGTGTACATTCTAGGTAATGACTCTAATCCTTGACACAGGCATCTCCATCTCTGCTGATTTCTTTGGGCTATAAATTCATTCCAGTACCAGAAACAAATATGCTTAGGTTTGGAGGACATTTGTTGTATTTGGAGATGTTGTATTTGGAGAAGATGATGATAATAATAAAGAAAAATTTTTCTACATGCAACAAATGAAAAGGTAAAGTCACTATTCCTCAACTGCCCATTGATAGCCCAGATCTGTTTAAACTAGTACAGATCTGTAAACTAGCCTCTAATTTCTCCCATTGTCCTCAAGGCTGCCGTGTGACATTACAGGGTTGGAACACTATTAGATGATCACCTTTGTTTTAAATTGGAAGTCTACTAAGTTACTCTCCCTTTTCTTTTAAAATGAATGTTTCATCCTTATTTTTAATCAGGCGGTTGTATAAAGATAACAACATATGACATATACGCCAGAGACACATAAATAAACCTCAGACTTGCTTTTCTGTAGCTCACTGTCCAAAGTCATCCTTTGTGAGGACAAGACACAGCACTGCCCTGTCTCAGGGTCTAGTTTACAAAGGCAAAGCCTCTGACCCTGAGGGCCCAGATTCTTCTCCATGTTTATCTTCCCAAGACATCTTGGACTTTGTGCCCTAATGGGGAGGCCGTGCAGAGTGAAAGCATCTAGGCTCATTTATCTACAAATCATAAGTAAAATCAAAAGCAGAAACTCTGGCTTCCAGTAAAATGTCCAGTGCCGGGAAGGAGGTTTTGCTCTGTGGACCAAGGAGAAATGCCTGCCATCAGCTTCCACTGAACATTCTCAGAGAGGACCACTTGCTCATCAGCAGCTCTGTCTGCACAGGCCAGATGCTGCCTTTGTATCTGAGTTATAAATGACATGTTGCTGCGCCAGTGGGCACTGGAGCTCAGACTGACACCTTCAGCTTCCAGGCCATGGTCAATATCGCTGTTTTAAATTATAAGAGGCCAGGAAAATTCTTTGGTCTGTCCTCTCTTGGTGTCAGAAGAAACACAAGTTTGTTAGATTTTTTCTTCTTGAAATCAAGACAAGTATTAGTCTGGATTTGTCAGACAAAATGTGTCAAGATATTTACATTTTTAATTAATAAATTAAAGACTTGTACTACAAACTATCAGAGTTGGGAAAACATAAGAAAATAGTATGCATGCCTTATGAGTAATTCAACCTTTTTTTCCTAATTTTAAAACTGTTTCTTTAAGCCTCAAGTCTCTAATTTCATCTTGTTCACTTGTCTGAAGGGCTGTTTCTGAAGAACCAGAAATGTTGTTCTAGCAGAGTTTCTCCCCAGGTGGCTATGAAAGGGAGTGTGCTTTGTATTCTCCCCCACACTGACGAGTTAGAGGGACTAACATTCTGTTTAGCAAGGAAGGCCTGTGTGGAATATTCTGCTGATGTGTAGTATAACCTGATGTTAAAGTTTAACAGCCACCGAGAAAAAAAGTTTTATTGAGTGTTAACAGCAGTGCTGTGGGGTTGTACTCTCAGAAAGGAATTTTTAAACACACATAGTAGGAAGTTCACAGGAAGTTCTTCAGCTGGATCTTGTAGTAAGACAGCGCTGCCTCGGTCAGGAGACTGGCTACAGGCTCAGGCAGAGGCGTCCAGAACAAGGCTCCTAACAGTGCCTACAGCCCCACAGGCTGCACAAAGCGGCCAGTTTTGCTTAGGAAGGCTCCTGGGCAAGGGCAGTTAATATTTAAACCAACTCGTATTATTTGATGACGGAAGCTTTTCGCAGAGGTGTTATTTCTCTTAGTGGCACTCAGTCTGAGACCTCCCAGACAAGCAGAGACCAGAAACCTTCCTACTCCCTTTCAAATGCAGAACAAACCTACCCACATCGGAGAGGGCGATCTCCTGACGTGCTCCCCCTTCTCCCTTTCTACATGGGTCTGCTTTGTTTTCATGCATGAATGCATTCATTCAACAAACACTTAATAAGGCATTTATTCCCTTCCAGACACCGTTCTAGGATTGTGCGTTCAGTGGTGATCAAAAGAGGCCAAAACTTCTGCCTTTATGGCACTTCCACTCCAGTCCCTTGAACTCAGAGAATGTCAGAGCTGGAACTGGCTTCAGGGGTCAGACCAGGAGTACAAATGCACAAAGGTTATAGGAGGGGGGGCAACTATAGCGCACCAGAGTGTGTGTTCCAAAACTCATCCAAACACAGTTTTGTTTTTTTACGTTTTGTTTTTAGAGCACTGTGCAATCGAAGCAAAACCGCTTGGAGTATCAGAGGCCTCTCGTGGCTGCTATTCAACTCTCAAATGTCCTCAAGGTCATGGAACCAGGCAGCGATAAAACTAAAGTGAGAACTCAGCTGTCCTGGCCCTGGCTCGCTGCTCTTTTACTAGGCTGTACTCCCTCTGGTCCTATAGTTCAGCTCCTTGAAGTATCTCAGAGAGTTACTAGTGTTTGACATGATCTTGGTGAACAACTCATTCATTCTCTCAACAACTATTATAAGGCTCTATCATGTGCCAAACATCAAGGAAAGCTTGAGAGTGTTGAACAAGACCAATGCTGAAATGGGCCTTAACCTCCCAGAGCTTAAGAGCGCGTTGCTTCAGCAATCTACATGTATAATTAGTTAGGAAATAAAAAATTCCTTTTTCCCATCTGAGCACTTCTGAAGCAGTAGTTATGACTCCAGGCCCAGATACACACATGTGCTTAACCTGAACAAAAAAATAAATGTAATGTTACATAATTGATGTCATGTGTCTTTAAAATTAACCTAGCTCAACAATTGGTATAAAAAGATTACTGTGGAATAATAACTGGGTACATATTAGGTGATCAAAACAGACTTGTGGCTGTAAGTATTCATGTGCTACGCAATCTCAGCTGCTGAGCAGATGCACAAGCTTGTTCTGCATCTGGCTGCTTTCTAACCGGCTCAGCAGTAGCACGGTTGAGTGCCAGGGCTCTCTAATTATTGCCCAAATATTGATGGAGCACCTGCCTACCATGACGTTGTGTTAGGGTGCATATGTAAGTGGCATGGTATTCAAGGACTAGTGTTTGTGAACCAAAGATAAGCTAAAAACTATTTTTGATAAGAGTTTCCTGGAAGTATAATAGAATCCTTTGGAAATACCCAAAGGTAGGTGTCCTAGGTCAGCAAGTCACTTTGTACCACCTGCTATCGCTGGAAGGAGAAACGAACAGAGGTATGACCTACAATTCATGGGCTATGGCTAATGGTGTGGCAGGGTGGTCAGGGAAATGGAAGAAGCATGACTGGAAGATGGGTGATCTGATGAAGAGGTTTGGGAATAGACTTCTCTGAAAGGGCACAGAGTGTGAGATGTCTGTGTCACGTGAAGACTCAAGGAACAGGGACCCCAGGTGAAGAGGCCGGCCCACTCTGTGGACATAATCAGCATTCTTCTCCACCTACTCTTGGCATTGCCCAAGGGGCTCACAAAGTGCCCATGGTAGGGATGAAAGGGCGAAAATTATGCTTTGACTCAACAATATGACTTTCACTTGCCAAGGCTGCTTTGCCTATAGCCATTGCTGAGTGCCCAAACTTCCAGCTACCCTTGAGCAGCACAATTACCCAGAGGTATCAACCAGTTAGTTCATGACAAGTTGATTACATTGGACTATTTCCACAATGAAAGGGGCAGCACTTTGCTCTTACTGAAATGGATACTTACTCCTCTTGCCTTTCATGCCTGCACTGTTTCTACCTCCACTATCCTTGGACTTACAGAATGTCTTATCTGCTGCTGTGGTACTCTGAAGAACACTGTTTCCAGCTAAGGAATTCACTTCACAGCAAATGAAGTTGCAGCAGTGGGCCCAGACTGATGAAGTTTCATAGTCTTACCATGTTCCCCATCATTTTAGAGTATCTGGCTTGATGGAGCAGCGAAAGAGCCTTTTGAAGACTCAGTTATGGTGCCAACTAGGTCACAATACCCTGGAGGTCTGGGGACAATGTCCTCCAGGATATAGTATATCTCCAAACTGATGTCCAGTATATGACATTTTTTCTCCCACAGCCAGGATTCATGGGTCTGAGAAGCAAGGGGTAAAGTAGGGTGACCCTTACCGCTCTTACTCCTACTGAATTAGGAGAAACATTTTTTATTTCTATTCCTGCAACTGAGCTGTCCTGGTTTAGGAGTTTCCATTTCAAAAGGAACTAAAGATGGAAAATGCTTACCCCAAGGGACAGAACAACGACCCCAGTGAACTGGACGTTGAGACTGCCATCCAAACACTTCATGCTCCTCATGCCAGTCACTCAAAAAGTAAAGAAGAGAGTTACTGTATTAGCTCTAGTGACTGTGATAATCATGGGGGAATGGAGATTATTATATGATAGGGCTAAGGAACAATATATTTGGAATGCAGGAGATCCTCTGGAGTACCCCTTAGTATTCCTATTTTAAAGGATTAAAGTCAATGGAAAACTAAAACGTCCCAGTTCAAACAGAACTGCTCATGACCCACACACTTCAGAAAAGAAGGTTTGAGTCACCCAACCAGTCAAGGAACCATGACCAGCTAAAGTGCTTGCTCAGGGGAAATGGAATGGGGAGTGGAAGAAGGTAATGATACATACCAGCGATGGCCACGTGACCACTGCATAAATGAGGACTGTAACAGTTTCTGTGTTTCTTCCTTGTTGTGATATTTATGTGTTTGTATATGCATTAACCAAACATGTTGGTTTTCTTCCTCTCCTTCGTCCCCATACCGCCTAACCTGAAATGTGTTAGATAGTACTTAACTTTATACTCCAATATTTAAGTTACAGGGATTGTGAATCAGCTAGAAGAGTTAACATCATCCAAAACAAAAAAACGGGGGGGCTCTGAAACTCTTCTGAGGAACCACTGTGTTCTGGCTGTCTGTGTGATGGTTGTATCATGTCAGGCTGAAGCACGACTTAGTTACGGTTTTCATTTGGAAATCAAATCTGGCTTAAGGAGCTGTGTATAGTGCAAATTGACAAGGGGCTGACTGTGGCGGCTTTGTAATGTGTCAGCATGGCTAGACCGAGTTCTGTCTCCCAGAATTTCTCTCCCTGTATGTTTCCAGTTAGACCGTGTCGCAGAGAGACTGCTGAGCCAGGTCTGCAGGACAGAGAAGTGGCAGCAGCTGTTTACCTCCTGGTTCAACCTGTTTGTGTGATGCAGCAGCCACGCCTGCAACTCCTCCACCTTCTCCTGGTTCTTCCTTCAGCTTCTCTGACTCCCGGGCCAGAGTGTGTTAAGTCCACAGTGAAAGATATCAACTTCTGCAGATACTTTACCATGAAGGTCAGAAGCAGCCCAAACTGCCAGCTTATGCTTGTGGGTTCCACCTTACCTTTGCCCTACTCTGCTTTGCACTCACCTTCGCTTCTCAGCTGAACTACCCCAAGGACTTCAATTTCTAGTGTCAGTCACAAAGACATCCTTACAGGAACTCCCACAGTTGGGGGTTCTCTGTGACAGCCTTACAGAGTCAACTCTCTGTAACGGTCCTTTATCACATGTTTATCTCACCTTTATCACACCTTCATCTATGTGTTTGCTTCCCTGATGTGGCTTAAAGAATTCGGGACTTTATTTCCCTCACAGGTCATAGTGCAAGGTGGGCAATCCAGGTGAGCGGCACAGCTGTCCACGGAACATTCAGGCACCCGAGTTCCTCGCATTGTACTGTACCATTGTCTTAAGGCATTGTCTCACTCAGCTGGTCAGAGCCGAGTGTCTACCCCCAAATCCCAGCCAGCACCAGCCAGCAGGAAGACACGGGAGATCACGGAAGAGGCGTTCTCAACACATCAGGCCCTGAAAGTAGCAAACATCACTTCTGTTCACACACTGCAGGTGAAAACTCCATCGCATGGTCTTACCCAACATGTAGGAAAACTGGGAAGCCTGTTCTAATGAAGTACTCATGTGCCAGGAAAGAAAAAGATAAGGTATTTTTGTGAACAGCTAGCTGCTTCTACCACACATATACAGACTAGTTTTAACAGAGTGACTATTACTATATATAATAGGTAAAATTAACATATGATAATAATATGTAATAAATATACTATAATAATGTATAATATACTGTAATATACTATATACAATAATACTATATTATACTATATATGATATAGGTAGTAACAAATAATAGATACTACACATAATGTAATGCTGAGTCCAAAGTCCTAAAAAGTATTAAAAGAACCATTAAAACATAAACTGAGTTACCCTGCAAAACAAAGTCAGGAGCAGCCTAGTACAATGAAAAATTGAATTGAATGCTTCCAGATTTAAGGGTTTTTGTGCCAATAAATAAATAAATAAACTACTACTAAAACGACAAACCTCAGGAACTTTCCCAACTAAAAATCATAATTGATTACAAGCTGTTGCCCACAGTATTGAGTTACACTTTGCCTTACCAACGAAATGCCTCAGTAGTTAAAATGATTTTGTTTGAGATTCACATGGATTAAATAGCCTAGAACACATCCACCCTAGACTTAATCTAAGAGAGAGGAGATTTGGTTCAAATGTTGCTTCTCAGCATGTCAGGAAATGTTTTCTTCAATTAAGTAATCTTATTTTAGAGTTAAATCTGTGCCAAGAAAATAAACAATATATCTTTCAGGAACACATCCACTCTGCTGTATAAAAACTTTTATTTTCTGGGAGGCTGCTCTTGGAATTTGTACATATGAGATCAGAGCTGGAAAAATCCTGTTTTCTTTAGCATTTAATGGCTTTGAAACTATAAGAGAGCCATGTGACATGGTGTAATGACAAAGCTCTGTGAACAAGTGAGTATCAAATATCAACAGATAGTCTTCCTGCCCTCTCCCCTCAGAAAACTGCCCCTTGTGCAGGAACACTACATTAAGTGCAGCGGGATGTTTCCACTCAATCTTGAGCTGCGTAAAAATTAGTTGCAAGAGAATCTGTTGCCGATCACAGACCAAATGCTGTTATGTTTTCAACACATTCAAAGGGATTAGGCATTGTGGCTATGTACTTCTAAGATCAAGTTCCAATAATGAGTAGTCAGGCAAAATCCTTAAGGTCCAAGTGCCTGGCGGTCTAAAGGATGCAACCATGGCAGGTAAAATGCTGGAGGACTTCTTCTGGGAGTGCTGTGCCCCCCACCCCCATCCAGGGGATGGCACTGGATGGAGGTCAAAGCAGGAGTTGTGTTCTGCTCCATCTCCCGCTGTTCCCAACACCCGCTGTCCTGCTCGAGCAGCACCAGATGACTCCCAGGCCCCCCGACGTGCAGTGCTGCTTTTCTCCTCCATGCTCTTGTGTATGCTGTTTCCACCATGAAAGCTCCTGGTTGCCCTACAAGACCCAGCTCCAGCATCACCTCCTCTATGAAGCCCAGGCTGTTAATTACTCTTGCCTATGGAGGGTTTTTTTTTTATTCTCTTCCCTGCTGGTGAGCTTTTTAAAAGCAAGAATCTACCTTGATATTATCAATCATACATCCCTATTGCCTAACAAATCCAGACTCATGGTGGGTACATGACACATGTTTGTGAAATAAATGAGTGAATGTTAAATCTAACAAGGTGGGGTAGGAGAACTTCCCAATTAGCCAACTGCGGCTCCCTTTGGACACAGTAAAGGGCAAGTTCCAGAGTGCTTTGGGAAAGAAGGTAGGAAAAATTCCTCTGATCTTTCTCATCTCCTCTCAATTCATTCCTGGGTCAACCAAGACCAATAGCTAGCTTCCAGCCCCAAGAGTTGGGTCACTCATATTTCCTCGATGACCCACAGAATGCACTAGTAAACATTTGCTAGTAGGAACTACATGGCAGACCGTCCACACTTAGAACCACAGTGGTATATTCCCTTCAGGAACATACACCACGGCAAGCACTAGTGTGAGATAGCAGCATGGAAGGAAACTTTCCCAGACCTGCATGGAAGAGCTTTGATCTCTTCAGAAGTAAACGTTGACTTTGGTCTGCCTAGCTTTTGTGAGCACGGTTGGGACGAAAAATTTCAACAGAGCATGAGGGAGTCCGAAACAGACTCATCAGACTCACACTCTTTCATTGCTCTTTCATTGCTCCCAACAATTGCTCCATGGGCCCTTCCAAGAGGCAGTGACCAAGATGAGGAGCAAATGACTGTGGGGTGGGAATCAGGAGAACTGGATCTAAGCCCTCGTTTGTGCCAGCCTCCTGCCTCATTGGGCCTCAGTTTTCTTGCTTTTTGATGGGGCCTACATCGACCCAATCACCTTACCATGAGGTCTCAAACTTTGAAGAAGTTTCTTTATAAAAACTTTTTAAAAACTTAAAAGTGCCATGCCAACGCAGGGCTTATCTCCCACTACTTCCTTGCAAGTGCCCTACCTGTCGGCCCTCCTGGACTTGCTTCCAGTCTTATTACAAGCACACCGTGTGTAAGCCCTTTCACCTGTGAAGCGATTTCCCTATTAAAATGTTTCTCCTTGGCTAACCTCACTCATGATGTCACGCAGCTATCAGGTGCCCCTTGACAGGGTGTGATAAAGAGAACACTACTCTTCTTGTTGTTCTTCCGCAAACACCAGAACTCTAATCTAGCCAAGAGAAAAACATCAGCAAATCCAGACTGGGGGATGTGCTACCTGTCCAGTACACCTTGAGCCCGCCCAGGTCATAAAAACAAGCAAAGACTGGGAAACTTTCACAGACCAGAGAAGACTGTGGAGCCATGACAACGAAATGCCTTCTGGTTACCTGAACTGGATCCTGAAACAAAAAGAGGACATTAATAGAAAAAAAATCGATGACATCCCCCAAAGTGAGAAGTGTCATTAATGGTAATGTACCAATGTTGGTTTCTTAGTTTTATCAAAGGTACCATGGAAATGTAAGATGTTAAGAATGGGGAAACTAAATGAGGGATATATGGGAACCTTCTGTACTATTTTTGTAACTTTCTGTATATCTCAACTTATTCCAAAATAAAAACTATATTAAAATTCTACTTCCCCTTCCAGCTTCATGCAGACATCACCCCTTTGGGGTGCCTTGCTGAACTCCCAGTTAGCTGTGCTCCTTCCTCCTGCTAAACCCTCCCAGCACTTTGCTTCCTCCTTAAATGGCATCCTGCATGTTATAAATGTCTGGGTACTGTGCAACCCCCCCCCACGCATACACTAGTGAGATGCAAGCAGCCCAAACGTGGGTTTTTCAATCAGTACAGCCCAGCACAGTTTCCTGACACACGGCAAACACCCGATGGGTGTTTATGAGTGGACAGAGGGATGCTGTGCAGCGGTCTGTGCCACCAACGCACAGTGACTACAGTGGGTCCATCCCATCCAGGCTCAGCGGGACATTTTCCCTAATTAGAACTCAATCTGTCAGCTAAGGCAATGTCTGTTAATAAAGGCCTTACTATACAGGGGTGGGCAAAAGTAGGTTTACAGTTGTGGGTTTACTTTACAGTTACAGTTTACTTAATTGTATTATTATTGATTTTTATATTATATATTTTTCCATATAAACAACTGCAAACCTACTTTTGCCCACCCCTGTATATTTTTAAAACGCCTTTCTTGCTAGACTTCTAAAGTGACTTAGAAACCACAACTTACGAATCATCACACCTCCTTCACATGAAATGCGTTTGGTCTAATTCAGCAGTCCAAACTGTACATACCATAGGAGATTTGGAAAGTGCCTAATTAAAGATGCAATGTGGCGCTCCCTTCTCCTGGGCTTAAATCCACTGACATTAGTGAGCATTTGGATGCAAAGGAGAAAGAACTGAGGCATTTTTATAGCTATGGCTTTGAAGGGATTTGGGGCATCAGTGCACTAGGCTTGAATGAGAAAAACAGGCTAAAAATCAGGAATAAATAAGATATTAGGATGCCAGACAGGGTATCAGAATTAAGGAGGGAAAAGAACGGGAGCAGTACCTGAACTGCTATATCAAGGACGTGGACGAGGCCGACACAGGGGAGCAGGGCTGGCCGTGGGGACTGAGAGAGACACGAGAACCGCTGCCTTGGCCTAACTCCCTCCTTTCTGAAAAGCAGAGCCAAGACATGGGGCTGCGTGTAGGTGGTTTGTTTTTGGAAGCGAACCCAAGTAACAGGGGTGGAGGGCTGGTCAGTATGGGTCCGGCTGGTTCACGGTTTCGTTGTAGAGTCAATTAATTTCTGATATAACCTGTAATTACTTAGCATGCACGTGATTATGCCAAATTGCTATCATATTCATGCAAACATAAGAGTTAATGGCAGCTCAGCTAAGTTTTGCATGTTTTAAGGAAAATTTTCTCTTTTTTTAAGAGACAGGAAGAGAGGGAGACAGAGAGGGAGAGAAACAATGATGTGTGAGAGAAACATTAATTGGTCGCCTCTCCGCACACCCCAGCCAGGTACCTGACCCACAATCCAGACATGTGCACTGACTGGAATCAAACCAGTGACCTTTTGGTTTGCAGGCCAGAGCTCAATCCACTGAGCCACACCAGCCAAAGCTTAGGGAAAATTTTCAAAAGCAACTTTTACAGGTTTGAAAATGCTGACAGTGAGTAAGTTGATGGTAAACAACCCTATCCAGTGAAATTTTCCAGGGGACTAGGTGCTATTTAAAAAGTCTATATATCAGCCAGGCCCAGAGGCTGTACTACTTTTATAACTGGCACCATTATTTACATTTCTAAACCACCCCTTGGACAAACAGCAATCGCTACTACTATTGCACCACCGTGTTAGTGGTGGGGGGCAGGGGTGCATTCACTTGTTTTCCTGGACACTCCTATTTCACAGAACCCTGCTCTGTGGCAGCCCCCTGGCAAAAGCTGGTTCCACACATACGCAGGTATAACAGTTGCTTGATTACCTATTTCTTCAGCCTTTTCCTCTGAGCCATTCATCCAGACATAGTTAAATAAGGGGCTCGAGGTTTCTGAGGTCTAAAAAAAACTCCAGCTGTCAGAAACAGATCTCTTCAGAGAAAGTGGCTCCATCAGCACCTCCATGGGTGCTATTGTTTCTCTGGTTTGGAGACTCAGTCTCTCAAAGTGACTCCAGGCCATCACGTCTCTTTCTTTCCCCTTTGCTGTCTGCCGTTGTGGTAATAGGGTGGAGCAAGTTGAGAAAGGTACTTTGAATGAGTTCTCTGTGGCTGCTGCAGCATTCAAAACCCAAGCCAGCTCAAGGATACAGCCCCAAGAGATGTGCTTTGGGCCACCAAGGCACCAGGAGCTGATGCCGCTGTGCTTAGTGTTGAACGGAGACTCACTTCCTCTCCCCTGAACCTCTGCACACTTAGAGCTTCCCCGGGCCACCCGCTTTGTGAAAGAATACTGCGTTTTGAGGTTAGTGATCTGGTTCTGTTTCCAACTGGCCAAGTGACCTCCCGAGACCTCAGTTTCCTCAGCTGTAAAGTGCGAGTGGAGGAATAGAGGGTCTTTCAGCTCCAAGATGTTATGATATAAAAATCTTGCCAAGACAAATATCTTAAGTTTGTTTTCTTGTATTTCCACACCACCCTCCTCTATACTTGACCTGCACATGGAAAATATCTGATGCCTCACCCTTCCACACCCTCACCAGACACTTAGAAAATCCGAATGTTTCTTTTATAAAAGAACTTGAGCCATATTTTCTACACGTTCGGCTCCCCTTTGCTGGTAACATCCCTGCCACCTTTTCAAATCTCAGAGGGTAAGCATTATATCAGAAACATAGCTGATTCTCTCCAGGTTCCTTCAGTCCGCTATCACATTTGGTGACTTCAGACATCTTCTTTTCTGTGGATCAGGTGATGGAGGCCACTCTACCAATGCATCTCTGATTTACCCTGAGGGGATTGGAAGTAGGATGTTTCTCATGGGGGGTGGATGTGTTTGGGGGATTCCTTTGTCTGTTCTGACCCAACAAAATTCCCCAACAGCCCCAGGGAAGAGTCATAAACCTACATTTTTATTTCCATATGTGTTCCATTCCTTTCCATTATTCATCTGCAGAAAGTTGTAAGGAGTCGTTTGGGGTATGATGATTAAAAGCAACTCTTCTTTTCCAATCTTTAAAAAAATTAAAAATCAAATCTTTAAGATACCTCACTCCATCTAGAATCCACTGAAGATACGACTTCGAATTGCCACGTCTGCCTGAAGACACAGAAAATCACAACTATGGGGACACCCGTTTAATGAGAAGGGTCCCTGGGCTAGTTTCCTCTGAGTCTGGTGCCCTTCGGGAAGCCTTGGGAAGGGCCCACTACTGAAAAGCCACTGATTTGCGAGCATGTCACTTACCATCTCCTGCTTCCCAGAGAGGTGCTACATTGCAGTGTAACAAGAGAGAGAAGGGGCAAAGGACTGAACTGTTGCTGGCATATCAGTTCTTTCTGTTAGTAAAACACTTGCCTGAGTCATTTTCTCTGGCACTGTAAAACAAACAAACTAATTAACTAACAAAAACCCTAAAGAACATGGCTGTGTACCCAACAGCAAACTTCTCTGATTGTCTGATATGGAGGCCTTTTCTCATCTCCACATGCATGATCCTCACACAAAAATGAAACAAACAAAAGAGCAAAAGCAAAGAACTTGAGTTGCATTTTTTTTGCTTGAAGTCTTTCTCTCACTTTTACTTTTCATGTTTCTTTGACCACAGATGTACCTTAGCCCTTCCTGACTTTGTGTTATTCTCCAAGATGGATTTTATTCTTTCCTTTCTAAAACATCCAGATGACCTTTGCTTTGGGCTTTTTCTAAATCACCATATGTTAGATAATTGTGCCCAGAGGAATTACTTTCAGAGTGGCCTAAACACAAAAGAAAAACACACAGCCAACTTTTTCTCTAGAGCAGTGCAAACATTTCCTTAAACCTAAGTGTCTCAAGAGGAAAATTGACAGAATAAACCTTTCACCCAGCAAGTCCACTCTGTGTAGTGCTTGTACTGAATCCTTCTTCTTGCATTTTTACATCCCTGATTTATCTACTGTTTTGCCAATAAAAGCAGTCATGTTCTTTGATTTAAGTTTTTTTACAATGGAAAAGTGGCCAGAGAAAATGACTCAATTGAGTGTTTTATTGACGGAAAGAACTGATATGCCAGCAGCAACCCAAGTCCTTTGCCCTTCTCTATCATGTTACACCGCAATATACCACCTCTCTGGGAAGTAGGAGATGGCAAGTGACATGCTAGCAAATCAATGGGTTTTCAGATGTTAGGTTTACTAACTTGCCAACCACAAAACATAAGGAGCTTTCAACATCGACAAGTGACATCTATTTATATAATTTAACAATTACAAAACAACTACCAAAAAGGGGGGATTCTCTTACCATGTTTTATAAGGTGTTGGCCGGGCCACCTTCTCTCTGAAGGCTTGGCCGGAGGCTCCTCCCTTGTCTCTCCCAGCTTCTGGTAGTTGCTGGCAACCCTTGCCACTCCTTGGCTTATAAACGCATCACTGCAACCTCTACCTCCATTGTCACATGGCCTCTTTCCTGTGTCTCCTCTCTTCTCAGAAGGACCGGTTGTATTAACCTGCCTGGCTGCTATAACAAAATATGATAACCTGGGCAGCTTAAACAACAGACATGTTTTTTTTCTCACAGCTCTGGCTCTGGAGAATAGAAGTTTAAGATAAAGGTGCTGGCTGATTGGAAAAACATGAATTTTAGGCTGTCACCATTTAACCAATTGCATCCCCCTAAGCAAATGATAATCTCTTCTGTGTTTAAATGGAATAAAAAATTTTAAATGTCTTTATGAAGTGTTCCAAAAAAGAAAAGCTCAGCGAATCTCCCGAGAATCCATCCCATTCAGTCATCCACCCCACTGGTTCTCAAAGTGTGACCTAAGGACCACTTGCCCCCATTCAGCTTCAGGCAGGGCTGATTAAAAATGCAGATGCTGGAGCTTCACCCCAGGTTCACCAAATCCGAACCACTAAGTGTATGGGCCAGGAACCTACATGTTACACAAGCTCCTGGGTGTTCTGTGCACACTAACATTTGAGAGCCACAGACCTACAGTGTGAGAAAATGCCTTATGTTCCCCATGGTGCTATTTGAATTCATTTCTTTTTGTTGTTGTTGTTCTTTTCAGGTGGAATAGAAAACAGCTGGTCAACAAATTTTGTTATACTTGAAGTCCATTATAAAGGTATTCCTCATTCCTTCCCCCGCCCCCTGACCAAACAATATAAATTCCTTAGTCTTGATAGGATGTATTTTTAGTCATTAATTCATTTACAAACTCTGTCATTTCCAGAATCATAGACAATACCTTTGGCCAGGGTGTAAGATACCACTGTTTCCTGTTTCATATTAGAAAAATCTGAAGCCTACAGAAGTCACACTGAATCATCCTAGTCAAGCTATTTCCAGCTATGCAAAAAAAAGGTACATACTTAAGTATTAAAAGTCTACAAGGTAGAGTCTACCTCTAATCCCTCCTTCCTTCCTGTCAGCCCTTTGTGTCAACTTTTAAGAGTGAGGAAACAAACCTAACAGCTCAGGGGCTTTGTGTATGCAGAGCCCAGTGGTGAGGCAACAGGGAGGCTGTGGAGGGGCGGAGACTGGAAAAAGGGAGGCACAGAGGGAAGACAGAAACCAACTTTCCAACTGAACTTGCTTTTTCAGTCTTGAGAACCAGTCATTTCTTTTTGAGCAACACAAAAATGACACCTGGTGAGAGCCGTACACAGGATTCTGATTCCATTCTAGCCGGAAGATTTGAAAAACCTTGAGCCAATAACTGCTACTTCTCAGCCTTGAATTTTGCTGTCACCCGAAACAGAACTCCATGCTGATCGTTCACTCATGTGTGCAAACCTCAGTCTACACCCCCTGAGGACTCCCAGTCTAGACATGGAAAACCAGAGTTACAGCACACACCAAACTGCTCCAGTTCCTGCGATTTTGAACCAGTCAATGAGCCAGGAAGACAAAGAGTTGTGTGGGCTGAGGTGTTGTTGAATCTTAAAACCAAAAGGTATCTTGTAAAAGCATCACATTATTTTATTAAATGCAGTGTGAACTGAGAAATTTTCTGGAAGACTTCTCCAGATGAAAGAAATGACTGTCCAAGTGAACCTCCATTTCCATCTCTATCACTGAAGCTGGGACTGTCCCAGAGTTGCATCTGCTCCTGGAAGTATTGGATATCGTGCTTCGATTACACAGCTTCTATTGCCAGGCCCGAGTCCTTGGAGCACCCCATTCCTTCTTGAAGATTCCATCTGGGCACAAGTAAAGCCCCTTTCTTTAGTTTCCCTTTTTGCAGCTAAGACAGGCTGGCATGATGGGAGAACGAAAAGAAAATATAAGCAACATAATAATAGGTTTACAAGGTATAGAGTTCTGGGTCAATGTTGACAGGAATGGAAGGACTAGTGCAATGCCTGAGATACCTTCCTTCCCAGCTTTCTGTGGGTCTGTCAGGAGGCCTCAGGCCATACCTGGTTCTCTAACCTCCAGAAGCCTGGCCCTCCTCACCAAACTGGAGCTTCTAAAAGACTAACCAACAGACCCTAGTCTCCCGAGTCAGGCACTGGGTTCACTGAGCTCTCACTCTTAGCAAAGGGAAGGGTCCTTTCTTCCTTGTTGCTCCCTTGCCCAACACAGTACCAGCCACATACTGGGGCTCGAGGTAATGTCTCCTGTATTAAAATTCAAATCTCCCCACTTAATTCTAGTTTTAGATCTGAGGGTCATGCTTTCCTCAAAGTGTTGAGATTTGATGATGGCTTCCTTACTAGGGTTTTTCTGCCCCACCCAATTCTGGAGCACTTTAGGGCCTTTCTCTCAGGCGTAGTTCCTTCTTCAGATACTGTACAACTCAACTGCAACACATGCACATAAAGCCGGAGTCCCCACACACCCCAAAACAGGAGTGACTCACGGACTGGCCTGCGATCAGCAGACCAACCTCGTCATTTGGAAAGGAGGAGGCTGAGGTCCAGAGAATGATTAGCAAGCAGCTTTCCCTGGCTCCCACAGCCTTTCAGTGGCAGGGGTGCGCCTGGAACCCAGATCACTGTATGCCCAGGTCTGTGTTTGTTTCCCCCAGGTCTTTTCATTGCTTTGCTCCCCTGCTCGTTGACTTCAGAGAAGCCGTGTGAGGCTGCTCTGGCCTGGGGCCCACGGGAAGTCCCAGTCTTCCTCCCCTGCCCCCAGAGTCCGATGGGCCTCGTGTTAGTTCCTAGATGCTGCACACTCCTTTGTATTCAACCACAATTCTTGCAGATTAAGATGTAAAAACAGATACTGCCCAAGCCTGGGATGACCTGTGCAGTTCCCTGGGCAATGAAAAAAGGTAGAGTTGTTTACTGTTGGGCCATAAATACAAGAAAGCACCTGTTGAAAGTAGCACTGTCTTATTCTTGTGTTTACTGTTTGGTTTGGGGTTTTTTGTTTATGTTTTGCTTCTTTTCCTCCATTGGACTACCCCCACCTTCCTGAATAAATGCAACAGGCCTTTTGCATGTCCGATCCCTAGGTTTTGAGCAGACGCTTGAGAAAAGTCAGTAACTGTGCCTGCTGAACTGAAATTAGTGCTTACCTCCTCAAAAGGACCAATAGCATTTAAGAATAACTCTGTTAATTAATCTGAGTCTAAAACTATTAATTAATCCTGTTAATGAATCTGACTCTAACATCCACCTCTTGGACCAAAACTGGGGGAGTTGGGGTGGGGGAAAAAGCAAAGAAAGAAGTTTTTAAAAATATAATCTCACTACCACTGTTACTATTTCTGAGTATTTCTTTTCTTTTTCCCCCTAACTACTCACACAGAACTATCCTATAGTTTCAGGAAAAGTGATGGTTAAAAAAGAATCAAAGTCTCAGGTCACACGTACTGGCAGAAGAAGAGGTCTGAACATCCAGGGACAGTTGACACTTAGAAACAAGAAAGGCTCCTTTTTAAACTTGGGAAAAGAGCCCTGCACGTGGTCTTCACGGCAGCATTGCGACTGGCACTTTTCAGTGGAAAACGTGATATTAATTAATTTGTTGGTCAGGATGCGAATGAGCGTTGGCCATGGCTCTGACTGCAGTCAGCGTCTGCTCTTCTGCTGAAGTGGAAAGTCCTTGTTTTAAGAATCAACAGCCCATCTGAAGGGGTGGTGGCAACCACAGCCTGAATACGGGAAATCACACTCAAAAAGGAAGCTCTAGGCTGGCAGAAGTGTGTTGACCTTTCATCCAGGTCATTTGGGTTTAATATGTTAACTTTGTAGTAAAAGCTTCTCCTTTGAGCTCAGGGTTCATAAAAAGTGTTGCTGGTTCTTGATGTTCCCAGCTGAGGATGGTAAGGAAAACAGAACCCTGAAAGCTCACATTGATGGAGGCAAAGACGGGGGGGGGGGGCAGCCCAGTGCCCCAGCTCCTCCCCAACCTGACAGAACTGAACGGCTATTCACAGCTGCTGGAGCACATCCAAGCTGTGAGTGTAAATGTACTTGTATCATCTTTGCAGAGAGGAACTGTGTAGTCCCTAGTGCTTCCTGGTTGATTTGGAGCGACTGTTTATTTGTTTAGTCCTGTAATGACATTATCCACAGGGCCAGAGCCACACAGGGAGGCTGAGGAATTCCTACAGGAGGGAGGCTGTGTGTGTTTATTGCCCTGTCAGCCCTTTACGACAAAAGACAAAAGTTGCTATAATTGGTGTGTTCCCACACACATGATCCATATGGACAATATCGAGTGTAGGTGCTGATGAAGAAAAAAATAAAGGATTACCAGAAATCAAGATGCCAGCTGCCCTGTGAGAAAGGCAGAGAAATGCTCTCACAGTGAGCCTCTGATTAAACACCGCGGCTCCAGAGCTGGAAGGAATTCTGAGATGTTATCCATCACCAGAGGAAAAAAAGAACCACCGGCAAATGACTGACTTGGGCCCTGTGTTGCCTTAGACCTTGAACCTAATTTTTTTCCATCTATGCTCAGCAATTTCTGTTGCTTTAACAGGTTTCCCACAGCAATGCCTATTTGGAGGGACCTTGATTTCCCTTTTCCTCAGCATATGTGTTTGCAGCTCGATTTCAATGCAGTTCCTGGCTGCGGGCATATAGCCAGCTCCAATTCTAGTTCATCTTCCCAGTGTCAGACTGAACCCCCTGATATGTGCGGCCAGTTAGTTCCTGATTGTTTTTTCTAGAAGCCTGCAGTTCTGAAAGTGTTCTACCTCAGGAACGTGCCTTTCATCCAAGAAACACACTACTTGAAGGAAAGGGCAAAATGAATCAGCAGAGTCAGCCTGTCACTCTGGCTGGTAAGCAGGGATGTGCTGAGGGACCGTGGTGCCTAGCCCTGGGCATGGGCCCATGTGGCTGTCACACAGATGCTGCCATCGCACAGTTTGATCGGTGCCCCCTGACTGTCTCACGCAGTTTGTTGATGCCAAGACAGCAAAAGGCACTGCCGAGAGGGCTGACTGGAAAATAAATGCGAATGGGACGGACATCTGCCACGGGCCTTGGGAAGCGACACTCACAGACACGCTCGAACCACCCCAGCAAAGTAATGCTGCACTGCTAGCAGCCAGGCAGGAAGGGTGGGTGCAGCGGGTAACCGCCCTCAGCCTGGGCTCATTTTGAGTAATGGGATCATGGGTAGCAGTGGCCCCAGAAAATTGTCATTTGCGGTTCCCAAACAATGGAGACATCTCATGACCAACAAGAAGGCAGGCATGTACAGAACCGTCTCCATCTCGCTGGTAGCAGGGTGCAGTAAAGTAGCCCCGTCCCCTGGGACAGACGGCGCCGCCGATCTCTGTCTGGTGGAAGCCAAACCATGTGTACAGGACCATGCCATCCAGACTGGAACAAGAGAAAATAACGCTGAACAGTGAACCGTAAGTCCGGTAGTAATCCTCGGTGCCCTGGTATGATGACAAGGCAGAGGCTGCTGCGAGGAGGATTTAGCCTCAGGCTGGAGCCAGTCTCTGAGTTCGCCTTTTCAGCTCCTGTAAGAAGGAAAGAAAACCTAGAAGAATTGCCTCGCTTTGCCTACTGGGTGTGAGTGGAAGGCAAGGATGGGAGGTGAGGGAATAAACTTGCCCTAGAACAACTCAATCAACCATATTAAACAGAGGGGCTGTTAGAAAAGCAAAATATAGACAGTGCGTGTATTTTTTAACGACCAGGACTAAGGTGCCCTGTGCAAACATAAACAGATCCTGCCTGCGGAGGGTTAGAAATCCTCCAATCATGGAGTTTGGGTTCCCTGCCACCCCCTCCGCAGGGTGCCTGGCCCTGCCAAAAATCATTTACAAATAAAGAGCTCTCAGAAATGTGCCCTACCGTTGGCCAAAGAGGAGAACCTCTTTTCCAATAAGTATCTGGCCGGGAAGGGGGAGGGGAGCCAAGGGTAACAAAGGGGGCTAGCGGCCTGGGTTTGTTTGGATTGCCCGGCCGGCGCAGAAGCGGCCGGGCCCAGCTGACCACGGGTACAGATAGGTTAATTTCCACATGGAGCTGCAGAAACCCTATCCGCGGGTTGCGAAGCGTGGGTCAGCCAAGGCATGTTAATCTGTTTAGCATGTGCGCCGCGCGGAGGAGCCAGACCACCGGGGCGCAGGAGGCGCGGCCGCAGCCTCACTGCTCCGTAGAGTTAATAAAGAGCTTAAGGCAAGTAAGTGTAGCGGGACCGCGGCATCTCGGAGCCGGCGGCGCCCGCGGACCCCGGGGAGAGCGAGTCGGCCTGCCGCCGGCCCCTGGCGCCCCTCAGGCCCCGGGCTCCGCGCACCCTAGAAAGCGCAGCGACGCCCGGCCCGGCTGAGGCTGGGCCCACAGCGGCGCGGGTAGGGCCGGAGAACCACTCGCCTGGGAGTTGGGGGTGGGGCCCTTCTCCACGCTCGCGCCGTGGGGGAGCGGGGGAGCGAGGGGTTAGTCATTTAGAACATTTTTAACTAATCAAAATATTTGCTGATGAGTATTTATTTTTACAAGAACTCGGTTTGGCTGGAGACTTCCCGAGCAACAATATGGGCTGCCGTATTAGGTTTGTGACGGAGCCAAGTGCGGTTAGGCTTATTGAAGCTCCGCGCAGAGAGCACTCGCCCCGGAGATGTTTCTCTGCCCTGGGAGGAAGGTTTCCCAAGACCATCTCTCTGCAGATGGTGCTTAGAGCACAACCACATGTCCCTCAAAGCACGAGAAGCTTCATGTGTTGTGTTGGGGCTGAATGAAAAGGGGAACTGACGCCCTTTCCTATCCAAGCAACAAAAGGGAAGAGCAGAAAATGTCCCATATTCTTGAGCAAGTAAAGCCAAAGTGCAGAGTTGGGAGTGAACACACGAACAACAAACTGGATTAATACAACACAACAACATCTCTGATACATTCCTCCAAGGTGCGGATCTTTCCCTTCCTCTTTTGTCTTTCTTCCTGTCAATATTCAAGGAAGACTCGCTTTTAACTTCACTGAAACCAGTTGGTGAGTCTAGTCCGCAGTGATTAAACAACTACTTCGTTCAAGTGATTGCAAGGCCACTGGCCAGTGTCTAGGAAAACCCACGTAAGACTAAGTCAAGTTGGAAAACGGACAAATGAGGGTTCACAGTAAACAACCTTGGATTGTGAAGATATCTGCAAACATACTGGACTCCAATTTTTTAGATGCTGTTGACTAAAGACTGGATTAAAATCTAATTCATAGCAGTAACAGTCACTAAAAAAATGGGTTGCTGTGGAATGAACTCCTGGTGGTTAACCTGGAACAATTTAACAATCAGTCGAGAAGTACTTCCTCAAGAGAACCCCTCAGAGGCTCTGTGTTGGGAGAGGGGAATCTGGGCGTGGGTGCTGCTGGAGCTGGCAGGCAGAGCATCGCTGCCCAGGAGTCCTGCAGAAAGTGCAAATGAGCACATATATATAGGGAGTATATATATATAATATATGGAGGGGGCTCAGAGAAGCAGAACATAAATTTGCTAACATAAAAAGAAGACTTCCTCAAGTGCATAAAAAGAAGCCCCACCAAGTGCAAGAGGAGGCAGAACTGGCTTAAGCATATATAGAAGAAAAATATCTAAAGTGTTCTAGAAATCCAAAGCTCAATATTGCTTGGCAGTGCAGCCTGGTCACGTTCAAAAGCAAACATAATATGAGGATGAAGAAAGTAAAGTCAACTGTTAGGAACCATGGACCCACTTCTCCCTTTATTCAGTATTAGAGCTTTTTATTCAGTTTGGGGAGCCACAGCGTGAGATATTTTGAGAATTAAAACAGTCTTCCTTCTTTCCTGTACTTCCTCATGTGTTTGGTTTATATTGGTCATTCAGTGTCTTGATTGTAATGACTTAATGACAGTTGCCACCTGTCTCATTTTGGCTCCAATGCTCCCCCAAATCAAAATTAAATTATCCATGTCTCTGTGAAGTGTGAAAAGAGCTTGTGGCTTCTTTTGATCAAAGAGATGCATGGCCCTGAATTTAAAACAGAAAAGGAAAGACAGCACTAATAAAAATGGCCTGCACTTCATATTGTTTTGAAGCTGGTTGGCAGAGGCGAAGGGACTAAGGAGAGCAGAAGTTTCAGAGAGCCAAACAAAATCATAGCTGAGGAATTTAAATTCTTTGGCCTCAAAGAAGAGAATCAATTTCAGTATTTCCAACCCAAGTTTCCTCTACTCAGTGACTCCAGCCAAAAGAGGACACTTTGCTTCTGCCAGTCAAGAGGAAGACATCACCAAATTACCTGGACATCTAGGAAATCAAAAAGCCTGCCAGTCATGTTCCCATGCCTGAGCGGAGGGGTCTGATGACCCCTCACCCCCGCGAGTTCCTCAGTCACTCTCAGAATGCTGTAACAAATACTGTAGCCTGGGGTGGCTTAAGTAAATGACAGACATTTGTTTCTCACAGTTCTAGAGTCTGGGAAGTCCAAGACCAAGGTGTCGGCAGATTCAGTTCTTGGTGAGGGCCCCTTGCTGGCTTGCAGACACAACTCTGTGTCTTCACAGGAACAAAGAGAAGTGAGCTCCTGTCTCTCCCTCTTCTAAGGACACTAAACCATCACAGGGGAATTGGGGGCGGGGCATCCTCATGAACTCATCTAAAGCCAATTATCTTCCTGAAGCCCCACCTCCAAATACCATGGGGGTTTGGGGCTTCAACATATGAATTTGAGGTGGGGGGAGACAAACATTCAGTCCACAACAGGGAGGCACATAGCATGCAATGCTGCTGAGCTGATGGACTGGGGGCGCTGGGACACACATCCCACCCCACCATCAAGGCACAGACCAAGACCCTGCAAAGGGTTCACCTCCCCCTTTAAGCCTTTCTCTGTCTTCCTTTTTTGAAACACTTATCCCTCTATTAAAAATTTTGCCGTCCTTAATAATCTTAAATTACTTCGGATTACTTACATTCTGTGGCCCCAAATCAAATTTTATATCAATAAAAATGGTGATATGATGATCACAGCAGCTGCTGATGATTTGATCTGTCTCACGTGCCAGTGCTTTGCATGCATCATATTATATAATTTTCACAACAAACATGTGAGATAGGTATTATTAGGGCCCTTTTACAAATAAGAAAATGGAGGCTCAGAAGGGTTAAGCAGCTTATTCACCAGGTTAATTAGTGGTGGTGCTGGGGCTCAAACCATTGGCCTCTGGAGCCTGACTTCTAACCAATGCACTGTCACGTATCAGCCTTCTTGTGCACACCATGAGCCCCCTAAATTCTGTAGAGAATATGTTAAAGTTTATTTCAATGCCCCTGGGATCAAAGAAAGCCTAAAATGTTGAGTACCTATCCTTTATGGGGCAGAAAAATTATATTTCCAGTTTCTACAATGTATTAATGCTTATCTCCTCCCCCCTTAGTTTAAAAGTTTTAAATCACTTTAAATCACTTAGTTTAATCACTTTTTCCCTCACTTATAACTAAATTCTGTTTTGCACCTTCTCCAAGCCTCTGCGTTTCCACTGGTTGCAATGAGTGATTGATAGCTTTAATTTTTAGATGCATTAAACATCAAAGTGGTGGGAAAATTTATTTATCCCATTTGTTGTTCTAAAAATAATCTGAGATTGATGAGATATAGGGAAAAATCAGACTCACATGAAACTGAGTTTCCTAGGGCCCCCAAGGGGCAGGAAAAGAACCCCAAACTTGCTGAAGAGCTCCAAGCGGAGGGAGTGCAGAAACCCAGTTAAAATGCCCGATGGGCCTTGGAATGGCCTCCTGTGTTGACAATCTTTGGGCTAAGAGTTTGACACCCATCAATCAGAGAAAAAAGAACAGGGCAAGGAGTCTTGATTAGCTCACGGGTCTCATGCCTACAAATTGAAGCCAGCAATGCTGATGGCTTCTCTTCTAAGTAAGTGTGCTATCCAGTTGAGGGCAAGTCTGGGGAAGCACCTTGGGTGCCCTTGAGGAGAGCACCACGGAAAAGTTCCTTTCTAACATGACGTTGCCTCACTCCACCACCAGAAAGTATTCCCTTCCAAATAACGTGATCGATGAGCTAAATAGCTTTTAAATCATGACGGATGCACGTTTCATAGAGAAGCCATTTGTCTGGGGTTCCCAACGAAATGGAGCATCCATCCCCCAGAATTCCTCAAACACCAGGTGCCCTTATATGGGCCAGACTTGCCTGGAAAGGAGAACAGAGCGGCTTGACTTCTGAATCCCCCAGTGTTCACATTCCGAAAGTGTCCCATTAAATGAGTCCAAGCAGTCGCTTCTGAAATCATAAATTCCAAGAGACAATGAAAGTTACAATCACAAGGGGTAACAGAAGCCAAACACATTAGGAACATGTTCCTTGAGCAAAGAGCATAATTCCGGACACGCGGGAACACATGGTTTGCCTCAAACATGTTTCACTTTGTCATCGCACTGAGCGCACAGTATTTCTCTTTGGGTGCAAGAGTGATTGATTTCGTTGGGAGAATTGTTTGTAAGAACATGAAAGTTGCCAAAGCAAACACATTGGAGGGAAGTGTGGAGAAGGGGAGGAAGAGTATTTGGAGTAGATCTGGGTTTGGGAAGTTCACGCAGAGGTGAGACAGTGAGATGTAGAACAAATAAAAACATTCTGCACACTTCATCTACATAAATTATGTTCGGAAATTCACTCTGCGAGACATTCGCTGTGCAGCTTCAACGCTCCCTAGCGCGCCTCCAGAATGTGGGCGCTCAGCCAGTTCCTAAGTGAATGATTTGTGACTTTTCCTCCACATAAATTAACCTATTAATATTTAGATCATCCTGATTGTAATCCACAAAAGTCATGTAGTCACTGAAAAAACCTATAATCTATTTGTCTTTTATAATAGAGTTCTATTACTGACTCACATTAAAATAGATTGTCTTGAGACATGTTGACAAAGTAGAAAACATTAAGAGTATATTTCCTTTGATCGGTGTCTCTCCCATGAAAAAGGGAAAACTAAAAAGCTGCCTAAATAACACACAGCAGCATTTACCATTATGCGTTTGAAAGGTTCCTTTTGGTCATTTACTTTACATGTAAAGTTATGTTCGAGATGAGAATTTTTTTAGCTCTTATCTGCTTATAGATATCAGCTTCTAAGAGATGTCAATTTGTTATAAACTACTCATGACACTTAGATGCTTAAGTAGGCGGTAACCTCACAAACTAACAGATGGAATTTTTGTTTATTCCAACAGCATTTTGTTTTTCATATAGCTATTCTTAGATAAGAAAAGAACTTGTGAGAATTAACAGTAGACTATCCAGATAAACATTCTCACTGCAAAATGACACTCTAAGTACAAAATAAATAATTTAAACCCAGAAAATAGAGACTTTTGAGCAGACTGAGTACAGTACCAGTGTAGCTCTGTATATAGGAAGGTTCTCGTCGCTCGTACTAAGGCACGGTCTCTTTCAGCTTCCATCTCTTGCCTTGCCACCCAGCTAGTGCCTCATGAAATGGGAGGAGGTAGATCGCTTGTATTAGTTATCTGCTGCTGCAGAACAAATTACCCCTAAACACGGCAGTTTAAGACAACAGCATCTACCATCTCACAGCTGCTATGGGTCAGGAGCCTGGGCTCACCTTAGCTGGCTCCTCTAGCTCTGGCCTCTCACATGCATGCAGTCATCTCGAGGCTTCACTGGGAAGGAATCTCTCCCCATCTCACTCACGTGGTTGTTGGCAGGATTCACTTCCTCACAACTGGTGGACTGAGGGTTGTTGTCCAAAGGCCTCCCCAGGTTCCTTCCCATGTGGGTTTCTCCAATGAGCATCTCATCACATACCAACTGGCTTATCAGAACAAGCATGCGCAGGTGGGCAAGATAATGGTTTTTAATAACAATCATAAAGCAGGAGACAGCTTACAGCGGTACTTCATATGGCATATCCAGAAGACTCTGTCACTCGGATTTAAGTTTTTCCACCTAGGGGACCTTATTCACCTAACTCCAAAGACTGGTATTTTGTAGGTTTGGGAATCAAATGGAACTACAATAGATCATATGAACAAAGCTTCAAAACAGCTAATCAACAGTAAAAAAAAAAGAAAAGAAAAAAAAGGCACTTAGTTGTCTGAATACCAGACTTGTTCAAATATCTTGATTCTGTAAATGGGTTCTCCTTCAATTCTGTATTTGCTCTCAAAAACGGGAGGCCACAGGTATACTCATGAAGTGTGAGGTGGCAGGAAAGCTAATTCTATGTACTAAGTTCTTCTGGTAGGAACAAAAATCTCAGGCGAGGTAGCACTGCAGCATGGGATGCTGTGGCAAACTCTCTACTCCTCTCCAACTATGTCTTTTTCGTCTCTATCATCTGTGGGAGGGCTTCATGGCATCGCAGTAAGTTAATCTGCAGCATACATTGGGCAATGGGGAGATTGACGTAAAAGAGACCCAATGGGAAAAAACCTATTTGAATGGTACAGGCTCAGGGTAATAGGGCCCTAACCTCTGATTATAGCAGTGGGAATGGAGAAGGGAGAAAAGACAGATTTTTGCAGAGAAAGAATTGACCAGACTTGGTACATGGCTGGATGTGACAATTAATGTGATAAAGAAAAGATGATTCTAAAAGTGTTAAACCTGGGTTAATAGCAAAATGGAGAACTATGGATAGAAGTAAAGCAGTCAAGAGGGGAAGCTAATTAAGGAACGATGATTCTTTCAAAAACAAAATAGTGAAGGTATTGGAAATTTAGGACTAGAGTTTGGGGAAGATGCTGGGGATGAGACCTGGTTAGCACCTGAGTGAGGGAAGGCTAGACCCGAGGGCTGCGAGTGCCACCCGTGTGCCTCCTCAGATGTGTGCTCCCACTGCCCAGTCTGCCACCTTCCTCACTCTCCCCAGCTGGTCCCGGCTGGTAGTCTTGCCCTCGGTCCCTAATCCCCTCTATTCCACCCTTTATCAGGATGGGAATGAACAGGTCATTGATTACTAACACCTGTCTGTAAAATCATTCTTCCTCTTCTTTCTCCTTTTCCTCCCTTATCTTCCCAAAATTACATATTCCCATTTGGCATCAATAAAAGAGAAATACGCTGGAAGAGTTAAACATACGTAAACAGTTAATCACATAACTCACCCTTTTTCTGATATTTACATCCGAAATGGTTTTGGTACTGCCAAAGAAACCTCCGATTCTGGTGATCACAATAGGAGGGTCTGTTGATTGCTTTACACGCTTCGTTTGACTCAGTGTGATGAGGTTCCTGTACCAGGGTGTCCAGCCTGTGGCACATGGGCCTCATGTGGCCCGGAATGGCTATGAATGCAGCCCGACACAAATTGTAAATTTACTTAAAACCTTTCTTTTGCTCATCAGTTTTTGTTAGTGTTTGCGTATTTACTGTGTGGTCCAAGACAACTCTTCTTCTTCCAGTGTGGCCCAGAGATGCCAAAAGTTTGGACTGCATATTCATTTCCTGCTCACTGAAATGATTCTGCTCTCTCATGCTGCTATTTTTTATATATTCCATTTCCAAGTATGATTTATCTTCCTTCCAGGCTCACCTCAAACATTACCTCCTCTGCAAAGTCTTCCCTGACCCTCCCAGACATAACTATTTCTTTCTCTGGGATCTTGTATTAGTCAGTTTGTCCTTCAATTGAAGCACATCATATAATATTTTAAGTAGTATTTACATCTTCCTCCCTTACACCCAACTAGACATCTCATTGTTCTCTGTATGTACAGCATATCACACCATGCCTGAGATATAATAGGAGCTCACTACATGCAAGATGAATTAACGAATGAATGATCAAGTGTAGGCCCTTGGTTTCCCTTGAATATATATTTTAGTTACAATATCAATATTTTACTCTGATCTTTATTTGTATTTTCTCCAACCTATGCTATTTTATGCCTATAGTGCCATATAGACCAAAGAATCTGGTAACAAATTCCCAAGTTCTGACACTTTTATCATATTTCATAAGAAGCGATTTTAGTTATTAATTTTTCATGTATTTTACTGAAGTTTTTAATAAAAATGTTTCCAATTTTTTTCAAAAATTTCTGTTGAAATTGAGCAAAGTAATATGTCATAAGTTGCTTTACTTTTAAAACAATTACAACTGTTTTCAGGAAATCAAAAGGTGAACAGAAAATTTAAGCTAATTACCAGAGATTTTCCTATAACAAAACTAGATTTTTGTCAGATACCCATGATCTGATTCTTCTGCTCAAGTCTCAGATTCTGTGTGGTCCCTTCTAGCTTCTTCAAATGCATGGGAGCCCATCTACATGAACGGGTACATGAATGAATGGGTGGGATAAAAGAAGTTAGTCTCTCCACATATAAATCTCCAAAAATAATAGGATATGTGTTTGTAAAAGTAGTAAACCACTAATAATATTTAGAACTCCACAATTCCTAGTGGAAATAAAATAATGAAGTAATAAAACGTCCGAGGAAAGAAACAAGCACCGTGGTTAAAACACTGGCACCAGGCCTCCGTCACTCAGCGTTTGGGCTGCTTACGGCAGGAATTCAGGTCATTTCTATGTCAGGACCTACTTACAGACTGGAGGCCCAATCGCAGGGTAGGGTCTGTGTGAAGCCCCTGCTGCAGTTGCGCCAACCATTGATCATGAGGGCTGAACACATTCATCGTCAATGGAGATTTTTTAATGACTTAAACTAATGCTGGTACTGGTTGAGTCATCCTATTCTTTGGTGGAGTGGGAGAGTTACAACCATGTCTAGAGTTAAACATTTCATTTATAATAGTTCAAAATTGCAAAACAGGTGAGGGAATGTGTAGAGCTTTGCTTAGAAAGAGATTAATAAGTGCTACCCTTTGGGACACTCAGTACCTTGCTGAGTATACTATTTGCCAAATAAGATTCACATTTCCAAGAAACAAACTAGAAATGAGGTACATTTTTAAACCTTCATCAGAACTTATGCTTGCAAGCGAGCGTTTCCTTCTAAGCAGTCACGCTGGGAGGCCACTGCCATAGCAGTGATGCTGTCCTTCCCAGGAATATTCTGAGAACTCTCCCTCAGTGACCAGTTTACACAAGGTGATAAAGGGGCACTTTGGCTTTGTGAAAAAACTGTTTTCTCTAATTTGGTCATCTGCTTTACTCACAGTATTGACTCTCAGGCACATTTGGCTAAGTGAAATCCACCCTCAAATAATAATAAAGTTTTTCAAATGAAAGGGCACATTTTTTTATGTTCCAAATTTTTTCAGCATTGGACATATTAATAGAAAAATACAAATACAAAGGATAAGTCTTTTAAACGCTGTTTATAAAACGCCTGTTGCAAGGGCAGGGCTAAATCCATTGCTGTCATTAATCATGAGAAATCGACCCATGAAGGGCCTTGTAGTCAGCAGACTTCTATCAATGAGACACTCACTGAAGGACCTTTTACGTTTTTAAAACTTTTTATTTTGAAATAATTGTAGACTCACAGGAAGTTGCGAAAGTTGTACACAGAGATCCACGCACCCTTCCACTAATGGTGACGTCTTATACACCTGCAGTACAACATCAAAACCAGGAGAGTGGCATCGTGTGACTCTGTTACCTAGGGCATAGCTTAGAAGAAGACTTGTTCGTGCTTCGCCAGTTTTACATGTATTTGTTTGTGTGTGTGTGTGTGTAGTTCTATGTAATTCGATCCCATGTATAGATTTTCGTAGCCACAATAGTCAAGGCACAGAACTCTTCTATCACAAGGCACGCCTTCCTGCTACCCTTTCACATATGGACCCTCCCCCCTTTCCCACAGCAACTGCCAATCCGTTTCCTTCTCTACAGTTTTATTTCAAGAATTCATAGAAATAGAATTATCCAGTATATAGCCTTTCGGTGTTGACTTTTTCACTAAGCATAATGCCTTTGAAATGCAGTTTGCTGCACGTACCCATAGCTTACTCCTTTCTATTGCTGAGTAGTATTCCATCGTATAAACATGCCAGAGTTTCACCCAGGGAAGGACAGGTAGGTTATTTCCTTTTCCCACCATTACCCATAAAGCTGCTATGGACATTTATGTACAGGTTTTTCTGTGAATATACATTTTCATTTATCTGGGACAAATGCCCTAGAGTGTGGTTGCTGGGCTGTATGGTTAGTGCCTATTTAGTTTGGTAAGTAACCAACAAACTATTTTTCAGAATGACTATACCATTTTACATTCACACCATGAGAGACCCAGTTTCTCTGCATCCTTGCCAGCATTTGGCATATGGCCACTTTTATTTTAGATATTCTAATAGGTATGCAGTTTTTCAATTTTTCAGTAAATTTTACATTTTTCAGTAAATTTTAAAATTTTAAATAATTAATTTATATGACTGGTGCTGTGATAATTCAGTAGGAATGACTTTTTGTGTTCACAATGTCTTCCTGAGTATGGACTCCAAGACATATTTATTATATTAATTTTTAGATCTAGGATTATAAAAAAGTTTTGTTCTCTACGGCAAATTTACCAATGTCCAGTAACAAGCCATCAAAACCTCACTTCAACTGGTCTCATAAATGTTCCCATGGCACAAACATGCCCATGCCTAAAAATGCTCTTTCCTGGGGGAAGAACCAAGCCCTGCTGGTGCATTCTCAGTTTCAGTTGGCGTAGGAGGAGACTGATGATGGGCTGCACTGGTTGTCTCTGGTGGGCCCCACAGCGTAAACTCATGAGCGAGCTGGCTTTGTGGCTGATTGCTGGGGATACCAGGAGGGAGCAGAACACCCATAATTCTGCAGCTTTTCTCTTTTCCACATCAGCTGGCCTGTACGATGACCCACAGATGGGACAATGTACAGGCTGCTAGGTTAGTTGCAAATGCTTTCCTTTAAACGGGATTCAAAGCACACTTGACAGGCTGTTGCATCAAGTACTTGCAGATCTGAGGTAGAACAAACTGGATGCAATTTACTCCCCCCCCCCTCGAGTTCATGCCATTCTTTGTGAAGAGGCCCAAAGTACTTACTACTAGTATTAGGGGCTGAAATGGCAAATAGAAAATAGAATCCAATTACAAAGGTAGCTTGTGGCTTCTGCTCTCCTTACATTTACCCACAATTACATCTTGAAAATGATGTACCTAATAGTTGCTATGGTAAAATATTACATCATATTTATTTACCTATTTGTAATCATAAAGGTACCTCTGCTGTTGGATAATGATGTGGTTTGGGGGGTGGAGTTTTGAGAGAAAGGAGTATTTGTTTTTAATTTAATTTTGTTTGTTTTAAACTTCAGAGTAAGGTAAAGCTTTCCAGTGTCTTCCTATCCTTCTTAACCTATAGAAATTGACTTACCATTTATATTGTCTTATAAATAGGAGTTTGGACAAATGAATTTCCAAGACATACTGATGAATTAAAAGAAACAAATGACTGTATGATTCCATTTATATGAAGTCCAAGGGCATTAAAAATAATCCGTGGTGACAGAAATGAGAATAGTAGTTGGCGCTGGGGTGGTGTTGACTAGAAGGGACGTGGAGTTTTCTGAGGTGTTCGAACTGTTCAACGACTTGATCCAAGAAAGGGTGTACAGGTATATACATATGTATAGTTCATCCAGTTGCGTGCATAGGAGCTGAGCACCTTACTATGTTATTCTTTAATTAATATTTAAATTAGCAACTCAAATGAGAAATAAGAGGTTTGATAATAAAAATCACAGAACAAATTTTGGTTTTTCACTACGAAGTTTCCAGGATTTTTTTAATTTTGAAAATTATAATTTTCCCCAATGCAAATGAACACTCTCATTTCTTCCCTCTGTTCTGCCCCATCTCAGCTTCTTAGATTTATGTCGCAATGCCATGCCTATTATAACTGTTAAATTAAAATATTGTGAAGCAGGGTGTGGAAACAATAAAATTCAAAGATTGGTTTAGGACTTTTAAAATTCCATGATACTTTTCACTCACATGACATCTTTCATTACTTTTTTTTTTTTTGAAGTTTGGATCCTAGGAATTTTGCATACTGTGAGTCGACATTTAGTTAATAGCATCTTTTGCTGAGGTTCCATTTCTAAATTAACAAGATCAAGAACAGTGACCTGATGATATTTCTTTGTACATTTGGCTCTTTTCCAAAAAGAGGGATGAGGACAAGAAAAAAAATTAGAAAAAGAGGAGATCAAACCCTTAGTCACTTTTGAGAGGAAAATGTGTTTCAAATTTTTGTAAAAATATCAGATACCACCCTGTTACCAAGAAAAGGAACAAACAACCCCACACACATACACAAAATGAACAAACGATCCCACACACACACACAAAATCTGTAGTTGCGATATGTCTGCTGTCTCTCACCTCTGTCTCTTGCTTCCCTAATGTCTAGTGTCTTGGTTTCCTCCTACTAAGTCAAGAAAAAGATGAAATCTACCTATTTCTACACACCCACAATGGAGACAATAAAATCAACGACTTCCTTCAGGAACTGAACCAAGTCAGGTTTAACTTAAGACATATTTGGGGATGGACTAAGAGGGAAGGAAAAAGGCTGAGGAGGATAGTAAGGATTTATCTCTAGACACACAGTAGGTGCTCAATACACATTTCTTTAAAAGTAGTGACAAAAAGCACAATTTTTTTACAGCAAAGTGTGGTACCCAAACAGAGGTCACCTAAGACTGCCATTCCCGGATGCTTGCCTTGGAAATTCCATGTTTTAAAAGGGGGGGGGGGTGGAGGGTTTAATACCAAGCTACACATAGACAATGTGAGAAATACCGACGAAGCAGATGGGAAAAAATTATGAGGCCTACCGAATGCGAAGGGGCGCTTTCCAAGGTGGGAAGAGGACACTGGGAGCCCCTTTCCGCTCGGCCGCCCCCCAACCTCCCCGCCGTGCTGCGAGTCCTAACGCTGCTGGCTTGGCTTTCCGCCGGGAGCAGAGCGAAGGGTCTGCGGACGGTGTGGGAAGGGAGGGCCCGGCAACAGGTGGGGAGGCGGCGGACTTTTGTCCGGGGGAGGAAATCGGCTGCGCCGCGAGGGCGGAAAGCAGTCGCGCTGAAGACTTGAGTCTGCGGGGTCCTGGCGTCCTCGCCATCGCCCCGGGCTCCTCTAATTAGAGAAGGGATGCGGGGTGGCACTAGTTCCCAAACGTTTTAATCGAGCCTCTTTTCAATGGCCAGGGATAAATGTAGCCACTGTTACTCTGTGCTGAATGAGTCGCAAAAAAGCCCCGCCCGGCCCCCAGAGTGGCCATTCAGGCCTCTTTTCATGCCTCTGAGAGTTTCGGTCCCGGGCCTAGCGACACTCCAGAGCGCTCCTAATTAGTCTAATTAGAAGGGTGGATTGATAGATGGAAAGAAGACAGAGTGGGTTGGGAAGATGCTCAATGCTGCCAATCTCGGCTGGGTTGCCGCTTATTCTCTCCGAAAAGAAAAGGCCGCGAAGGAGTGGAGCCGGAGCCCACCCGCCCGCTCCGAGGCGCCGCTCCGGCCGGATTCGCGGCCTGGGCGGTCGCTGACCCCGCGCTTCCCGCCCACAGCGGAGACCTGGCCGCGGGCACCTCCCGCTTCTCCGGGGAGCGTCTCCGAGGTGGAAGGCCTCCCGCGCGGGCCCGTCTCCCCGCCTCGCCCGGCCCCGTGGCCGGGTCCTCTCTTTGAAAACCTTGCGGGGGCGCGGCCCGGACGGCACCGGAGCGGAAAGATCGGTGCGGGGCTGAGTGTCCGGCCACGCCACGTGGTCACTCCCTGCGACCTCCTTGCCCCTGGCTTTGCTTGCTGTCAGCGCAGTTCCTCATCCCAATGAAGTCAAAACCCCCAAGAAGGAAAAAAACTTTGCTTTGGGGAGGAGGCCTTAGCTGCGTGCGGCCTCGGGTGTCGGGCCTGAGAGGTCCCAGTGCCCTGGGCAGGCCCCCGCCCACGCCACCGCCACGGCCCCGGGACTTCGGGCGCGCTCGGCGGCCGCGCGCCGGGTCCTCGCGCGCAGAGAGGCCGGGCCGGGCGGCGCATTCCAGCCCCGGCCGCCGCCCGCGGGAGGCGGGGAAGGGATCAGCGCGGGTGGCTTCAAGAACACTGAACCTTTAATTGGGCTATAAATCAGACAGGGGAGTGCGGTGGAGTTTGTGCAGGTGTAAAAACAGAGGGGAAAGCCCAGGCTGAGCAGCCAAAGCGCCCGGCAGGTCAGAACCTCCAGCAACTAACATCTTGATAAGTCCGCTGACAACAAAATAAACAGTGCAGAGGGTCGGGGGAGGCGGGAGCGCGGTCCCCCGCGGCCGGCGCAGCGACACGGTGGCTGTCCAGGAGAAGGCAGGCCTCTCTCAGCTTTTTGTTTGGGGCTTTGGGGGGGGGGGCGGGGTAGATAGAAAGGAGAAGCAACATTCTATCTCCCTTTTCTCCCTCTTGCATCCTGGGGAGCAGGGGACTGTCAGACCGCGAAGGTTTAGGAAGTGCACGCTGCCTCGCCGCCCCTGCGACGTCCGGGCGCCGGAGCTGTTGGCGACCCTGGGCCAGGCCGTTGACGCCGGACGCTTGGCCCTCGGCGAGTGAGGATCGGTGGGGTCCCTACACCCCACCCCCCGCCCCAGACGTAGTACCACCGACAGACAGACCAAGGGCTCCTGCTTCATTTTAGGGGCTGACGTTGGAAAAACATTGCTGCGCCCCTGGCCCAAGGAGGTAACGATCCAAGTAGAAAGGGCGATCAGAAATTAATTCGGTGCACTGCCCGGTAGGAAAACTCTGTCAAATCCCTATCGAGACGTTGGCACAAGCAGCAAACGGATTCACAGACAAAGGAAAACAATACAAGTCTCGTTAGATCATTTTTCTGGACATTGTTTAAGGTCTGAAAGGGACCAAATCGTTTCAAAATGTTGCCAGTAAAAATTATCCTATGTGGAATGCAACTAATCCTTTTAGGTTCCTGTCAACTGTTTCCACAAAAGGAATCCGATTTTTCAAATCAAAGATCCAAAAGTCTTTGGGGAGAGATTTATTACATGCCAGAGCTTTAGTTACAGAATAGAGTTACAATAACAACTTGCACCCACCAACTCCCTAAAATAAGGGATTCCCATCCCACAAATTCTAAAGACGTGTGGGGGGTGGTTTGCTGGATTTCTGCTATGTGTGCAGATGGATGGCAGAAGAGGGAGGGAAAGAGGAGGAAGGCAAAGAAATATTAAATTCCTTAAATAGAAAAACAGAACACAGAGCTCCTCAGCATTTTATATTTGTCCTCTGTGCCCCTAGTTACTTTTGAAGAAGAAAACAAACCTGATGACTTACCCACAATCCTTTGGTGATAACAACTTAAAGATGCGGTTAATGTTTGAACCAAATACTGGAAAACTCTTGGGTGCCCATGCAACCCTCACCTCCTCACCCCCTCCCCCCTCCCCCATGACCCCAGACCTGGGCTGCTTGTTACACTGATGTTTCTACAATTTCTGCAAGTTGAAAATATTTACCTCAAAGTTTATAAAAGACTACAAGGAAAATAATACCGTGATTGATTTTTCAGTTTTATTTGTAATAAAATGTTTAAGCAGGGAAAAAGGCATCCTAGGATTTTTGACTGTGCCTCTGTACCTAATGCTTCACAAACCTCTGTGAGGGCAAAGCCATTCCATGAGGTCGTATGGTCTCAGTTCACAGTAGTATGAGCATTTTGTGATAGGCCTGACCATTCTCCCCCTGCTTTAAAGCCTTCACAGAGAAGAACTGGTGACTGATAGGTAGTAAGGCTAATAGGTAACTATAGTAAAAAGGCTGAGAAGAAAACTCAAATTCACAGTTGTCTGCAAGGAGTCTGGCACTGAGTTATCTCCACGCCGCATGGGCACCTGGGTGCCTTAGGCATTTTGTGAGTCAGCTGGCACACTGGAGATGAATTGGTGAGAAGCAGGCAGCCTCAATCCAGTTTACAGACCACTGAGACTTTTCAAATGGCTCTGTGAAATGGACAAGTAGAAAAATTACCTTGCCGGGGGCTTCCTGCCACCCCACTGTCTCCTCTTGTCCCACAAGCGTATGGTAGTCATTGGAGGCAACTCATCGGCTGGGATTCTCTTCATTTGTCTTTATAGTTAAAGCAGGAATAAGAAGATTTGCAGTGTAGCAGGTGCTCAATAAATACTGCAGACTAATCCCACTTTTCAAAGCTTAGAGGTTAAGGAGATGACTGGTGAGTAGAGAAAAACAGAGCAAGAGACTAGAAGAGTGGCTTTACAACACCATCGGTTTGTTTATTTTAGAAGGAAGGAGAAAGTTATCTGTGCAAATACACATCTGGCTGAAGCAAGAAAAAACACAATGCTGTATCTGTTTTCCTATTTTTAAAAAAGGGTAAGTAACCATTTATTTCATAGAGGGGGTGGGAATTTTGAAGAAAGATGAGTTTTAACATAGAGCCAAAGATTTTTCTTAACTAATTTAAGGATGTGGGTATATTCCAAAGTCTAGAAGTTTTTTTAGTTTTATTCCCTGGGAGAATAAGGATGCAGGAAAGGAGCCACGGAGGCTTCATCATCCTATACATTTGCACAGGCTCTAGGTTTTCCAAAGCATTTTCACTAGATTGTCTTATTTGATTCTCACAACCTGTGTCCATACTCTCCAAAACTATAAATGAGTGTGAAAGTGGATGTAACATTTAATTGCAACCTCGTCTTATTTCTTCAGTTGTGGGCTTTGGAGAACTTCTTTGGTTTGTGATATTTTTCCCCTCTCCATAGTCTAACACTGAACAGAACATAATCTTTGAACAGCCATTTTCATATATATCAAAGCCTGCATAAAAATAAAAATAGAAATAGAGAAGCAAGTTATTTTTCATTCATGATAATTCATCACTGACTTTTCCAAAAATGTGTGACATCCTTTTATTGCTGAAAGTATCTGCCTTTTCGTTATATTAATGGGAATTCCAAAGCAAGCATTCAAAGAAGCTTCTTTCTGCCATAATTAATATCTACCCCTCTTTTTCTTTGCCAGTCCGTTATTGACCCATGCTACTTGCAAATAAGAGAGAATACTAGTTTGTGCCTGTCTGGCTGCGCGTGGGAGACAGTCCGACCCAGGCCATGCTCCCCAGCCTCAGATCCGCCCTGCATGCCTGGGGCCTTCCTCCTCACCCGGTGCTCCTCGGACCTGCACTCGTGAGCCTGTGGGTGTGTTTCTCAGCGCCTGTGTTCTGCTTCGCACACTAGGTAGACTCTCTTTAACTCTAGCATCCTGTGTTCAGGCAGACACCCTATCTCCTCACTCAAATTCTGAATTAGAATTTTCCAGGTTCTCTAAATACAGCTCCTGATATTAACTGACTGCTTTTAGTCCTTGAATGGGTTTTTTGTTGTATTTTATAATCTGGAATTTAAAGAAAAAAACTTTTTTTCTGATATTTAAGAAAACGACTTTCTCTTTAAGAAAATCAGTGTTTTCTGGCATTAATCACTGCCCCTTGGGTGGGGGGAATCACCATGAACACTTCTGTCGGTGGATGGTGGTCAGGTGCATGGGCTCCAGCCTGGATGTCCTGGGGAGAGACCAGAAGCACTGGCCCCGCCCGCACCTGCCTGAGGAAGCTGGGTTTCAGTGAGGCTTCTGTGCCACAGGCGAGGACGGGCTCTTCACACCAAGGGACGTGATTCCAGCAGGGGGTCTGGAATGCCCTCCCCACAAAAGCAGTTTCAGGGAAATCCCTAGCTAGGCAGGTGGAGCTCCAGCTGGAATTGCCCCCAGGGGCTCCAGGACAGTGGATCAGCGGTGCAAGGGCTCACTGGACCGCTCGGGCCATGCCACACCCAGCTTTTTGAGAACAGTAACATGCCTGAGAGGGTGTCTGGAGGGAGGGTAGGCACATGTGCGGAAAAAGGATTTGCTGTCCCATGAAATGTTAAATTAGTTGATCTGACTCTTAATATGATTTTCTTTTCCCTATGGGAAGGAGGTGACCCTAGGTCTAGTTATAAAAACCTGACTAGCAGTTAGCAAAAAGTTCCGCCAGTCTGGCAGATTCTGACCATTAAAAATCAGTGAGAGCAGAAGAAATGAACAAATAGTGAAAAGGTAAGCTGTGTGTGTGTGTGATGTTTTAAAGAAAACTGCTGCTAGAAAAAAATTGGAAAGTGACGCTAAGAGAGTATCATATGTAACTAGGTGGAGGAAGCTGACACATGCAAAATTATTAGCTGTAGATTCCAAATGCATCTACAACAAGGAGCTGGAGGACCGCTGGGAAGCCCTGAGTAGGGATGGCAGGGAGGAGGGACTAGCAAGTTTTCAAGCCAAACGTGTTTAAGAAATAAATGACTCGGTGAATTTCCAAGGCAATTGCCCCATCACCGTGGGTGCTAAATAAATCACAATGATGGCAACAGAGTGGCAGTGTAATGGAATGGAAATAAAATAGCTGGGACACTGACTGGGCTAGTCACTTAATATCTTTTGAGCCTTGATATCTTTATTTGTAAAACAGAGTCAATAATAATTCTTGTCTTCTCTATCTCAAAGTGTAGCCGAGAAAGATACCAGTGAAAGCCCCTTTTTAAAGTTAACGTGTGCTGAGAGGAGTGGCTGGAACACACAGGAAAGGGTTTTCTGCAGTACTGGCCACATCTGCCTCTTGGTCTGATGCTGTTTACATGCATCTGTTCACTTTGTGAAAAGTGGGTGAAATTTGTGCATTTTTCTGTATGCATATTATACTTTCTTAAAATGCTTATTTAAAAATCAGAGTAGGTCAAAAGAGTTTTTAAAGTTAGAATGATGATGAGAAGGACAAGGAAAATTATAAACGTGGGTCTGAGCTCAAAGCTACGTTCATTTCTCTTCCTACCCATCTTAGCACACCTGTGGACTCAGGACTCAAAATGGAACCACTGCTAGCAATTGGTTGCTTTCTCTCTGTGTGTTCTGCTTGTTACTGAATAGTATTTTCCTGGTAAAGAAGCAGGAGGAATGAACCAGGAAGTTCCTTGCATGCCAGAAGGGTCAACAATAAAAAGCAAAGATCCCAAGCTGTTCACATCAAGGGGAAGATGTGATTAGAGAGATGTAACATGCAAAGAAATTATCTGAAAAGTGAATTCAGTTGGGAGAGTATAAGCCCCAAAGAGCCCTGAGCAGCTGGTCATGATCAGATTCTCCATCTTTCTGTCAAATGTAATCGTATCCGAGTTGGCAGGGTATTTATTGCTAAAGTCGAAGGGCCAGATTTTACACTAAACATATTTACACATTTACATTTGTGGCCCTATAAACACTCCACGTTTCACTGGCCATGACATCAAACACATTTACCAACAAAAAGCATATGCCTAATTACAAAATCATAGGGGAGTGGGGAGGCAAGCGGCAGCTGATGGGCAATGAGTGTGCATGCCTGTGTGCACATATGAGTAACCAGCTGCAACACCAGGAAACCGGGAGAGACGAGAATGGATGCTGACAATGCCGGACCCTCTTCACTTGGCCTCTGCTCCCCAGGCCTGTCCTCGTCTGGTGCAGTTCTAAAGCAGGAAAGGGACCTCCGGCATTTCAATTAGACCCAAAGCGACCCCCTGGAGGAGCCCACAGACACCGGGGTGGTTCCCAGGCACAGTTCTGATTTGGATTGAGTTTGATGCTGTTATGACCCTTAAGGGGCCCCCAAATGACTTTTCTCAGTCAGTAATAAAAACAGGTGTGAGCAAAATGTGTCGCCAAGCAGAGAATTTTAAAACTAAAATTAGAAGCCTGAATTCCTGGCTTTGGGTAGTAAGACCAGACCCCTACCCATCACTAGCAGTTGTAATAACACCATCAGTTGCTCCAAGCTCGGTCCTCAGTCAAGCAAGGAAATCAGAGCCACCAGGGCCACAGAGAGGAAAACAAATCCGGCACAACCACTGGCCTCACAAAGCCTTTAATAAATGACACAGGCTGGTATTCCATCAAAATAATAGCCTTCCATCAGCATAACCATCTCCCTCAGCTCCCTCAGAGGACAGGCTGCGGGAAGAAATGGTGGGTTAGAAAAAAAACGTGAAGGGCAGAAGTCTTTCTCCCAAGCGGATGCTTACAACATTTACTGTAAGGTTTTTGATCATAAATATACCCCACATTTTAGTCCCATCAACAGAAAGTTTGGGCAGGAAAGGGCCCCTGACTGAGCAGGGGACAGCGAAGTAGAGATGTACAAACAGACAGGCATCTGAATGTGTAAAAAAGAGGGAGAAAATGGGTCCTCACATTTTTCCCTTCCCCTCTCCAGTTTTCCTTTTTTCTTTTCTTTCCTCTTCTTCTTTTTTTTTTTTTTTTTAAGAGGAAGGGAAGTGGTTCTTAAATAAATGCAGAGGGTTGGGATGGAGAGTAAACATGGTGTTGAGCAGAAGCGCTAGCTTATTTTAAAGAAATAAAATAATTACCCAATGGAGAAAAAAGAAACCAACCAAGAAACAATCTAAGGTCATGACACCATGTGTGGTACAAGGAGCAATTCAACCCATAAGGGCTTCATTACCCCAGCAATAGATAACATTTGGCTAAATCGAGCTGCAGATTAAATCTCCGCGGCACAGCAGAGCCCTGAATGGAGAGGCTCCTTTTTGTGTGGTCCTTCCCCGGGATCTGCCCAAACCATTAGCCCCAATACATCCCTCTCCCTATTAACTGCAGTTCCCTCCCAACTGTGCTTCGGTCATTTGTCTCCAGACTCTACGGGGGCGTTTGATGAGCAGAGAAACGAGGAGAAGGGGAGAAAGGCGTCGGGTTAATGAGTTGTAGCAAATCCACACTTTGTAGTCAGGAGGAGGAGAGCTGGTGGCCAATGTTTGTGCAACTGGTTTATTTTTCGAGACCCGGCCTATTGAGGAAGGCTTGTTCAAGCAGACTTCATCCTTACAAACACACAAACATCCTTCTGTTTGCCTTCAAAGAAAAGGGGACCAGAGCTGAATTTGCATGCGAATGCGGGGCCCCCGAGAGGAGACGTCCTCGCCCATCAAAGGCCACGGTAGCCGGGCAGCCTTTGTTCCAGCACCTGCTCACCCCGCGTTCCGGGCTTTGCGGGATCCACGGCCCACCGCGCAATCCTTGCCCGCTCTGAGGCCCTCGCCGCTCAGCCCAGAGCCCACTCCTGTCACAGCCCACGGGTCACCCAGCCCTGGTGTCGCCTCCGTCTGCCAGCCAGGCTGGAATGGCCAGCGAAGCTGACGGCAGAACAGCACCCCGGGAGAGTGGAGCAGCTGGACTCAAAGGATCAAAAATGGAGACTGAGGCAGGCAGGTCGACTTTACTTTTTCTTACGGCTCAGGGCTTGAGATGCGGCTGCCGTCTCTCCAGCCAGCGCAGGAGGAGCCGGGACTGGAACTGCGGAACCCGGACTGGAGCGATGCTGGGTCGCCCAGCGCCTGCCTGCCATTCCCTTAAGGGTGCTGACAGCCTGGGGCGTGGGGCTCCTCCCGGCACTTTTTTAAAGATGCGGGAATCTGAACACAAAGAGATCAGCCAGGAACCCCTGCTTTCGGGACATCCAAGCCTCATGCAAATAATCACACACACGTGACCGTTCTTTCACTCCGTCTTCACCACTACTTTCAGATGGCAATGGCAGCCCTGTGCCTTGCAGGAGGCTGCGAGGTGCGCCCGCAGTGCCTGCGCACTTTGGGTTACGCCTGCTAATGCCTCTCCCCACCGGTGGCATCGGATGTCCTCGGTTCCAATGTCTCCTCTCCCTTATTTGGGCTAGAATAAAAGTAACTTTTGCATGTAACTAGAATAAAAGATTCTTGTCTAATGATACTTCAATTTGCATCTATATACTGTTAAGTTTGGGGGTGAATGTGTTTAAACTCATATAATCTCTTCCGAACATGTCTCATTTAAAACTTTTTTACTTATTAATTGTAGAGAGAGAAACACTGATTTGCTGTTTCACTTACTGATGAACTCACTGGTTGTTTCTTGGACGTGCCCTGACCAGGATCAGACCGCAGCCCTGGTGTACTGGACAATACTCTACCCAACTGAGCTGCCCAGCCAGGGAACTTCCAAACATTTCATAGGAAAAAGAAAAAGGAACTTAATTTTGAGGCTGTGAATCAGTTTTTTCCTCCCCCCAAATAAAGGAGGAGACTGGACGTCAGGACTGCATGTTACCGGGACATAATGGCCTGTATTTCGGTCTCTGTTAACTTGCTCAGTTCAGTCTGCAGATCTGCACATGTACGCCTGCCTGAGGTATTCAAAAAATTTTATTGAACTGATTTTACCTCCCCTGCAACTCACTGGTACAAAGTATTTAAATGTCTTGGTTTTATTTGCACTCACATTAGTATCTGTAGTCATCAAAACTACAGTCTCACTTTTTGCAAGGTCTACAAGTTGCCTGCAACAAGTAGTTTAGCAAAAACACATAGAATTTGAAAAAAAAGATATTCTAAATCTAAAATGTATAAATGTAATTAGTTCCATAAACATCTGATGCAGTTTCATTTTTATTACTTACTCATTTAAACTAGAATTTTGATGTTTGCCTTTTAGGATAAAAACTTTATGCAATTACTGGGATCTCTTCTCTTGAGAAAACAGTAGCTTTAAATACCAAAACTTTCCAATACAATTCATTCTGTATATGTGCACATTTTCTTATTCAGAACTTTAAAGCCATTTAACTGATGATCACACCTATTAAAAATTTACAACTAAAAATTGCCTATTTACTTGTGTTGCTTGTTACTATATAATATTACATTGCAGAGCTTTTAACAGATACTCACAATATTATGATCAAATGTCAGCAGAAATTGCTTGAAGTGTGAAGCTCAAAAAATTAAAAGTTCTATACAATTATCCTAAGGTAACTGTGGCTTTAATTTTAAATAGACTCAGTGTTCATCAAAATGGAATGGAATTAGATTTGAAAATATATATCAAAGGTACTTCTTTTATTTGTAGTCATTAAAAAGCAAACTTCTGGTCTCCTGTAATAAAGCTTTTGTTAAATTGTTTGAAAAATGTGTTTGAAAATATTTGCCTTCCTATAATGGGCTCCTTCTCTTACACAGAAGCTTTTTAAACAGAAAGAACATTAACTAAGGGGACGACTAAAGCCAATTCTTTTGGTGGATTTTCTTTCAAAATTAAGCATTTTATTTCTGAAAAAGTGTAAAAATCTTACATTAGAATAGTACAACAATTGCCAGTAAAATTTACAATACTCCTTGTAAAGAATATGCAGTAAGTACAAAATAAAAATTCCGTATGTCTATTATACAAAACACAGGTTAAAATAAGAAATAAACTTGACTTTTTTCCTTGTGTAAACACGTTAATCGTTTTTTTCCTCTTCATGAAAAAGTACACCAGACAAGTGTCTTCAAATAAAAATTACTGCTTTGCTGACATTCTTCAGGGCCTTTTTACTATTTTCGTGCTCGTCTTTTGAACACTGATTATTTTGTTTTTTTAACGCCTGGACCTGAGAATCTCTAGACCTCGAGAAGGCTTAGAAGTTTTAAGCGTTTCCCAAAGACGAGGACGTCACTGCGCCCGGACCGGGCAGCCCGCGCGGGCGCCTCTCCCTCCCCGCCCGGGGCCGGGGCCGCAGCGCGGGGCGACCCCGCGGAACCGAGCGGCCCCCAAACGCAGTCTCGTCCGAGAGTCCGCGGCGGCGAAACGGGCGGCCACGACACCCCACGCCCGGGACGGAGAAAGCGGCGGAGTCCTACCTTCCGCCTCCCGCGCGCGCGGCCGGGGCGCGCTAACCATTGGAGATCCTGGCGGTAAAGTTCTCCACACCGGGCAGGGCGGCGCCCTGGTGCAGGGTCCCCAGGGCGGCCGACGAGGACACGGAGGAGGCGGCGGCCGCCGCGGCGGCCACGAGCGAGCGAGTGAGCGCGGCCGCCGGGCCCACGGCCGCCTGGGCCGCGCAGCCGCCGGGTCCCGGCGTGGGCGCCGCCGCGGGCGAGGGCGACGGCGGGGCCTGCGCGGCGGCGGCGGCCGCGGCGCCGCGGCGGCGGCGGCGGGGCCCAGGCTGCCGCCGATGATGCTCTCGATGGAGAAGGGCGAGCGCGCCAGGGCCGCGGCGCCCGGGCCGCCCGCCTTGGCCGCGGCGGCCTGCAGAGGCCCGGGCAGGGCGGCGCCGAGCGGAGGCGGCCGGTAGCCGAAGGCGGTCCGGGCCAGCTCGGCGGCCGCGCCGTGGGGCGCGGGGGGCGGCGGGGGCGAGTGCGGGTGGAAGGCGGCGGCCGCGGCGGCCGCGGCGGCAAAGAGCGCGGAGGGCGGCGCGTAGGGCGGCAGCTGCAGGCCGTAGCTGCAGGCGTAGGGCCCGTAGCCGTAGGCGGGGCGGCGGCGGCGGCGGCGCGGGCGGGAAGAGCGCGGCGGCGGCCGCCGGGTCCCCCGCGGTCCCCGCGCCGCGGAGCAGCAGCGACTCGGCGGCCGCGGCGTTGGGCGGGAGCAGCGGCTGCCGCTTGAAGCGCTTCCTCCGGCGCAGGAAGCTGCCGTTGTCGAACATGTCGGCGGACTCGGGGTCGAGCGTCCAGTAGTTGCCTTTGCCGGGGTTGCCGGGCTCGCGGGGGATCTTGACGAAGCAGTCGTTGAGCGAGAGGTTGTGGCGGATGCTGTTCTGCCAGGCGGGGAACTTCTCCCGGTAGTAGGGGAAGCGGCCGCTGATGAACTCGCAGATCTCGCTCAGCGTCAGCCGCTTCTTGGGGCTCTGCAGGATGGCCATGGTGATGAGCGCGATGTACGAGTAGGGCGGCTTCACCAGCGGGTTCTTGGCGCCGCCGCCCGCGCTCGCGCTCCCGCCCGCGCTCCCGCCCCCGCCGGCCCCGGCCCCCGCCGCCGGGGCTGGGCCGGGGGGCGCCGGGGAGCCCCCAGTCTGCGGGGCCAGCAGGATGTCGTCGTCGTCGTCCTCCTCCTCCTCCAGGTCCTCTAGTTCGTCCTCGCCGGCGTACGAGCGCCGCCGCCGCCGCCGCTGCGCGGGGACATCCAGCCGGGGCCCGCCACCGCCGCCCTCGTCGTCCTCCTCTTCCTCATCGTCTTCGTCCTCGCCCTCCCCCACCACGTCGATATCAGTCTCCTCGGCAAGGCCGGAGGCATCGGACATCTCCGTGCTCAGGGTCATAGCTGTCCCGCTGCAAGGGTGAGGCGGCGCATAGGGGCGCCGGACTCTGGGCTCCCTCCGCGCCCCAGCCCGGGTCCCGGGCGGAGGGCCCGGCCCCGGGGCGCCACGCTGGGGGCGCGGCCGCTGCTCAGGCTGAGCTCCGGGGCTGCCCGGCGGCGGCCCAGGCTTTGCACTGCGAGTTTGTAACTCCTGCACCGCCGCCGCTCCCCCGGCTCCACGGGCACCCGGCGGGGTGGAGGACTTGACCTTCCCCTCTCCGAGAGCCGTGGCCCGGGTCAGGTGAAGAGGGGGTGACAGGGCCCTGGGTGAGCAAGTCTGCCCGTTGGAGCGCTGGGGAGGGTGCGGGACGGGTGAGAGCCCAGGGACAGAGCCCGGCAGGCGAGGGGCTGAGACCAGGAGAGGGCGGACCTTCACGCAGCTTATAGCAGAAGGAGGCCTGTCACATGGTGCGCACGTCAGAGCGCTGCCAAGGGACTGGAAAGCAAGCATAGGAAATCAGCCTTGCTCTGGAGAAAAAGTTCACCCGTAGGGGGGAGCAGGAACTGAGAAGAGACAACAGGAGAGAGGACCCCACCATTCCTCGCCAAAAGGGCTGAGACCTGAATTGCGCACTGGCCCGCGGTGGTGGGTCCAAGGCACAAGTTAGAGTTCCAGCCTCTTTCTCTGCTATTGGCCTTCAACCCTAACTTCAGAAGCAGCCCCTTGATGCGGTGGATTGACCACTCCAAGGCCTGTAGGAGCCGTCCAGGGGCAAAACGACACCCCATCGTCTGAGGTGGTCCCTGGGGAATGGCTAGGAGGTCTGTGGGACTGTCCCATCTCCTTGTCCCATCGGTCAACTGGCTCGCCATCGAATCTGATGAGAATCCCCACTCTACCCCCCCCCGCCCCCTGTTTAAGCACAATAATTGTTTATTGACCTTTTAACCTGTCTCTTTTGGTTCTTCCCCAAAGACGTTTGTTTTCTACCATCTGTTAATAAAAACGCCGTTATGCTGGCGTTTTAGTCACTTATCTGCAATTGAATGCCCTAGAAACTTGACGAGTAAACTAAGCCACTCTAATGAGAGGATCTGAAAATTTTTATGAGTATAAAGAAAGCAACTGTTGAATGTAGAGAAAAAATAGAAACACTTAGTGAAAATATACCCCCCAAAAATTGCACCTAGAAACGACTCCGAAAAGTTAATTTTTTCATAATGGGCTAAGGTACTCTGTAGTTACCAGTGAGGGGAACTACAGTTCCTTCACTGTTAGTTAACACTTCATGGTCATCTGCAAGCACTTGAATTGCTATAGTGTATGCACACATTTGCACTCAGGCGGGCTTACTAATAGAAACTACAATGATAAATAAAAATTTTCAGATCCTTAAATATTTTTCTTTTTTAGTCCTGACAAATGTGGCTCAGTTGGCTGGGCATCCTCTAGCAAAGCCCAAGGTTGCGCGGGCGGATTGATTCCGGGTCAGGACACTTGCCAGGGTTGTGGGGTCCGCCCCCACGCAGCCGGTCACGTTTCTCTCCCTCTCTTGCTTCCTCCTTCTCCTTTCTTTTAAAAATAAGTAAATAAAGTCTTAAAAAAATAAATGTTTTCTTGAATATTCACTGAATATTTCCAATAGCTATTGGTGAAAAGAAACAAAGGTGTTTTTTTAAAAAATAAGATCAAAGCCCTGGCTGGTTGTAGCTCAGTGGATTGAGCACAGGCCTGCGAACCAGAGGATAATGGTTCGATTCCCAGTCAGGGCATATTCCTGGGTTGCAGACTGGTTCCCTACAGGCCAGTTCCCAGCAGGGGATGCATGAAAGGCAACCATACATTGATGTTTCTCTCCCTCTCTCCTTCCCCTCTAAAGATAAATAAATAAATAAAATCTTTTAAAAAATAAGATTCAAGTTTTGGTCAACTCAATTTTTCTTTTCAGGTGACAGACAAGTAAGTGGAAATAATTCAAATATGATTCTAAGTATACTTAGGTTTGTCACAAACTAATTATTTTGGCTAGTAAAAAGTCCTAATAGCTGTGGAATTCATACTTACATAGCCATACCTATCAGATTTTGGCATTTCCTAAAACACTTCTACTTCAAAGGGAGGGATACTTGCCTAAAATTGTAGCTCGCTCATTAAAAATGACCACTTGATGAGAACTGAGAATCAAAACTCAATGGCTTTCTGTGGGAACATTCATCAGCTGCCTTTGTGTATGCCGTTTTATGGACCAAGTACTTTTCACATTTTGAAACGTTTCATTATTCCCCTTATCAATCACAGAGCCTCAAAAATAAACTATTCCCCTATTTAAGACTTGTTTTAAAAATCGAGTTTTTGTTGCTGAGAACGGCTACCAACCAGTTACACTTACAAATGACCCATAAAGTTCATCATAGATTTGAAAGATCTATGAGAATGTCTCAAAGTTCTAAATAAATTATTTTTCATTTACTCTCGTTTGATATATGGCTGAACCATTTAATTGTTGTAATTGGTTCAGGATTAACCTGAGCCAACATTAATCAGCACTATTAATCAGGCATTTCATTGCTTTGTTGATGTAGCCAGCAGTCCTTACCAACGAGTCCACTTTTACTTTTGAAAGTTTAAGTTTTGTAAGTCCTGCTCGATCGATATCTAAATAAACACCGTGGTTTTCGCTGGACTCGGGACTGGTGTGCGGCGAAGCATTTAACGATGAAACGGAGGGAGAATGTGTTCGCTGACCAGTAGTTACATCAGATGATCAGTCACAGCCCTGCTTCCCTGGTTGCCACCGCCCTGGACTTGTCTGGCGGAGAAGGGCACGCTGATGGCCCTGGCGTTCCGTTTGTAACTGTCTGAAGGTCCCTCCCCAAAGGGTTAAAGGGCTATTCCCTGAAAAAAAAAAAAAATGTTTCTTTAAACGTGGCGAATTATCTTCTCCCCATTCAGGAGAAAGTGTTAGGATTTAAGGAAGGTCAGAGCAGCAGATCAAGCCAGGAGAACCGCTGCAGGGACAGCGTTAACAGAGATTTGGGTGAGCTTTGCTAAAGCCCCCCATTTGGTCCGCCACGTGCTTTGTTTGTTTTAGTTAAACCTGCACATTTGCATGTGATTTCCAGCTCTGCGCTCGTAAAATTTCCCGAGTGCGGAAACCCAAGCATTTCATGTCCCCAGCGTCCTCCTCTAGTCCCCTTCACCCCCGCACCACACCACTATCCCTCCCTAAAGTGCGCCCAGGTCTCTGCAGAGTCTGGGAACGCCGCCCCGGCCCCTCAGGCTGGCACAAGGGACCAGACACCTTTCCTCCTGGCGGCAAGGACGAACCGCTCGGGAATTGCTGCGGCGCCTGCCGGGCGGATGTAGACCACGTGGGGGAGGGCTGCCCCCTGGCGGTGGCACGGCGCCCTGCTAGCCCCGGCGCTGGCAGGAGTCCGGGACTCGCGAGCAGCTGGCGTTTTGCTTCATTCCCACCTAGCTTTGGGGTGCCGGGACTTTTTTTTCTTCTTTCCTTGAGGGCCTCACCTCCCCTTCTCTGCGGAGACTGGGCAGGCACTGAGGCATTTCTTGGACTCCTGGTTGCAATTGGCTTGGGCGTCACAGGAGAGAGGGAGGCATCCTGCTCAGCCCGTTGTCCTCCATCAAGAGCTCAGGAAGGTCCAGGGACCTCCTAAGAAGGGTGAAGGCTGGCAGAGACGTGGGGCGTAAATCTGGATGACTCGTGCGGAGGACACCTGGATGACTCTTCTCTGGGCTCCTAAGCACAACCTAGGAGTTTACTCATGAACTTGAACCTGAACGTGTTCCCAAAGGACAAATACTTTCTTTGGGCCACATCCCTCCTCAAAGAGTCATTCCACAAGCCTGAATTAAGATGCTTTGTGGGTGGCACTCAGTTCTGGAAAGAGGAAGAAGAAGACAGGAGTCCCTGGTGAGGGTACTCACAGTCTCATGCAGGAGCTAGGTAAATAGGTACTTATTATTCCCATTACGTGCTTTCTTCGTGCCCCAGCTGCGAGGGAGCGGTGCTTCAGCATCCCTGCCAGCTGTCTGCTCCAGTCTGTAACCCTGCGCTGACCTCCATTGTGGGTGCTCCTTCTCTTTTTAAACTCAAATGTCGGAAGGCTAAAAAGGGCTCCTGGGTTTTTTTGTTTGTGGTCCTTTGGTTTTAGTGTGTGCTAAAATACACAAAGCATAAAATTTACCTGTTTTAGTGTACAGTCCGGAGTCATTAAGTACACTCACAGTGGTGCACTGTTTCCATCACTGCAAACTGAAGCTCTATACCCATTAAAGAATAACTCCCATTCCTCCCACTCCACTCCCCCCCCCCCAGCTCCTTGGTGACCGTGACTCTGCTTCCCCTCCTATGGCTTTGGCGATTCTAGCCACCCCATATAAGCAGAATCACACAATATTTGTCCTTTATGTCTGGCTTGTTTCACTTAACATGTCTTCAATGTTCATCCCCGTCACATGTGGCAGAATTTCATTCCTTTTGCAGACTGAGAACTATTCCATTGTACGTATGTAGCACATTTTGCTGCTCTATTCATCCATTGATGGACATTTGTGTTGTGTCCTCTTTTGTTTGTCTTTGAACCTCCACTCACCTAGCTCTTTGTAACACTTTGCATGCAATAGGCACTCAATAAAGATTTATTTGTTCACTTTCCTATGCCTTTTCACCTCAGAAATCCTCAAAGGAATTCCATTGTCCCGATGTCAGCGAAGTCACAGTAATGGTTTCTGTCATGCCCTTCTGAACTTGTAACTTCAGTTTGCTTATAATTCTGAGACTTTTGAACTCATATTTTGTCCATTCTGTTCAGTGAAGGTAGGAGTTAGGACTCCACCAAAATTTGTTTCAGAAAAAAATTGTGATCATTGCCCCCACACACATTCTTTTCACATCCTTTTTAAGCTTTGTCAGCTGTCTTAATTCTTTGGGTCCCGAGAAGGCCTCCGAAGTTTTCTCTGGGCCCTAACTGGGTAGCTCCGTTGATTGGAGCACCATCCCATACACCAAAAGGTTGCAGGTTCAATTCTGGTCAGGCCGAATGCCTACATTGCTAGGTGTGTCCAGGGGAGGCAATTGATTGATGTTTCTTTCTCATATTAATGTTTCTCTCTCTCTCTCTCATTCAAGTCAATAATAAAATATCCTCAGGTAAAAAAATGTCTAAGTTTTTTTAAGAAAATATTTTCTTTAAAAAAAGATTTTATTTACTTATTTTCAGAGACAGGGAAAGGGAGGGAGAAGGAGAAGGAGAGAAACATCGATGAGCCAAAGGAATGTCAGTTGGTTGCCTCTCACATGCCCCCAGCTGGGGACCTGGCCTGCAACCCAGGCCCTGGGAGTGTCCTCACTGGGAATCAGCCAGCAGCCTTTTCACCGGCAGGCCAGCACTCATCCCACCAAGCCGCAGCAGCCAGGGTTCTTTTTTATAAGTTTTCTGTGGTTGTCCAGGGCCCTCCATTTGGTATTCTCCCGTGATGTAATATTACCTGCCATGAATGCTGGTTCACACATGCCACTGAACTAATTTCAAGGTCACGCTAACTGGTGAAGTGGGCACCTCCACGTGATGGCCAAGGAAACAGGCTCTGACGGTTGCTGCCAGCTGCCGTGGAGGCAGCAGTGGCAGAGCAGGGCCTTGCATTCTGGTGTCCCACCCCCCAAGCCCCTCCCAATGCGGGACACCATCGCCGTGGGCCGTGCCTCTTCACCTCCCAAACCTGTCCTTCAGGGCCAGTTAGGTCAAGGCAAAATATTACTTGGCTGACAATGGTTGGTACCTCTCCCAAAAGTAGGCACAATTTAACCTGGAAATTCTGTTGATAAAATGCTGTAATCTAGTTTCAAATGGTGGGTCTTCAGGCAGTGTAGTTGAAAGGTGAGATTCCTTGGTGAAGAAGCTATTTCAGTGGCCTCCTGGGTCTTACGAGGCAATCTGTGCTTGCACACCCGCCCCTCAAACAAGCAGTTCATGGCATGGGCAGGACTCAGAAATCCTCAAGAATTCAGGATGTCGGCAAAGGTCTAAATCTGTGTTTTATAACAGCACAATTATTTACACTGACTCAGGAATTTTCATTGCCACAGTTAACCTGGGCCAGTCCTCCCACCCCAGCACATACCAGCACAGAGATTTTTTTAGCTCTGGGTCTCAGTGGTTTGCAGTAGCATGCATTTATATTTTGCACTCAAAAATCAAAAGTCCAAGTCATTCTTTTCTTAAAAATAAGAATTCTGTCCCCCCCATTACAGTCGATATTCAATATAATTTTGTATTTGTACAAAATTATACAGCATAGTGGCTACGCAATCACGTGCTTTAAAAAATGTTCTCCCTGGCATTTCCAGGAGCTACCTGGCACTATACGCAGTTACTACAATATTATTGACTATATTCCCTGTGATGTACTTTACATGCCTGTGACTATATTGCAAGGTACCAATTTGTACTTAATCCCATTGCCTTTTTCATCTAGCCTCTCCAACCAACCCCCTTCTGTCAACCACGAGTCTGTTTCAATTTTGTTAGTTCATGTATATTGTTTTTTTAGATTCCACATATAAGGGAAACCATATGGTATTTGTCTTTCTGACTGATTTATTTCACTGAGCATAATACTCTCAGTCCATCTATGTGGTTGCAAATGTTAAGTTTTCCTTCTTTTTTATGGCCAAGTAATATTCCATGGTATATATGCGCCACTGCTTTTTTTATCTACTCATTTATTGATGGGCACTTGGGTTGCTTCCATAGCTTGGCTATTGTAAATAATGCTGCAGTGAACACAGGGGTGCTCATATGCTTTCAAATTATTGTTTTGGTTTCTTTGGATATACATGCAGAAATGGAATTGCTTAATCATAAGGCAGTCCCACTTTTAATTTACTGAGGACCCTCCATACTGTTTTCCACAGTGGCTGCACCAGTCTGCACTCCCACAAAAAGTGCAGGAGAGCTCCCTGTTCTCCACAGCCTCATCAACACTTGTTCTTTGTTGATTTATTGATGATGGCCATTCTGACAAGGGGGAGGCGATATCTTATTGTGGTTTTAGTGTGCATTTCTTTGACGATTAGTGATGTTGAGCCTCTTTTCACATGGCTATTGGCCATCTGTGTGTCCTCTTTGGAGAAGTGTCTATTCAGGTCCTCTGCTCACTTTAAATTGGATTTTTTTTGGTGTTAAGTTATATGAGTTCTTTATAAATTTTGGGTATTAATTCCCTATCAATAAGTTCTTCCATTCAGTAAAAGAATAATTATTTCCCTTGCCATACAAAAACTTTATAGTTTGATGTAGTGCCATTTGTTTATTTATTTTTTTATTTCCCTTGCCTGAGGAGATATAGCAGAAGAAATATTGCTATGTGAGATTTTACTGTCTATGTGTTTTAGGAGTTTAATGGTTTCAAGTCTTACATTTAGGTCTTTCCCCAGTTTGAGTTTATACTTGTATATGGTAAGGAAGTAGTTGTTTCAGTTTCTTTTAAAGATTTTATTTATATTAGAGAGTGGGAAAGGGAGGGAGAAAGAAAGGGAGAGAAACATCAATGTGTGGTTGCATCTTGTGTACTCCCCCTGGGCGACCTGGCCCACAAGCCAGCCATGGGCCCTGACCAGGAATCAAACTGGCAGCCTTTGGTTCACAGGCTGGCACTCAATCCAATGAGCCATACCAGCAAGGCCAATTGTTTCATTTTTTGCATGTATATATGTAATTCTCCCAACACCATTTTTCGAGTACACTGTCTTTACCCCATTGTATATTCTTGCCTCCTTCATCAAATATTCATTGATCATACAGGTGTGGGTTTATTTCTGGGCTTTCCATTTTGTTCCACTCATCTATATGTCTGTTTTTATGCCAGTACCATGCTGTTTTGATTATTATAGCTTTGTAGTATATTTGATACCAGGTTGCATTATACCTCCAACTTTGTTCTTCTTTCTCTAAATTGCTGTGGCCATTTGGATCTTTTGTGGCTCCATATAAAATTTTGGATTATTTGTTCTTGTTCTAGTTCCTTGGTATTTTCGTAGGAATTGCATTGACTGTATAGACTGCTTTGGGTGGTATAGACATTTTAATGATGTTAATTATTCCTATCTGTGGGCACAGTATATGCCTCCATTTATTTTTATCTTTTTTTGGTTTCTTTCTTCAGTATCTTGTAATTTAGCTCAGGTCTTTTACCTCCTTGGTTAAATTATTGCTAGGTATTTTTTATGCAGTTGTAAATGGCATTGTTTTCTTAGTTTCCCTTTTTGATAGTTTGTTATTGGTGTATAAAAATACAGCCAGTTTCTGAATATTTATTTTGTATCCTGCTACTTTACTGAATCCATTTATTAGTTCTAGTAGTTTTTTAGTGGAAACTTTAGAATTCTATATAGATAATCTCATGTCATCTGCAAATAATGATAGTCTTTACTTCTCTCTTTCTAATTTAGATGCCTTTATTTTTTCTTCTTGTCTGTTTGCTGTGGCTAGAACTTCCAGTACTATGTTGAGTAAGAGTGGTGAAAGTGGGCAACTTTATCTTGTTCCTGATCTTAAGGAAAACACTTTTAGTTTTCCCCAGTGAGTATGATGCTGACTGTGGTTTCGTCATATATGATCTTTATTATGTTGAGGTATGCTCCCTCTATTCCCACTTTACTGAGAGTTTTTATTACAAATAGGTTATGGATTTTGTCAAATGCTTTTTCTACATCTATTAACATGATCTTATTATTTTTATTTTTCATTTTGTTTATGTGGTGTATCACATTGTTTTGCAGATAATGTATCCACCTTTCATTCCAGAAATAAATCCCACTTGATCATGATACATGACCTTTTAAATGTATTGCTGAATTTGGTTTGCTAATATTTTGTTGAGGATTTTTTTTCATCTGTGTTCACTGGGAATATTGAACTGTAACTTACTTTCTTTGTAGTATGTCTGTTTGGTTTTGAAATTAGGATTATGCTGACACCATAACATGAGCTTGGGAGACTTTTCTGCTCTTGAATTTTTTGGAGTAATTTGAGTGGAGGGGTGTTCTTCTTTGACTATTTGGTAAAATTCATCTCTGACACCATCCAGTCCAGGACTTTTGTTTACTGGGAGATTTTTTTTTGTAATTACTGCTTCAGTTTTATTAGTTGTAATTGTTCTGTTGAGACTTTGTTTCTTTTTGATTCAGTTTTGGAAGATTGTATGTTTCTAGGAACTTATTTCTTCCAGATTGTCCAATTTGTTGGCATAGAGATGTTTACACTATTTTTTCTGTAATTCTTTGCATTTCTGTGGTATCGGTTGTTATTTCTTCATTTCTTTAAAAAAATTAATTTTTTATTTATTGATTTGAGAGTGGGAAGTGGGAGAGAGAGAGGAGAGAGAGAGATTGATTTGTTGTTCCAATTATTTATGCATTTGTTGGCTCTATGTTCCCTGACCAGGAATCAAACCCACAACCTTGGCTTTTCAGGATGATGTTCTAACCAACTGAGCTACCCACCCACGGCCTCCTCTTTCATTTCTGATTTTATTTATGAGGGCTCTCTCTCTGTTTTTTCTTGATAAGTCTGGTTAAATGTTTATTAATCTTTTTTATCTGTTAAAGAACTAACTCTTAGTTTCATTGATCTTTTGTTTTATTTGTTTATACTGTATTTCATTTATTTCTGCTCTGATCTTTATTATTTACTTTCTTCTACTCACTTTGTTGTCCTTTTTCTAGTTTCTTTAGGTATAAATTTAGATTGTTTATTTGATTTCAACTGTTAATTTGATTGTTTATTTTTCATATCCTTGAGGTAGGGCAATAATGCCATGAAGTTTCCTCTTGGGACTGCTTTTGCTGTATTTTATTAAGATTTTTTTTTATTTTTAGAGAGAGGGGCAGGGAGGGAGAAAGAGAGGAAGAAAAACATCAATGTGTGGTTGCCTCTCACATACTCCCTACTGGGGACCTGACCCACAACCCAGGCACATGCCCTGACTAGGAATTGAACCAGTGACTGTCTGGTTTTCAGGCTGGTGCTCAATCCACTGAGCCACACCACCAGGGCTGCTGTATCTTATAGATTCTGAGTTACTGGGTTTTCATTTTCACTTGTCTCAAGCTATCTTTTGACTGTAATTTACTCTGTGTTTAAAATGTACAGTGACCAGCCTTCTCTCTCTCTCTCTCTCTCTCACACACACACTCTTTATTGCCTGATACTCAGGCTTAAACCATGACTGTTGGGCTTCCAGTCAAGATGGCAGTGTAGGCAGACCTGGCTTGCCTCTTAGCACAACCACATCAAAATTACCACTAAAATATAGAGCAACCATCACTCAGAAACAGCAGAAGTCTGGATGAATAGAAGTTTGACAGTTATGGAATTAAAGAAATCACATCCATCCAGACTGGTAAGGGCACAATCATGGAATGGGCTGGTCCCTCACCCAGATGTGGCAGATAAAATTCAGGAGGGATATCTTGGGAGCGAGGAATCCCAGCCCCACACCAGGCCCCCTCACCCAGGGTTTCAGTACCAGGAAGATAAGTCCCTACAATTTCTGGTTGCAAAAACTGTGGGGACTGAGTTCTTGGAAGCAACTTCTGGATCCCCAAGCAGTTCCTCTATAGGGAGAAACTGAAGTGTCTGGCATCAAGGTGAGCAGAGGCCATTGTCCCTTTTCTAAACCCTCCCCTCACGGAGCCAGCAAACTGGTGCCGTATCTGAGACTCCATCAACCTGGCTAATACTCTTTGACCTGCCTTGGAGATTCCCAGGGACTCTTCTCCATCCAGCTTGCAGGTCCACCCAAGCTGCTTTTCCATATGAATGGCTAGTCTTGGTTCATAGTTCATAACTTCCCAAGTCCTCTCAAACAAACAACAGCGGACCTGTATGAGCCCCAGGCCTGGCACTAGCAGCAGCCAGCCTAGTTTCACAGCTTGGCTTTACCTGGGAATCTCCAAGCCCAGCACAAGTAGTAGCCATCTCAGATTGCTTTATAGGTCAGGAAGTATGGCCTGGGCAAAATACAGGTGGGGGCTGACCTTGGCCTACACCACCTGGGAAAAACCAGGGCCAGAGCACCCAGTAGACAGCTACAGACCACATCAGAGCACCACTGCCCTGTCCCTGCATAGCTGATCCACCATGGAGCGTGGAGGTTGGTAATCAGTGGTCACAGCTAATCCTTGCAACTGATTGGCCTGGGTAAATTGTTCTACCAATAGCAACCAAGGCTCAACTACAAGAGTAAGGTGTACTCAGCTCACATGAAGGGCACACCTTGAGTACCCAGGCTGGGTGATAGGGGAGGCTGTGCCAATGGACCCTACAGGATACCCAGTACATTAGGCCACACTACCAAGACAGGGAGTCATAGAAGCTCTTCCTAATATATAGAAACAAACACAAGAAGGCTCCCAAAATGAGGAGACAAAGAAACATGACCCAAATGAAAGGACAGATCAAAACTCCAGAAAAAGAGCTAAATGAAATGGAGATAAGCAATCTATCAGATGCAGAGTTCAAAACACTGGTTACAGTTCCTCGATGCTCAAGGAACTTAGTGAGGACTTCAGCAACATAAAAAAGATCTAGTCAGAAATGAAGGATACACTGATGGAAATAAAGAACAACTTACAGGGAAACAACAGTAGAGTGAATGAAGCCAAGAATCAAATCGATGTTATGGAACATAAAGAAGCAAAAAACAACAAATCAGAATAAGAAGAAAAAAGAATTCATACAAATGAGGATAGTGTAAGCAACCTCTGGGACAACTGCAAGAGGTCCAACATTTGTATCATATGGGGTGCCAGAAGGAGAAGAGAAAGAGTGATAAGTTGGAAATCTATTTGAAATAATAGTGAAAGCAAAATTTCCTAATTTGATGAAGGAAATAGACATGCAAGTCCAGGAAGCACGGATAGTCCCAAACAAGATGGACCCATAGAGGACCACTCCAAGACACGTCAAAATTAAAATGCCAAAGGTTGAAGATAAAGAGAGAATCTTAAAAGCAGCAAGAGAAAAGAAGTTAGTTACCTACAGGGGAGTTCCCCTAAGACTGTCAGCTGATTTCTCTAAAGAAACTTTGCTAGAAGGGATTGGCAAGGAAAATTCAAAGTCATGACAAGTGGAGACCTACAGCCAAGATTGCTCTACCCAGTAAAGCTATCATTATGAATCAAAGGACAGATAAAGTGCTTCCCAGAGAAGAAAAAACTGAAGGAATTGACTATTACCAAGCCATTATTATATGAAATGTTGAAGGGACTTATTTAAGAAAAAGAAGATCAAAATTACATACAATAAAATGGCAATAAATACAAATCGACAATTGAATCTGAAAAACAAATTAAGCAAACAAGGAGAACAAAGACAGAATCATGGATACAGAGAGTGTTTTGATGGCTGCCAGATGGGAGGGGTGTGAGGGGATGGGTGAAGAGGTGAGGGGATTGAGAAGTACAAATAAATAGTCACAGAATAGCCATGAAGATGTAAAGTGCAGTATAGAAAATGGAGCAGCCAAAGAACTTATATGCATGACCCATGGCCATGAACAATGATGGATGGATAGCCTGAGGGAGTGGGGGGTACTGAGTAGAGGGAGGGCAAATGGAAAAATTAGGACAACTTTAATAGCATAATTGATAAAATATAATTTTTTTAAAGACTGAACTATCACCTCTCTGTCTATCCATGCAAACACACCAGAACTTTGATGTCTACCCTTGGGGAGAAACATTTACCTGACACCATGATCTAACGCCAGTCTGGGGGTGACAGGGTAGGGAATGGAGAGTAGGGGGGTGGGAGTTGGTTGCAGTGATATAAATATAGACCCCAGTGCAGAAGGCACTCTGGATATCTTCTGCTAGAGGCACGTGTGAGTAAATCACCTTTGCTGGGAAGCTTTGGTTGGCTAGCCTTCCCGAGCAGAAAACACTGGGAAAAGGCCTGAACTCAAAATTTAGATGAGGAAATACAAATAGTAAATGATCACTAGTACTAAAAGACATGCAGACCAATTAGGAAAATTGTGAAGTGCAGTTTCCCTCTGTCACACTAGCCAGCTGCATGTGGATGGCAGGCCCGATGGCTCAGACGCAGTCATATGCTGCCCGCGGGAACTGTGAAGTGATGCGAACCTTCCAGCAGATGACTTGGCTGCACAGGCTGGAGTCTTAGGTGCCCATTCGCTTGGACTCATTCATTCTGAGAGTCTATTCTAAGGAAATAACCAGAAACATGAACAAAAATTTATGTACAAAAAATTTTGTTGTGATTTTTTAAAGGGGAAAAAATTGGAAACATTCTAAATGCCCAGGAGTTAAATATATTACTGTATATCCTTACAATGGAATAGTTTGCAATCATTAAAATTTTAATAACTTATAAAATCTTAAGATTAATGGTGCCCTGGCTGGCGTAGCTCAGTGGATTGAGCGCGGGCCTGTGAACCACAGTATCACGGTTCGATTTCCAGTCAGGGCACATGCCTGGGTTACAGGCCAGTTCCCAGCAGAGGACGCATGAGAGGCAACCATACATTGATATTTCTCTCCCACTCTTTCTCCTTCCCTTCCCCTCTCTCTAAAAATAAATAAATAAAATATTTAAAAAAAAGATTAATGGTAAGTGAAAAATCCAAATAGAAAATTAGATATAGCATTTTATCAGTACTGTATCATATCAGTATCAATACTACAAATGTAAGTAGCACGACTGGAAGGAAATACACTAAAAGGTTAACTGGCTATTTCTGGAAGGTGAAATCATGGGTTGTTTTGTTTTGTTATTTCTATTGTACCTTTCTGTGTTTTATAAACCTTCCACAATGAGCAGTGTCCACATTGCAGTTGAAATTCGTAAGGAGCACAATCAGTGTAAGAAAAGACTATACACCGAACAGTTTATATCTGAAGCATAATTATTGGAACAGACACAAAAATATCTAAAAAGCATGATAAATAAAATAAGGAAGAGAACTTATTAGTAACATTATGCAGGGAAAAAAATTTTAATTCTAGCAGAAATGTTAAGTATAAAGAATGTAATAGATGAAATAGAGAACAAATAGGTGTAATAAATAGCAGAATGGAGACAGCTGAGGGGTAGATTAAATTTAAAGATCATTTTGAGGAAGTCTTTCAAAAGCACCTTGCAGTCCTGGCTGGTGTGGTTCAGTGGATTCAGTGCCAGCCTATGAACCAAAGGTCACTTGTTTGATTCCCAATCTAGAGCACATGCCTGGGCTGCAGGCCAGGTCACCGGTAGGGAGCGTGTCAGAGGCAACCACACACTGATGTTTCTCTCCCTCTCTTTCTCCCTCCCTTTCCCTCTCTAAAAAAATAAATAAATAAAATCTTAAAAGAGAAAGCAGCCCTGGCTGGTGTAGCTCAGTGGACTGAGCGTGGGCCTGCAAAGCAAAGGGTCACTGATTCAATTCCCAGTCAAGGTACATTCCTGGGCTACTGGCCAGGTCCCCAGTAGGGGGCATGCAAGAGGCAACCACACACTGATGTTTCTTTCTCTCTCTTTCTCCCTCCCTTTTATATTTTTTAAAAATATAAAAAATAAATATATATTTTTTAAAAATTTAAAAAGAAAGCAGCTTGGAAAGGACAAAATTCTGGCTCATAAAATCAATTTAGTGGGTTGCAAACAGCAGTGGGAGAGAACGGGATGGGATGGAATAGAATAGAATAGAATAGAATAGAATAGAATAGGTCATATTTTCTAATATGACTGCAATGCACAAAAGAGAATAGTTTGCAAAACTTTTACTTCAGTTATTTTTATATTTTTGGTTATTTTCTATGTGTATGTGTGTTCTGAGTTACTGTGTAAAATAAGTCTCAGTGTGGGTTACAATAAAAAATGTTTGGAAGCTACTATTTTAAAATATTTGTATCACACTTTTGCTATTATTTTCTAACTTCTTTGCTCATTAATGATCATTCTTCTCTCTTAAATCTCATCTCAGCTTACAAACATGTCCCAAACCCTTGCAGCTAAAAATAAAAACAAGCACACATGTTCCTCTCTCCTGTGCCAGTGCAAACTAGTGCCCTCTCTTCCCTTCCTTTCACCACCTAATTCTTCCAAAGTCTGACTTGTCCCCATTGCTTACCTTCCTTACCTTTGATACGTAGGATCTGATGAGCACGGCCACTCAGTCAGCACAGTAGGTCCATGTCTCCCTTCCTGCCCCTGCTCATGAGGCTTCAGACACTTAACCTGTGGGGGACTCGGTTTGGCAGCGCTGCCTAATTTTACTGAGATTTCAGAATCTGCTTCCCACTTCTCTCTCCTGGAATAGCCACTGCTTCTTACCCCATAACAGGTTAGCACTTTTGCTTTTTCTCCTGGACTCTGTGCCCCAAGTGGGGAAAGTACAGCCTGTTGGTTCCATGATTCCTCCCCTGCTCCAGGCAAACTGCACTAACCTTGCTAATGAACTCGGCCATTTCAGAAGTTGTTCTGAAAATCCTACTCTCACTTCTGAGTCACTGCTCTCTCTTCTGTGCAGTTTACCTGAAATTCATTCATTAATGGCCTATTAAATCGATTCATGACAGGGTCAGCTGTTTTTCCTGATTAACATCTGGATCTGACGTCATGAAGGGCCAAGAAAAATGGGGACCGTGGTCTAGGAGCTAAGGTCCCTGATAGTTCAAACAAGAACATCAGCCATATCAAATAAAATTTTGTGAACAAAGATAAATTTAAAGACATATTGCCCAGTACTGTGCAACAAATTATTCCCAAATTTAATGGCTTAAAACAACCGTTTTATTATACTCACGACCTCTGTGAGTCAGGAATTCACAAGGGGCAGGGAGGGTTTGATACATCTCTGTACCTCAGTATCCGGGGATTCGACTAAGAAGGTTTGAAGACGTAGGTAACCCCAGGCAGAAAGCAGGAATCATAAGGAGGTGTCTTTATTTATGTCTCTCGCCATCAATGCTGGCTGTCAGTTGGGACTGTTGGCTAGAACGCTGACACGTGACCCTTTCAGATGGCCTGGGCTTTCTCACAGCATGGCTGACCTGTATCCCGAGAGAGAAGCTATATTACATTTTATGGCCTAGACTAGGAAGTCAGAAATGTCATTTCCATAGTAGTCACAAGCCACCCAGATTCAAGGGGAAGAAACTATTATCTTATTAGTTCTGCCATAACAAAGAACCAAAGACTGTGTGGCTTAAACAACAGAAATTTATTATCTCACTGTTCTGGAAGATAGCAGTCCAAAATCAAGGTGCTGGCAAGGTGGGTTCCTTCTGAGGACTGTACGGGAAGAATCTGTCCCAGGCCTCTTTCCTTGGCTGGTAGATGGCTTCTGCCTGTGTCTCTTCACATCACCATCCCTCTTTGTGTGCCCATGTGTCCAAATTGCCCCTATCAATGAGGACACCAGTCATACTGGATTAGGGCCCACCCTAATGACTTGATTTTAACTTGATATCCACTGTGAAGAACCCCCCTCTCCAAACAAGGTCACATTCTGAGGGACTGGGGGTTAGGACATCAACATATGAATTTTGAAGGAAACGCAACTTAGTCCGCAAGAGGAACATGGACCCCCAGTTCTCAGTGGGAGGCATGTCAAAGTCAGTGTGCAAAGCACATGGGGGAGCCTTGTCCAGATGGCTCAGCTGGTTGGAGCATCATCCTGCACCCCAGAAGGCTGAGGCTTGATTCCTGGTCAGGGTACATCATACCTAGGTTTCAGGGTCGCTACCTGGTTGGGGTGCGTGCAGGAGGCAACCAATCGATTCTCGCTCATGTCGATGGTTCTCTCTCTCATCAGTGTTACTCTCTCTCAAATCAAAACCCTATCTTCAGGTGAGGATTTAAAAAAGTACATGTGAGAGATATTGTTACTGACATCTTCGGAAAATATAATTACCACATCATGATATTAAAAAGTCAAATAATGACAATATAGGGCAGTTTATGCTACTCATTCCATGTAAGTCAGCTCACAATACAGAAAACATATAATTTGCCGGGGGTGGGGGGCAATGTTATGTTTCATATTTCGGTAGAGGCCAGACAGCAACTGGTTGGTTCCAAACACTACGCCTGGGAACTGCATGGCTGGCTCTTTCCCGAGGCAACGAAAGACTGTGCTTCAAAGCTAGTGCTTCCTCACAGAACTTCCAGAAATTGTTGTCCCTGGCTCCAGGCTTTGCTGCACCTTAAGGTCCTCTGCTGATTTGCTTGTTTGTAGTAGACACTCTCTGTAAGTGCCTGTAGCTCAGCCTTGGCCAGTCTTGTCATCACTCAGAGGAATGCATGCCTATTTTATTTTACTTGCAAAGCAAATTTAAATGTGTCGTTATCAGATTTTAGGAGAAACCAATATTAATAAGTACCTACTAAACAAATATATTGTATTATGCCTCACATGTTGCCATCATCATTACTACTTGCAGTGATACTTTTAGTGCAAAGTGAACTTCATCCATAGTTGGGGCTCCTGCCAATCCAGGACTAGTGTTGATAACACTCTTATTGCCTGAGTGCACATCAGAACATTTTCTGAAACACCAACTATTGAATAAAGGTTGCACAAAACATTTCTTTAAAAAGTGGTATCGCCCTGGCTAGTGTGGCTCAGTTGGTTGGCGCGTCGTCTGAGAGGTTCAATTCCTGGTCAGGGCACATTCCTAGGTTGCAGGTTCAGTCCCTGGTCAGGACACATACGAGAGGCAACCAATTGATGTTTCTCTCTCACATCAACGTTTCTTCCCCTCTCTCCCTCCCTCCCTTCCTCTCTCTCTAAAATCAATAAGCATGTCCTCAAATGAGGATAAAAACAAAGTGGGGTAAAGACCTAGTTACCCCTCGAAACATAGGGCCCACCTCCAAATTGCCCTCTCAGTACAGCTCACTCGAGGCCTGCGCCTTTGCCTAGTCTCTTCTCCCCGGGTCAGCCTCTTGATTGCTGCCCACCTGGGAGCACACATTACAGGGTCCACCAGTGATGTGTTAGAGTATCTGGAGGCAGGGCCCAGGAGTTGTTTGGGAAGTTCCCCTAAATAATTAGGTTGATTCACAAGGTTTGCCAACTGCAGTGCTGTGTGGTCAAATTCAAGTTCCTTAAGCTTAGCCTAAAAAGGCCCTCACCCCTGCCCAACTCGGCAGTCACATCCCCTGCCACTTCTCACTTCATGACTTCCCCATTAACCACCCCGAACTACCAGTAGCTTATAATGCTTGACATGCTGCTTCGCTCCACTCACTGGGCCCTTGCCCAGGCCAAAAACTCTCCTCCCAGTGTTACTGCAGGTAGGTAACTAGATGTAATAAGGAAGAAAGCAAAGGGAATCAGACATTGTCAAGAATAATCAACCACGGAGCATAAGCCTGTTTGCTGTACCAGAAAGCGTACAGCTTCACACCCTCCAGGGGATCACAGTATTGCCCCACTGTGGATTCATCCACCTTGTCTCTCCCTCCCCCAACCTGCCCATGCTACCCACACATCAGGCGGACACCAAATGCAAGCTCTGGGCAGGAGTCTGCCTATGGCAGCACCGCAATGGGCTGCACCAGGGAACACGAGCTAAGCTCACCACGTGGTGAGCTGGACTAAACCAAGCTTTAATATGGCAGAGAAACTCTGGACACTGGCCAGTTTGGGCCTTGCTGAAAACACCGTTGAACCTTTTCTAAGGAGGGATGGACAGCGATAGGAAACGGGCAGATTTCTGTTCCCACTCGGATTAACCTTGCCACACCGCAAGCTCCCACACGTGGGTCAGTAAATTGCCTTTCTCTCAATCCCGTGCAACAGCCCTACTTCTGCCAGCAACACCACCTTGACTGCCAAACAGCCTGTTTTCCCTCCAAAATCCAGCTCCCATGTCTGCTTCCCTGACTACCTCGCTTTCAACGCCATCCAGAATTCGTCCTTCTCTCTTCTGTGTTCTAACAGCACCTCTTCACACAGCCATCAGCACACAGTGTAGAAACAGACTTCTCTTCCCTGTGGGAGTGGAATCCGCCTGGAGGCGATTCCTGCCACCGGCACCTTAGTGTTCCCAGCATCTAACTCCAGTCTGGGGTTATATAATAAGCTGCTTTTATGGGAGAGTGTGAGGGAGTGCTTGGTCAATAGTACCATATTTGGTCCGGCTGCTGTGTGTTTTGTTGCCCTGCCTGACCCTGACACAATCTGGGAGATTTTCTTTCAGCATTTAAGGTAGTACACACTAGCTCTTCCCCTCGCTGTGAGAAAGCAGGTCTCTATAAACAGGAAAATAGATTCCACCCAGTATTACAATAAACTTGAAAGGCATTAACAACCAACAAAAAATTCTCTTCTGTCCAGGCCTGGACACGTGCCTCCCCGACTTTCTCCCTCTAGTATTTGTGCTCTCAGGTCACGTCCTGGACCACAGGGGCCCACATTTGCTTCACATCGGCCTCCCTTCTCTCCCATTGCCTCTCCTTTGCCGGCAACTTTGACTGAGATGGCAGATGCAGCCCTAACTGACTCTCCCAATTCAATGGCGCCAGTTTCCGGCCAACACAAGCTCACAGATTGTATAAAAACTTGGTCACACCAACAACTTTAGCGTCACTCATCTGGAAACTGGGGGCTTGGTATTGCCCAACATTCCCAGACTGCAGTCCTTGCTACTTGCTCTGACTGGGCTCTGTAGGGGGGAGAGGGGGGGGAATGGCAAGCGGACCCTCATGTGACAGCAGTGATGACACAACAGTGGCTCTTGGACTTTAGGATGCGTCCAAGTCACCTGAAGGACTTGTTACTACACATGGCTGGGCCCTACCTGTGCGATTGCTGATTCAGTGGACCTGAAGTGCAGTGTGAGAGTTTCTAAAAATTTCCTAGGTGCTGCCGATCCGGCCCAGGGACCAGACTTGGAGAACCACTGTGGCAGAGTGTCTGGAGGGTGGATCACGCTACTACTGACTTGTTCAATCCAAACAGTGGTTCTCAAACTTATTGACATAGGAGACATTTTGGAATTAACTGGGGAGATGTTAACATTTCAGCTGCCCAGGCTGCATTCCACTGTAAGTCAGAATCTTTGAAAGTGTCAAGATGATATCAGTGTGTTTAAAAACTTCCCAAGTGCTTCCAATGTGCAGGCAAATTTGAGAACCAGTGATCTAGAACAGCAGTTCTCCACCCTGGTTGCAAATTAGAATCACACGGGAAGCTTTTAAAACTTATTTCTGCCAGGAGCCCCACCCCAAACCAATTAAATCAGAACACTTGGATGTGAGGCCGGAGCGGGCTTCCTTCCTTCCTTCCTTCCTTCCTTCCTTCCTTCCTTCCTTCCTTCCTTCCTTCCTTCCATCTATCCATCCATCCATCCATCTTTCCTTCCTTGCTTCCTTCTTCCTAGTTTCCTAGATCTTTCTAAAGTTTAGCTAGTGTTAGGGATTACTGATCTGGACTTCAGTACACCCCTATTATAAAACCAAATGATAAATCCCTTCTTATTTTGAACAAAACAGATTGAAGCAATTACTTTTACTTTTTGAAAACTTGCGGGAACGGGTCTAAATAATCTGGGTAGGAGTAGGGGCAGGGAAACAACTCAATCTTCAGAGCAGATCCCCTAGCAACGGGGCCAGATGTCTAAAAACCACTGGAGCAGCACTTCCCAGGTCCAGTCACGGACCTGCACAGCGGCATCACCTGGGAGCGTGTCGACATGCACATTCTCAGGCCCCACTCCGGAATGCTGGGGGGGGTCTCGGGGTCTGTTTCCACAAGTTCTCCAGGTGATTGGAACCACTACGTTAAAGTTTGAGAACCACTAACCAAGAAGATAGCAGTGGGAAAATTACGACCATGTTCTTCTAATTCTGATGTTGATCCTTCTCTTTATTTTTTTTAACACCCCCCCTCACACACTGCCTCCCAAAAGGAAGACTATGGCCATAGCGGCAGCAGCAATGCCAGCAGCTACCTGATTTTATGCCATGCGTGTTAGGGTGAGAGGGGAGAGTCAAACCTCCACCATCCCCCGCTGCGGTGCGTGGGCTTCCTCCCTGACCATTTTGATGAGCCTTAACATGTAGTTCTTAGTGCTTACATGATGGCCACAGGTAGCCCCCAGATTCTGATGGCCACGAGCATTTAGTAGATGCTCTGAGATGGCACAGCCACCCCAACGTGATTCGAGTGCCTTGGGAGGCTCTTTGGGGCTCCTGTTTGCCCATCTCCTGTTTTACATTTCCTCAGCAGATGGGGTCACATACTCTGCACTTGTATGCAAGCCACAACACAGGAGCCTGTGCAGCCAGAGATTTGGAGGAAGGCCCTGACTGAACCCATCAGCATTTCACCGGAAGTCAGAGACTTCCTTTCAGCCTGGAGAGTAACAAAACAGAAAGCAGCTCAGTTCTTTTGCCAAGACCCTTTGATCAAGGGTTAACAGGACCCTCGAACAGTGTGAGGCCTCAGGGCCTGTTGGAACTAGACCACATCAGAAATGTGAAGTGACACCTTCAAAATGAGTTATCTTTTCGCTGGTCTTCTTAGCAAGAAGGGAACTTACTTTTATTGAGCACATACTAATTCTCAGGATTTTACATACATAATTTTACCTAATCCTCACAACCTCGTGCAGTTAGTACTACTATTCCTAGTTACAGAAATACAAACACATAGGAAACAAATTCAGAGATTGAACAACGTGCCCGAAACCCCACAGCTAACACAGTGAGACTCACCCTCTCGCTGTGGCCCCTCCGCCCGTCGGGGGCTGCCCTTGCCACCCACACCACACTCAAGGGCCGGCCCTGGCATGTTCCCACCACTGCGTTACACTTCCTGACAGAAATGTTGAAAATGGTGTGTCGGGAAAATTGTAAAAAGAAACCAGTGTAAATGTGTGCTGGGCTTTCTGAATTGATTCTTCGGACGTTCTATAAAAACCAAAAGCAGGAGCAAGGCCGGCTTTACGAAAGGAAACCTAGATGTAATGGCCTCACAAGTCACCCTTACTCTGAGTTCCCTCTTGAATCTGTTTTCCTCTCGCTCCCTGCAGTCCACCTTCCTACCCACCCGGAACCTGCATGAAGGCTCCAGCGGAGCTGGCCGGGGTCAGCACCACACTCGGCCTCTCTGAGGCACCACGTTCTCCACCCCTGACCGCGCCACCCTTCCCTCCCACACTTTAGCCTCATTCCCACCTGTGTGTGAACAATCCATCCACCTGGGAAGGGGAGTGGCTACCCCACAGCCTCCCCAGCACTGAGCACCGTGTTCCTTTAAAACCTTTGCTATTAAAATAGTAGCAATAAAAATCTCATTATTTTTATTGGCATGTTCTTAATCACTCTTGAAGACATATATACTTGAGACATATATACTCTTTCCTTTGTTAATTGCACTTTCATGTTTTTTACCCACTTCTCTTTGAAAGTTATTCTTATTGATAACGAGAAATATTTATTTACTGAGAATATTAATCTCTCACGTATGAATAAATATTTTACCCCAATTTGTCTTTGACTTTGGCTGTTTTTTGCAGCGCAGGGGTTTTCTGTGGTCATAACTATGGTTTCTTCCTACAGGGGGTTTCTAAGAAAGGCCTTTCCCACATTAAACTTTTAAAAAGTATTCACCTGTACTTTGCTGTATAATTTTTATGTCTGACTTTTTAAATTTAGTCTAGCTGACATTTATTTTGTTGCGAGGTGTGAGACAGGACTGTGGAGCCGACTTGCCCCTTAGATGCAGAGCCAGTCATTCTAGCGGCCGTTATTGAACGATAATACTTTCCTCACTGGTTTGAAGTCCCACCTTTATTATATGCTGGTTTTTGCTTGTATTCTGGTTTCTTTCGAGACTCTCTGTTCTTTCCATTGCTCTATTCACCCTTGTGCCAGTACCACACTGGTATAATTTCTGCAATTTTATAATACGTTTTAATATCTGATAGAGCTAGTTTGGTCCTTCTTTAGTAACATTTTTCAAATATTTCTTGACTGTTACTGAACATTTATTCTTCCAGATGAGTTTTGGAATTCTTGTTGTCAAAGCTTGACTTTTTTCACTTACTGTTCTAGAAATACCCGGGTCCATCTCTCTTTGGCTCTTCTTTCCAGTATCTGATGACCGTTAACCTGTGCCTACTGCTAGCCTGGCATTGTGCCAGGCTCGGGAGACATAAAACAAATCTGCCCCAGCCCCTGCCCTCAAGAGGCTGATCACACGTAGGGAAAGAACGTCAGCGTGCTATCTGCCGTGGGGAGGACTGAGAAGGGCGGATTGCCAAGGAGGGTTTATATATCTCCCTGGAGAAGGGGTAGGAAAGAAAACAGCAAGCGGTCACCTGTGCTTCACCACTGGGCTTGGTAAGTAGACTCAAGAAGTTGTTTATGATGACCATGCTACATCGGAACCCTAAGATTCCAAAGATAAGATTTTAGGGGCTTAAACGAAAGTCTGCATTCCATCTCAGCATTGCCCAGTGGAGTAGGCATTTCCAGTTGCTCCCGCACCTGCTAAAGCTTCCTCTCACATCATGTCTTGCACGCCCTCCCCCACCACACAGCCCTTGGTGTCTTTCAAAGCATCATGTAGCTGTTTTATGCCATCCAAAATTTCCCATGGTCTTGTAAGGGGAGCAAATATCACAATTTCTATTTGAAAGATGCACAAATGGATATTTTGCAAAGCTAACACATTAAGTAAGCAATTTTTTTGTACATGGACATTTAGAAAGCTAACGCATGAGTTAAGTGACTTGTCCAAAGTGCTAGGTGACAGGACCAAGCCTAGAAAGGAAGTCTGGGACTCCTGAGCCAGCTCTCTCTCTCTGTCACGCCCCGCGGTGTACAAAGCACTGAACCTACAAGGCGTGTCTAGAACTCCGTCGTGTCTCTCCTGTACCCTTCACCCCCCACCTCTGTAACTAAAAGAGGGATCCTCTTTCTTTCCACTTCTCCATTCAAAACATGGAACTGGGGAGAGGAGAAAGAGGCCGGGACAAGGCTGGGGTGAGGATCCGGATGGAGGCAAAGCAGCGGAGCAGAGAGGAAAGGGGCCTCTCGGGACAGGGGTTTGGGGAACTGCGGCTTTCGGGACTTCTGGCTCGCGGGTCTCCAGCGGCTGCCAGGCTGCACCCCCACTCCCCACAACCGCCCACTTCGGAACAGAATTCCCCTCCTCCTCTGGGCAGCTGAAGAACAGAATTCCGATTCAGTGTTTCACCTCTTCAGATACACCTTTTAAACATGTGTGAGCACACACACAGAGGGAGAAAGAAAAAACAAAAACATAGAAAGAACGCAAAAAGAGAAAAGACAGAACACACCAGTGGGGAAAGCCGTAGAGACTTGTGCTGTTTCATGTAGGTCCTACAGAGAAGAAGGGAAGACTTCCCCTCACCGCCCAGTTTGCTGTGGGAATCTCTGGGACAGGAGATTAATCTGCAGCTCTTGCTTACCCGGGTACTTCATTGCTGGCACTGGGAGTTAAAGAGATGGGGAATTTGGGGTCAATGTGGGGATATGGGCTGGAAGCTGCCAAGACCAACATTAGGTGGGGGAGAGCTGAGAAGGGCTATGGGGGAGTGTTCTTCCCTATCTCAGCCTCCAGACCTGACCCTGGACCAGCTGGAGGGGTGAAAGACAGTGGGGGTGGGGATCTGGGCCAAAGAAGGGAAGAAGGAAAATCTTAAGTCAAGAAATTGGGAGGGAATGTTGATAACAGATTCTGGAGCAGGAGGTGGGAGGGTTTGGCTTCTCGTGTGTGTGCCTGGGGAGTGTGGTGGAGGGAGATGAAGTTAAGTGGTCAAGGTAACTGCAAAGTCAGGCTCCTAAGGCCAACTGCAAAGCTTGCTTCTGCACCTGACTGATATACCATCTGTCTCGCCGTGCCAGTGGAAGCCCTAGTAAATGTTACATGTTGAAACGTTGTACTACCTTGTACATAAAAATTCCATGTGCCAACTGACTGGACCACATGAACACATCTGTCAAAAACAGGCCTCTTAGGCATAATTTAGGACATTCCAAAGTAGCTTTATAATTGTTTCAGCCTGCAGCTGGTATGAATTAACTCTCATAAGCCAGGTCTATTCTCACTGAGTAAAGGATTGGGCCAAATGTCCAAATAATTCAAGTCAGAAACACTCTTTTGCCTTCATTATGGAGAATATCAGTAGCAAGGCCTTTCCCCCTCAAAATTGTGCTGCTGATTGACTCATTGTTAGATGTTGCATGGTTAGCATATGTTAATGTAGCTAAAACGATAACATACTTTCTGTATTATTAGGAGGCTGAGAAGGGCCATATTTTACATTTTTATAAGATTCTGTTACTCCAATAGCATTTACAATTTACAATGTGCATTGAATGTATTAGGTGACTAGATCTCAGGTGCCAAGTATATTCCATGTTGAGAAGCCAGTACGTGAACTCCTGAGACGGCCCTTTCAGGTCCATCCCCCCCCCCCATGGAGGGTGCATGGAGAAGGAAAGCAACCCTCCCCTTCGGGGGGAAACTTAGACGTGAACTTCAGGTGCTCAGTCTCAGCACACACATTCACTCTAGGAACTAGAAAAGGAAGTATAAATAATGAGTGAATGAATGAATGAATGAATGAGACAAGAGAATCAGGATCTTCAAACATCCCACCACGGTGGAACACAGAACAACGGGAAGAGTCCAACAGAAATGCAGCGGTCCCGAATGCACATCACACGGACGGCTCGGCAAACCAGAACTGGTCTGGGGAGAAAGTCAGCGCCTCAGAGGAGGTGTGAAGAGACGCTTAGGGGTTTCAGCTCACTACAGGCACCAGCAAATCGCCCAGGTTGCCCTGGTGTAGTCTTAGACTGTGCTACCGAGGAACACCGTCCAACACAGGGCAAGGAATCCTTCGGCTCTGGTTCAGATGTAGATTCTTCATTTTAACAACCGGAGTGGATCCACACAGGGCACCCAGCCTGGTACATAGGGCATAGTTCCTGTCCCCAGAGGACACCTAATGCAGTGGGATAAACGGAATCAATTGAGTGCCGTTTCAAGGAGCCAGTGAGTACGTTTAGCCTTGGGAAGAATGCCTAGCTGGGCCCTTCGCTATGGAGGGGGGTATGATGTTGGCTAGCAAATACCTGTGGATGTGTCATATCAAAGACAGCTTAAATTTGTCTGGTATGAGAAAATTAAAATCGATAAGTGAATTTTACGGGAAGACAGAGGTCAGCTCCAAGTAAGCGGACAAAGTTGCCTTTTAAGCTACCTATTATATTAGCACATCCATTCTCAATGGGAGTAATAGTGCCTTCAAGGGCGCAAAAATTGGTTCTTGAAAAAGACAAAAAAAGTGATATTACAATTGTTTCTAGCCATCCAAAGCTCAGCCCAACAAAATCTTATTCCTTGGTGTTTAATTTCTCATGTGGAGCTTTCCTGGATGTTACATGAGCATCGTTGTCCCTGACATGGAAGACACACGTGGTACGCAAGGTCAGGGCCACAACCCGGTGGTGGACCGGTGGCTGTGGTTGGGGGGCCTGCTCGCAGCGCATTGCTCCGCCTCACTTACACGGTTCCGGGGGCTGGCGGGTGCTACTGGACGCTCTGAGGGCATCGTCTGTGTTCGACCCTCAGTGCCGTGTGCGTTACTTGAGTTTTGAGAATTAAATAAAATGGCTTATATTTTGCTATTTAATTCTGTGGACATTATCCAACACATCATTAGCCATGTCAAATGCCAAAAAGAAAAAGCATCAACAATATTTGAATATCCAGCATCCAGTTAAAAGCCATTTTTCCCATATCAAATGAAAGTTAAAAGTTAATATTTAAGAAATTGACTTTTTTCAGTTTTTACTTTTATTAAAAAATAAGTTTCAATAATTTTTTAAAATTGATCACACTGCTATTATGTACTTCTAAAATTGCTTATATATATAGAAACATTATAATTCATAAGTAAATAAGTTATATTAAAAGATACTCAGCCAATGCAGTTATATAAAGGTAAATGTTAATAGTGTTGACTTTCAATCTAACTAAAATTTTAACTTCAAATTTTATTTTGTTGTTCTTTACCCTGCATGATAAAAAGAGTTAGCTTTATACTTATTCTTCTTTTATATAAAACACAGATACACATACAGTGTATTTATGGTATTAAAATTTCATGAGGGGTGATTAGGTGAAAAATAAATATTATCTAAAAAAGTCTTTTTAAGAAAACAATAATTTTTTAAAAGTTGAGAAACTTAATTTAAATCATCCAAGCATTTGGGGGTTAAAAACATTTGGCTATTCGTTTGCCAGGATGAATCCCAGCTAACATTTGAAAATAAGAATGGGTTTCTTCACATTTTCTTCTTGTCCTCATGTCTTCTTTCTTACTTTTTTCACCCCAAATTGTTGCACATCTTCTAGTAACAGAATCACTTTTCCTTCTGGGCACCATCCCACTTTCTAGCTCCTGTGGCCTGGCTAGCAGTGGACATGCCACTTGAACCGAGACAATCAGAGTTAAGCCTGGGACTTCTGCTGGAGCCGGGAAGAGGCTACCTTTCCTGTGGGGGTTCCATTTGTCAGGTTGCGAGCCGGAAGTTGCTGGAGTCTCTCTTTGCCGTAACCTGGGGAGAGCCTACCAGACAATAAAACCAAACCAGCAAAGGCCGTAGGGAACAGAACAGCCTGGTACTGGCATAATAAGACATATAGATCAACAGAACAGAATAGGGAGCCCAGAAATAAAACCATGCTTTTATGGTCAATTAATATTTGACAAACGAGCCCTGGCTGGTGTGGCTCAGTGGATTTAGTGCCAGCCTACAAACCAAAAGGTGGCTGGTTTGATTCTCAGTAGGGGCACATGCCTGGGCTGTGGGCTACGTCCTTAGTTGGGGGTTCGTGAGAGACAACCAATTGATGTATGTCTTGCACATCGATGTTTCTCTCCCTCTCTTTCTCCCTCCATTCCCCTCTCTTTAAAAATAAAAATAAAATCTTTTAAAAAATAGTTGACAAATGAGGCAAAAACATACAATGGAGTAAAGATAGTCTGCTCAATAAATGGTGCTGGGAAAATTGAACAGATATGTGCAGAAAAAAAAAAGAAATTAGACCACCTTCTTACACCGTACATACTAATAAACTCAAAATGGATCAAAGACTTAAATGTCCTAGAAAACATATGCCGTAAAATCTTAGAAATCTCTTGTAGCAATATTTTTTCTGATATGTTGTCTCAGGCAAGGTAATCAAAAGAAAAAGTAAACAAATGGAACTACAGCAAAGGAAACTACCAACAAAATGAAAAGACAACCCATGGAACAGGAGGACATATTCACCCGTGATACAGCTGATAAGTGGTTAATATCCAAAATGTATAAAGAACATAAAACAACACCAAAATATCCAACTAAAAAAAATGGTCAAATGACCTCAATAGACACCTCTCCAAAAAGGGCATACAGATGGCCAATAGATGTATAAGATGCTCAATGTCACTAATAATCAGAGAAATGCAAATTAAAACCACAATGAGATTCACTTCACACCTGTCAGAATGGCTATCATCAATAATCAATAAACAAGTGCTGATGAAGATGTGGAAAAAGGAGAACCCTTGTGCACTGTTGATGGGAATGCAGACTGGTGCAGCCACTGTGAAAAGCAGTATGGAGTTACATCAAAAAATTAAAAATGGAACTGTCTTAAGACCCAGCAATTCCACTTCTGGCAATATATTTGAAGAAACCCAGAACACCAATCCAAAAGAGTATATGTGCCCCTATGTTTATTGCAGCATTATTTATAATAGCCAAGATTTGGAAGCAGTCGGAGTGTCCATCAGCAGTTGAATGAATGAAAAAGCTGTGGTATGTTTACACAATGGAATACTACTCGGCTGTAAAAACAAGGGAACGTTACCCTCTGTGACAGCATGGATAGATCTGGAGAGCATTATGCTAAGTGAGATAAGCCAGTCAGAGAAAGACAAATACCATATGAGTTCACTCATATGTGGGACCTAATGCATAAAATAAACAAACAAAATAGAAACAGACTGAGATACGAAGAGAAGACTGAAGGCTGTCAGAGGTGCAGGGCCGGGTGAAAAAGGTGCAGGGATTAAGAGAAAAAACTCAGACACAGACAACAGCATGGTGATTAGCAAAGGGGAATGGGGTGGGAGAGGTGGAAGGGTGGACGGGGTGAAGGATAATTGAGACAGAAGGAGACTTGACTTTGGGTGGCGAACACACAATGCAATATACAGATGATATATTATAGAATTGTACACCTCATGAAACAAAACTAAATAACTTTGTTAACCAATGCTACCCCAATAAGTTCAGTTTAAAAGTTAAATTTAAAAACCCCCAACCCAGCAGAAAGGGGGGCCAGAGAACCACAGCAGAGAGACAGCGTTCAGTGTTATAACTGAGAACCTAGAGCTAGTCATGCTTGAAGCTCGTCTGAACCCCTGGGACTCCTGATGTGCTCTGTGGCTTAACCCAACTGGAGACATGTCTCTGTCACTAGCAACCAGGAATAATTAACCAGTTAACAGCTGTGGGACAACTAAGCAAAGACGGCTCACATTCCTCAATGTATGTTGGAGCTTTGAGCTTATCTCCAGGCATCGTCAGCTGATCACTAAACACCACTGCATCCTGCATATACAAAAGCTTTCAGCTCTTGTCTACAACCAGTCGAAAGCAGTAAATACTTCTTTTATAGACTGTACCTATCATACAACTGCCCCTGCTGCACCTTCTGCCCCTCTTGTCTGTAAACAATGTAAATTCTTTCAAGCAACTTATTTCTTCCCTGAAACATAGTGTATAAAAGTGCCCATCACCTTCGGATGGCAGACATGCTTGTCAGCTTGTCATCTCCCTGTGGCCCTGCTGCTGGTGGTTTGGACTTCAGGCTCCGGGACCTGGTCCTTTGCTGGCCAGCCTTGTCTCAATGAAACCTTTCTTTCAGAAAAACTTTCAGCTGCGAGAGTTTTTTGCTTCACATGTTTATTGTATGTTACATCCTAGCATAATCAGCTCACCTATCAAGCATATATAGTGAAATGCAAGAAACATGAATCTACACTTAGGAAATTCTACTCTGAACTCCATGAAAAACGCCTTCCAGATAAATAGAAAATAAAACTCATTTAGATAATTGTATTACAAAGTATGTCTTTCACAAATATTTTTTAAATTGAACTATGTAGTACATTGGCTGATGTACTATAGTACATCATCTAAAACATCTCTGATGTTTTAGAATTTCTCTGTAAGGTTTTAATTAGATCATTCACTAGCAACTAAAGCTGTTCAGTATTCATGAGTATTCCATTCAATAGTCCTATACTCAATAATCTGAAATTCAGTGAATTCCAGATTTCCTACCCTACTACCAAATGCTTTCTTCTCAAAAAAAAAAAAGAAGAAGAAGAAGAAGAAGAAGAAGAAGAAAAGAAAGAAAGAAAGAAAGAAAGAAAGAAAGAAAGAAAGAAAGAAAGAAAAGAAATTAGAATTCACAAGGCAAAGATACTAGCAACAGGAGATGGTTTAATTCTCTGAGTGTACAATGAGTTAACATTGTGTATTTCTCTGTGGACACAAATCATTGAACCTCAGACCAACTAGTGGGAGGTGAAGTCACAGCCTGTAGTATATCATTTATCAGCTAGAGCAACTGATAGTCAAAATGGTATGGTTAAGGATGGTTACCAACTTCCACTCACTAGAAGGTTCGGGTTGGGCTTGAAGACCCAAGATTCAGGAGACATCAGAAGATACAGGATGGAAACAAGGGGCAGGGCTTGTAATACGAATTCAGAAGTCAGCAGAAACTCACTCGTGGAGGCTCAAACAAAGGCTGAGTTCTCAGGAGGAGAAAGAGAAAAGCAGAAGGTCCTGTAGAAAGTCTAAGGTCAAGAAGAGAAGGTGAACTCAAAAGTCATGTGAAAAAATAAGCCAGTCCAGCATTTTTAAAAAAGGGTGGGGGGGGGAGACAAAGAAAAGAACAAAAGGCCGCGTTGCAAGTGCCTGTATCTTCACAGCTGTTGAGAAGGTGGGAAAGGAAGTCTTATAATAGAGGCAATCTTTGTTTGGGTTATACGTTACGTTAAGTCATGTAGTGCGTAGGGGCTTCATTTTGATCCTAGTTGATAGAAGACAGATGTCTGGCAGCTGGTTCTACAGCCAAGTCTGGTCAGTGTTCTGTAGCAGCTGCAGTCACGCTTGGCCCAGTCTCTGTGGGGGGACGGTGCCTGGCAACCGGTGTGCATCCAGAGTTTGGAGGCCTGGGGCATAATATGAAGTGTGTCACCTAAATTAAAGGAAGAAGGGAGGTCTGTCTTCCAGTGGTACACATTTTTGGTACCAATTATCAGAAAGCAGTTGTAATTTTATTATATTCCACACTTCCTATTAAATTTGAGCGGGGAGTATTATTACCTCTGGAACTGATCTCTGTAGAGAGCTGGCATGCTTTACACTACCAGACTCGGTATGCTGTTCACACCCAAACTGCAGCTATCAGCCAATGAGGGCTGAAGGCTCTCAAAGCGACCAACTTCACCCCCTTCCGAAATCTCCACGGACTCAGTAAATGGACCAAGTCCAACAGGAACAGCTTTGGGTTGTCTATAGCCAAACCTCTGAGAATTTCTCCTACCCAACCCCCTGCTTCAGCTTCTCCATTGTCTTTTAGAGCTGTTTCCAAGTTTAATCCTCTTGTTTATCATTCTGGATAGCCCTGCTCACTTTACCGTGAGACTCAGTCCTTAGCCTTGCTTCCAGGGTCCCTCGTGATTGCTCCTCTGTCTCTGTGGCCTCATTTTCTGCCACTTATTTCCATCAAGGCTTCAAAACTTGTTATTCATGTACCTTCTTCACAATTTTTGGCATACCAGAAAGAATGATCTACTTAATATTTTTTAAATAGATCAATTTTAATTATTCATATAAGAAACTTTGTATCTCTAACAGAAATAGCAAGCTAGTTTCAATTGCCATAAAGTAACCATGCCCTCAGCTAGAGCTCTGAGTTTAAACTTACACATAAAAGACTGGCAAATGTTTCAAAGCTGTTACACACTGGAACCCAAAAGGCTTTCTTCTTACAAAAGAAGATGTGAAAAAGAATTGTAAAGAGTGTGATTCTGTGACCATGTAATGACTTACCTGACTGTGTACCACCTAACTCTGAGTATTAAGTGTGATGTATCCTAGGCCTTGGGAAATATACTTACTCTAGCCTTCTGAAACTGCTCGTAATTTCAAGCCTCCTTATTCTTCTGTGCCTCAAATGGCCTTCTCTCTTTCTGATACAATTGATTCTTCTAGCCCTTCAAGACCCAAGGAAATCTTCCCTGAAGTGCTCTTCCAGTAGAAGTGTGAATGCCTTTGCTTGTGCTTCCTCAGTATCTCATCGGCCTGTATCAGGGCATCATATAACACTATATTGCACTTACCAGTCCGTCTGCCTCCTCCACTAAACTGAGAACTTCAGGGCAGGGCTGGGTCTTTCATCTGTGAAACTACAGCACTGCATGACCACGCCTAGTCACTCCGTGCATGTTTATTGCTAGAAACATGCACACATGTGTAAATAAATGCATGAATCTATCAATTCATAGAAATATACTGAGACAATTATCAAGTTTTGCTCTGTAATGAGAATTACCTGGAGAAACTTGGTAAAAATACAGAGACATAGGCCTGGCTCCAGGCTGCTTTAGTGAACTCAGAATAGGGTCCTATTTCAGGGGCTCTAGGTAGAGTCTTTTGAGGTGAGAAAACAGATTCAGAGAGATTAATCTGTTTGTCCAAAGACAGATGTGGAAGTGAAACTGGGATAATTCACCATTGTTTATGAAGGTTTTTAATTCAGTCTTTATAATATGTAAAAGTCACTTACCTGGAAATATGAAGCTATGGTTTTGTTCTAGTTAGTACAACCAATATGTCAATCTCCTTACTCCTTAGTTGTTTCACTCAACAGTGAAGAATAAAGTCTGGACAATAGCCACCATAATAAAAGCACAGTTTATTATATATATATATTTTAAGATAATTCTTTTTTTATAAAGATTTTATTTATTTTATTTTTAGACTTGGGGGAAGGGAGGAAGAAAGAGAAGGAGAGAAACATCAATGTGTGGTTGCCTCTCAAGTGCTCCCTACTGGGGAGCTGGCCTGCAATCCAGGCATGTGCCCTGACTGGGAATCGAACTGGTGACCCTGTGATTCACAGACTGGTGCTCAATCCACTGAGCCACACCAGCCAGGGCTCACTATATGTTTTAATTTAACACAGGCTTAATGCAAATGCCATTCTCTTCAGTGCATAAGCAGATCTGAGCTAAAACAAGCAATATGCTGAAAGAAAATAAGATAGTATGACACTTTAATGTTGAACTACACTGTAAAACTACAGGAGAGTGAAAACTATTACTCTCTACCACCTAATTTACATTTGATGGCAAAAAAAACACAAAACCCTGTTATGCTACAGGCAGTAACCAATGATGAGAGACAAGCTAGGAAAGCAGATGCTGCAACCTAGACCCTGACACCTAGCACTTCAATAATATATCAGGTTCAGTACAACCCTGTAAGATGTGATTATCCACCTTATATTACTAATTTACATTATATAATCTTAATGAAGAGAAGCTTCAACCACTTGTTTGTGCTGAGCTAGGGCCAGAGTCTAACTCGAAACTGTCCTTCCTGAAAAACAAAGTAAAGTCACAGGAACAGACAACAGAATGGAGGTTCCTGGAAGGGAAGCACAGTGAGGGGAGGACACAGAGGGTAAAGGTGGTCGAACATATGATGGTGGACAGAGACTAGACTTTGGGCGGTGAACACTTAACATGCAAATGTCGTATCACAAAGCTGTACATCTGAAATTTGTGTTATTAATCAATGTTCCCCCAATAAATGTAAACTTTTTAATTTCTGGTGTTTTATCAACGTGAAGGAGTGGGTGCACCCCTCTCTCTCCCACTTTTTCCTTCCTTCCTTCCCTTCTGACAGTCTTTCCGGTTTGACTCCCTGTCACCTTTGCTCCTGTAAATTCTTCAGTTCCTTGGTGACTTTTAATTTTTATTGAATTTATTGGGGTGACATTGACTAATAAAATTATGTAGGTTTCAGCTGTAAATCGTATAATACAGCATCTGTATATCATGCCACGTGTTTACCACCCAAGGTCAAGTTTCCTTCCACCGCCATGTATGCCCCCTTTACCCTCGTCTGCCTCCCCACCCCCTTTCCCTCTGGTCATCACCGCAGGTTGTCTGTGTCCGTGAGGTTGGGGGTTTTTTAAAGGGCCATTGCCTGTTTTGACGAGGAGTGAGGAAGTTCACAACTGAGAATGGGGAATGGTCAGTTTGCATATTACTTTCATAAGTGCTGCCCCTAGACTGACATAAATCCATCCTTCCTGATATTCTGACCCTGTTTATTATTTTCAAATTTAAAATGAAGGCTAAGAAGACATTTTTCTGTTGTTATTTGTGTGTTCTTCGTAGCCCAAGTATGTAAGATGCTTAAGAACTAGGAGAAGTGATGAGACAAAATCTGAGTAGTAAAGGGCAGATTATGTGGGTTTTGTAGATTTTATTGTGAAGGCAATGGGCAGTCATTGGAAGGTTATAAGCAGGGGAGTAGTACCATTTGCCTTCTAAAAACTCTACTGTGTGCAGCACGAACTGCAGGGGGCAGAGTGGGGACAGGGAGGGAGTTTGGGGGCTATTGTAGTAGCCCGGGTGAGCGATGATGGTTTGGATTAGCGAGGCAACAGTAAATGTGATCAGTTGACAAAGCTGGAACGTATTTTGGAGATAGGACCTTCAACATCTGCTGATGAATTTGATATTTGAGGTTACAGGAAGAAAGGAAAGAACTGACTCCCAGCATTGATTTAATAGCAGTATATTTGGGATGTCTGTTTGTCACCCAGGGAGAGATAATGAGCAGGCAGTTGAATATATTATTAGGTCCCAGGTTGAGAGCTGAGATAATCATATTCCTTAGTAGTCAGTAGCGCAGTATTTCAGTAACGGGCACAGACTGTGGAGCAGAATGCCCGGGTTCGTATTTCAGCCTTGCCACTTCCCAGCACTGTGGCCTTGAGTAAATTACTTAACTGCTCTGTTCCTCAATGTTCTGATTCTGTAAGATGGGGATAGTGGTACCTACTTCATAGAATTCAATGAGTTAAATAGGGCCCTGGCTGGTGTAGCTCAGTAGATTGAGCGCGGGCCTGGGAACCAAGCACCCACGGTTCAATTCCCAGTCAGGGCACATGCCTGGGTTGCAGGCCAGTTCCCAGCAGGGGACACACAAGAGGCAACCATACACTGATGTTTCTATCCCTCTCTCCTTCCCTTCCCCTCTAAAGATAAATAAATAAAATCTAAAAAACAAAAACAAAAGGGAGCGCACTAAGAACAATGCCTCATGTAAAGGCTGTACAACCCTTAAGTGTTGTTAGCCCATTGTCGTCTTCAGTGCGTGCAAGGTCCTGTCATTGAGATTTCTTCCAACAAGGTGTCCAGTTGAGTGGGTATCCCCCCCCACACACACACATACAACAACCAAGTCTCTGGACACCAACTGGGTGTCCACTAATTCAACTTACTGGTTACACTGTCTACCTAGAACTAGCCCGAGATCCTACATGTTTAAGAGGTTCCACCCCACACTGCCCCTACTTCAGACGCCGTCCCAAGTTCTGGGCCACCCTCACTTTTGACCAGCTGGCTATAAATTGGGGTCTCCAAGCCCCTCCTTCAAGTTCAGTTTGCTAGAATGGCTCGCAGAACTCGGGAAAATACATGTTTGCTTGTTTATTCTAAAGCAACAGCTCAAGAACAGCCAACCGTGAGAGAGGCACAGGGGAGAGGATTGCTGGAGTCTCTATGTCTTCTTCTGTCCTGTCATGCTCCGAGCACCTGGACGTTTCACCAATCTGGAAGCCGCTGAACATCCAAACCGTTTTTAGTTTTTAGGGAAGTTTCACTACACAGGCACAGTTGGTTAAATTATTGGCTGGTGACTGAACTCAACCTCTAGGTCCTCCCTCCCTGAAAGTTTAGGGGTGGGGGTGGGACTGAAAATTACAACCCTGAACCCTCTAATCATGCCTTGGTCCTTCTGGCAACCTGCCCTACCCTGAAGTTACTTAGGGCTCCCAAGCACACCAGTCATTCATTAGCATACAAAGGATACTCAACATGTCAAGGGTTTTAGGAGCTGTGGCCTAGAGACCTGGGACGAAGACCAAACATGTATTTCCTCTTATACCACACCACCCTGATGCTGAAAAGTGACCTTGAGTATACTTGTATACATCATATATGTTGTTTTGTGTTCTTAAAAAACCTTTTATTGTTACATATGGCAAACATGGAAAGCTGCATACCACCACACAGGTCAGAAGAGAGACCCTTGCTCACCACCTCAGCAAACTTCCGTTCGTCAGGTCTCCCATTCACGAGCCCCTTTCTCCTCCCAAGAGTAACTATTGTCTTGATGTTTATAGTAATCTCTTCCTTTCCAGTTTTATCAGCTGAGCCTGTGTCCACAAACACTATTGTTACATACTTTCCTCTGTTTTTTTTTTTTTATGTCTCTTAGGTCTCTTTTTTCATCTAAAGAATCCCCTTTCTCCTTTTCTTTTCCTTGGAATTTATTTGCTGAAATACCAGAGTAACTGTCCTGTCATTTTCTGTAACCTGAACTTTGCTGATTGCATTCTGTGGAATAATTAAACATGTCCTTTTTATTTTCTATAAATTGATGGCTGGATGACTTTGTGGTAAAAAATTAATGTATTTCTGTTCAACAAGGATACTACAGCCAAATTTAACAGACCAGATATTTAGATATTTGCAATATCTAAAATGGGAGAGATAAAAAAAAAAAAGACTATCATATCTGGTATTCCAGTTAACAAAGAATGCACAAGATCTTTAGAAAGTTTTCTCTATTGCCCTGACCAGTGTGACTCAGTTGGTTGGAATGTCATCTCGTACACGAAAAGGTTGCAAGTTCGATTCCCGCTCAGGGCACATATCCAGGTTGTGGGTTTGGTCCCCAGTCAAGGTACATATGCAGAGGCAACTCTCTCCCACTCCTCGCCCCCAACCTCCACTTCCTCTCTCTCTCTAAAAGGAATGAAAAGAAAAATGTGTTTGGGTGAGGATTTACAAAAGTTTTTTGTTAAAGTTTTATCTATTAAAATACATAAAAGATTTGAAATAAAAATAGATGCACTTGCTTGTGAATGTGAAAATTCAGGAGGACAGTAAGGTAGATTGGTAAAAACTACATTTCCAAACATCCTTGCAGTTAGAATTCTATAGGTAAATGATTTCTGCTAATCAGGTACATTTAAGTAAGATTTGGAAGGTAGATAGAAGGCCAAAGTTTTCCCCGTGCTGCTTTGTTTTTGGCTGGAAAGCACAGTAGTGAACAGTGTATTTTCTGCAGCAGCTTTGTATCATACAATCATTGCTTTTTGGGTGACGAGTATTTTTGCTACAGTATCTTCTTGACTCTTGAATCATAGTTACAGTAGTGTATCTTAACATCAGTAAGTCCTGCTGTGGACTCTTGATTCTCCATGGTCCTGATGGATTGGGACAGTGGTAGTGGCTCCCTTAACAGCCCAGTTCTGCATTATTATCCTGAGATTCATTTCTGATGGCCCAAGCAGAAGCCCACTGCTCCAGCCCTTTAAACAACTATCTCAGCACTAATTTCTATATTAAATCCCTATATAGAAACAGCCAGATCTATTTTCCTGCAACTGAGTGCAGACTCACACAAAGTTAGTAAAGATATAAAATCTTCCCAAATTATTCTACACAATCAATCCCAATCAAAAATATAAAATAATGGCAAAAAAACCCTAAAATGAGTATAAAATAAAGGTCTGCAAATATGTGAACTAAAAAAACATGTTCTTACCCTACCATATATTGAAAATATTGAGTCTACGATAAATTTAATAATTGATGGAGCTAGGTGCTGGGTTTATTACATTATTTTTACTTTTATGTGCCTGAAGATTTCCATAATAATGTAAAAAGAATATTCAGTTTGGTGTTAAAAAAATTAGGGTTGCAATTACAAATTTGGGGCTCATCAAAATAAAGATAACATTTAAAGCCAGGGGATTGGATGAAACCATTCAGAGAGTGTATACATACAGGAGAAAATGGGGCTAAAACGTGAGCAACTCTAATATTTAGAGTCAAAGAAAAAAAAGATCGAGTAGACTGAGAAAGTGCCATAAGGTTAGAGGAAACGAGGAAGTGAGATGTTCTGGAGAAGAAAATGTTTCAAAAATGTGGAAGTGGTCAAGTGTGTCAAATGCTACCTAAAGGCTAAAATAAGAACTGATTTATCTTTCAGACTCATCAAGATAGAAGTTTAGAAGGTTGTTTGGAGAAATTTTATTCGAAGGGAAAGCACAAAAATTAAGTCGTGGCTGGAGAAAAGAGATCAAAAGAAATTTTTTGCTCTCTTTGCAGGTACCTGATACTAAGGCATATTCGTATACTGGTAGAATGGTCTAGTTGAAAGGGGGAAACAGAGATACAGGAGGGAAATAGTAACAGAAGAGTCAAGATCCTGAATTAAATAAACAAAAGCACCAGGAGAGGAAATATTTCTTCCATGTGTAACAGGACTGAAGGCAGTATTTATAGGTTCAGATGAGTACAGATGGATAGATTTGGTGGAGGGAAGGTGAGGTTGTTTGTGCCCATTTCCACACCCTTACCTCTCTAAGCCTCAGTTCCCTCACCAGTAGTTTGGGGAGTAACTACTTTATAACATTTCTGAGGATCTGAAGACCACACAAGCCAACACTTGATATTAACCTAGTGGGAAATTGTTATTAATACTCCTAGTTCAATTCTCCATTAATTCAACAAAATAGCAATCTCTCATTTTGCATTTAACAAAATATCGCAACTAAAAATAACTATAATGAGTGTAACTCAGTGGGGTTGAGGGTGCCAGAGGCAGCTTTCCTGAGACATTTACACTGAAAGCTAAATAAGGTGTAAAGGCATTAACTAGACAAAGCTGGGTGCCAGAAGAGTTTAAGGAGTTTAGGAAAAAAAAAGATAAAAGAAGAGGTAAGTTTAGAACCCAGCAAACAGAAGTCCATTGTGGCTATCAATCAAGAGCCACATCAGGAAGCAACTAAGGGCATGGTACCATTTATCCTCAGTGATTTCCAATACCTCCTGTGGGTCAAAATGGGGCTCTTAAGAAATAAATGTACCTGCCTTTTGACCCAGCAATTCCACTGCTGGGATTATATCCTAAGAATCCTAAAACATCAATATCAAAGAACCTATGCACCACAATGTTCATAGCAGCACAATTTACAATAGCCAAGAGTTGGAAGCAACCTAGATGCCCATCAGTAAATGAATGGATCAAAAAATTGTGGTACATATACACAATGGAATTCTATGCTGCAGAGAGAAGGAAGGAGCTACTACCTTTTGCAACAACATGGATGGAACTGGAAAGCATTATGCTGAGTGAAATAGGCCAGGTGCTGAAAGACAAATACCATATGATCTCACCTTTAACAGGAAGCTAAACAACAAAACAAACAAGCAAGCAGAAAAAAAAAACTAAGACACTGAAATAGAGAACAAGGGGATAGTGACCAGAGGGGAGAAGGAAGGGAAGTTAAGGGGAAAAAGGGGGAGGGATTTGGAGGAACAAATAGGAAGGACACAGGGACGAGAACTAAGGGGGGGTGGAAATGGGAGGGAGGTGGGGAGCAAGGGGCGGGGGAGGCTGGGATGGGAGAAATAGACAAAAAACTGTACTTGAAAAATAACTAAATAAAATTAATTATAAAAAAAGAAATAAATGTAATATAAATATCTTAGCTCTTGCTGAAGCAAGCTCTAGTGCAGTAAGACATGAAAAAACTTACGGATTTTGATTAGCTCAGAAACTACAAACCCAGGAGGGAAAGCAGGTTTCCTGTTTCCTGCCTACTCTATTGACAGAGGCCACGTTGAGTGCTGAGTAAATGATCTTTCAGGTTTGTTCAAGCTCAGCAGTAATGTGTGGCCTGTTCTCCCTATCTGCCATATATACTGGGAGCACACAGGAACAGCTAGTATGTAAATTACTCTTTTGTCATCCCTGAGCTGAGATGGCAACTTAGTAACTACTTTTTAGAGTAAAAAAAAAAAAAAAATCCCTTGTTATTTCCTCTAGATCCTGGTATGTAAATATTAGCAGAAACATAACTCTGCTAAAAAAGTTACACTCACAAAATAAGCAGAAACAGCTGAAGAAGCCAAAAATCAAAGTATTATTTTCTTACTATTAGAGAAAATTTCATGATTTTCAACATGGTGCAAGTCTTAAACGTTCCAAAAGAACAATAGAGAAATGTGGGAACCAAAGGGGGAAAAAAGAAAAAACCAACCTGAAATGCTTCCTGAAAACACAGGTACAAAAGGTGACTCAGAATCTTGTGTTTATGCAAATAGTCAGAAGACATCACATGACCAGGAAGCTTCAAATGCACCCAGTATAACATGAAGGAGGAAAAAATGTTCCTGAACAGAGATCAAGTTTCAAAAAGGGGAGTATTTCTATATCTTTTGTAACATTTCTAGTGTTGGCACACTTTGGCTTTTATTGTTAGGACAGTGATCCACGTAGCTTAACAGTACAAACACCCTTTTCTGTGCTAAACTCATATTTAATAATAGAAACAACATTGTTTTTAGAGAAAATATCAACTGTTACAATTATCTTTAAAATGTACTCAAGTTATTTCCTTTAATTATTTAAATAATTAAATACATTTAAATGTGTAAAGTATTCAGAAACAAAAGATTAATCTTTGGAGAGAAACCTGCGCCTACATATTTTCTTGCTTATAAATTGGTTTGTCTCTGACAAAGATTTCAAGCTCATTTTTTAATATGCAAACGCTCTTCATAGCTAAAACCACAAAAAAAGCTGATCAGATGGCATTTTGATTTGTTTCCATTTTTAATATCGGTCGTGTAATGTTAAAAACTGTCTCAAAACTTGTCCTAGCATTTAAAAACTTTCAACTCATACCAGTTTAGCCTCGCCCCAAATTTGCCTCACCGGGCACAAATTCTTCTTTGATTGGATTACTGCTTAAGGAAGGTAAAGTTTGTTCAATTGTGACTCGCTAGTTGTCAAATCCGTGCCAGCCGATACCGAGTCAAATTTCCGTCCGTTAAAGAGACAAGTACGGTAATCACGTACACGGGTCTCAGGTGATTTGAGTCTTAGGTGATTTAGCCTCAGGTGATGCTGCAATGCAGATTACCCGTTCCCATGCCCAGTCCGACTGAATAGCCTTATGAACACGCTCCCCATAAATTCCGGATCGTGGTCCTGCAACAGACCAAACCACCCAAACTTAGAAAGCAAAATTAGCTTCATTGTTTTTGACAACGTTTTGACGAAATGTTTTCGGTAAACAGCTCATTCGAGCCAAAGGGGAAATACTGAAACTTTCAGATGATCGCTCCAAACTACGTCACCCGCACAGCAGAGAGCGGCTAACTAGAGAAGCACATGCTGAGCGTCCCAAGCATTATCGCAAACTTGAAGTCGTCTTCTAAGAGTAAAGAAATTGGGGAGAGATTGGGGGAGAATCGAGGGGGACAGGGCCCACTTAATCAACCCTAACTGTGCAAGGAACTGTGCTCTGACCCTTCTATGGCCTTCCCCAGGGCAACTCGCGGTGCCTCCAACCCACTCTTCGGTGCCGTCTCCTTCCAGCCAGCGAATGGATGAAACTGAAAGGTACCCAAACGCGACGGTCACAAACCCCGCTGCCTCAGCCGCGCTTGCGCAGCAAGGCATTGAGCTCGGGGCGAAGTCCGTTTCCTGACTTTTCAAGGAAGTGGCCTTGCGTCACTTCCGGCCTCCCCCTTAGCTGCCATCTTGCGTCCCCTCGTGTGCGCGCTTATTCTCAGCTGGTCTCCCAAAGACCCCCTGAGCGCCAACCCTAGTCCCCCGCGCGGCCCCGTTTTCTCTCCAACAAGGTACAAAAAGGCTGTGGACGCCGGCGTGGGAGGAGGACGGGAACGGGGGCGGGAAGTGCCCGGAAGGAGCGAGACTGGGAGGGACAGGGCAGAGGAGAGAAAGGCGATGCGACGGACAGGCGCACCCACTCAGGCTGACTCTCGGGGTCGAGGTCGAGCCAGGGGCGGCTGCCCTGGGGGCGAGGCGACGCTGTCTCTTCCTCCACCTCGCGGCGGAACCCGAGGACAGGAGCCTCAGGTACCGCGAGGCTTTCGGAGAGTGGCCGGGCAGGCCCTGGCTAGGCCGAGGCCAGGCCGGGGCCGGGGTGGGGGGTGCTAACCGGGCGTGGGTTAGAGCCCATTTCCCGGGCCTGTACAGAGGAGGGGAGTTTGGGGGTGGGGGGCGGGTAGGAAGTTGGTCGGGGGTTCTTTGCGCCCTCTCGAAACTTAAATCGGGAGCTTTGCGGGGTGGGTTTGGGATCCAGGCTTCGGCCTGTGTAGGGTATTTGTTCCGCTGGTGTGCTGGGAAATAACGAGCGTGGACTGCCAGAGTGAACTAGGCTTTTCCTCGCTGAGGGTTTCCTGTTTTTCTAGATGAAAGAAACTATCATGAACCAAGAGAAACTCGCCAAACTGCAGGCACAAGTGCGCATTGGTGGGAAAGTAAGTTTTAATAGTATTTTTAAGTTCAAAGGTTTAGGGTCCTCCCCTTTTTGCTCTTCTAATGTTGATGGCGTGCATAGGGGGCATTTCACAAAGCTAGCAAATTGGTGAGAGGGGGCAGCGGATTAAATTATACATACGATATGCTGTGTATCCGTGAATCATCCAGGTCGTATACTCAAAAAAAAAAAGCGAGTCGAGATGAAAGAGCACTTAAACTATTGTTTTTATGTAAAGATTTTCCAGTTACAGTGTTTTTTGAGTAGAACAAAAATGTTTCATAAGGTAGTTAATAAGGGAAATGTGTCATTTCAGTTACATATCATTGTGGCCATTTCACCTCCGACTTGTTCAAGCCTAAACTGTCGACTTAATAGTGAGAAGTTGGTGTCTTTTGTAAATTAAGACCTTCCTGTAATGCTTCCTTAGCTAATGCGATCCGGTGCGGGAGGTGTACATTTTCTGGGGTATCTGAAGATCTTTCTTGTAGATAACATTTTGGAATTTGAGAGTAGTGACCACGAATTTGAAAATACTACCTAAGTGTTGGCATCTTACCGTTTTGGCTTTGCAGTGAAGCTAAAATGGAAGGAATGAGATTGTTTACTGTGTTTTTTAATGATCCGGTTTTGATTAATTGGTTTTTCTTGGATTTCTTGGATTCTGAGCCCTCTACAAGGGGATTTTCTTTTTAGTGTAGTGAAATTTTTTAGATTGTTCTCTAAGTAACTTAAATTGGAAGTTCACTCGAGGCAGAGGTATACCTGGTTGTGTTTGTGCGTTGTTAGCACATTCCAGGTATTTAACAAGGCGTGGTATAGCCCTGTAGGAATAGAGCATGTCTCCACTTGGTTAGACTTGTAAGGTATTCATATGGTAAAAACTTCCGTACTGCAAGTTTATTAGCTTTTCTCAACTTTAAGCATTTATGTTGGAGTCTTCTGTGAAATAGCCAAAAATTGCTCTTAGACTTAAAGTCTAAGGATTTTAGACTAAGGATAGTAGTCAGGATTTAACTCCTGAAATTTACCTGTTTCAGCAAGTGTTTCTTGTCCTTTATAGCAATTATTATAAGCTAGGTGTGGCCTTCAAGTGCCAGAAAAAAAAACTTGTGTTCTTTGTGGGTCAGTGTTTGGATCCTCTTATATTGATGTTTTTAACCACCGTACCTTTTAGTACCAGTTTCAGCAGTAATTTGAATAATATGTTTTGTGTTTCCATTTTTTGTTGTTATTTTAAATGTTAGTCTTTACTTGTGAGAGAAATCATTCTAGGTAAAGGCAAGTTGAGGTTTTCTTGGATTCCTAAGGTTGATGTAAGATTAAACTTGCTTACAAGTTAATATAGGAAGTATTTCTGTCACTGTAATATGAGAGCATTTTCTTCACTTTTTAAGAAGCCTACTTATTGACGTGAAATTATGTGAGTTAGTTTTGCCTTAGGAAAAACTGCAAATATCATAAAAGCTCTTTATTTCAGTATCTGGTCAGAGCATTGATGATAATTATTTTGGTGAAAATTGAATCATTCGTATGTAAGTGTATGAAAAATATAGAAGGTGTGCTGGTTAGGGTATTTTCCAATCTTATATAGTAGTTTCTTAGAATGTCTTTTAGACAGGATTCTTGGGAAAACAGGTAACTACATGATCACTTCAAGGTAATTGTTATTTTTAAAGATTTTTTGGATGGTTGGTAACCAGTATTCTAGGTAGCTACTAATATTTCCTTCAATTAAACCATAGCTTATTTAAGCCTTTACTATGCTGGATCCTGAGAATATAAAATCTTGATAGTTTAAAGTATATAGGAGAGTTTAAGGCAAGTAGGGGAGATAGATACCTTTTAAAAATTCTTTTTATGTAGTATGCATAGTGCAATAGAAGCATTTTCAAGATACAGAAGTGATTTGTCTGGGTGGGGGGGTGTTAATTGTAGAGTTTAGGGAAAACAAGAGATGCTGGCTTGACCAAGATTTTAAGGGATGATCAGAATTGATATGGAGATTGGGGACAGTGAGGTAGGTGGAGAGCTTTAAGTATAATGTAAAGGGCTTAGCTTATATGAGAGAGTCTGCGTGTTATCAAAGAGTTTTAAGCAGAATATCAGTGATCAGATTTGCCTGGTTTTAGAATTTTATATGATATTTTACAGAAAGGGTAGTTTGGAGACTTGGCATATATGTATAGGAGACCACAAGTTTTCCCGAAGCCTATCTGCCTGTATTCATTTACTCATCAAGTTATTGAGTACCTTCCATGAGCCAGATGCTATTCTAGATACTGAGTTTTATAGCAGTAAATAGAAGCCCTCAAGGAGTTTACACTCCAGCAAGGGGAGACAGACAAAATATGCTTAATCTCTATGGGTAATGAATATTATAAAGAGAAATAAGCCTGGAGTGAGTGTGGGAGTTGCTATTTGATACTGGGTGGTTGGGAAAGGCCACTGGATACAGTGACATAGGAACGAAGATCTATAGGGAGGGAGGGAGTCATAGAGATGCTAGGGAAGAGCTTTTAATCAATGTAAAAACATAAGGTTAGTAGTTCTGGATGTTGAGCTTATAAATAAGGCTTAATTTGGGTTGATAACATGCCATCTCTTTGATCACTTTAGAGCAGATAATGTAAAAGGTAGGGCTTTGAAAAGGTCATTCATTTATACCTGACAAAACTAGAATTGTAGAAATTATTAAGGATTTGTAGACAGTTCCTTTCCTTTCCCTCTTTTGGCTTCTACTATTGCCTTAGCCTGCCTATTCACTACATAAAAGTTTGTGGTCATGGGAAGTTGAAACTGTTTCCATTTGAAAATGTTTGTTGTTGCGGTATAAATGTGTACTGTGTCCTTTCCTATCCTCTGCAATTCAGGGCACTGCTCGTAGAAAGAAGAAGGTGGTTCACAGAACAGCTACGGCAGATGATAAAAAACTTCAGTTCTCCTTAAAGAAGTTAGGGGTAAACAATATCTCTGGTATTGAAGAGGTGAGTGTCAAGTTTTATTTCTTTTCTTTATAAAAAACAAGATTTGTTTGAAAAAAACTTTACTGTTCATAAATTTTTTTTTTACTCTACTTTCAACAGCATTTTATATTCTTCTAAAATGTCTACTTTATTAGTTAGTGTCAGGGAGGTTGCTGAGTTTGAAAGCCGTTAGATTGCATGCACTCTCCACTCCACCTGTGCTTCACCGTGAAGTACTAGATTTGTTAGCCAGGCTTCTGATTTTGCCTAATAAAATGTTGGATTTAAAGGGGATCTGGTGGATGATGCTAATTAAAAATTTTTTTTTTCTGGACAGGTAAACATGTTCACAAACCAAGGAACAGTGATCCACTTTAACAACCCTAAAGTTCAGGCATCTCTGGCCGCGAACACTTTCACCATCACAGGCCATGCTGAGACAAAGCAGCTGACAGAAATGCTACCCAGCATCTTAAATCAGCTTGGCGCAGACAGTCTGACCAGTTTAAGGAGACTCGCTGAAGCTTTGCCCAAACAATGTGAGTTGAGCACGGTTGCTTATTTATCAGGAGATTTCTAGGATCTCAGGGTGCAAAGAGGATATGAATATCTTCAAATTTGGAAATACAACCTTTTCTCTAAAAAATACTAATTTTACACTGATTTTAATTAAATATTCTTAATGTATGCAATAATGTACTATGCTGATTATTGTACTTATTTGTTTCCTCCTAGCTTTCTTGCTTTGAATAAGAGACTTTAAAAATGTTTCCTTCTATTAGCTAGAAATGATGAAAATGTTAATTATGGGCTTTTGATAAATGGTGGTTTAAAATTAATTATGATATAAATTATCAGATTTTGTTAGTTGTATCTATACAACCGATTTTACCAGTAACCTTTAAGGATTGGCCTGTCACTATTCTGGTGCCTTTAGTTATAGTATGATAAGGATTTAGGTCAGGGCAGGAAATACTGTAGTTGAATTCAAGTGTACAACAGGGATATGGCTACTTTATGCTGAAGCTCTCTGATTAAATTTTGAAGAATGGGAATGTAGAAGCAGGACAGGCTTATTATTTAGTTATATGTGGTTTTTTTAGGTATGAACTTACTCTGCTTCAGTTTGGTTTTTGTCTTTTTTTTTTTTGGTCACATTGAGAGGCTTCAGAGTTTCTGGAAAGTTTTTGCCTTTCAGAGCCAAAGTAGACATTTGCAGCAGCCCACTGAACATTATATGGGGCAGTTACTGTGAGGTCCCAAGTCTCGAGTGTAGTTCACTTTCTTCTGTAACAAAAGGAAAGTGGATGCTTACCACTCAAAAACTCTTTAATTTTTAAAATTATTTTCATTTCTGTAAAGGTTATTGAGGATCTCTCTTATGCCATGCACAACACAACAGTATCTGAGAAAACAGCCTCTTAATTTGCCTCCCAAAATAAATGCTAACCATAATTTAGTATGTGGGTTTACCTGTATCCTGGCGTCTCCCAGTTATTCTTATGCTCTCTCAGTGTCTGTGGTGGGCCAGAGGGATTAAAAAGAGGGTAGATATGGAATTTGGTGTTTGCTCTTAATTAGTGTTCTTGCTTATTTGTAGAATATCATGTTATTGCTAGATGAAATGCCAAATGTCACATAGGAGTATAAACCTTTGATCTGTTCTTTCGGTTAATGTCTATTGAAGACTTAAAGAAATGTGTGAGTAACGTTTACTTTTTTTGTTATAGCTGTGGATGGAAAAGCACCACTTGCTACAGGAGAGGATGATGACGACGAAGTTCCAGGTAGGAACCTTCACTTGTGAAACTGGAGAATTTCAGCAAGGGAGAATAAAGGATCTTTATTCTGTAGAAAAGACTACATCGAGGGAGGCGATGCAGAGTAAAGGACTAGGGGGAGGAATGCACTTCTTTTCTCACTTAGAATGAGAAAAGGAGTGCAGTAATAGTTCACTGGGAGTTGTGTTGGTGCACTTGGCTGCCTTTTCCAGTGGGATCCCAAGAAGTTGGAGGTATAGAACCTTAAGTATTGAATAAGTAAGTAAGTATATTACCTAAGTGTAATAACTACTTACAGATTACAAATGACCCTTCTTTCCTACTATGAGATACATAAATTTATACAAGGCATGGAAAAGTTACTGAGGTATTGGAGATTATAACCATTCTAAAGTCAGAAAAGCTCTATTGGCAATCGTGAGGCATTTTCCTGTCTTAACTGTTAGTGAATATTTTTGTGTGTGTGTGGTAAAACAAATATCTGTTGGGCAGTAGGATCACTAGATCATAAATGATTCTACTTTGCATGGACAGGTATCCTGAGGAGTCCAGGAACAGTTCAGAATTGTGTGTCATGGTGCTCTGTTTCTGGCCCCACGTTGACTAATGTCTGATACTGCTTAAGTTCTTGAGATGCGGTGGGAATGGGTGTATACGTATTCTTGAAGCACAGTGTTTATGTCATTGGCATATTAATGACTTTCTCTTGTTTTAATTATATGCCAAAACATAAAAATATGCCAAATGGGTAGTGGTCTCATTGGAAATAAAAAGTGTTTAAATTTATATCCTGATTTTACTGTAGGATATATTTTGAGGGTGTTTACCTATCTCCTCCTAAGATCTGTATTTGTAGATTTTCCTTTTTTCTGAGTTTCTACCTTTTCTTAATCATTTTCTAGATCTTGTGGAGAATTTTGATGAGGCTTCCAAGAATGAAGCAAACTGAATTGAGTCAACTTCTGAAGAAGATGAACTTGAAGAAGTTACTGGGAGCTGCTATTTTATATTATGACTGCTTTTTCGAATTTTGTTTATGGATCTGATAAAATCTAGATCTCTAATATTTTTAAGCCCTAGCCCCTTGGACACTGCAGCTCTTTTCAGTTTTTGCTTCTACACAAATCATTTTTTGCAGCTAATTAAGCTGAAGAAGCCTGGGAATAAAGTTTGAAACCGAGGTTAATAAAGTTCTTTGCCTAGTATAGTTTTTTTTTTTTTTTAAATTTCATTGACACTGATTTGTACCCAGAAAACAAAGTTGTTTGTAGAAAGCTAATCATGGCATGTAATATGACAGATAATCTTCGATGGAATTTTATTATTAAAGATTTAACATGACAGTATAACATAACACAAGTGGTATAGAGTTCTCGTGTCTGAAAACTTTTCTCCATTAGCCTTCAGGGGTCCCATGGTTTATGTGACGGGTGTAAGTATAAGATGGGAATAGAATATCGCTTCACGAGTGAGCAAGGGTTTTTTGTTTTTCTTTTAATATTGCAAGCATATCTGAGTGCCTTGTATGTAAATTCACACTTAATTTTCTCTCCTCAATCTGTGAAATAGGAACTAGTTGTTCCATTTTGTAGATGATGTAATCAAGTTCAAAACAGTGAAAGTAGTTGATCCCTTCTGTGTAGAGGAGATACCTGGGGAAAAGGTAGTACAGTGTCACCTTAACTTTCTCCTAAGTAATATCACTAAATGAAAAGGGCTACTCTTTTCTTTTTTTTGTTTTTAAAATTAAAACAATTTTAATTTTAATTGACGTGTGTATGCAGTTGTAAGAATTTTAACACACGTGTAACTGCCATCATAACCAGGATGCTGAACAGTTTCATCACCCGAAAAGTTCCCTCCATAAGAGGGTTACTTTTTAAAACGTATTAACAATTATAACCTTGAAGGAACCTGATAATTTTTACAAATGATAAAATAATTTTGTGTAATCTATTAAGGCTAACTCAAGAAAATTATTAGTTTCTACTTCAACAATAAGAATTCATTTTCTTGGTATTTTTTAAATTCCTTTTTAGAAAGAGGGAGGGAGAGCCATCTACTGCCTTTCACACGTGCCTCTCTAGGGGCCTAGGCCCACAACTGACCAGGAATCGAACCAGTGACCTTTCACTTAGCGAGCTGGTGCCCAACTAAGCCACACCAGGCAGGGCAAGAATTCATTTTAAATTTTCATACTAATTTGCAGGTACCTCTTGAAGGTACTATATAGCTGTATCTTAAGGTATTAAATACTACCTACCAAAAGTGAAATGTGTGAATGGTGTTTGCACATCAACATTGTAATTTTTTAAGTTTGTGTTCTGTTAAAGTAGACTGCTACCATAACAAGGACTCCAAAACCTCAATGATTACAAAATTACAAAGCAGGATTACGTATTTCCAGACTTGGGGGTTAAGTTAGGCTCTGCTGTGTATTCTCTCCAGGTCCGAGACTAATGGAGCAGCCCAATTCCTGGCAGAGTAAGGACGTAGTAGGTCATGTGTTGGTTCTTAAAGCTGTTAAAAATGTCATCTGTATGTAACCAACCAAAATGTGGGGTGCGGTAAGTGAGGGCAGAGGATCGGGGTGGTCTGGAGTGGGGCCAGGAGGCTGGTTTTTTGGTAAGTGTCCAGGTGGTGCTGATGCTGCAGGCCCACTGGCCATGCTTTGAGTAGCACAACCAGAGATTTTCACTGGGGTGACTGGCAGGCTGACGAGTGTGTGAAGGCCACTACGTGAGTATCCAGTAGTTTACCCTGGATCTGTAGACGTGAAAACTGCGATAGATTCCAGGTCAGGACTGTCCCATGGTGACTTGCTTGTAGCAGATGCCAGCTGAGGTCAATCCTGTTCACCTGTATTCACACTTTTTTCCAACCTCTAAAACATTTCTGTGGCCCATTTAAATAATTTGTTTTGTGTTGGTGGCTAATAAAGAATTTTCTTGTTACATCTTCAATATCCAGATAGGGTTATGTTACAGTTTCAAATGACTAAAAATTTGAGTTACAAAGGTTTGTCACACACAATGCTAGTGGTGTCTGGCTGGGCCCCGCTTTGCCCCAGGAGCATCCTCTAGTTGAACCTTAGCAGGCTCCAGACGACTGGCTGGCTCTCCACACTTAAGTGGGAAGTGATACACATTTCTTAATAACCAAATTTCGTCAGCCAGAACAGGTCACCTGCTTAGTATGGTCACTGTCAAAGGGCTGGGGAAGCATAAACCCTCCCCAGAGCAGGAGAGCAGTTATTTCTTAACCCAGCCTACCATATTACAATTTTTCTTCAGTTGCCCACAATTGTCCTGTTACGTGTTAATCACCGTACCACTTGTGTTTATGTCTCATTGCTTATCATAACGATTTCCGGAAATGAGCCATGTTGTACAGATAAACCATCTTTAGGAGGTGAAATGGCTCGTGTGAGGTCACACAGCCCCTTAAGTGGCAGGATGAGATTCATACCCAGGTCTGACCTACTTAGAAAGAACTTTGGGTCCTGGCAGGCTAGAGCTGGTTGAATTGATGTCTACTATTAAGACCAACCCTGGGCCAAACTAGCTTTCAGCTGGACCTGAACCAGGGCTACACTAATGAAGAGGTAGACATCAATTTTGACCTGGAACTCAAGATTAATACCCTTCATTTTTTGAAGTCAAACTATTTGGGGCAGCCCTATAATAACGAGGTGTGCACAGGGAAGGAAGCTATACTCTAAATTTTAGAAACAAGTTTAGAAATGAACTCAAAATTCACTAAAGTTTTCTAATTACTAAGCATTTTCTTCATTACATAACACGGGAATCTTTAGATTACCCACCCACCCGCAAAAGATAGTCATTTTTTTTTAATTAAATTTTATTTAGTTACTTTTCAAGTACATTTTTTTTTAATCTATTTCTCCCATCCCACCCCACCCCCCAGATAGTCATTTTTTAAAATAGTCTTTATTTGCTTCTAGAGAGAGAGGGAGAGAAACATCAGTGTATGAAAGACACATCAGCTGCCTCTCGCACACCCCCTACTGGGAACCTGGCTTCCAACCCAGGCATGTGCCCTGACTGGGAATCCCACCGGCGACCCTTTGATTCGCACGCAGGCTGGTGCTCAGTCCACTGAGCCACACCAGCCAGGGCTGTCTCTTTATTTTTCTTTTCTATTCTTTTTTTGAAAAGAATGAATAACAGTTTCTAGCTTTTCTAATATAATTAGAAAAGTCTCCTATTCACATAATTTTTCATCACTCCAATCAGCACAGTCCTGAACACCATTTCCGCAGCGAGTTCTGGGGATGCAGGCACAGTCAGCAAAGAAAACGGTTTCACAGCTCCAGCCTGGACACTTGGGGCACTGTAAAACTAGACAGTTTTGTTTATTTTAAAAAGCACAATGAAACATCCAGGTGGACTAAAAAAGATGCTAATGGGAATGAAAAGGCCCTTTGAATCTTAAAAGTATTAGTGAAAACTGTCCAAGGGGAAAATTGCGGATGCTTATTAAAGATCCTGCACACTTGAGTGAAAGAATTTATATTATACTCTGAAAGCCAAGAAGAGTGCAACCTCTCTTCATCTGCCTGCAAATAAACACACTGACATGCTACATAAACAAGGACGGGTCCGTGTGCGTTTGTATGTTCAGTAAGCTGGGAAGAGACTCAGTATTTGCTAATTGACATCTAGCAAGAAGAAAAGAATGTGTTTATACTTTTAGCTTTTTGTTGCCAGCACATTGTTAGATAGCATGCACCTCCTGGTAGCATTTCTTTTTTCTACCTTCCATGTTGACCAGGCAAAAGGCAAGAAATGATCTCTGTAGTGTGATGTTTCCAATAAACTTTGTATACTGATTAAGGTCACGAGGTATTGGACCTGTATCTATGGCCATGGCTTTAATAACGCAGCTTCGCCAGACTGCTGAGCAATCAAGGGTGCTGCACAGCGTTAACCCACCGCAGAGAACACTGGGTGGCAGGGAGGAGAGGGAGAGAGGCGCAAAGAAATACCAAAGGTAAAATCAACAACAACAAAAATCTTCGTGAGCCCCAAAGCATTCAACAGACTCTTCTTTGATCTTTACCAAAATTTCCAAAGAAATCCAAAAAGAATTTGACAGCAGACAAGAGTTGTCCATCAAGGTTAGTATTTTCCTTTGTTAATCTTTACAAATCTGGCTTTTCATGCTTTCTGGTTAGAGATATAATTAATATTTGATAAATGTCAGCTATCATCCTTTTTTCTCCCGTTATCACTCCGAGGCACCCTGGCTAACACTCTGTGTCCCAGGCAAAGCCACTTTGAATTACGCCAGTCATTTCTACAGAGGGCCACTTCTTTCTGACACATGTGAACTATTTTTAAAGTTAGGAATAGTATAGACTTATTTTAAAGAAAAGTCTTTATGTGATTAAATCTTTATCTATAATAAAAAATTTGTAAGCTCCTGGAAATGATGGAATTGCTTAATTATAAATTTAAATATCCAGAGGAAGTTTTCTAAGTATAGGTTAATTTATGTAATTGAACCGGTCAAAGTATCAATCACACATTTTCCTTTTTACCTGATTCGTCTGAACAGTCACCACAGTCGTTCCTCATGTCACACACCTTGTCCACATATGTCCAAGTCTCCTGGTTGGGACACTTGAATATCAAGTTTTGTGGGAGACTGCTGGGCATTTGACCTGTATTAAACACAGGCATTATTTCTAACAAATCATTCGTGCATGGTAATGTTTCAATTATAATTCTAAAGTTTAATTATTAGTTTATGGTGCCAAATTCTTTTGTTGTGATTCTTGTCCACCTCACCACAGTAGGCAGCAGACTCATCTTCACCGTGGCTGCAGTCCAGCTTGCCATTACAAAGCAGGGAGGGCAGCAGGCAGGTCTCGAGGTCCTCACACAAGAAGCCCGGGTGCTGCGAGGCTGTTTTGCACTGCCGGTACGGCCAGTCTGGAAGGTTGCGAGACAGGCGCTGGGTGCTGATCTATGCATCTTCGACCCTGAACATCAAGCTTTAATAATGTAACAATACGTGCCCTCCTCCCTGCTTCTGCTTCTTTGCATTGTATTTTTCTGTTATTCCTTCTCCTTTTCTTTTTCTCCCCCATTCTCCCAAACTCTCTAGGTCTACTTAGCTTGCATTTCTTGCAGTAGCACTGGCATTTGGGAAAACAAGCGTGAGCTCACTCCTGCCTGAGAAGGAACTGCAGGTGCCTGGGAAGGGGAGTCAGCAGTCCCAGCTCTGGTGTGAGTCTGCTGTGGACCAGTTGCATGGAGCCCCCTCCATTGTCTTCTCAGCTAGAAATAGCAACAAGATATAACTCGCTGCACGAACCTCTGGAGGGACACTGTGGGTTAGAATGAGATCACTGTGTAAATGCGATGAATTCACACACTCAGAAATGAGTGGGAGCTTTGTTAGAACAATGTGATGGTGTTTTTAAAAATGGTTAAGTACTATAAAAATTTGATGGTGCCCTGGCCAGGCAGTTCGGTTGGTTGGGGCATCGTCTCATACGACAGAAGTTTGCGAGTGCAGCTCCTGGTCGGAGCGCATACTTCGGTTGCTGTTAGACCCCTGATCACAGTGCTTCCTGAAGGCTACCAGTCAATGCTTCTCTCTCACATTGCTGTTTCTCTCTCTCTCTCATCGACAAACATATCCTTGGGCAGGATAAAAAATTTGTTTTTAATTTGATGGAAGTTAATACGCAAAAAACAGATCGATAACACTTATATCCCAAACATATTTACACCTAAAATAATGTATTTCCGGAAAATTCTGGTTTGGTGTGTCGACTAGTAAACAGGCAGGTTTAACACTGGTGAGCACTTGGTCAGGGTGCATCTTGCACCTTGAAAGTTTTGGTTGGGACCAGGGCGATAACTAATCTATGCATGGCCCCAGCATTTGTGTCCCTTAATTCACGAGGTGCTTGGCATTGTGACTGTGACTGGCCGTTCTTGAATCACTAACAGTATTTAACACCCGCCCAGTCTAATACTGAATTACATGCTCTTCCGTATGGTTCACCACTGTTTCCCTGGTCTCCCTAATTACAGCAGGAAGTTCTGAAAGTGGAAACCACATCCTTTGTAGACTTTGGAGTTGGGAAGACTGGATTGGAACTTTGGCTTGTTGATGAACCAGCTACAGGACCTTGGGCGAGTCACCTAACTTCCCTGGGTCTCTGTTCATAATGGCAATAACAGCAGCTACCTTGTGACATTGTTGAAAAGAGTGAAATAAAGATAAGATGTGTCAGGTGTCTAGAGCAGTGGTGGCTCATGCCAACCACCTGTTATCAAAGGACTCACCCATTAAATAATGCTCTTATTTATTGCTTTGAGAGAGAGGGACATCTATTTGTTTTTCCACTTATTTATGCATTCACTGGTTGATTGTTGTATGTGGCCTGACTGGGGATCAAACCCACAACCTTGGTGTATTGGGATGGTGCTCTAACTGAGCTGCCCAGCCAGGGCAGACTCACCCATTTGTGAAATAATATGGGGGATAATAAATATACTCTTATTGGTTGCATAAGTTGTTGACATGTCTGTCACCTAGATGCATACTTGCAGGTTTTCCAGGGGTCGCAAAGGTAATCCCAAGACCGATCACGGCAGCCAGAACTCCGAGCACAAGGAACGCCGTGCAGGAAATCCAGAGGCACTGCCTGGTGGGCGGCCAGCGTGGCTCTGTCACAGCAAAACACACAACAGGAAGAAGAACACGTCGTCATCTCAGGGCGGAGGCTGGAGCTGGGGAGGCTGTGCTAACTAGCCAGGGGTCCGTGCTTACCTCGGTGGGAAAGGCAGGAGCCACGAGTCAGGACCTTGGACAGGTGCTGTGAGTTACGGCGGTGCCTCCGGTTTCTCATTCCATGTTTACCAGCCCCGTGATGAGTGAGTGTCCTCCCCCAGTTATGAAAATGAAGCTTTAAGGTGAAAAACGGGGCCAGCGAGGTGACATGGCTTCCGAGGCTGATGCCGACATCCCTGGAACTAGTTCACCCCAAACCCGGGTCTGCCAGGCCCTGACCAGGGCTGTCTACTGTGCCAGGCTTTCCTCACACCTGGTTTCCAGGTGGCCTACCTCAGAGTCACTGAAGGAAATGCAGATTCCTGGGCCGCACCCCTGACCTGTGGAACCAGAAGCTCTAGGGGGTCGAGGCCGGGGATCTGCCTGTTTTTTGAGCATGTACACACACCAAAGTTTGAGGGCTGCCGCCCTGTATCAAAGACGAAATTCAGAAGGCTTTGGTCTTGGGTTTCCAACCAAACTTTTCAGAGAACACGGCTGTCTGGTTCCTGGAGTCAGCCGTCCTTGAATAGCAAGAAAAGGGAGCTGCTTCTCTTTAGAGTGGCCTGGGCCGTGGGAACTCGCCCGACTGGTTTTACTGGCACACCGCAGAGAGAAAAACAGAGTGCTCAGTCTGCTCCCGATCATTTTGTCCTACCACCTTCTGCAAACAGTGAGAGGAGACTCACCTTGGTATTTCTGAGGCCACCCACCCACCAGAGCTCCGAAATATCTCTGAAACCTTCAAAAGCCACAGTCGGCAGTTGTGGGTTGTCCTAGGCTCCCACCGAAGGGACTGGCACTCAAGTCACTTGTGAGCGAACAGCACATTTTTAAAGAGGAGAGATCAGATGGGCTCTTTTCATAGGAAACACCCCTAGACTCTAAGGCTTTTATACCTTTGGGATTACATTAACTATGAAAATTAACTCTAATATCTAATGGAGCTTGAGAATCAGCAGCCCTGGCATGTAGCTGTGAATATGAAGAAACTTAGGCTTTAAAACTTGTAACATCACAGCCAGTCAGTGGGAGAAGCAGCGGCTGGAACTCAGTCAGACACTCTGTGTCTTTGCCACACCCAAAGCTGCCCTGAAGAATCTCACCCTGCTGACCACAAAACCCTTGCAAGCCTTTGCCCCTTAACCCGGAGTCTCCTGCTCCTGGGGTCAACGTCGATTTGTCCTTCTCATAGTAGCTGCCACCTCTAAAACGTTCTTCATCTTTGGTTTAGAAATCCCACGTCAGGAGCTCCATCCTATGCACATAATTAATTGGATGTATAGAAAGCTACATGTGGAATGATTTTTTACGTAGCACAATTTATAACAGAAAATGCTAAACAGTCACTCTAAACATTAAACACCTGCTTATTAAAAATGATAAAAATTCACTGTTTTATATACGATGGGTTCTCGAACATATAAAACAATTGTATAAAATCATTAAGCCCAACTACAAAGGCTGAGAGAGTTAGCAGTGGATGTCTCTGGATTGTGGGTCATGTGTTCATTCAATTTCTCAGCAAATGTTTGTGGAGCCTCTGTGTCAGGCAGTGCACTAGGCTCTGTGGGTGCAAGGGTGAACAAGATGGCTGGACGCAGTCTGCCCTCAGTGAGCTTACAGTCTGGAGAACAATGTGGGTTTTCGCAGGTGGTGCGGTTGCATCAGAATCACCAGGGGTGCTTTTTACAAACCCACTTCCTTCCTCACTCCTGAAGACGATGGTCTTCACTCACTCACTGAGCCTGGGATGCGGCTGGGGCATAATAATAAAAAAAAAGCTCCCACAGCCTTGGCCAGGTGGCTCATCTGGTTGGAGCGTCATCCCGTATACCAAACCCGTATACCAAGACCAAACATTGCAGGTTTGATCTTGGGTCAGGGCACACACCTAGGTTTCAGGTTTGGTCCCCAGTCAGGGCACACGCAGGAGGCAACAGATCGATCCTTCTCTTTCTCTTTCTCTCTAAATTAATAAACATATTCTTTAGTGAGGATTTTAAAAATGCTCCCTTTGCTAGTATGATAGAAGCTCTTCTAGAAAAGAGGTCTTCAGACTTTTATGATTATATATTCCTTTAGTAAGAAAATAAATAAACAAAATAAAATAATCATCTCTCCATAATGTATGAATATTTATTTATAAATCCATGCCTGTACTAGTCCACTAATAAATGTATTCTATAGAGTAAAACCTTGCACAAAGCTGAAATTTCAGAAGAGTGAAATTCTTCTAAGTAAGCTTGCTATATAAAAATACAGTTCTTTATTTTATTCCTTGACCCCACTGAATCCTCCTGCGCGCCCTGTGTGGGTCATTTGAAAGTTCTTTCGCTGGTCTAAAGGATGAGGAAGAGACTTTACCGGGTCTCCGGGCCCTGAAATCCATTTTAATTCAGCCAAAACAAACTAAGAGGGAGGGAGAAGGACTTGTGCAAGCTGCGACATGAACAGAGGGGCTTTCGCAAGGTCTGAAGGCCCGAGGGTCTGCATGGGCTCAGCGCTAGCCCAGGGCAGCACGACTCTGGCGGTGGGAGTTGGGGGCTTGGGCGCTGGAAGGTTGAGCTGAGGTTCCCAGAAGCCCTGCGTCTGCACCTCAGCGTTTCCTCCCTTCCTGCTGAGCCCCGGCGGCATGCTAATTTCTGTACTGAAGAGGGCAGCAGAGAGCAACAGACGGGGTCTGAACTCGGGATCCGTGCAGCCCACTCACTAACCGGTTAACTATCACCCTTAGTGGCTCAGGAGCCTCGTGGAGAGGAGAAACTGGAAGGGCCCAGACAGACTCTTGTCTGTCCCTGTCCCATTCTATCTCGGAGTGACTGGCCCGGACATTTTAAGCGTTTGGAGGTAAGGCAGCCACTTGCCCCTGCTATTGTGGTTGTGTTTTCCTCCGTAAGCAGTCGGAGGATTGTCTAAGCACCTTCAAATGCCCTTGTCTCATTCCCTTTCAGAGCGAGCCTGTGAGGTCAATGGGATCTGCAGGACCGTTTTCCAGACGAGGAAACAGATTCCCAAACATGTGGACACTTGCCCAGCCTTCCATTGCTTGTTAGTGGCCAAGCCGGACTGAGACCCTGGTCTTCTGAAAGCAAATGGAGTTCATATTTCCTAGCTAAACAGCCTTTCCAGAGTTCTTGGGCAGTGTTCCCGGGATCTGCAGATTCTCTATGAGGATCTAAATTTTGGCTTTCACTGTGATGACAGCTTGTAACTGCGATTCTCAGCACATCCTGACTATTTAGACACCCACGACTGAGAGGCGGTGTAGGTATTATTAGAATCCTTTTGTTTACCCTTCGATTTGTGTTTACCTTGGAGTTCACACCCGGTAAAATCCAGGCGACTTCATAGTGCACTCTGTCACTGAGAGAGTTTTCGGCAGGCTGAACATGGAGATGCGTTGTTTTGTGTGTCCCATCTCAGGACACACAAACACAGGCCAAAAATGAACTCACCCCATAACCACATACACATTCCCAGTAGATGCGCTCTATGGTCTGTCATTGAAAATGTTGACTTTCGACCCTTCCATTAACAGTACTTTCAGCAGTAAGTATGCCATGAAAACTGGGTTCTGTTCTGGAGTGCAACAATAACTAGACTAGTTGCCTTCTGAATGCAGACTAGTAGCTTCAAATAAAAGAGAGAACTTGATGGAGTTATCAAGCGACACCTGCCTTGCTCCCTAACAGGGCACTGGTGACGCAAAAGGTTTGCTTCTCCCAAACCACACACCGAGGCTGGAGTGCATCAACATTCCTATTCCATATGCAAACAGATGTTCTCGGGAGACATACTTGCAAACTTACAATATAGAATGGAGTGAATATATGACCGGACCTGAGCTAACCTTTTTCTACCATTCACCTCAAACTGGCAATTTAGTTTCTGAAAGACAGTACCATCCATTTATCTATTATATTAAATTAATATCACAAATGTGAACTTTATTACCTTTATGATATTTGAGTATAATTTTGTGCTGCAATTATATAGTAGCCAATAAACATCCAGTTTATACCCTTTTATGGTTATATGTGTTGAAATAACATTATAATAAAAGCAAAAGGATAGTAACATGGGGAGGGGCCTGCGACGATTTCCCAGGAACATGGAGGGGTTCTCTAAGCTGTCCTATCTCCCCCCCAATCACACTGTGCCCACCTCCCGCTGCGCAACAGCTCTCCCCGTGTGCTGCTCCTACAGGTGCATCCCTTCCCTCCTCTTTCTTCTCCAGCAGTATCAGCCCCAGCTCTTTCTGTGCTGTGACTCCACCCTTAGCTTCTATACCCATGCACTGGGCTCTCCATGGGAAATGTTTAGAGATGTGAATCTAGTCCAATAACCTTGTTTTCCCCATGGAAAAACTGAGGCCTCTCGGTGTGGCCTTACTGTGTTGATGTCCTGGGGTCCTTCACTTCCCTGTGCTGGTTTCTGACTAAAGGTCAGAGTGGAGAAAGGAGAGAGAGGGAGGGTGTGTGACTTCTATGGGGTGACAGAGCCTGTTGACAGAACTGCACCATTGATTTGAATCCTCAAACGGCTAGAAACATTAAGAGCTAATCCAAACCATCAGAACTGTTGGCTCCAACTCTAGCAAAGAAGAATAAACAACATCTTTCTACACTGGCATATGGCTCAGGATTATTTTTCTTTGCTTTTCCAGCTCATCAAAAATAAGCTTTCAACACCAGAATGTTTTATTGAAAATTTTCTAATGGGCTGCATTGTTTTGTTAGCCAAGCTTATCACAAGTGCACAAGTGTAGCATCTTTATATCTGTGCTGTTAATTGGCTTCTTTCAAACCAAGTTGACATTTTAGTTGTTTTTGAACCACTGTCTTTTTTCCTTTCATGAAGTAGGTCATGCATTATTAGCTTCTTTGAAGATTGGCTGCCTTTTAAGGGACATTTTTATCATACTGATTTGTGTGTTTATAAAATATGCAGTGAGGACAGATGGACAGAAGGCTGGATCGGAGAAGAAGGAAATAATTATCTCCCTGGTGCAAGCGCGTACTTGCAATTTTCCATGTATGCCACAGACGATAAAAGGTCACACAATAATGGTGTGAGCTATTTAAGATAACAAGTTGTTTTGTGTCTGGTCTCAGCCTGGCAATAGTGATGCTGCCAGGCAGGGATGCTCGGGGGCATCTGAGTGGAGTGGTGCCCCTTGTGCAGCCTCCCCAGACATTTATTTCCCCAGCCAGTGTTGTGGCTGGATCCACCCTGTGGTTCTTATTATGATCGCAAAATGTGTCTCAGCAACAACTACCAGGGAACTTCGAAAAACAAGGTTTTTTACTCACAATAAGTCTTACAGGGTACATGGCACATCTAGGGCCACAAATCAAGGTCACAAGGAGACACACACACACACACACACACACACACACACACACACCTGGAAGTCTCTAGGGACCTAGGGTTCTACCTCAGTTGAGGTTGGGGTGCCTAGGGTTTCATGGGTTCACTACTGGTGAATTCTTTTTTTTAATGATTTTATTTATTTATCTTTAGAGGGAGGGTTTGGGAGGGAGAGAAACACTAATAGGTGGCCTCTTGCGCTTGCCTAGTGCACGCCCCCGTCTGGTGACCTTTCTGTCTGCAGGACAGAAGCCCTGTCCACCGAGCTTCTCCAGAATTACACAGCAAGTCAGGGCACTACTGTGTAAAGCTAGGATTAAATCCTAGGATACTAAAGCTAGGATTAAATATAATATGTATGGTTCTAGTATTATCATCTGATCCCCAATTAAAATAAACTCTTGTAGCTATATCTTGCTTCAAGCAAGCCACTATGTATAGTGAACTGTTCTGTGTGGTGTGGGAAATGTAGCCCAGCTCCCACTCGGAAAGGCCAGTGGGGAGCTGGGTCCAGCATGCAGGGCCCACACCCACGAATCTGTTTTCCCATGGGGAATCTCATACCTAGGCTGCTATGAGACTTGCTTTTGCTAAAACTCCCTCACCCTGGATTCAGGCAGAAAATGTTTACTGCATATCTTTAAAGTAACTTCCTAAAGTCTGTGCTAAACCTCCCAAGTATGAAGTGTAACCGGTTCAACCACTTTTCCCCTTGATCTGCAACATCCTTCTCTTAGAAGTAACTAGCAACATCCTTTCCTTTGTTATCTGTAAAAGGTAATCACCTATGGTGAACCAATGCATAGTAACTGAGGACCATCCTCGATGTCATGTGCCCAGAAAAGCAATAAAAGCCTGTCCAGGCGGGGGTCAGGCCCTCTCTCTCACTTAGAGAGTGGCCATGCCGTCCCTTTTTATCCACAGAACTTCTGTAGTCCGTGTGAATTTGTTTATTGCAGGCACAACACATGGGATCCTGCCAGCCAGGGTCTGCATCAACTATGTATAATATTTCACCAAACCTCAGGTGCTTTGAGGTTGCAGATTTTTTGACCCTCACCCTAGGTGTCAGTGGGAGGTTTTGCATTCCTTCATCATGACCGTCACCTGGGGGGCCCTTATTGTACGACATATCCATTGCATCCTGCCCTCAGGGATGCGTGCTGATTTTAGAGAGGTTAAAGTGAGAAAATAGAGAGTGCACTTTAAGTGGTCGGAGCGGCGTATATTTGCATAAAAGAAAAATTAGAAACTATTCCTTCGTTTTGCATACATTTCCCATAGCGGTCCCTCAGTGACTCTGGTCCTATAAGATACAACTAGGTTTGCTAAACCCCAGCTGATGTGCAGTGCTGAGGGACCATCGCTATCACACAAAACAGGCGGCAGCTGCGCAGGCAAGACGTGCTTGTCGCCTGCCTTTCTCCTGCTACAAGAAAAATGCTTGTGTCGGCCATAATTTTGTCCTCATAACCTTTATTTTTTTCTTTTTCCTTTTGCAAAATATAGATAACAAAATTATTTATAGTCAGCATCTTCTCTTTCAAATAAAAAATTTAATAGCTGACCCCCAAAAACAGGTTTAATGGTTTTCGGTCCTCGGTATTTCAGCCTGGAAACATCAGGGTACAGCCCTCTCTTTGGCCCTAGGTGAGGCATGTTCGGAGCACAAGTGTGGAGGGCCTGGGCCCTTGACTGTTCGCTGGCTGAGCCAGGCTTGGCGCTCTGTGGGTGTTGGTTTCCTTGGTTGTCAGATGGCGATGTTTCCCAACCCTTCCAGCTCTGGGGGACTCCTGGGTGAACCAGACAAAGTAGCTATTTTGGTAACTATTAAGAACTTTATAGCAACGTATGACGAGAGTCACCGATAAAAATACACTTGGAGAGTGTTTTGGCAAATGCTGCAGTAGTAAAAACAAATCTTTTAGGCTTACTTTTTTGGTTTTTAGAATAATTTGGAACGAAATCAGAGGATTGGACTGAAGTCTGTGCACTGCAAAGAATTTAGGCTATTTTTAGGGTTTAAAAATGATGACAACTTGTTATTCTGTGGCACCACCCCGGTAATGATATTAAAGTCCTTCCTGCTCAGGGAGTGGACACAGGTTTGGTGCACACATGGCTGGGAAATCAACTCCAATAGCAGCCTCAGCTTTCTCCCAGGCTCACGGTTATTTGGCAAGTGGGTGGGGGCCCTCCGAGGCAGAGCATTGGCTGCCCAAGCTTCAGGCAGCCAATCCCTTACAACCGAGGTTTACTCCAAAGCAGGCCTGTGGAGGCCCAGGAGTAGCCCGTGCCCTGGGGGCTCTGTGGGGAGTGGACCCGGTCTGTCTGCAGCAGGTACAGGCAGACGCTTTCCGGAACTATTCTGTGGGCTGGTCAGCGGGGAGTTTCTCTCTCTTTTTTCTTTCTATGGACATGGTCTGGAATAATCTCTGACAGGGACCGTGTGTGTGAGCCGGCACCTGGAGATGTGGAAAATCTGACCCTCGAGGCCCTGTGGCTTGTGAACAGCCTGCGCAGGCCACCCACGGAAAGTCATTTTAGGCAGGCATGAAAATTCCTGCTGGCTTCTATTTTGTGAACAGTTCTGCCTATTTATAATTTTACAGGGTAAAATTTTTAAACGGGTCAACCATATATTTATTTTTATAGGAGACTATGTTTATATATGTCAATAATTTTATTTAAATGTTTTCATAATGAAACTGTTATATATGCTAGTATATATAATATTTATGTATACACACACACACACATATCAATGTAAGCAATAACGACACTTGTGGAAAGTCAATTACTGAAAATGATTGCCAGTGAGTGTAACTGAGCAATTCTTGCTCACAGCCTTCCGCCCCGGAAAGTCGGGAGGTCCGAGTCTGACACAGGCAGCCAGGGTGACCCCCACCAGGGCAGCCAGCCAGTCAGGATGTACCTGCATCTGCCCCCCAGTTAAAGCTTCCCAGGGGCCAGAGTCCAGGAAACCCCTATTCCTACTCTAGGTGCCTGGAAGCCTTCGGCGGACACACAGAGAAGGGGACATGACTGATGTCCTAGGGCTTGATGCCTACTTGGCAGATCCTTTGTATTTAAAATGGTTTATTTTATTTTATTTTTCTAAGTAGAAACATCACCTTTTTTATGATCCAGATCTGAAGGGATTTGCTTCACACTGGAAACAGAAGAGACTTCTGGCCCCTGCAAGAGAAGGAACAGCTTTGACTGCACTGACGCAGCGACTTACTCGGAGTTACGGGACGGGCCGAGCGAAGTGCGACTTCTCCGCGGGAGGGTCGAGCGGAGCGAGCGCTCTCCTTGTGTCTCCTCCGGAGGAGCTCAGTGAGTGCTTGCGGAACAGAGGTGGGGAGGGCGGGAGGGGATGGGCAGGGTTCGAGCCTTTAGGAAGCAGGTGCCAGGCTCAGCAGGAATAATTTGGTCCTGCTTAAGACAGTCTAGAAAAACTTTATAAGAAAGAGGACTACTGATTTCCCAAAGTAACTCATCTGCCGTCGTATAGGAAGTGGTAACACAGGCACCCCTGGTGCCCTAGCCTGCCCAGCCAGACTTGTCTGTTTGGAGGAGCTGAGCCGTGTGGGGTGGGGCCCTTCTCAGGGAAGGTTTGTGCAGGAGGCCGAGGCAGTGAGAGGTGGAGAGAGTGCGGTGATCGTCTCTGATGGCGGTCCTCTGGAAACACACTGAGATCTGGGAACATACTGAGCCCCGGAGAGGGCGGGGGGGGGGGGGGAAGGGACGGTGGGGGAGGGGTTGGGACAGGAAGCATGACTGGGGCTAAAGGACCTGTTTTCACGGAGATTCCTTGTACTCACGTGGCACAGTGGGACACAGCCCTGGAGGTGGGGTGTTCTCTTTATTTCTCTGTAACCACCCAAATTCTTTTTTTCAAAGATTTTATTTATTTTTAGAGAGGGGAAGGGAGAAAGAGAGGAAGAGAAACATCAATGTGTGGTTGCCCCTACGGGACCCCTACTGGGGACTTGGCCTGCAACCCAGGCATGTGCCCTGACCTGGAATCGAACCAGTGACCTTCAGTTTACAGGCCGGCATTCAACCCACTGAGCCACACCAGCTAGGGCACCACCCCAGTTCTTAACATCCGAAACCAACTCTGGTTACACAGGGAAGGAATTGACTGAAAAGCTGTTGGTTCAGAAATATATACTAAGAAGCCTTGAGAAGCAGGCTGGACAAAGACCGGGAACAAGGGAGGCCAGGCAATTGGACGGCCACAGCCCGAATCTTGCCAATGAGACAGGGCCACCATGTCTTGCACAGCATCTACTGCCCCCAGAAACTGAATATTGCTGTGGTTGCCACTGTCACTGCCCTGGACCCTACTGTTCTTACTGCTTTGAGTCAGTAGCTGCCAACTCAGAAATCTGGGGTGAGAGCATCTGATGGGGTAAACCTCCATCACACACTTGCACTCTAGCTGCAAAGGAGGCTGGAAGGGAGGGGAGGGTAAAGGCTTCCTTTAAAAGCCAGGAAAGAGAGCACCCGGACTTCTTGTCCTTTTTACGGGGAGGTGACTTGAAATGTTGTTTTAGGAACAGTAGTGAAGTAATGTATGCCTGCTCTGAAAAAAATGAACATAAAGCCAAATGACAAATTGGTTGTTGGAATAAACTTCCTGGAATGCCTCATTTAAGATGAGTCGGCCCGCATCTATTCACTTACCTTTATGCACAAAAGGAGAAGAGAGAAAGGGAGTCCTAAGACTTGTTTTTGACAAAGAATTAGGTGGCAGTTGAAATCTTCTAAAGTTACAAATCTCCATGTGAATAGAGTTCTCCATGACAGCCAGTCAGCATACAAGGCATTTAAAGATTAAAAGCCATGTTTTGCAGGAAGTACACCAGACTTTGAATGCCAGATATCTGGGAAAAGGACTTCTTACAGACAACCTCACGAGGACACTTTGTGGTTACTTAATCTAAAATAGGGTATCATTCTTATGAATGTTTCAGACTCCAAATTTATCTAAAATTATTTTTTAAATTATCACTTAGCAATTTTATCTTTTATACTGGCATCAGTAACTCTTTTCTCTACTAACTGCAAAGAGTAGGGCTTGCTTTTTCAAGGTATAGAATTCCACTTGCTAGAACTGAGTCCATAAGTGTAAGGCTTAAAGGAATCTAGACTCAATAAAATACCAATAAGAAACTCTGGCTCTACTGTTCGTCCTGTATGTAACGGATGCCCAGCTCTCTTTTCTACCCAAGTTGTTCAGATAGGCTGACATTTCTTTGGGGGGATGTCCTGTTCTCCATTTTCATCTATATACTTTGGGTGGGTGTGGGTCCTAATGAACTTAGACTAATCACCAAATACCCTCAGCTTGAGCCACCTAGTTGAATGAAGGATGGGAATAAGACCTAGTCAGAAATAGGGAGACAGAGGCATAAGAAGGGAGAGAGGAAGAAAGAGAGAGACAGAGAGACCCCAGGACTTGGGCAGAGCCTCCATCTCTCTGTCTCTGGAAGGCACAGAGTGGGGCGGTGAGGCCTGGACTTGTTGGAGTCTCTGGGTGAAGCTAACCTTGTGGAAGGCAGAAGGAAGAGAAAGAAGGAAGTGAGACCCTTGATAACATTGTTTTAGATGCTGGATCAGGCTCTGCCTGAAGCCGTGACTACTTATGGATGTTTCCATTATGTGATCCAATAAATGTTTTCTATTACATGAATGATTGGGTTCTAGTTCTTGCAACAGAATTATTTTTAATTTATACACTGGGAAAATATATGCAACAAAGTATTCCTTAGTATATGAGTATTTCTTAGTACAAAAAAGTATTCCTGTAAGAGTTATTGAGAAAAAACAAGCCCCAGCCTGGAAGAAAGTATTTGCAAAAGACATATCTGACAAAGGGCCATTATGTTTTAAAACCCAACGATAAGAAAACAAACAATGGGGGTGGGGGTCAGGGCAGAGGAGGGCAAAGGGGGAGAAAATTGGGACAACTGTAATAGAATAACAACAAAAAAACCCTCAAAAAAGAAAAGAAAAGAAAACAAATGACCCCTACTATGTATGGTGCCAGTGGGTACCAGAAATATAGGGGGAAGCACTTCATAAGTGTATGATGGTTTAACCAGTATGCTGTGCACCTGAAACTAATATAAAATAATATTGAGCATAAGCTGTAATTGAAAAATATATATAAAAGTAAAGCAAAAAATACAGTACATCATTAAATTAAAACAAATAAACAACAAACAGAAAAACCAACCCAATTTTAAAAATGGGTCAAAGGCCTTAACAAAGAAGATATGTAGATAACTACTAAGCACGTGAAAGGATATCATCAGGGCAGTGCAAACTGAAACAACGATAAGATAGCACTAAACACCCGTCGGAATAGCCCAAATCTGGTGCACTGCCAACACCAAGTGCTGGGAAGCGGCCGGGACCCTCACTCATTGCTGGTGAGAAAGCAAAATGGTATAAAGACTTTGGAAGACAGTTGGGCTGAAACTAAACGTACCGTTAACATATGATTCAGCAGTTGCCCACCTGGGCATTTACCCAAAAGACTTGGAACGTAGGTCCGCACAAAATTCCGCACATGGGGGTTTATGTGGCTCTATTCCCAGTTGCCAACACTGGGAAGTAACCAAAATGTCCTTCGATAGGTAAATAAATAAATACACTCTTATATCCAGACAACAGAATATTATTCAACATTAAAAAGAAATGAAGTATTGCTCTGGCTGGCATAGCTCAGTGGATTGAGCGCAGGCCTGCAAACCACACAATCATGGTTCGATTCCCAGTCAGGGCACATGCCTGGGTTGCAGGCCAGTTCCCAGCGGGGGACACATGAGAGACAACCATACATTGATGTTTCTCTCCTTCTCTCCTTCCTTTCCTCTTTAAAAGATAAATAAATAAAATCTTTTAAAAAAAATTTTAAAAAAAGAGAAATGAACTATCAAGTGATGAAAGTATATGGAGGAACCTTAAATGTACTTTTCTAAGTGGACAAAGCCAGTCTAAAAAGGCTACACTTAATGTTGAATGTTGCATTTAAGTCTACCATCTTGCTATTTGTTTTCATTTGCCCCATTTAATTGTTTTGTTCCCATATTATTGTCTCCTGCCTTTTAAAATTTTTTTATTTTCTTTTACAATATCAATAATATTAAATATTATTTTATATTAGTTTCAGGTGTACAGCATAGTGGTTAATTATATAATTTACAAAGTGACCCCCGCCACCCAATTCAAGTACCCACCTGGCACCATACGTGGCTGTTACAATATTATTGATTGTATTTCTATGCTTACTTTACATCCCACGGCTATTTTATAATCACCAAATTGTACTTCTCAGTCCTTCCCCTTTTCCACCCTGGGACCCGACCTCGTCCCATCTGCCCACCATCAGTTTGGTCTCGGTGTCTTCTAGTTCTCCCTTCCTTTGAATCAATCGAGTATTTTTTTTTATTCTTCCATTTTATCTTTCTGGTTACATACCGTCCTTTTGCTCATCTACTTTAGGTGCCTGGTCAGGGCTCTCCAATGCGAATTGCGGATATTTTGCATTGGTTCCTCTTTGCCGTAATGAAATGCCAACGATTCCCTGCACTCAGCCCAGCCGCGGCAGCAGATGCGGCCCTCAGGGGAAGGTTACACTGGTGGGTGCCCGGTGATCTCAGCCTCCATAGCTGCTTCGGGAATGGGCACGTGGCCCAAAGGCAGTAAGGGAGACTAAAGGAAAGGCTTTCCGGGAGCTTCTGCGGATGTTCCTCCTCACTCTCCAGAAGGGGTAGGGACACCTCTTTCACTTACTTGAATGGACAGAAATGAAGGAGTCTATGGCCCCTGCTGCTATCGGAAGCCACACTCTGATCCCTAAGGGGAAAGGGACTTAGGATAAAGCTGAGCGGTGGCCAGCAGAGTGCAGAGATGGAAGAAACTCGATTCTTACTTAACATCATTGAGCTGTTTCATCAACCCACCTTGAAGTCCATCTAATTCTGGACATCCTCTTTTATGGACAAATTAACTTCTTTGTTTAAGCTATCCTGAGTGGGTTTTATTTTACAGCTGAAAGTACCCTAAGAGGTACAAGAAGTATACATTACTTTTATATTCACAAAAGTAAGATAAATTTTTAAAATGCCAAAGTATTGGGCATTCTGACCTTGGCTTCCAGCAGAGATAATTCTCTTCCTCAAGTTCACTCCTTCAACATTAAGTTTTCTTATCTATTCCCTGGTATTAATTCTGTTATCTCTTGCCTCATTGTACTTGGTGCTCACCTAATTTTTCCTGTGTTGTCTCTGAGACAAGGTCCCCATGGCACAGTGGCCACAGCCCCAGCGTGCAGCACGAACCTTGACATTTGGGCTCGGCTTTCTCTTAAGACAACAGTGGTTGATGTTTTTAATTTCTTCCCAACTATGAGGCTATGTGAGAGCTGACCAAGTACGCAATGCTCTCTCAGTGCTCTCCTTTAACATCTCAGCAACAGAGGCAAAGCAACGTTATCATTTAAAGAAAAATCTGCAGTGGCAGAGAGCGGTTCATTCTCTGGAGAGGGCGGTGAGGCCAGCCTGTGGTGCAGCGGGGTGATCGGGCTCTTCCTGAAATACTGACGATGACCTGAAGCCGCTGAGGGACCTGTGAGACAGGGCACACACAGCCGACCCCATTCTTGTTGACAGTCTCCTTGGCAGCAGGGCAAACACCGGGACAGCCAGGGGAGGGGGGAGAGGAGAAGTTTCTCTAACAGACGTGCACTGTGGAGGGCGGGCTACCTGGCTCAGTGGATGAACTCTGGGAGCTGGCATGAGTACCAGAGGGCCAGGGCTTCAGTTGACACTTGGGTCCCCAAGGAAGTCCTAGAACAAAGGAATAACAAGAAACCTCTGTGGCATGGGTTGGTACAAATTGTCCCAGATGCTCAGGACTCCTTTTTATCCAGAAGGTAAGCAAGGAGAGTAAACAATTGTGAGACATCAGAAGCGAGCTCTTTCAGAAACACAGATTAATAATGGATGGTTGGTCATAACGAACATCTCATTGAATGACAGAAGGTGAATTACTCAGAGTAGGTAAGATAAGTATTTCAAAATTCTTTGTCATACAGGCTTAAAAGGGAACATGTTTATCTTTACAAAAGAATCATAGCAGGTACCAACAAGTCTTTCGTAAGAACCTAGTTTGTAGATAAGGTGCGCAGTAATGTGAGAGGCAAATGCTAGCACTTGCTTTGTGGGGTACCGGTTCCCCTGGCCAGGAAGTGCGGTATTGCCACTGGAGCAGTGGTTCTCTGCCCTGAGTGCACACTAGAATTACCCAGGCAGCTGTGACATGACCCCCATGTGGCATCCTGGACTAGTACTCCAGACTGCCTGGGGGAGAGACCCAGGCCTCAGCTTCTACACCTCTCCAGATTCCACTGTGCATCCCAGGCTGAAAACCGCTGTGGGGAACTTCCACCTCTCCAAGATCCACAGCCCAATGACTCCCCTCGGGACATACAGGTTTCTGATGCGCTAATAGAGGACGGATGTTAAACAGCAGAACAATTCACATATGAGTACAATTCACATATGAGTAGTGGGCATATTAAATGTCTGAACATACCTTAGTTAGCACATGCTGTTTTCTAACTTGGGCTCAGGTGTATGGGAAGAGGGGAGATAACTCGAGCCAGACTCGCCCTGGATTCACTACGGGAGGTTCACTGTGGGAGGTTCACTGTGGGAGGTCTGCAGGGCTGGGCCGGGTGGGGCGCCAGGTCTGCGTGGGTGTCCCCTGCATCCTCAGGGACCAGCCCCAGTCTAGGACAGGGTGAGGGCTCAGTAATTGGGTGCTGAAGGACTGAATGACAGGTAGAGGGAATTTCTTGTCTCAAACATTTAACCTTTTGGAGAAGAGATGGTGGACAAAAGACCAACTGAGCACCAGAGAGATACTTATGATGCTTTCCAAGAGTTGATTTTGGAATATGAAATATATCCAACTATTCTCAGCAGATATGAGAAAGGAAATGAACAGAAATACATAAAAATTTAAGATGCTTTCTAGGTTCATAAAGTCACATGAGTGAATCCACCTGCGTGGAAAGCAATTTCACTGAATTTGTGAATTAAAAAAAATGTAGGGCCAAAGTATCTATAGTGGTCTGTACTCCATTTCACAGAGAGGAGAACTCGGAGAGCAAGGAGTTTGCAGTCTATTCCCAGTGGAATAATTATGTGTCTGATTGTTATTTCAATCCACAGAGCATAAAACCAGCAATCAGTTCTTGCTCCCAGTCACCAACACAGTGATAATGCAGGTGATTCAGTTCCTGTGGACACAGCTAGTGTCACACAGCTCTGACTGTGACAGAAAAGGCTTTAGTGTCTGAGGGGAAAATCTGTGCAAAGGACAGAAAAAACCTTTGACGTTTTCTTTACTCAAAGAACATTTACACAGATTTCATTGGGTTGTACCCCTTTTCTTAAATAATTGTATTTCCTGTCAAAATATACACCCCCCCAAAATTTCAATCACATTGTAATTCTTTTTCATACCTTCCGTGTTATTTAAAAACCAATATACACAGATTGTAAAGCTTTATGAACAATAAAACGTGAACATCTCCTGTGGCCGCTTTGAGTCATATCAATGATCCCCACCATACGGGAGTAAGGTGGTAACTTTCGAAGCTCTCACTAGGTGTGCTAATGTGAGAAGCCCTGTCACAGAAAAAATTTCAATAATAAAAGGAAGAACACTTAATTTAAGAATTTTATGATAGCCAGAGTTTGTTCTGCTTCTCATGCTATTTTTACTCACTTTACAACTGTCCGATTCCTTAACGTATTGTTTGTCACAAAGGAACTCATTCAACATGTATATGGATACATCCCGTGCCACCCACTGGAAATTTAAATATCTATTGATATAGCTTGCAGAACATATCTAAATACGTATATAATGCACATTTACATAGCCAGTTTGCTGTAATAAAATACTTAAACTTTTAACTTTTTGTATGTATAAAGATAAAAAGGTATAACACACAGAGTGTTTACTAAAAATCAGTAGGCTATCGGCATTTTAAATGAAAGTTAAAGCTACCAACTTAAAAAATCTTTATAGTTTAATGGTTAACATCATTTATTATATTTTCCTTTAAAAACATACCTTTTTCAAGCTATTGGCAATATGTTTTTAACATTCAAGAATGCTAAAGTTGCTAACCTTTTTCATTCAGATCTCCAGTTCCTGGAGCTTTTCACTGTGGAGTGAATTATGCAGTCCTGTCAGGAGGGTGGCGGAAGAGAAGCGTTGTCACCAACGTGAGGACGCCTCTGGTAGTTTGCTCCGCAGCTGCTGAAAGAAGGGTGATTACACGGTGATCACCTTATCTGCAGGCTGGCCTCCACTGCGGTTTCCAAAAAGCTCAGGGCCGCAGGTCCCTTCAGTGTCCTGTGACAGGGAGGCTCCCCAAAGGTTCTGAGTGAGACCTGCCATTTGATTCTCTATTTACTGTTCAGGAAAGGTCCCAGACTCAGTGAAGTTACATGATAATTCAGATATTTCTGTCTGGTGATTTCTGACTTGTAGAAATAAAATAATTTCTGACTTGGGCAAAAGATCCCCAATTGACAGTTCATGTTGGACATGAACTGGATTTGTTCACAGCCCAGCAGCCTCCCCTAGGGTTGCCCCAAATACCCAGCTTCTCAAATGCTCTCGGAGCCAGTTTTTATATCTTACATTAATAAGTTGAGCCCTGGCTGGGGTGACTCAATGGATTGAGCACCGGCCTGTGAAGTGAAGGGCTGCTGGTTCGATTCCCAGTTGGGGCACAGGCCTGGCTTGCAGGCTGGGTCCCCTGTTGGGGGCGTGTGAGAAGCAGCTGATGAATGTACCTCTTGGACGTTGATGTTTCTCTCTCTCTCTTTCTCCCTCCCTTCCCCTCTCTCTAAAAATAAATAAGTAAAATATTTTATTTTATTTTTTATTTTTTTTATTGATTATGCTTACAGTTGTTCTATTCCCCCCTTCATTCCCCTCCACTCTACCCCCCATCCCCACCATTACCCCCCCTTTAGTTTATGACCATGTGTCTCAATTCCTTTAGATTTTATATTTCCCATGCTATTCTTGCCCCCATCTATTTTCTATCTACTGTCTATGCTACTTATTTTCTGTACCTTCTCCCCCCTTCGCCTCCTCCCACTCCCCTGTTGCTAACCCTCCTTGAGATCTTCATTTCTATGTTTCCACTCCTGATCTAGCTGTCCTTTTAGTTTGCTTTTGTTTTAGGTGTGGTTGTTAATAACTGTGAGTTTGTTGTCCTTTCACTGTTCATGTTTCTTTAACTTCTTTTTCTTAGATAAGTCCCTTTAACATTTCATATAATAAGGGCTTGGTGATGATGAACTCCTTGAATTTGATCTTATCTGAGAAGCACTTTATCTGTCCTTCCATTCTAAATGAAAGTTTTGCTGGATAGAGCAATCTTGGTTGTAGGTCTTTGGATTTCATGACTTGGAATACCTCTTTCCAGCCCCTTCTTGCCTGTAAGGTCTCTTTTGAGAAATCCGCTGACAGTCTGATGGGGACTCCTTTGTAGGTGACTGTCCCCTTAGCTCTTGCTGCTTCTAGGATTCTCTCCTCCATTTTAATTTTGGCTAATGTAATGATGATGTACCTCGGTGTGTTTCTTCTTGGGTCCAACTTCTTTGGGACTCTCTGAGCTTCCTGGATTTCTTGGAAGTCTATTTCCTTTGCCAGATTGGGGAAATTCTCCTTTATTATTTGTTCAAATAAGTTTTCCACTGGTGGCTGTGCCTTTCCCCCTTCTGGTACCCCTATAATTCAGATGTTGGATCGTTTAAAGATGTCCTGGAGGTTCCTAAGCCTCTCCTTATTTCTTTGAATTCTTGCTTCTTGACTCTTTTCTGTTTGGCCATTATTTGCTTTCTTCTGGTCCACTCCATTGATTTGAGTCCCAGTTTCCTTTTCATTGCTATTGGTGTCCTGTGCAATTCCATTCCTTTCAATTAGTTTCGCCTTCATATATTTGTCTAATTTGTGGCTATAATCAACCAGTTCTGTGAGGATCCTGATGACCAGTGTTTTAAACTGTGCGTCTGAGAGTTTTGCTATTTCTTCATCGCTTAGATCTATGGGCTCTGGGGCTTTGAGATCTTGCGACATTTTTGGTCTGTTCTGGCCCTTTAAGTGTGAGAAGCGGCGTCTTGGACTCCCAGGTCGCTGGGTTGTGAAGCTGTATGTGGGGGCGTGGTCAGAGCGGGGAAATGGCGGCACCCTCTGCTGTTTCTCACAGCTGGGTGAGGATTAGCGTCTTAGGTGGTTCACCTGGGCCGGGCCACTCAGAGTTGCTGGGTTATGACGCTGTATGTGGAGGTGGGGTCAGAATGGGGAAATGGCGGTGCCCTCCACTGCCGCTTGCCTCGGGGACCCGCCGGGCCCCTGTCCAACCGCCCACTCCCTCGCCTGTCTGCCCGCGCACAAATGTGCACCACAGTCAACACGCAGCACCGCTCCCCCGCTGTCTCCCCCGCGGTCGCTCGCCTGGTGGCTCCCTCGGTCGCTCACCAGGTCCAACACTGCGCCTGGATTCCGCGCGTCTGGATTCTGCGCCTGAGCCCGTCTGACCGAGTTTTCCTGTGCAACCCCACTTCACCAGCCGCTGGTTTTGCCCCTTACCCGTCAGGCTGAAGAATATGTTGTTAACGGACTTCCGAAAAGTTCAATTTTCCGTGTTCTGGCTGTATTTTCTGTTGCTAATATTTAGTTGTCTCTAAACTTGGTTGTGTGAGAAGGCACGGCACATCCACCTATGCCTCCATCTTGGCGGAAGTCCTAATATTTTAAAAAATAAGTTAAATAAAGCATTTGGCACATGCTTATTTTATGGTATGAGAGAGTCATATCATCTTTCGAAAATTACATTTTATCAGTTTTGACGAGCATGCAGTGAGACCGTTGAGAGGATTTACCTGGTGGAGACAAAAAAACTGATTTACCCAAACATCTTTTCTTGGCTTCTGCCCTGAATTTTGAATGGCAACAGAACTTTAACTTTTCTGACTCTCTAGTTCTTTTTTCCCTTTCTACTGATATTATGCACTTGTTTTTATTTCTGGTCTGTACACCTTCAAGGAGTTAGTCAGCATGGGTGGCAGCAACTATTCGTGGCTTTTTCTATGGTCTGTTTGGTGATGTCTGTTGGATGTACAACGTTGTCCAGAAGGTATTTAGCCATGTGATATGAAAAAGAGATATTTACTGAAGATACAAGAAACATTGTGCATAGGACAATGATGCCTCAGTCGCCTTCAAAGTAGGCACCTTGTGACGCGGACTCTGACCCATAGTGTCTGTGGCGTAGTGCCTGAGACGAGACAAATTCACATGAGCTACCAAGTCCTGTGGAAGAAAGAGACAGCTCGGCCACTCTCTCAAGAGGAAAGGGCCCTGACCCTTGCCTTAATCGGCTTTTATTGGCTTTAATTTGCATAGGAATACAAGCTGTACAGGGAAAGCTCATCAATCATTGTCAGGTAGTAATGATCAAATAGGTAACATTCAAAGAACTCTGAGAGCCTATTCTGAGTCAGGGTCAAATAGCTAAAGAGTCATAAAACTTTGGGGAAACAGACTCATTTTTTAGGCTTGGGCCCTTATCATTTAAATTGAAGTTATCAGCAAAGCAGGTTTCACAGGATTTTATGCATTCTCTTAGGCCTCATTGCCCTGGGGAACCTACCCTTTCCAGCACAGGGCCGCACCCACCTCTGGCATTGTTTCAGGCCTAGGTTGAGCAGGGGAAGTAAGGCAGCTAAGAGTTTAGGAGACTTCTTGCAGACAGAATGAGGACTTAGGCTGTGTCAAAGCCAAGGGGCAAGGGTCCATCACCCCCTTTTCTCCATAACCCCCAAAGTCCTTCTCTGAGGGCCCCCTGGTGACCATGCCTGTCTTAGGTCAACCCTCCCTTGAGAAATCTTACCTGTCATTGGCTAACTGGTCATGCACTGGGGGCCAGGTAGGGTGAAATTAAGTGGGCAGAGGTGGTGCTCCTGCCAGGAAGATAAGCTTTGTCTCCAGAGTGGCTTATGGTCCCAAGGTCTCTCACTCAGCCTTACCCATGGGGGGTTACAGCTTCTGAAGCCAGGCAGGGCAGTTCCCAACAACCTTGGGACTTCACACAGTTCTCCCAATTGCTATCAGCTACCACATCGAATTTTCCTGTATCTCATCGATGGTCTGAAATATCTTCCCTTTCAAAGGTGATTTTACTTTTGGGAAAAGCCAGAAGTGACAGGGCGCCACATCAGGGCTATAGTGTCCAGTCACCTGGGTGATTTGATATTTTGCCAAAAAACTCTGCATGAGATGTGATGTATGAGTGATGTATGCATTGTGATGAAGCTGCCAATCACCAGCTGCCCATAGCTGCAGCTTTTTTAATCATCCCAATAGTTTCCATTTTGCTTAATGCAAAATTTGATGCAGATTTGTTGTTCTACTCAGTCATTTTTTAAAAGATTTTATTTATTTACTTTTAGAGAGAGGGGAAGGGAAGGAGAAAGAGAGGGAGAGAAACATCAGTGTGCAAGAGGTACATTGATTGATTCGTTGCCTCTCACACACCTCCAACCAGGGAGCTGTCCTGAAACCCAGGCATGTATCCTGACCTGGAATTGAACCGGCAACCTTTCAGTTCTCAGGGTGGCACTCAGTTCACAGAGCCACACCAGCCAGGGCTTGTTCTGTCATTTTGAATGTGATGGCCACACAGTACACATACTCACTCAAGGGCATCTACCATCCCCACTGACTAGTAGAGTCAAAGTGGTCATCATTCATGCATGCCCATTCCAGTCCACTTTCCTTGGCTGCCAGATTTCATAATGCCCTGTAAATTGTTCTCATTACATTAACAATGGCTGAACTTTTTCTGGACAAACCTCGTATAACGTAGACCTGTACTCTGTTGGGTGAGAAATGACAGAATCCAATTTATTAGTCTTTTTGTTCTGTCTTGTTTTTTGATCTATTTGTCTATTTGTAACTTCAGATCAATTAAGAATCATGTGTTCACTGGAAAGGAAAAGGGCTCTAAGTTTTTGTTTCAGGCTTGCCTTTGACTGTGGCTTAGTTGTAGATCGGAAGCTGTGTACTCTCCCTGCCTTTGCGTGTCTGCAAGTCTGCCACCTAGAAAGGCCTTTACCTCTTGTGCGTAAGGATGGAGTATTCTCCTGACACTGGATTACAGTATCTCTTACATTAAAGAAGCATTGTTCTGATTGGCTTATAGAACAAACAGTCATTTGTATGACTCATGTGTTCCCACTAACCCCAGAAAATAAACTGAACCTCTAGTATCTTAAGTGTGCTATACTTTTAAGAAAAAAAATTATTCTTAGAGACATTGCTAGCTCAGAAACACTTTAACAATAAAAGTTCACACAGTGAATGTGAATCTTTGAACAATTTATCTTGGCTTAATAATTCTGGTTTTTTAAAATAATATTTAGTCTTACCATGAGTTTATCAATATGGAGTATGATACAAGAATACATTTAACTTTTAAAAATAAGATTTGGAGTTATCTCAGGAAAAGATTAGTTAATATGAATTTTCTGAACTTCTTATATTGGTTTAATGATCAAATAAAATACCATTACCTAATGTTTAAGATTATAAAAGTATAAATTTGTATCCAACAAAATTGAGTCATGAATTTGATAAAGTTATAATATACCACTAATTGTGTTTTATAGTTTGTCAACTGAAACATAATTTCCAAAGTACTTAGGCAACTTAATACTTGGACTAATAAATTGTTATTAATGAGTAATTATCAGATGTCTAAGTGATTTCCAAGTAATGTGCAATATTGAAACATTGATTAATAAGCTGGTTAATATTTGATTAATAGCATTGATTAATATTTAGGTTTATATACTTTTGCTTCTTATTTTTATTTGCTATAGATTGGCTATATCTGTGAGCCACATTCATAAATGTGCTAATTTTTTACCACTTTAAGAAAGTATGAAAGGCATGTACGTGACTGTAGAAAGTTGTATATTCATGAGCTATTTGACCCTGCTAAAATGCTTGCATATGACAGATAACTCTCAATAACTTACCTCCCAGTTTTCTCCGAAAGATAGAATTATTAATTTGGTTAAAATTTGTAATTAACACAGCTGATTGAGACTATACTAGACTTAGTAACGACAGAGAGATGCAACTGTCAATTTTGTTTTTCAAGAAACAAGATAATGGTTTCAACCTAAAGTATTAGTTTGTTCCAGAACACAAAACAGTAAAGGGAAGATAAAACTTGGGTATATAGAACAAATTGAAGAAGGGTGAAGGTAGGGAATTTTATTTCTCTTGGCTTATAAAACTGCAGTCTGGAAAGAAGCTGTATAAATATGTTAGAATTTTGGCAAATTTCTTGGCCTTATATACAAGATTTAAGGAAAAATAAAGTAGACAACAAAATGTTTGCTAACAAATTTTATATGATTGCAAAGCCATAATTTTGTTTTTCTTGATGTGCAATAATAAATTGACCTTAGAGCTTTTAACTAGTGGCAGTAAAAGGTTATTTTCCACCTTTGATGTAATTCCCACAGATAGTGGAAACTCCAGGTGTCGCCAGAATAATTTCTCTGCGTTGTGTGATTTTTTTTGGTTCTGCATTACAGTCACGTGTGGCATGAGACACTTCAGTTACGTGGGACCGTATATACACTGGTGGCCCTATAAGACTGGTTACAATGGAGCTGAACATCTCGTATCCACTAGTGACGTTGCTGTGCAATGCATTTCTCATGTGTTTGTGGTGATGCTGGTGGACACAAACCCACTGTGCTGCCAGGCATATCAAAGTATCGAGTACACTATCATGATAGTGATAAACGACTATGTTACTGGTTTGTGTATTTACCATTATTTATTGTTATTTTAGAGTGTACTCTTTTACTTACAAAAAACATTTGCTGTAAAGCAGTATGTTGTGTTACCATGTCTCTTGAATGCGCTATTTTCTCTTGTGCTTGATTTAATCTCATGTTGTCGTATGAATTTGGTATAGCTTAAGTGTAAAGTGCTTATAAAGTCCACAGTCGTGTACTGTAATGTCCCAGGTCTTTGTGTCCACGCACCACTCACTCAGTGACTCTCCAGAGCACCTGCCAGTCCTCCAGGCTCCAGTCATCGTAAGTGCCCTCTACAGGTGTATTGCTTTTTATCTTTTATACCGTATTTTCACTGTACCTTTTCTATGTTCAGACACACGAACACTGACTGTTGTGTTACAACTGCCTACACAGCTCAGCACAGTAACACGCTGTGCAGGCTGTGGCCGAGGAGGAGCGACAGGCTGCCCCGCAGGGCCTTGGCCTGCCACCTGGGTTAGTGAGGTGTGCTCTGTGACGTTCGAACGACGACACATAACAACACGTATCAACACGTTTCTCAGAGTATCCCATTAAGTTGTGCATGACTTATTTAAAAACAAAAGGCGAGGTTCTCTCAGTTGTGAAAGAGCTCAGTTTCTTAAATTGTTTTGCCTTCTGTATTTATCTCAAACTATTTTATTATCATTTTGGTTCAAGGTGACGAGCTGTTGTTTCTCAGCACCCTTGCTACTACTTACATAAAGTGCCTACCTCTTTGATAAATTTTTTGTTTGCCTCTCCAAGATCAGATTCTAAATTCAGAAAAGAAATCGTTCCAGGCTGTCTTGCATACTTAGAATCACCTTTGAGATTTCCCAGAGGGCCTTTGGAAGATCACCAAGATTTGTTACTTTACTTTATAAGAAGAAAAACGCTAGTCAGGTTTCTTTGGTATTTTCCATATTTCTTAATTAGCTCAGTACTATTCTAAGAGCAGTGTGGGAAGGATTGGCAAATCAGAAATGATGTTCAGCCTTCCCTAGGTTGTTTGTATGGGTAAAATGTTATTAATATAAATATTTCAGATATCATGTATTTTATGGAAAGGCCCTGGAGATTTGTTAATGTCCTTACTAGTATATCCTTACCCTCAGGGGAAATACTGACCAAGTTTTTAATGAAATAATTATGTAGAATACCACAGTAGGGAATTTTACTCTCTTTATTCTGATATTGTTAATATAAAAAGCTGATCACAAGTACTCAGTCTCATGATCATTTTTGCTTTTACTGGATGCTTTTCTGAAGGTTCTGCCCTAACCTCAGAGTCTTTAAATGTCAGAGCCTCATAGAAAGCCTCGTAGGGAGCTACTGAGAGTACTAGGTACTCTTGACTACTGCTACTATAAAGAATAGACTCTTGAATACAAGCTTCATGCTCATACCACTGACACCTTTCAGACTATACAAGTAGACCGAGTCAGAATGTCTGGATTCTAAACAGACTCTTCTCAATGCAGACATACTTCATGAAAGTCCATTGCTTGACTCAAGATCGTGGGAAGTAAAAATTATGCAGGATTGCATGCGCTGATGAGGGAAATTTTAATTGTGGTCATTTGTGTGGAATATTATTGTATTATTTTTGATATTTTATTTTTATGGCCACATACAGAACCCCTTACTCTTTCTTGTTAAGTGTCTAACCTTCAATGTAGTGGACTGTGAATCAGTAAACTGGAATGAAACTTTAAAAAATGGTTCTCTCCATTTTCTCTGGAGAAACTTTAAAACATGGTTTCTCTCCATTTTCTCCAGATTCTCTCTGATGTCCTCAGAATTCAGAAACAAATACTTTCAGTGAGTGTTCTTATCTTTCATGACAAAACAGTTACTGGCCTAAATTCAATAAGAATCTGTCTTTTTTCCAAGATATAATTGTATATAGATTGTTCAACCAAAGCCATACCTAGAGGGTTATATTTGAGAGTAATGCTCTTAGGTATAGGAAGTCCATAGTAAGGAACGAAGGGTTCACTTTACCTGTGAGGTTAATGCCAACAAAGCCTGCCCCACAAAAGTACCCGATCCCTCCCTCTGGGACCCAATCTGGCTGGTGGCGAGGAAGGGCACCTCCTGGAAAGCCCAGGACTTTAGCAAATTTTGCAGACTTCTAGAAGGGAGGAATTTACCCTGATTTAGTGATGCTGTAAGTGCAATCTGGTGAAAAAACTTTCTTAGCTTAGTCCCCTAGCCTTGGAATAAAGGAGTGAATAATCAAGGCTGTTAAAGTCTGAGACCCCTAGAATGTAGGTTTTTTTTGTTTGTTTGCTTTTCGTGTTTTTTTTTTTTTTTGCCTAATTGGTTGCTGAGTATTGTCACTCAAAGTTTGCAGAGAAAACCTGAGGCCTATATGATTAAACTGCTACATGTGTCTAAACAATCAGGGAAAACCTATGATTAACCTTTTTGTGATCATGAATAATCTTTAAATATTATTTATGATTCCAAGGCAGGAGACAGAAAATTTATCTGAAACTTAGAAATAAAGAAGCAAGGGAGGCACATCCTCCCTCCTACTAGGGAGAATTCCTGGGTTGCACTCCAGATGGACTGAATCAGACTCTGGGTGGGATCCAGCAGTCCATATTTTAACAAGCCCCTAGTGATTCTGAGATCCACTAAAGTTCTAGAACTTTACTCCAGGGGAGACTGCTTAAACTTAAGCTCACTGTTTACTACTGATTAAAAGTATCAGACTCAGTGAAGTCACACATTATATCACAGATTTCTGTCTGGCAGAGATGCCAGTAATGTCTGCCCAGTGGAAAATGTAGTCTCAAAAATGACGGTTTACGGCCTTGTTGGACATTAACCAGATTTGCCTCTAACTCAGCAATCTTATACTGACATTACATAAAACAGGTAGCTCTTGGAATTACTTTTAACATCTTACTAATTTTCTTACTAATGAACGAGTTGAATATAATCTTTGACAGGTGTTCATTTAGTACTTACATGAGAATAATAGTTTTTATTCTTCAGAAAATGATTAGCAGTGTATTCCATACTGTGGCAATAATGAGCCCCAATACTAGGCAGTGCCTTGATGGGAGGACCGTGGTCTGTTTTTGCTTCGTATGTTACGCTAACATCAAGCGTGGAGTCTGGTTCATAAACTCCGAATAAATATCTGTGCACCCAGGAAACACTACCTAAAAGGTCTGGGATTTTTAGAAGAGGGATTTTACAACTGGCCCTTCAAGTGTCATTTCTGTTGCTTTAATTAACTTGTATGAGTAGTGTCTACTTCTTAAAAGGATTCTCCTGGGGTTTGTCATCAGGGCCCCTGAGGCAAAAGAGGATGGAACTGGAAAGGGGAATTTTCTTCAGCGTGTTCTCTGAGATCTGTTAGTCGTCAGGACTAGGAGTGAAGGAGTTATTTCAGAGACGGTCTCCACATAGGTCACTGGGCTGCTCTTCAGTTGCAGGAAGCACGTGCAAGTGATACTCAGAGTGATGCACCCACACAGATGCCTGGATTTTGTTACCTTATAATATAAACAGAAACGAACTCTTTCTAGGCATGTGCCATTAATAGAAAAAGGAACCAGATGAAAATGTGAATGGTTTTAGGTAAATCGTTCAGAAGTGCTAGGACACCCTTGCCTAACTGAGGATGAGTGGAAAACAAGCACTATTTTCACGTGCTATGAGACGGCCTTTGGAGTGAACATCTCTTGTTCTTCTCTCCCTGGGTTTCCCCTCAGGCACATTTTCCTCCTGCATTCCAGACGGTCTGGAGACAGCAGTGGGTTGTTAACTAGTCATCCCCTTCTGCCCCCCAGCTCAATACGGTGGGACATTTATATCCCATGCTAAAAAACTTTCTGCCTCCTGGAAATTTAGATAATGAGCAGAATGATAAACAGAGAAATTTAAACTAAAAAGTACCACGGCAGCATCCAAGATGACTGGCCGTGATTTCCTGATTGAGACCCCTGGCCCAGTTTCATTTCTTGGTATGAAATTTCAATAAATTGTATTGCCTGCATTTTCAGCTTTTCCTTTCATTCTGTATCTTTCAATCACTTCCTTTGTGCTTAAATGAGCTAGATAGTTTATATGGTTGACCACCAAAGTATCATAACTGATATAACATCCATTTTCCAGAGGAAGTGACTTAACCCAAGTCCCATGCTCAGTGGCTGAGTCAACTTCCAGCCCGTGGCTCTCTCCCAGATTCGTGCAACACGGGTGCACAGTGTTCCGTTAGCAGAATTAAAGAGCATCTGGCTGCTACTGAAGGATTGACTTCTTCACAACAGACATTTATTTCCTACTGGAAAGTTTACTTACAAGAGAAAAATATTCTAAATATCTTTCTAGAAATGACAATCATTAAATCTTAGTTGACTGACTTACGTTTAATTTCTTTTAATTATACTGTGTGACCTAATGGAGTACGCTGGCAGGACATTAGCGTTAAACTAAAAATCTTACAGGAATCCCTTAATAACCTTATTTAATTAAAAAAAACTAGCATGCAAACAGAAAATGTACTTTATTTATTTATAACATTTTGTAAACAATCACACTGTGCATTTTTAATTCAATAACAACAAAATTTTTTTCTATGGATTTATAGCAAACTCTATATAAAGACAATGAGTTAATATAAGAGTAAAGATGAATAGGATAGAATAATTTCTGAAAATGTTAAATTACAGCACTCGATACAAAGACAGATAACAATGTACCATAAAAATTTACACACCACAAAACATTAATTTATAATTTTAAATATGCCATAAAACACCATCTTATAAAAAAGCATCAACATTAATTTTATTATAAACCAGTGAATTACTCAGAGGAATATTTATTAAAACTTAGTAAAAATCAGTAAATATTGCAACTGAGGTAAAAACTTATAAGTAAACAAAACTATCATTTAGAAGGGCCAAAATGTGAACGGAAGGGCAGACACACTTTGATGACGCTCTCTACTCTCTGATATTTTGAAGCAGCTTCAATAAATGTGACTCAATTACCTGTTGAACTAGAACAGACAGGAGATCAAAACCAAATATGTTGATTTAAAAATTTGTAAAGAATTATCAAATTCAAACTTACATCCCCAACTTTTTCCTAAAATAAAGTTATTTCTAAGTTGGATATACACAGAACATTGCCCATATTTTGTGGGCAATATGATGCTTAAATAGACTTAAAATTTAGCCTATCATTGACTTACTAATTGCCCAAGTTACTAAATTTTCTGTTCTTGGTTTCTGAGTTTTGCAACTGAACAAGAGTCCAGAGTACAAGGTTGTTCTAAGGAACAGAAAAGGGCAACTATAAGAGCATTTTATAGTTTGCTATGAGAATGTTAAATACATCTTGTAAATGGGTGTGTGCTTACCTTCCAGCAAGTAATTATTTGGGTGGGTGAAAAGTAACAGTAAGAAAACTCATTTCTAGGCTTTGTAGGAATGTTTTGATTTTGCCCACAGTCAGGAGTTAGGATAACATGCAATGTTCTAGGACTACAGCAATGAAAATGATTTGGATCACTGGCTTGTACTGTTTGCAGAGCTTTCGTGAAATGAAGCCTGAGCATTCTACAGTAGTAAAACACTTACCACTTCTATAGCCCAGGGCTACAGCTAAATCCATAGAATTATATCCAGAGTCAGTTTCAATGGTTGGGTCAGCTCCATTTTCTATACCAAAATAGAAAAATCTACATAAATAAATGAAAATGGGGATATGTTTGTCTATTATTGACTGGTGTACAAATAGCAAGGCAGTTTCAGCAAATGTGGAGAGTATCTTCAGGATGATCTGACAAAGTACAGGCTACAGGGAGTGCACAGAACTCACTTTGGTGGATCAAAGGGAAGTGCATTTCTCCCATTTAAACAAAGGAGCATCCTCTAGAGCAGCTGAAACTCACAAACAATGACGGGCAGAATTAAGCATAAAGAATCTGCAGACAAGAAAACAACCGTGGATTCACATGAGAGCTCCAAAAGGAACGCAACCAGGACAAACACGCCAATTGCAGGCATGTAATGGAGCTGCTTCTCCTGGGGCGTAATGCAATGGTGCCAGGTGCTCAATGGGAAACAGCAGCAGGATTAGCATATTTAACAATAATTAATAATCCTGCTGAGTAATACTAAGGGAGGCCAGCTTATCAAAAGTAAAATAAAGTCCTCTTGGCATTTTCTAAATATTTTCATTTTTATCTGCTTACCTAAGAGCATTTTTACACATTTCACATGATTTCCATGTACAGCATAAAGCAAAGGAGTGCCTCCATTCTACAAAAGGAAAAGGTGATTTAGTTTTTCAAGATGAGCAAGGTTTGAAGAATTTAATGTTGCTGTGAGAAGTTTTACTAATTGGGCATGTAAAAGTACTTTAAGGTAATTTTAATATTTTGTGAAGAAAAATCAGAATTACTGAGTTTATGTCATTAACTTTTTCTTTTAGGTGTTTTAGTAACTAATTAATTATTCTTCTAAGTGTTTACTAAAATTTATTATGTCTCCCCAAACCAAATAAATCCTAGAGTCTGTTACAAAAATTTAAAAACCGGTGTCATGGACTCACCCAATCATATTCATTGACATCAACTCCACAGTCAAGCAGCATTTTGACAATATCGGTGTAGCCTTTACTGCAGGCCAGAGACAGTGCGCTTTCCCGACCTTTCCCTAAAAGCTGGGGATCAGCACCCTGGCGTGGGAAGTGGAGGTGAAAGACTTTTCAATTCATGTAAACAAGAATATTGTTATTTCTGTCAACAATAATCACGGGTCAACACTCAGGTCAGGTAACGTTCTGGGGTTAATACAGAAAGAACACAACTTCGCGTTCTCACGGTTGTCTGGATGCCTCCTCCCTGCATCTCCATCCTAACTATCCCTTCACTCTGGAGCCAAATTAGGTCTCTTCTATGAAGCTGCTCCTATGAGGCTGACAGTACTTCTGTTCCCATTGCACTTACAGGAAGCTGGGCTTGACCTCTCACTATTTCCTGTATGATTAGTTCTATCTGCCCAACTAGACTCATGTTCCACAAGAATGTGCAAAGCATTTAAAAAAAATTTTGGATATTCTACCATTACACCTAGTTGGCTGGAGATACCAAAACTTCACTGAAGATGTAACTGAACTTAAGTTAACTGTACAGATACATTTTCTGGGGCATTTTCCTTACATTCTGAAGTAGAAACTCTACCACAGCTATTTGCCCGTGTGCTGCAGCCCACATCAGAGGAGTAAATCCTTCTTCATCCGTGTGATTGATAACATTTTCTATTTAAAAGAAAAGCAATTTTTGTGATCTAATTTAACAACCACATATTAACATCACTATGAAAATACTGGCATTCTAAAAAGTTGATATTACTCAATGAGGACGACTTCGTGCTGACTTTGGTTCACTGAAGTCCTGTTATGTGTTGTTGCAATTTGCGGTCTGACTGTACTAAAATTGCCTCAATGTATATAACTGAATTCAAATAGCATATTACTTAAAGTATAAACGATGAGATGACATAATTCTAGGTACAAGGTAATCTACAGAACAATGAGCTTGGAATCAGGTGACCGCAGTTTGGATTCTGGCTCTGTGACTTTCTGAAAGCGTGATTTTGGGCATGCCACGTAATTTCTCTGATACACAGACTAATACCTTGCTTTTCTCAATGCGTTGCTGGGAGAATTACAATAAAAATGAGCTTATATAATAGTCCTTAGCATTACATAAAAATATACTATCATACAAACTCCAAAATCTACATTGCTGCCTTTGAGTTTCATTCATTCTGGGTGGCTGCTAAAATAATATAATGTGAATGAAGACTGAATAATTTGAAAGGCAATACCATGAAATTCTACCTTGAACCCCATTTTGTTCCCCAGATTTAGTTTTAAAGTCCACAGCTCTTCCCTGATGTTTATTTAGTAGCTAGAGAATAAAACCTTCAAGTATTTATAAACAAGTGGAAGTATAATGATGAAGTAAGTCTTTCTTACAAAAGAATGACATGATTAAAAAAGTTAACATCTTTTATCATGTAGACTGTATTCAACCAATAAAGCTGAGACAACTAACTAACTTTTAGAAAAATAAAAATGTAAAGCTTGATTTTTATCTCACTACACCAAAACATATTTCATGTGTCAAAGATTGAAAAGTAAAAAAGAAAACCACAGAAATTCTAGAATAAGACATGAATAAATTCATTTATAATCTTAGAGTATGAAATCCTTTCTAAGCAGGACATAAAACTCAGAAGTCACAAAGAAAAAAGTAAATATACCGCTTAAAAATATTAAGCATTTGTTTGCTAAACATCACTAAGCCAAAGGAAAAATGACAAACTGGAAACAAATATGCAACATGAGCAACAAAAAGCATATTTCTTTAATTTTGATAAGGGTTCACAGAAATAAACACAAAAGGAAATTCAAATATGCCATAATTTCAAAATGGTAAACAAAACCAATACGAGACACTGTTTTTAGGTTAGTCTGCCAATACCCTGTGTCAGTGAGGGTAGGGGAAATAGAACTTCTAACTCTGGCATAAGACAGCCCAAACATCTGGCAATCAATATAAAAATAAAAATTCATATACCTTTTCAACCAGAAAATATTCTTGAAGGAATTTACTCTATGGACATACTTAAAAAATGGCAATATTGTTACTCAGTAGCAAGAAGTGAATCAACCAGCACCAGGGGTACTAGTTAGAAAATAAACTATATGTTTGTGCAATGCAATGCAAAATCATGGACCTATTCAAAAGAATAAAACACATCCTTGTGTGCTAATATGAAAAGATTTCCAAAATATTAAGTGAAAAAAAGTAAAGTGCAGTATTTTTCCTTTTGTGTAAATAAGATAAAGCACATCCATATTCTCACATACAACTCCAAATATAAACAGAAATGTTTTGTAGATGAGTTTTCTGAAAATATAAAAAACTTACTTTTCCTTTTGAGGAAAAGGCTAGGCTTATAAGGAAACCTATGACTTTTATACTTTACAGTATTGCCTCATGAGATTACACAACCATTTTTTTGTCTTTATACTTCTCTGTATAAAAATAAAAAAACAAGTCTAATAAATCCTACTGTTTGTTTTAAATACATTAAAAAAATAGGCTATTACCTTGTTCAATGCGAGTAGCTAGGTAGAGCATCTCTCCCTGCGCTGCTAACTGGTGAACAGATAAAGCTGAAACAATACCACAAAAAGCTTCATGTATATACACTTTCATCACCCCATTGTTCATGTTTACGCAGAAATTTTTAAAAATATATTTTATTACAGTTGTCCTGTTTTCCCCCTTTTATTCCCTCTGCCCTGGACACCCCCTCCCACCCACATTCCCCCCCTTTAGTTTGTGTCCATGGGTCGTATACTACTCTTAACTACTCCCTGTCTATTTTGTACCTACCATTTATGCCTCTTATTCTACCTTTTCCCCTTCTCTCCCCTTCCTTACTGATAACCCTCCATGTGATTTCCATTTCTGTGATTCTGTTCCTGTTCTAGTTGTTTGCTTAGTTTGGTGGGGGGTTTTTAGGTTTGGTTGTTAATAGCTGTACATTTGTTGCCATTTCACTGTTCATATTTTTGATCTTCTTTTCCTTAGATAAGTCCCTTTAACATTTCATATAATAAGGGCTGGGTGATGATGAACTACTTTAACTTGACCTTATCTGGGAAGCACTATATCTGCCTTTCTATTATAAATGATAGCTTTTCTGGATAGGATAATCTTGGATATAGGTCCTTGCCTTTCAGGACTTGAAATACTTCTTTCCAGCCCCTTCTTGCCTGCAAGGCTTCTTTGAGAAATCAGCTGATAGTGTAATGGGAACTCCTTTGTAGGTAACTCTCTCCCTCTCTTCTTGCTTTTCAAATTCTCTCCTTCTCTTTAATCTTGGGTAGTGTAATTACTATGTGCCTTGGTGTGTCCCTTGTTGGGTCCAACTTCTTTGGGACTCTCTGAGCTTCCTGGACTTCTTGGAAGTCTACTTCCTTTGCCAGATTGAGGAAGTTCTCCTTCATTATTTGTTCAAGTAAATTTTCAATTTCTTGCTGTTGTTCTTCTCCTTCTGGCACCCCTCTAATTCAGATATTGGAATGTTTCAGGTTGTCCCAGAGAATCCTCAGCCTCTCATTTTTTTGAATTCTTGTTTCTTCATTCTGTTCTGGTGGAATGTTTCTTTCCTCCTTCTGCTCAGAAGTGTTGATTTGAGTCCTGGTTTCCTTCCCATCATTGTTGGTTCCCTGTAGATTTTTCTTTAACATAATGTGACTTTCATTGCCGCCTGGGTCTATTTTATGTTGTTGAAGTACCCAGTGAGTTCCTGGAGCATCCTGATAACCAGTGTTTTGAACTGTGCATCTGATAGGCTGGCTATCTCTTTGTCTCTTAATTGTATTTTTTCTGGAGCTTTGAACTGTTCTTTCATTTGGGCCTTTTTTTGGTCTTGGCACGCTGATTTTGTAGTAAGGAACAGAGCCTTAGGTGTTCACCGGGGTGGGGCAACCCTCGTTGTTGCGCTGTGAGGCTACATGTGGGGGCGGGGTCTGAGAGGGAACAATGGTACTTGCTCTGCTCTGCTGGATTTCAGTCCCTTCTCCTGCTTCCCCCAAGCAAACTGGGCCCTTCTGGTGCTGATTCATGGTGGGTGGGCTTGTGTACGTTCTAGGACCCTGTGGGTCTCCAATGAACTCTCCTGTGAGGCTGGGAGTTTCTCATGGCACCTCAACCCCCACAGGTGTTTTCAATGAGTGGTTTGAGGCTTTATTTCCCCACATTGGAACCCTGGGTTGTGAGGTCTGTCTCGCTCCCCAGTTTCTCTTCCTGGTTTATCTGCACGGGAAGTGGGATGCTTGGCCCCCTGGCTGCAGCCTGGCTGCAAGTCCTCTCCACCGGGCTGCCCGCCTCCGCCCCTCCTACTGGTCTGGGTGAGTGTTTCTTTAACTCCTTGGTTGTTGGACTCCCATACAGTACAGTTTTCTGTCAGTTCTGGTTGTTTTTTGTTTTAAATTTGTTGTTGTCCTTCTTTTGGTTGTGCAAGGAGGCACAGTGTTCTACCTATGCCTCCATCTTGGCTCGAAGTAGCAATTTTCCTTTACAAAACAAAAACTATCATTCTGTTGTTAAAAAAACTAACTAAAATATACCCTAACATTGCAAATAGTCATGTTGTATCTGAGAAGTGACTCCTATATGTTGAAGGTAATTCTGACATTTGCAAAATGTTATTATCAATATGCAAAATTGTTACAATCAATTACTAGCAATGCAAATTGTTACTGATCTTATCAAAGAAATGGCTTAGGTACTTAATTTTTAACATGCCATCTCTTTATGCAAACTTATGAAGAAGCTGGGTCTAACAGAGACACATCTTTCATGTTTTCACTGATTAAATCCACCGAGGTCCCAAATATCATTATTTCAAGACTCCATGGGTTTTTCTTACATTTAGGAGGAGTGAGGTAGTAAACAGACAACTGACTTTGAGAGTAAATTCTTGAGGGCAGACCTAGTTGTGGTTAATTTGGTATGTGCCCTTGGATAACTGATTAAACAGTTTTGTCTTTAACATGAGATATGTGAATTACATGATTTCTGGATGTTTTGAGCTCAAAAATTCTATGGTTGAAATATTTTAAGACAATCTCTCTTTTAAACAAAGATAAACAGGCACTGTTCTATGACACTTAAAAATTCGTATCACTCGATCTCTGACTGCAGTGATGTGATTGGGGGGCCTTAATGCAGAAAGGAAGGCAACTGGGGAGCACCTGAAAATTTATACAAGTTGGACAGAAATGACCAATAGGTGGAGTAAGTCACATGCTACGGCATGCTATTTGAAGTCAGGAGGGATACAGTGTTTCCAAAGTGAAGAAATGTATTTTACCATGCGTTAGAATATAGATGTACTTACATTATATTTTCACATGTAGTTCCTGACATCAAATTGCTAACTGGTTTTAGTATATTCTGTCTGCTATACAGAATACAGTATATAGAAAAACTTCACTTCTTCTAAAGTGATTATACATCTTTAAAAAAACCTGTAGACTCAAAGTTTTTAAAAAAGCAGTTTAATACTTATATTCAAATTCAAAATTACAACAGAAACCACTCCACTTTTACTACAGATAACTTGTGGATCAGTAATCTAGTTTATAAGCAAAATGTAAAGCCTTGCACTCCAAGAAAACAAAACAAAATGTCTTACTTTGCACAATGTTTAGAATAACTTATTGTTTTTATGATAAACTGTAAGGGTTTTAAGAATATTTCAATCTGTATTTGTTTTAAACAGAGAAACATAAAATGTGAATAATTTGAATATACAGTAATCTGTGAAATTTAAATTACTAAATCTAGAGCACATCACTTCAGTTTTCCAAAATGAAATATGCATTTAATTGAAAATAACATTTCAAAGCCAAACTCTTGAAACCATTATATTAGTAACAAAAATAGTTTAATACATTGGTGGGAAATACTTACAATTTGCTAACAGAGGTGTGGTTGAGACCTCATTTCCTCTGTGTTTATTGGTTAAGGTAGTTGACTGTTTTATGGGTGAGAAGTGCTTTGTTGTAGAGGGAGTGTAGACATGTCTTACTTGGATTCCCGGAGAAGGAGATGTATGGATATTGCATTCAGCTAAGTAAAATAAATTAAACACATTAAAACAATATTTTAATGAGAAAGCATTTCAAAGTTCTATGTTGATGTTTACATAAAAAAATACATGAGGTATATCTTCAACTGTTTCTTAAGTGATTTTTAATTAAAAAAATCTGTACTACCATAGTGAAAGTTCCAGAAAAAAATCTGTATTAATGTTGAGCAATTTCATTCTGGGATTAGTATTTTTATTCAATAGATTATTATAAATCTACAATATAATAACATATTTTACTGACTGAAAGCATAGGAAACTAATACTGATCAAATAGTCATAGAATAGGGAATATTATGCTAATTCATTTGTAAAAGGCACCAATATTTTTCTCCCATGATTTAAAAAGGTACAATAAAGAATTATATTAAAGACTTTCCAAATAAACAAAGGTGAAGCAAAAAATTAAAAAAAAAACTACATGTACTTTGGACATTATATAACATGAAGTTATTTCATTATGTTTTCTGTAAGATTCTAGAAAAATCATACTAAAAGATAACTTCCAAACTTTCTCCCCAAACTCAAAATCTCATGATTGGAAAGGGAAGAAAAAAACAATAAATAAACAAAAGCAAAACAAATGCAGAGATTTATACCATAACTTTCAACCTTTAAATAGGACAGACGCCACCTCCAGGTCAGAGTTAACCTGATCTTGAATGTTTTTACTATCCTCTTCATTTAAGGACTTCACAAATCGAGAGCACACATTCATATCAAATCGGTTAGGCAATATGAATTTCATCCCCATGGCAACACCCTGAGCCGATGCTTCTTCTGCATTTGCGTCCAGCTGATGTTCTAGTTTAATGTCCGGCATGCCAGTTAGACTGTAACTGCTGGGACACTCTTCCACTATCAGCTGGGCTCCAAGGTCCAGATTTGCTGATGTGGCCATGATTTCAATTGTAGTTTCAATAATTAAAACATTTCTTCATAATTTCCTTTTGTTTTTGTAAGAGTGATATCCAGGGTATTATTGAAATTTGGATATTAAAAAAACCTGAAAGAAAAAAATTAAAAGTATGCTATCAACTTAGGTAAAAGTACACAAAATAGTCATTTTCAATCAAGTATGCAAACAGTGCTCTTATAAGCATCTATTAATAACAGAAAGCATACAATGTTCATAGGTAGAGAACCCTGAATATAAACCCAAGCTTCTTATTATCTGTGTGTGAACCTGTACAACTAACTCCAACTATCTAAGCCTCGGCCTCACTTGTAAAACAGGAAAACCCATGTTAACCTCACAGTATGCTGGTAGACCAAATGCAATACAGTAACATTTTCATCTTCATCACTAGGTTCCAACAAATTTTAGTTACCTTTTAATCTCCTTTTCTATTCCTGAATATTGTCAGATGGATAAAAGATTAGGCTAACAATAAAAAATAAACTTTTATGTGAAAACTTGAACTTCTCACCTTAGGTTCATTTTTGATTATGCTGTTTGTAAGTGGCTCTCAGTTTGAATTTAAGAAAGAACTCATAATGTACCCAAGTCTATTGGCATTGACAACACCCGTGACTCCTGGATAGTAAAAGACTTTACAAAGCTTTGGTTATGATGAACTGAAGACATATTTCTTTATCAGTTTTTGTTCAGATCACGTGTTACCAAAGTAATTTAGGTTTTTATGAAAATAAATTGTGGAGATTGTAGACTGGCTTCCTTTGCTTTAGCATGTCTAGGACATGCTAAATCCTAATGTCTAGGACATTAGAATCAGCAAAGAGTTTTTGGCTCTCAACCTTGTTATAAGTATTAATTACTTTTTTCCAAATATAGACTGTTAAGACACCAAGTAAAAAACTGCTTATTCTCAGAATATCGATTATAAGCACACCTGTTACTGAATCATTTACTGTTATTTTATGGTTAGTTTTCAGTAATCACTAGCACTTCCCCTATGGACCTTAATATAATTTTAAGGGAGATTTCACTATTGTACCTAAAATTGGTTCTAAAAAAAATGAAGAAATCCAAGATATGTAATTTTCCCAGATATATAATCACTGGGACATGAAGACAATAACATCCAGTTAATTTTTTCATGTTATAGTTTACTGTCTCTTAGAAATCCTGAGAGAATGCAGTGTTTAAAATTAAAGAATGCATTAGTGAAGCAGAGGTTGGCAAACCATACATTTACTGATAAACATTTTGCAAGACTGATCCTTATAACACTCCGTTGAATTGTCAGGGCAGGTAATCATTATGTCCATCATAGAGAAAACGGGAGGGGTCTCCTGAATTATGAGGGACCTATCCAGCTGTTCTGACTCCATCACCCTGCCCCCTAAAATAAGCAACAGCACTAGACTAATCCAAAACTAGGAGGGAGAAAGAGTTGAATAACAAACTGCAATAGTAATTAAAAAAGAAAGTAACATAACAAAGTCAATAGACTTTAGTGAAGGAAGGAAGGAAACCAGAGCAGAAAATGAGTCGTGATTCAAATGGAGATGCGGGTGCAATGTGGAGGTCTTTAAAAGGGCATTGCAAGACGAGAAGAGTGTTTTCCTAGGTCAGAGCCAACCCTACAGACTCCTACCCTGAGGACACCTAAGTGAAACTCCCTTGAGCTCTCTTGGCACTCTGCACGTATTCCCATTTTAGCATTTATCATTCTCTGGAATGTTTCCATTTCGATTCTAACAAATTTTCTGAAAACTCTTCAAGGATGAGGACTACACTTACTAATCTTTGCACACAAAACAGTGCTTGGTCCTATCAGGTGCTCCATAAATGTTTTCTAATCTAAATTTTAATTCATTTTTATGTCATATTCTTTTCTATCCTGGAATGACCCTGCGTGATGCTTGACAAACACTTGTTAATCACATCTGGCATTCCATTCCCAACATCACTATTAGTACTAGCCGTGGAAGCCCTGGGCAGACAAATCGTGTAAGTCTTCTGAGAGTCATTTTATTCATTTATAAAGATGGTTGAAATATGCACGTATAATAGTTTTTCCAGCTGTAAATACTGTCCATGTTATAAATCAGGGTTTATAGGTGGAACTACAGGTCTTTGAAGGGAATGCATCTGAGGGAGGAAGGAGCAGAAATAGTGATCTTATCTTGGCACTACTCTATAGAGGAGAAACAAAGTTGATTGGGTAGGCCAAAATTTTGAAGAACAGGAGAGGAAAAAAATGATCAAGAAGAGGAGGCAGTGAGAAAAAGACGTAAGGCCAAGGATAGCTATGATCCTCACCTCTATCTATCAGAGCCCAGGGATGAAGAGAGAATCTAACGCGATAAACTGGGAGACTGTGCTAGTTCCCAATGGACGCTAATAATAGATGCCTCCCTGGTTCTTCCTAATCCTGGAGTTGTCCTGCAAGGAGAGGAAGATACTGTGAAAATTAATAATGCCTCATAGGCGACAGGTGTCCCAGAGTCCCAGGACAAGAGCCCGCTAGAGGGAAAACTGTTGTGGGGAGGGAAGTCCGCCCTGTTGCCACCCGCCAGCTCTGCCCAAAAAGTCCTAGCGCGGCTCAGTTACGGCAGGTGGAAACTCTGGCTCACCCGCAGCGGGCGGGTCCGCGGGACAGGGGCCTCAGGCCCACCGGGTGGGAGCGCAGGGTCTCGAGACCACCTTCGACAGCCGACAGCGAGGTGGGCCTTTCCATCCGCGGCCTTAGATTCACTTGTTTGACCGCAACGTCACTTCCGATTCCTTCTTCCGCTTTCGGGACTGAAAACGTGCCGCTTAGCAACAGCGGACAGGATTTCCGGGTCCTTCGCCCGCCCGCAGCGCCTCACCTCGCAGCGCTCAACGCCTGAGTACTACACACAGGGTCATTTAAGGGAACCTCCCCAAGGAGCTAGCGCTAACCCCCGCCTCGCCCTTGGGTCACGCCTCCTCCTCTCCATCGCCGCGCCCACCTACCCCGCCCCTGCAGCTCCTGACTGGGAGGCTGTGCTGTTACATCATCATTGGGCGACGGGTCTGGCCTTCCTATTTGCCTTGTGTCTCGCCGACTCCCTTTAGGGTCCATGTGGTTTTCTTCTGGTGATTCCGGACAGTCCCGGCAGGGGTGTGGTGAAATCCAAGAAATTTTCTTTGGAGTCCCGGTGTCTCTGGGCCCATCGGAGGTAGGTGAAGGAGGCTCCGGATGCGGGTAGCCCAGATTCATGTCCGGCCTTCCTTGGTATCTGGCATGCTCTTCTGGGGCTTCCCAGTCTCCGCAGGACCAGCCAGCCGGTGAGGATCCCCTCCATTTCGATTCGCCCCATATTTTGCTCCCTTACGATCACATCCTTTCACACTGCCCACCGTTATTCGTCACTGGAGTAATCCTCACCCCTGCAGGGCAGTGGGCAAGTTTCTGTCTCTGCTTTTATGTGGTTCCTTCGATTTCACATGCTTTCTCCTCTGCCCTCGCCCTTGCGCCCATCTTAAGTGGTCAAGCTGTTTTAATATCAAACTTCAAAGCCCAGCTGAAATGCACACGTTGAATATCTCTGGGAGCCACCCAGTTAGGAAGGAAAGTCTCTTCTGAGCTTCTCAGTACTCTATACTAATAGAATATATCTGATATTCTGCATTATAGTGTAGTTCCTAATTACCCGTGTAGTCCCAGTTTCTCAGGCTCTGACCTCTCCTGGATAATGTTTTTCCTTTTCTTTCCCACAACACTTCGTGCCTCCATGCCTTTGCATTGTGTTGTGTTCCCTCCCCTGCCAGTGCTGTTCTCACTTTAATCTGGGAAACCACTGCTACTGCTCCTCAGTTCTTCCTTTTTAAGTTTTAAACTGTTTCTCTCCTGACAAAGTTATATGCTCCCTTGTCTATACTCTAGTATGGGGCAAAGCCCTGCAGGCTAGATCTGGCCTGGTGCCTGTTTGTGGTAGCCAGTGAACCAGGAATGATTTTTACAGATGAACATTTGCCATCTATTTGATGATGGGGAACACTAACTTTGAACCTGAAGCAAGTGAAATATTATCCTCCTCCAAAGAATCCTATTTTCATTCATAAATAAAAAATTGAACTCAACTATTTAGGGAGCTTCATTAGTAAAAAGAAATGGAAATTTCCTTTCTACTTTATAAGTAACTACATAATATGCTCTATTTTGGCCTTGGGCCTCAAATCCTAAAATATTTATCATCTGGCCCTTTACAGGAAAAGTTTGTCAGCTCCTTTTTATAGCAATGTTCATTTTATAGACACCACTTAAGATTTTAATTTTCTGTTTTCTTGTGGAACCCAGCATGATGCTTCCTTTACGTTGTTCCACAGTCTTTGAGCACTTAAAAAAAAAAGAATCTTCCAAATGAAATGTTTACTAAAATGTTTAGTTTAATCACGTATGTGATTATGTGCACTGACAGAAACATGCAGTAAACTAGGATAGTAGAAGACAGGGCCCTGAGCCAGTGTAGGGATCAGAAAAGTTTTCCTGGGGGATGTAATCCTTGAGTTGAGTCTTAAATGATAAGTAGGAAGTTGGTAGGAAGAGGTCATTCCTGGCAGAGCAGACAAATGAGCAAAGCCATTGAGAGAAGAAAGAGCATGGCACGTTAAAGAGTACAAGAGGTGAAGCTGGAAAGGAAAGCAAGGACCAGAGCACAAAGGGCCTTCCATGCCACATTAGAAGGTCCACAGCTTGGACCTTCTTTTCTGGGCATGGTTGGGCTTTGTAGCAAAAGCCAGATTTGCACTGTACTGTGATAACCCTGATGGCTATTTGGAAGATGGATGAGGGAGTTAGGGAGACTTTATGTTTCACCGTTTGCATAGATGAGAGAGATGAATTAGGGCAGTGGAACTAGGCTGAGTGAACATGATGAAGTTTAGACAGATTTGGGAGGTAAAACCAGCAGATCTTTTCAGATGTTAGAAGTGAGAAGGAAGGACAAGTCAAGACTGATCCCAGATTCCTAGCTGGTCCAGTCACGAGCTGAAATGGAAAACACTGGAGTGTATGAGGGTACAGACCATGTTTTCTGGTCCTCATTGTATCCCAACACCTAGAACAGTGTCCTACCCATTGTAAGTACTTGAATGAACAGAAAAGTTCCCCCCTTCTTAACCATTGGTTACCATGTTTCATCAAAACAGCCTTTAACATATATTGCACTTACATATTTTGGTGTTTCTGATGCACTGTTCTCAGGCTTTCTGTAATGGGTAATGAGTTGTACCACTGGAATCATTCATCTGATAAAATTGAATCTCTTGCAATTGAATAGTTCTGGAAAGACATTTTCACTTAATTACATGTCAGTTAAAAGTTTTAATTAATTTTTATCCTATTCTCTCACTTTAATTTAGAGTTTAATTTTAGAATTTCAGTATGGTATCCCTATCTGTATTCTTCCTGCTTCCTTTAGATTGTTTCTTCTGTGTTATCATTAAATGGCTTCTTGATCACTAAGTTATTACAGAGCCTTTTGAAAGGATGCAGAGTAAAAATCATCACTGTATATACAGGTTTATGAATAACAGGTATATAAAATACTTTTCTTTTTCAGACATAAGGCAGAGTCACTATAATCATTTCTAATACCAGTTTCAAGCTACTTACTTTTGGATAACAGCCCAATTATATGAAATTATGGCTGGTTATAAGCCTGCAGCTATTCAGGCATATCCTATACTTGGTGAAAAAATCACCCAAGATACACTGTATTGGAACAATTACAAGGTAAGTATTTACGCCAATTTCTCAAGCATGTGTTATACTTTGGATAATCTAGTAGAGAACTAATCACTAAACATAATTTATGAACACCTTATAGTTTGGACAGAAAATTTGGTATCAGATATTTTCTTGGAATTTTATGTAAAAGTCCATGCTGCTTAATCAGTGTGACCACACAAATGCCTAGCACAGAATAGATGATTAATCAGTGATAAATGAATAAAATTTTAGAATTTGAATCTCATATGCAAGGTTTTTTTTCTTTCTTACTCTAAGGAGGAAGTAATGCAAAATTAATTTTTCTAGACTATAAAGAATTACAATTGATTTTTTAAAACAACTAAATAGAAAATGGAAAAAGATTGGGAGTGGGAGGCTAATGGAAATAGAAGTTTAGTGTATGTGAGAGCAGAGGAAAAAGAAATTTAAATGGCCAATAAACGTGAATATATTCTTCATTTGTAATCAAAGAAATGCAAATTAAAACAATACTTTGGTTACTGTTTTTTATCTTTTATATTGGTATAAGTGAAACATTTTGATCATTACTACTCGATGGAGAGAAACTGGTGCAAACTTTCTGGAGGGCAATTTGGAATTATCTAACATGATAAAAATACCTTTCAGCCTTGTCAGTTCCACAGCTTGGAACTTAATGAATACGCTCCCCAAAATTTGCTAAGATATATGAAAAAAGATGTTCATTGAAGCATTATTTATAATATTAGAAATCTTGGAAAAACCTGTGTCCATTAGTATGGATTGGTAAATTATGATGTGACCTGTAACATGATAAATCTATTGCTTATATTCAAAGTTAGCTAAGATGCAGTATTAAGTGAGGAACAAGCAAGGTGCAGAACCGCCTGCATGGTGTCATCTTTGTGTCAGTTAAATACACTGTTCGATGTGTGCAGTATGGGTGTGATGTTTTCCCCAGTAATTACAGGAAACTCCAGCTGAAGTGGGAGTGCAGTGTGGCTTTCCAGCCCTACACATATGTACTTTAATGGCAACAGGCAGAAGATGGGGTGATGGGATTTGGACCTTTGGCTTTTCTCATACTTCTGTATTAAGTACAACTTAGTAAATACTACTAAGAACAAAAAAATGGTCAATAAGAAATTATATAGGGCTCTGGGTGGTGTAGCTCAGTGGATTGAGCGTAGGCTGCGAACCAAAGGGTTGCCAGTTCGATTCCCAGTCAGGGCACATACCTGGGTTGCAGGCCAGGTCCCCCAGTGGGGGCCATGTGAGAGGCAACCACACACTGATGTTTCTGTCCTTGTCTTTCTCCCTCCCTTCCTTTCTCTCTAAAAATAAATAAATAAAATTAAAATATATACTTAAAAATTATATAGGGCTTGAATAGAAATTATTAGTTGTAACCGTTAATTCTCTGTCATTTTTTTTATTAAGACTCCTGTTCAGATCAAGGAGTTTGGTGCAGTGTCAAAAGTAGACTTTTCTCCGCAGCCTCCATATAATTATGCTGTCACAGCTTCTTCAAGGGTAAATATAACATTAAATTTATTTACTTTTTGTATAGTTTATGTTCACTACTGATTGTGGGCCATCTGGTGATTTCTCTGTGTTTTATCTTTTAGATTCACATTTATGGCCGATATTCCCAAGAGCCTATAAAAACCTTTTCCCGATTTAAAGACACAGCGTACTGTGCTACTTTTCGACAAGATGGCAGACTGCTTGTGGCTGGCAGTGAAGATGGTGGAGTTCAGCTTTTTGACATAACTGGGAGGGCTCCCCTCAGACAGTTTGAAGGCCATACTAAGTAAGAGGCAGTTTTAAAAACTTGTTTTTTAATTGAGGTATAATTAACATACAACACTATATTACAATGGCTTCAGGTGTACAACATAGTGATTTGATAATATGTGTGTATTGCAACAAGATCATAATAAGTCTAACTTTTTTCACTATATAGTTATAGATAATTGGTTTTTATGTGTCCTTTTTTGTTTTGTTTTCTAAGCTCTATTTGTTTTCTGGACTTTGAATAAAAACATAGAGAAGATAATATACTTTACGTACTTTGTGTCCTGGTTGTTCTAGGACAGAATCTGTATGCTGGTTCAGTGTTAAGGTCAGGTTTGATGGTGCTCATGACCTCCTGAGCCCTGTGTGTGACATTCGAGGAGATGGGTGTTCCCGAAGATACCCGGTAGTGTTCATGAACTCCCCAGCGCGTTCTGTGACCCAGTGGAGACTGTAAACACTGCTCTAGAGGCAGCCTCACAGCTGTTAATGAGAACTTTCTAAACCTGGCCTGTATTAGAAATTCTCATAGGAAGTCAAGTCAGAAGGTGGATTTTTCTTGGACTTAGTATTTTGCCCCTGCAATTTCTTTGATTCATGATTACCAATGTCATTGTAAGTTGCTGTCGATGGAAAATCTTGTGTTTTTTTTATGTTGTTTTAGCAGGATGGTCTTACCCCATTAGTGAAACATTTAAAATATAGCACAAATTCACTTAATATAATCTTGCTTAGTGGTACCCCTTCTTCGAATTTTTTAAAAACTACCCATTTTGAAATTGTTAAAATTAGAGTACTTTTGTAACAACATTTGGAATATTTATTTTCACTGAGCAGCTAAGTAGAATTCTTAACATATTAGAAAATTTTAAGGCTATTGTTTACTATTCTTACTAAGTTCATAATGCATCGGTATTTAAAATTTTAAATTAGCTTGAGGACAAAGACCTGTTTTAAAGATTTTCTTTTTCCCTCATGATTTCACCTTGCAATTACTCTTTGAAACTGAACTGCTCCTTTTTTCCCCCCTTTTGGTCATTTGGGGAAAAGGAGTTTTTTATGAGAGAAGATGCCAGGAATATAATTTTCCCATTTTTTAATATACGGATTCTTGATCTTTCAGAGCAGTTCACACAGTGGATTTTACAGCTGACAAATACCATGTGGTCTCTGGGGCTGATGATTATACAGTTAAATTATGGGATATTCCAAACTCCAAAGAAATTCTGACATTCAGAGAACATTCTGATTATGTGAGGTGTGGATGTGCTAGCAAACTGAATCCAGATCTCTTTGTAACAGGTTGGTAAACTTTTTTTCCCCCCTGAGGTTGATAAATGTACTGTGGTAGACTTTGATAATGCTTTGGGACTCTTTTGAGATAGAGGAGTTTCAAATATTTTTATAAAGAAATAATATTTCTGGGTACCCGTTTGTTTTACTGTCTCTTTCTTCTTTTGGTGATCATATTGCCCTCTACATGTATGTGGAAACATCAGGCGGCCTTGTAAAGCTTCCATAAGACGGTCAGACTGTAATGGGTTTAGGACTCTGACTTCCGAGCCCCCAGCAGCCCAGAAACAAAGACCATGCAGTTTGGTCTTGGTGGGGACCTGAGCAAGATTCCCAGGTGACTCAGTGGTGACAGAAGCCAGAGACGGGACTAGTGTGAGATAGTGTTGGGCTTCTTCAGAAAGAGACAGTGGTAGCAAAGAGTTTGGAAGTGCTCTGTCTTTATGAATTTACATGTGTCATTTAACAGTTTCATCTGAGCTTCTCTTTTAAAATTTATGTTTGAATACACATACAGACACACACATATACAGCTTTTGTTTTTGAGTAGTGAAACTCACGTAATGCAAATATTGGCATTTTAGGGTCCTATGATCATACTGTGAAGATGTTTGATACGCGAACAAACAAGAGTGTGTTCTCTGTCGAGCACGGGCAGCCAGTGGAGAGTGTCCTGCTTTTTCCCTCTGGAGGTCTTCTGGTATCAGCAGGTACTTCTTTTAACAGTTTCTTTCACCAGTACTGTTAGTCTTGAATCCGATACTTTATCAGTCCCTTTTTATAATTTATCAGTGTACATTTGACTGGTCTATCTAGGTTTTTGAGCAAACAGTTGATGAGTGGGACAGGCAAGCAGTTATCATTTACTGAGTACCGAATGTCAACCAGACACTGCTATTACACATGTATATTGTCTCTGATGCCCTAGACGAGCCTACAGGTAGTTGGTTTTCTCCCTATTTTGCAACTAAGGAAATAAACAGAAGTTTTAACTAATTTGTTTAAGGCAAAGTGGCAGATCTGAAACCCCAGAATTGGAGAGCCTGCTTATGTCCTTAACCCAAACAGGTTGTAAAACTGCTATTATTCTCACCTGAGAGATCTGTGGCAGCTTTTGAAAACACAGTGTTTTTAGGATCTAGAATCCAGCTTGTCTCTTTTCCCGTGACTCTTGATTAAAATGGCCTTGCCCAGCAGGTAGCTGGTAGTGGTGGAGGAGGAGATGATGTGAGGTCAGAAGAGGCCTTGGTACATTTCTCATCTATTTGGAACTGAGGTATTTTTTTTTGTTATGTTGGTCATAGTGCATTTTCAAAATTGTAATGGAAGAAGTAAATTACCTGTTCATTTGTCAAGTTAAAATTAATGTGTTGACCTTAGAAGAATACATAGGTGGTATGTATACTTAATAGCATATCCATGGCTGTGTGTAGCCTTTTTTTCCTTAATTCTGAAATTATCTTGTTTTATACTATCTTCCCAGGACCTATTTGGTTTCAAAATAAGTTGATGACATTGTCAGAGTTATCTGTTTGTCTTGCTATTATTTTGAGAAATGAAAAGTTCAAGATGAACGGGGACATTAGGTACCTACCTGTATGCTAATCTCCACTGTGTCTCGAGTTATGTGACCTTCAGCAACCCCTTGACTTCTGTAGATCTTGGAGATGAGAGGTTGGGCTGGATCAGTGGTTTCCCACTGTAGTCTTTCTCGTGAGCTGCTGCGTGTCAGGTCCACGTGTCAGGAGGCAGGGACCGTGAACTGGGGCCAAGGCGCTTTGCCCTGTCAGGATGGGTCAGAAATTTGCTCCCTCGGCCACAGCCCCTTTTTCTTTGTTACCTATTGGACTTTTCGCTTAATGTTTCATGAAAAGAAAAGATGGTATATTAAAAAAATTCTTTTAAATCATTGGATTAAATTGCCTTTTAGGGTCCTTCCAACTCTTAGGATAAGAAGTTATAGGGAAGTTTTTCGGTTTGATTGGGATTCGCAAAATTTTTAGGAAATAAAATCTACATTACTTCCATGGTTTTAACATTTCTTTTGAGTGATTTTATTATAATTTTCTTATTTTTTATTTTTGTTCAGTTACAGTTGTCCCATCTTACTATAATTTTCTTAAAATCCTTTTTCATTTTCCTTTTTATTTTACCAGGTAGTTCTGTGTACTTTACAAATTTGGGATTACTTAAACGTCCCAACAGTTCTGTGAGGTGGAGTTGTTACCATCACTTCCGCACGTAGTAAATAAGTGGTGGGCTCAGCTCGGAAACCAGGCGGTCTGGCTGTGGGCCCTCGTTTCACCTCTGTGCTGCGGAGCGTCCGCAAAGAGAGCTTTTCAGATCTTTAAGATTTTTAACCTGTAGGTGGAATATCAAACTAACGATTATTTCTTTTTATAGGAGGCCGTTACGTTAAAGTCTGGGACATGCTAAAAGGGGGACAGTTGCTAGTGTCTCTGAAGAATCACCATAAAACCGTGACATGTTTGTGCCTGAGCAGCTCTGGGCAGAGGTTACTCTCCGGTTCACTGGATAGGTTAGCATTTTAATTTTCCTTCCTCGTCGTTCTTAATACACAAGTAGTCACTGCTTAAGGAGATGAGTTATTTCTGCCGTGTTTGTGGTAAAATAAATTTCTGCCAAATAATTTCCATGAAAAAAAATCTGTTGAGTTGAAAATAGGTTTAACTTTTTATTTACATATAACAAACTTATTGTCTCCTTTGATGTAGTTTATTGCTTTAACTTAAATACTTAACAAATTTTACTGAGCCAAACATTGATATTTTAAAATAATCTATACTCTAGAGTTTCTTTTAAAATCACTGTTGTATATTTAATGTATTTTCAACTAGTTTTATATTCTTTTAAAATTTTAAACTTCATATATAAATTTCTGTATGTTAATACGGTCCAATTATCTACTTTAATAAGTATTAGTACTCCATCATTAATGTTCTAGAATAATGCTCTCCAGTAGAAATATAGTGCAAGCTACATTTCATTTAAAATGTTTTAGAAGCCACATTAAAAAGGTAAAAAAAACTAGGTAAAATTAGTTTAACTTGGTAAAATTGATTTGATCCACTGCAGCTAAAATACTGCAGTGTGTAATCACTGAAAACTGGGAGACTAGAAGCAGTGGGTGTAACACGTGCCCTGTGATGACAGTAACGTGTGCTGGTGGGAGAGAACACACCTGTGTTTCACAGAAAACTTCCTACACTGCCTCAGCCCGAAAATTTAAATTTAAGTTAATTAAAATTAAGTAAGAAAATTTGAGTTTAATTTTCACTAGCCGCATTTCAGGTGCTCAGAAGCCACACGTGGCTAAAACTCGGGCACAGCCATAGAATTCACTTATACTCATCTGTTGTTGGTCATTTTAGTTCCGTTATGTTTGCCCCCTGTTACTAAAGACTTGTTTTTTCAGTCTGTTTATTAAAAAGTATACATATTTTAAAGCTAGAAAACTTTTCTTTTTTAAAAAAATTTTATTTATTTCTTTTTAGAGAGAGGGGAAGGGAAGGGAAGGAGAAAAAGTGGGAGAGAAACATCAATGTGTGGTTGCTACTCGTGAGTCCCCTGCTGGGAACTGGCCTGCAACCCAGGCGTGTGCCCTGACCAGGAATTGAGCTGGAGACCCTTTTCTTCACAGGCCCGTGCTTAATTCACTGAGCTACACCAGCCAGGGCAGAAAACTTTTCTAATACAAAGGAATTTATTGTGTAAATATATAGCAGATTCTCTAGTGGTGTTACTAGGCAATTTGGGACTTAAGTTTTTAGATGTGTCTCTCAAAAGCTAAATAAGTTGGCTCTACTTGCAGTTCTGACCCCAGAGTGATTTTTGTCCCCCAAGGGCTATTTGGCAGTATCTGGAGACAGTTGGGTTGTTGTCACGACTTGAGGGTGGAGTGCGGGTAACATATAGTGGGTAGAGGCCAAGGTTGCTGCCAAACATCCTGCAGTGCACAGAGCAGCCCCACGACAAAGAGTCGTCCAGCCCTAAGTGTCACTAGTGCTGAGCTGAGGAAGCCCGCTCTTTAGATTTCCCGTGTGCTTTCATTGGCGCTTCTTTACTCTCAAGTTTCACCGTCAGGCAGCAGTGGTTCATTGTCTGTCCCGGCGGCAACTCAGAGTCTTTATTCAGGCGTTGTGATAGTCCTAATAAATAGGTCATTTTTAAAAGAAAGATTCAGCCCTGGCTGGTGTAGCTCAGTGGATTAGCGCTGGTCTGGAAACCAAAGGGTGGCCCGTTGGATTCCCAGTCCAGGGCACATGCCTGGGTTGCAGGCCAGTTCCCAGCGGGGGACACATGAGAGGCAACCACATACTGATGTTTCTCTCCCTCTCTTTCTCCTTCCCTTCCCCTCTCTCTAAAAATAAATAAATAAAATCTTACAAAAAAGAAAAGATTCATTGGCAAATTAGTTCGCAATTAATGTTACTAATCATTGTTTTTCTTTATAAATTTTAATATTCATATATTGAATTTTAAAAAAAATAGGAAATTTGCATTTTATACTCATTTCCAAGATGATCTGTGACACAGCTCTCTCTTCTGTCAGGAAGGTGAAAGTATATAGCACAACTTCCTACAAAGTAGTCCACGGTTTCGATTACGCAGCTTCAATTTTGAGTCTCGCACTTGCAGTAAGTCCTTTTAGTTCCTTTTAAAGCTTTCACCGACCTTGCCTGTTAAATGAAACTACAGTGGAATGTTAGGGTTTATCTTTGTATTTGAGTAAGTCTTATTTTCTTCTTGCCACCTTAGAGAACTGAATTAAGACAATTACTAGAACATATGACTTGTCCTGGTAGCTTAGCATACATTCAGATTTAGGTCCCACTGTGCTACATAGCTTCAAACAAGTGCAGTGCTGTAGCCATTGTTAACACTAAGGGCAGGACCTGGGAAACTGATGCATTTCTCTTCAAAACATTTCACTCAAGGCTTAAGGACTTTACAAAGTGAAATGTAACTTTCTGAGCAAAAAAAAAAAAAAAAAGCCAAAAAATTAAAACCAGGAGGTTTAAAAGGGGGCAACAAAATGAAATACCTCTTATTTGTTGACTGCTCTTTCTGGAATGTCCACTGCCAGGTTTCATGAGCCATTGAGGAAGAGGATATTTGAATACATTAGATAGAAATCTAAACTAGGAGTGGAAAACCTAGTATTTTCTTGGCAGGGCTGTAGAAAATGATGTCACTACATAATCCTTCTTTCTAGTAAAAGGATGCAGAAAAAAATATTTTAGGATTTTCCAAGATGTCATTAACTATGTAATATAACACAAACTGACAGTGATAATTTGTAGGAGGTGTACATTTTGTCAGTATAATAGTGTCCTGGAGGAAAAAACGATTTGGCTCTAACTTTCTGTGTAAATCACAATGATGCAGTGTCTGTATCTGAGTGCAGCTCTTGGTGAAAGTATTGGTGAGCAGCGAACGCGTTATAAATGGTATTTTGAAGAAAGGCATGATGAGGTAGGAATAGACTAACTCGTTTTTCTTATTGCTATTAGCATGAAGATGAAACGATAGTTGTGGGAATGACCAACGGGATACTGAGTGTTAAACATCGGAAATCTGAGCCCAAGAAGGATTCTCTCCCCAGAAGAAGAAGGCCTGCATATCGAACTTTTATTAAAGGAAAAAATTACATGAAGCAAAGGGTATTTATATATTTCTTCTCTATTTTTTTTTGTGTGTGAAATTTGGCAGAAATTTATATGGCATTGAGCTTTATTTTGTTTTTTCTACGTCAGATTTATCTCCAGGTTGCTAGGTTGGGGGCATTACTAATGAGGAATGGAGAATTAGCACTACTTACTTTAACACCCCCAGTCATAACAATGTTATAGCAGTTTACTTATTCAAAGCAATGTCTTTCACACACCATTTTCTTCTAAATAACCCTGAAGAGTAGTAAAGTCAATAGCATCCCCACTTGGCATCTGAGGAGATGGAGAGACACATAAAGAAGTTGGGATGTATCCAGAGTTTCATTGCCGGTAACCGGGATTGTTGACTAGATTGCAGTTTCTCTGAGTTTTGTTTTCTCTTTCTACTGAATCACATTGCCTGCCATGTGAAGAGGTTTGAGATCAGTAACGTTTCCCCAGAATTGAGGTACTGTGTATGTTGTAAGTTAAATAATAGGAGAGTAAGAACACATTGATGTGACACATTATTCTGTTTTCATTTTACCTATATTATAGGCATATTACCATTATTCATGAATAGTGTAGGGGCACTTGGTATAAAAAAATACCAGTATGAAAAAGTTTATTTTTTATTTATTCAAAAAAATTTTTTAAATTCATTTATAGAGACAGAGAAAACCATCAATTTGGTGTTCCCCTTATTCACCAGCTGGTTCTTGTGTGTGACCTGACCAGCGACTGAAACCACAGTCTCGGTGTATTGGGACAGTGCTCTACCCAGCTGAGCTGCTTGGTCGGGGGAAGAAGTTTATTTTGAGTGGAATTCTGTACAGGAGTCGATTTTTCTCTTTAAATTTACTTTTCATTGCAGGATGACATTTTGATCAACAGGCCATCAAAAAAACACTTGGAATTGTATGACAGGGACCTGAAAAACTTCCGAGTCTCCAAAGCCCTCGACAGAGTTCTGGAGGTAAGAGGAGTGACGGGGGGGTGAGGGGTGTGTGTGTGTGTGTGTGTGTGTGTGTGTGTGTGTAAAATGTATATTGTTATTAAGACTTTATTTTTTAGAGCAGTTTTAGCTTCACAGCCAAACTGAGGGGGGTACAGAGCTATCCCATATGTGCCTGGTCCCTCAGCATGCATAGCCTTCCCCATTAACAGGCCATCAATCATTACAGTCGGCGAACCTACAGCGTTCATTATAGCCTCCCCATTCAACAACTGACTGACTATTACAATTGGCGAACCTATGGGGAGCATATTTTTAAAACAGTCATCTTATTACTAACCTTGTATACTGGCATGACTCAAAACTGAAAATAAAAACATTTAAATATGGCAATTGTTAATAAGTTCCAAGTCTGCAGTTTTTCTTGTGCTGTCTTGTCTGCTCATGTTGACTCTGAAAATTTTCTAGCCCAGCTGTACAATAAAGACGCCTGAGATTACAGTTTCCATCATAAAGGAGTTGAATCGAAGAGGAGTCCTGGCAAACGCCCTTGCAGGTCGGGACGAGAAAGAAATCAGTCGTGTTCTTAATTTTTTGATAAGGTATGTTTTATGTCTATGAAACACACGTATTTTTGCATCTAAAATCTCTCTCTCCAAATGAGAGACATTCACTTTTATTTTTCTAAAGATTTTGTGTATTCATTTTTATTAGAGAGAGGGGAGGGAGGGAGAGACAGGGAGAGGAACATTGATGTGTGAGAGAAACATTGACTGGTGGCCTCTCCTGCACCCCCAACTGGGAACCTGGCCTGCAACCCAGGCATGTGCTCTGACTGGGAATCCAACCAGCGATCTCTTGGTTTGTAGGCTGGCGCTTAGTCTACTGAGCCACACCAGCCAGGGTGAGACGTTTATTTTTAATTTGGTCTTTGTAGAGAACTAACAGAACAACTCAGTAAATCTATTTTATGATTTTTTTTAAAAAACTGGCAAGTTTCAATAAACAGTTTTTGCTTTGTAGGAATCTCTCCCAGCCAAGATTTGCTTCTGTTTTGATCAATGCTGCTGAGATAGTTATTGGTAAGTAGTTGTTAAAACTAAAAAAATCCTAGCATGCTTGCAAAAGTGAGATATCAAAATATGAAATTAAATTTGGAACTCAAATAAAAATATCTTGTTTTTATCAATTATTCAGTGAAGATTTTTATGGGGGAAACGACAATTATCAATACATTTTAAATTGGAGTAAAATGTCTACAGTGGTTTGACCTTGAATCGTGCTGACTAGGATTACTGTAATTAAAAAACTTTTTTCTTGAGCATTTACAGTGATCATGACAATTTTCTAATGGGAAAATGAAAATAAGTCGGAGCTTCCATGCTGTTACTTTTTGTAATTACTTCTTTTTGAAACACACTTATTGAATTGTTTATTTTCTGTAAACCATAAATTGAAAAATAAGTACAGATTTTTCAATGTCTCTATATTTAATAGTTTTATGCTTTTTCTAAATATTGCTGTTCATATATTATTCACAAAGATATTTCTAGTTAATGTGTTTTCTCTCTCTGTTTCTAGACATTTATCTGCCTGTGATTGGCCAGTCGCCTGTAGTTGATAAAAAGTTTTTGTTACTTCAAGGGCTTGTAGAGAAAGAGATTGATTATCAAAAAGAACTGCTGGAAACCTTGGGGATGATGGATATGCTTTTTGCTACCATGACGAGGAAAGAAAGTACTTCTGTGTTGCAGCAAACACCTGACCAGCTTCTAGAGAACAAGAGAGTAGAGTCATAGTGCCTGCTTCGTAAGATGGACGAGATCTAATGCTTGAGATAGATTTGATTCCATTAACTGTGGGGAAGAGAATCTCCTTGACACATGAAAAAAAAACTACTTATAGAAGTATCTTTGGAAGAGACTGGAATAACTATGATTGGAAAATAAGTACCTGTTTTATGACATGGTTTCCCGTGTCATAGTTTGAATTTTTTCAGGCATTTCTGGCTAGACGATCTCAGTTGTCTTGGTAATAGTGCATGTCCACCTTGGACAAGTTGATACCAGTTTTAATACAGCTGAATCCTCTGTCAGCATCTGGGTAGGCATTCAGGACTGGAGAGAGGGATTCAACTGGGAATCTGGCCAAGGGAGCAGGCCTTTATTTTTCAATCCTATTCTGGGGGTTAGAAAACAACAAAACTGGCAACACGGATTCTTTCATCAGTGCCCTTGGGATTTCCAGGCAACAGCCGAGCTCACCACCCCCCTCCTTGACATCATCCCTTATCCTAGGTCCCATGTTCTGGTTCAGCTGGTAATGGGTCTGTCACTGTTTCATGTGTTGCAAATCACGGGCCAGCTCTGAATAACTGATGCCAGTTAGACATGGATTCAGAGAGAGTGGTGAGGCAGAATTGATACTTCAAACTGCTAGCCACCCAGGTTTTCTTTTTACTTCTGTTATTTCTTTCATCTTGACTGCCCTTATCAGAAGAAGGTCTGCAAATAGACCTTATTGGACAACAGTTTTTTGTCCTTCCCTTTGATAGGCAGCCTTTCTACCAGTGACAGTTTGCCGTTTGTCTCGTACTGAAGAGCCCGTCGGCCTTTTGCACGTGTTTGGAACCTGTGTAGTAGCTGCTTTCCTCTCTGGAAACCGTCTCCTCTGGTCCGTATTGAGATTTTTTTTTCTTTACATAATCACCTTGTGTTTCTGAACCCCAAGCCCGAGTAGCTGGCTTTGGAAAAAAAGCTGTATTTTTTTAAAGGATCAGTGTAAATCACATCTTTTAATAAGGAACTTATTTCTCTCTTGGTTTTCTGAGATGTATCATTCCTGTTGGACAGTCACTGGCTGTTTCCACACTTGCTACCTCTCCCACCGTCCCCCAGTTCCTGTCCCACCCCACGTAGTTAATTATCTGGAAGGAAATACACCTTTAGTTAAAGGAAGTTTTTGTAATGGGAATGTCCTCTTAAAATTTTAGATTTGTGACTTCAGATTTTTTGTAAAGTAGGAAAAATACTTCTGTGTTTCTGGTAAGGGATGTGCTCCAACGAGGGGTCCAGGTCCCCGTTGGTGAGTTGGTATAAGCAGCCACGCAGCACAGTGGCTCCTGCGGAGCCAGGAGTGTGCTTGCCCCTGTGAGCATATTAGTCGAGCTCATAAACTGGTCGTGGTGAGAAGGGTTAATTTATATAAATAAGTTTTATTTTTAAAAACTGGACTTCGTAATTATGTATACTAATAAAAATCAGAAGTTGAAATCGTCTAAAACGAGTTGCCGCCCAGTGTGTGCCACGTGACGAGGGTTTCCTGTGCGTTGCCTGATTATCACTACAACGTCCAGGCGTGGTGCTCTCATTTAACACCGAGTTAACTGAGTAGTCAGTTCACTCCCCACCTCCCCAGACTCGGGTTCTCATCCCAGGGCTCTGCCTGCTGGGGCTGCGAGTGCTCGTTCCCTTCGGCAGCCTCACCGGGAGCTGCTGTGCTTAGGTGCTGCCGCCGCCTGTCAGGTTCCCACCTCGTTAGTGGAGGTTGCTGCGCATGCGCGCGCAGAGCTCCGCTTCGTTCTTTCTCACGCCGGCCTCCGCCGGCCTCCTCCGTTACCTTACAGGTGGGCTGAAATCGCTTTAACCAGTTTCCCATCCCTGGGCAGTCCCATAGTTTATATTTTACACTCAGCAGTTCTGCGCTGAGCAAGCTTTCACATAAATTTCTGTGCATTTCGAGGAGTGTTTACTGGGATAAATGAATATGAATTCTGATCCTGGAGATCGAGCCTTTGTTTCTCGTTTGCCACCCGATGTCTGTTCCGTCAGGTCTCATCCCTGCTTCTCCGTCTTCATGGGAGGAAACGCTGTCTGCCCTTCCACGGCCATGTCGCTTCCAGGATGTCTCCCTGGAAGACCTTCTCATACAGGGTGCTCGGTATTCCACAGGATGCCTGGTGGTTATGGGGCGAGGCCACTGTTATTCCCTCTCTGCACACGGTGACACTGAAGTGACAAAGTGCAGGTGGCTTGTCCAAAGTCATGTAGTAGGTTAGTGGCAGACCTGGGATTTGAACTCAGGCAGTCTGGCTTGAGGGTACACATCTTAACCATTTAACCGTAGGAGGCTACAGGAGTAGCATCTTATTTTCTAGGGCCATGGAATATGCCCTCATTCATCTTCGTATTCTTGTCACAATTCAAAACTGGTGCTTAGTAAATACGTACAGAATGAACAAGTGTTTATTGGATGTAGCTTGGCAGTTTGCGTGAGAACAGCAGTTTGGTTATTTTGTGTGACCTGAAAATATGTTACTGTTTTCCTGAGAGTTTTAATGTTTCTGGAAGCGTTCCTTAACACCCACTGAGAATTTTACTCAAATGAAACAAGAACCCTGCTTTAGAGCAACTTACCTTATTTCACCATTTGTCCACGAGGTGGCAGTTTTACTCCAAAAATTGGTAAAAAACCGGTAAACCTGTTTTTTCACAACCCTTTCTGTGAGTCAGGTTGGTTTTCTTAAGGAGTAAGGTGAGGTCTCTCAGAAAACAACCAAGATATTCAGTTATTGCTATGTTGATAGAGTGGGTTCAAAAGCCATCTGTAATTATTAGATACTAACTAGAAATATGGAAATAAATCTAACCAAGGCCCTCTTTGAATTAAAGATTAAACTTTTCAACAGTGTAGAATAATGGAAAGAACATGAGCTTTATGATCCCAGGCAAGTCCAGGCAGCTCTGAGGCTCAGCGACCCTGTCTGTCAAATGGGCTGATCTCGCCTCCCTCACAGGGTTGCTGGGAGAGTAATTGCGGTGAAACAAACCGTGTCTTACCTGCCTTCCTGTGCTTTTTGCGTGTTTGTGATTATGGAAAGTCTGCTTGTCCTGCATGGGTGTGGAGCTTTCTATTAGCTTCCCTGGTTATTAACGTCACTTTGGGGTCACTTAGGCAAGGGTTGAGTTGAAGGTTTATACTCTTGTAGAGGGTGTTTTCTAAATAAATCACACAAACTGTAAAATGAGACGGACTGACTGTTCACAAGCATTGTGAAAGCAAATGGTATTTGTACAACATAGACAAATAAGACGTTAACTATTTATTTATGAAAGTAAGGTGTTAATTCCCTTCAATCATTAGTGTTGTAGTAGAAATTACAAAGGGAATTGTCTTTAAGCGTATTTATTAACACTGACTTTCCTTTAGTCAAGTTAACTATATTATCTCGGACTGCAATGACTAACGTTATTGACCATGAACTGTATTAGTGAGGGTTGCCAGTTTTCTGTCAACGTTACTATAAAACATTGGACTCATAAGAAGTATTACTTTCTTCAAGGTTTTTTAAAAATTGAGATATTACAATTGACAGACATCATATTAGTAAAGTGCTCCCAGTGAAGAGAAAAAATGAGCTCTGCATCAGAAGCAGTTTACTCCTAGGAAACAAATAAAAACCAGTGGTCGGATTTTTTTCTTTTTGTCCACTTCAGGATAAAGATTTTGAGGCTCACCTGGCCCAACCCATTCTTACTGTCCACTGGGAAAAGATTTAGATAGTAACACAATTGAGGGAGAAGGAAATAATTGCAGGAAGATTTATTGACAGCATATATGAATTTACTTATTCTATAACGTGTAAGAGAATACCAGGAGCTTATATGCATGGCTTTCTACTATAAGATCATTAAACTTAACCTAGCAGTTTTATTTACTTGTGAGTACAAGTGATTTAAGATAGTATAAGTCAGTACATTATTAATGATAAGAAACTATGGTCAACTTGTAAACAGGACTGTGTAGAATTCTGCTTTAACCATAAGGGTAATCAAAACTGGAAAATTAGAGACAATAATAATGGCGGCCAAATCGGATAATATGCTTACCAGGGCACTATGAGTTCTGTCCAAAAAGTCTCCAGCTATGTAATAAAGAGACATTTATTGAAGAAGACACAAGAAACATTGTACACAGGAAAATGACACCTCAGTCCCCTTCAAAGTAGGCACCTTGGGACCTCATACAGTTCTTGCAGCATCATTAGCAACTGTAGCACGATCTTCCTTCTGTGCTGGTAGCAGATGCCATGGAACAAATTTTGCCACAGTATGTTTCATGCCAAGATCCTATGTCAAAATCTTGGACACAGCAGTTTTTGGAATTTCCAGATTAGCTTCTAGTTCTTGTACTGTTGGTCACTGATCTTTGTTGATTGCAGCCCATACACATTCAACATTCTCAGGTGTTCTGCTTGTTGCAGGCCTTACAGAGCATGGATCACTTTCAATAGATTCTTGACCATCTTTGAAGTGTTTGTGCCACACTTTTGTTTGTGCTGTATTCGTTGCATTGTCCCTGAAAGCCTTCTGAATCATCCGAATAGTTTCTGTGGAGGAATGTTCAAGCTTAATGCAAAATTTAATGTAGATTCATTGCTCTCCTCGCTCAGTCATTTTGAATGTGACGATCACGCAGTACACATGCTCACTCAATGGCACCTACCCCCCCAATGACTAGTACAGTGAAGTCGTCATTGTTCACACACGCACATTCCAGTCCACTCTCGTTGGCTGACAGGTTACATCGATGTCATGCAAACCATTCTTGTTATTTTAACAATGGCTGGACTTTTTCCTGACAGACCCCGTGTTCTCACCAGTATACATATATTAACTTATTTAGTCTTCACAGTTCTGGGTTAGGTACTATTACTATCTCCATCAAAATTACTTGTTTGCAAATACATATTTCTATGTTGTGTAAAATTAATACAAATTAAACAATTAGAAACAAGGTGGTAACTGAAATGATGGGTGCATTAATTTTTGATAGCTTGGTTTTAGTAATTTCATTGTGTATGTACGTTAAATCATGTTGTATACTTCAAATATATACAATTTGTATTTTTCAATTACAGCTCTATAAAGTTGGGAAAAAGAATGAGCTACTTAAATAACTAAGAGTAGATGACAAAACTTTATACAGATATATTTAAAAAGCTAGGTTATATGGATGCTTTTCTTTAGAATATAAATGAACAAAATAGGTCCCAAAGAGACAAAACTGAAACAGATCGCTGACTGGGGAAGAAATTGAGAAGGTAATCCGAGCAGCTCTGGACTCAAATGTTTTAGTGGCAAATGCTTTCAAACTCTCAAGGAATAGAAAATTCTAATGCATGTAAACTGATCTAGAGCACGGAGAACATTTTTATCATTTTCTGAAGCTAGCAAAACATAAATATTGACTTGAGACACATCTTTCTGGTAGGTTGTGCTATCGTTCAAAGTATCTGTTGACTCTCCTCCGGACAGCTCGCTCGGAGTTCTCCACCAGGAGACTTCTGGCTCGCCTGCAGGACTCGAGGCACTCCCCCTTCTGGTAGGGTGTTGTATCCCCACCTGGTCCGTGGCCTATAAAACAAGGGCAGAATTGACACTGTGCCACTTACAAGCAGAAGTTTCAAAATCCTGTTCATGGTTCACCAAACCTCTCTTTTCTCACCATGATGACCAATATGCCAGATAAGCTGCTTTATTCACCTCATCCCGGGAGGAAGATGACTTGGGGAAGAGACTGGACTGACAGTGGACATAGGAGAAAGAAGTAAACCTTTGGTACCCTAAGCTACTGAGGTTTGGAGATTCCTCATGATCACAGCATAACCTAGCCTACCCTGATTAATACATTCCTGTTCCACGCAAAATAAAACTATACACTATATTTACTCACGAATGCCAATTAAAGTCTTCAACTAATAAGAAAAAGATTTCAGGCATAGACTATAGGAATAATATATCCCCAAGACAGACCTCGAAATAGGTGAGCTCTCCTCTGAAGACATGGAGGTTTCCCGCTTTATGTGCGTGTGTTCCCATCTAAAGAAAAGGCAACGTGGATTAGTTTGTAAAATGTGTATTTTTGTCCCCTTCTTCCCCCAATCTATTATGTCAGTATCAGTAAAGAGTTAAGGATTTGAAAGCTTTCTGGTATCAAAAACAGCTCTAAGTTGCCTGGGCCAGGTGGCTTACCTGGCTGGAGCGCTGTCCCCGTGTGTCAGGTTATGGGTTCAGTCCCCAGTCAGGGTGCGTACAGGAGGCAACCAATCGATGTTTCTGCGTCTCATACCAGGTGTACACGGTGTCAGTATGTCTCATTAGTGGTTATGTTTACTTTGAGCCCTTAGTTAAGGTGTTGTAAACCAGGTCTCTCCACCTGTGAGTTAATACTTTTCTCTTTCTAATTGAGAAATGTTAGGGAAGGTACTTTGAGATGATGCAAATATCCTGTTTTGGCTCGAAGTGTCACCCACTAATTGTGGTTTTCATTTGTGCTTCCTTGATTAGTGGGGTTGAGTCTTTTTCACATACCTGCTCGCCATTTGTATATCTTCTCTGGAAATATGTCTGTTCAGGTTGGCTGTGCATTTTTAATTGCATTATTTACTTTTTTTGTTGTTGAGTTGTATGAGTTCGTATTTTAAATCAACCCCTTATAAAATAGATGGTTTGCAAATATATATGGATGAGCTTGTTGTGAGGGACAAGTAGGGAAAGAATCTGCAACACTTTCTACACACTAACTTATTATTAACTCCTACTTCAAAATACAATATTATTTTAAGCCACCTTGACTGGGTTGCTCAGCTGGTTGGAGGGTCATCTCATACACCCCCACCCTCCAAAAAAAATAAAAGGTTGCAGGATCGATCCCTGATCAGGGCACATACCTAGGTTGTGATGGATGGCAGCCCATCACTGTTCCTTTCCCTCCCTCTCGCTCTCTCTCCCTTTCTCTCTAAAATCAATAAGCATATCCTCCAGTGAAGATTATATATATGTTATTTTAAGTCTTAGGTAGTATGCTAATTTAACAAAAACATTATTTTATTAATGATGAGAGTTAAGTGGCTGCCCCACTTGTGTAAGCTATTGCTGCCAAGTAATGCATGTGATTTTATTTCTGTGCCTTGTAAAGTTTTTGTTTGAATGTGTAAGTTCTTAACCTGGACTGTGAATGGGGTTTGGGGTGACTAAGCACCTCCTGAAAAGTAAATTCACAACTTGGCCAATGTGAGTGAATGTATATTATATTGGGGTGAATATCTGAACCTTTTTTTCAGATATCGTTCGACCACACTCTACCAAAGCCGTATGGTTTTATCCGACCTAGTGGACAAACATAGATTATCCTTTTTTCTTGTTCAAACAAAGTGCTGTGTTTGGCAACATTTATAGAGGAGGACAGAGTACACTTTAATTCAGGTTGATCATTTTGGTTGAAGAATAACGTGTCTATACAATGGATGAAAGATAGTTCCCCTTTTATGTTGCCAAGAACACAGATTTGGATCAGCGGTACACTGTGAGGTGTGTTTAACTTACAGAGAAGCAATTTTAAGTCACAGAGACACAGATTTTGATGCCAACAGAAAAGCAAATATGTGTTTGGTATGATTAATGGTACTTTCCCACTTGGGGCTTTAATCTTGTGGCGTGATGTTTACTTATTGTGCTTGATACAATTTGTCACGCAGTCAGTATCAAAGGTGAAAGTCAAACCGCGGTGCGTTCAGGGCTCTGTGGAATGCCATTGCCATTCTTTGCTTACACACTTAAGACAGCTTGTATTATATAAAAGAGGAATGCAGTACTTTTTACTGAGGAACATTTTAAGAACTTTATGTTGTATTTGTCATCAAAGCCATTTTAGTGGCACATTTCAACGGTGCTGAAGTGACTGGTGAAGCAGACGGTGACACAATGTGACTGGGCAGAGGAGCCGTGTAGGGTGGCGGCGGCCAGTGAGGTCTGTTGGGAGTACACTCGGTGATCTTGGGATACGTTGTAAGTGTTCTAGGGGGTAATAGAAACCACTTACAAAATTCCTACTAGAAATTATAGGAGAGCCTGGGCCGGGTAGCTCAGCTGGTTAGAGCATTGTCCTGGTACACGCCCGGTTGCTGGTTTTGTCCCTGGTGAAGGCATGTACGAGAAGCAAGCCCAGAATGCATGAATAAATGGAGCAACACACTGATGTTTTTCATTCTCTCTCTCTCCTTCTCTGTAAAATCAGTAAATAAAAAAAGAAAAAAATTACAAGACAAATACAAGGTCTCGAAGAGAAATTGTGGACATTGAATGCCATTCTGTATTTCTCCTCACTTGGCTTATTTATCTCTCTGCCCTCTGTGTGATTCCAGTGGCAGTTCTTGCTCATCTTTGTTTCTGTGTCTCCTTGAACTTCACAAGGTGTAGCTAATTCTAAAGACCTCAAACTTAAAAAATTTAAAGAAAAGGGAGTTTGCATATACAACCTTTGTTGTAAACAACTATGAATTGTTTCAATATGTCACACATCTGTTTTTTGGAGCCTCCATCCAGAATTCCTAAGACCCCATTTCACCTGTTGCAGCAGGTCCCTCACTAATTAGTCCAGGTGTGGAGGGCAAGATTTAAGGATGATAAAGGGGCTTTTGTTTTAAAAGAGTTGGAGTTTGAGTGGGGAGAGAACTTTTGCAGATTAAGCAAGACTTCTGTGTCCTAGCCCCTCAGCTATAGAAAAAGAACGTAAGTATATTGGGGTGGGGTTCAGAAGGGACCGTAGGCAAAGGTGAAAGGGACATGAGTCTGTAGTTTCTAGAGATTACAGTCTTGATAGAGGCCAGTTGGAAAATGTTCCTTCTTGCCCCAGACTCCAGAGCTGAATTAGTAAGTCCGTCCTGTAAGGCGAGGGGTGAAGGTATCGCTGATGCCGATGTTGTTTATTCAACCAACAGTTATGTGTTCCTTCTGCCAGACCTTGTGTCAGAAAAATCAAAGATGATTGAAACTTACTCCTGACCATAGCGAACTCTCAGCTAAGGGATTTGGAAGTAGACAGAGACCATCAAGATACTAGATAGTAAGTTTGGTGACCAAGAGAAGCACAGAGTGGCCCTGGCTGGGTGGCTCAGTTGGTTGGAGCATTGTCCTATACACCAAAAGGTTGAGGGCGAGAGATTCCTGGTCAGGGCACATGACTGGGTTGCAGGTTCGATCCCTGGTGAGGGAGCACATGGGAGGCAATCAATTCGTGTTTCTCTTCTCACATCAATATTTTGCTCTAAAAAATCAGAAAACAAACGTATCCTTGCAGGAGGATTAAAGAAAATAAGAAATGCATGAAGTAAAAGGAAGTGTAAATAAGGCACCTAACCCAGCTTGGCATGGAGGGTGTGGGTGCGGGGGAAGGTTATCTGGAAGGAGACATTGAACTAACTGAATATTGTATTCAGAATGTATGTGGCTGAGCAGGTGGAGGGCTGGTGTTGATGGCGGAGCCGAATGGGCCTGGGCTTTATCACCTATTAATTACCTCCTTGGTAAAGAGAAGATACCACCAGTATCTCATAGTATTGTGAGAATTAAATGGGTGAATACAAGCAAAGGGCTTAGTACAGTGCCTGGTATGTGTTACTTGTGATCCACAGTGCAGTTCTTTGTAGCACTGGTGACTGAGACCAGCGGCCAATGAGAGAGTGGCTTTCTCGAAACTGTTGCTGAGAGCAGCTCCTCAGAAAGAGCACAATTTACATTGGTGTTTCCCGAGGGCAGAGTCAGGGAGGAACTTCACAGAGTTACGTGGGAAGCATTTTGAAAGTACACATGTCCAGGACACATCCCGGAAGAGGTGAATCAGAAGCTCCGGGGGTGAGGCCTGGGCATGAGTAATGGAAAAAGTCTCCAGGTGATAGTTTGCTGGGGCCTCCAGCCTGAAGAATGCGGATGCCTCTGGCTAACCTCTGGATAACAACTCAACAAGGGGATGCATTTAGAGTGGATACATACCAGGCACAATGTGCTGCAGAGTAGTTTTCCTGAGTGCACAGAAGAAATTAAATGGTCTCCCTTTCCATCCTGCAATCGGATGCTCTCTCCAAATGTCAAGAGACAGGCAGGGGCACAAGGTGAAAGGATAGGAGCAACAAAAGAGTTTTGCAACCAAAAAGGTTACGACTGAGTGTCCTGTGCTTTAGAAGTCTGACACAAGACAAGAGATGGTCTGAGGGGCTTGTGCAGAGCCTTTATGCTTCCCACATCACACCACCCATGGCAGCAGTGATGCAGGTGGACTCCCTGGAAGAGGGAGCAGAGATGAAACTGGCCAGGCCTCAGTGCATCTCCACCTCTGATACTGACGGGGACTGTCCTATGTGGGTGTTCATCAGGAAATACTCTAGAACAGCCGCACTGGCCACAGTGCACCTAAGGGAAGCTTCTTTAATGTAGCACATACTTATTAAACTCTGACACATAGAAAAGAAAAAGAAGCAACAATTACTAGGTCCCTAGGATGTCAGAATTTCAAATGTTCCGCAAGGAGCTTCTTACAATGTCATTTATTGTGGCGGGGGAGATTTAGTTCCTACAGCTTCCCGCTGGCTCTGGGGAACTGCGATGGGCCAGTGACGCTGATGCCACCAGCAGTGGCTGGCCCGCGGGCTGCCGTCCAGTAGCTCTCCCCAAGGCCTGACTGGCAACTTTCTACTTGCTGAAATGACTCGTGTCCTAGGGTCCACTGTGGTGTTAGACACTGGGGGTTCACAAAAAGCTCAGCGAGACAGGGCCTGCTCTTCGAGACCTTGGAATCCAGCAGGGAAGACAAATGATGATGAAAGCTACCATTTCCTGAGTTCTTATTGGGTCCTGGGCTCCAATCCTCACCACCGCCTTAAATATGCGTATGGGAGTCATTCCATGGCCTTCGCCTCCAGGGCCACAAAAGCACACCTCAGTGAGCTAAAGCAACTGCTGGAGCAAAACAGCACGTGGAAAGCTGGGTCTGTCTGATGACAAAGTTCATGCTGCTCTTTCTCCTCAATCACATTGCGTCTTAGCCAAATGATAACCAACTAAAGCCCAACTGATATTTATTATTATAGTGGTATCTTCAAAGCACCGTGGGCGTATGGATGGCAAGGAGAAAGGCTGGCTTCTATTGTCACATGCAGACATGAAGTCTACTCTGTACTGGTAGTTTAGAGTACATATCTGAGTTACTAATCTCTCCAGAAAATTGTAGAAGGTCAAAAGTTTCTGAATGGAGCAGGACCATATATTTTTTGCAAGGTCAGATTTGTAACTATGAAAACTATAAATCATTTAAAATAAGAAATTTAATTGTGGTAAAACTAAATAACAAAATTTAGTATCTTCACCATTTTTAAGTGACAGTTCAGTAGTATTAACTCGATTCACTTTGTTGTGCAACCAGTTAGCTAATTTTAGAAGCAAGCAGCTATAGTTTTCTCATGTATTTTTCAGTTTTATTCAAAGCTTTTAAAACTTTAAGTTTATTGATTTCTCTACATAGTTCTTCATGAATGAGAGATATTTTGCTAATTTCTTTTACCCCTTTTCAGCCTTTTTTATTCTGCCTTGTTTTCAAAGACCTTCACTGTCTTACCTAATTATTTGGCAGAGGTGGTTAACAGGCCTTCTTCTTTACTCCTAGAAAAATTGTGTTAATAGGAACAGCAACGTGCCTGCCTTGAAAAACCGACATGTTTGCAGCCTCCTGTAACTGATCAGGTAGCCAATGAGATGGGAGTAGAAGTTGTTGGGTGGGGTTTCCAGGGAAAATCTTTAAAAGAGGCGAATGAACTGGGTGGTGTGTCTCTTTTTCCTTAATCTGTCCTCCTTCCTGCTGTGTGGAGCATAGATATGATGGGTGGTGCTGAAGCAGCCATCTTGCAATTATAAGGAGAGAAGCCAGTGCTAAAGATGGTGAAGAAGGAAGGGAGAAGAAATCTTAGGTCCTGATGACAAAGCGATGGAAACAGCCTAGGACTATATACCTCTAGATTCCTTTGACATAAAAGAAAAGCAAACCTCTCTATCTTATTTAAGCCACTGATATTTGCATTTTCTGTTATGTGCAGCCAAACCTAATCCTAACTAACACGATCCCTCTAATCTAGTTGGGCTGCTCCCTTCACCTTTGCATGAATGCTGATTAGAATCCCTGTCTTCCCTTTTGCTGGTTATCTGGTTTATGATGTTCTCCCTTCTGCCTTTGACATCCTTCTAAGGCTCACTCCATCCATCATACATCTTCTTAGGTCTCTGTCTTCTGAGCTCCCTGGCTTTGGCATACGATTTGACCTGAGGCTACACCTGAGCCCCGTTTGCTATTTGCCATCCTTGTGAGTCTCCTCCCAATTCCAGTGTAAGCTCCCGGAAGGCGGGCAGTGCCTTCCTCTGCTCCTGCTCCTTACCTGGGTCTGTGGTCTTTCTCTAATCAGGAATTTGTTTCTTTTTGCTCTAACCCCTGATAATCTTCTGCTGTTTCTTCTGATAGATATTGTAAAGCATAATTTTTTACCCTTTTCATAATATAGTAAATAATTTACTTTTTCTTTTTAATTATTAAAAATTACAGAAGAGTCCTGGCTGGTGTGGCTCAGTGGATTGAACACTGGCCTGCAAACCAAAGGGTCACTGGTTCAATTCCCAGTCAGGGTGCATGCCTGGGTTGCAGGCCAGGTCCCCAGTCGGGGGGAGGGGTGGGAGAGGCAACCACACATTGACATTTCCCTCGCTCTCTTTCTCCCTCCCTTCCCCTCTCTCTAAAAATAAAAGAAAGTCTTTAAAAAAATTACAGAAGAAATCCACGTATATTATAAAAATAGGTGTAATGTCAAAGGGTTGTCACTAGACCTCCAATCCCACTCCTCTCCCAAGAGACTGCCTCTATGAACAGCTTTTTGAGTGGCTTTCTAGACCTGCTATAATATATTTGTAAACATATATTAATCTATAAACAGCATATTTATATTTTTAAATAAAGGTGGGCTCCCAGTAAACAAAAGCTACTTGCTTTTCCCACCTGGCAGCATATCCTGGGCTTCTCTCCACATATCGGTGCACTCAGAGCCATGTGTTGTGTTCCGCAATTTATCTCACCACACAACCATGTGAACAATCAGGTCGTCTCCAATTTCTGCCGGGACGTTGCACTGAGCATAGCTGTGTATTATATTCTTGCCACTGTGTATATCTTTAGCATGAATTTTTTAGAAGTAGACTTTTAAGTTCTGAGTCTTAAAAATTGTATCTCAGTTCATTTCTTTTTTCTTTTCTTCTTCTCCTGGAACTCTCTTTAGTGGGATGTTGAGTATGTGAGATTGATCCTAAAAAAGACCCTTTTCTTTTTGATTTTATAATTTCTGTGCATCTGTCTTTCCTTAAACTTTCAGGAATATTTTCTCAGCTTTATCTTCAACTAACTGTTGAATTTTTAAACTTTACTATCTTAAATTTTTAATTTGCAAGTTAACTTTCCTGTCCTTTGATTGTTCCCTTTTCATTGCACCTAGTTCTTGTTTGATAGATACATTATTTCCTTTTATGCCTCTGGAGTATATTAATGAGAACTTGTGAAAAAATTCTACCCTGCACCATCTCTGTTCTATTTTTTTTCTACAGCTTAATTCTTAATTTCTCTAGTTTAATTCTATAGCTTAATTTTTGACTGTTTTTGTAATGCTGTGGCTTTCCACATGACTAGCTGTCCATTTTGAGGCAGTATCCGGGCATTTTTGGTTCTTAAAGCCCCACATGGTATTCCAATGGTTGGGAGCAGTGGGTAGGCAAACTGTGGCCTGTTGGTCGACTTTGGCCCACCATGCATTTTTGTAAACGTTTTTTTTTTTTTTAGAACATAGACAAGGTCACTTGTTTACATATAGTCAGTCATTGCTTTTGCACTCTAATGGCATACTTGAGCAGCTGTGACAGACAGCGGAGAGCCCACTGAGCTTTAAAAGAGCATTTTCTGGCCCTTTACAGGTAAGGGCTCCTGGCCCCGGCCCAGAGGGAGGAGGCGGAGGCCGCCTTGTGAGCTCTCTGAGCGCGTCCACACTTCTGCCACGGCTGCTTCCCACGTTCGTCTATGCCTTCTGGCTGAAATTATTTTTCAAAATGAAAAAAACACACAATTTATTTGTACTATGAAATAATATCAGAGCGATAGTTTAAAAACATTTTCTTTGATAGAGGAGAATGAACTGCCTTTCATAGGAGGGCTCTGAGCAGGACAATTTTTTTCTAAACAATAGTTATTTTTTTCCAAGTCTTTTAATTTTCTTCTGTACTTTGTGGACAATTCTTCAGTCTCTACGTGCGAGTCGGAGTGTTAGGGCCTCTGTCAGCTTCGGAGCCACCTGCCTCCTCAGAGTGCTGACCAGGAAACGCCCTGCCAATGGGCCAGCTTCAGGGGAGGGGGGAGTGGGCTCTGCCAGGATTTAAATGAACGGAACAGCAACAAAACTGTTCCCATGCACTGACGTCAGCATTGACTACCTAGTCTGCGGCTTGAATTTAGAAATTGTAGGATATTTAACTTAGGCAATTAAAAGAAATTCCTAGATCCTTTAGTGGCAAGATTCTAAACTTAGCTCTTGAGTTACATCTTACGAGAAATTAAATGGGTCTGAATGAATCTTAAAAGGCTGAGTTAAAATATTTTTATGTTAAGTATTTTTGGGAGTGGGGAGGGAACTGATTCATACCAAGCTTCTTTAGATGTTTTCCTGCCTTTCCTCTGCCTGCCCTTTGTAAACAGAAAAACAGGATCTCGATCCACTTGAATGAGTAATAGCTGCCCAAAGCTATGTGTCCATTTGAGGCTTCCACGTGATGTGCCGTGCAGAACACTGAAGCTTCGTTCTCACCGTCTGTTATGTCACCTGGAGTCTTAACCATAATTACAGCCCTGTGACGGTTGCACACACATTATTTCCCACCTGTATTATCAGTGACTAGTAGTTGCATCTCCCTAATTAAAATGGTGTTAGCATCTCAATTATGAACTTTGTTTTTTTTAAGGGCTTTTATATAACTAAAAACTTGCTCCAAGCTGGGATTTAATGTTCATGTGAGCGTTCAGCAGGTGTTAGAGGACTGGAGAAATGCTAGACATTCATTGTGTTGTTCTGCTTCACACCCTAGACCTGTGCACCCCAGTGGTGTTCCTGGAAGCAAAGTTGCTGACTGATAGGAGATTTATAGATGGATGCATTTGGGGCGTCATCTGGCTGGCCTGCCTGGTACAGTTAGGCTCTGGGACAGCAACAAGTGACCTTTGAGTGGTTTTAAAAATTAACATATCAACTGCAACCTGAGGATGGTTGGAGACATCATGACAAGGAAAGAGAGCTTTATGCACATAAAGGCCTGGCTTTCTTAGAGGGCAGAGGGTATTCATAAAATGTTGGTTTCCTAGAAAGTTCAGTTTGGGAAGTTTAGAAAAGTGCAGTGACTGATTATCTGTCTAACACCGTGCCTGAGTTAGGGTCCACATAATTCCCGAACCAGCCATGTGCTTCAGAGGACCCAGGGAGGGTGGTCCCTACTTTCATCAAAACCTTTTGAAAGAGCTGTCCAGTAGAACTTTCTGGGATGATGGAAATGTTCTCTATCTGCACTGTACAATAGGGTTGTGTGGCCACTGAGCACCTAAAGTGTGGCAATGAGGGACTCCTTTTTTTTTTGCAGTCACTTTTAATACATATATTTTACTATTTCCAGAGAAATAATATTCTAAGATTCACCCACGCTCCAGCAGCCTTGGGACCATGGTGACAAAATCTGTTTTCAGTGCATCATGGGCTTCGAGCTTTGCCTTCACTCTCCAGGGAGCCCGCCCTTTGGGCTGCAGCAGTGTGCAGTCAGACACTCACTTTTCTGTTCTGTAGGGGAGATGTTATTCAGCCTTTATTTTTAAAATATATTTTATTGATTGTGCTATTACAGTTGTCCCATTCCCCCCTCTATTACCCTCCACCTTGCACACCCCTCCCACTCACATTCCCCCTGCTCCAGGTTCATGTCCATGGGTCGTACATATAAGTTCTTTGGCTTCTATATTTCCTATACTATTCTTAGCCTCCCCCTGTCTATTTTATACCTACCAATTATGCTTCTTATTCCCCATCCCTTTTCTTCCCATTCTCCCCTCTCCTCCTCTCCACTGACAACCCTCCATGTGATCTTCATTTTTGCAATTCTGTTCCTGTTCTAGTTGTTTGGTTAGTTTTTTTTAAGGTTCAGTTATTTATAGTTATGAGTTTATTGTCATTTTACTGTTAATATTTTTTATTATCTTCTTTTTCTTACATAAGTCCCTTTAACATTATCTGTAATGAGGGCTTGGTGACAATGAACTCCTTTAACTTGACCTTGTCTGGGAAGCACTTTATCTGCCCTCCCATTCTAAATGAAAGCTTTGCTGAAGAGAATAATCTTGGATGTAGGTTCTTGCCTTTCCTGACTTGGAATACTTCTTTCTAGCCCCTTCTTGCCTGCAAGGTTTCTATTGAGAAATCACTTCATAGTTTTATGGGAACTCCTTTGTACATAACTCTCTCTTTATCTTTAATCTTGGGTAATGTAATGATGATGTGCCTTGGTGTGTGCTTCCTTGGGTCCAACTTCTTTGGGACTCTTTGAGCTTCCTGGACTTCCTGGAAGTCTTACTTCCTTTGCCAGATTGGGGAAGTTCTCCTTCATTATTTTTTCACATAAGTTTTCAATTTCTTGCTCTTCCTTTTCTCCTTCTGGCACCCTTATGATTTATTTATTTATTTTTCAAATATATATTTTTATTTTATTGACTATGCCATTACATTTGTTCTATTCCCCCCTCCATTCCCCTCCACCCTGCACACCCCTCCCCCACCATTCCCCCCCTTTAGTTCATGAACACGTGTCTCAAGTTCTTTAGATTCTACATTTCCCATACTATTCTTACCCTCCTCCCTATCTATTTTCTATCTACTGTCTATGCTACTTATTTTCTGTACCTTCTCCCCCCTTCTCCCACTCCCCTGTTGCTAACCCTCCATGTGATCTTCATTTCTATGGTTCCACTCCTGATCTAGCTGTCCTCTTAGTTTGCTTTTGTTTTAGGTGTGGTTGTTAATAACTGCGAGTTTGCTGTCCTTTCACTGTTCATCTTTTTTATCTTCTTTTTCTTAGGTAAGTCCCTTTAACATTTCATATAATAAGGGCTTGGTGATGATGAACTCCTTGAATTTGATCTTATCCGAGAAGCACTTTATCTCTCTTCCCATTCTAAATGAAAACTTTGCTGGATAGAGCAATCTTGGATGTAGGTCTTTGGATTTCATGACTTGGAATACTTCTTTCCAGCCCCTTCTTGCCTGTAAGGACTCTTTTGAGAATCTTGGCGGAAGTCCTCCACCCTTATGATTTAGATGTTGGAATGTTTAAAGTTGTTAATGGAGGTTCCTAAGCCTCTTCTCATTTTTTTGAATTCTTATTTCTTCATTGTTTTCTGGTTTGATGTTTATGTCTTCCTTCTGCTCCAAACTGTTGACTTGAGTCCTGGTTTCCTTCCTGTCAGTATTGGTTCCCTGCACATTTTCCTTTATTTCACTTTCCATAGCCTTCACTTTTTCCTCTATTTTGTGACCATACTCAACCATTTCTGGGAGCATCCTGATTACCAGTGTTTGAACTCTGTATCTGATAAGTTGGCTATCTTTTTGTTCCTTAGTTGTATTTTTTCTGAAGATTTGATCTGTTCTTTCATTTGGGCCATTTTTTTTGTTTCTGTGTGCCTGTCATGTATAAGGGGCCGGGCCTTAGGTATTTGCCAGGGTGGGGCTATCCACATCAGTGTGTTTTGGTGCTGTCTGTGGGGGAGGGGCCCGAGAGAAAAAAAATGCTGTTTCCTCGGCTCTCTGCTGGCTTTCAGTCACTTCCCTTGCTTCCCACAGGCAAATTGGGCCCTTCTGGCGCTGATTCCCAGGTGGGTGGGCTTGTGTCTGTTCTAGGACCCAGTGGGTCTCTCCAATGATCTCTCCTGTGAGACTGGGAGCTTCTCCTGGCACCACAACCGCCACAGTTTTTTTCAATCAGAGGCTTTGAGGCCTTATTTCCCCGCACTGGGACTCTGGGTTGCGATGTCTATCTCTCTTCCCAGTTGTTCCTCCTGGTTTATCAGCACGAGAATGTGGAGCCACCCACTCTGCCAGCTGCCACTTTGCCACTAGTCCCGTCCACCCAGCTGTCCACTCCACCCCTCCTACCGGTCTGGATGAATGTTTCTTTTTTAACTCCTTGGTTGTCAGACTTCCATACAGTTCACTTTTCTGTCAGTTTGGGTTACTTTTTGTTCTTAAATTTGTTGTTGTCCTTTTGGTTGTGTGAGGAGGCACAGTGTGTCTACCTATGCCTCCATCTTGGCCGGATGTCTAATTTAATTAATTTGAGTTTAAACAGCAACATGTGGCTAAAACTATTGTAGTGGACTGTAAAACAATCTGTAATTTTTCGTTGAGGTTACTGTATTAAATCCTAGTGATAAAAGTGATGGCGTTTAGCCACGAATGGCTGCACGTCGGTTTTTAAGAACTGGTTAGAATCGGTGTTTTCTTTAAATGGAATCACATCATGACGTTTTCTTCCTTTCAAAGAAAACCCCCTGTGAAGTTCCCGGCATGTGGGCCTGAAGCTGGAGGGTGAAAAGAATTAGGCCTGAAAGAAGGTCAGGGTTACAAAAGAGTCTGTAGACAGCGTGAATCTGGAAAGACAGGCTCTGGAGGTGGAATAAATCTCTAGTGGTGGTAGAATTTTAGATCCTTGGGAGCCAGCTGAAGAGGAGCAACGCTTTTTGTCAATGGACTGCACCCAATGTTCCTCAAATCACACGTGGCAAGTACTGACCTCTGTATGTTTACGGGGCCAGCTGGGCTCAAGAGGTAATTTACATCTTCCCCGCTCTCTGCCCATTAACCATGTAAATATCAATATGCAAATGTCAGCCACAATAGGCTTCAAGTCCTTTGCTAAAAATACATGGGACTGCAGTGGACTTTGAGCACACAGCCACATTTATGTCTTTTGCAGGCTCTAGATACTTTTGGCTTCATGGGTCCCTTCCTCCATTAAAAATAAAATCATTACATTTTACCATCCCCCTGTTATAAAGACAAATATATAAATATTGGATACTAAAACATTTTCCTTGACCTAAAAGACCATCTTTTTTTTCTTTTAGTTTTTAAAAGAAATTAAAACAATTTCATTGGCCACTAAAAGCACTGTAACCCCTGGGCCCCAGGCCTGCTGTGCCTGGTGGAGAAATCGGCCCAGTTTGAGAGGCTCTGTGTCCCTTCAGGGAAGACCTCACACTTGAAACTGGCTAGAAATTGCCTACCGTTAACTTAAAAGGTCACCAAATAGATTTTCTGCACAATAAATATCAATTCACTAAAAATCTTCAGCGAGGTTAAGGGTTCCCTTGAACAACATGAATATTTCTCTTTTTGTCCTCAAGTCCATTGCGAGTCCACAGACAAGCAGCTCTGGCACCACCTGTTGGTAGTGAGAAATGCCGATTATCAGCCTCCATCTGATACTGCGGTAGAATTTGCAGTTTGACAAGATCTCCAGGTGATTCATATGTGCATTACACGGAAGCACTGTCGCCTGTAACTTAAACTGGACTGTTCATCATTGGTAGAAATGGAAGAGATGATTCTCTTAACCTGAGGGCTGGCTCTTACCCTTCCAGTGTCAATGAATTCGGTTCTTTTAGTCCAGCTGTTCCCAATTTGGGTGAACTACTGAAGTCACCTGGGGAAGCTTTAAAAAAAAATACGCATCCTCAGGAGATCCTGAAACAATTGGTCTGGGCTGGGATTGTAGGAATCAAAGTTTTTTTTTGTTTGTTTTTTTAAACTTCCCGGGGGACTATGAGCACAACCCTGACAAGCTCTGTCCCCTGGTTTTGATCACACTGGCTCTTTTTCTCTATGTTCCTCAACCTTCTCAGCCTGGCCAAGCAAATGTATGATCCAGACCTAGTTTTGACATGCTCTATTAATTATCTCAAAGCTCTGAAGTGTTCTCCCAAAATATCCATACTCTGAAATATAAAGTGCCCCCATTTCTTGCTATGTCTCATATTACCTTCAGTCATTTAATCTTCATGATGGCAGTGAATACTATTCTTGTGCCCATTTTACAGATGAGAGAATGGAGGCTTAGTGAGGTTTAAACCTCCCAAGGTCATTCTGTTTCTAATTGACTCCAACACTGGACCCCTCCTCCAACCTATCATCTGCTAGTACCATGCTTTTATTTAGGAAAACACTGGTAATTTCCTAACTCATATGGTCAGACATGAGATTTACAATTATTTAATCTGTAAGAATTATTGTCAAAAGAAATAGAATGAAGATCAGGAAACAATTATGTAGGTAGTAGAATTTGGAGTGCTATAATCTATTCCAGAAAAGAGTGAAGATTGTGATATACATTTTCCTTCCTTCATAACTGAGGTGATAATTCACTTAACAAAACAAATAATAAAGCCCTAGCCAGGTGGTTCAGTTGGTTGGAGTGTTGTCCCGTACACCAAGAGGCAGTGGGTTCGACTCCTGGTCAGGGCACATTCCCATGTTATTGGTTTGATCCCTGCTTGGCGTGAGTATGGGAGGGAACCAACTGATGTTTCTCTCACATCGATGTTTCTCTCTCCTCAATTAAAAAAAACATATCCTCAGGTGAGAATTTAAAAAAAGCCCAAATATTAAATACTCCAGAGGTAGGGTTTTTATACAAATGTTAAATGCTCTAGAAGTGCCCTCTGCATTAGGATTATGGAGATTACTGGGATAAGAAATAGTCTTTGTCCTTGAAATGAGGAGTCGAAGAAAGGATAGGAACCTGGAACAGTCCAACATAGGACAGCGAGGATAAGCAGGTGTTAAAGTGTGTGATAAGGTCATTAAGCTTTCTTAAAGTTCAACGGTTGGCAGGAGGTAGGACAATGGAGGAAGGATTTATGGAGGAGGTCTGTCTGGAGTCTGTGAGGATTAATGGAGACCGAGAAACTAGAAAAGTCAGCACTCAGCCAGGACACTGGCATAAAACTCACTAAGAAGATAGAATTTTCCCCATTGAATTGCCAACCCAGTTTCTTGTTGGCTGAATGTCCCCTGTCTGGGGACTGAGAGAGTATGGAGTCTTTGGGTTCTAAACAAACACCGTCCCTGCCAAGTGCAGCCCTATCTCAGCGTCCCGAGTGACTTCTATGCAGCAAAGTCAATCAGATGCAAAGGGTTATTTACACACCGATAGCTTCCTGACTCATACTTTCTCCAGCTTCTTTTAAGGTTGCTAGAGTACACTTTGCTTAATATTTGAACCTAGAGAAATTGAAAGCTAAGTACTTATTTAAATATTGATCAAGCTCTGTGCTTCAGAGAAGGCAAGAAAACTGCAGAGAGCACGATTGTATGTCCTCAGCCGGTGAGGGTTTCACAATGGCTAGTTTTGCCTGTTTCTTTTTGTGGAGATGGATTTTGGGGGCAACTTTGTAGAACAGTTGTTTCTCCTTCCACATTTTCTTTTTTTTCTATATAGATATCTGACGGAATTAATGAAGGGAACAAAAAGGTCAGGGGTGGAGGATGGGGAGAAGGAAGAGAATACACAGTGATTCAATACTAGTGATGTAAAAAAAAGGAGAATAACAACAAAATACACTAACACATCAGTGTTTTTGCTCACCAGGGTCTGGAAACCATTTTTGTCTGCTGTGTTGATTCAGTTAATCTTCAGTGGACGGTTAAGGGCTGGAAATATTTTTAAAAAGGATTTTTAAAAAAATTTTTATTTTGAGTACCCTGAAGTTCTGACAAGGGGCAGGCACTTCTTTTTTCTTTAGATGGCAGTGCACCGGCCAGGCCTTGGGTTCATGGGCCCAGTGAAACAGGAGGGCATTGCCAGTTTGGATCTTTTTATTAAGGCAGAATCCCCCACCTCCGCCCTGGAGCAGGGCTGAGGACTTCAGACGCACCGCAGTGTATCCTCGTTACCTTCTCCGGCGTTTCCCTCATCCTCGGAACCTGTGTCAGAAAGGTGCGCTCAACAAGGTGAGGATGAGAAGGGAGGCTGACCCCACCAGGAGAGGTGGTGGTGACAGCTGGGGAGAGGTGCTCCTTCCTGGCTCAGTGCCTTGGTGGCCAACTTCCTCGGGCCACACCCCTGTGCTGGTCCTGGGGGTGGCAGAGCTTCACAGGAAAAACAAAACAGATTCACGATAATGACAAAACACATCAAATTGGGATTTTTGCCGTTAAGGTTGGTATGACTGTCTGTGGTAGGAAGGCTTGGTTGACAGGCTTCTCCACTTGGGGCTGTGATGGGTGTAACTGGAAAAGCATGTTCGCTGCATGGTGAGGGAGTCCCTCTCATATTGTAAAAGCAAGTTAGGGTTTTCATGAGAATTTTTGAATTAGGAAGACTTCCAATGAGCTACTTGCGTGTATGAACACCAGGAGAATCGCAGCTCGTCAAGCTTTGACCCAGGGAAACCTGAGCCTAAGATTTTAAAGTAATACTTGGACCATATTATGTCACAGGCGTGGTGCTTTGGGCTGAGGGCAACCTAAGCCTCCCTCGGGCCTGGCACAGCCCATTTCAGGAGCGGGCTGGCCTGTTCCTTCCACCGGCAGCACCAAGGCAAGGCCCCTGGAGCCTGGAGTGCCTGGGCTCCGCCACCAGAGCACAGCGTCGCCCTCCTCTGGCCGGGCAGGGCCGCGGCAAACCTGCACCTTGGCGATTCTTGTGGGGCGGGGGAGGGAAGGCGAGGCGAGTCCGCCACCGCCCCACGGCGGGAGGGGCTGGCGGAGAGAGACAGCGCAGTCGGGGTTTCAGGTTTCCTCCTGGAGCCGGTGTCGGGCGCAGCGGGCGGGCCTGGCCATGTGATGCCGGGCCCTGGCGTGGGGCAGGCCGGGGATCCTGTGGCAGCCGGCAGGCAGGCGCGACCCAGCGGAGGCGGCACCAGCAGCGGGCGGCACCAGCCGGGCCTGGGAGCGTGCCCGCGGCTCCGCCCCCTCCGCGCGGGCTGCCGCCGCCGGGCTGCCGCCGCCGGGCTACCGCCGCCGAGAGTTGGCAGCTTCGGGAGAGCCTGCTCGGCTCCGGCGCCCTCGGGCAGGGCGCGGAGGGCAGCGCCTCGCTCTGGCTGCGGAGCCCCTTCTCCAGGTAAGCGCTGTTTTGGTGGCTCCATCCTCTGCGTCTCTCTGCAGCCCTGGGTGGAAAACTTGGGCCATATCACCTGAGTTCTCGTGGAGCTACTTTCTCCTGGATCCCAGGGGCCACGAGGGTCAGCCGAGGTGGAGAGGGAGTCCCGCCGTGGGCTCGGCGGAGCGAGGGATGGCCGCCGCCTCCTGGTCCCTCGGGAGCAGCAACATGGCAAAGGGCTGTACGGCGTTGGTAGCTGCCGGGCGCGAGGTTGCTCCCGGCGCAGTCCGGAGCGCAAGGAGGAGGTGGCGGTAGCCCCTCTCTACCCTGCCTCGGGACCGGGGATGGGTGGGTGGAAGCCCGGCCAGTGCCTTTCGGATGCTTGGGAAATAAATGTCACTCCCGCGGTGGAGAAGGAAGATCCTTGGAAGCTGGGGTCTCTTCTACCCACCCGTGCCTCAGCTCTGGTTTGAGGGTGCTTGGCGGGGCCAGGTCTCCAGAAAACAGACTAAGCAGGAGCTCAGGACAGAGGCCTCAACATTTTTTCGTGTGGGAACACCTGCTGTATCTTAAAAGATATCTACAGTTATCTTGGTTAGGAGAGGAGGTCAGAATTTTGTTGGGTTTACATATGCTTATTTTATAAATTTGTTTGCCTCGAACGCCTGGGGTGTAGGTGGTGGTGCCGTAACCTTCCCATGCTTAGAGCTTCCATGGGGGTCGTAATGATGCGCCTGTGCTTGGAGGAGGCACCCTCGCTTGTCCAGAGCTGTGGGGAAGCTGGGTGCTGAGGCCACCTTGGAAACCCAGCTCTGGTTTCCCAGACACCAATTAGATTTCCAGGACAGAATCCGTCTGCCTCCCTAGGAACGCTCGGCGTCCACCCATTGGTTGCAGCTGGGTGGGTCAAGGAAAGGCAGCTACATCTGTGTTTGCACAGCGTCTCCCTCCTTGACCCCTGCCTGGGTCTCGCCAGATATCCATAGATCCAGAGTTAGGATGGCGGTTAACCACCAGATCAGTGCCAACTGGGTAGGAAATACGAAAAAGTATGACATTCAGAAAGAACTGATCATTTGGAGCTCAATGAGGTCTCCCGTTTCTGAAGATTTGTCATTGTATGTTCCTAGGCCCCGAAGGTGTCAGGGGAAGCAAAATCCTGTTCTCACAACAAAAGCAAAATAAAGGGCATGTCCTTGTCATGTTCTGCAGGTTGGTCTTTGCACGTGATTGTCCAAGCACAGTGATAACCTGGCCTGGGGAGGTTTCTGTGTATCTGTCTGGGTTTTTAAAGCACATGGGTATTTGCCTGGTCTTGATTAGTGGCCAAGCTAACCCGTCTCAGTCTTTGGAGGAAAAGAAACGAATACTGCGAAAGCCTGTGGAATTTCTTACAACATAATATTTCAATGTGGCATTCTGACGTGAACCTTCTACGTGAGTGTGCTCATTAACTTTGGTCAAATAGGAATTTGGGTAGCATCAGACCTCATATGTAGTGGTTAGGGAAACTGAGGCACAGCTAGCTATTGGGTGTGCTCCTGAGGCCCGTGTCCTGGCTAATTGGAGAGTGGAGAACAGAGAATCAGTGTTTGTCCTGCTTTGACTGTGTTTTCTTCCTTATCAAAACCTGACTAACCAAGAACAAGTTACGCAACAGGTGAGCCATTAGACTTTCCTTTGAAGCGCCTGTCCTGTCCTTCAAGCAGTTTAGAAACAATTAAAGGAAAACAGTAGAGGAATAGCCCTGTGATACTTTGGGTTTGATTCCAGACCCCTGCAATAAAGAGGGTGTCACAATAAAGCGAATTGCATTTTCTTTTTCTTTTGCTGGTGGAGGGTCTTGTCTTCATTTGTTAAAAAAAAAAATCATCTGCGAAATGCAATAAAGTGAAGCATAATAAAATGAGGTATGCCTAAAGTTGGTAACCAAGGCTTTATGAAATTTCATCAGGCGCCTCACACCTTTTTTTTAAAGAATCTTGTGAAGACTACAATAGAGTTTGAAATATTTTCCCATTGTCCTCTTACATAAACTACTGTGTGGCTAAGACTTAAACTGGGCAGGAATTTCAGGTGAGCTCTGATACATGACCTCCTTTAGTATATGCCATGTGAGAAGAGGAAATGTGTTTTAAATAGGTATTAAAGCAAATAGCGGACTATAATATTTCATTTATTTTAAACATTCTGTTCAGAGCTGGTAACCACTGTGTTCGTACTTAGCTCTAACTTTTTAGTCCTGCCTGAATTTATGACCGAGTGCTGCCTCCCCAGAAAAGATTTATTCCATAAATGTTGGAAGCTCCTTCCTGGCTGGGGCATGGCTAGGACGGTGCTGCAGAGCCCCCGATTACTCCCGCACTCCCAGCCCGCATGTGATTTCATTATGCTTTAATTTACTGATCAGATAGAACAGATCTGGTTTATGTAGGTTTTGTCTAATTGCATTTGTATTTATGTTGCTTTAGTGGAGCAGAAAAGCTGTAGGATGTTTTTTTCCCTGTGACCTTCAGTAAGATTTGTCATGAAGAGATGGGTCAAGCTGAGCAACTCCTAGTGAGAGTTCTAAATCGAAAACAGTATGGTATTAGAAATGCACCAAATTCAGGAAGTTTTGCCGTGTTAGAGTTGTACTGTGAATATTATACTGCCCTGTAGGCCTTGAGTCTGGGTTCCCTACATAGGCCGACCTAGGCTTGGGGATGTTTTTCTTCAGAAGCGCAGGTCCTCTGTGATGGAGCAGTTTGCCCTGCCTGGATGGAGCCTGTCATTTTGTCCAGGACTACAGTCCTCAGTTCTTTTGTTACTATCCTAGTATTAAAAAGGTCTCAAAAGCTTAAAGCAGTGTCACTCTGCTGTTTAGCCACTGGGGCAGTTTCTTTCCCTCTTCTTTCTGTGACCATATTCTTCAATTATATTCATTCACCAAATACTGGAGGGTCTACTGTGTGCTGGACACTGCTCTTTGCTGTAGTTCTCTGGACTGTGGGTTTCATGCTTAAGGCAATACTTTCCTGGTTTTAGAGTTTGTAGGACCTCTTGCATTTCGAGTGGGCTTTTGAACACTTGGCACTAAGAGATTTGGCTGGTAAAATTTCGTGTAACTTTTGTTCATGTGATAGTACATCTTAATTAACTGCAGTTTTTTCCCTTGAAATTTGATCTTAGGCCCAATTGTAATTTGTTTATTCCTACCATTGCAGCTGCTGGACTTCTTCTCCTGGATGACCAATATAATGAGCTTTGACATAATTTTTTTATTTGAGGGAAAGTTAAAAAGCTAATAGAACTGAATATGGGGTATTTGTTTCAGAGATTTTGGCTTTGAACACTTTTCTCAGATATATTTTTATTTGTCTTCAGAAGTGTCTTCTCTTATTTTAATCTTTTTCTTGATGATCAGTTTGAGGTTGGATTGCTGTAGAAAGTCAGTGTGCAGATAACGTTCCTCTAACCGTAGAGAAGATATCCGGTGCCCGTGAGTGAAGGCCCACACCGGGGGCTCGGTGACACCTTCCTTTTTCATGGCAGGTCCAGAACAGACTCTTCTAAAATCAGCACTTCAGGAACATTTCTGCCTATTTCGAGTGGCAGGTTTTGTTTGACTGGGATGTACATGATCATTCCACCTTTTAAAGTAGGCTTAAGCCCTGGCTGGTATAGTTCAGTGGATTGAGTACTGGTCTATGAACCAAAAGGTCACGGGTTCGACTCCCAGTCAGGGCACATGCCTGGGTTGCAGGCCAGGTCCCCAGTTCAGGGTGTATGAGAGGCAACCATGCATTGATGTTTCTCTCCCTCTCTTTCTTCCTATGTTCTCCTCTCTCCAAAAATAAGTAAATAAAATGTTTTAAAAATAAATAAAGTAGGCTTAAAATGGGTCCTGGCTGTATGACTCAGCTGGTTAGAGCGTGTTTGGATACGCCAAGGTGAAGTGTCCTCTCTGCAGGCTGAGGTCATGGTTCGATCCCCAGTCAGGGCACATTCAAGAATCAACCAATGAATGTATAAATAAGTGGAACAACAAACTGATGTTTCTCTCTCGCTCCCTTTAAAACCAATAAATGAAAAAAAAATTTTTAAGCTTAAAATGTTCATATGCTTTATACATTTCTTTATGGTATACACATAGATTTTCCTTTAACTTCATAAGTAGATGATCATATATTACATATATTAATAGAATTTATGGTTTAGTTCTTAAATTCATTATCAAACACTTTGTGCTTAAGGCTTGCTCCTTCTCTTCCATCATTTTATCATTTAAAGACATTATCTTTCATGAACCATAACAAAGTGGTTAGGAGGGAGGATTCTGGAGCCAAACTGTCTCATTCGAGGGCCCCGGCTCTGTCCCGGCCATGTGGCCTCTCCGCACTTCACATTTTCCATTTGTGAAGTGGGGATAATCGTTGTAACCTGCCCCCTTGGGTGGTTGTGAGAATACGGGGAGTAAATTCACAGAGAGCCGTTCTAGCAGTGCTTGGCAGGGAATAAGTGCCAGAAGATGGTGGTGGTTATATTAGAAAGGAACGGAAAGTAGACATTTAAAAGAACAGCTTTAGCAGGTTTCCCAGATTTCAGAAGGCAGTGAGATGTCAGTGTGACCTCAGGGGAAAGCACCTCAGGCTTCGAGTTCCAGGCAGGGATGGAGACAGCTGGGCCCTATCAGTTGTGTATTGTTGGGTGAGTGTGAGCTGCCCCTGGGTCTCAATATCTTAATCTGGCGAAGTGGAAGGGAGTCGACTCGATGGTCTCAGAACCTGCCCGTTCTAACATCATGAAATTTCAAAGTGAGGAGGGCGTTAGTTAACTCAGCCTTTGCGTTTTGGGCACCACTACCAGGAATGTACTGCCCACAGCAGGGTCCGCACTGTGCCCTCTGTAAGCATTTGAAGGGTTGAACTATTACGACTATGGACATTCCTCACCTTGATCACCAGTCATCAGGTTGGCGTCACTGAGTTATCTTCCTGGACTTAGCCCAGAGAGATTCCAGACATGGGAGTCTGGATCCCATGCATGAAGGTCATAGGCTGCCCTTCTCCCTGTCTACTGAGGAGCTTCACCGGGGGGAAAGAGGGGCGGGGTAGCTCTGGGAAGATGACAGACGAGTGGGCTGATTGTTTCTAGGTTTCCTGGTAAAGATTTCCACATCTGATACACAGGAAAACATCACCATTAGCCTTTGCAGGGACTCTATGAACCAGGACTTGAAGCAAAGGAGGTCTTGAACTTCTGAGTATCTGTGAAGATCAAGAGGTTTTCATCGGACTGGATGGTTCAGGCAAAGACCTTCTGGGCAAATTTCTTTCTCTCCTAATTACTTTGTTTATGGTTTGTGCATTGTTACCTGGTTCTTTGTCTGTAGTCTTCCTTGTTTTCTTGCTCCACCGGCCTCATGGTTTGCCGAATGACCAGGTGTTCAAGTTTCAAAAGGTAGGAGACACTCAGTGATTGATGAGGTTATGGGTTATTGGAAACCCTAACCCGATATTCTAAGCCTGGTTATTCATTGCAATCACCTGGGTTCTGAATCGCTCGGGTGGGCCTGATGTGATTTTTCAAAGAGATGAGATAGTTGGGTTTGCTAGGTTCTTTCCCAGCCTTCAGCTGTTTCTGGCTCTCTGTGTCTGAAAGGATCCAGGAAAGGGTCACGACTGCGTTTTCTCACGGTGTTTCTTTTATGCTGTGGGCATGTCACCTGTCCCTTTCTGCATCCTCTCGTGAACCGTCCACCTTCATCAGCCAGGACTGGGAATTGCCTAATGGGACAGTCCGTGTACTTTAAAACTTCATTAACTTTGTTTACGGTAGACAGTTCTTCCTCTCTAGCTAAAATGTATGGGCAGACCTGGGAGACATCGTGGGTTCAATTCCAGTCACTGCAGTAAAGTGAGTTATAATCTTTTTTGCTGCTGCAGAGTCTTGCTTTCCATTTGTGAAAAACACATCTGCCTCCCATATTGTGAAGCACAATAAAACGAGGCATGCCCATCCTGTAGTCCTCAAAGTGTGCTCAAACCACTTTCCCCTGAAACCTTTGACTAACTTAGTAGCCACTGAGCTCCTTCCTTTCTGAACCCCTGTTATCCTATTGCCGGTATCTCTCATTTATCACTTTCCACCTGCTTCTGTGTTCATTACATGCTCCTGTGTGTCTCAACTTCCCAAACCCAGCTGGAAGCAGGAACCCTGATTTAGGCTACTTTGTAGCGTGCTCAAAGTAGATTATACATATGTCGGTTGGCTAGTTATTTTGCCAACTGTCATGACAAGTTCTCCCGGTTTACAGCATCCCTGCAAAGGCTCATGGAGATATTTCCCTGTGTGTCATGCGTAGCTTACATTGGAAAACACTAGGGTGTAGGGAGGGATGATAAAGTTCACTTAGGAAGTTAGATGGCTAGTCCTTCTCAGAGATAAATGGGAGACTCCCCAGGACTCTCTTAGAAAACCGTACATTCTGTTTGGGGAAATGAATGAAGTTCTCGATCAGGATCAGTCTTGAAAGAACCCTAAAAGTTTCCCTGAGTTTCCAGCAGTTGCACACCTCCCCTGGATAGCATAGCTCCAAAGGGCTGCCTGCTTGGGCACCGTCCTCAAGTACGTCTCCGTGGGGCACTAGTAACCATAGCGACGCCCCAGTCTGTGTTCTTTTCCTGAATGTTATTGCAGAATAATTAAAAAGTATAATTGTGTACCCAGTCATCGTGTATCCTTTAAATAGGTACGTGTACATTGTGGAATAATGATCAAGATCAAGATAATTAACACATCCATCATCTCATATAGTTAACAATTTTTTTTTTTATGGTGAATGCCCCTAAGACCCACTCTTGGGGTCTCCCCAGCTGTCACTGTACCCCTGTTACTGTGGTTGCTGCGCTGTACTGTGGATTTTCAGAGCGCGCCACTGAAGGTTTATGCCTTTTGACCTACATTTCCCCATTTCTTGTCTCTAGCCCCTAGCAACTATTCTAGTATCTGTTTCTATGAAATTGGCTTTTTAAGAGATTCCACATATCACTGATACTGTAGTTAAAAGAAGACAGTATTTGTCCTTTTATGTCTGACTTATTTCACTTAGCATAATGCCCTCCAGTTTCATCCATATTGTCACAAAAGGCAAGATTTCCTTTTTCGTGGCCGAATACTATTCCATTATGCACATATGCCGCATTTTCTTCATTCATCGGCTGAGGGGCACTCAGGTTGTTCCTGTGTCTTGGTTATTGTATATAGTGCTGCAGGGAACACGGGGATGCATACTGTTCTGAGACAGTTTTTTCAACTCCTTGGGAGATATGCCCAGAAGTGGGATTGCTGGATTGTATGGTACTTCTGGTTTTAATTTTCTGAGGAACCTCCATCCTGTTTTCCACAGTGGCTGGGATTTTCCTACTGTCCTTTTGCCTGTTTGGTCCAATCCCTCTAAGGGGGTCCTTCTTGGCTTTGGACTAGGAGATGGAGTGATGCAGGTGAGATGCTTCCCGTGCTTTTCTGTGCAACTGTTCTCAGTTTCTGCGCTCCCCAGGATTTCTGCTGCTGCTTTGCCGTGGTGCAGAACTTCCCCCGAGTTATATTAGTTGGTTTGTAGTTGGTTGGATGGTTTCTTTTTTATGGGGCGGGGGATGAATTTTTGGAAACCTTAGAGGGTTAAAAAGCAATCTCTCCTGCCTGAAGTTTATTATTGTGGTTCTGTGTGAAGACCATCCTGAACAATTTCTCCTACATGAAAGCCCTTTCCATTTTTAAAAATTAAATGCATATCCTACATTTAAGCCTTACTTAAGTTGGGATATAAAAATCTCAGTTTCTTTAGCTTTTGTAGAATGATGAGATTTTGAATTCTCTTATCCCTGGAAGACCGAACATACTCCAATTTTCTCTTTTCTTAAAGTGTAATACTTCCACTTCACAGTGCGGAGGGCAGCAGAACCATTCCCGCCCTTGCGGAGACACTCCTGCTCCTTCCTCTAGAAAAACGGTGAAGCCTCGAGGTTCAGGTTGCCAACTGCAAGTCAGAGACCTGGGTGGGGGGAACTCCGTTCTGCTACGTCCTACCTTGTCTTGGGCAAGTCACTTAAACTTTTAGCCTCAGTTTTTACCTGTTTTCTCTTAAAGGGCTGGTATAAGGGCTCAGTAAGATTGTCAATGTAAAGTGCTTATCACAGAACCTGGGATAGAATAACTTCTCAAAGAACCACTTTCCATCTATGGTACTTCTGAACAGGGGCATTGACTTTTGATGTTCAAGTCATCTCAAAATCACAAAATCTGTCTTTATACTTGTTGCTCATGAGCCCCATGTCATTCTTGGACTTGTGCAGTTGGCTTCTTAGTCCCCTGAATAGAATGTAATATTTCTCTTAAATTTATTTGCCTCTATGTGACCATTTGTTCTAGCCTGTCAAGATCTTTTAGATCATTTATCTATCATGTTTACCACCCATATTTTGGTTCCAAGTTATCCACAAATTTGATATGCATTTCTTTTTTAAAAACATTTTTTTATTGTTATTCTATGACAGTTGTGCAATTTTTACTGCCTCTGCCTTCCTCCACCTAGCACAGCCCCGGCTCCACAGTCAGTCCTACACGGTCGTCCATGTCCCTGGGTCATTCACATGTGTTCTTTGACCCGTCCCTTCCCCTGCTGTCCACCATTATCCCCCTCCCTCTTCCCCTCTGGTGGTTGTCCATTTGTTCTATGAGTCCGCGCCTCTGGTTCTATTTTACTCGTTAGTTTATTTTTGTTCATTAGGTTCTTCTTATAGGTGAGCTCATGATATGCATTTTTTTAATGCCTTAAGGAGATTATTAACAATGCTGAGGTCTAGGGAAGGGCAATTTGGTGCATCTATACGAATTTCATTTCAAGTTTATGTTTATCAATTTCAGGTTACATCCTTCAATTAATTACTCTGATTTGTGCTAGCATTTCATTGATATACATTGTCTACCAAATCTACAACACTGTATCTCTACTATATGGAATTACCAGTTTCAGTAACCATGTAACAGAATGGGGTTATTCTCAAGTTGCTCATTCTTGGGAACCCCATACTGGATCTAAGTGGCCACTGCTTCCTCTATGAGGTACTGACATCGCCCCTTTAATATTCTGCTCTAGGATCTTGCATAGGATCAACATGAAGCCCCTGTCTATGGTATATAGTTTCTGCCTTTTTGGAAGTTGGAATGACACATGCCTATCTCCTATATTTGAATCCTGTCATTCTCCACAGTTCTTGATGGATTCCAGTTGGGGAATCTCAGCAGATTCTTATCCTATCCTGGCGTTTTTCCTATTCTTTCCAAATGGGAGGTCTCGATTATTTCTCTAAATAGTAATGATTTCTGTAGGTTGTGATTTCATTGAGTGTTAATAAAGTTTGGGGGAAGTGGAATTTGTATGGGGTGGAGTGGTGGAGGAATACCTTTATGTGTAAGAAACAGCTCGTCTAACCCTTTAAGTGTTGCCTTTTGTGGAAATGCCGGGTTTGAGACTTCTCAGGAGTTCTCAGGGAATGGATTTCTGGAGTTGCTTTTAGATCAATTATTAGAGCCCCTAGAGACTTGGCCGTTTTCCAGCTGGTCACTCCCCATTCTTGGCAGTAGGGGACAACATATAGGACCTATTACTGCTGATCCTGTAGGTTTTTAATCAGTGAATTCATAGGGGGAGTAAAATAGAAGCATTCTTAAATTGCATGTTTCTCGTTACGCTGAGTTTGTATATAAAATACTTACATTATATTTCCCATTTGATAATCAGGAAGATTGATAGTTTACTCATTGAATATAAGAGTGTCAAAACTCTCTAAGATGTCAGCTGTGGGAATTCTAATTATTCCTTGATCTTTAGTTAGGAAGATTCCATTTGGACAGACATGGTTATGAGACATAGGTTTCATGTCTTCTGATTTTTAGCTTTATAAGAACATGTTAAAATCTTATGTAAGAAGGTGAACTAGATTCCACATAGAGATAAATTAGTTTGTTTTGCAATAAAAATGAATGCTCCAGGTTATCTTCATATCTGCAGAAAGTCCCAAGTTAGCTTTTCAGCCGACTTCCTTCCAGAAGTGGTGCGGTGCCAGAGACACCCCAACTTCACTCTGAACAGCTGAAGCAAAGTCTGATCTTGATCGGAATGCTAAATGTAATTTGGATATTGGTTTATTAGAAAGTTTTTAATTAAAAATAGGAGTAAGCATTTTCTCCTTTTGCATTCATAGCAGAAAGCTTTGTGTTCACTGGTTATGGCATCTTTGTAGAAAAAATAACAGAAATTAATAGAAAGAGGAAAGATTTTTGGATTTAAATAAATTTAAGAGCATTTTTTTAAAAGTGGGAGTTGGACATGTCATTTTAAAAATGGTAGTAGACTGTGTGCAGTTAGAAGGTTTTTAAAAGGTAATGAGAGAAACAACTGTCCTGGCGGTGATGTGTCTCATGGTGTGCTCTTATGGCTTTCTTGTTTGTCTGGTAACAGTGATATTTTTAGAGTTTTCAGAAGTTTAGAAATAAAGGTCTCTTTTGAAGTAAAAAAAAAAAAAAAGATAGTCTGGGTGTAGCAAAGGCTGAGCCAGAAACAGAATTTGGGTTAAAAATCTTAGCATTGCAACTGACATGCATACCAGGTGACCATGTCCCCTCTCTGGGCCCCGGCGACCACATTTGAAACCAGAGGGGTTGAGTTGGGCCCTTCTCCACGGTGTGCCCCGTGTCCGTGTCCCTGTGGAGCTAAGGATGGTGTCTTAGCCCTTCTTGTATTACTGGCCCAACACTGATTCCCAGAGTGCTTTCAGACACTTGACCGGCAGCATCTAAATTGTTCGGGAATCTGGGTTTGCAGGTGCTGCTGTGGTGTGGAGTCTTTGCAGGGAGGAGTGACTGCCCACACCCTGGGTTTCCCTGTGACGGCAGCTCATGTTGATGTCTGAACACTTCGTGAGCAGTGAGGTGGAATCAGCCAGTGAGAATCTAGTAATTATTTTTAATTGAATTCAAAGATGACTGAAAATTGGTATTCATTTCATTTTAGCAAGATGAAACTTCATGTACCTAACTCCATTTAGGCTGTGTGGAGAATGAGCCCTGAAATTTGTGGCATTTTTGGTAACTGTGTATTTTTAGCTAAAATAACGTTTATAATGGTTCTCTCTTTTTTTTCCACCCCTCTCTCTTCTCCTCTTCTTTACTCCCCCTTAATAAGCTCCCCTACTTTCTCTTAAGAAAGTTGGTGATTTTTCTTCTGTCAGATTTCAAAACTTGTATTCAAAGGGTGTAGCAAATTTCTAAAACCTCTAGTATTTCATGCAGTTCCTGACCAGTAATATGAAACAAATCAAACTTGTGCTCATAAAAAAGATGATATTTTAAGGCATAACATCCCTCCACTTGTCAAGAACCTGGAGATAAATACTTCCCATTACATTGGTGATCTGGATATTGGGTATTTCTCTGTTTGGGCTTTTACTTGTTGGGTGTAGGGACTCTGAATTCTCTCATCCAGGTGTTCTTTCCAAAGTTTTTCCATCCCAGGGAGTTTGAGAGTTCTGTCTGAGTCCTGAGCCTTCACGGGGTTGAGTTTGGGTAGCAATGACCATGAGGCCGGCATGTGCTGGGCACCGCAGGCTTAGAGGTGAGGCTTGGGAGTAGCTTTTAAGGAGTTGTCAGTGCTGCGGAATCAGCAGCCGTGAATGCAGACAGGTACGTTTTGATGTGGAGATGGTGTGGCGTGGGGCCGCCTGAGCGGGGGCATTTTCTCTCTGGGAGCCACACCTGGTATGATGGGAATGGAAGTGTCGTCCAGTATTTGTTCTGTCCTAGTGCCCTAAGTACAACCTATATTGTACTCATGTGTCTGCCTCACTGATGATATAAAAACAAGCGACTTTAAGAAATAGACATTTTAATGAAAAATTGGTATAGTTCATTTTAGTTTGTAAATGTAATTGGAGTGGATAGCTTTCAGATGTCAAATTCCATCACAAACTCTTGATTTAAAACTTATTTACTGAAATTACATAATTCCTTGTTGCTAATAATTTAAAATATTCTTTTAAATTTGGGCTTATAAATAAGTTAACCATGTACAGTAACTATTTGGTGAGGGAGAGAAACTTGAATATCATCCAACAGAAAAGACTGTTCTTTGGTATTTCAATTTGTTTTGGCAATGTGCTTGTAAAGACTTTACGTCTTAAATCTGTATAGAAAACCTAGCTTTGTGTTGTGTGTGTGTGTGTGTGTGCACGTGTGTGTGTATACACACACATATATTTCTAACTAGGCACTTGAAAGGGAAAACAGTCCTACAGAATTCTGGGGAGGTCTGATCAAGGTCTTGGTGTTCTGCGTGCCTTGTCGAGGGTGAGCCGATTCTAATGTTTCTGTTGCTGGGACAGCTCTCCAGTGCAGGGCTAAGCCCTCCACAACCCCTATTTACATCAAACGCCACAGCATTAGCCAGAACCAAACTAGGGTAGGCACACGAGAAATGCCTTGTCTCAGTGACCTTGAAGGGAATTGTTGTGGATGTGTTGAGTCTGTGCTAGTTATTTCTTTATTTGGGGGCCCAGGATCATTTGAACATCTTAGTACTTCAAAAAAATCCTCCTGTGCCACAATGAAATATTAATAAACTTACGGAGCATTTTAAGTTGCATTTTTAGAAGATACTCATCAAATGAATCACCACTTCACATGTTGTTTTGACAGGATGTGTATCGCGTCTCAATAATTTCCTTAAAGTTTTTTCCTGCCAGGTGCCTGTTTTCTTCTTGTTAACATATTCCCATAGAATTCCAAATATCTGGTGGATTTCCATACTGGTATGCTTTCATAGTTCCTTTTCCTTTTTTCCCTTTAAAACAGCTGGTGTATTTTTGTTCGTATTGAATTTAAGGTTTATTCCAGGGCAGAGAGAACGAGTTGCTGTGTTGGAGGCTGGGACCTGCAGCCAGGGTGCCTGTGTCTGGTGAGCAGTGCTCCTGGGCTCCAGCATGTAGGATTTTACCCATCAGGTGTTGGGATGTGCCTGTTGACATTGCCTGTTGACATAGCCAGTCGAAGGCCAGATGCCCATGAAGTGTTCTTCATTCAGTCATAATTTCCATTTTCTATTTTGTATATATGCAACTTAACACAGGTTTTAAGATGAACATGAGCTACTTGGAAATAAATGATCAAAATAAGATATTGATCTCTGCTATAAGCAAGATGTTACACAAGGCAATATGAAGGATGTGAGAAGTTTGCAGCAGCCCCTGGCTGAGGTGTGGGCATGCAGGTCGCCCTCACGGGGCAGCCTGAGGTGGCTGCTGGGGCAGGTGGAGAGCTGGGGGCCCTGGAAGGGGAGGAGCCAGAGTACGGAGCAGGCTTCTTGGCCTGGAGCATCTTCCGGTGGAAGTAGGTGCAAGAAATCTCCTTGTTGATTTTTTAAAAAATCCTCATCTGAGGATGTGTTTTTAGTGGTTTTAGAGAGAGAGAGAGAGAGAGGAAGTGGCGGGAAGGGAGGGGAGAGAAAAATGGAAAGAGGTGGAGATGTAAGAGAAACATTGGTCAGGTGCCTCCTGCATTTGTGTCCTGACCTGGGATCGATCCTACAACCTCGGCATGTGCCCTGACTGGGGATGGGACCTACAACCCCTTAGTGTCCAGGATGATGCTGCAACCAACTGAGCCACTCGGCCAGGGCACAATCTCCCTTCTCTAAATTAGGAGATTACATGGACACGTGCAAAGAAGAATTCTTAGTTCAGTAGCTTGTCCAGCTATGGGAACATTCGTGTGTTTGCCTTTGGATATTGGGTCAACATATTTCTGACTAGTAAATATGTATATACATTTAGTTGTGATTTTATATCTGTTTAATTACATAATAAAAACACATTTGTAAATTGTATTGATATTTATCAGTGAGTTATCAGCCACAGTGTGGCTGATAAATATATAGTCTGCTTTATATTTATTTGTGCAACTTTAATGATTAACTAACTGCCTGTTTTCTTTGATAGAATAACTATGGTTTATATTCCCTATTTTCTTTATTGAATACAATAAAGGAAATACAATAGAATTGTATTTTAAGCACAACCGTGACGTAGGTAATTTCTTTTTTTTTAATTTAGTTATTTTTCAAGTACAGTTTTTTGTCTATTTCTCCCATCCCAGCCCCTGCTGCCCCATCTCCCCACCTCCCTCCCATTTCTCACCCCCAGTCCTCATCCCTGTGTCTTTCATACTTGTTCCTCAAAATCCCTCCCCATTTTTCCCCTTAAATTCCCTCCCCTCTCCTCTCTGGTCACTGTCCACCTGTTCTTTATTACAGTGTCTTTGGTTATATTTTGCTTGCTTGTTTGTTTTGTTGTTTAGCTTCCTGTTAAAGGTGAGATCATATGGTATTCGTCTTTCAGCACCTGGCCTATTTCACTCAGCATAATGCTTTCCAGTTCCATCCATGTTGTTGCAAAGGGTAGTAGCTCCTTCTTTCTCTCTGCTGCGTAGAATTCCATTGTGTATATGTACCACAATTTTTTGATCCATTCATTTACTGATGGGCACCTAGGTTGCTTCCAACTCTTGGCTATTGTGAATTGTGCTGCTATGAACATTGTGGTGCATAGATTCTTTGAAATTGATGGTAATTTCTTTTAAATGAAAACGACAGTGGTTTCTTCCACTAGGAGTCTTTCCTTTCTTCTGGTGTGGGATCACACAGTGTAGATAGTGAGACTTACATCGGTAGATGTTTAAAGGCATATCACTTTGTAATGCAGCCCATGTAAAACTGGGGGCTACAGATAGACTTTTAAGAAGGCGTGCTTGGGAGGGTTGCCTTTTATGCAATTACAGGCAGTCCTTCTATTCACATCAATATAAACTTTTGATTATGCTTAGGAAACTAGTTTTCTACGTTGTTTTGCACATTTCTACTCTTTTTTAGATGTAGGAATGACGAATTGTGTGGGGAAATACTATTTATTGGCAAACTAATCAGTTTTATTTTAATTGGGGGGGGGAGAGAGAGAAACATCAACTTGTTTTTGCACTTATTTATGATTCATTGGTTGTTTATGTGCCCTGATCGGGGATCAAACCCACAACCTTGTCATGTAGGGACGATGCTCTGACCAACTAAGGTGTTCGGCCAGGGCCCAGTCAGTTGTTTAATAAATATTAACACTCAAGTCAGTGTTCCATTTTTGTATTGTCTCTTATTAGTGGGGCTGACTGTCAAAACCGTAATATGGTTAAGGTGAGATGTACAGACAGGAAATAGCACTTTTGAAAATGGCAACTAGGTCTAGGATGCTAGCACTACAGTGTACAAGTGACAAAGGGGCGTGTGGGCTGGGCCTGGTGGTCACGCCTGACCCGAGCTCTTGCCCCTCATCCCAGCTCTCTTCCTGGGATTCTGCTCTGCTGCGGAGAAGTTCCCCTCGCAGGGATCAGGCAGGTACTTTGCCACAAGCCCATAAGCAATATTCATACTCCAGTTCTCAGTTTCCTCGTCTGTCACCTTCTGTGGTTCTACAAGCAATATATAAGTAGTTGCATGTGTGATATAAAAAACTCCCAAGGAAGTTAAAAGTTAAACAGCTTTATTAAGTATATCTCACGTGCCTTGCATCAGAATGCTATTTAACTATTTGGCCGAGCTTTGGTGTTTATAGTGCCAGAGAGAATTTCAGCCAGCTGAGATAGAATGATTATATACTCTGTTTAAGCAGAACTTTCTCTTGTATTGCTAATGTTAACAAAAAAATAGCTAGTTAAAGATTTATTAACAGGTCACATGCTTAAAATGCAGTCATTCTCACTTAGAGTCTTAAAATAAAAATTGAGATGGGGTGCCGACCTAGTTTAACTTTAGATGAATGTTTTTCTACTTGCGGTTTCCTCATCTATGAAATAGGTCTCTAGATAAAACCGGAGAGTTTGCCAATCAAAGGAAGTTATACATGGAAATACTTTGGAAAGTTTAAGTGATATATAACTCTAAAACCAAAACCTAAACAAATGAGAGCTCCTTTTGTGAAAAGTTATTTAGGGCATCATTTGCTGTTTCTGTAAACACACACATGGGAAAGCGGTGAAAGTGATCAGCTGGTACTGTGCCTGCTCCTACGGCTTTTTGTTAATTGAGCGCTTCTGCCTCTAATAATGTGGACGCAAAATGTGGAGCCAGTTCACTTTCGGGGAGGAAAGTCTCAGAGGCCTGTTGTATGAGAAAAGGCTACTGAGTGGCCATGTTCTAGTAGGAATTTTGGTTCTGTACTTGAGATTGCAAAAAATAAAACACAAAAACCCTAAAAAACCCCACTGTTTTTTTTTCCCTTCCTTTAGAGTATAAGGACACTTGGAAAAAAGCATGAGTGAGGCATTTTATTAGACCATGAAACCCCCTTTCAAGAAAAACACCACCAAAAGGGGTTTTTGTGAGTACTTCTATCATATTAGTCCTGGGAATGTATACCTTTAAGTGGTTTATAAATGTTTGGCTCACTTTTTCATTAAGAAATAATGTTTTGGTCATGGCCATCTGCTCAGCTGGTTAGATAATTATCCTGATGCGCCAAGGTTATGGGCTAGGTCCCCGATCAGGGCACATACAAGAGGCACCAATGACTGCGTGAATAAGGGCAATGATAAACCGATGTTCTCTCTCTCTAGTCAACTAAAAAAAAAAAGAAATAAAGTTTCTCTTCTAATCCTTTAAAGCCAGTGACATAAAGACTCTCCTTTCTTGGACTGGTGGTCCGTGGGAGATGGTGCCAGGGTAAAGGGCTGTTTTTGTTAATTTCATCTGCCTTTGGAATCATGCTCCATTGTGACAATGACAATGTTTTATTAGTTGAGTCTCCTTACTAGAAATGTTTTGGGTTAAGTATATATCAAGTATCCTGGAGTCTTGAGTTATAGTGCCCCTATGGGAAGATCTGTCCCTTTAACACTAAAAAAAAAATTAATAAATCTCACTTTTAGATCTTCTGGAAGGAGGGCACATAGCATTCCTACTACAGAAGATGGGGACTTTGCTTAATAATTAGCACCTGATTTTCATCGGTTCATGGTAGATAGAGCCACTGTGTAACTGCCTTCTTGCAGTTGGAAAAGTGAAGCTGACCAGGTTTATCCAACTATCCAAGCAGTCCCTGTAGCATTTGAGGGCCCTGTGACAGGGAATTTCTCGTGAAACTTGCATCAGCTGTGGAGAGACCTCTTTGTGTAATTTGGTTTGGAGTTCTGGGGTTCGATAATAATGAAGACGGTCACCATGTGCCGGTTGCTTTCCCTTTCTTCAGCACTATGCATGTTATCTTTAATCCCTTCCACAACCTCATCATTGCTGTTTTATAGATGAGGAAACCACGGAGATATGAGAGGTTAAACAACCTGTTCTAGGTCTAGCAGCTTCTTGATCCTTAGTCTGTGGAGGTTCTTTCTTTCATTACTTCCCCTTGGCGTCACTCAGAAGGCCTCGGGGAGAAGAACCCAGCCTATTCGCATGTAAAAGACACCAGTAGCGTCTATGCTCTAATCAGCTGGTCTGAAAAGTTTTCACTGCCTCTGTATTTCCAGATTTGACCTTACACTTGTCACAAACAATGTGAGACACTTGTCTGTGTTGGAGGACCTGCTTTACATAGCTAATCATCCCAAATCTTTTCAGGATGAAAAGCAGAAATTAAAAAAAATGTTTTTCCATAGAGTTTAATATGCTATGTGGTAGGTCAAATATGACCTCCAAGTTCATGGCTATTTCTTAGAGGAGAAGCTTCAGACTAGGCACAGTATTCTAGACCCAGAATTCCGACCTCTCAATACCCGTGCTCTGTTTCCAGCATTTTTAATGCTGTCCAGCACCCTGTGTGCATTGTAAATATGCTGTATTTTAAACTCGAAGGTGACTTTTCATTTAGTCACTCCCAAGGATTTCTCTGTTTGCTTTTGTTCTGTTCTCTAGCACTCTGCATTTGTTCTTTACTGACCTTGATTTGGTCCCCTTGGGCCCTCTCGGTTTCCAGTGGCATCCCTAGGGGTTGGCAGAAGCCATGTCCCTCTCCCCCCGGCCTGGCCATGGTAGAGACAATAAGGGGTACATTTTCTGCAGGAAAAAACACTTAAAATCGATCTTAGTCAGTCTGGTCTTATTATCACTATGCACTAGAAATTCTAAACAAAATCCGTTAGTGTTACTTCTCCCCCCAAATATTTTTCTGTCGGTGTAAGTTCTGAATAATTGGTGCTGTCAGCGTTGCACTTTAATACCCATGTAAGCTTCAAATTAGTGCATTTCAGGGACTTGCCCTTCAATAAAGGTGTTCACTGTGGAATTTAATCCACACAACTCCCTGTTTTGTAGTTGGTCCACAACAGGGGCTACACAAATGTTTTGTGAGACATTTGGCGTGGTTCCGGCTCGCTGCAGGTCTATCTCGTGTGCCCAGTCTCCGTAGTACCATCGGCCAGTGCCTGCACGTCGTAGATACATGATGAGCGGTGACAGCAGAGGGATGGCAAAAACCAAGAAATGAAAGCTTGGGTTGTCGGAATTCTGTCGTTCTGTGTCGCCCCTTGGAGTTTTTGTGTTTTAAAGTGTGAAGCAGTGAAACAAAATGAGGGCTGTGGGTGTTTGTATTTTTCTTCCATAAGGGAAAAATTTATGTTTGAAATATTTTATTGAATTTGAATAATATCTTTGAAATTGGAATTTTAAATGGTTTTGGAACTAAAAGATAAAGGAAAAGGTTATAGGATGGGCGCAATTTAGTAGTCACCTCCATTGTGTCTTTACATTTGCATTTATTTTTTTACCGATATGATCATACATGTGTATTTCAATAAAATGAGACTTTCACTGCACGTCTTTTCTGGTCATTATTATGCACTTATAAATTATTACTGAAAACTTTGTTGCATAGAGGAGCAGGACATTAAACGACCTGCTCTCGGCATCAAGTATGTCACTGCGAGGATCACTCTACAGGTTGCTCTTTCATCTTCCCGTCGTACGCTGTCTGCAAAGTGAGTGGGAATCCAGGCTGTAGAGAAGCATTGCAGCCAGCAGGTCCCGAGTGAGTTTCTGTGGGATTCTGCCTGTGCTCTGTGCTGCGTTTCCTGTGGTTCAGGCTCTCCCATGTCTCTGGGCTGCTGTAGGCTTTCTAACCACAGTCCCTGCCTGCAGGCGCCGTCTGCCTGGCTGTACCCCCTACCTCGCTTTACTCACACTGTTCCTCTTCTACTCTGCTCTCTGAGTGAAGTTTCTGAAGTATGAACCAGAACATGTCGGTTGTCTGCCTAGAATCCTTCCCTGGTCCTCACGACCCTTTGGGTCTGGGTCCTGTCTCCCTCTCTGATATTTCCTTCTTGCCAAACGGATCGCTGGGAGCTCCCTGAACACACCGTGCTTTTCTGCCTGTACACTTTTCTCTGCTGCCCCGCTCTCTCAACAGCCTGGCCAGCTCCTGTGTTTCCTAGAGTCTGGGTCAGTTCCCATTGTCCTTTGTGCTCCATAAGGACCCGTGTCCATCCTATCATGGTGCTTACTCCTGCATGTTGTCCGTGATCTCTGGCACTGGGCCACAGGCCCCTGGCGTCACCTAGCTCAGTGTCTGGGGCAAACTGGGTATTCTCAATAACTACTGCTTGCTGCTGACCAGCGTGGCTCAGTTGGTTAGGTGGTGTTCTGTAGAGCGAAAGGTTGTCAGTTCAATTCCTGGTCAGGGCACATGGCTAGTTTGGGGGTTCAGTCCTGGTTGGGGAACATACAAGGGGCAAGCAATTGATGTTTCTCTCTTACATCAGTGTTTCTGTCTTAGATTGATGTTTCTCTCCCTCTCTTTATCCCTCCCTCCCCCTCTTTCTAAAAATAAATAAAGTTAAAAAAATAAGTACTGGATGAATGCATAGATGGACAGCCATAGATTCCAGCCAGCTGAGTTACAGTGTATGCAAAAGGGTCTGTGATCTGGGACACTTTTCTAGCTTAGAATCCCAAATGCAGCTGGCCACTAGGACCACCTGGAGGTTTTTGAAATACAATTTCTGGGGCACTGAGACCACTCAAATTGGAATCTTTGGCAAGTGGTTCCTGGGAATCTGTATTAAATTCCACTGTTATAAATTTTTTACCTAGAACACTTTTTACCAAAGTCATGATTAATTATTGCTATTGCTTTCTCTCTATTCATTAGCTTGCTGCTGCATCTGAGAAAGATGTTAGTGGTCTTTCAGGGTCCCTTCTGTGTAAGAAAATTTGTTTATCCTTTCACAGTTGGCAGAGGACTCCCATTGAACATCTCATTTAATCCTCAACAATTCTGGTAGGTGGGAAGGTAGGTCAGATTTAATTTTAAAGATGAAGAAACTGGAGCTCAGAAATGTTAAGGAACTTGCCCAGTATCACGTTGTTTTTATAGAAGTGTTGCATCACTATGTTTTCAGGGCTCCTGACCACTAGCGTGTTTCAAAATTCAGAAGTGACGGGATTTCCCCTCACTCAGGTTGTTTCCTACAAAATATGCAAAGTAAAATCAAGTTCTGCAAAAGTGGCACAGTCCAGTGGGTCAGGGCATTAGGATTTTAATTTTATTGTGACTAATTTTAATATCTAACAAAACTTAAAATGGAATTGCAAGATTTTTGTGCGATCCTTCCTCAGAAAACATGGTGATGTACTGCAGAAAATAACATATTCATAAGTCATTTGGGTTGTGCTATGATGACCAATACAACTTAATGCAGAGGTTAAGAGCTATTTTGGATGAAAGTTTGGCCTCACAGCCTTATAATAGCTTCAGCTCCTTTGTTTTCTCCATTTCTCTCTCAAAGTCTTGTGCATTCTTGTTTCCCCGCTTTTCTGAGATGAGTCTGGAGAGTCTCAGCAGACTCAGCATGCCTATGACCTGGACTAATTGTTTCCTCTCCTCCTTTCCCCCTTCTCCATCCTCCTGGCTCTTACTGTCCCTTGGTTTGGGCCATCGATGACCGTGGACACTGGGTGTCTACATATATGCCCACCTGGAGTCTACGTCCTTCCTCTGGTACCACGGTTAAGTCCTGGGCAAGGGGCACAACACTGACATCTCAGACTCAGTGCATTTGAAACTGAGCCTGTTACTTCCCTCCTTCACCCAAAATGACTCCTCCTCAGGCCTTGCCTGTCTGGTTGTTGGCACCTTCCCCAAAGCCGGAAGCCTGCGAGTCTGGTTTTACTTCGCCTCCTTCTTTATTCCCTGGGGGTGACTTTACCTTTTGCACAGGCCTTCAGTCTAGCACATCATCTGCCCACTGCCTCACTGCAGATCAGACCCCAACTGTACCTTATCTGTGGTGCTGCTGTGCCCCCTCCTTTGATGTGGGCCCTGGAGATTCGTTTTCTGCACTGACACCAGGACAGTCCATCTGTAGGCAGAATTGATCCCTTCTTGGGTGGGGTTTTCAGGAGTGCCTCAATCCCACATGAAAAAAGTTCAAGGTTCTCAACCCATCATTCAAGACCTGCCAGCATTCGCCTGGCCTTGGCAGCTCCATGTGCTGCTGTTGCCTCTCTCCCGGTCGGTGCTCCCATCTGACAGCTCACTACTCCTGTGGACTCTCGCCTCTCCCGTCTCCTTTGCCCCAGACACCCTCCCCTTTGGCTCCGACCTTTTTGTTTTTAATATTCCCACCCCTTAATAAGGGCCAATTCACTACTCTCTTTCCCCTGGCATATCCTGTTCTTCAAGAGGTCTTCAAAGGTAAAATTTTCTTTAGGAAACTTGTTATACCCTTCTGTATTAGACTACAGTCGAGTTACTTTAAAGAGACTTAAACAGAGGCTTAAATGAGACAAGAATTTCTCGATGTAAAAGTCTGAGCTTCAGCATAGGGTGGCTCATTCCGAGGTTATCTAGGGCCCGAATTCCTGCTGTCTTGTTCTGCCACCCATAGGCCACTGTCCTTATTGGCATCATGGCAGCTGGCTCACCGCCATTCATCTGCGTCCAGCCAGTCAGAACAGGGAAAGAGACTGCGGACAGCACCTTCCTTCCTTTGACGCGGTGTACATTGCTTCTGTTCACTTCTCCTCAGCCAAACCTTCGTTACATGCCCGCACCTAATTTCAGGGCAGGCCGGGTAATAGTCTTTAGCTCAGCACTGATATAATGTAGGTCACATATATAATTTAACAATTTTAATAACTATGTTAAAAAAAATAAAGGAAACAGGTGAAAATAACCCAGTATACTCAACATATTTAACCCAATGTATCTAAAATGTTATCACTTCACCATATGTGAAGAGCCACATTCCAAGTGTTCAGGAGGCACATGTAGCTAATGGCTACCATCTTGGACAGTAGAGTGTCAGCCAGCTGACCACGTGCCCAGCTAACGTTGAAGGCTCCTACCACCAAAATGAAGGGGGATAGACATCTGGGGTCAGCTGGTAGTCAGTCGCTGTCACATCTCTTTTTTAAAAAATATATTTTATTGATTATGCCATTACAGTTCTATTCCCCCCTTCATTCCCCTCTACCCTGCATACCCCTCCCCCACCATTCCCCCCCTTTGTTTATGTCCATGTGTCACAAGTTCTTTAGATTCTATATTTCCCATACTATTCTTGCCCTCCCCCCTGTCTATTTTCTACCTACCATCTATGCTACTTATTTTCTGTACCTTCTCCCCCCTTCTCCTTCTCCCACTCCCCTGTTGCTAACCCTCCATGTGATCTTCATATCTATGGTTCTCCTCCTGATCTAACTGTCCTCTTAGTTTGCTTTTGTTTTAGGTGTGGTTGTTAATAACTGAGTTTGTTGTCCTTTCACTGTTCATCTTTTTTATCTTCTTTTTCTTAGATAAGTCCCTTTAACATTTCATATAATAAGGGCTTGGCGATGATGAACTCCTTGAAGTTGATCTTATCTGAGAAGCACTTTATCTGTCCTTCCATTCTAAATGAAAGCTTTGCTGGATAGAGCAATCTTGGATGCAGGTCCTTGCCTTTCATGACTTGGAATACTTCTTTCCAGCCCCTTCTTGCCTGTAAGGTCTCTTTTGAGAAATCAGCTGACAGTCTGATGGGAACTCCTTTGTAGGTGACTGTCCCCTTGTCCCTTGCTGCTTCTAGGATTCTTCATCTTGGCTAATGTAATGATGATGTGCCTTGGTGTGTTCCTTCTTGGGTCCATCTTCTTTGGGACTCTCTGAGCTTCCTAAACTTCCTGGAAGTCTATTTCCTTTGCCAGATTGGGGAAGTTCTCCCTTATTATTTGTTCAAATAAGTTTTCCACTCGTGACTGTTCCTCTCCCCCTTCTGGTACCCCTATAATTTGGATGTTGGAACATTTAAAGATGTCCTGGAGGTTCCTAAGCCTCTCCTCGTTTTTTTAAATTCTTTTTTTGTGTGTGTGTTTGGTCATTTTTTTCTTCCTTCTGGTCCACTCGATTTATTTGAGTCCCAGTTCCCTTTCCATCACTATTGGTTTCCTGTGCATTTCCCTTCATTTCAATTAGTTTAGCCTTCATTTGTTGCTCTGATTTGTGACTAAAATCAACCAGTTCTGTGAGCATCCTGATCACCAGTGTTTTGAACTGTGCATCTGAAAGTTTAGTTGTCTCTTGGTCGCTTAGAATTATAGGCTCTGGGGCTTTGAGCTGTTCTTGAGCCATAATGTTTTGGTCTGTTCTCACCTTTTATGTATGAGGGGTGGAGCCTTAGTTGTTCAAGAGGGTGGGGTGACCCAGGTTTCTGGGTTATGATGTTGAATGTGGGGGCGGGGTCAGAGAGGGGCAATGGCGTTTGTTCCGCTCTCTCTTGGATTTCGATTTCCTCTGATGCTTCCCGCAAGCAAACCTGGCCCCCCTGGTGCTGGCTCCCCTGGTGCTGTCTTCCGGGTGTGTGGGCCTATGCACCCTCCAGGACCCTGTGGGTCTCTCCACCAAACTCTTGGTGAGCGTGGGAGCTTCTCCCGGCACCTTGACCCCAAAAGTCTTTCCAATGGGTGCTTTCAGGCTTTAATTCCCATTGCTGGGGCCCAAGCCTGAGCAGTCTGTGTCACTGTTCGCTCCTTCCCTTGGTTTATCTGTGTGAGAATGTGTGACCGAGGTCAGCCAGCTGCCTTGTGCCCCCACTGGGACCCCCTGTTGCCACTCCACACCTGGGATCTGCCAACCACTGCCTGCTCTCCTGGGTCGGTCCACGGATCTTTCCTGCCCGATCCTGATCCGCTGCTGACTCTGCCCCTCTTATTGGTCTGACCGAACAGTTTGTTGTTGTCAGACTTTAGTACAATTTTCTGTGTTTTGGCTGTGTTTTTGTTGTCTTTAAACTTGGTTGTGCGAGGAGGCACAGTGTTTCCACGTATGCCTCCATCTTGGCCGGAAGTCCTCTCTGTCACATCTCCTAACTGGTCTCTGCTCCCCCATTCCACTCTGGTGCCAGCACTCAGCATTGCCCGTGACCCAGTGTGCGTATAATTACCTGTTCTCACTGGATGGAGCATTTTAAGGTGAAGAGTTTTCTTTTCTCCAGATCTTAGTCTAGTATTTGGCAAATTGTAATTGCCTGGTCTGTTAAGTGAATGAATAAAGTGAATGGGGATTTCATTTAATTTCTTAGCTGTTATTTCATCATTTTAGATGAGTGCTTATGATTCTTCTCACTGATGTAGATAACCTTCCCTGTGCATCACAAGTTATATTGTTCTTAGGATGATTTTACTTTGATTTTTTTTTTTTATTCGTTTGCTGTGAACTCACATCCAGAGATGCTTTTGGTTGACATCCACATTCTGATACAATGGCAGGTTCTCTGCTTTAATGAATTATGTTTTGGAAAATGTGTCCAGTGACCAGAAAATTAATTTTCTTTCAAGTAGTGAATCTTCTGCCAAGGGTGCTTCTGCACCGTGAGGGAAGAGGATGAGGCTGTTTGCAGGGAGCCCCTTCCACTGGGAGCTCCTGTTCAGCCCTTGGGAAAATACGCCATTTCCAGGAAATACTGTACATAATGTTTGCAGCTAGAAGCAGAGGCTGAGGGTAATAATTTACATGTGAAAAAGTCAACAAGCCAGCAAAACTTATTTATAATTCCTAGAAATAAATGAAATATGTATGCAGCTTCTCATTAAATGAAATGGAGGACAGACTGTTCCATAAACAAGTTAAATTCTGGATGTTACAGGCTGTTCCCCTTCACACACGCCTGCCTTGCATCTCTGAGTCAGGTGGCTATGGGAATGCCTGTCCTGGGTTGGCCCTTGAGATGTCATGCCCTTCTCCCTCGAGAATGGAGGGTAGCGAGAGGAAGGGGAAGTGCACAGGACTGGGTGTCTTCCTCCCCTTTTCGTTAATAGCATCCCTCGCCCTTTTCCCCCCGTCTCTCAACCACTTCATTCCTGCAGGCAGAAGCAGCTCCTCCCCACCCTATGAGTGGCTCTTGATGAGTTTTCTAGGCTAGTCTTTCTTTGGGGGAAAATCTCATTTCAATAAGGCAGTGGCATCTTTCAGGAAAATAACATTTATAGCAGCGGTCATTTCTGCTACCATCCCTGTAATGACATAATAGTGCATGCATGTGCCGAACTCTGGCTCAGGGCTTTGTGTGTTACTCATTTTTTTTTATAACAACCTTACAAAATAGGCATTATTATGACATTCATGTTATAAATGAGGAAACAGGCTTAGATTAAGTGATTTGCCTCAAGTCAGAAGCTTAGACTTTACAAAACTGGGTTGACACCCATATCTGAATATAAATCAAGGGCTTTTAACCATTATATGGTCCTGCCTCCTGAATGTCACTTATGCAGCTTTTTTTTTCCTGTTTGATATGTGTTTGGTGGTGGTGGGGGGTTGGGTGGAGAGGATGGGGTGAGAGGGGCCCAGGAGCACCTGATCTGGAATAGAGAAAGTTGAGGGGGTTTGGATGAGGTTTTTGGAACAAAGATGACTTGTTACTAGGGCAAGGAGGAGCCAGAAGTATCACACTCACAGTCTGAGTATTGGGGAAGCTTTCGCTGTGACCTTCATGAGGAGGGAGCTGTGACCATCAGGTAGTTCAGCCCTCTCATTTTATTGATCAGGAAACCAGACCTCAGAGATGTGAAATTACCTGCAGGAGGGCACACTTCTGGTGAATAAAATAAAGCAAGGACTGCGCACTTGAACCTGCTTTTCCATTCCAAGTGAATTTTATTTAGTTACACTGTTTTACTGCCACTTTATAGAGCTTTGTAACCAATTTTTTGTTATTTCTATTATGTGTTTCTATTTGTTACTGGTAGAAAAAGTGCCTGAAAATATAAGGGAATGTATGCTGCTTCAGAAATGAGAGCAGGGTAATGGGAAAGCTGGAGTAGAAGTCTGTTTCTCGGCTGCCCAAGCAGGGCAGGGAAAGGGCAGGAAGGGCCAACACAGTGGGTGGTGGCAGCGACAGAGACTGTGCGTGAGCTCCTGAGTCCCTCTGCAGTAAAGAGGGGTGTCACTGACTACCTATGTGGGACCCTCAGAGTCCCCCCTGCCCTCCCCACCCCTCCGACAGGTCTGGTTTCTCACATGGCTTGGGCTCTGTCAACTTCTGTGGACTGCAGAAGGGAGAAGTGTCTAATCACTGCCAGGGTTGTAGCAGGATGAAGTAGGTTTGGGGAATTCTGGATGGCAACTCTGATTGTCTTATAAAAACATGGGTAACTATGGTGCCTCGGGCAACACCCACAGGTCAGTATTTGAGATAAAAGGGGTCTTGTGCTCTGGTCTGCATATCTAGCCACCATGGCATGTGGGATTACGCTGAAGCTGCAAACAATGCACTTATGAGCCTTTGAATCTGGCCCATTCATAACCTGAGATCAAAACTACCTATATACTTGTACGTAGGGTTCTGATCTACCCAATGAAAACCTTGTCTGTGTCAAGGTTACTTAATAATTTGTGCATCGATGAGCTAATAGACACTCGGAAATTCTACGACTCAGGGAGACCTAAATACTTTTGCAAGACAAATACTCAAGACGGTTCTCATATGTTTAGGAGAATTAAGATGAGAGCTTGAATGGAGCAAGATTTCCCGGGGGCTCAGCCCTGGTCTGCTCACAGACGCTGGGGCTTCGTCAGTCTGCTGAGTTTGGGCTGAGAAGGACATGGAAGATGCTCTGGGCCTTATGGTCTGGACTGAATGATAGGGAGGTGGGTTTAATTCCCAGCTCTACCAGTTTTTATTTTTTAAGCTGATGACCACGGACCCTCAGTCTGTTTTCTCATCCATAAGACAGGAAAAAATAACACTTTGTGTATTATTGAGCAGAACATGATTAACATATGGTAAGAGGCAACTCTAGCTTTTCCATCTAGTAGGAAGAGAGGCAAAGCCATTGAACTAGAAGGCTTTTTGTCTTGAAAGCACACACATCATTTCGTGTAGGTTGTTATTTGCGGGCAGCTGGGGATGTTGAAGGTCTCAGCCAAGCTTTCCTTGTGGCTGTCGCCCCGTGAATGCTAGCAGGCAGGAGCTGGTGTCCAGGGAACCTGCACCAGCAATGGTTGTTACTTCATAGTGACCACTGAGATCACATAGCGTATACACAGACATTCTTTATTTCTCTCTTTTTAGACTATGAGTGTTTGTTATTAAATATTCTTCAGAAATCATCTTTAGTTACTGCATAAAATTATTATTATACTACTCTCAGGGTGGGACTTTTGAGTTATTTCCAACATTTTGCTCATCTCAGTGTGTGAAGTACATCTTTGCTTATATCTATGGCTCAATTTCTATAAGGGAAGAAGCAATTTTATGTTTGTGCTGTGGTTTTAAATGGAAAGTCTGAGTCGGGGCTTCAGTGAGGACTGGCTGTGCGGCATCCGAAGCCAGCTGTGACATCCGCACGGTGGCAGGGCAGAAGTGACAGGGAGGACAGGGAGGCTGTGAGGCGGGTGTGGTGCAGATATGCCTGAGTCCGAGCTCTAGACCATGCACACCCAGGCCCCCAAGTGGCCCAGAAACAGTGTCAAGAAACCCTCATCATAGAGATACAGATATCTTAAGGGGGTAGACCCCAATCTCCTGAGAAACACACTCTCTTCCAAGAAGCACAATAAGAATGGCCTGAAGACACGAGGGCCAGCAGCGCCCAGGCTGCGAGTGTGTGTGCCGAGCTATCGAGGCCGCACAAAGCCCAAGGAAGTCGAGCCCTAGATCCCAGGGAGCGGCAGCCGTAAGCACAGTCGACTTGCCTACATCTCCCAGGTGTGGGAGATGTGCTCGTGCCTGCATCGTCAAGGGTCTCAGGCTCTGCTGGCCAAAGTTCAAGGCCAGGGCTCAGACCAAGCCCCAGGCTGCGGCTGCAGCTCCAGCTCTGGCTCAGGCTCCAGCTCAGTCTCCCAGAGGTGCCCAGGCCCCCATGAAGGCCCCAGAGTGGAGGCCTCTGACTGCCCATGTGGGGACGGGTGAACTGGTGTGACCCCTGGGCTGCCGTCCGCACGGGGCTGGTGTCCTCCTATGCTATTTGTACAAAAAAGCCCGAGGCAGGATCTGTCAGCATGGTTGGGGGGGATGTGGAACAAAATGGTCTGAGTTGGGATCAGGTGCTCCCACCATCCCGGGACCCAGCTTCCTTTGCTCCATCGTCATTGACCTGCTTGCTCTTGAGCCTGTAAAACCCAGGAACTTGCTCTACTCACATCAGTTCCTTTGCCATCAAGCACAGGATAGGTGCTTTGTGAAATGTTGATGGAAGTGACCTGAGGAGAGAAGTTTGGGTGCACAAAGAGGTTTGTGAGGCCCCAGTCCATGCTTTTCTTCTTTGTTACACTGACTATTCTGAAGTTTTAGGGAATGGGCAGTGGGTATAAAAAAGGTGAGAAATTTTCTCTCAAGAAACTAATTATCTAGTCAAAGAGATAAAACTAGCAGAGAAGATGAGTTAGAATTTAGTAAAATTCATATGGGCTGGAAGTCTGAGCTCAGAGATATTAGGAGTTCAGAACTAGGAGAGAGAATCCTTGTTGCTGGAGTCATCAGGGGTGTAACGGAGCAGGGAAGATGAGTCAGGATTCAGGGTTCACTCCTTACACTCCATTTAGGTGGATAGAGGGAGTGAGGGAGGACGGGTGCTGCAGGCAGGAGAGCCAGTGTCAGTAAGTGCAGGAGTGAGACCGAGTGTGGACCATAAGAGGGGCAGTGCACAAATCTCGAGGAGCAGAAGGAAATACAATTAGCCAGGTAGGGTGGGGCCCCAATAAAGAGAATGGTAAGGCAAACAATTCCAAAGAGGCATAATAAGCCATAAAGAGTCTGTAGGCTTGTGATCGGCATGAGGGAAGTGGTTGAACTGGAAATTCAAAGGTGGTGTCAGAAATCTCTCTGAGAAGGTCACGTATAAGTACACAAGTACTTGGTAATAATAATACTTTATATATCTGGTATCCTTAAAATTTTCTACAGATTCACTGAATGTCTATGTGTCCAGGAGTGGGCAGTGGTCACTGTCCCCATTTTCCAGATAGGACACTGGAGCTCCCAAGGGGAGGGTGACCTCTCACAGTCACGCGGTTAGGAAAGGGCTGATCTCACCCTTGTCCCTCTGGTTTTCTGGTGGTGTGCCAGGGTGCAAGGGACATGTCTTCCGGACACTTAGGTCTTTGTTGGGGCAACCGTTTCTAGGAAAGAAAAGGAGGACGACAGTGTGTAGCTGATGCGTATCAGGTTCTTTACATACATTTGAGTCTCTCACACCTAACAGTCTTGCAGCTACATTTTACAGAGGCAGAAATGCAGGTTCGTAGAGGTTAACTATCTCGCCCACGTCACACATCCAGTTAGCGGCAGATGGGGGCCCTCACCCAGGTGTGGGTACCTCTTCACTGCCTTGGTTTTTTCCAGTATCTGGACACGTGGACACGTTGTAGCTACTTTTATTTCCTGCTTTGCTCAGGAATGCGATAGGGTTGCTTTTTCAGGTGTTTATATAGACAAAACTAAATGATTTTGGAATGAGTTTAACTGAAGCAGGTGTCTTGGCTTAATAGTATGCTACATTTTATGAAGGTGAGTGTGTATATTAAGAGTAAATATTAGGAATGTCAAAAAGCTAATTAGAAAAAAATTTAGAATTTTTATCTCTTTCAGGCTTTGGGGGACTTACACTTGTATTTCTTCTAAGCCACACTTCCACTTTTAGGAGACTCAAGTCATAAGGTGCCAAGGGAGTGCAGCCCTGCTTATGTCTCTCGTCCCCCCTGTTGTCTTGCTTACAGCTCGAGAGAGGGAACTTCAGATCCTCCACGTAGTTTATGTTCTATGTCCTCAGTGCTTATGCTGGAATGCATCTCTCTGTCCTTCCCTCTCCTTTAATTAACTTGTATTCGTGCCTTCAAGACTCTGCATGCCCAGCTCCAGGACTGGGTGTGGTGTTACTGCCTGTGCTTACTTCCAGGAAGACGGCACGAGGTGCGCAGGTACGTGCCGCGTTTGGGTGGGAGGGTATGAATAGGCCACTCTGGGTGGAATGATTGGTTTGCGAATGGGAGTTGTAGGAAATAAGCGGAGAGTGCCTCGGCCCTAGTTCTTGAGGGCCAAGAGCGAAAACAGACTTTGTTGCCTAAGTATGACCCTGACTGCCCCCGTGTCATTAATTACCTAAGAATGGACCCCTGCTTAAGCACCCTAGCCAGGTACCCTCCCAACTGCACTGGGACAGGGAGAGGGACGATGAGTTCCCTTTGGCTTCTGTAAGGACAGTGGGATTCTACTTCTTGTCACAGGGGTGGCAGAGGTGGCTCCCCAGAGGAGAAGATCCAGGTGCAAAAGGAAGATAAAGAGGAAGGAGGCCGGACAGCGAGAATCTACAAATGTCTGCTCCAGGGAAGAAGGGAAGTGTTGTGTGAGGCAGTGGGAGGGGCTCTCGCAGAGCAGCCTTGGATGGTGGGTACGGCAACGGCAACGTCGCCTTCCCTCTCTGGGCAGGGGTGAGAGTAGGGGCTACACCCCCAGAGCAGGGTTTTAAAGAAGTTGAATCTTTGGTCATATGGGCTCCGTGGGCTGGAGAGAGCTGGGGCTGCAAGGAGGGAGACCAGCTAGGAGATCAGTGTCAGTGTGCAGTAAACACAGAACTGAAAATCTGGAATTTACCATGAGTCATTGGGGATTAGAACTCGCTGACCTTGGGCACATCATCAGACTTTCCTTGCCTCAGGTGTCCGCAGTCGGGTGGCTCTGCTGGCCTGCTGGGGAAACAGGGTGGGGATGAACTCGTCAACATTTTTTGGTCCAGGTTCAGGTTAATCAGTCGTTTTTTGCTGGTAGCTTGTTTGTACTCTTTGTGCGTCTGATACTTTTCCAGCCACCATTCCTTTTTCTTATTCTGAAATGAAAAGTTGAGGCATGTGAAAACCTGACGTTCTCGGTAATTGGAGCGCATCCTTGCTTTGTCGGGAAAGATCGCACCTCCTGATTGTGTGTTCCTCTGGTCGTGGGTACATTCTGAGCCAGGAATGGGACAGAGTAAAAGGTTGTTTGAATACTGATGTCAAATCACAGTGGGCAGGGAAAATCATCTATTTGGATTATGAAGAGAACCTCTACAGTGGCCTATTCACTTCTATGTTAATTGTGCCCATTTGAATGGAGTTGCCCAGCATTTAGAAAATAAGGGAAAACGCCTTCAACAAAGCTCTTTTCATGGATGGCTCTTGATTCTCTGGCTTGTAGAAAAAAGTCCATCTTTTCTCCTGGAGTCTTGTCATGCTTCTAGCAACAGCTAGGAGTTTGGCCTTGCTATTGTTCATAGGTCAACACATTTAATCCCCAAGTGGAGCTTTGCTAGAGCTTCAGTTTTTCATTGGGTTTGAATGATTTTTTTTAACCTGTTTAATACTGCATTTTTATCTTGAGTGATTATTTTTAGATATTCTTACATTGGATTTGTACCTGGCAACTAGCATTCACAAATTGTCTCCTTTTGTGTCTTTGGGCCATCCAGAATAACTTCTGATATATAGTCTAATTTTCAGTGGGGTTCAGAAGAAGAGATTGCTCTGTCTGGACTTCAAAAACTCACAAATAGAGTTTCATTGTCCCTTTATTTAAGTAGCTCATAGTGTTTTATACACATTAATTCATTAACCCTCACAAAAGCCCTGTGTGTAGGCAGTGGAAAATATGTTTTCCCTGCTGCAGAATTTACACATTGAGAGACCAAGTCCCGGGGCAGAGGCAGGGTGGGGCCTGTGGGCGGAAGACAGGGGTCACTGGGCTGCCCAGTTCTTAGTTCTCTTCTTTGACCATTAGAAAACCTAAACTCATTTTCCTTTGGGAAATAATCATTATGTCCAAGGAAAATGGCCCTGTAGACCAATTCTACGTGGAGAATGGAACTGTAAGAGGGAAGAGTGTGTGGGTGGTTTTTATCACAAAATAGTTGATGTGGTTTTATTTTCTGGTGTTGTCGTCATGTATTTGACTGTAGCCCGAACCCACACAATCAACATGGTGGCATGGTTCATGTCCAAAACCACATCTAAGATGTGCCCTTCTCACTTCTGTGTTGATGACTTTCCAAGTGTTAGAGTGAGGTGCCCCTGTTGTGCCAGCCTCCCATTGTGCCCCAGGTGGCAGAAAGGCCTTATTCTTTCCTTTCTTACATTTCCACTTTCTTGAGGGCAGAGAGCCATCTCTAAAGGAAGTTGGTGGACAGAACAAACCATAGACTTGGTATCTCAGCGCCCACGTGACAGTTCTCTCATATTCTGTTTCCAGTTTGTCAAGAAATCCTATTGACCGTACCTTTGGAATATGTTCAGAATCCAGTTACTGCTCATACCTCTGACTTGCCACCACTCTGTTCTTGCCCACTATGACCTATTGCTTGGATTATTGTAGTGGCTTTGAACTAGGGCCTTGCACTGCCCTTGGCCTCTGTCAGTCAGCCGGAAGCATAGTAGTTGGAATAATACTGTGAGTGTATACGTGGTCTGTCTGGAAAAAGTCCAGCCATTGTTAATGTAATGAGAATGGTTGTACAGCACTGATGTAATCTGTCAGCCAAGAGAGTGGACTGGAATGTGCAACGAAGACAACTTCACTGTACTAGTCAGTGGGGATGGTAGACACTGTTGAGTGAGCATGTGTACTGTGTGGTCATTGCATTCGAATGACAGAGTGAGTTGAGCAATGAATCTGCATCAAATTTTGCATTAAGCTTGAACATTCCTCTGTGGAAACTATTCAGATGATTCAGAAGGCTGCAGCTATGGGCAACTGGTGATTAGCAGCTTCATCACAACAGCACACCCACTCACACATCATATCTCGTGCAGAGATTTTTGGAGAAACATCAGATCACCCAGGTGACTTAGCTCCCCTACAGCCCAGATTGGATGCCCTGTGACTTCTGGCTTTTCCCCAAACCAAAATCACCTTTGAAAAGGAAGAGATTTCAGACCATTGATAAGATTCAGGAAAATACAATGGGGCAGCTAATGGTGATTGGGAGAACTAAGGGGCCTACTTTGAAGGGGATGGAAGCATCACTGTCCTATATACAATGTTTCTTGTATCTTGTATGTTCAATAAAGGTCTCTATTTTTCACATTACATGGCTGGATACTTCCTGGACAGGCCCCACCCCTATGTCAGATCATGTCACTCGTCAGCTCAGAACCCTCCAACAAGTCCTCTTCCTGCCAAGAAGAAAAACCAAGGATCACATGGTGACCTGGATGGCATTATATGATCAGGCCCTCCTTTTTTTTCCTGCCCTCATCTTTTACTCCTCTCCTTTTCACTCATTCTGCCTCCTTGCTGCTGCTTGATCATGCCCACACACCTTGCTTTGGGATCTCCCACTCTCTGCTTCTGCTGCCTGAGACCCACAGCCCGGACATTAGCCCGGCTCTCTCTCATGTATCTTTTGTCTTGGTTCAGATGTTACACCCAGGTCTTCCCTGATCGCTGTGTTTAAAACGGGACCACACCACTTACTTCTGCCACTCTCCTCCTTCATTTCATTTTTCTAAATAGCACATATCACTTTCAGTTGTACTATAAAATGTTCTTTATTTGTCTAAATAAATTGTACTGTAAGTGTCAGAAGGGCTGGGATTTTAGTTTCTTTAATTATACAGATGTTCCTCCACTTACCATGGGGTGACATCCCAATAAACCCATCATTAGTTGGAAATACTGTAGTCAAAAATATACTTACTATGCCTAGCCTACCCTAAACATGCTCAGAACACTTACATTATATCCCTAACCCAAGAAAAGATAAAAATTCAAAATTTCACATATGGTTTCTGTTAAATGTGTGTAATTTTTTCCATTGTTATCTTGAAAAATTGTTAGGTCAAACAGTCGTAAGTTGGGGACCATTGTATCTCCTTAGCACATAATGTCTTGGTGCCCAGTAGATGCTCAAATATTGAATGAAAATGCAGTGTTTTCAGAACAGTCGCTTTTGCCTTCCAGTCTTAGTTGGGAAAATATGCTGATTGGGCTTAGTTTCCTAATTAAATTTTGGTATGCATGGAGCAGCACAAAAGATGCAAGAGAAATAATTTTGCTGGGGAGATTAGATAAACACATTGAAACAATGATCAAAAAGTGCTAAGATATATAACTGTTAGATTATAAAATAAAGATGTAGGGATGGTCACTGGGGACATGGTGGGAGGGGGTCTTAGAATGCGATACTGAGTGTCAGTACGCTCTCGGTGTGTGCGGTGTGTGCGGTGTGTGCCTGCTGGATTCCATTTGGTCCTCACAACAGGTAATGTGAGACAGATGAGGTAGCCCAAGGTCATAGAGCTCATAGGGATTTGAGCCAAGATTCACAGATTATCTCCTCATTTTCTTTCTTTGTCCAGTAAAGTTTTGAGCACTGTACCTTTTATCATCAAAGGTTCAGTTTGGTTCTTTGTCAAGTTGTCCTGGTCTTTTAAGATAGTCTTCTGATCCTTTCTTATGTTTTCATTTATTTTTTAACATCTTTATTTAAGCATACTTATATTACAGAATATTTGGTGAGTCTATTAATTTGGGGTTCTGAGGGCTTAATTTTGCTGTGTGGTCTGTTTTTCTCATGATGGATAGTTTGATGAGTGTTTTGTAATTTTGACTTATGAGTCTATGACCAATGAAACTTACACTGTGGGAGTCTGGTAATTCTGAGTTAATCCCAAGTGCATTATTACCAGTCTGGGACTATTTTGTGTATTAATTTTTCAGTTGAAGAGGTCCAGGGAGCATTTTGCCCCCAGCATTAAAGGCTAGGCTGAGACAAAAAGTGCCCTGTCTCTTCCTGGCCATCATATTTTTCTATTATTTGACTAAAGGTACAGCCCTTTGGGGTGTCGCCATGTGCAGCATGCCTAGCTCCCCACCATGCATGGATCCATGACTTTGTTTCTTGCCCTCGCTGACCATTAAACCCAAGTCTATGGGCTGAAGCCAGCAAATCTCTTCAGGGCAAAGATTCTCAGTAGGTTATCACTCTGTGTCTTGGTGAGTCTTGATTTTGTGACTCTTGGAAAGCTCCCTTATTCTCTTGGGAGAGTTCCACTACATATTTAAAGTAATTTAAAAATTTTTTAAAATTTATTTTTAGAGAGAGGGGAAGGGAAGGCGAGAGGGAGAGAAACATCAATGTGTGGTTGCCTCTCGTGCATCCCCTACTGAGGCCCTGGCCCACAGCCTGGGCATGTGCCCTGACTGAGAATCAAACCAGCAACCCTTTGGTTCTCAGGCCTGTGCTCAATCCACTGAGCTACGCCAGCCAGAGCCATTTAAAGTAATTCTTAAATTACTTAATATCTAGCTAATACTTTGAGCAGTTGGGTCTTCAAGTTACTTAATCAAACATATGAACAAGAAGGAAGTTCATTTAAAAATTTTGTCAACTTGTCTTTGCCAACTCACCTTACAAATTTACCCTGCCCGCTCCAGCAGGCTAGTGCCTTTCCTGTGTTCTCCGCCAGCACTCAGAGCTTCTCTGTGCCATTTGTTCCAGGCAAATAACTTATGGACAAGACGAAACACCACACCAACAAACCAGTGTTCACAGCGACCGAAGAAAAAAAAGTTTGACGTGAACTAAAGTTAGTCCTGTTGATGAGTCCTAAGGTGATGAGAAGAATTGATATATTTGGCATTGTCCTTGTCTGTTTGGGCTGCATAACAAAATACCATAGACAGGGTGGCTTGTAAACAACAGAAATTCTCATAGTTCTGGAGGCTGGAAGTCCAAGGTCAAGTGCCAGCATGGTCAGGCGAGGGTCCTCTTCTGGGTTGCAAACTTCTTCCAATCCACATTGCGGTAGGGGTGAGAGGGCTCTTTGGCGAGTTTTTATCAAGACACTGTTGCCATTCATGGGGGTTCCACCCTCATGACCTAAACACCTCCCAAAGGCCCTACCTCCTAACCTTGAGGATTCAACATATGAATTTCAGAGGTGGACACAAACACTCAGACCATAGCAGGCATGCATACACCTGCATATTCATTCTGTTGCTGCTAATGCTAGTTTTTCAGATGGCATTTCTTTTCCAAGGCAGGTGGAGAGTAGTTCAGTTTACGACAGGCGAAGATCTGCTTTGATTTGGCATTTATAGCCTTAAGTTCTGCAAAGTGTTGCATTTAGTTCCTAGTTCCTTTGTTAATAGTGCATTTTTTCAAAATATTGAGCTCAATTTTGCTTTAGGAAATATTGTTACACAAGAGCTATAGAAAGTGTGATCTGAGAAGGGGATTTTTAGTTTTCCTGAGGACTTGAATAAACACTGCAAAGATGGAAAAGGCCCAAGTTCTACCTGCCTCACAACAGGTATTGCATTTTTTGGAGCACATCCAACCTTCAGAGTCACACACTTGTCCAAGTTCATGTTGCCTAGAAAGACAGAGCCTCATTCTTTGGTTTCTCTTGGTGAGGAATATCAACAAGGAACTTATGTGCCATAAAATGAAGCCATTCACTCCAACGGAATCTGTGCAGATTTAGACATTAAAATATTTTTACGATGTTTTTGAAATACTGAATTAAGACCAGTATTCTATTTTAATTTTTTATTGAAAATGAGTGGTAAGATATATTATGAAGTATGAGTTGGATTATTGAATTCTAATTTAAATTAAAATATGTAAGAGTTCTAATGATATAAAAAACTTTATATGCTAGTTTCCTGGGGGATTATACCCAAGACAATATTTTGTAGTTCATTGGCACGACTTCCCAGGATGTAGAGACTAACCTGTGAGGAACCCCCTTCTGGAGGAGACATTCGGAGGCCAGCTGGCCTCTCTCTTTGAGGAAAAGGCACCCCTGAGCCATCAAAAGCAAAGTAAAAAGTTCTGTCCAAAACTTCAAAGAAGGACACGGGACATTTTTGCAGTGTTCGGGACGACCTGTTGTGGTGCACTGCCCCCCCGGGTGCTGAGCACCAAGGATCTGTTCTTCCCAGCATCTGACACCTCGTTTCTTTCCCCAGCCTTCTGAGCACGCACAGGCCCCACCAATAAAAAAAACAGACGGACAAAAGAGAAGCCCTTTCATTTTTTAAAAAAGAAATTTCATCCTATGTATGTATGTATGTATGTATTTAAATCCTCACTTGAGGATATGTTTATTGATTGATTGATTAAGAGAGACAGAGAGAGAGAGAAACAGAGAGGAAGGGAGAGCAACATTGAACCGGGGATCAAACCACAACCCAGGTGTGTGCCCTGACCAGGTGCAAACTTTTGATGTATGGGCTGACGCTCCAACCACCTGGACCACCTGGACCACCTGGCCAGGGCCCTTTGTTTATTTTTTGACATTCAATATTATTTTATATTACTTTCAGGCATATAGCATAGTGGTTAGCAAGTAGATAACTTACAAAGTGATGCTCCTGGCACCATACAAAGTTATTACAATATTATTGACTGTATTCCCTGTGCTGTACTTTACAGCCCTGTGACTGTTTTGTAACTACCCATGTGTACTTCTAAATCCTCCACCTTTTTCACTGAGACTCCCAAACTGTGTCCTATCTGGCATCCATCAGTTTGTTCTCTGCATCTATGTGTCTGTTTCATTTGTTCATTTATTTTGTTCTTTAGGTTCCACATATCAGTGAAGTCATATGGTACTTATCTTTATCTAGCTTATTTCACTTAACATGATACCCATTAGGTCTATCTATGTTATTACAAATATATGTTAACATGTAATCTATCTATGTTAACATGTAACTGCCTAATTTCTGAAGACACTGGCCCCTTGTGAGTCCTCATTCTTCTTGACTTCACTGCAGTCCTTTGTGAGCGCCGAGGATTGTGTATTATTATCAAACTGCTGTTTAAACTCTTGAATTGTTGCTAAACTGTTCATGTGTTTGGACTTGTCTCTAAATTTCTAGAAGGCATTATCTTATACTTCTGTGCCCATATTAATATTCAGGACAATATTTTATATAAATAATTTGTTGAATTTTTTTTGTAACTCATTGCAGTGTTTTCATACTTATTCTATAGAAAACTTGTGTTTTAATCTTTTCTTTTGCTTTACTCCCAAATGCCAAATCTCACAAGTTTTTGTTTTGTATGTGATAAAAATTCGTGGTTATTATTCTTAGCGGATGTAGGTCGCATTTGTTCAGATTGCAGGGGGGCAGTATAGCTGGATTTCTTTCACAATAACAAAACAATTTTGACTCGACTTTCCCCAGGAGACCATTAAAACACTCATTTTCACTTTGTTCCTTCCTTGAAGACACAGCTCATGAGCCCTTTTTTGAGTGAAGTCTGTTCTGATGACTTCAGTTCCTGTCGTCTTTTCCTTAACTCTTACAGCGTTTACTGATTATCTCTACTGCTAACCTCCTGGTTGCTGCCCCGCCCACCTTCATCAGGCCAGTCCTTACACCCACGTGGCTGTGGCCAAGGGAGGCACCGAGCCTCTCAAACTGAGGCTCCAGTGGGCCCTTCTCAGTTCTTACCTCACTCTGCGAGGTATGTCCACAGCATTTGCTGCCTCGTCCATCTCTTTTGGAGTTTGTCACATTACTCTCCTTCTAAATTTCTAACACAGCAGTAGGGTCAGATGATTGGTGAGTGTGGGATCTAGAACCAGACCGCCTGGGTTTGGATCCTGGTTTGGCCACTCACCAGTTGTGTGACCTGGGGTAAGGCGCTCGGCCTGTCCATGCCTCACTTTTCCATCTGTAAAATGCAGGTATCTGTATGGTGGTGAGGATTAGGAGAATTAAAATGTTTTCAGAATGTTGTTTGACATAATAATTAGTGCTCAATAAATGTGAGCCCTGATTATTATTTCTCAACTCTTTCTGTGTTCTTTCTTTTCTTTTCTTTTCTTTTCTTTTCTTTTCTTTTCTTTTCTTTTCTTTTCTTTTCTTTTCTTTTCTTTTCTTTTCTTTCTTTTCTTCTCTCTCTCTCTCTCTCCCTCCCTCCTTCCTTCTCTCCCTCCCTCCCTCCCTCCCTCCCTCCCTCCCTCCCTCCCTCCCTCCCTTCCGTGAGCTCGTTTCCCTCCATCTTTTTCTCGGAGTTGTTCAAGTTTTTCTTCTAAGCCTTTTTGAATTTGTGAGTATGTATGCCCTGGATCATCAGATGTCCTCCCAGTGACCTTACTGTACTGTGTCATCAACATCTTTCTCTGCGGCTAAGGCTCCTTCCTTGAGCTCCAGATCTGTGTTTCTGACCTGCTTCGGCCGCCCACCCTCACATCTCAAACTCATAATGGATAATGATCATTTTTTTCTTTTCAAGTCTATCACTTCTCCTTCTACTTTCCCCACCTTCATTAATGTCACTAGCTACCTGGTTTCCCAAACTAGGAACCAAGGAGGCGCACTAGATTCCTCCTGGTCCTTCTCGCCTGCATCTAGTTAAGGCCTGTCTGGTTGTCCTTTAATTTCTTAAATGTATCTTTGCCCTCCCTGTGATGTCGCTTTCAATCAGGCTCTCAACATCCTTCACTGGATCTGCAGCAAAGGCCCCTTGCTTGGTTTCTGTTACTTTGCCCTCTCGCCCTTTCCAGTGCACTGTCCACCTGCTGCCACAGCGAGCTTTTTAACCCTCTCTGCTTAAGGCCACTCACTGACTCGAAGTTCACATTCCTTAGCATGACATGCCATGCCATTCCCCACCGGGGAATACTTCTCTCCATCAGTATTCCCCACAAGGGGAATTCCCCTTTCAGTAGCCCTGGAGATGTTTGTAGCTCCATGAACAACCTTTTCTTTCATGCTTCCAGGCAGTTGTGCTCATTTGTTCTGCCTGAAATGCCCTTCCATGTCATGGTGTACCTGGTGAACATCTATTGTCTGCACCGGCGATTTCCAATAGGAATCTCCATTGGCGTTTGGGGGAGATGATCCTTTGTGCAGGGTGGATTGGGCATTATAGGACACTTGGCACCGTGGTTTTCGAATGCCAGGTGCTGAATGCCAGGAGCAACAACTCCCTTACCCCTCCTGTTCTTCCCCCACCCCACCAATCCATGCATGTGAGAATAAAAAAACGGCGCCCCATCCCCATTCCAAATGCCTTTCCAAGTAGGAATGTCTCTAATGAAAAACAAGTATATTCTTTAATAGTCAGCTTAGGCCGCATGTCTTTTTCAGGGAGCCATTCCCGATACCTCCGCTGCTGACTTGATTGGAGTGTTTCTGCCTCTTTGTACTCGGAGAACCCCTCCCCCCCTGACATTTTATATTCTCGTCGTTTCTCTCTCTCTCACTGTGCTGGCAGCTCCTCCCAGGCAGATTCATCTTTGCACCTCCAGTTCCTAGGAAATAATAGATATGTGACAAATGTCGGTAGGAAAGTGAATGCTTATATTATCTTTGGTATCTGTTTGTCTGTTCCTTTAGCTTGTTATTTAGGTATTTCACATCTGTATACCCTTTCTTTTCAAATAGAAGGATAAGTACATATACATTTTTTAAAAACCCAATACTAAGCATATAGGAAGTTCTAAGTAAATGTGCTGAACTAAATTAAACATTTAGAGACGAGTCATATTTCTAAAGTTAAAGCTCATTTTTCCCTAATTTTTGCTTTAAGATCATATTTCTAAATGTTAAAGCATCTTTCTAGAATTTCTCCAGGTTTCCCACATTAGTTTTATAGCCTAGGATTGGCTATTCTGGTTAAAGAATGTCTTCATTTTCACAATGGGGAGAGTTTTTTTCTCTCCCCCAAAGAGTGCGTGGAGCCTGGCTGGGTGTGGAACAGGGCAGGGTGGCGCACAGTCGCTGTAGGAGGAGTCCACGGGGGTGGTAGCTGTGTCCTCCGCTCAGACTTGTTAACTCCCGAGGGCCGCTCTCTGGTCAGAAACACTCCCAGGTATCAGGATAATTTTCAAGTGCTTGTTCCAACTACTCTCCCTCTCTGCCTCCTCCTCTCTGCCTCCACCACCTTCTCTCTGCAGTCAGTCTGTTTGTTCAGCCGTCTCCGGGTCAGTCTTGTGAAAAGTAACCTTAGGAAAGTTATGATGATCTCGCTCCAAAGCCTTCTCTGGCTGCGTGTTGTCTTTAAGAAAAGTCTTTCAACCAGAAAAAACTATTTTTTCTCTTGGACCTTAAATTAAGCCCATGACTCCACAAAAGAAAACTAGTCTGTCTTATGATTTAGCAGTTACTTTGTTTTCACCCATAAATAATATTTCCCACCTTTTCTCCCTAGAGTGGCTCTGAATTTCTTGATATTTTAAAAATTCAAATTTACATCAAGGGATAAAGCCTTGCTACCAGGCAGAATAATCAAAACATGCCACAAGCTGGGAAAGAAATTCTAAAAATGTTCTAAGCAATGACAATATCATCAGCAAATGCAGAGAGAGAGGGAGAGGAGAAACTGAGAGAGAGACTTCACCGGGGGCAGCCACCATAAGAGGGAGAGTATTGTTTAGGACACATAAATTTTAGCATGTTATTTTCCATTGACAATTTTGAGATGATTGTACATTCATGTGAGTTATAGGAAGTAATACAGATGCTTTGTATTGTCTGCCCAGTTTCCCCAATGGTAACATTTTACAAAACAATGTGTGGTATCTCAGTCAATATTGACATTGGTTCAGTGCACCCATCTCGATCACGTTCCCCAGCTTTGCTTACACGCATTAGCACATGCAATTTTAAATTTCTATACTATTTTGTCACTTGCACAATTCTAAAAGCACAAGGATCCCTCATATTGACCTTTTATTTCTCTTCCCCAATATTCTTTTTAACCCTTGTCAACTACTAATCTATCCTTTGTTTCTACAATTGTTTTTTTTCCATTTCAAAAATATTGGCCCTGGATGGATGGCTCAGTTGGTTGGAACATCGTCCCATACACCGAAAGGTTGCAGGTTTGATCCTCTCTCAGGGCACATACCTAGGTAGCAGGTTTGATCCCTGGTTGGGGTACATATGGGAGGCAACTGATCAGTGCCCCTCCCTCCCTCCCTCCCTCCCTCCTTCCCTCCCTCCCTCCCTCCCTCTTTCCTGCTCTTTCTAAAATCAATAAACATATCCTTGGGTGAGGATTTAAAAAATGTTGTATAAATGAGATTATATAGTCTGTGACCTTTTGGGGTTGGCTTTTATCACTCAGCATAATTTTCTGGAGATTGATCCATGTGGGGTGTGTCAATAGACTGCTCCCACTTATTGCAGAGCAGCTTATACATGTGCACAGCACACATGGCTGTGGTGTGCACATGTGCCGGGGTGAGCGCCTGCACTACTAGTATTTCACTGTTCCCCTGTTAAAGGACATCTGGGCTGATTCTAATTTCTCGCTATTACACATAGGCTGCTATGGAAGATCATGCACATGTTTTTGTGTAAATGTAACTTTTTATTTCTTTGTGGGGAAAATACCCAGCAGTGGCGTTGCTGTGCGTTTAGTTGAGAAACTGCTGGCCCTGGCCAGGTAGCCCACTTGGTTAGAGCGTTGTCCTGCTGTGCCAAGGCTGCAGGTCCCCATCAGAGCACGGACAAGAATCAGCCAGTGAATCCGGAAATAAGCAGAACAGCAAATCAATGTTTTTCTCTTTTCTCTCTCTCTAAAATCAATATTTTTTTAAAGAAAAGAAACTGCCAAGCTCTTTTCCCGACTGGCTGTAACATTTTGTATCCCCACCAGCAACACACGAGTGGTTGTTTCTCCACGTCCTCTTTAGCATTTCGGGTTGCCGCTATTTCTTACTGTGGCCATTTGAATGGTAGGTATTGATACCTCATTGTGGATTTAATCTGCGTTTCCATAATGGCGAAGGACATTGAACATCTTTCCACATGTTTGTTTGCCATCTGTATATCCTCTTTAGTGAAATGTCTGTACGTGTCTTTTGTCCGTTTTCTAGTTGGATTGTTTGAGAGTTATTTATGTATTCTGAATACTAGTCATTTGTTCGATATGTTCTCCCAGTCTGTAGCATGTCTTGTCATCCCCCTGTCACAGGCTTTCACAGAGCAGGTTTTAAACTTTGATGTCTAACATGATAAAAAAATATTTCTTGGCCTTTTTCATGTGCAACGGTCCACTGAGAATCTAATGAAAGCTATAAACTCTTGTCAGAAAAATGCACATGCACACAAAACTTTGCATCTAATTTCATGGAGTTCATGGCTCATATAAAGCCTGTTGATGGGCCATATGTTATGAACTCAGGCCTTAATCACTGTTGCACTAATTTATAGCAATATAAGACTCCAGGGAGAGTTGCTCTTACCAAACTAGAAAGTGGGAAAACCTGTAGCTACAAAACCAGAGCAAGCGTCTTTGCCAGACTTTATGGAGAACTTAACTCAAATGTCCCTTTCTCAGCAACACATTTCTTGACTCTGGGAGATAGTGCCGGATTGCTACTTTAACTTTTGTAGGTTGAACAGCTACACTGTAAAAAAAGCGAATTTTCGTATACTGAATTCAGACTTCTAGGCATCAGCAATGAATGAACTTGTGGGCTTTCACACCTGCCAGTTCAGTTTTATCAGCATGACTGTCCTCTCTCTGTGTAACATCATTTTCCTTGCTCTAGCTCCTTTATAGAAATGGGTGGAATAAGAGAAATGGGATGCTGGTGAAGAAGCAGGGGTCTGATAAGTTTGATATGGTCATTAACTGTGCCCATGCAGAGAATCGTTAGTATCAGTTGGGTGATCATTGAACTTGATTTGCTTCCTGCTGAACGAAATGCATAAAATAAGCCCATTGTAGAAAAAGCTGGAAGATATTTTATTCAAAAATCTGACTAAAAGGTAACATGTGCAGCTGACCCTTGAAGAACATGGGTTTGGGCCGTGGCAGGGTAGCTCGGTTGGTTAGAGTGTTGTGTCAATATGCCAAGGTTGTGGGTTTGATCCCTGTTAGGGCACATGCAAGAATCAATGGATAATAAGTGGAACAACAAATCAATGTTGCTTTCTTCTCTCTTTCTGTATCACCTTCTCTACCTCCCTCCTCCTTTTTCTCTAAAACCAATAGAATAAAAACAACCAAAAAGAAGAAAAATGTGTTTGAACTATGTGGGCCCACTTACATGTGGATTTTTTTTCAATAAGTACTGCAGATGTATTTTCTCTTCCTTATGACATCCTTCAGTAACATTTTCTCTAGTTACTTCATTATAAGAATATAGTTTATAATACACATACAAGGTCTGTCCAGAAGGTATATAGCTGTGTAATATGAAAAAAGAGACATTTTGTTGAAGAAGGTACAAGATACAAGAAATATTGTACATAGGACAATGACGCCTTAGTCCCCTTGAAAGTAGGCACTTGGGACCTCACACATTTCTCCCAATCACCATCAGCTGTCCCATCGTATTTTTCCCGAATTTCATCAGTGGTCTGAAATCTCCTCCCTTTCAAAGGTGGTTTTAGCTTTGGGAAAAGCCAACAGTCGCAGGGCACCAAGTCTGGGCTATAGGAGGTGGAGCCAGCTGGGTGATTTGATGTTTCACCCAAAAACTGCATGAGACATGATGTGTGAATGGGTGTGTTGTTGTGATGAAGCTGCCAAGCACCAGCTGCCCATAGCTGCAGCCTTCTGAATCATCTGAATAGTTTCCACGGAGGAATGTTCAAGCTTAATGCAAAATTTGATTCAGATTTGTTGCTCTACTCACTCAGTCATTTTGAATGCAACAGCCACACAGTACACATGCTCACTTAATGGCATTTCCACTCCCACTGACTAGTACAGTGAAGTCGTCATTGTTCACATGTACACATTCCAGTCCACTCTCCTTGGCTGCCAGGTTACCTGATGTCACACAAACTGTTCTCATTATATTAACAATAACTGGACTTTTTTCTGTGCCCATCATGTATAACATACAAAATATGTGTTAATTGACTCTGATTGGTAAGGCTTCAGGTCAACAGTAGGCTTTTAGTTAAGTTTTTGGGGAGCCAAAATTTATACATGAAATTTTGACTGTGCAGAAGGTCACTGCCCCAACCCTCACATTGCTTGAGGGTCAACTGCAATTAGGAATGTTATTGCCAAGTGTCTGACAAAGGACTTTGGGCACCTGTAAATCCATTGTGCACTTTTATCCCAGATTATTGTGTGTATTTTAGGGGTGCAGTATGTATAAAAGTAGGAGGTCAATGACCTTTGCTCCCTTGTGTTTCCAAACCTGTTACTCCAAACTATCAGGCCCTTCAGTGTTTCCTAAAAATAGTACATGTCCATGTTTTCCTTCAAAATTCCTATTATACAGCTCGTTTTTCACTTCATGCCAGGTCAGTGGTATCATTAGAACCTTTATCTTTTCACAGATATAGATGTCACCCCAACCAGACTGGAGCTCATCAATGGTGGGCAGTGTTTTGTGTGTTAATATCCCTCCCACGACAGGCACACAGCAACAGGGAGCTGACTTTTGGACACAGGCCTTTAGAAACTTACTGCTCCTGAGGAAACTGATGCTTTGATAGGCTGTATCTTGAGATTCGTGTTGTCTATGAAGGATACACTAAATGGATTGATAGCATGAATGAGATTATACAGGGGGATGTTCAGTTGATTTATAAAAAGCTTCTTAAGGCTTAATCAGTTTGCGTGCAAATACATTCTGTGAAAAAGTGAGTGTGACAGCTTTGGCAGAACATTTTGTTAGCAGTTAGTTCACGCTCCTCTTTGTGCTGTATAAACATTCTCTGACTGAGGCTGCACCATTTCAGGCTGACTGGCTCCCCTTCTGCCTCCCTACCACCCCCTGTAGTTTGAATTAATGAGACCCTATTGAGTGGTTACTGCCTTTTCCTTTCTAATCTTCAGACATCTCTCCACACTCTGAGTTCACCAAATAATGCGGCTTGGCCCTGAGGGACTCAGGTAGATAACTCTATTCTGAAGCAGGTCTGGAGACACTGTTGTATATATTCAACAGTAGGTTCATTTCTAAAATGCTCTCTCCTCACCCATTGCCATTGTGTTAGCATTGAAGGTTTTTACTTAGACTCGGCCTTACCTCCCAGTTGTTTCGTTGTTTCTTCCTCCTTCTCCAATTAGTATAACAGTTGTGAAATACAGTTACAGTTCTACACTCCCAGGTTTGTGTGTGGCGCTATGAATCAACATTTCCTCTAAGTGCAGAGGTTTCAAACTGAGGTGGCAGTAGAGTTGTCCCAATAGTAATTGGTCTGTCCTTTGAATTTTCAAACTGTAGGGAGAATATTCAGCTCTATAAAATCAAATACAATGTATCTGGTTTTCAATTTCTTGCTGTTGCTCTTCTCCTTCTGGCACCCCTATAATTTGGATATTGGAGTGTTTCAGGTTGTCTCAAAGAATCCTTAGCCTCTCTTCATTTTTTTGGATTCTTGTTTCTTTGTTCTTATCCAGTTGGATGTTTATTTCTTCCTTTTGTTCCAAATTGTTGCTCTGAATCCTGAGCAACAATTTCTTGTCACTGCTGTTTCCCTGAATATTTTGCTTTATTTCATTTTGGGTGTCTTTAATTTGTTCTTTCATTTTTTGACCAAGTTCAATCAGGTCTGTGAGCATTTTGATTATGAGGGCTTTACATTCTCCATCAAATAGGTTGGCAATCTCCTCATCGCTTAGTTCTGAGATTTTGTTGTGTTCTTTCATTCGGGCCATATTTCTTTGTCTTGGTACACCAGTCTGGCAGTTCTGGTTGATTTTTTCTTTAATTCCTTGGTTGTTGGAGTTCCCTGCAGTTTGATTTTCTGGTGCTTTTGGTTGTTTATTGATTTTAGATTGGTTGTTATCCTCCTTTCGGTTGTGTGAGGAAGCGAAGGGCTTCTACCTGCGCCTTTATCTTGGCTGGAACTCCTAGTTACTAATAGTCTTGATAAATACTCTTTGAGCATTAGCTGTTAATAAGTTTTGTAAAAGTCATACAACCTAATGAATATTGTGTGTTCCAAGACAACATTTAAGTCATGGGTTTTATATCGAATCAGTCTGTGAATATATCATTTAGATGCAAAACTTAAGAAACCCAGAATTTCATAAAGTCAAGAACTGATTTTTTTTCTGTATAATTTGAATGTTAGATTTTTTTCTTCTTTAACTTAAAATTTCTTTACCTATTGAAAATTGTCTGTTTTTCTTTTGAGTTAACTGGCAATCAAAGATATTGGGATATTTAGTCCTCATAATGTCTAAAACATGGTATCTTGATGTTCTTTTCATAAGATTCTTCTCCCTTTTTGGAGCAAACTTAAAAATGGTGGCTGCGTAGTAATACCCCAAACTATTCCCTGATGTCTGCCTGTAAGACTGGAAATATTTAGACTTTTACCTCCCTAAGAAACATTTTTGGAAAAGGCAGTGATTAAGGCAAAAAAAACCCCCAAAAAGAACTAGAATCTGAAAATTTGAAATTATAGTTAGAGAACTCAAGCAGAAACAAAATGCAGTGTAGAACATGACATTTATATAGGGAAAAGCTGGAGTGTGAAGAATCCAGGCAGTTGTAACTTGCCTCACAAATACAACTGGTTTAATTACTAAAGTTGTTTTAAAGGGAGGCACAGAATGGTTTAGCCACACAGCTCTGCAGGTGAGCCCAGAACTTAGTGCTCTTTACTGTAAAAGAGGAGTTAATTTTGGGGAAATCCAAATGAGAATATATCTTTCAGCTGGAAGTTTGTTTTATCAAGTATATATAAATCGCTCCAAAGTATTTTCTCCACAACTCAACTAGGAAATGTTGCCAGGGGTTTTACTCTTCAGAATACATCTTCACATTTTCATCAAAAGTGGTTTCTTTTTGATATACTTTATTATCAGACAAAATGTAACAAATATCACATGCTTAGTTATAGAAAACATCTGTAGTATCATATAAATAAATGTATGGTAAGCCCCCTTCACTGCTGAACTTGTTTTAATGTACTTCTTAAAAATTTCAAGTCTTTACAGTTTTGTTCACAAAGGAATGCCCTTTAGTTTGTTGCTTTGTTATTTTTGGTACACTGTTTCAGTCTTTTAAAAAAATGACTGCATTTACTATCGAATGCATTTCTTATGCTAGGAAGTAGAAATGTTGAATGATTTTATAATTTTATCAAGTTCAGTGAAATGTAAAGATTCGGAATTGTTTACAGTGTGACTATAAATGTAAGTGAAAATATTGATAATGTCTTGGGACACAGTGAGCATTTAGAGTACGGAATCGCGGCATCTGCTAGTGGGTATACATTCATATGTTAAGTGCCTTCTTAATAATCTAATTTTCAGGGAATCTACTTGTCATTGCTCTTGGATTAGTCTTTATTTTTATTTCATAGTGATAAGCAATTAATATTAGAAATGGGAGTCTCGGTTTTGTCATATTCTTGTTAGTGTTATCTTCAATTTGAAGTTTCTTTCCTAGACTTCTTAAGCCATTCATCTAATACGCGAGGTTAGATTCAGTAAACATTGATGCTTATAACCCATGAGCCCATTTAAGTGGGCACGCACAGCGCACAGCGTGTTGGAGAGGAGGGCCAAGGAGGTGCTCCGATGTCTGCCCCTTGGGCTTGCGGGACCCTCTGTCTTCTCTCAGGGTGATTGATGAAATGTAGCTTGTGACCCAGTAGGGTGCCAGTGCCAGCTTTTATGTAAATTATTAATAAAACAAGTTAAAAGACTTTATAAAAAAGAAATACAGGACTTTTTACATTTTCCTCCGGGCCAATTTGTCCTCTGGGGATCACCATACTGACTATCACAGTTCTCATTGCTGTGTGCCTGCCTTCTGAAGGGATGGCCCCGGACTACCGTCACTGGGCTGTGGCCCAGGAACCAGAGCCAGGCTCATCGGTCCCCCTTCTGTTCTCTGTGGGGCAGGGAAGGGGGTGGCGGTGCGTGTCCCCGTCTGCCCCATTCAGTATTCTCCTGCAGGCCCACTCTTTGCTCGCTCCCAGTCTGTAGGTTTCTTTTGTTCAGCTCTGAGCCCCTTGAGGGCTGGGCCTCATTGTGGTGTGCAGCGGACCTTCCTCCCCAGTTTTTTACTGAGGTGTAATTGCCATACAACATCTTACTAGTTTCAGGCATACAACATAACGATTTGATCTGTGTATATGTCACAACATGATCACCACAATAAGGCTAGTTGACTTATGCCACCATACCTAGTGGCAGAATTTTTTTTGTAAGAACTTTTATAAACTCTTTTCTTAGCAACTTGAAAATATGCAATATGATATTATCAACCGTAGTCATTATGTTGTACATTGCATCCTTATAACTTATTTTATAACTGGAAGTTTGTACCTATTTGACAACTTTCAATGGATCCCTTTCTAGTGCTACTGGCTCCTTTGTTCCGAAGCTGGAAGCTGGTTTTGGGGTGTGGGTGTAGCAGGGCCAGGCACACCCAGAGGCACAGGAGATGCATGCAGCTGTGAGGAAGTTGGTGGGCATGACCCAGACCGAAAGGTCTAGCCCTGCCTAAGATCCACAACAGAATGATCTTGTCATCCTTGGTTCCGGCCCGGTTCAGCCAAAGTGGGTTCTGATCTGGGAGAAGACTGCCCCAAGCAAGTAACTAAGATGAAACTTTCAACATGCTTGTGCTGACTTTTCTCGCCTTTCTGAAATACAGTTTTTATTTTGGGAGCAGTCAGTGGGTTGTCCAGGGTGACCAGTTTTCCATGTGCGTGGAAATTAACATGAAATAAGAAAGGGGGGATATTTTATACAGGTAAACATCTCATTATACAGCATCTCATTTCTGTATTCTGTTACAGTTTGGTCTCTGCAATGTTCCTGTCTGATGAGTTACTCCTCCTCCCTGAGCAGTGTTGGTGACTAAAAGGCAGGACACAGCTCTGATGGCTGGTCACATGGGGACTCCTGCAATAAATGCTCTTCTTCTTGTTTGCAGATGCGGAAGCCATGGAGCTGAGCTGCAGCGAAGTACCTCTTTATGTGAGTCCCTAAGCCTTGGGCTTCAGGTTTAAGTGGCCCTTTCTTAGACTTGAAACCCACGTGACTGCAATGGGGAGAAAGGCTTCACTCGTTATTGAACTGAGGCTTTTGTGAAACAGCACACAGTGCTACTGTCCAGTTTAAGTATCTGCACGAAGCCTTTTCAAATGGGTTGGCTCCTGGTTCCAAAGTCTGGGCTTGAATTATATTTCCCTGAGTAACTTTTTGATTAACTGTGTAAGTTCTGGGACTCAGAGCTTATTCATATATATGCTTTTAAGTATATTATTTTATGATAGCATCCTGAGAATAGCCAAGAATGTGTTCTGTGTGTGTCTGTTGAGGGGAAGTTTCAGTGATAATTGTGATGGTTAAAAGCATGAAATAGAAGTTCAAAGGGAAAAGTGCTGGGGCACAGATATAGACTAAGTGGGGATTGGGTGACAGATGCCCACTGAGATGCCCAATGGATGTGCCTTCTGGTTTGAGGGCAGATTCAGCTCTTAAGGTTGGATCTGCAGGTAATGGGAGTAGACTGATCATCTCCTCTCATAAAATGGCAGATAGCTTCCTCTTCCCATCTTATTTTGGACAAAACCTCTTTTCTTGGAACCTGTTTTGATGGGGAGAGGCAGTGTGGGTGTGTGGGTGGGGAGTGGGAGTGTGGTGTGTGGAGGAAGCCTGCTGCAGGTGGCCTTCGAGCTATCCACTCATGTACTACAGCAAGAGTATGGGGTCTGGAATAAAGGATATGACCTCAATTCAGATTCATCCTTAATACAACAATACAAGAAATTGGAACAAGTTTAATCAGGATTCTCAGTCAATTAAAATGTATTAATTCCTGTCCTCTTACTGCACTTCCCTGCTCAAGTGGTCCTCACACCCTCTTCTCCCTTACATGTATCCCACTGTGTTCTCTGGAGAAACAAAAAAGTGGCCAATAAATGGATATCAGAATAAAAAAATGCCTCCTGGGTTACCCAATGGTCTATAGAACTCTCTTTAGTTGTGCTTTGCGGGTCATAAAATGTGTCTATAGAGAGTTAAGCTTGGTCCAGCAGTAACTGAAGGTTTAAAAAAGGCTGATCCAAGGCTAAATTGTAAAGTACCCCAAAGTTTTATTTATTTACTTTTTTGTATTTTATTCGTCTTCAGCTCTATTCATTCTCCCTTGTTTCCCTACCTCAACCCAAATAAACAAAATTTTATCTATATTTGTGTGGAATTTTATCCGCATTTCTGTGGAATTTTGTCAAAGGTTCTTTTTTTTTAAAGGTTCTTTTGGCATTTATTTAGATAATGTGTTTTTTGTTTGAGTGACTGTAATATATTTCATCTCTTAATTTTAATGCTTTCAAGTACTCTACCAATGCTACTTAGTTTTTATAACTGGTTCTTTTGGAAAGACACATTCAGTTGACTCTGCTAAGTACATAGTTTAGATAGAACCTAAACAGAACAAATTGTGATGAATCCATAGTGTTGAAATGATCAAAGTAAACAAACCCACAAACCTAATCGTGAGATAAAGCCTTGTGGTTGGCCAGCACACCTGTGGTCAGTGTGCTAGGGCTACCGAACTTAGTGAGACCTGCTGGACTGTGACCAGGCTCGGGGAGAATCACCCGGAAGCTCACCCCCTATGGACAACGTGCTGTTAAAACATTAATATATTTCATCCGTTCTAAAGCCCAGTTTGTTTCTTATTTTAATGTCTCTGATAACTGTACCTGAACAACAATAAACAAATATGAATTAAAAAACAAAACAAAACATCTCTGAAACTGAAATACTCTTACACTGTGCATCCTGACACAAGTCAGGATGTAGCTGTCATTGCCTACACATGTGTGACCTTGGTCACAGTCATCAGTTCAGAGTACTTACAAACTTTGCTGATACAACATGAATTAATTGCTTTCAAAATTATTTCACCATGGTTTGGTATCAAAAGACAAAGTTACAGTGTATACAGAAAGACATAAAAACAGCAGCATGATGCATGATGAAATCTGTATAAATAAAGTAAAATTCTAACATCATAACCAGTTTTTCTTTTAGAGGAATATAAAATGCATCTTATAATTGGTGGTATCTTATATTAATTATGTGCATTTCATATATCCATCATTGACTCTATTTATATATGTAAGTTGTAACCTCGTTTTTTTCCACTTAACATTTTACGGCAGTAATCTCGAAGGTTGACCTAAGCCAGGCTAACCAATGGTTAGGAGGTCAGCGGGGGTGTGTTACAGTGAAGACAAGTCTTCACCCAGATTCCCCCCAACCCGCAACACGTGCCCACAGCAGACACGAAGGTGCAGAGCAGCTCGTTCCTGTTTCTCGATGCAGACCCTCCTCTCTGCCCTTCTGTCTTCCGAGACTTGATAAACATTTGCTTCTAGTTTCTCCTAATTTACTACAATATGGTTTTTAAACCCTTAATATTTTAAAATTTATAATACATTTCATATCTTATTAAAAAACAAGAAGAAGTGAAAACCACTTTTAACCCTGTCATTCTGGGTAAGCACTAATGATATTTTTGTATTTTTTTCTTCCAGAATTTAATTTATATTTGTCTGGAATTTTATCAGAGGTTCTTGTGACATTTATTTAGATGATGTGTATGTTTTTTTAAATTTGACTTACTGTGATATATTGGATCTCATAATTTTGATACTTTCAAGTACTCTACCAATTCTATTTAGTTGTTACAACTGATTCTTTTGAAAAACAAATTAAGATAATTCTGGTAAGTACATTATCTTAATGTACTTAAGATACATAACATTGAAATGACAAAAATACTAAGCATAGCAATTGCATGCTAATGTGCTGGAAAAATGAGATTCTTAAAGCCTAAGGTAGGCTTTAAAAATATAAATTACAAGATTTATCTCAAGGAGAATTAGATCACATAAATAGAGCAATGATGATGAAGTAAAAAAATTTGATAGAAATTATTCCCCAACTTCCCACCCACTCACTTTTTAAGAAAGAGCCCCTCTGCCCTTGCTGGGGTGGCACAGTTGGTGGCACTGTCTCACACATCAAAAGGCTGCAGATTTGATCCCTGGTCTGGGAGCTTAGGGGAGGCAACTGATCAATGATTCTCTCTCTCACATCAATGTTTCTGTTTCTCTCTAAAATCAATAAACATTGTTAAAGCACCTCATTCAGGTAGATACTATGGGTGATATTTTGTTTAATCATAGCCCGTTTTAATTGAACTCTTATAACATTCTTACACTCAAAATGTCCTTCTGTTTTTCTTTTTGGGTCACTAGAGAGAATTCTTCCTGAAGATCACAGAGGGTTGATTCATACCTATAGAAAAATCTATGGATCTAAGTCCTCTTTTCCTTCTCACACATGTTTGCATGTATGAAGAAAACTTCCAACTTTCTTATAAATTTTATTCTTTTGTGTCTTTTCCTTTTTTTAAAAATTTACCCCTTTTAGAACAACTGATATTCCAGGGTGGACTCTTTTGTCCTTTCTCTTTTTTGGGGGGCAGAGGGTGAGTACACGGTCTGAATTCTGGAAACACACTTTCTTTATCTTTTACTTAAGTTTTTTTTTGTGGTGTCGAGTTTTTTTTCCCCTTTACTGCCTGCCAGCAAATATTTAGATTCCATTACCTTGTTTTAGTTTCTATATAGTATTTTCAAATCTTGATCTGTTTTCTTCTTATGCCCTTGTAGTTATAGAGAGATAATCTTTCATATTTTACTGTGAACACAAAGCAAGAACTTAAAATATTTTTTTTCTTTCTACCAGGAATCTGTTTCAGAGAGAGCTTCAGTCTCTGCTTCTGACATTGTGCTGTTGAATTTTTGGGCAAACATTTTTTTTTCTCATTATTTTGGGCACATATTTCTGTTTGCTCATCTTCAGGAAGGAGACTCTATCTTAGTATTGGAGATGCAGGGATATTCCTGAGCTCGGCCACGGACTCACTTTAACTGTGGAAATGAACGTGGAGGTTCACGGAGTTGCTATTGCAGGAAGAGAGAAACACAGCTGTGATAAAGTTAGAGAAGGAGCAGGGATTGGCAGGACTGGTAGCCAAGAGCATCATAGTATCGTTTGCAAACCTTGGGGATATGAGCGTTTGCAGATCCGATCTCCAGCCTCTGAGCAGCTTCCTGCACCCGCAGGGGCACTGAAGGAGCAGTTCTGGGAGGCCAGGCTATTTATTCACCATAGAAAAGATGCAGTCTGGTTTGAGAGCTAGGCTTTTAATTTTTAATTTTTATTTTATTGAATTCATTGTGGTGACTTTGGTGAATAAACGTACACGGGTTTCAGGTATGCAAGTCTAACATCTGCATATTGTGTTCTGTGTTCTCCACCTCAAGTGCCATCTCCTTCCATCCCCAGTTGTACCCGGCCTTTAACCTCTTCCAGCAACCCCCTCTCCCCTTTCCCTCCCGTAATCCCCGTGCTGTTGTCTGTGGCTCTGAGTTCGTTTTTTCTTTGCTTAACAGACTCATAGACACAGAGAACAGACTGAGCACTATCAGAGGAGAAGGGAAGGGGGTTGGGGGCTGGGTAAAAAAGGTATAGGCTTACTTTTTAGATTGGATGGTAACTTAAGCTAGTGAAGGCTGTGGTGAGGAAGCGGACGACGAGAAAGGGGAAGCCTGGGAAAGTGTAAGTGAGGGGTAGTGTGACCCGTCTCAGGTGTTTACAGCACACAGCTCCGGGACATCACTTGGGAGTGTGAAAATCCTATAGGTTGTTCTCATTTTGTTTGTCTTAGTTTGTTGCTTTTAGTCTTATATGTGCCATTTTCTAGTTTGTACATGAACAGACATAGGAAATGATGCAAGTAGAGCTTGAAAGGAGAGGTTTTTGCTGACTGGGTGTTTGATTAAATTTTGAAAGGGGAAGAGATTTTGCATTCACAAGCTAAACTGTGTGTTTTTGCTGGTGAATGTTTTTCGATTACTTTTTAAATTGTATTTTCTCTCAGTTTTTGTTAAGGTTATAAAACAAATAGTTGTTATACTTACTTAACTATTCACACTTTTCACATTAATTATATTTTTATTTTTATATAAAGTATAATTAGCAATCATCTTCCCAAAGTGTCAGTTCAGTGCTGTGACTAAACAGAAGGGCTCTTTCTTGGGAAATTGTTGGCTCCAAAGGCTTTCCTCCCTTTTGTTCTCAATAGAAATAGATTTATGTTTAATGATGATTTAAATAACACTCGCTCATTATAAAAAGTAAGTAAAATGATTAAGAAGAATGTAAAGATCACCTGAAATTCTGTTTGAAAGAACTTTCCTTATGTGTTTACACACACACGTGTTCTATAAGAGGAAATGTATGTACAAACTGTTTTTAGAATTTTTAAAAAGTTTTTTAAAATTTATTTATCTTTAAAGGGGAAGGGAAGGAGAGAAGGAGGGAAATATCAATGTATGGTTGCCTCTCATGGGTCTCCTGCTGGGAACTGGCCTGTAACCCAGGCATGTGGAAATCAAACTGCGAACTTTTAGTTCTCAGGCCCACACTCAATCCACTGAGCTACACCAGCCAGGGCTGGACAAACTCTTTTTATTACCTTGGATAGATCTTGTTAATCCCTGGCCACCCCCCCCCAAACACTTAACACCTCCCTGTCTTCTGACATAGAACACCTGCTCTCAGGAGCAGTAGTATCCCCTGGAAACTTGTTAGAAATAATGCATCCTAGACCTTACCCCAGACCTACTGAAGCTGGGGGTGGAGCCCGGTGATCTGTCAGGCCGTTCTGATGTAGTGCACTGAGGTTCGAGAACCACTGACAGTGTACCTATCTGCACACTTTTCTGTGCTCCTGTAGTCCTCTGCATCCGTAATACAGATGCAGGCTATAATAAAATCATGAACAAATCTGGATCATATTATGTAGGCCTCTCTGTCTTTTCCAGCTCAGCAGTACTTTGTAGAAACTTCTCCAAGTCATCAGGTATAGCTCAAGTTTGTTCTTTTAAATGAATGAGTGTGGACACTAGACACCCTTGTCCATGTGTCCTTATATATTGATACTTTTGTCTTGATAAAATAGATTCCCAGGGTAGAATTGCTAGATGAAGCGTGTAATATTTCAAATTTTCATGGATTGCTTTGCGAATGAGCTGTAAAGTTTCACATTTTGTTTAGTGACTATGAGAAATACTTAGTATCTAGTGCTTTAGCTTTAATAACCGGTAATTATGAAATTGGGGCTACGTTCTCATTTACATGGTGCAAACAAAGGTGGCTCCTTAAATTTTGTGTTATTTATAATAATTCCAAAAAAAGTGTCTTGCTTGATTTCATCTCCACCTCCCCACCCCCAGCCCCATGGTGCTTCATTTCTACTATTTCCCAAATTCTGGTTAATATAACCTTTTAATCCGTGGGGATTTTTATAACATCTGCAGAGGGTGTGTCCGTGAACCTTTGCGTGTGGGCTCTCATCCTCGCCTACCCTTCAGGAGTGTTAAGCATAGCAACCGATGTCTCTCTCTCTGGAGGCTACAAATTGTGTAACTGTTAAGGCAGTGGAGTTTTCACTTCAGGAGCTTTTTGCCAGCTGGATCCAAGCTGCTTCCCTATTCTCTTAGCGTTTTATGTTTATATTATTCTTTTATTCTGAGTCACAGTCTCCTGTTGTTTGCTCCCAAGAATATTGGTTGCTGCTGGGCTCATTGTATGTATGAATTGAAAGTTCAGTCTGCTGTTTCACGATCTGATCAGCACTTCAAGTAGCTGTGCTAAACCTCCCTCTTTCAACCTGTTCTATTTCTGGGGCTTGGTGTAGTTTTCTGGAATCCTTGGCCAAGTGCACTCCGCTTGGTCCCGGCCTTTGCAGGGGAGGACCTGAGGACAGGTTCCAGGGCCTGTTTCTGAGCCCAGGAAGGCCGCTTCCTATTGCCGGGGTAAGTGACTTGGTGGCTTTGTTCTGCGCTCACCTGGCAGACACCTCCTTCCTGCCTCCTGCAAATCCCTCTGGCTTCTGGTTCCTGTTGAAGGAAATCCTGTCCTCCAGATGCTGCCCCTTCTCTGCTTGTGGCTGTGCCTCCTGGAGGGGCGCCCGTGGCTGGCCTCTGGTGGTGACCGTCAACTCGGGATGTTAGTGTGAGATAACACCTTCGAGACTTTTGCGTTTGCTTTGCAGATGAGTAAATGAAGGTTTCTGGAAGCAGTGATTTATTTGACCAAATTAACCCCAGTGTGACACTCAGGATTTTTAAATGCAGTGTTAGAAGCCCTAACTTTTTTTTTCCCCCCAGAAAGTAGATCCCATAATAAGCCTGGGGTTTTCCCACCTTCACTGGTTAATGACAATGACTTTCCTCATTGGCCAGGTACTCAACGGGGCCCGTGTAGTCCTCTCCTGCCCTGCACTCTCCTGTGAGCTTTACAACATGAGAAATGGTGCTGACCTGGGCCTAAAGTAGCTCCTCTGTCTCACAGTGATTGTCCTGTTAGAGGGTGCTGCCTGTCACTACGCTAAGGCCCGCCCCAATCCGCTCAAGCTCACTGCTCACAAAAATCTGGGCCCAGTAATTTAGTGGCCCTTTGCCCCATCAAGCTCCCCAGCTCAAGTTAATAGAAATTTCATCAGCTCCTGGGTCAGAGGGTGTGGGAGGAGGTTTTTGTTTTCTGCTCCTACCCCCACCACATATCATTGTAGGTAATTCTGGTTTAGAGAATGGAATCAGAAGGGGCGTTTGCCTGAAATCAACTTCTTCATCATAACTTTACTTTGTGCAGATCTATTTTAGCAAATTATATATTAACATTACCTGTGTCTTGACTTAGAAACAGCGGCATGTGAATGTTAACTAATTGCCACCTGCTGGGAAGTTTCCCTTGTTTGAGCCTGGCTGGCTGAAGTCGCGCTCCTTGTTGGCTCTTGCTTTCTGATAACTTAACTTGACCTTTTTCTACCTTCTATACCTGGTTGTGCTTTTACCTTTTTGCCCTTCCTCTGTTTTTCTGATTGGGGGGACAAACAGATTCCAAAACAGTATATTCTAACCAGAAAGCAGCCGCAAGATGTCAGGTCTGTGAAGCCTTGAGTTCCTTAGCTGTGGCAAGAGGTTGCCTGATGGTTCTGGCAGGGACAGTGGAGAAAAACCACTTTTCAGACTGTAGTGAAGCCTCTGACAGGGATGTTCTGTAAATCCTCCATTGACTTCTTCCCTGTCCAGATTCTTAAAGAAACAGCACCCTCTCCTCACACACAATGGCACTTTATGCTGTCCCCTTTTACAGTCCTCAGTGAGCCGATGGACCTCTGACAAAAGGCCTGAAGGTACAATGTCCAACTACAGGAAGCTGCAGGCAGAACAGCCGCAACACCCAGCTCTGAAGGAACGCCTTTGTGGCTGCGGCTGTGAGTGAATAAGTACCAAGTGTCCTTAAATCTTACTGTTGCACTTCCCAGATTTCTGCAACAGCCCCCACAATTTTGGGTAACATATAGTCTTATTTTTTAACACAGGACTTGGAGTAACTGGCATTTCTTTTTTATTTTTAAAAATTATTACCATCTTAAGCAGGAATTTTAGGCATGATGGGTATAGACCAGATTTTTCTCTGGGAGAACCACAGAAATAAGATGTGATCCAGTGAAAATGTCTTATTCACACATTCTGGAAAGGAAGCTCTTACCGAAGGTGTGATGTATAGTGATATATTACCAACACTTTCTTGCACTTCTCCCTAAGGCTCTGTGTGTGTGTGTGTGTGTGTGTGTTAAATAATTTGTTTTTAGTTCCCGCCTCCTTTCCTTCTCCATAATTTCATACAGTCTGGCTTTAACCTTGTTATTTTTATCAAAACTGATTTTGTGAAGGTCAGTAATTCTCCTCTTGCTTAACCTAAGGTGTCTTTTCCTTAAGTCCTTTGGTGCAGTATCCTATTGCAGGCACTAAGGACATAGCAGAGATGGGAACAGACAAGGTCCAGGACCCCATTCTCCTGGAACCCAGTTGGGAGTGGAGAGATGGACAGTAAGGAAGTTCGCAAATAAAAGCATACGGACGTTAGATAGCGGCATGAGTTAGGGTAATCCAGCAGTGTGATATGGTAGAGAATGGTGTGGGAGAGAGCGAGCAGGGTGGGAGCCAGGATCCCTGGAGAGCCTTCTAGAAGAAGGACCAGAAACAAAGGCTCTAATGTAGTAATGAACTTGATGTATTTGAGGGACAGCAGAAGGCCAATGTGGCCAGTGCACCGTGAGAGAGCAGTCAGGTTAGAGAGGTGGGCAAGGCTAGATCATGGAAAGCTTCGGTGGCCAAGGTAATGAAGTGAGAAGTTGGTAGGGAGTCTAGTGGGGGGGTTGTCTGATCTGAGTTACAGTTTGCAAATGCTCCTTGGTGTCCCCCAGTGCTGCTGGTTCTCTTTTGAGTTCTTTCTTCGTCTATTGAGCTTTCTTCCCTGCTTTCGTGAGTGTTCCCCAAGGCCCACTCCTTTCTCCTCTCTTTCTACACGAGCTCATCTCTCCTGGTTCAACCACGCTCCTCCTGGAAGGCTGTCCTCCTGGCCTCCTGGCCTCTGCCCGTGCCACATCGCCTATTTCCAGTTGTTTGCCCTTTCTACTCAGGCCTTGGCTTCAAGTCCATACTGTTAAATTAAAACAATTTTTTCCACATTCTCTTCTAAAGCGACCCTCTTTCGAACTCCCTAATGCCTGTTGCCATACCACCATTCTCCCAGGCAACCCACCTTTGACTATGTGTTTTTCTAATGGCTCTGTTCCTTTATTCTCTGAGGCTGATCAGTCATCAGGATGTGCTGCTGGCCATGGCTGTCTTCTCTCCTCTGCCAGCATCCTCATTTTTCGCTGGGTTGCTGCCTTTAGCCTCCTCAGAGTTGCTATATCCTTAGACTTGGGAACACTTTATCCCACCCCCCCAGAACTGGTTGGTCTCCTGGATTCATCTCTTGCCTTGTAGCCATGTCTTTTCTCTACCCCGGTGGCCTTTCTTCTCTTATTTGCAAGACTTTGCCCAGGTGGCTTCAGTTGTGTAACTGGGATCATGGCTAAGGTAGGTAGGAATGGGATACTGGATGCCATAAGGCCGCGCATTTGGTATATTCTTCATTTTGGAAGCTGCTTGCCACCTCTTGGGCGCTTTAGCAGCAATCAGGATGTAATACCACCCCATGGAGCCTTGGGGAGAGCCTGTGGCCTGGAGGGCTGAGCTTTCCAAAGTCAAGGCTAATTCAGAGAGAGTAACAGCTTCCTCCTTTAGAAAAATTAATTATAATTTAAAAGTTAAAATGCCATTTAATAATACTATCATTTACATTTTAGTAGGGCAAATCATTTGGAGCAAAGTAAGCACTTGGATTCAATGAAACAGCTTAAAATCCATACATTTCTAATAAATCTGTTATATGCTAAACACTGTAGAGTATACTCATTAATGAGTACTCATTTAATTATTTACAAAAACCCTGTGAGGTAGGAATTATCTTCCATTTATAGATACTAGATTGAGGTTCAGTGAATGGGGGTTGTATTTCCTCATCAGCATTGGGACCAGTTGGGGCCAGGAACTGTGACTGGCACAGAGTTAGTAAGCTTTGCCCATCTGGTTGAATTTTGATGGAACCCATATTTTAACCCCAGACCTGATTCTCCATCTGGGCTGTTCTCAGTTATACCACATCCGTCCCGTGGACACAGACCATTACCCTTTTCGATATCAAAGTATCTAGTGTAGTGGTCAGTGCACCGTAGACTTCCAGTAAATGTTTACTGGTCGCATTTCTGCAGAATCACTGAGGAGGCTCTCTGACCTTTTATGGGAGCATTCCAGGTAGTGGCGGTGGTCACTGCAAGGGAGGGACCAGCTGCTAAGAGAGTTGATGATAATCGGGGATGGTGCTGGGGCACACCTGTGGCACTCACTGGATAAACTGCTTGCACCGTAAGCTCAGCCATACCCTCCTCCGCTCAGTCCTTCACGAATGTCACACGTCTTCGCTCTCAAAGTCCTCTAGGCACTCTACGTGTTACGTTGTTGAGGGGGTTTTGTTTAATGTCTCCTTTCTTAATCTTATGAACACCAGGACAGCAGAGATTTAAAGTTTTCCTTTTTTGTCTAATACCAGTTCAGTATTCAATGAACTGTATTCAGTTCCATTCAATGAACAGTGCTCCAGGTTCAACCTGGAGCACACTTTAGTTTTGTTGTTTGCTCATTTCTCTACTGCTGTGTATGTTTTCCCAGCAGGTATATGACCACCCCTATTTTGGGATGGGGACAGTCCTGTTCTTTGTGCTCTAGGGGGCACAGTGTCAGAGGGAAGGGCAAGCAGGAGGCGGCTATCGTCATGAAGGTCAGGATATTGGGAGGTTATGGGGGAACATGTTCCTCAGTGTAAGTCTTGACTACATTTTGAAGGTACTATATAGAATATATCAAAATTATGCACTAAAAATTAAGGAAGTTTCTGTGAGGTAGACAATTCCTAGCTGAAAATTAGAATGTAACAATGAGGAGGTTCTGATAAAATAATGGGGAATGAGAAGCTTACCTTCTCTGACAGACAATACTTGGAGAGTCCCCAGCTTAGGAAAGGTGATCTGTGAACCGCGTTCCATGGGTTTTTTACCCTCTTCTGTGGCATTGTTTACTAGTGTCTCCTAGCACTCACAGCTGCTATGCCTCGTGTCTTTGGGGAAAACATCATTGAACTATTACCTGTTTAGAGCATCTCATTATGCTTTACAAATGTTCTCAGACATCGGCTGTTTTACTACAGTCACGCTTCCCTGTCTTGCAGAGGAGGTGAGCTTAGTGAAGTCAGGCGACTTGCCATGAGTGCGTCTGTGCATGCATCCATTCATGGACAGATTTCATGTGCCAGTTACTGGGTGAGATGTATGGGGGGGACAGATGGAGGTTTTGTGGGCCCTGAAACTTATGCAATTTGAAGGATTCCCTTTCAGGAAGGGAACATAAAACTGTAAATACAAAATTAGGTCAAAAGTGAGTATAATGAGAAATTACAAAATTGTAAAAAGCTCAAAAATTCCATAAACATAAAAAAATATCCCCAATTCAGTTTTGTCTTAGCCAGATCCTGAAGACGTCTTCATCCATTCCAGCACCACAAACAGGAAGGGAAGTGGATCCGCTAGGAAGATTTAGAGGGGAAACTCAAAGCAATTTAGAAAGGGTTGCTGATGTGTGGACCATGTTAGAGACTAAGTTTATCTTCTGGGAAACTCCCAAGACTTTAGTGCCAACTTGGAATTCGAAGTAACCGGGATGTGGAGCAGCATGTAGATGAGGGCTGGTGTCAGTGGGTGACCCTGCCTGTGCGAACTGGTGAGCATGGCAGGGAGTTTGGAAACCTAGGTCACTGACACTGAGTACTGCATTGAAGTACTGACATACTTATGTTTTGGACTATAAGACATTCCTTCCCCCCAAATATGGGAGGAATAATGGTTGTTAATGCTACTGTTGAGTTCTGTTTACATCTATGTTGGTGAAATATTATGTTATTTATGTTATTAAATATTTTACCACATTTTTTTGCTTCAAATTTTTTTCCATTTTCCTCCTCTAAAACCTAGGTGCATCTTATGGTCCGAAAATACGGTAATTGTTTACTGTGTAGGATATGGCCTTAGTTTTATTGAAAGTGGCTTTCTAGAAAGAGGAAACGTAGCTTCTTGTATTTCTTTGAGAACAGATAACAAATCCACAGGAAAAAAATAAAATGATTACAGAAGTATTTGTTTTCAGCAGATTATTTAATAAAGTTGCATTATTAAAGCATTAATCCATTTAAATGTCATTGGCCACCCATAAATTAGATTAAGAGTATTTATAGGTCAAACAGGAATCACACATTTTGCCATTGAAACTCATAAAATGCTGTGTAAACGGGTATTGCAGATTTTGGTGAGAAACTGAAAACATTTTGCGTGAATCAGAATACAAAGATAGCCCCAGGATTGATGAGTCAAATACAAGCCAAGTGACTTTTTTTTTTTGGTCTAAGATTAGCTTTTATAATAATTTGGTTGTTTGCTTTTATTTTGAATTGTGACCTCTATGGTTCTTTACACCTTTACTATATTCTTTATAAGTGATAAAGATGTTTTGGAAAAGTTACATATGAATAAAGTATTTCAGGAGGGGCATGCGCTCTTTAATAAAACCCAGTGGCGGACACTTAAAAAAATTTATTTATTTATTTATTTTTAGAGAGAGGGGAAGGGAAGGAGAAAGAGAGGGAGGGAAACAACAATGTGTGGTTGCCCCTCACGTGCCCCTACTGGGGACCTGGCCTGCAACCCAGGCATGTACCCTGACTGGGAATCGAACCAGCGACCTTTTGCTTCACAAGCGCATGCTCAGTCCACTGAGCCACACCAGCCAGGGCTTGGTGGACACTTTCGATAATCACACTAAAACGTTGCATTCAGATTTTTATACACTGGATTTGTTTGAAGTGGGAGTACCCTGTACATTTTTTTGTGTTCTTGAATTTAAAAAAGGGGTGCTTACACATGGGAGCTGGAGGGTTTGACCCGAGAAAAGAATGATCTTGTGTCAGAACCACTGATGGAATTTAGCAGTGAGCCTGCCTGCCCCCCACCCCCACCCAATGAAACTGGGGAGAAAGCAGGCCACATTGTGGGGGGCATCAGTTGGTAGGTGACCAGTTGTCAGTGGAGTTTCTGTGAGTGGCTGCCAATGTGCTTTCAGTGGAAGTGGGGACAACTGGGAAGGACTGTCAGCCATCAAATTGCGTGCAGTCTGTGGTTAAAGAATGGGTACACAATAATTTTTGAAGCATTTTTGATGGCAGAGAATGGAAAGAACTTGCAGCTTCCAATGAATAGATAGATGATGGTCTATTCATATACTCAACTTCCTCCTCCCACCCCCATCCCTAACTCCTGCCAATCACTAGTCTCTTCTCCACCTCTATACTTGTTTTATATCAAAAAGTTATTTCAGTGGATTCATACAGATCGTGATTTTTTGCAGTTGTTTCTTTTTCTCTCAGCCTCATGTCCTAAAGATTTATGCACATTGTGTGCATTAGTAGCTTGTCCATTTTTGTGGACAAGCAGTGGCCCATGGCGTGGAACCATAGGCTAGCCATTCACCCATTGGTTGCTCCCAGGTGCTGGCTGTTATAAATACAGCTGCTATTAACAATAGTGGGTGCGTTTTTGTGTGGACATAGTTTTCATTTTTATGAGATAAATGTCCAGGAATGCAACTGTTGAGTTATATGGAAAGTATATGTTTAGTTTTTAAAGGAGCTGCCAAACTAATTTCCAGAGTGGTTGTACCATATTGTGTTGGCACCAACGATTTATGAAAGGTCTAAATTCTTGGCATCCTTGTCACCATTTTACATGGTCAGTATTTTTAAGTTTTCACCATTGTAATAGGTGTGTAGTGATATCTAGTTATGGTCTTTGGTATAGATTTTTTTCTTTATTCCGGTAAAATATGTATAACAAATTTTAACACCATAGCCATTGGCAAGTATACAATTCAGTGACATTAAGTAACCATTTACATTATGTAACCATTACCACCATGGGTCTCCAGAACTTCCCCAGCTGAAACTCTGCACTCGCCCCTCTGAAACCCCCCATTCCCCTCTGCTCCCCCATCCTTGGCAACTGCCGTCCTATTTTGTTTTTATGAATTGGAATACTCCAGGTACGTCATAGAAGCGGACCATGAAATATTTGTCTTTTTGTGTCTGGCTTATTTCACTTAGCGTAATCTTTTCCAGGTTCACCAATATCGTGGCATGTGTCAGAATTTTATTCCTTTTTAAAGCTGAATGCAATTCCATCATATATGTGTGCTACCTTTGGTTTATCCATTCATTTGTTAATGGACATCTGGGTGGTTTTCATCTGTTGCTGTTGTGGATAGTGCTGCAGTGAATGTTGGAGTACGAGTATCGGAGTCTCCCTTGTAGTTCTTTTGGGCCTATCTGGAAGTGGAATTGCTGGATCATATGATAATTCTATGTTTAACTTCTTGAGAAACTTTAACTTTTCCACAATGGCTGCACTATTTTAGATTCCTGCAAGCAGAGTGCAAGGATTTCAGTTTCTCTCCATCCTCACCAACATTTTTATTTTCTCTTTTTGATAATAGTCATCCTGAGGATGTGAACTCATCTGGTAGAGAGTTTGATAACGATACTTGAAATGTTTATGTCGCCATTCCTGTGGTATGGACGAGTGACTAGGGTTTTTCAAACCTTTCACATTGGAACCTGTCTGCACTCTGCTTCAGGGTGAGATTGGAGTTAGTTTATGCCTCACTCTGAAATTGTAGGCCTTCCTCATTGTCTGAATGTACGAGGATGCTGAGTTGAGATAGCAACAGCTTATGTTGTGAGTTGAGATAGTGAAGAATACTCCATCTAAATCCGTTTGGGTAGGAAAAGTGAGAGTTCAGATAGTAACAGATTTGTCTAAACTGTTGTACGAATCCAGTTGAAAAGCCAGAATTCGGAGAGTGAGTTTAGAGAGTGGAGATCGTCTCCATTTTACAGTCAGTTGTTACATGGACAATACAGGAGGGAAAGATCACCCGGTCAGTTTATGCAGCTACATGTCTTACTGTAGTCAGATGGGAACAGTGATTCCTACAGTGCCTTGTGAATTCCAATATAGAGATTTTTCAGTTTGCAGTTCTCTGATCCTCGCTCTGCTGATTCTTTACTTCGATTCCTAGAAGGCGAGCCATTAGGAAGGATGAAGAAGTGGGACTGAGTGGAGTTGCTCTGGGGAGTCTCCTGCAGGAACAGAGCTTCCCGAGGGAGAAGGGTGGCATCCGGGTGTGCTCCAGCCCTGGGCCTGGTCAGCCGGGGGGCAGAGAGAGGGCGGGTGCCCACGATAGTCACTAATGAAACGAATGGCTGTCGTGCTCACCTGTTACCTTCAAGGGCCTGGTGGAGGTAAGGTTATGGGTCTGTCCTCCTTTCTCTCTTTAATTCAGAGACTTGAAATTCTTTTGAAATTGCTACCTATCTATTTGCAAAAGTATGTGTGTATTGTAAATATTACCTGTATGTGTATAGAGGCAAAGGGGGGGAAATTGGGGTAACTGTAATAGCATAATCAATAAAATATATTTTTTAAAAAGGAAAGCCCTGGCTGGTGTGGCTCAGTTGTTTGGAGTGTAAACTGAAAGGCCACGGGTTTGATTCCCGGTCAGGACACATGTGTGGATTATCAGTTTGGTCCTCAGTGGAGATGTGTGCGAGAAGCACTGGTCATTGTCTCTCACGTTAATGTTTCTCTCCCTCACTGCCTCTCTTCCGCTCTCTCTAAAAACAGCAATCATGTCCTTGGGTGAGCATAAAAGAAAGAGGAAAATAACTGGATGTGAAAATAACTTAGAAACTGTGGGGGCAAACAGAAACATGTTATGGTTCTGTTTCCATATTATGGAAACATAACAAATTTCAAATCTTGAGTTAGTAACCACACAGGTTACTAAAGCTGTAGGATCTCAAGAGCTTCTGATAGTTAGAAAAACAGAAATTCTAGGTTATTTTTAAGCAACAACTTATGACGGCGTCAGGATGGCTGTGAGGTCTGACAGGAGGGGGGTTCTGTTGAAGGACATTCTGCACATCGACCTTAAACTTCTTCCAGGACTGGCAGTGGCTAATCAGCCTGCCTTAGTTCCAGTGATGCAGAAGTTTTGACTTTTTCGTTTTCACCCTAGGCCCTCTGTTTTCCTCTAAGTAGGGTGTAGCCTTTTATCCTGGCCATTCGATCACCTTTCCTTGTTAGGATTTTTGGCCTGAATGCGACAGGAGACTGATTGCATAAGGTACTTTGACTTCCTTTTTCCTTCGAGTTTCACTTTGTTCTTGTCTGGCATGCTCAGTAAGTGCACTGTTGGGACATGATACCCCAAGTGAAGACGGCTCATCAGTCTCCTCAAAAAGACCACATCCCCTCCCCCCCCCAAGCTGTTCAATCACTTGGGTTGGGGTTTGTGACTCGCCAGCAGGGTGATGCTGATAGTCATAAACACTGCTATCAGCATCACCCTTCCAGTTTTTCTGTGAATGAAAACCACCTAGTGGCCACTGTCCTAGGTAGTTAACCTCCCTCTCCCAACCGTGTGTGTGTGTGTGTGTGTGTGTGTGTGTATGCCTTTGAAAGGAGTTTTATGGCCATTTGACTTTGTGTTGATCTGGGGCTGGGGAGAGGAGGAAGAGAAAGGAAGAGGGGTGCAGGGCAGCCATGGAAGGAAACCTAGTTTTAGTGTGCCTGCTGCGCGCCGGGGGAAGTCTAATTTCTGACCAGAGTTTCCAGGGTTTGTGATTTCCTGGACCCTTCTAGATGTTTGAAGACTGTATTTTTATAGATCATGTTGTCACCTCAGATGGTGACGTCTGATAATAGGAATGACATTGGCAGTGAATTAAGTGGTTCATTACTAGTTACTGAGGCATGTGAGTGCACACCAGTCCCAGCCTGTCCACAGCCTGTTTAGACCCAGCATTCAGGAATGCTGGGTGGTGTTCCCCTGATGGCTGATTTTTGTGTGGTTAACTTAGATAGAAAAAAAAAACAAACCAAGCTATCAATCCCAGAATGCTTAGGCAGAAAGAAGGTCCAGCAGCCATCAAAGCTCTGAGTGGAACTGAGGCAGGGCAGGCTCTCTTCAAAAGAGTTCCTTGGTCAGAGTGACAGAAATAGCCCGGAGAGGAAGCAGAAGAAGTCCTGTTGTCCTTAGCCTTTAAGGTGGACTCTTCAAAGGAAGCCATTAAAAATGAACCAGCCAACAAAACAGCATTGACAGCGCTTTTAATTTCTCTGTCTCAAAGTTAAATGTAGAACGGGCAAACATATGACATTTAGAAAAGATTCTGTTGAAGTTCGTTATCACAATTGGTCTGTTTTCTCACTGGAATGTGAGCTGTGAGAGCAGAGACTTTGCCTCAGCTTTTCACTGCTCAGTCTCGGGTACTGTGCTCAATAAACACTGAATGAATGGTACTCACATAAAGGAAAGGGACATGTAGTTTTATATTTATAAATCATGACTTGTAAGGAAACTCTAGGTCAACTAAGAGTGTGGGAGAAAAATTTCCAGTGTGTGACTGACTTTCACTCAGAGAAGGAGACATTTGCATAAAGGCCCCAGATAAGACAAGATGTGGTTACTTACAGGAAGTCAAGGTGGCCTAGGGGACAAACAGCTTCCCCTACAACTTCCTTGGTAGGTGTATTCTTCTCATCTTCTCCCTCTCTTTTCTCCTCTCTCCCTGCTTCTTGCTTTACGTTCAGCAAATAGGATTATCTGCTGATGAAAGGACTGTTAGTGGGGGGGGAGGGTTACAGATTGGCAGTCATGACCTTGCAATGCTTGGTCTCCGCAGAGCTGGGAGTGCAGGACTTAGGACCCTGACCTGGTCACCTGAAGCCTGCTGCTTTCTGTCTTACCTGAGTCTGACGCCTACACTGACTCCAGGTCTTTTCCCCTCCGCCCCCCGTGGAGTGTGTGGCTGCCTCCCTCACCCCCAGTGGAGCAGCATCACATGCCCTCCTCTACAGGGGCACCTGGCCGGGGTTGGACCTTGTACTTAGTGTCTGTCTAGGTCCTGGCCCTTCTTGGCTGATCTCATCCTGTAGTGGCCTATAAGAACAGAGAGGCAAATTCAGAAGGTTGAATGTCCAGAGGGGGACATATGTTTGAAGTAAGGGTGGTAGTGTATATATGTAAAGTGCATAAGGAAGCAGTAGTTGATAATGACGGTGGTTATGCTTAGCCCACCCTGGGTAGGGATATTAGCTCTGTCTCACCTGATGGAGACATTCCGATCTCAATCCAGGAATAAGGAGAAGGGCTCGGCAGGGCGGACTGGCCTGGGAGTTCCAAGGAGCAGACTGACAGATTATTTTTTAGTACTGAATCCAAGCAGAAATTGGATAATGCCCAAATAATGTAGATATAAGTGACTACCATATATGTCTTGAATAGAGCCGTGTGTTCAATTTAATTAATTAATTAATAACCCATTTTTAGAGAGAGAAGGGAGGGAGAGAGAGAGGGAGAGAAACATTGATATGAGAGAGAAAGATCAATCAGTTGCTTCTCATTTGTGCCCCAGCTGGGGACTGTTCCATAACCCAGGCATGTGACCAGGCCGGGGATAGAACTACTGATTTTTCGCTATGTGGGGTGATGCCTGACTAAGTGAGCCACACTGGTCAGGGCTCAGTTTAATGTAACCATTCCCAAACAGTATGCAGAGACGAGCTAATAACTTTCTATTCATGTTGTTCATAAAGTTTTTAAAATTATGTAAATTTTTATTATATCTCCTGGTAGTGACTTTCCATTAACCAAAGAAATTTCATTAGTTCTTTTCTAATTAAAAAAACTGCAAACACAACGAACCCTGTATTAAAGGCATATATGAGGTGTTTTTGTACTATCTGGTATGGACAGGTATGTGTGTTTCTGGAAGATAGAAATTGATGAGTGATCCTGTACTGGCTGGGAGTAAATTAAAACCCTAGAATAATACACTCGGGAGAAAAACTAAGACTCCAGGTCTACCTTCTGTACTCTGTACTCATTAAGAGCCTGTTGTATTTGTGGGCATAGCTGCCCCAATCTCCCGCAAGTGAAAGTTCTGCCTGATGGGTTGTGAGTAGCCAGGGGTTTTTATTGCTACTCCCATTGCCTGGATTGGTTAATTAATGGTTAAAAAATATATATTAAAGTATATAAAATATATAAATACAAATGTGTGTGTGAATGTATATATATAATTGGTCTCTAAGTAGTTTTGTTTACTTTCAGCAAGTAAAGTAGACAGAAGATTAATATCCAAAACTCTGCCTTCCCAAGGGAGGCTTAACTTTTGCTTACACACAGGGTTTGGTCAATTAGATGTTGATTATTTCTTCTTCTTCTTCTTCCTTTTCTTTGTTTTTCCTTCTTCTTTCATTCTTCTTCCTCTTCCTCCTCCTCTTCTTCCTTTTCCTCCTCCTCTTCTTCTTCTTCTTCTTCATCATCATCATCATCTCAGTTGGCTACTTTCATCTGGTTGAGTTCCTGTCAGCTCATTATATTTGCAGCTGTAGCTACAAAATACTGTAGCTACAAAATACAGTTAGCAAGAACTAACGTTTAGGACTGCCTAGACCATGAGACCCTTGTCCTGTTTAACCTTAATAAAGTCCCTTAAAGTTTCTGATCTCAGTTTCACTACTTGTAAAAGAGAGATTCATACTAGATAACTTCTAGGATTTTCCAACTCTGATATTCTATGATCATTTTCCTCCCTCGGCTGTTCTCTCACTCACTTTTCCTTTTTGTTCAACTTGCTGATTTTATGAGGGACATCATTCCCCTCACCTTTCCCTTGTGTGATTTCATCTATCCTTCCTGCGGCTGCTTTTTTTTTAATGGTTTTTTTTTCTTATTTCAAAGAACAATAATGCTGGCTAATGCTTTTGCTTAAGATCATCTGTGACAGTAGGTATGACCATTGTCTTTATTGATCTGTATTGAGACCCTGCTAGTTCCGAAGTTGTAACGAACATCTTGCCCAGCCACCTGATGTGGGTAGTGCTTACTCACCCAGCAGGAAGGGTCTCATCCAGGTCACGGAGAGAGGGACCACACTAGAGTCACTAGAGTGCCCTGATTCTATGTCCTGTGCTTTCCCTCGGCTCTGGGTCAGTTTGGTTTCTTCCCTCACCTATCACAATATTCTAATATTTATTTCTGAGCATCACGGACCTCTATTACTCATTTATTTTCCAGCTTCATTGTGATATAATAATACTAATAAATTAAGATTTCAAATAATGTATTACCATATAATGTTGTATAATTATCTAAATATATTTTAAAAGCTCGATAAATTGTTTAATTGACTTACACCACTGTGAATTTACATTGTACAGTGTGTTGGTTTAATTCATTTATGTATTTCAAAATGATTACCATCATAGTGTTAGCTAACATCTCCATCCATCATCTCATACAATTACCATTTCTTTATTTGTGATGAGAACATTTATAACCTACTCTCTTGGCAACTTTTGTATATAATATTGTTAATTCTAATCATGAAGCTATACATTAGATTCCTCAAATTTATTCATCTTATAACTGAAACTTTGTTCACCCCATTTCCCGACCCCCAGCCCCACCATTCCACTCTGTTTCTATGCATTTGGCTTTTTTAGATTGCACGTATAAGTGAGATCATACAGAATTTATCTTTGTTTGAGTTATTTCACTTACATAATGCCCTGAAGGTCCATCCTTGTTTTTGCAAGTGGTAGAGTTTCCTTCTTTCTCGTAGCTGAATAGTATTCCACTGTGTGTCTATACCACCTTTTCTTTATCCACTCATGACTGACACTTAGGTTGTTTCCATGTTTTGGTTATTGTGAATCAAGCTGCAGTGACCATGTTTATTCTATATTACTATTTTTTCTTTCACATCATTAATGGAAGTTGAGTTTTCTATGAAAATCACTCATTTTTATTACATTAAATCACTGCTAACCAATGAACTATGAACTTCTAATCAATTACTTCCTCTTATTAATCTGTGCTATACTGAACAGACTGATATTTTTCTTCTCTTAGAAACTAACATTCCAAAAAATATTCGAAAATGATCTCAAAGGCCTGGTTATTTTACCAATTAGAAATGCTGTTTTCATATGGTAGATTGTTTATGAAGAAGGTCAAATAGAATCCCAGAAAATATTGTTTCCATTTTTATTTTCCTTAAAACTTTTTATTTTGAAATATTTTTAGGCAGAAGAATTGAGTGCTTATAAAAACTTCACCAAGCTTCCCCGATATTAAAATCTTATATAAACATGGCATAATTGTCCACACTAAGAAATGCATTGGTGCAGTAGTGTTAACCAAACTGCAGACTTTACCTGCATTTCATCACTTTTCCCACTAATTTCCTTTTTATGTTTCAGGATTCTACCCAGGATACTACATTACATTTAGTTATCATGTCTTCTTAGTCTCTACAATATGTCAAGTTTTTCAGTCTGTCTTAAGAGTTTTTCATGCCCTTGAAGATGTCAAAGAGTAGTTGTTAGGTATTTTGTAGAATGTCCGTCAGTTTGTTTGATGTTTTCTTATGATTAGACCAGAGTTACATAGACCTTTGAGAAGGATGCCATGGAGGTGAAGTACCCATATCATTACATGCTATCAGGAGGTACATAATATCAATATCTTATTACAGGTAATATGAACTTCAATCACTTGGTTAGGGTGTCTTCCAGGATTCTCTGAGGTAAAGCTAATAGTTTCTTCTATTCCATACTTTATCTGTTAGAAGTGAGTCACTAAGATGAGCCCGTATTCAAAGGGAGCAGAATTAAGTGCAGAATTTACAGGCATATGTTACAATCACAGTGACTAATATTTTATGGGAGAGAATTTGAAGTGATGGCAGGACCAACTACATGATTTGTGGGGGTCAGAACAAATGAAAATGTGGGACTCCGTGTTCAGACTTAAGAATTCCAAGATGGTAGGAGTGAAGCAGAAAACAGGTGTGAGCCTGGCCAGGTGTGGAGCCCTGTACATCTGCGCAGGTTGCGCAACCGTAAGGCACATCCTCAGGGCAGGCCCCAAGGCCATTCAGGATGTTGTTTTTCTGAGACTATTAAAAAACTTGTTTTTCCTTAAAATTTTTCCCACCAATTTTAGGGTTCATTTGTGAATCTTCCTGCAGCAGCTATAACTGTGGTTTTCCAATGGCAACTTTCCTTTCCCCTCATTTCTTCTATATTTATTCACTGAAGTTCTTCTGTAAGATAGTCCAGATCAGTATGGACTCAAGGATGTTTACATTATTCTTTGGTTATAATCGAATACTATTGTTGTTATATTGCTCAAGTCATCCCAGCTTTGGAAACTGGAGCTTTTTAAGATTAATCTTTTGTTTTTTCTCCATGTGTTTTTCTTGTTGAGAAATTCTCCCATCTGTTTTTCCTGTTGAGAACTTGCTTTTTGGCACCATAAAATACTCCATGCTAATCTTATATTTTCCTTGATGCAGCATTTCTCCAAGGAGTCCTGGTTCCTTTTTATTGAAGAATGGCATTTAGAAACCAAGATCTGGGTACTTGGTGTGCTCATTGCCACTGGGGTGTCGCTTTCAGGCCCTCTCAGTGGGCAGAGCTTGGAAATGTATGTGTACTAACCCATCTACACAAATACATCCATGTTTCTGTATCTACCTGTCTGTATATATTAAGATAGACATGAGTTCATGCTGGTCTTCAACTCCAATCTAGCACCCCAGAGTTTACTCTAGTATTCATCCTTTGCTTATAACTCTTTTCTTTGACAGTGAGAAACTTGATTCTTGTAAGCACGTATATTAGTTATTTGTTCAAACTTAGTACATTTGTAAAGTAGTTTTATAGTATTTTTACCCTGTACCCCTGTAAGACTAGAGATTTACCAGCTAGAGTACAGTCTTTGTGTGTATTTTTGTCTTTAGCTTTATAGCCAAAAGAGTTTTATTAAGTTATTTACATAACTTTCTTTCAAAATCTCCATAAGTATGCTTATGTTGTACATTTGTAATACAGTTAGATTCATGCCATAGTCTATAGTCTGTCCCTCATAGTCTTGCTTGATTTTTAAAAAATCTACATATAATAAAACGTATTTGTTGTGCTGTAGAGTTCTGTGGGTTTCCAAGACCACATAGTCTGGTATACAGCACCTCAGAGCCGTACAGAACAGTTCTGTCGCCCTCCAATTTCTCTGTACCGCCCCTTTGTAGTCAGACTCTCTCCTCATCCCCATTGCCGGCAACCACTATTCTGTTTCTCTTTCTTTTGGTTTTGCTTTTTTTAGACTGTCTTACTAGTAGAGTCACACAATAGGTAGCTTTTGGGTCTGGCTTCTTACAATTAGCAAAATGCATTTAAGATTTATTTATGTTTTTGTATAAATCACTAGTTTCTTTTTATGTCTCTGAGTACTTCTTATTATTAGTGGATGTTGAATTTTATGGAATAGTCCTCCTGCAGCTGTTGAGATGATATGATTTTACTTCTGTTATCTGTTATTATGGCGAATTACATTGATACTTGAATATTGAACCAGTATTGCCCTTGTGGTATGAATTCCACTTAGCTGTGATGTTATTACCCTTTTTATGCATTGCTGGTTTTAATTGGCTAATATTTTGAATTTTGTTTCTGTGTTCATGAGGAACGCTGGTCTGTAGTCTTCTTCTCTTGAAATGTCATTTTTAGGCGTTAGTATTGGTGTTATCCATTTTTATTTGAAGAACTAGTTTCCATGTATGTGGACAAGAAATTCTTCATACAAACTGTAAGGGGAAAAATGGTAAACAATACTATCATACTACAGGTAGTCCACCTTTTCAACTATAAATCTCTTCTTGATCCTGGTTCTTAGTGAAATGAACGCTTGGTGCTCTGTCAGTGGCTTGGTGCCTGCTGGGCACTCCAGGGCCAGTGCAGTTGCACATCTTGCTGCTGGAGCTGTTCTAGGCTTCTCCAGGGGGCGGAGTCCAAAAGTCCCAGCCAGGGCCCAGTCTGCACAGCATTTTGCATGCATGTTAACCAGTGGGGTGAAATAGGAAATAAATATTTGTAACAGGCACAAAGTTCAGTGAACTTTTCCCTTGCAATGATCAGCATGCTTCTATTATATGTAGAACAATAGGAAAGTCCTAATTACACCAGCAGATGAGGCACAGTGCCACCAGTTGCATTCCAGGCTCTTAACCCAGTTCATAAGCTGCCCTTCTTTCAACCTTTAATGGTGGAAAAACGGAAGGAAATAAGTTGTATGATAATATACATTTTGGGGATTAAAGATCATTACTTTATTGATCAGCGGAGTGTAATTATTCTAATATAAACACAATGAACATTTGTTGAATGGGGTTTCTTCTTTTACTTTTTTTGTGGCTTCCCAAGTAAAATGATATCGCCTTCCTCTTTCACTTGCAGGTGGAAGAAATGCAACAGCCCTAAGAAAATGAAATAAAATTACTATGTGGAAACCAAATTTTTATGAAAATGTAGTGTTTGATGAGGCAGTTATTATTATGAAAAATTCTGTTTTAAATTTAGACTTTATTTCTTTCCATTACCATTAGTCAGTCCCCTCTAACCCTCCTCGCCCACAATCACCACACTGTTGTCCATGTCCACGAGGCCTTTTCCTTTTTGCACCATCTCTCCCTACGAAGGGCTTTCTGTAAGTCAGTATGGAAACTCGATTTCACAGAGGCCAGACTGGTGAACTCCATTGTCCAGGCAAACTCTAGAGGGCCAACGTATACTCTCAGAAGCATCCAGTGGTTCTCCCAGGACCTCATGGTCTTTCTTGCTTTCTTCATAATTGCTTATTGCTTTGTGAAACTCTCCTTTGTTTTCATCCATTTTCATTCCCCTCCCGTCCCCCACACCCACTCCCACTAGGCTGTCCACCTGGTGTTGAGTGGAGGAGCCAGGACTAAGTGTCAGATCACAGATGCAGTGGTTGTATGACTAACACAACTTTACCTCTGCCTCTTGGGACTGGTGAGGGTTGGCTCAGATTAAGGGAGTAGAAGGGCGAGGACACATGGAGCTATTAGTGGCTAGTGTCTTTCCTGGCATGTTGACTTCAAGTCATAGCAGATGGAAGTTTCTGGCACAGCTATTTGAGATACGACCTTAACATGTGTGTGAACACCAGTACTCAGAAGTTTGGGGAGAGGCAACCACGATGGCATTTTTGGAGGAGAGGGGAGAGTTTGATCTGTCTGAATGTGTGTTGCGTTTGTAAGATGGACTTTTATAAGGAAGGAATGACCATAAAAATGTTCATGGCAAATTAGATATTTTGGAGGAATACAGAGTAAGAACATACGCAGCGTTGGGGTTGATGTACTCCTTTCTCTCTTATCTGGCATGATTTGTTTGGCCTCTGTCTGTGTGTGCATGTGGAATTTGAAATGGCAAATGGTTGTCTTTAAAGAGAAATTGTTAGTTCCTCACCAGGGAAAATGAGGAAGAGGGAGAAGTCAAGCATGTCCTGGATTTTAGATCTAAGTGAAAGAGATGAGCTGGGAGACACAGGTCGAGTCAGCCCTCTGTGTTAACACCGTAACCTCACGGAGGCTATCTAACCTCCATGTGCCTGTTTCCTCATATGTCAAGTGACAGGAGTAATGGGACTTGGCCACATAAAGTGCCTGCACCTGTGACTGGCACATAGTTAAGTATCATCTTTGGGATGGACCGGACAGTGAATGATCAGGGTCACTTGGTAAGAAAATAATGCATGAGGGCAGGACTTAAAGAAGAAAGTAGTTGTTATAGAATGGACCAGTGGCGATGGGGACAAGACATTGTTACAGAATGGACCTCCCTCTCCTGGGATTCCCCTGTACTAGGTTTGCCTTGCCTGCCACCCTTAGAAATTCTGGCTCTCAATGCCAGAGTTAGGTAAAAAGGAAAGGAACTATTTATTCAAAAGTTGTACAGGTTTATAGTAATAGCAGAATGTTGCCATTAAATACTCAAACTCCCTTAAAATACCTGCAAAGACACATAGTCCTTCCATCCCTGCTTTGCCCAGTCAGGCCAGTCAGGGATACTGTATCTCAGAAAAAATAGAAGCCCATGGTTTGGCTAGCTGCTGGTTCTTCTCAGTAATCTGTGCTTGGCTGGCAGGCCTCCCTCGGTTCCCAGTACCATCAGCTGTGTTGCCACGATCTCTAGTTCTTAATCCAAAACCATGCAGTACCTCCTTATGGCCTACCAGTGAGAGAGCTTTCACCCCTTTCCTTCCCTGCAGGTCTCACATTGTCCTTGTCCCTAGCCCTGCATTGTCTCTCCTGTGTTCTTCCAAACCACTAAGAGAGAGTTCTGCATGTCTGCTACATCTTGCTCTCCCGCTTCCTAAGCCATGTGGTAAAGGGAGCCCCAAAACCGCATGGTTCCAACCTGCATGGCTGCTGCACCTGGGTTTTTAAATCCCAGCCAGATCTTTCTCTGCAACCCCATTTTCAACTCCCCCCACAATCAGCTACACCTGCCAGCACTCCTGTATTTTTCCTACCTTCCTGGGCTGCCGTAGTAAGTCTGGGCAGGCATGGCCCCTTGGCATGGAGTGAACCATCTCCAATCTCTCACGCAGGTGCTGTAACCAGGGGGAGCTGCCTTCCAGTTACAGCATGGGTTAAATTCACGCTCATCTCCCTGGCTCAAAGCATGGCCACAGCTGTTCAACATATCTATGAAGCTAGCCAACTGTTGATATGCAAAATAACTATCAGTGGCCCTGCTCCATGTGTCCCATCTCCCAGTCAGACTGGTAGGGGTGAGGATATCCTATATTTATATTTACTGGATACCCCAAGTGCTGGATGCCATTACCAATTCCTCTTTGGGGGGCCCTGGAGGCACCCCACTACGAAATGGGTGTCTGGATTTGGGAGTTGAGGTACAGTAAGATGGGGCAGGCAGGACTTAAACTCTCTGGGTTGAAATCCTGTTGAGATTTTTGCTTAAAAGGTGTGAAGAGAAGTGAAGCTAGAACTGGATGTGTCCATCTTCAGGAGGCATTGAAATGTGTCCTGTGGTAGGTCGTCTTTTATCAGAATAGCATGCCCAGGAGAGTTCAAAGGCAAAGGAGACAGTGTGTAAGTTTATTTTGAGGACATTCTTTGTATTCTTTTAAACATCACTATGATAACTACATCAATGCAGTTTCTGGACCACATGTCTCTATGTCTCTGTATATATTATTTATTTAGATAAACTTGCAATCATGTTTACAAATCGTAAGAGTACATGCGGTTAATTTTTAGAAATAGATACCCAGGTCATCGTCAGCCAGATCAAGCCCAAGAACACTTCCAGCACGCCCTCGTGCCCCTCCTGATTCTTGCCCTCCCCGAAGTGAACGCTGTACTTCTGTCGTCACACATTAGTCTCACGCAGTAAGAGGTTTGAACTGAATGTTTGTCTTTGTGACACATTAGTATTGAGAAATTACAACTTCAGCAAGACACAGAAATATTTAGTTTAGATAGAAAAATACGAAAAGAGATGTCTGATTATATTATCTTTGCCAACAGCTCTATTATCACTCATGCAAAGTGAATGCTAATTTATGAGGTTGACTCATCTGTCATCACTACGTGACAACATCTCTCCCATTACATGAGTCAGCTCTCAGTTGCAGCCTAGACTACTGTGATTTGGGCAAAACATAAAGTAAGTAGGCCTGTGTTCGTTTCAGTTCGCTTTGTTGTGGAAACACCATTTTTCTCCTAACTGGCCAACCACAGGTTCTTAGTTACCTTCCTTAGACTTTCTTCGAGTGGATGTTTTTCAGCGTTACCCAGAGTCACATCTCTGCTCCATGACAAAGGTAGTTTGCAGGACTGTTTCATGGCTTGGAGAAAATGTTTGTTTCAGCTAAATGAATATGGCATAAAAGTATTAATATTGAATATTTTCTAATACTAGGAAAATATCCGTGAATTCTAAGGCTTTCTGAATCTTATAAAGGTCACACTGAGGCTGTAAATCTCATTACGGAAAGATACTCTGTGCTTCCTGTGCTCAGAATTTCTACTGCTGCTGTTACCAGTGACCTGTGTACGTACTTAGAATAAAGCATATTCTTTATTTGAATAGTTGGTGAACCCAGAGCATTTTATTGAGACAGAAGATCCAGAATGAAGTAAAAAAAAAAAACAACCCTGAAAAAATCCACCTAAGCCAGTGCTTAGTTAGTTTGTATTAGTAAATTAATGGGCCGTCGTACTGCCGTGGTCGTGGTGTGTAGTGATACTCAACTCTGTAAATGCAGTCCTGTCCCGACACCAGCGTGACTCATTATTTACTGCATTTAGTTCGTCCTCAGGCAGACCCCACCTCAGCCGGGGGCATTTGTCCCTCTTTCTCCTCTCCTTTCTTGGTCTTATGAGTGTTTTTCTGGAAATCTGCCTATTTAATGGCTCATGGCAATTGGATTGTCAATCTTCTTTATTTCTTGTCTTTAATCTTGTCCTTTTTGCAGGGCGGTCAGTCTCCCCGCTCTCTTCCCTGTAGCTGCCAGTCTCCAGTGCCGCCTGGGAAATCTCTTTATAGAACATCAGCACGATGTTTGGGGAAGCTGGAGGAGTCATGACAGTAACTTAGGTTGCATGCAGTATAAACATGACACCAATAGAAATGTAGAAAGTGTTTGTGTTTTTATTTATTACTGAATGATCATTCATTCATTACTACTTTCATTTATCCACTGTGAGTTGGAGTGCCAACTATAGGTCAGGTATCACCCTAGGTGTTGGAAATATATAAGGAAAATAGCTCTTAGTTTTCTGGGCCTAGATGGCATAAAAGAAAGATAAACCATAATTATAGTGAGTCTTATTTGTAAGTTTATTTTTGTATCAATTGGAGCAGCAAAGAACTGTTGCTACTAGTCATGGAAATGATACTGTTATACTGAAAATGGCATTCTTCTATATGTTAGTTAGGAAGAGTTTAGAGCTCCTCAGGCTACGTTCAGGCACGCAGAAGAAATGCAGTTTGCTTCATTTCTTTGTAATAAAGACTGGTCCTCCTGACGCCCTGTCCAGCAGGCAGAAGGAGATAAGACAGTGGGTCCACTCTAGTATGTGTCGTCTGATGCAGTGATAGAAATAGTTCCTTTAGATTTTAGAACTATCTAAATAGTTCTCACTTGTTTAAATAAAATACTCGGTCTCTAGATATTTGGCTTCCTCTTCTGTTCATTTCCTGGGTGGGGGAGGGGAGTAGGGATTGGGTTTCTCTGGCTTCGATGGACTAGTCCACCCTTGGGTGTCCAGCTGGGATCCGCCAATGGAGTCTGTAGCCGTGTGGTTCATGGTTTGGTCTCTTTCAGCTGTCAAGGCCCAGTGGTGCTTCTGAGCTGACCTTGACTCCATCTCCTCTTAGCTGTGCTGACAGTCACACCATCCTGCCCGTGGACTAGGTTGTCACCCCTGTAATCCCTGCTGTGGGGACATCTTTCTTCTAGCCAGACTTGCTGCCTCTCAGCTCGCCTCTGTCTGCATCCCCCTCAGGGGTGCACCGGGTGTCCATACCACACCAGCACTCAGAGTAGCTGGGGACAGCTAAACGCTGTGCCTCCCTCTGTCTAGTCACTCCACATGGCTGTGTTACTCTGCTCTCCTAAGCCGATGGAAGAACAGCCTCCTCAAATTACAGTGGGTCAAATGCCACTTGTTCTTGGAGTGCCCGTAACTACTTATCCGACACCCTTCTCCACTGTGGGGGGCCAAGACCCAGAGAAGGGGGACCAGGGCATTTTAGCTGACCCCCTTAAGGTTTGAAGAATCTTTGGGGGAATTCAAAAGGCTTTTGCTGGTTAAATACAGCAGCGTTGTACAAAATGTACTGATTCTCAAGTTTCCTTGTAACAAATTCAAACTTATACCATATTAATCGTTAGTGTTAAATATGAGATTAGAGCATTTCATCACTTAAATTCTCTATAAGGTCTTTGTTTTTGAGAACCTGAGAGCAGGAAACTGTTGAATCTGGAATTCTTTCCTTTCTCTTTTTTCTTTTCCCCTCTGGCTGTGAAGGGCAAGGAAGCCACAGAGGCTGTTCTCCCCGGTGGGTGGTGTGTGACAGAAGATGGGGGGCCCTGGAGCGGGAAGATGAGGCACACCCCTTCGCCTTGGCATCAAGGGGCCTCCCTCTAGTCTGAATTTCTGCTTCAGGGCTTTGTGGACGCCCACTGGTCAAAGACTTTCTTCTCCCTTTGTCTTCTTCAGGCATTGCTTTTTCCAACTCATCCTGTAGAAACTAGAAAACTAGCTGATGAAACCTCTGAGATGTGAAGGAAAAGCACCCTGTTGCGTGGGTGCAGAGGGAAAAACGCAAAGTGTCTGGAGTGCCATTGGTCTGGTCTGTTGGTCAGTGACTTCAGGTGGATTTCCGTCCAGAAGCTGCCTCTGCTTGTGTGTGTTGGGGACTTTGGTCAGCAGTGAGCCCGAGTCTGGCGTATCAGACCAGTCATTTTTGATTTAAAATTGCCCTACTTAATTAATTAATTTAGTTTTTCATTGATGGGTGTCTGTTTTTTGTTTAAACCCTGGAGTTATTCATTGTCAGCTCTGTGCCTTTTGCCTAGACACTATTGAGGAATCTTGCTCTCATCTGACCTTGCTCCCTTTGTCCAAGATGCCCTTGATGTAAAGGGCTTAGCAGCAGTTCTGACATGAGCCCGTATGGGTCCCACCCTGACCTGGAAAATTCTCTGCAGACCTGGGCACACAATGTCTAATGATCATATCTGGGAGCCGGTCAGTTATGGTCGGTTGCTGCTAGTTACCGCTCATTGAAAAATAATTAAGTAGTAGCACACAAATATATCTGACATATATGGGCTTAGAGATCAAAAAGCTTGTTTCTATGGTAAGCCTTTCAATAGACCAAGCAAAAAGATTCATTGTGAACATGTAAGAAAAGCTTTTCAGAAGGAAGGGAGAGAGAAAGAGATAACAAATATTCTCAAACATCTACTAAATACCAGACAATGTACTGGCAAAAAAAAATTAATTCCCATGAATTACTCAGCTCCTCAGTGTTTTCCCCGTCTCAGAGATTATGACTATGTCCAAGGCTGCACAGCTATTTAACAGATACCCGGGGACTGTCAGACTGGGCAGACTCCGTAGATGCTTGTGGAGTGGATCCGTGGAGCAGAATGACCCAGCTTTCTTCACCTGCAACCGAAGCAAGTTTCCACATCACCATTTCGCCTCTCATTTCACCAAGTATTTTTCTTTTTTTAAAAGATATGGAGAAATCTTTAAAAAAAGATTTTATTTATTTATTTTTAGACAGAGGGGAAGGGAGAAAGAGAGGGAGAGAAACATCAGTGTGTGGTTGCCTCTTGAGAGCTCCCTGCTTAGTACCTGGCCTGCAACCCAGGCATGTGCCCTGACTGGGAATCCCACCTGCGACTCTTTGGTTGCAGGCCAGTGCTCAATCCACTGAGCTACACCAGCCAGGGCTCACTAAGTATTTTTCAAAATAGTTAATGCTTTGCTCAGCTTGGTTTGAGTAGGACATGGAAATAATGGGTGTGCATTTTCTTGTTTGCATTTGTTGGATGTTTGGATGCTGATTTAAACCCAACAGTGCTGCTCTGCATGTGAGCTTAATGTCCAGAAAAGCCCTGATGAGCAACAGTCAGACACATGGTTATCCATTTTATGATAAATCCTAATTAATTCAGAATTTCACTGGCAACAAAGACAAAGGAGATGAATGTGAGTGTGTGTGTGTGTATGTATGTGTGTGTGTGTATAAAAACAAGGCTCACCCAGTTTTAAAGTAGTCATTCTTCGGTGATCTGGTTTAATGAACAGATTAGGATAATCTCTCTTTTTTAATGTAGACAGTCCTTTTAGGACTTTAAAATAATTCAATCTCATAATTAGCCTAATCATTCTGTTTTAAGGACATTGCTGTGCTAGTCACCCTTTCTTATATAGTATAAAAATATATTTCCATGTTTTAATTTAAAAAATTTTACACTGTAAAGTGTCTGAAATGAGATTAATGTGAATGTCCATTAATTATTCCTTTACCTCTCCTGGTCAGTTTCCTCTCTCCTTCATACACAAGAAAAATGAGTGCCACTCTCTTCCTTTGGAGAGAAAGAATGCTTCTTAGGAACAGTCTTTCTGACTTTTCAAAAGCCAATTTTTATATCTCTGATATAATTATACCCTTTTAAGCTCATGATGAGGATCAGTTAAGGCTTAGTTGTATGCTTTTCTAAGTGAAAAAAAAAAAAAAGAACAAAACCAAACCAAAAACAAGCTCCCTCATTAAGCTCAAAAGTTCTTGCTCCCAACTCTGTTTAGGAGGACACACCACTCTAAGTCCCCTCCTCCACCTCTCAGGCACTTTCCTAATACCGCAGGGGTGTGCAGGGAATTTTAAGCCCTAAATTGAGCAAAGAAACTGGCCTGGCGACTGCTGAGTCATGCATTAATTGGTCTAGAAATGGTTCTAGCATAAGCATTAGGGAAATTAAAAGTGCTCAGCTACAGCCAGAACCTGGCTCTCTGGAGTGGCTTCCAGAGTCTGCATTTGGGCGGCCGCCTTCCTGAAAGTATTAGGCTGGAAAATATCATCTTCTGTCCCACTCCCTTTTGAATGTCTTCTCTCTAGTGCTGTGTTGAATCCCTTGGTTGGCGTCGGGTGGCCCACAAAGGTGCCCGCGACACGGTCTGCAGGGGCATTAAATTAGGGTGGGTCAGAACCTTAGTTAAGCCACTTACCCCTATTAAAAATTCTCATTCTGTTTCACATTCCTTCAGAATTTTGTGTCAACGAGGTGATGATGATGTAATCCTAAAAGAAGTCACTTTTTTTGAAAAATATATACAGAAAAAGAATTGTACAAAACATAACATATTCTGGACATGAATAGACTTTCAGTTCCAAAGGGTATTTTTTAAAGGCAAGTTTATTAAGATATGGAGTGCATGTACTAAAATTTACCTTTTTAAGGGTACTTTTCTGAGTTCTGACCAATGCAGAGATAGTCCTGTAACCAACACCACAGTCCAGATAGAGAACATTGTCCCCCAAATTCCCTGTGTGGCCTCTTCTTGCAGCCAATGCTTCCCTGAACCCCAGTCTTTAACAACTACTAATCTGTTCTCCTTTCTATAGTTTTACCTTTTTCAGAATGTCGTATAAGTGGAATTGTACATTATGTAACCATTGGAGTCTGGTTTCCCATTCAAAATAGTGCATTTGAGATTTATCCTTTTGTTGTGGGTCTCAATAGTTCTTTCCTTTGCATTGCTGAGTAGTATTCCATTGTGGGGAGGTTCTATAGTCCATTTATTCATCCACCGAAGGATATTTGAGGTGTTCCCAATTTTCAGTGATTATGAATAGACCTGCTATAACCATGTACATAGGTTTTATGTGAATACAGGGTGGGTCGAAAGTACATTTACAGTTGTTCATATGGGAAATAATATAATAATTAATACATTATATGAGAATAAACTCTGTTTCACATACTCACAACTGTGAGCCTACTTTGCTTCACTTTGTATAAGTTCGTGCAATACCTAGATAAACCCTAGGGCTGGGATTGCTGGGTGATATGGTAAGTTTATGTTTATCCAAGGGTGATTGATTGCTGAATTTATTTTACATTTTATTATATTTTAATAGTGATTAATAACAAAAATAACAAAATGGTTGATATTAACCTATTGCTTTCTGACCTGTTTTTCACTTCACAAATATTTTTCTTTATCATTAAATATTATGTATCATAACTTTTAACAACTTTGTAATATCCAAGAAGGAAATTTGATGATAGGAGTATCATGAATCATGCCAGACTAGTACAGGAGATATTTTGATATAGGCAACAGAGAATTCCTTGGTTGTAGCTGTTTGCACATGCCTAGTCACATTTGCACAGTCCCGTATTAAGTGAGTTTATTCAGGAACAGTCAGAATTGATATGGCAAATGAGCTCTGTGTGAATATGCTTTTTAGGTTTAAGGCTTATGGGTAGGAATAGAATTTTGGTCTACTCCACCTAATTATCATTTTCCCTTATATAAACTCAGTAACTATTAACAATGCTTTAAATGGCAACTGTAAGAATATTATTATAAAAGAATTTGCACTATTTTTAAGTGAAATTAAGGTTAGAGACTATCATGTATTAAATAAGTAGCTAATAACTTAGGATGGTTTTCTTTTTTAAATATACTACCTGCATTACTGATTCAAGTGAGGTCTCTGTACTGAGATAGTGAGTTTGCCATTTTTGTTGATATTTAGGAAAACTAGGGATGTTCTTACAGGGAGAAGAACATTCATTCATGTGGCTGAGTTGTAAAGCCCTAGGCCTGACAGGTGCAATTTCCTGGTTCTCTGAAGAATAGACTAACAATATTTGGTTGAGCAACGAAGAGCAGAGAAAGATCTGAGAGCATCCTTAACTTGAATGTCTGACAACACCTTTTTTTACCTAAGCATCAGCCCTTTCTTCTACCAGGCCTCAAACTCAAGATATGAATTTCTTAAGAAAGCATTAACAATAAAATGACTCTTGGGATCAATTACTAGAATGCCTTTAGCAGTCAAAATGTCTGACTTGGGCAGTGTGAGCTACTGCCTCCCTCGGACTAAGCTTGTTTACAAAGACCAAATTCTTCAAAGTTTAAACCTAGGAGATAGGGTGTGTGCGCACCTCTGATAGGGTAAAAAAGTCTCTGTGAGCCCAGGATGGAGGAGCACAGTGTTCAGTCTTAAGAATGAAAAGTTCTTTGGAACTTCTGGACTCTGAACTTGTCTGCTAGGTATGGCTAGCCAACCTCTAAACACAATTCAAGGTATGTACGTACTAGTTTGTTGTCTTGCTTATGGACATGCCTAAAATCCAGATGTAGCAGTAACAAAAAATAATTTCTGTGAAAAGAGTTGATTTGGAGCTTGGTTTTGTTTCATTTCAGTGAGGGGAACATTTAAAAAGAATCTAGTATATACTTTAGAGTTAAGTGGGAAGAATTCTTAATGGGACATTGGTTGGTTCACAAATAGGCGAATTAGTTTGGTACAGGAGTGTATCAACACGGTGTGTGATCAATTTACTAAGCACAGTGTAAGTTGCTAGGAATAAGGCCAGCCAGAATTCTGTGCAGTATTTCAAGGCGGCTTTGTATTCAGGCAACTTATCTAATTCCTAAGGAAATAAGAGAACAACATGTTTTATTTAATTTGTATTTGGGTACCTTTTAAGCAAACTCGGCATTTTTAAGTACTTAATGCTGTCACTAGCCTTTGAAAAGCTCTCCTGTATTCCTGCTGCTCAGCTGTAGTTTCCCCCCGGTTTTGAGTGATGTTAATCTAAACACATTAAATTTCAGTCTTGTTCTTTCTGCATAGAGATAGAAAGCTGGGTCTGAAAAGAATAGCAGAGCTCTAATACAGGAAGGGGAATGTTTGCACTCAAAGGAGAAAGTATGTAAACTGGTCTTGTAATGGTTTTTAGAATTGTTCTGAATAACAATGGCATTAGAGACTGGAAATATTTTAAAATGTATTGCTTAATATTCTTTGCAAATATTTTTCTTTATTATATGTTATGTTCGTTGTTCTCCTATCATCATCATCACACAGCGTTTTGGTATCCATGTGAATTGGTTGCCGAAATAACTGGGGCAATTACTGGAGCAAGAGAAATTTGGAGTATACATTAGGAAGAACTTTCTAAAAAGCCAGGACCATGGGAATACTAAGAAGATGGGGACTAGCCTTTGGAGACATATAAAGAGAATATTTTATGGTGATCTTTGGGGGAAAATTTGCTGTGTCTTTGCTCAGAATTAGGGGGAGGGCCTGAAATGATCTTTGTGAACACTCCTACTTTGTGCTTTTGTGATTCTCCTAAATATAAGGAAAGGGGGAAAGCTCTGTGTGTCCAGTGTGAGTCTGAATCATTTTCACTGTGGAATCGTATGTGTCGGAATTGCCTCGGACAATGGGAACAGATGGTCATCTGCTCTCACTAAATACTCTTACTGGGGGGGAGAAACCTCTTTACCCACTAAGGAAGAGCATCCATATTTGGGGAGTTTTATTTATTACAAATAATTTTGGGTGAATTGTGGTCTAAAATCTAAAACCTTTTTCTGGTAATTCTCTTGATTGGTTCAAGTTTTGCCCCCAAGACATTGTGTAAGAATTCTGCTCTTTCTTGTACATGATCCTTCGAAAGTTGGAGAACCGCTTTCATGTCACCCTATTAAGTGTTCTTCTTCAACTGTCTTTCTTCACATAATGTGGGAGCTGTCGTCAACCTGATTGGTGACCCTCACCATCCAGTTAAAATGTGTTGAAAACCCTGGCCAGCTGTGTTCATGCAAAGGACAGTGGAGCTGTTCCCTTGTTCTGGACACTGCCCTACAGTCTCGGGTAGGTCTTAGCTTGTTTTGGACAGATGTGTTGTACTGTCACCCAGGGTTACTGCCATTTGGATCTCTAGATCCTTTCCACATCAATGGCATTTGGTCCTCTTCCATCCTCTATTGAGCTGCTGAGTTTTCTTTAACTACAATAGTTTCATTGATAGTTGGGAAGTTCATCTTGTTAGTGTTGGCCCTGTTCTTTGTGAATCTTGATTTGCAATAACTGATCCCCCCAATTTTGCTCCTGCCATTTGTAAATTTGATAAGGACGCCTATTGAAACCATTAGTAAATATGTACAACAGAAGAGTCCTGCTTTTTTTTTTGAAGAAAGCCTTCTCATTCTTTTTTTTTTTTTTAATTGATTTTAAGGGAAGGAAGGTGGAAAACAGGAATGGGGGTGCATGGAGTGAGAGAGTAAGAAAACATTGATTTGTTGTTCCACTTATTTATGCATTCATTGGTTGCTTCTCAGATGTGCCCTGCCTGGAGATCAAACGCGCAACCTTGGCATATAGGGACAACACTCTAACCAACTGACTACTTGGCCAGGGCAGCTTCTCATTCTTAAAACAATTGTTTCTTTGTTTTATCCCCAAATAGTAAAGACATGATTGGGATAGTGGCTGATTGAATCTTGGATCAGAGGTGATGGCTTCCCTTTGTGGTACCTCTATAGTTCTTGGATTAACTTGTTAGCTTTCCAAGTCTGAATGATAGCTTTGCTGGATAGAGTAATATTGGAAGTAGGTCTTTGCCTTTCATGACTTGTAATACTTCTTTCCAGCCCCTTCTTGCCTGTAAGGTTTCTTTTGAGAAATCAGCAGATAGTCTTATGGGAACTCCTTTGTAGGTAACTTGTCTCCTTTTCTCTTGCTGCTTTTAAGATTCTCTCCTTATCTTTAATCTTGGCTTATGTAATTATGATGTGCCTTGGTGTGTTCCTTCTTGGGTCCAACTTCTTTGGGACTCTCTGAGCTTCTTGGATTTCCTGGAAGTCTATTTCCTTTGCCAGATTGAGGAAGTTTTCCTTTATTATTTTTCAGAGTTTTTGATTTCTTGCTCTTCCTTATGATTCAGATGTTGGAGTATTTAAAGTTTTCTCTGAGGCTCTCTTCATTTTTTTGAATTCTTGTTTCCTCATTGTGTTCCAGTCTAATGTTTATTTCTTCCTTCTTTTCTAGATCATTGATTTGTGTCCTAGTTTCCTTTCCTTTACTGTTGGTTCCCTGTATATTTTCCATTTCACTTTGCATAACCTTCATACCTTCCTCTATTTTGCGTTTGTACTTGATCAATTCTGTGAGCATCCCGATTACCAGTGTTTTGAACTCTGCATCTGATAGGTTGGCAATCTCCTCACCCTTAATTCTTTTTCTGGAGTTTTGATCTATTATTTCATTTGTGACTGTGACTTTTCACAATATATACACAATGGCCCCATTTGGGCCATTTTTTTTTTTTGTCTTGTCTGTCATGCCTGTTAAGTATGAGAGGAGGAGCCTTAGGTATTCACCAGGGTGGGGCAATCCATATCGCTGCATCGTGATGCTGTATGTGGGGGAGAAGTCCGAGAGGGAACAATGCCACTTGCTTGGCTCTTGGCTGGCTTTCAGTCACTTCCTCCACTACCCAGAAGCAAATTGGGCTCTTCTGGTGCTGATTCCCAGGTGGGTGGATCTGTGTACCTTCTAGGACCTTATGGGTCTCTCCAACAAACTCTCCTGCGAGGCTGGGAGTTTCTCCTGGCACAGCAATGGCCACAAGTTTTTACAGCCAGAGGTTTTGAGACTTTATTTCCCATGCTGGAATCCCAGGTTGTGTAGTCTGTCTTGCTCCCCAGTTGTTCATCCCAGCTTATCTATGTGCGAAGGTGGGACCACCTAGTTTGCCAGCTGTGGCCTTGCTTACCCAGTCTGCCACCTTGCCACATGTCCTCCCCACCCCCGCTGTCCATCTCCACCCCTCATACCAGTCTGGATGAATGTTTCTTCTTTAACTCCTTGGTTGTTGGACATTTATACAGTTTGATTTTTCTGGCAGTTCTGGTGGTTTTTTGTTTTTACATTTGTTGATGTCCTTCTTTTGGTTGTGTGAGGAAGCAAAATGTATATATCTATGCCTTCATCTGGGCTGGAAATAGTCAGCTTTACAAGATTGAAAATTCAATTTTTTTCAAGTCATATATGATATATAAATCTATTACTGAAAACTACTTTTAAAGAAGTCTTCAAATTATAAAGTATTAGAAATACAGAAAGCAGAACAGGAAATAATACAATAAGACTCTTTTTAAACCTATCACATAGAGTTAAAAAAATGCAAAGTTTAATATTTTTCCTCTTGTTCAGAATGCTAAAGAATATGCTCAGACACAGAGAGCTAATATGAACCCTACACTGGACACATGGTGCCCAGTGCCCTGGCCAAGGAGAAGGTTCCTACTGGAGAGTCAAAAAGTGAGATCGGTCAAAAAGTGAACTGTCAAGTGACTGTGGGTTAAGTGTGCCCTGAAAATCATTCGTTTCCTGTGGCTGCTCTTTCCACCTTTCATCTTGTGTTCTAAAAAAAGCTATTTTGATGCAGGGTGTTTCACCAAAGGTTTGTAAACTGAGCTTTAAAATCTGAGTTTTACAGCTCAAAAGAAACAGATAATAAAGATGAACAGAAAAGTAGGAAATGGTAGAAAGCACTGGGCATTAGGAAGGGTTTTGTAAATATCACTGGAACCTGGAAATCTGGACTACAATTAAGTATAGATGCTAGAGCTGTGTCTTCATGTCAAGGGATGTGAAGAGCCTGTAGGGATTGCCAGTGTGCATAACTGCATAAATAGCTGTTATATTTGAACCCCTACCTCAAAGGATATTGTTGTGGGACTGAAGGAGTTAAGATCTTGAAAGCAGTTAGAACTGGGCTTGGCACATTGGTAAACGGTGAGAGTAATACTGCCCATGCTCTGATGATGCAGATGTCCTGTGGGATGTAAGGGAGGATTGTTGCAAATGCTGCTTTCAGGAGCTGCAGCATCCACTCCAGGTCTCTACTGTCAAACTGCCTGAAATAGTCAGAAGAGTGAGTTGTGTCTTCTTGTCTCTAGGACAACACTGTGAATACAGGTGGAAAATCCTCAGTCTCGGTTTTCTATTTCTAAAAATCATTTAGATCATAATCCTTTAGTTTGTATTCTTTGTTATTGTATCACCCTTTATTTCAATGCACAGTCAAAATGTATTAAATTTCTCATGTATTTAGTCATTGATGACATTTAGGCATTCTTTTTGATATTATGTAGGCAAATACTTTCCTTTCCTCAATAGGTGTCTAAATTATAATAAGTAGCCAATATCACCAAAATTCTGTGGACTGCATTTTTAGTTAGAGAGAGTGGAACTGCACAAGATGGGGCTTAGCTTTTGGGGGCCTGCCAATAGCTGTGCCCCACACTAAGAGTTCTTTTAATCTTGAAAAGTAGCAAGCAGTAGATAGACCTGAACTCAGATCCTAGTTGTGACCTTCTAACATGTCCTGAGTCCTACTTTCTCTAACAAATAGGGATTATGAAACTCACCTTGCAGTGTTAGTGTGAGGATTAAAGGTGTTACCTAACAGCGTTGTACAGTGGTATTAAATGAAAAGTAGCTTTTAAAAAATCACTACTATAATCCTGGATAAAAATCAGTTTTACTAAGGTCTAAAGTTGAAATGAGAGTATTAGTACATATTACTACATACACATTATTTATAGTTTATGGCTGTTTAAGGTTTCTAAAAAATAAATTTATAGCTTATAATTCTGTTTATAAGTTTATAACATAAAATTTATTGAAATCTCCCTAATTTTCCCTTAAGTACAGAGTTATTAAAACATTAAAGTGCCCAGGTAGACGTGTTGTCTGTTATCACAGAACGGTAGGTAGAATAAAAATGCTTCTCAGCTGGTTAACCAGGCGTGTGAGCGAGGCTGGGAGGGGGGGCGGTCCCTGGATGCAGCTGGAGAGCAATACAGGCTAAAAGTGTCTGCTATGAAGAGGAATTTCTTTAAAGGTTGATATCTTTGGTGGTTTAAAACTTTAGTGTTGAAAAAGTTATTCTTTAGGTTAAAAATTACCCACCTGTGTTGAATCTTTTGGTCTTTTTACTTAATCTGTATTGTGTCTTTAATCAAATAGTTGAAGACCAGCCTCTTGAATGAGTTTGGGACAGTTTGAATCATTGAACTGGATTATTTTTATTGTAATAATGAAATGAAATTCTTTACATTTTCCCCTTTCTCTGCCTTTAAGCTTCAGAACAAAACAAAACACCCCAAATCTCCTATCCAGAAATGAAGGTGGCTCTTGATGTTCCCCGTGACAAGAAGATCCACTTTTAGAAACTGCACGCTCCATATGTTCAAAATGTAGCGTGTGGGGTCTCAGTGGGAACACTTTAGTTTCTGTGGTTTTTGGCGACATATTTGCATTGACTTGCGGGGGGCGTTACATATGCCATTACTGTGTAGTCAAAGGATTTGGAGATGTGTAGTTTGGAAGGGGGGGCATAACTAGTTAAAAATGAAATATGAGCCTGTGTCTATCCTGTTAGAAATGAGATAACTTCAGGGATTACTGTAATTTTAAGGATTTCTTCAGTTGGATGCCTTTAAAAACACAGAATATTATAAGTCTTGGGCATGCTTTTGCTTGGCTGTAAAAGAATTTTTTTCATAGAGAATGGGTCTTGTGTAATATTCGTGCTCATTCAGGTTAAGGAAATAGGACATTGGCACAGTTAGCAGAGCGGCTGGCAGGTTTCTGTGTTGACATTTACTTCAGAAGACCCATGGCTGCCGTGTGGCCGGCAAGCCCCTCTGAGCATTGTTGATTTGAAGGGATGGGGTAGGTGCGGGATGAGAATGTGCCTCTGATCAGTAAGTTCTAAAAGTCGTGTACACCTGTGGAAATCTTCCAGTCCCATTAGTTGGGCCGTACTTCTGGGTGGTCTCAGAGGCCCAGGGTGAGTGGTGTATTTAGTGTGCAGTGTCAAAAATATCTTTTATCATTAGGAATGACATTTAAAATAATGCCGTTTTTCTTTATTGTGTGGATAATTCTTTATTGATGGAGCCATTCTCTCCCAGCTCCTTTCCTTCCTGAATTAAGGGACACTCGTAGGAGTGTGGCTTCTGGCACTATGTTAGGGGCAAAATTGTGCAGAGAGAGAGAGAGACCGTGTGTGCGTGTGAAAAAGAGGGAGCCAGGCAGCAGCACACAGGAGTGCACAAGTGCACCGCACCATCATTTTTAACACAATCTATCAACTCTCGGCTGTCTTCTCGTGTTTTGTTTGTTTGTTTGTTTTTTTGCTTTTTTTGAAGTGTACAATTATTCAATTATGATTAAACTAAATTTGAGATTTAGCGACATTTTTAGACCCTGACCAGGTGGCTCATTTTATTAGAGCATTGTCCTGATACACCAAGGCTGCGAGTTCCATCTCCAGTCAGGACACGTTCAAGAAGCAGCCAGTGAAACAACAAATCGATGTCTCTCCATCTCCGTCTCTGTCTCTCTCTGTTTCCCTTCCTCTTTCTTTCTCTCCAATCAATAAATAAAAACTTGAAAAAATTGAGTTGTGACATTTTTAGCTCTTAGATGTGTTCTGGACTCACTCACTGTGCCTGAGCCTATGGCAGAGATTGAGCCAATAACTGAACGCTCCTGCCTTCTGCTGGGAGCGGTTATGCAGTGTTGCCCAGTGACTCCTCATAGGCGAGTTCCTGCCAGTGGAATGGGAGCAGAGAGACGGGGGCTGTGCTCGGTGCTGGACAGCTGTGAGCGTCCGTATTCTTTTCTCCTTTTGGCGGGAAAAGAGCAGGATAACTCGGGATCCAAGTGTTGCAGGTGGGAGAGCTACACAGTGGCAGGAACCTTGGCTTCTGGAAGGCTTCTTGGAGGAGAGTCACCCAAGTGTCAATAAGTGTGTTGGGGTGATAATGTGGGCAGAAAACGGGCTTTTATTGTGTTACACCAACCAGCTTTCAGCGCTCTTGGTTACAGCAGCTAGGTTACCTGCCTACGTCCCCTCGCTGTTGCTCAGTTTAAGGCACTGGAGCTGCTCCCTTCACTTCATGCCCACGTCTGGGCCTGGGGACACAGCCCTCATTGGTATTTCCAATGGATTTGCTATATTCTTCACTGACCTATCATTTTGTGTTTTTATCTCATTCACTCCATTCTCATTTCTTTCCCTTCTCTTTGGTTATACACATGAAACTAATATAATACTGTATGTCAACTGTAATTGAAAAATAAAAAAAAAACTATTTAAAAAATAAACAAACTTGCAAACCTGGCAAACTCAAATCTTAGCCTCCATGCCTTGCTTCTCAAAGATCTCATGAAGACATGTACACTTCAAACCTATACGATCTTATGAACCAGTGACACCCCAATAACTTTAATTAATAAAATAAAGTAAAATAAAAATAACCCCCCCAAAGATCTCCCTGACCTCTCAACCTAAATAAACAACTTCTTGGGCACACCTGAAAATAATATATTGTATGTCAACTGTAATTGAAAAATAAAAAAATAAAAAAAAATTAAGATAGCTCCCTGGGCACTTGGCATCCTTTAAAATTCTCTGTATAGTGCTCATCATGATCTGATATTTGCTTCTTTATTGTGTCTTCCCAGCAGAAGACTAAACCGTGAGCATAGGGATTTGTTCATTTCACTGCTGCATTTGTTATTCTCAGAACACTGTGTAGAATAAGGACTTAATGAATCTTTGATAAATAGATATAAAAGTATATTTTATTCTGAATTAAGAAAAAAGTAGTATATAAAAGGTCATAGTGAAAACACATAAACAGTAGGAAGCAATTTTTTTTCTGGTTTACAAAACGTTCTTTTCTTTTAATTTAACTTTTTGAGTCCTTTCTGTGCATAAGTGTTGTCAGGGTCCCGTGGGACCTGGAGTCTGCCAGATGTGGAGGGACATTGGGTTGAAATGATTCATTAACACCTTGGTTGTTGGGAAGAGAGGTAGTCACAAATAAAAAATGAAGAATTGCTAACACTTAGTGCACTCTTACCGTGTGCCAGGCACAGGCATCTTCTTTATCTCATTTGACCCTTCCCAAAATCTAAAGAAAGAGCATCATTGTTAATCCCATTTTACAGACGAGGGGAGGAAATTAAGGCACAAAGAAATGAAGGCCCTCCTTTAAAGCGACATAGCAATGCGTGGTGGAGGCAGGGTGGGGGTCCAGCTGTCTCTCTCCGTGCCAGAGCCTGTGCACTTCTTCACTATGCTCACCTGCCCTCATTAAGTGACCCGGTATAAGTAAGGATGGAAGGAAAATAAATTAGTGAATAAGTAAAAATGGAGGCTCCTATTCTGGGCAGAGGGAAAAGAAAGACTATGAGCTAAATACTACAAGAGAGGTTGAGATAAGGTCACCTGGAGCTCAGAGCGGGTATCATGGAGGCCAGTCTGGAAGAGAGGGCCTTAAGGAGTATATGGGATTGGGTTGGACAGAAGGGATGGGGCAGAGTGATCACTGATGAGAAGGTGTAAAATCCTGAGGGCTTCACTTGAGGGTCCTTCAGACAAAGGAGCAGGATACACTTCTAGACAAATTGCCACTAGCACTTGTGCACAACAGAGGAACGAGGGTTGTTGTGTGTCCTTGAAAAGCACTGAGTGGTGCACACAGGGTGGTAATTTCGTACAGAGCACCGGTAACTGTTCTCAGTGCTCTTGTGGCTGGTTGCTTACACCACTCCCTACTCCAGAAAAATCAGATGCACAACTGAGATAGCTGGAGATACTGACGAAGTGGGCCCTTCGCCGATCCTCTGAACAGTGGCTCAGTGGATGGAGTGCCAGCCTGTGAGCCAAGGGATAGCCCACTGGATTCCCTGTCAGGGCACATGCTTGGATTGTGGCCAGGAGGTCCCCAGTCGGGGGGCATGCATGAGGCAACCACACATTGATGTTTCTCTCCCTCTCTTTCTCCTTCCCTTCCCCTCTCTCTAAAAATAAATAAAATCTTAAAAAAATAATTCGACCTTCTGAGCACAATATCCTCATCTGTAAAATGAGGGTACTGATGGTGTACCACCAGGCTCTGTGTTATTTTAAAAAATGGAGGAAAGTATATACAGTAGGTTTTCAATAATTTTTTTCAATGAACACTAATAATAATGATATTGATTTTAGCATTAGCATATTAGCAGGCAGCTAATTTAGTATTTATTAACTTATTAAACACTAAGTGTTAGGTGCTGTGCAAGTGTTAATATTCCTTATTTCCTTTAGTTTTCTCAGTCACGCCATCACTTAGGTAGGTCCTGTTTTTACTTACGATTTGCAGTTCAGGTAGCTGAGGCAGCTGGGATTGGAACCCAGGTCTAATTTAATTTTAGAGGCTTCACACTCAACCTGTACCTGCCTTCTATGAAAGCTTCAGGATGTGTCTGTGGTCTGCATGTGTAGCCACGATGATCCAGATCAATGCTTTTCACACTTCCAGTGTTGTTTTCAGCACTTTCAATACTACAGAGCAGTAGGTACTGTGAGAGAGACTACACGTGAAGAACGGCCAGTCTGCATAGACAGCATCCTTCCTGGTATCGCTGGCACAGGGTTACTGGAGCAACTGTAGTCAATGATAAGCAGAGCTGAATAAAGACGTAGTCTCCTAGGAGACCTGTGAATTTGCCTCCTCTTGGCAGAGAGAACATCACATCAGGAGCTTCCGTGCTATGGCAGAAAACACCCTGAAACAATGCCCTAGCGTTCTTGTCTGGATTTCTGCAGTGATTTCTAGATTTCTTGCCTGGATTTCCGGTTGTCCCATCATTGTCTAGTCCCAAAGCAGCTAGAGTGATGCTTTTAAAACAATATCCAGATCTTGTTACCTTTCTATCCAAAACAAGGCTTCCCATCGGAGAGTTAACACCCATGTCCTTACCAAGTCCTTTCCTTAGCCCCAACCTTGCCTCCCTTTCTTTCCTCTTCTGCTTCTCTCAACAGGTTTCCTCACTGCTTCTCAACCACTCCTGGCACATGTCACCTCAGGGCCTTTGCATTTGCCGGTCCCTCAACCTGAAATGCTTTTGCATATCTGCATGGCTCACTCCCTTACAGTATTCAGGTCTCTGTTAGAATGTCACCTCATTAGTAGACTTTTCCAACTCTCCTATCTGAAACAGCTCTCTCCTTACCCCACCTTACTTGTATCAGTTCTTACGAATCCTTCACATAACAGGCACTTACCTCTGTTTATTGTCTGTGTCTTCCCACTACAACAGTTTTATAAGGGCAGGTAGTTTAACCATAGTACCTAGTAGACATCCAGTACCCATCTGGAGTGAATGAATGAATGAATGAATGGGGAGATATATTGGCTGGTTCCAGCCACCTGGGGCACAGCGGAGCAGCCCCTTACCTATTTGTGTCTCTGGGGGCTGTGAGACACAGAAGTGTCTTGTGAATAGTGAAGCACTAAGACATGGGTGGTATTATACTTTTAAAAATTGAATTTTTATTACAGTTTGCATTCACCACATTTTTGTATTAGTTTCAGGTGTACAACATAGTAGTCAGACAGTCATCTAGGTCACAAAGTGCTCCCTCCTGGCACCATAGATAGTTTTCATGGTATTGTTGTCTTATATCCCCATGCTTATTTTCTAATGGCCAAGGAAGGTATTATTCTTAACAAGGTCAACGGCATGCTCAGGCTTTTCGGATTGTTCTCTGTGTTTGATGCTACCAGTGTTGTTCTTATATTTCTGGGCTTTGTGCTGAATTAGGACGAGGGGAGTGACTCCAATCGACTTTTGGTTGAATGGCACCTCTGGTGAAGCCAGCAATGGCAGTTCTGTGTGTAGGTCCTGTCTTTCACTGTCTGAGAGCCCTGTCCAGCTGTCCTGAGGATTCAGAGCCCTAAGTAAGCAGCAGAAAAGAACAAGGCCAGAAAAATGGACCCTGCATTCTAAAGCCATTGCTGACTCTAAAGTTGGAGCGAGAATGAGAACGGAACTGAGTGTGTCCTCCTCTGCCCAACACGTGTGTGTGATGTGGGAAAGGTGGGCTTCCAGAATGGGGGTGTGGCAGTTAGCTGGGTGTCAGTACTGTGGAAAAGCACCCTCTCCCGTGATGATATGTCACAAACACGCATTCGTGGTGCTTCTTTTGCCCTTAGTTCTTGCTTTTTATGTAATGGAATGTTCTTTGTCAGCTTCAAGATGTAGCTCCTTTTCCTCCCTGTACCTCTCCCATTTACCAAAGTGTTTCCAGATTGAGATTTCTGGTAGGGTGGGTATTTCTCTCTTCGGCGTATTTTCATTTATCTGTTTATTTTCCATCATTTTTGCCCTTGTCCTGTTTCAATTAAATTCCACATTGCTTTGGGTTTTTTTTCAGTCCCTTCTCCTCCTGTCATTGTCATTGTCATCATCATCACTCGCCAGCCCACTGCTGCTGTGCGTTTGTCCTGCCCTCCCCACCTGGCCAGATCCTGTTGTCTTTGTCTTTCTTTCCAAGTGGTCATTCGGAGCTAGGGCTGCACTGGGCTTCTGGATGTCCTTTCTCTTTTTTAAAATTTCTTTTTAAAAGTGATGTTTTGAGAGAGAGAGAGGAATGGGGAGTGAGGAGGAGAGAGAGGGAGAAAACATGGATTTGTTGTTGCACTTATTCATGCATTCATTGGTGGATTTCTTGTATGTGCCCTGACTGGGGATCTAACCCACAGCCTTCGCATATGGGGATGCCCTTTCTTTGTTGTTGCCCTGCTTCTCTTGTTTCTATGGCTTCATGGTGTCCATGCTGTAACTGCTGGCTTTTACCTGCTTGCGTTGATTTGAGAAGAAAAAGAGTGAGAAGAGGGGCAAGCCCTGAGGTGTTGGGAGTCTAGGAAGAGAAGACACAAGAGAGTGGAGGGGTATGGGCATGGGGGGTGGGTATTGGGGAACTTGGGGAGAGTTGATTTACTTCTGAATCTGTCTTGTTTCCATAAAGGTTCTTTCTAGTAGTGGTGGAGGGGGAGGAGGGGCTCCCTGGGGGGCCAGAGGCTGCAGCTCTTACAACTAGCAGCTTTGACCAGTGGGAAGATGTTGGGTGGAGGGCAGAGACCTGGTTCTGGCCCTAGGTCTGCTGTGTGATGAGACTCAGAATGGGTTACCTTCAGTTTTTCTGCTGTAAGGTAAAGATTTTGTAAGAGTTTTGATCCAGATGCAGTCTAAGCTTTCTTTCAGCTCTATATTTTGTGGTATAAATTTCTGAATCTGCCCTTCTCTTAGTGAGGATTCCCTGATTCTTTTATTTAGTATGGAGCATTACTTGGCAGGATCTGAAGTGCTGTTGCTTAAGAATGGCCTGCTGTGTGTGCGTGTGTGTGCACTGGGGTAGAGGGTGGAAGGGGTGTTCTAGCACAGATGCTGGTCAGATGAGGGGGGCCAAGGGCCAGCACTCCTCTCACTGCTGGAAGCTATTAGTGGGAAGAGCTGTAACCTCTGACCCCCCAGGGAGCCCCTCCTCCTCCTCCAGGGACTCCTTCCTTTTGTACCCTCACAAGAAGGACATCCTGTGCAATACAGGGACTCTGTGGTCTACCCTGACATAAGATTACAGATAGCTGTGTCACTGTTCTTTGCCCAGGAGGGATCAATTCACGGAAACTTAGGGTTCTTTGTATTTCTGATAGTCTTGGTTCGGCATGTTCAATGCTATCAGTGAGCTGATGCACACTGATCTTCAGACAACACTTGGTTGGACATAAATCCGGAGACTTCAAGTGTTAAGTAATAATCATGTACAGCTACTATCTTCATGAGTTCCGCCTGAGTCCGAAGTTGATGAATTGTCCAGTTTACTGTGTTGCAGATGTAACGCTGTTTCAGATATGAAATATAAAATGAGCTAACAGTGCTTCACCTTCCAATATAAACCAGCAGAGGGGCAGAGGGCGTCCTAGAGTCAGGGGTGCCTCAGAGACCCTAAGCAGATGTTTTAAATGCTAAAACATCTTGCTTAAAACAGATGTTTTAAATGCTAAAAATGTTTTAACATTTTTTGAAAGGATAAATATTTTTTTCAAAACAAAGTGTTATGGAGAACTTCAATATATAAACTGGATAAAAACTTTATTATAAATATATTCTTCAAGTTTAAATTTATTACATTAATTAATTAATTAAGTTAATGAGAGCAGTGACTAAGCCTGGCAGTTTGGGTCTTCCCCAGTGTATTAAAATTTGGTAGATGATACACTTATATAAATGCACTATTTTTAGATGAAAAATAATCACGAACATATTTTTTAAAATAAAATTTAATGGGATATTTGAAATGCTAACATTCTTCCATTAGTACCTACGGTTTCCCTGATCTCTGTTTGAAAACCACTAATATTGAGAATTAAAATAAACTATGAATTAATCCAAGGAGCTAGGAAATACACCAAAGCAAAAGAACAAGGGAGAAATTAATTAACAACACCCCCACAAAACACCATTTTCTAGAACTTCTCATTTTTTAAAAATATGGAAGTTACTAATGTGTGTATCAGGTATCGTAGATTCTAGCTTTCCAGGACTAGGTATGTAGTCCCATTCGCTCTGAGAACAAACAAATGAGCAGAACAGAAACAAAGCCACCGTTTCCTGGTCATGCTTATTCCTCCTCAGCTGAAGCAGTCCTTGTCATCCTCCGATGTCCCCGGTCCCTCACAAGGCTCTCGCTGGAGGACTGCACTGTGTCCGGTCCTTCCCTCCATTGTTTTCTGCTTTCCCCTTGGGGCCTGCAGGACACGTCTAATCCCTCGTCTGCAGGACAGAGCCTCAGATATTTGCAGCCATGACCATTTACCCCTGAGTCTTTCTTCTTTGGCAAAACAGTCCCAGTTCCTTCAATTGTTCCTCATGTGACAACATGGTGTTTGAGTCCCTATGGCATCCTTGTCATTTTCCTCCAAACGTGCTGTCATTTCGGTCTGTATTTACGTTAAAGCACTCCTTGGCGAAGGTGTGCCTGGTGGGCACAGAGGAGAGCTGCCCACACCCCTTCTTACAGGGATCATTCCACATCCGTCAGTGCGGGTGTGCGCAGAATTAGCCTTTTGGTCTCGGGGATGACTCATGCCTTGTTGATTTTTGACTAAGATCCCAGCTGGTGGCCAACTATTAAACTGCACTTTGCTTCATTCTTTATTTTTGCATTTGATTATTTTGAAACCAAGTGCAGGACCTTTATTCCTCAGATAAATATTCAGATAATGCAAGAGTAGAGATGATCATTTTTAAGTGTTCTTATTTCCCAGTATATTTCCTCCTGTTATCTGCTTAAAATGTCAGATGTTTGTTTTTAATTTCTAGTTCTATGTTTTATGGAATCTGAAAGTTAGTGATTTAAAAAGGAAGCAAGCAAGCAAGCAAGAAGCTTTGTAGCCTGCTTCTGGTCTTGTGAGGAATCTGTGGAGTCATGTACTGACCTCTGTCACGAATTGTTTTTTACTCAATTCAGCTGTGTTGCAGGAACAATGGCTATTTCAGTTCTGTAGTGGTGAATCATTCCATCAAGTGTGAAAGTCATCGGGAACTTTTGTGTTTATTTAATTGAGTTCATTTAAAATTTTTTTAAATTTTTTGCATTAACTTTTATTGTTGTTCAACATTTGCCCCTGCTTCCCTCCACTACCACTCTTCCCTGCCCCACTCACCCCCACCTCCCACCCTCAATCCTCCCCTTCCTGCCATGTCCTCGTCCTGGGTCCTTTATACACGTTCCTCCATGACCCTTCCCCTTCTTCCCCTGTTATCCCTTTCCCACCTCCCCTCTGGTTACTGTCAGTTTGTTCTTTATTTCAGTGTCTCCGGTTGCTTGTTTCCTTGCTCATTTTGCTTGCTTGTTTGTTTTGTTTATTGGGTTCCACTTATAGGTGAGATCATATGGTATTTGTCTCTCATAGCCCAGCTAATTTCACTCAGCATAATGCTTTCCAGTTCCATCCATGCTGTCTTGAAGGGTAGGGCCTCCTTCTTTCTTTCTGCTGTGTAGTATTCCATTGTGTAAATGTACCATAGTTTATTGATCCACTCATTTACTGACGGGCACCTAGGTTGCTTCCAGCACTTGGCTATTGTAAATTGTGCTGCTATGAACATTGGGGTGCATAGGTTCTTTTGGATTGGTGTTTTAGGATTCTTAGGGTATAATCCCAGCAGTGGAATTGCCAGGTCAAAAGGCAGTTCTATTTTTAGTTTTTTGAGGAAATTCCATAGTGTTTTCCACAGTCTGCACATTCCCATTTAATGCAGAGTTTTGAATAATGGATACTTTTAAAAATAAATCTTACTGTAGACATTTAATTTATGGCAGTTATTCCTTTTTATTAGTAATCTTGTTAATTGTGTGTCCCTGTCCATTTTTGTCTGTTTGTTCTATCAGCTATTGTGAGAGGCAAGCTAAGGTCTCCTGTTGTGATGAGGAATTTCTCTATTTCCTCTTTTGCATTTGTTACTATTTCCTTCATATTTTGAAGCTATGTTTTTAAGTACATACAGATTTAATATTATGATCACACCCTGTTCAACTGACACTTCTTATGGCAAAGAGTTCCTCTTTCTCTTGTAGTAAGTCTTGCTTTAGAAACAACTCTGATATTATTTTGGTTAACTGGCTTTGTTTTGCTTAGTGTAGCTTAGTGTATCTTTTTACTTTTAAGCTTTCTGTGTTATTTTTAAGTGTCTCTCTTGTAAGCAGCATGCATTTTCTAGTTGTTATCAGCAAGAATACTGGCCTCCTGTGCTCTATTTCATCCTGCTGGGAAATGGAAACCATTCCTACCTCAAGGCTATTTCTAAAGAAATGCCTGAAGTCTTTTAGGCCATTTTAGCTTACCTTCCTTTTAAAAAAAGGCATTCCAATATTTCTTCCTGGATCTAAACAATCCATATTCACCTGTACTTTTTGATTTAGTTTTTGTTTGGGATAATAAATGTAAATGATCTAGATATTTTATATAAGATGCTTTAAACATGCTTTAAATCAGTGGTTTTTAATTTTTTGAGTTATATGCTCCTCATATCTTCTAAGAATTTCTGATTAAGAGACAGACACTCTCCCCAGATGATTGCTAAAGACTGTGCATGTGTCTTTGGAGGATTGAGGAACGTTTTTTTGAACTCTCCTCTCCACCTCCTGTCTACCCATAGAATTCAGGGTGAGAATCCTTGTAGTAAGTACGCAAATAAAAATGTTGAGTAAACATAAAGGTATAGGTAAATCAATAAATACTTGAGCATTCGCTGTTTGTGTGGTAACACATCGGGGAGAAGCGTGCTGGGTCTGGAACGAGAGGATCTAAATTAGATTTGTCCGCCGCTCGCTGGCCCCGGTACTGTTGGTGCTGTCATTTACAGGGTAAGAACCATGGTGACGCTTCCCTGGCGTTACTGTGGGGCAAGCCGAGGGAACACACAGGAAAGCACTTTGTAAACTGTGAAGTACTCTACACATAGTAGATAATACATGCAATTAGGTATATGGATATGCATATGCCTACATATAATAGATGTGCACACATATAAAAATGATTTTTGCATTTCCACACTTTGATTTTAAGAAGTACTTCAGTTACTATAGTATTTAGAAATAAAAGCCTTTGTGCCCATAGCACTTTCTTTAGAATTGTGCTTGAGCCCTGGCTGGTGTGGCTCAGTGGATTGAGTGCTGGCCTATGAAACAAAGGGTTGCTAGTTCGATTCCCAGTCAAGGCACATGCCTGGGTTGTGGGCCAGGTCCCCAGTAGGGGGCATGCAAGAGGCAACCACACATTGATGTTTCTCTCCCTCTCCTTCTGTCCCCCTTCCCCCTTCTCTAGGATAAATAAAGAAAATCTTTAAAAAAGAAGAATTGTGCTTGAATATAATAAAGAGGATAGCCTAACTTGGAGGTTAGGGCAGAAATCAAGAAACTCAATACTATTCATTTGGCTCTGGGATCCTGAGCTAGTTAGTAGTACCAGTCCTCTAAAGTCACTCACCTATAAAATGGACTTGTGGTTTTCTTTCTTTCTTTGTTTTACTCTTTTCAAGGATCTTACAACATTCAACACACTGTGCTTTGCAGGGAAGGCTGTAGGTAGCGTTACCACTTTTTTTGTTGCTGTACATAGGACAAGTTTAAAATATTAAAAACAAAGAATCAAATTTGATCATTTAGAGCATTATATTTATGATGGTGGTTTTCATGGCATGTATTAGTACACTTTAATTATAAAATTTAATATGTCAATTCATATTGACCCTCAATGTGCGTCTATCCTAAAAATTGTTCCATATAAAGCTGTAGAATGCTGGCATACCTTAGAAAACAGTAGAACAGTCTTACTGTTATATAAAAGGTGACCATTATCATTAAAAAGCATTTCCATTTTTATTTTTTACTATAAAAGCTAGAGTTCATAACATTCTTTGAATCTTTGGATGCCTTTGAGAATATAATGAAAGCCATGAACCTTTCCTCATAAAATTGGATGCACATATACCTACAACAATAAGTTTGCTAATACTTTTAAGAAGTTCCCAGACCACCTGAAACTCATTTATGGTCTCTCCCTATGACCCCAGATTAACAACCTTCCCTCCATAAAGAGATGCACACTTTGTTCTAGTTGTCACAATATGAAATTGCAGTGTTTGTTTATTGTCTACTTATGCCAGACATTTCAGGAGCTAGATTGTTAAGGCTGTTGTCCTAGGATAGTATTGTTACTTACTAACAATGTAATTATGTACAGATACATTGTCTGTTGAAGGTGAGAGAGAAGAAAGGGAGTAAAGAAGGGAGAACATTTGGACAAGAATTACCAGTGATGAGTATAATACAGCCACCAAGTAATTTCAAATAGAAGAGATTCTGGATTAGGGACCATTACAGATTAATGGAGAGATACTTAGAATGTGCACATCAGTGTCCGTGATCACTTTCATTTTAAATGCCATCGGGAGAGGAGTAGGAGAGTTGGATGAAATAGGTGAGGGTGGTGAAAACATTTAATACCTTTTTGTTTCTTTGAGAAGAGAATCACAGATGCCGCAGCATCTCATGCAGAAGGCTTGGTCTCTGAGAATTATTGGTGAGTTTTGCAAGTAGAATTTCTCTAGGGGGCTGCTTGATGGTAAAAAATGTGGGTTTAATTTACTTGATTTATTTTTGTTTGTGTTTACATTAAGATGTATTTAGTACCATTATACTTCATTCAGCTTTTCTGGTTTACATTTGTCATTCCTGTTTTCATGTTATGTGGCCTTCAGAGATTTTGCAGGAATATTTGAGTACTTTTTGGGGGACATGAGAAGGGAAATTGGTGGGACGCCTTCACCCTTCAGAGGGGAAAGGGAATAATTTTGATGTTGATCTCAATTGATTTGCTTGAGAAAGTGAAAAGTTTGACCTGCCTAAGGCAAAGGTGAATAGAAGAGGGAAGACCAAAATTCTCTAAATTGAAAGTTATTCAGAACATTAACTATGATGGTGCCATTTAGTAATAGATTTTTATATAAGTGAGCAATAAATTTTAGTGGCAATGTGAAATGTGAATTAAACCAACGAGGAACTGTTCATTGTCTGTTAATCTGGGAAATACTACAACAGACAGTTGTGGCAAAGTTGGGATGAAAATGACGTGCTTGCCCGTGTGGGAGGTGGCCCAAAGTCAGTGCAGAGTTTCTGGAAAGCAGTTTTGCAGTTCCTGACAGTTGTTCACATTCTGGGCCCATTTCTGGAATTTCATTCTGAAAAGTGATTCAAAGCATAAAAACAATGTATGTGGAAATGTTAACTGTAGTATTTTTTGTAATGTTAAGCTAGAAATACCTGTAGAGTGCAACCTTAGAAGAGTGATTAAATCACAGAGCATCAAACACTTGATGGAATGCAATTAAAAATGGTGCCAAAGACCGTGACAACACGGAACACTATTTTTGATAGAAGAGAGCAAAGCACAACTATATGTGTTGTGTGTTTATGCCTTGAGTATAGCTGTGCAATAATTAGCTGCGCACTAAACAAAGACTGGAAGGAAATGGGAAAAATGAAAAACTGTTGATACATTAGGGTAGTGTCAGTATAGATGAAATTCAGAGATCTTTAATTGCTATTATTTCGTGCAATAATGAAACATTTTAGATAGCCTTCTAATTTTATATGCTCATGAATTAGGTTTAATATTGTATTAGATAGGAATTTAACTATTGGGTATGAAGAATGTTTTTGCCCCTAATGGTTAGCTATTGCTTCAAAACCATTTATTAAGTAGAACACTTGCCACTGATTTGAAATACCACCTTTGTTACATAATGTCCCTGCCTCTGTTTCTGGACTCTCGGTACTCAGTGGTCTGTCTCTGCTACGGCACTGTTTCAGTCGCCATGGTTTTAGTGTATGTTTTGCTTTCGAAGGGGCAAGTTCTGATCTCGCTCCACCCCTGCCTCAAACGTCATTCTTTCTCAAAATGTTTTTTTCCAGTCTTGTGTGTTTATTCTTCCAGATGAACTTTAGAATAAGCTTGTTGAGTTTCACTTGAAATATTCTGTTTGGGTTTGGTTAAAGGGCATTAAATTTATAGATCAGTTTGGGGACATAATCTTGCCTATTATGCCTTTTATTATTTCCAGAAGGTTCTGTGAAATAGTTGAGTGCTTTTTTTTTTTTCAAATTTGGGATATAGTGAATTGACAAAGAGGTGATAACACATGTATTATTTCTGCATAGAAGAGTGATTTTGTTATTAATGCCAACAAATTCACTGAGGGAAGTTTATAGTTTTCAATTGTTAAAAATAAAGTGTGCAATTGAATCCAGATGGAGAAATGCTGGAGGCACACTGGAATTCTGTAAACTCAAATTTATCTTTGCCATTAATAGTATTAGTGGCCTTTTAAGTAAAAGAGCAGATTTTTAGCAGCCACTGTGATGAGAAAGATCCCCCCCAAAATTGTCACCTGTAGTCGATTATGTCCACCTTGTTCCTCAGCACAGTTTCCTCCTGCTGATCTCCTTTGTGGCTTTGTCTAAACTTCCTTTGAGCTTTATCTAACTTCTCCGAATGAAAATGTTCCTTTGTGTTCATATTTTCCTTCCCAGGCTCCCTCTTTCCCTCTTTCCATCTCTCTCCCCCACTGCCCCACCGCCCCCCATCCTCTTCTGTCTCACTGGGTCTTTCTGTTGGTTTCTCTATCACCCCTTCTCCCTCCTTCTCCTGTAATCACACTGTGTCTTTTTGATCTCTTTGTGATTAGCAAATAATAAAATCCTTTTATGCTGAATATTACCCTTAACGCTAGGACTTCTGGGCATCTCTCTTTAATGGACATGTACAATTTCTGACCTGATTGGTATCTTCTTTTCTCACTGGAAAGCATGGCATGCTCTGGAAAAGGGGTCGTCACTGAATTATAAAACTTCTGTTTTGGATTGTATCGAAGAGGGTTGCAGTTAAACTCTTTCATAAGCTGTAGTTCTTGTTCACCCAACCAGATAAAATAGTAATATGATTTTTGTTTTGAATAGATACAGATTAGATATCCTTGTGATCTGTGAAAAACTTTGATCTGTATATGAAATGTGTTTTCTACTAAAAAAAACCCCATCAACAGGTCAGGTCAGATTGTGTCCACAAGTAATTAACAGTCCCTTTAGCAACCAGGAACATGACTAGAGCAAGCCTCTGTTCTTCCTTTTTTAGGAAATGGAATTTCATCGAAGTTTCCTCTCTCAGTCATGTCAGACATTTGTTATTGTTTCTTTTTTCAGGTCCTCTTCCTGAACTTTTTTTTTTTTGGAAGCTATTGTATGGCAGATTTTTCTTGGCCTGTGACTTTCTTTCTATTGGTTATGTTTGTGCACGTGTGTCAAGCTCACACAGAGAAAGGACAGTTCAAAACTGGGAGCCAGAGACTTTATTTTAGAACTCCACAATTTGTATTTATACCAGTTCAAAATTTAAGGTGATGATATTTCTAGTGTATCATGCATTGCAAACCACTAGAAAACCCTAGCCTTTAAAAAATTACAGAAGGAATAAGCAGGTGGTTTCTGGAAAGAGGCGCTGCACTTCAATTTTGTTTTGAGATTGACTGACCTACCTCTTGATATCCTACAGAACATCATGCTACTACCCATCACAGGCAAACAGCTGTTGAAGAGACTGTGCAGACTTCTCGCTGCTCACTTTTCTCCCCTGTCACAGGGCGAGGCATTCTCAGAGGGCGCGTTTGTTTTTGTTGGGCAAGCTCGCAGAAGCCCAGATGCTCCTCCAGGCTGGGCTGGGCTGCGCCCTGGAGGCCCTCCAAGGTGGGCGACCCCCTCCACTCCTGGTTTCCATTTCCCTGCCACTCCCACAGGCTGGGTGGAATGTACCCTCTCCCTGGAGGTCCCTTTTGTATTGCCGTTTTTGTGTTCGAGGGAGGGAGTGTCCTGAGGCCTCCAAGGCCACAAGATCACTGGGCAGGCACCTCCATCCCCACTGCTCCCTCGTGAGCACCGCGGGCGCCGCCCCTCCGCACAGCCTCTGGAGGGCGAGGTATCTGCCGGCACCAGCCTGCTGCTGCCCTTCCTCCACATTCCTTCCTTCCTCTGTGGCGGCGCGTGTGTGGGTGACTCAGGCAGTGCCTCTCCTGGGCACCGGGGTACCTAGCAGGATTCTGTTCCAACCCGAAGCTCTCAGGAGAAAGTGTGAGGCCAGTCTGGTGAGAAAGAGGACCTGGAAATCCCTTAGGGAAGACTGATAGCTACAGGAAAAGGCACAGCAAGTGTGGGAGCACATGGTGCTGTTTATTTGGCAATGTGTGTGAATATTTCAGGCTTTTACAACCAACTCTGATGTATGTAGGACGAGGTAAGGCCAGAGCCAAAGGATAATTATTTGGAATCTTTACCATGGTGCTGTATCACGTAGAGGAAAGAATGCAAGCAATGGTGTTCATCAGGTGGGAACTCAAACAGAGTAAAAGACCAAGTAGCGTATTTTTGCATCTCTTAATGAAGACAAAAAATCGTGCCCTGACCCATGTGGCACAGTTGGTTGGGCACTGAACCACAGGGGAAAGGTTGCCGATTTGACCTCTGGTCGGGGCATGTGCCTGGGTTGCAGGTTTGGTCCCCAGTTGAGGCACGTGCGAGAGGCCACTGATCAACGTTTCTTTCTCACACGGATGTTTCTCTCCCTCTCTTTCTCCCTCCCTTTTCCCTCTCTAAAAACAAATAAACAAACTCTTAAAAAAATAAACAATTCTTCCCTACACTCCAAACTTCTTCAACTTTAGAAACAGAACGAGCCAGCTGTGACCCTCACACTTCGACGCCTTGGAAAGCACCTCCCTGTCATCCAAGACGCTGCTGGAAATCAGTAGCGTTTCCACTGCTATTTGTAGCGTCTGAGCTCACTCACATGAAGCGAGTGGGACGGAGGGTGCTGGCTGGGACACAGGTCTTTTCTATTGTGGTTTCTTAGAGCCAGGGTGAGGAAGGGTGTTGATGCCCCAACTTATTTATTTTTCAGGGGCAGATGACAGTCTATGTGACGTTTGGCAAAAATGTCTATCTCCCTAAGGATGCCGAGTTTTACTTGATTTATAACGGATCTCATCAGAGACATGTCGTGGTCGCAGAGCGCACGGAGGATAATGTTCTCCAGTCCAGCGTTCCAGGTGAGGCGTCCGTCCTCTTTACTGTGCAGGTGGGAAATCTGTCTGTAAGCACCTTCTCACCAGGGACATGGGCTGGGAAGAAAACCAGGAGGAGAAAGTGAACAGTGTTTCCAGGAGGGTGGGCGTGTGAAAGTGTGTGCGTGTGTGTCTGTGAGGTCCTCCCAGCTGTATCTGCAGCTGCCTGAGCAACACTGCCTTAAACTCAGGGCTGGGTGTGCTGTGGTTGTGGTCCAGTGGAGGCAACACTGCATCTTAGGGTCGCCTCCTGTAGCCCCAGATCCCGTGGCCAGGGGTGGCTCGGGCAGCCTGGAGACGTTGGCAGTTGTCTTCGTTCTCCCTCCCTCGTTCCCTGGGGTCAGTCCAGCAGGCCCTCCCTCTCCTTGCGTGCTCCTTATGGTGGTTGGGGTTCCTTACCTGGCACCCTGTCCATCCAGATACTTCCTTGCTGGGTCTCAGGCTCTAGAACTTTCTCTTTCCACCACTAAAACATTTGGAACATCAGTCATGTTCCAAAACATTGTAATTCTCCCAGATAATCCCATCTGTCACCACGGTGACAGATGACAAGTTAATGTATCATGTCAGTGTGTTATCGTGAGCTATTAGCCCTTCTCAGACACAAGTGTTTTGTGTCTTCTCTGGGATGTGGGTTGTGCATCGAGACAGCAAGCTCTAGCCCAACGGCGTAATTAAGATGTTAGTCATTATCTGCAGGAAGGGAGGATTTGGTTGTTCTTGCTTGTTGATTGATCAGTTTTATTTAACTGTGGGTCTTTCAGTTACTCTTAAATTGTATTATATAGGGAACCATCACATTTTCTCATAGGTAAGATCGGCTTCATATTCGAGGAAAAATGTTTCTGAGTACTTCTGTAGTGCATTACTTGTGGGAAGAAGGTAGACAGTAAACATGCAAACACAGGCATAATGAAGTTTTACCTTCCAGCTACCTGGGTGTGGGAGTGTCTGTCCTTGGAGTCCTTCCGGCTGTCAAGGATGAAATGAGACTCCAAGATAAAATCTGCTTGGGGACAGAAGGCTGACCAGTCTCTCCGAGGAGGAAGGCCTCCAGCACCTCCTTCCCTGCCTGTTTATTGAGTTCAGCTCACACAGAGATACCTGTGTGCATGAAAAGCTCATCAATGTCCAAAAAGCTACAGTCATGAAAAACTGACATCATCTATACATAATGATTGAAGAAACACAGGGATTGTCTCTGGTCAGGGCTGGTGGGATATACTGACACAAGAAGGTTGCTGAGGCACCATGAAGGAAGGAGTTTTACTCATGCTTTGAGCTAGGACGTCTAGTTCGTATCAACAGGGCTATGGAGCAAGCCTCCAAGGAAACCACATACATTCTTTCTCAGGCCAGATTTGCCCCCAGGAGCCATCCATTCCAGTACAAGGCTGCAGCTGCTTCTGGCATTGTTTTCCGGGTGAGTCAGGCGGGGAGGAGCAAAGCAGCCAAGAGATTAGGAGACTTCTTATGGATAGAATGAAGACTCAGGCTCTGACAAAGTTGAGGGGTGAGGGTCTTTCTGCTCCTTTTTTATAGTTCCATAGTCCTTCGCTGATGGCCCTTTTTTGCAGCTGAGCCTGGCTTAGGTTGTCCCTCCCTTGAGGGATCGTACCCATCAGTGATTAACTAGCCATTTTTGGGGGCCAAGCAGGGTGGAGTGGGGGAGGCAGGGGCCGTGTTCCTGCCAGGAGGACAGGTTCTGTCTCCTTAATGGCTCACGGCCCCAAGGCCTTTTCACTCAGCCTCAGCTGTGGGACTCTTGTCCATTAATGAGGCTGCAGCCCCTGAAACCAGACAGGATGGCTCCCAACACCTGGACTTGAATCAATCTGGTGTTCTGTGGGCAATTTTAAGCACTTCTCTCTTTTTTATAAGAAAAAAAGTCAAACTTCATTCATGACAGAGTCACTTTGCAAGGGTCTCTCTCTCCTCTGCTCTTTTGCTTTGGAATTAAAGTTTTGTTTTTCCTGCTTTGAGCTTCCCCCTTTTTTCTTAGTTTACGTTTTTGTGAAGCCTTTCCTAGAGAAAGAATCAGAAAAATAAAGTGCTACTTCTAATATCAAGAAGGGGTGACACTTTGTACGTGGGGTGACACTTCCTGCGTGTTAAAGACAGTATTTTTGGCCCTGGCTGGTGTAGCTCAGTGGATTGAGCACAGGCCTGCGAACCAGAGTATCGCAGTTCGATTCCCAGTCAGGGCATATGCCTGGGTTGCAGGCCAGTTCCCTGCAGGCCAGTTCCCAGCAGGTGACGCACAAAAGCCAACCATACATTGATGTTTCTCTCCCTCTCACCTGCCCTTCCCCTCTAAAGATAAATAAATAAAATATTTTTTAAAAAGACAGTATTTTTTATTATATTGTGGCCTATTTGGAAGTGATGGTTTTTACCTTCATTTTAAAAGATTTCCTAAGGCAGGTGGCAGTCCCTGTCTCTGGAATTTTCCTGGTTACAGCTTTACCAGGTAACCTTTCAGAGGTATTTAGAACAGATTTCTGTGTGATATGTTGGACATATGTAGGCTGGGGGTGGGGGCTCCATTCTGTGCCTGCACATTAGACCATTTTTTGAAGAGATTTATTTATTTATTTTAGAGCGAAGAAGGGGGGGAGAAAGGGAGGGGGAGAAACATCTTGCGTGGTTGCCTCTTGCACGCCCCCTACTGGGGACCTGACCTGTCCCGCAACCCAGGCATGCGCCCTAATTGGGAATCAAACTGGGGAACCTTAGGTTCACAGGCCGGCACTCCATCCACTGAGCCACATCAGCCAGGGACATTAGACCATTTTTAAAAAGTCACTGTGAAAGTGGCAGTAGTTCTTGCTCAGTAAACCAGGATGCTCTTGGTCCTTGAAGCCTGAGAATAGTATGTTTGGGGAAAGGCTTTGGAGAATAAGAGGGAGCAGGAGTGACTTGCATTCATTAGCCATATTTCTGGGGGCTAACCTTCTTCTGACCAGCTATGATTATCTTAATACCGAGGTTTGGTGGTACTAATTTTTGGAAGTTCTGCCAAGGATTGCATAAAAATAGAAGTTCACCAACTTGGCAAGATGGGAGAAGTGTGAGGAGGAGGAACAGATAGCAGGACAGGTGGCCCCCACAACAGAACGATTAAGAATACCTGCAAGACAGAGACACCACTGTCAGAAGTGGGGAGAAAGATGTAAATATTTCTGCCGAGTCGTCTTCCACCACCCTGACTCACATTCGGTGGAGCTCTGTGGAATTAGGATGAACTTGTGTAACTACCGTCCTCCTTTATAAAACTATCATCTAAACAAATTACATAAAAATGTGTGACTCGGGAGGAATTGGTAGAGCAGAAAAGGGCAAGATCTGTAGGATGCCAGACTTGAATTCAGGGCTTGGGGTAGAAGTAAAAGGTGAAGGTAGGCCCAGTAACAGTGTCTGATAATCTTAGGTGAGTAAACACTGAAATGCTCAGAGCTCATAAAGGTTACCTTTATAATCAGGAGTCATTGGAAGCAGGTGGAGTCGGCTTTAATTTGGCCCCACAGGCTTGGCAGCATTTAAAGGTAACTCGCTGCATTTTCTTTCTGCCTTTGTCTCCTGTAGCACGCGGTCTGCTTAGGCAGCGCCATGAGATGGGTGGCCACTAGCACTTTGGACACAGTGACAGCATCTCCTATAGACTCTGGGTGAACTGTTCCCTGTCTTGTTGTGCAGGCCACATGCTTCAGGAGACAGTGACAGTGTCTGCATGCCTCTGCTCAGAAGGTTACTCCCCGGTGACCATGGACTCCAGTTCAGTGACCTACGTGGACAACATGGCCTGCAGGCTGGCCCGCCTGCTGGTCACCCAGGCTGACCGCCTCACTGCCAGCAGCCATCAGACCTTGCTGACCCCATTTGCCCTGACAGTGGGAGCCCTGCCTGCCTTGGATGAGGAACTCGTACTGGCCCTGACCCATCTGGAGTTGCCCCTTGGGTGGACTGTCTTGGGAAGTTCTTCACTTGAAGGTGGGTTTTCACCAGAAAATTTACTTGTCTCCTCAGAATCTGTCTTACAACTTATTGTCTGTTTTCCTGGGTGGGTTTTCCTGCCCACTTTTCACCCAGGCCTTGATCTGATGTGACCGGTTTCCCTGAGGTCCTGAGCTGCTCAGCTTGGGGCTGGTGGGTACTACTCTGTTCCAGGGGGTAAAGACCTGCCTCAGGAGGGAAGGGCCGTTCTTCGTGGAAGGCTCTCGAGCCCGCTGCTTTGGGCTATGGCTCCACCCCCCTTGGCAGCTTTTCTTGCCAGGAGATGGGGATATTGCAGAGCGTTTCCAAACAGGGAGAGTCATCGGGCAATGAAGAGCATCAGAAGAAGAGCAATGAAGGCACATGTAGAAGAAATAGGGCCATAAAGGAAATGTAACCATTATGTTGACATATTTAAAATGTCAGTGTCACTGTGAGCATTTGTACTATGTTATTTGTACTAACTTTTAGAGTTACCTCTGGGTGCCCCCGTTTACTAAAAGACTGGACAGACTGTAAACACCAACCATTTGGAATCTGGGTGAACAGAGATGATATTGTATTTAAGCCCATTGTAGGCATGAGGCTAAACTGCTCAATAGATGCTTGTTACGGCGATACGAATTCCATAGTTTTGTTGGAAGCACAGAGAGGCTGCTCTGTAGTGTTTTACTGAACACAATGTACACTGTTGCTGCTTGTCTGTGTTCTTCCGTGACTTTAGTTTTGTGGTTGCATAATGGTATTTTCAAGGGTTTCTGCTTCCCGAGAAAACCTGGTTCCAGATTGGTTTACATTTGATCATGGATAACATTAAACGTGCCGCTCTAGGTAAAGGGGTGTGACTTTGCGAAGAGAATCACGAGGTAATGGTTGATTGCAGAGGGGCTCTGTCTCTTACGGGTCCCTGAAATTCTCCCAGGCACGTAAGGATGAGTCTCATTTCTTTTTTTTTTTATACACATTATGTGTTTGTTTAGACACACATACACACACATAAATGTTGTGACATTTATGTATATATGCTGAACTAAAAGGTACACATGTTCCTTGACGACCATTCCCCTATTTTCCCCCATTATCCCTCTTCCCCCTCCCCACTCCGGTTACTGTCAGTTTGTTCTTTATTTCAATGTCTCTGGTTATATTTTGCTTGCTTGTCTGTTTGAATGATTCTTATTTCTTAAGACCTTAAATGAGAGACGTCGCAAGCCTAGTTCAGTGTTAAACCATGTCTGACTCTCGGGTGCTGCACCGTATAGTAGCTGATGGATGTGGTGCAGGGTGGCGCCCCAAGGGTGTGGGTGGTCTCCGTGTGTCTCACTGTTGTCCCCAAGGACCTAGCAAAGGGCTCAGGACACAGCAGATGTTCCAGAAGTATTTGTTGAATGAATGAAGGTTGTATCCTTAGATCTTTAAGGAGTCACACATTGTTTTGATTCTCCTATGTACATACAGCGGTGGGCAAAAGTAGGTTTACAGTTGTGAGTACATGAAGCAGTATTTATTCTTGTATTATTATTTATTAATTATTGTATTACTTCTTTTGTAATCATAAGCCTACTTTTGCCTGTTCCTGTGTATAGGAAAAAAATGTTGGAAAAGAAACTTTATTCATATTTATACACACATGTGTATATTCATATACACACATGGGTTATATACATGGATATATTCATATGTTAATTCATTTTATACATGTATATTTACATATATTCATTCATACATGTATATATATATATATGTAACCCAGAGCAGGTCCGGCTGCCTGCCACTATGAAGGAGGCAGGCCCTGATGTAAAGAAAAGCGGTTTATTTTCAGGGGCCAGCAACCTGGAAGATGCGGGAGGGCTTACGTCTCAAAGTCCATCACCTGGGAAGATGGGGGACTCATGTCACAAATTCCATCTCCACCTCCTCATGGAGGCAGAGGCTTTTATAAGGAGGGAGAGGAGAACAGAACAAAGAGGTCGAGGGAGGGGGCGGAAGAGTTCGCTCCGTGCAGACGAGCACAGTGCATTCCAATCAGGCAAGTGATGGTCCGGTGTGCGTCATCCTGGCTTAGTCACCCTGGCTGCACGTCATGCCGATTCCTCGATGAAAGGTTATCAGATTTCCTGGAACCGGGATGCCCGAAGGTCAGAGTCTGTATCTTTTGAAGTTAGTTCCTAGGATTCTTATACAAACATGCTGTTTATCTGTAAGCCATGTACTAGTCAGAGTCAGCACTTACAGAAATCATGTCAAAAGAATGGGGGAGTGGGTTACAGTTTCCCACTGTTACAATTTTTCACTGATTGATGTATGTGTATCTATCTATATTTATAGGTATATATATATATATATACATACATATACACACCTATAGATACACATACACACATATAAATATAGATAGATATACCTATAGATATAGATACACCTGTAGATATAGATATACCTATATATCTCTATAGATACACATTACGTATATGTTTTCTGGCTAAGGAGCTTCATTTCCTTAAGTTTTCTGGCTTAAGAAAACAAATTCTAGCAATAATATTGGAGGTGTTTTATTATCGAGAAGGCAGACCCACGTTAACAAAAACTGAAAGTATTCGTGATTTCTCACCAGTGGCTGCACTCAAGGCCGTAAGTGAAGATCCCCAAGGCTCACAGAGAGGCAGTCAGGCCAGTCCCAGGACTCACTCCTTTGCCAGCCGGCAACTGCCTCTGCTTAGCGGCTTGGAGTCTGCACTGGTTCAGTTTTTAAAATGGCAAATGATTGGAAGTGTGGAATGTTATAAATATACATGAATAGCTTAAACTAAGAGTCTCCAAAATGGGATTTATGTTATCCACATGCTATGTTTATTTTTCATCCCAAAACTTAGAAATAAATGAAGGTTTCCTAGTATTTAATCTATGGGTTGACAACAGTGGCCGCATGCAGGGCTGCCGAAGAAGGGGCCTCGTGAGCATCACTCGTGCACAGGGAAGCCGGGGCGGGAGCTGACTCAACATACGTAACACTCACGGTCGGTGTTGGGAGTGTCTGTTTGATTAGCTTTGCTTATACAGACGTGTGATCAAATATGTTTGGAGAACACTGGCTTACCGCTAGGTAGCTAAGGGTCATCTTATTGCCATTTTCATTGCTGTTTGGAGATGTATTTTTGCTTTCCAAGCCTCCATTCATTGTGATGTTTGGTTTATCCATATCCTTGGTGACTTATGGCACCAAGGGGTCCTTGCTGACCTCTCGGCCACACTTGTATAGGTATATGTATTTTTATGAGAGGAAAGCGGAGCAGTTCGTTTTTGTGGTTTGACATTGTATTCTCTGGGAGGAGAATTCTAGTGTCATAGTCATTAAGAATATGTGCTCTGGAGCCAGGTTTAAATCCTGGCCTTGCTGCTTCCTGGCTCTGAGACCTCATGGATATGTTATTTTAGCTCTCATGCCACAAAGTTACAATTTCTAAAATGAGGCACAATGGCACCCACTTCATTGGTTTCTAGTGGTGGTTAAATAAATAACATATGGTGAAGTTTCTAAACAATGTCTGAATGTCTGAGTTCTCAGTATAAGTTGATGTGTGTTTGTACTCGACTGGATTTCAATATACAGAGAATATATTGTGTTGCATATGCGGAAAGTGCAATTGGTCCGGGCAAATGAAGCTACAGGCAAAGCAGTACAATCCTGGTTATTGTAAACAATTCCTTGAAGATTTCTAGAACTTTTTTAGACTTTCTGTAGAACAGTTTGTAGTACTTGAGGTAGCATTACCTGCAGCCCAGACTTGTAAGGGACTTCTCTGGACATCAGTGTGAAGGGATAGGATTAACAGATCTTTTTCTTTCTGCTCCTCGAATGGATGGATTTCACTACAGTCTTCAGGTTCACTGATCCTGTTTTCCACTAAGCTAGTGTACTGTTGAACCCTTCTGTATTTTTCATTTCGGTGATTATATTCTTCAGCTCTGTGATTTCTGTTGGTGCTCTTCAATATTTTCTGCCTCTTCATTGAACTACTCTGTTTATACATTGCTCTCCTGACCTTGGCGAGGATCTTTGTGACCATTTTAAACTATCAGATAAATCACTTATCTTCATTTCATTAAAATCAGTTTCTGGATTTATATTTTTATTTGAAACATATTCTTTTGTTTATTTTCCTTGACTTTCTGTTGGTTTCTGTACATGAGAGAAAGGAGGCACCTCTCCCAGTCTTGATAGACTGGTCTTGTGTAGGAGATGAACCTCATCAGTCAGCCCCAGCTAGCGGTTCCTCTTAAACCTTTGTGATTGTTCACATTGCTGTCTTTGTTCTTAGCGGCCTGCAGTCCTTGAGTGTCTGCCAAGACCCACCAGTGCCACCCCAGTCCTGCCCAAGGGGAGGATCTTAGTCAGCACCCAGATCTGGGCTGATTAGAAGGCAGAAGCTGGGAACATATGCAGTCAGACCCCTTCCAGGGAAAAACTAGGAGACAGGCTTTTTTTCTTTTACTTGCTCCTTCTGTGCGGACAGAACTTTGGAGGGATAGCCGGAGTGAGTGTTCATGTGCGTAGTAGCCATTAGCTGCTGCTTTGTCCACTACTGTCCTTGAGAATGCAACCCCCATTGGCTATCAGAGCCAGGTGATCTGGAAGTCTGTCCCTTGAGTGGCATCAGACATGTACACAAGAACCTTCCAGAGAGAGGCTTGTGGTCTGGCTTTATTTTTGGAGTGAGCTGGAGTGAGGAGGGGAAAAGTGCCCATTGGCTCCTGGGTCCAGCCAGCCCCTAGGTGCATGCTGATTAGAAAAAGGACCCCCAGGCAGTAGTTTGTATGCAGTCAAATCCTTTCCAGGGAAAGAGTGGAAGATGGGTGTTTCTGCCTGCCCCCTCTACACCGAGGCCTGGGGTGATGCCATTGGGCATGCTTGTGTGACCATTAAGAACTGCTTCTGTGTTTGCTATAGTCTATAGGACACAGATACAAGCCCCTTTGGCTTTTAGAGCTAGATGATTTGGAGGCCTGTCTCTCAGGTGGGAGCCTTAAAAGGTGGGGTACTAGATGTGTGATCCAAACCTTTGCTACTTGGGAAGAAGCTGGGAGTTGTGGGTTCCCTGTGGATTGTACGGCTTTATGTCAGGATGGAGCCTTTGAGAGTGTGTCTCAGCCTTTCCTACTCCTTTCAGTGTGGGTATTTCTCATTCATCTGATGTTTAGGAGTCGTTCAGGTGGCTTCAGGGTTTCTCTCAGGGAATTGCTCTGTGTACAGCTGTACATTTGCTGCTTTGATGGGAGGGGGCTGTCTCCATCTTCGTCTCTCTTCTTTAATTTAGCAGAGTTTTATTCTAAGCAGTTTACAATCTCTTATGTGCCCAATGCATCTTTTTCTAGTTTACATACCTCATTAATGTTGCTTGTCTTCAAGGTAAAGGAATTGTGGGAACAAAAAAGGAAAACTGAGGCATGGGGCCCTCTGGAGTTTATCACGTGTTAGTGGAAGGGACGTTGTGACTGGAAAAGTTTTTTTCCCCTGTAATTATTTATTCTAATACTTATCCAAAAACAATTTAAAGCTTCACCATTCACACTTGTTAAAAAGTCTTTGTGTTTATTTATTTATGCTTTTTTGGAGGGTATAAATGGATGTTAATGAATGAATATGGATTTCTGTCATGGAACCGACCTTTCCAATGATTTTATCATGGAAAAGTCTGATTGAAGCATTACTGTATTTCCTTGCATTTTATAATAAATCCGCCTTTGCCCCTTACTGAGAGTTATCAGGAAGGCTGAGATCCCGGAGAAAGCCCAGAGTTGGAATGGACTGCGTGTCTCTTAAAGAAAAGCAGAGCCATTCTTGGCCCTGTGTCTTACCCATCATTACTCATGGTGCAACCTCGTTATGTGTTCTAGGGAAGGAAGTGTCCTGGGTTTTATTTAATTTTGTGCCATAAATAAAATTGGATTTCTATTTTGTAAAATTAAACCCATTTTTTCTATAAGGGAGCTTTCATGATAAAAGCTTTTGCAGGGTCTCAGGACCCCAAATTTGCAGCAAAACCTTGAGTACTTATAATTATTCAATAAAATTTCATTATTATTTCTGTTTGGGGTTTTTTGCTCATTTGTTTTTTTGACAGAAATCTTTCCTCAGAGATTGAAGTACTTTTGAAGATTAGGTTAACTAGAATAAGATATTCTGTTTTAGTCTATTGGTGCTTGGATAACTCTTGAGTTAAAGCCTTGCCCCCCTGCTCACCCGAATTCTTTCCTTCACTTGTGTTCCCAGACACTTGACATGGCTGGCAAGCACCACGCTTTCCCTCGCCATTGAGGGGGGGCTGATAACTGAGAGAAGTGCCCAAAGGGACTACAGATGCCATCTAGGAGGACTGATGGCCTGGCCCCGGCGACATAGTAGATCCTCTCCCAAAGGAAGAGGTGGAGCTTATCCTGTTTATATTTTCTGATTTATGGGAAAAGCTCCACTTGCTTAAAAAAATTCATATAGAGGCTTTCATATACATTTATACTTGCAAACCAATATATAGCAACAATTTGCAGATCCAAGTTTTTTTTTGCCAAAGTAAATTACTATTATTTTGAAAAGCTGATTTGGACTTTTTTGTAGTTCTCTAGGTAAAAGTAGTTCGTATGCTTAGAGGTCTCCTCATAGGCTGAAGTTCTTTGTTGTAGAAGAGTTGGAAGTCTTCATTATACCAATTATAAAACCAAAACAAGATCACTTTTTCCAGCTTTTGAGATAAAATTGGCATATATCATTGTATAATTTCAAGGTATACAATGTATTAATTTGACACGTTTACATATTGCAAAATGATTATCACCATAGCATCAGTGAACACCTCCATCTCATCACATAGTTACCATTTTCTTCTTGTGGGGAGAACGTTTAAGAAGGGCAATATCATGAATTACATCTGCAGGGCAAATATTAAAGTCTTTAGTAAAACAAAGACAATTTTATGTTAGATTGCTTTATCAAGTTTGAAGAGGTAAACTTTCTTCCTGCCTTTATAATTAATCCTATGAATGAAAGAAGTTTTTAGGGCTTTCAGGGAAAGAAGTTTTAAGCCGACTGAGTTTTTACAAGGCTATCAGGAAAACTACTTTTCTGCAAGCCTGTCTTGGGCGCAGAGTTAACACAGCTGATGTATGTGGAAAGGCAACTTTTCATTCTTCAGATGTATGGTTGGTTGGAGAGCTGTCCCCAAGGATAATTCATTGTTGGAACTGGTGCGACCTACCGAAGGTAGTTTAGAGGATTAATTATTTTAATTATTGATTCCAAAGGTCACAACTAGACTATGGTTCTAACTGTGCAAGTAACATCAAAGGAGGTATAGCAACCACAACAGATTTCCACTTGACTCCAGAAATCAGAGAAATGGTTTTTTAGTTGTAGAATCCAGGGGATGAGGGCAAGCCCAAGCAGAGTCCCGGTGCCCCCACGTTCCCGGTGCCCCCACGGGGCACGGCGTAGCGAGTAGTGAGCTCAAAGGGAAAGTAGGCACCTTGTCAGGGACCCCAGTTTAATGTAGAGGTTGTGTAGTACGCTGCTGTTACTAAGAAGAAGGGTGGTTAGCATGAGGCTTTGTTTTATTAATAGAGTCTTCATAAATTATTTCCCTTTGAAGGAGAATGTTTGTTTTCCTCCACTTCAGGACGAATGGGGAAAAAGAAAAGCCATGCAGAGAGCGAGAGGACTTCAGAATTACGTTTATAACAGGAGGGATTATTCAGTAATTGTTAAAATGTTGTCCTGGTGGCTTAGTGTTCTCTCAAGGAGTTTAAGAGCAGTCACAATATTTCTTCTTATCTGCAGGAAAAGCCATTAAGTGAGAAATAACAGTTCATTATGAAAGACTCAGTGGGCACTGCCAAATTTTGGTGACATCTACATCTTGTTTCAAGCCACATGCCCGAAACCATCACCTTCTTTCTAGGCAACAGGAGCAGGGACTGTGCGGGCCAGCAGTGTTTGACAGGGGAAATATCTGTTTATCTTTCTTTGAATAGAGGAAAGAGATCCGTCACTACTCAGAAGCAAGATTTTTTTTTTAACACTTGAAATAGGGCTTGGCTGGTGGTTTTATCCTTGAATACCATTTGCTGGCTGTGGAAAAAGAAGGAAAGAGAGGGAAGCTCTGTCGGTCGGCCCCGACTTGTGCTCCTGGCCTCATCAGAGGAGGGTGGCGCACTGGGCTGTAAGATGTGGCCCATGGCCTCCATGAAATGCCATCTCTGTTCTTCTGCCCTCAGACTTCATATTGGAGAGCAAGTTTAAAATAGCGTCAGCTGAAATACCAGTGGGTAGAAACCCATAAAGGACAGAGTTATTTAAAAATACAAATTTCCAGGTTTTAAAAAACTTTTCCCGAGGGGGTTTTAAATGAATATATTATGGGTATTGACTGATTCTGGGTTTTTTTTTTTGAAATCTTGACATATTTCAAGCAATCATATATACACCCTGTATTACTTTCTAGCCATCTATCACTTTGGATAGTATCTGAAGGGATAAATATATCCATACTTTCTTTTCTGACATTTAAATCTGGTGTTCTATTCCTTCAGTTGCTAAGGTAACCCACTGGATAAGTGCCAGTGGTGGACAGACTGTTCTTTAAAATTGGTCCAGTGGCAAATCGGTAAAATTGTTTCCCAGCCCTCAGCCATGAATGTGCACGCAAATCTGCATCCTTTGTGAAGTTTTAAATCTTTAATTTAAAAATATTTCCTCTGTCTTCCATCCCTTTTTTAGCTTTTCTACTTTTTTTATCCTTCCCTGAGGACATTTTTTTTCACTACTTTTAGAGAGAGAGAAGGGAAAGAGAGAGAAACATCAGTGTGAGAGAGAAGCACTGGTCAGCTGCCTACTGTGTGCTCCCAGACCGGGGTTGGTGCCGGACTGGGGATCAAACCGCCGCCCTCAGTTACGGGATGACGCTCCAACCCACGGAGCCACACTGACCAGGGCTTGCTTTTCATTTTTAAGGAATGGCTTCGCTGGCAGTAAAGAATTCAATACAGAATCGAACTTAAGGAAAAGGATATTTTTTCCTCCATCAATTGAAGTTGTAGCTCATCTCCGCAGAGTTTAGCATTTCTCAGTCTGAGCCTTTGGACCTGCAGCCGGGCTCTCAGTGCGAAGGCAGTGAGGGGACCTGCCTGCTCGCAGGGGAGGGGCCAGTTTCCTGGTGGTGCTTGATACCAGACTCACACTGCAGATTTCAAAGGGCCGTTTCCACTGCAGATCTGATGAGTCTACACTTTTTCTACTTGTCAATAATGAAATTAGGTTGCATTGTATTTCATTTGTTGCCGAAACAGAACAAGGTTCCTGGCGGGGTAATGGGAGGGTGCCTGTGGCGTGTGGGGAGAGCAGAGAATGCCTGGTGCGTTTAGGCTGCCAGCAAGTATCTAATGCAGGCATGAATGGTGGATGCAAATCATAGCCTGGAAGAAATATTAACGAATGAAACAAATCACTGCACAGTCTGGAAAGGGTGTATGATATAATTGCTGCTGACGGCACCTAGCCGCTGCCTGGGGCATGGGCTGAAGCCCATTTGTCTTAATGGCACATCTGGTGTTTTACACTGATGCAATTACCGTGCCTCCTGGGCAGACAGCTAGTTCCCTTAAATTATGCTTTTAAGTTATAACCAGAGGAAATCTGTTTTCAAATACACCACACATCAATTTAGCCACTGTTTGTTATATTTATGTATTAAAAGATCAGACAAATGTGTATGACAGATAAGTCCCCCAATACTGGCTTTCCTAGTTCTTGAGGGCTCTGTCTCATATAGTGTTTTATTATTGCTCCTGACAATCCCACGGGGAAGGCTGGGCAGATTTCACTTTCCTTTTACAGATCAGGCAACTTAAACCTTGAGAATTAAGTGGTCTGCTTAATTCAGTGGTGCCAAGCCCAGAGTCACAGGTGAGCTAGTGCCCCGAAGGCCTCCAGGAGGTGGGTTATATAGGGGAGAACTCCTTCATCACGGTGGCTAAAGGAGCTGGGGTTGTGAGCTGTACTGATTGGTTGGGGCCAGGGCAAGGAGTATTTATTTGATCATTGGTTGTATCAGGTCATCATGTCAGCCATGACATTGTCCTGTCTGGTTTCATGAGGGTGGTTGGTAGGGTCGCGGGCCTGGGGTTGATGTTATCTTTAGCTTGGCCAAAATTTCCTTTCTGTGATCAACAGAAACATGAGGCTTTGTTCTCAAGATTTTTTGATACTAACCAAAATTTGATGTCCTAAGGGCTTAATGACGAAGGATGGAAGTGGATGGACAGAAAGGAGAAAGGGTCGTGTTAAGAAACAGAGTCCCTTCATGGTTACAATGTGTGGTTTTGGAAACCAGAGTGGGACTTATTTCATGTAATGAATTGGATTTATGTAAATTAAAAAAATTGTTCTTCATAAACTTACAAGTGCTGAATGTATTTTTTAAAAGATTTTATTTATTAATTTTTAGAGAACAAGGTGAAAAGAGGGAGAAAGAAAGGGAGAAAAACATGGGTGTGGGAGAGAAACATTGATTGGTTGCCTCTCATACACACCCCTGTCAGGGACCGAACCTGCGATCCAGACACATGCCCTGACCAGGAATTGAACCAGTGACCCTCCACTTTGTGGGATGATGCCCGCCCCGCTGAGCCACACTGGTCAAGGCTGAGAACATTTTAGTGGCTCCGCTTTGAAGTTATGAACATTCCTAAACCCTGCAGAGCACAATAGGACTACTTCTGAATGAGCTTGTGTTTCAAAATATCAGTTGCTTCTAGATTATTGCCCCTATTATATTTTAGCTTAATTTTTAAAGTATTTTAAATATGTTAATAGTTTTTAATATTTTGCTCAATGTTTGAGGCTGTCTCCTGGCTTAGCAGCAAGTAATGTGAATTTAAAATAACTTGCAAAAGCCAAACAGAACCAGAGACTTGGAAGTAAAGAACAAACTGGCAGTGACGAGGGGTGGGGGCAGGGTGGCGATGGAGGAATGAAGGAGAAGGGGCAAAAAAGGAACATGAACAGAGGACTCATGGGCATGGACAATGTGGGGGGATTGACTGTGGGACTGGGGGGGATGGGTAGGGATGAGCAATGGGGAAAAAGGCGGGAGAACTGTAACTGAACAACAATAAAAAATATTAAAAAATTTAAACAAACTTGCAAAAGTCACAAACAGCCCTGGCTGGGTAGCTCGGTTGGTTAGAGTGTTGTCCTGATAGGCCAAGGTTGTGGACCTCTGTTAAGGGCACACACAAGAAGCAACCAGTGAGTGCCTCCACAACAAACTGACGTCTCTCTCCCTCTCTCTCTTTAAAAAATCAGTTTCAGAAGTCACAAACATTTTTTTTGTTCTTCTTCATTTGTGTAGCTTTTTACCTAAGAGATCTTAAGAGCTGATTGGGGAGACAGAGGTGTAAAAAGAAAGCATAGGTAAGTGTTTGTTAACCACTTACTTAGTTAAGGTGAGAGATCCCGACCCTGACTTTGCATCAGAGTCACTTGGGAATCCTCCGGAAAGATGGATGCTTGGACCCCACCCCGGAAGTTCTGTTTTAGTTGTGCTGGGGGGGACCTTGAACACACTGAGTTTTGGAAGGGAGCTGGGAGTGAATGGGAGGAGACACACAGGTGCCATCGAACTGCAGGCGTGCCACCATCCTCCTCTTTCCCTAGTCACATTTCCTTTTTCTCTTCAGAAGTTTTGTGCTGATTTTTATGGTAACCATGTCCTTGCTTTTCTTTATAGTTTTACTACTTATGTATCCACAAATAATATGGCTTAGTTTTCACTTTTTTAAACATCATGTTAATTGAAATGTATTCTGTATATTCTTTTATGACTTTCTCTCTTCAACATTATATTTTCTTAGTTTCTTCTATGTGAGTCTGTAATTCGTTTTTGTTAGAATACTAGTGTGTGATTTTACTACAAGTTTTTCTGTTGTTGGTGGACATTACGATCACTTCTGTTTTTCACCATTTTACATTTTGGGGCATGTTTTCTGATGCGTAAGGTGTACAGTCCTCACAGGTTTTATATGTAGGAATGGAACTGCTTGGTCACGAGACATCAGTTTCTTTCTTTTTTGAACTTTAATTTTATTTTTTAATTGAACTTCTTGGGGCGACATTGGTTACTAAAATTATATAGGTTGCAGATGCACAATTCTATAACATACCATTTGTATGTTACATCCTGTGTTCAGCTCCCCAAGTCAAGCCTCCCTCTGTCGTTACTCCCCCCACCCCCTTTTCTCTGGCCCGGTGTCGTCCAAAGGGACTGTACTTTCAGGTCCTCTTTGCTGAGTTCGTAGCACACTATGGTAAGGGAGAGCTCCTCCTGCACAGAGCAGTGTCTCCAGTGGGTAAGGCAAAAGTGCAATTTATTGAGAACTTGAATTTTGGTTTAATGAGAGTCTTTTAATGCAGGGGAGAGGTGATGGGCAGGGAGGGGAGCTTGGTTAGGAGTGGGTATGGATCATGATATAATACACTCTGGTTTTAGGGCTTAAAAACTGTCTGTCGAAGAGTTTTGGTGGGTCCTAAAGGCAGTTCCCACAGTGGACAGTCAGTCGTTTGCCTGGGTGAGTAAATGGAATAGTAAAGTTGTATTACTGAGGACAATGGGATAGTAAGATCACATTAATGCAGACAGTCAGCCGTGTGGAGAAGTAGGTGGTTTTGTCCTCTGTGTCTGAGTTGTGTGTGGGAGTGTGTATTTTGTGGTCTGAGTTTAGTCAAGAGGTATCGCAGGCAGAGCTAAGAATGAGAGATGCTCCGAGCAGCAGCTGTGGATCCGAATTGCTATAGTTCCTAAATGCTAACTCCCACGGGTGCTTGCCAGGGAAAGAGCCAGTGGTCATTTATTCATTCATTCAATAAGCAAATATTTAATAGAGCACAGAAGACGTGCCGGGCACTGTTCTGGGAGAAAAGACAGAGCGACCCCTGCCTCTGAGGCCTGCCCCCCAGTGAGCTGCAGTGCTGTCTGGGCCTCCTTCAGATGTCACACGTAGCAACGACGTTGCTTGCCTGCAGGGTGGGCATAACTCAGAGCGTTGCAGCTCACCTTTTCCAACCGGTCACGAGTGTCAGAATGTTCATGTTTAGCTCGTTAAGATTAGGCTTGTCCGAAGGTGTGTCTTGATGTCTGTGGAGTTCACAGGCCTAATTTTGTAAAAAATGTAGGCAAGTTTATTCTTTTACATTCCAAATGTAATGTTTATCATGGGCCACCTGTGTTCCAGGCACCGTGTCACTGCAGTGGAAAAACAGGTGTACAAACTCTATACAAATCACGCAACTTAAACATGCACACAGGACTGAGATTTTGACAATCGATTGACATTCATCTCCACAAATACCAAATGACGTCACTTTGCCAAACAGGAGGGTGGGTGTTAGGAATATAAAACCTTAAGGACCCCCTTAACCTGTAAGATGATACAGTTAGGAAACAACCATGATATACAGCAGCAAACATCATAATGAAACCAGGACACACAGACCAACCGGGAGCTGGCTTTGGCAACACGGAAATAATCCCACAGATCTAATGGATGGACGACTTTCGAGGGGAACCATAGTCTCCAGTTCTGGACATGCGAAGCCCATTTCTGTCCCAGTTTCTCATCAGGAGACAGCACCTCCAAAGACAGAGGGCGGAGACAGATGCTGTTTCCAGTGTTGCCTCTGAGAGCCTGCCCGGCTGGAGTAGCACATGCCCCGCCCCCCCAACAGTGTCTGTTTCCATGGGGTGGTCTGCTCCTAGCACTTGTTTTCCCTGGATGACGTTACTCCAGGGATGTAAGTGATGCACACACGCACCACAGTGTGTGGAAAGAATGTTGTACCAGCAATGAGTGGACCTGACCTCAGCACCCACCAGCTGTCTGACCTTGGATAAGTCACTGACCTCTCTACATCTGTAAAATGGGCTCTTCGGGTTAGATGCTTATGAGGGTTCCTTCCAGCTCTGGCTTCTTATTACATCTAATACATGGTCTCTGATAAAATACATGAGACCCAGTCTGTAAACAGAGGGACTCATCTGTGTTTGTCTTCATTTCAGCGCCTCTTCCCAGAGAGTCTCTCCTACACCTGGCTGTGAGGTGGGGCCTGCCGAAGCTTTCCCAGTTCCTCCTGTGTCTCCCAGGGGGAGTGCGGGCCTTGGCTTTGCCCAATGAAGAGGGTGCCACGCCAGTAGACTTGGCTTTAAATGGTGGACACTCCAAGCTGCTTGAAGACATCACAAAGTGAGTTTGACTACTTGGTAGTTTCCTTCTTAATCTGCTTTTATAAAGTCTGCCAAACATGATGGAAAAATTGAAATAACCAAACCACAAGCTAATATTGGTTTATGTTTTACCATTAGTACTCATGAATAAAGTGCAGATATATATGTGTGTATACACAGACATATATGTGCATATATGTATATATGTATAGCACACACACAGATAGTCACATTTTTTGGCATTAATACTTCGGGAGAAGGAGTTTAAGTCTCAAAAGTCTTTATAGGAAGCTATAATTAATAATAACCTTGAACCCCAACTTATCTTTCAGGTTTCAGCCTAAATGTCACTTCTTCAGAGAGACCTTTTGTGTTATGGTCTTTTATGATTGTTAAATCATAATAGTAATTGTGATAAAGTGATTAAAATTATTTACTACATTAATCATAATTTAGAATGTTATGTATTGATTATCTAATTCATATATGTCTCCTTCCTAAATCAATTGAGGGCTGAAAGTGTTTCTGTTTTACCCACTGCAGCATTCAACACATAATATTTATTGAAAGAACATAAAATAATATTCACTGTTGAATCAATGGATAACAGACAAATTTTAAAATACTAGAAAGCCAATGGATGATTATCAGGATCTAGTGAAATAATTTAAAAGAAATAAATACTCAACTATTAAGTTATCTATGTTGATGATGATATCCACACTTTTAAAGAAAAATGAAGGTACTGTTACTTGGAATGGTTTTATATCTGTCACTCAAGTTATAAAAGGGGGATTCATATATAGCAATTTTCTTCACTTAACATGTGGTAAAAATGCCAGATAAATGGGAGAGTATATTAAAATCACAAAATACTATATAAATATTAAACGTTGTTAGAATTATTATAGTATTAATGGGCTGGTTTTTCTTTGGAAACTCCATGTAATTCATTTCTGGTTGTACAATACGTAAGTGGACATTGGAGTAGAAGTCAGAGCTTTCTGAGTTTTTTTTCTCCCTCATTTGGTCACCAACCAAGGAAAGAGCCTGTGCACAGAGAATTGCCCCCCCCTTTTTTTGCTCTGACGTGACCCCACTTCCTTGGCTGAAAGGGGAAGGCGGGATTACTTGGTTTGACTTGGTCGTTGTTACACTGAGATCCTGCAAGGCCGACTTCTGTATCCGCGGTGGCTTTTCTTCTGCTCAGTACAGGACCAAGGGACAGGATGTGTTTTAAAAGTTTGCACATCTAATAAATTCACTTATGGATGGGATTAGCAGTAGACTGTAAGCAAAATTTAGAGCTTTTTTCAATTAATAGCAATGATTGGATTGCTCAGGCTTAGAGTTCGTTTGCCTCAGGGGCTTCTGATTGGAATAAGAAGTTGTTTCCTGAAAGATTCTGGAGTTCCTACCAATAATTAGTATCAAGAGCTTAGGAAGATACCCCAAATCTTAGAGTGTAAGTGCCCCTCATGAAGATCCCTTTTGGTCACTTCATATGATGGAGATAACATTTATTTGATTGGAAGCCCACTATGTTTTCATAAAGCAAGTGTTCATGAACAAAAGGGGGTCTTGGCTGAAGAGGAAAGAGCCTGAGCGCTCGTTCTGAGCGGAGAGGACCCCGGGAGCAAGCTGGTGGGATGTGACAGTCACATTCGAGGTGGGCTGTCATCTGGGAGCCACTAACGTTTTCTTCCCAAGGCTTCTCCCCTGTGTTTATTGCATGACCTTCTACGCCTTCCAGAACATCGTGATACTAGCCATGAAGCCTACACATAGCTAATAAATGTGTGGTTGCTCTTAGCCAAAACAGAACAGTAAATAAGCTGATATTCAAGAATTGAGTTTGGGCCCTGGCTGGTATAGCTCAGTGGGTTGAGCACAGGCCTGTGAACTAAAGGATTGCAGTTTGATTCCCAGTCAGGGCACATGCTTGGCTTGCAGGCCAGTTCCCAGCAGGGGACGCACGAAGAGGCAACCATATGTTGATATTTCTCTCCCTCTCTCCTTCCCTTCCCCTCTAAAGATAAGTAAATAAAATCTTAAAAAAAAATTGAGTTTGGGAATATTGCTCCTTTGTTTATGAGTGCATTCAAGAATACAGCACAATCAAATTTACACAGGTTTTAATTTGCATGAGAAAATGACTTGCATTAGTCAGCCAGTGTGTTTTGAATATCTCCCTTGTTTGTAACATCCTAACCTTGCCATGTCCCCTGGAGATCGCGTCTGTTTTCCACTGTAATCACCTAATAAACTGGTGGCTGCCTGCTAATTTGTTCTGCTACATGTGGCCCCATTAAAGGGAGAGGCGCCTTTTCGGATCGAAAGGAGAAGGAAATATTGAGGTAAAGTACGAGATTTAAAAGTCAGTGCTATTTCATTATTTGTATGAATCTTTAACATCCATAATTGGGTGAAGGGCTTTTCAGTCGCTGTTTTCTCCAGATGGAAAAAGAAAGATGGCTCTATTAGAGCCTGTTTACATGATCTTATTGTCTGAAGGCTTCTGAGGACTGTTCCGCCAGTTGGATTATCAGGGGTGAGGAGGGTACTGGGATTTCAGGGCTGGTGTTTCTGAAGCTGTGCATGGGTTTTGATTTGCGACGGTTCAGTTTCCAGGGCAGACGTTCCCCAGGCTTCTCCCGAGTGCAGCTCAGCGAAGATGCCTTCCTGCAGTTCATTCACTCGCCAGAAACGCTGACCCTGACGCTGAACCACACGGCCGAGCATTTGTTGGAGGCAGATATCAAACTCTTCAGGAAGTACTTTTGGGATAGAGCCTTTCTCATCAAGGTTTGTGCCCCGTTATTCTAGCACACGGTGGAACACGCCTGGGGAGCATAGACAGTGCTCTCCTTGTTTGGGGGATGGTGTTTTTGTGATAGAAGCTTGGGGGCCACGGAACTGGAAACCGTGTCACACCATAGAATGAAGATTATTATGTAATATTTTGGTAGTAGAAAATGGTAGTTTATATAATATGCTTGCTTCTTTTACTTTTTATGAGCCAGCCTTGCCAGTGTTGGGTTTTAAAATTCTAACATCGGATATTTTCTGTTAACTTATTGATGACATTATGATTTTTATTGAAAGCAGTTGCATGTAGGGTTCTTTTACGTGTCTTGTGTCTCTGTGTGGGTTTCTTACGGCTCAGAGGTAGGTAAGCAGATGCCCCAGGGTGCGGATTCCTCTTGAACGGGGCCTGGGCACTTGAAACCTGTTCCTTTCTGCAGAAGTTTCCCCTCCTCCCTCCGGGGCCCAGGCACCAGTGTTGAGCGCTGCCATAGCACGCCCATCTCAGGGTTTAAAAGGTTTCATCTTCATCATTTTTGTTTTCCGTGGAAGCTAGAAGAATGTAAAGAACCTTTACATCCTTTTACTATTATTAAGCAAAGTGTTATTTTGAGTAAAAGGACTGAGTCAGCCTAGTTGAGAGCACTCGGGGTGTGGTGGGCTCACTCACCAGCCCCTGTGGCCCTGGCCCTTCAACATGGGACCCAAGGGCACGGGTCCCATGGCTCTGTGGACCCCCCCAGAGCACACAGTTGGGAGACTGGTATTGTTATTTATCACAGTTTGTGTAATATGTTTGCTTCATAGCATTAAAGATGTAGCCCCAAACACTGTATAGAAAATAAAGGTTATTGTTGGCTTTTTTAAAAAAAAAGATTTTATTTAAACAACTAGAATGAAACATGTTCTTCAGAGTATGAACTGCTACCTCCTTTTGTTGGGTTCTTGGGAATTTAGCATCTAATTTTCTGGCATCTGGTGTTTCCTCGTTTTGCTTAAGGATACTTGTCATTTAAAGATACAAAGACTTTCCTGGCCAGCGTGGTTCAGTGGTTGGAGCGTCATCCTGTAACAGAAGGATTGAGGGTTCGATTCCAGGTCAGGGCACATACCCAGGTTGCAGGTCCTGGTCTGGGTGCCTGACATCTCAGGTCCAGATGTGTGTGGGAGGCAACAAGTGTGTGCTTCTTTCTCGCACTGGTGTCTCTCTCGGTCCCCTCTTCTCTAAAAGCAATGGGAAAAAACCAAAAAGATACTAAGCCTTCAGCCGCCTCTGTGGCTTCTCACCCAGGCCCCCAGGTACGGCTGTTCCGGCTGGGCAGAGGCTCGGCCTGGGTGGGGCAGCATCGCTCAGGGCGCACCCTGCTCCGTGCCTGCCGGTCGGGGCAGAGCTCCGCAGCCTGTGTGTCCTTAGAAGGGGCCCTCAGACGGCAGCCCAGACCCTGGTGACGAAGCTCCTGAGAAGCATGGAGTGAGCTCTGGGTGTAGCAAAAATCATTGAACTTTCCATCATCAAATCCTCCAACTTCTTGGTTTGGATTTATGATATTTCATAACACATTTGAGATAACACTGCTCCCCTTGGGGAAGATTTAGAAGGAGTAAATGTAGATGCATCAGTAATCTTTTGTAGTAGACTTACAATAATGAAGACCCAATAGAAATTGCTTTCCAGTTATGTGGGGATTTTCATTCCACAAAAAACACTGAGAAAATGTGTTTATGGTAAAACGTCAGTAGAAGAAGCAGTTGAAATGGGATGGCCTTGTGTTCCAGGTGTTAGCACGCCCCTTTTTCTTTCCAGCACTGGGTGCATGGCTGCGGGGGGCGGGGGGACCGAAAGGGAACAGGGCTGAGATTCTCTAGGGCGTCCAAAGGCGTCAGTTCCTACCTGCTTGACAGAATGTTTGATGGTATTACCGAATTCAACTTCTTACTTGGTTAGCTGTTATTTTAAATGTAAGCAGATGATGATATATAGGTTATCCACAATAAAGCTTTATAGTTTGGAGTAAAAAATATGAGACTATATATTGTAGTGTAGCATTCCCACTTTATTAAAGCTTAGATGTCTAAAACCCTGTTTTGATATCTGACTTGGCCTGAGGAACCAATTCATCACCAGTGGACCACAGCATAACCTCATTGTCACGAGGCATCTTCAGCCTCCGGGTCTGCAGCCTTCTAGACCAGCAATCGAACCACGCTGCAGAAACCTGAGTTTGCATTAGCACATCCAGGAGCCGTTTGGGCAACCCTGTTCAGAGCCAAGCTTGTTCAGAGGTGTAACGGATTCATATTATAACATTCTGTTATAGCTGCCACTGGTGGACTGATCATTTACAACGATTATTAAATGTTCAACGGTGACAGGTTGGTGCTACATATCCATACTGGGCATACCTTAGCTGTGTCTTTTAGTCCTGTTTCAGTTCTCTCCCTGTAGCAGCTTAGTGCTCATCAGAATGCTGAGAATTCAGTTCTCGATACACTGAGCTTAGCCACACGCCCAGGGGGGTTCAGGCGTCTGCGTCAGTTGCAGGGTTGCTGCCCGGGTTTGCCCGTGTGTTCAGTCTGGAACATGTGCTGACGCAGTCTTGGGCCGTTTTACCCTTTCACTCATTAGCACATAATTCTGCTTTTCTTCACATTTTCACTGGCTGTGGGAAATCCATTTGAAAAGAAAACACGCAGAGGGTTCCAAAGAGGGCAGCTTCTCTCCCTAAGAAGGCTCGCAGTCAGTCTCAGCCAGGGACAGCCTGCACCTGTGTGTGTCGGCTTGCAGCCCAAGGCCCATGCTCCTCCTGGGTCCTCTGGGGCCCCCTGGGTGATGGTGGTCCTACCCCACTGTCTGGGCCCCCAGGGTCCCTGTGTTGTGGGGTGTGGGTAGGGGTTGGTCTAGGTGTGCAGATGCATAAAACTGGCCCTTCTTTCTGGTTTTAAGATTTTCTCTTCTGTCTCCCATTTTTGGTTCATGTTTCTCGTTCCTGAGAACCTTGTCGTGAGCTGTGGAAGCGGGCAGTGGTCTCCACCCTTTTTGGCACCAGGCACTGGTTTCTTGGAAGACAGTGGGGGGTGTGGAGGGGGCAGGGGGCAGGGTGGAGGAGACAGGAGGCGGAGAGCTCAGGTAAGCGTCAGTCAGGGCCCAGTTCCTAACAAGGGGTTGGGACCCCCTGCATTAGGGCAGGGGGTCCCCAGGGACAGTTTCGGCCCTTGCCTTCAGGTTCCCCCAACATCTCTCACCATCTTTCTGGGGTGCTGCCTATCTTTTCCAACTTCCCCAGGCCATACTTCTGGCCTGTCTCAGCTCCGAGGTCCTTGAATGTGGTTTTCATCTCTTTGTTGCATATTTGAAGCCTCAAATGATATTCAGTGATTTTTTTTTCTTCTTTAGACTCTTGAAGCGCAAGAAACCAGGCCAGCGGGAAGACTAGATATGCCCTCCAGTGCGGCAGAGCCTGAAGAAGGTAGGCGTGCCCCTTCTCTACTCGGGGAATCCAGAAAGTGCACAGGACTCACGAGTGCACTGGGTCAAAGTGCATGGACTGGGGTTGAAGTGCACGGTGCAGCAGAGCCGGAACAGAGCGGGGCAGAGGCAAGATCAGGGTTGGGGGACACCACGTGGGTCCTCTGGCAGGGTCAGGTGAAATATTGTTTTCCACTTTCTGTGATTTTGATTAGCATTCACTGAGACCTGTTGGCCAGGTCCTGGGCCAGGTCCTCCCTGGCTCCTGATCTCCAGGGCACCCTCCCGACACAGACTGTTCCTCTCAGTTTCAAGTTCAGTTTCTTCACCCCATTCCGTCCTTCATTACTCGCTCCCTCCTTAGTTTGTTTCTCCATTGTGGAGCCCCTGCTCTGTGCTGGCCTGGTGGCTCCTCAAGAAGATGGAGGTGGTGAGCGTGCTTTTGTTGTCACAAGGGTTGCGGGGGACACCCCTGGCCTGTAGAGGAAAGGGGGGGGGGCTTTGGGATGTTCCGTAGGGTCCCTGCACAGTGGTTCACAGTCCTGAGGGAGCTTCAGAGCCTGAAGGTACAAATCTGCTGGAGGTGGGAGCCCTGACAGGAGGTATAACTTCTGTGACACATTGTCATCATTCTCTCCCACGTCGCAACACACAGAGTCACGATGATGCCACACTTGCACATGACAGCTGGCTCATTTGCTGGGACACAGCACTTTCTTAGTTTTCCCAGGTCACTGGAGTATCTGGGCATGCTCTGTCTACTGCTGTTCAGGTTCTTTCCTCTCTACAGACACAAATAAGTCTGATCCGTTAGCAAGTCCTTGTAATGAACACAAGTTTGATCCTAGGGAGCATTCTCGCTTCTGTCCTCGAAGGGTCCTGTAGTTGTTGTGCAGAATGGATTCTGACTTGTGTTTGTTTGTTTTCTAAAACACAGTAGTTCCAAGAACCTGACATCATTATGTCTCCTAGGGTAGTTTGACAAAGGTTTTATATATTGAAATACATATTATCTTTTATCAGTTTCCTTTTGCTTTATACATTAGAGTATTGTTTTTATTTTTGAAAGTATATGTAAGGACAGGGTTATATGTATTTGGAAGTAGGTACCTCATCTCCGTAGATCCCGGAGAGTGGAGAGAGCATCACACAAGGTCTGTTAATGTGAAGGGGCAACAGTCTGGTGGGCTGAGAGCCACCATGGTGGATGATGCTGGGGTTGGGAGAAACAACAGGACCGGATCTTTGTCCCGAAGCCACCAGCTGGTGGACAGCTGGTTAATACCTTTGACTCTTCTTGCAATTAGCCACAGGTAGTATAATCGTAAACTCTTTGTTCCGTGTTTATTAAGAAGTCATTCTTAATCTCTCTCTCTGGAGAGAGAAGATTTGTGGCGAGTTGTTGGAAGCCTGAATGGCCGCCCCCACGTTGTACACGGTCCTGGGCGAAGTGACCGGCTGAGCTTCCCACCCAAGCCACACGCGCCTGGGCCCCCGTGGGGACGCCCCCACTGTCCTCTCCTGTGAGCGACCTGCTGGTTGTGCTGAGGGAGCTACAGCTCGCCATGTCTGCCCAAGGAGGTTGTGAGCAACTTCACACTCTCTTTTGAAGATCTGTAGGGAAAACCTCTTCTGGTCCCATGTGAGGAATGCTAGCTGCTTCTGAGCATTTGGCTTGCTGGACTACTGTAACCAGAACTGATCAGGTTTCTTGCTTCTAGTTGGCTGATAAAAAGTTGGAGGTAAATTTCTGGCCAGCCAATTGCAGATGTGTAGGGTGCTGCCGAATGTGTTTTTGCATTGCCTTGATTTCGTACGCCTTCACCTGTGCTTTCCCTTTGTTCATTTTTTAAATCAACTTGTGATTTTTACTTAATGTGTTGTATCTTTTTATTCCCCTGTAATAGACCTTCAAACTAATTTAGAACAAAGTGAAGTCTAAATATTTACTTAAAGTATAAGTTTCTGCCCGTACAGGGCCAACAGTTTGAGATGGGGCAGGAAAACAAGCTGGCAGGGAACTGGACCCAGCTCGGGGAGCTGCTTGAAGTAAATAAGGCTGTATCGTTGTTCTAGGGAGGTCACCGTGAGAGGGTGGGGGATGGACAGGAGGGGCCGGGGCTGCCGAAAGTAACGCAGAAGGGGTCTGCATCTTGGCAGTGTAGTGAGTTTGGGGAGGTGGGGATGGATGGGTTCTGTCCCAAAGGTGCAGTACGTCAGGTGGGCAAAGAGGCCATTCCTGGTGTGTCCCTGGGGGGACAGCCCTTACGGGAAGCAGGGTCCTGACAGAAACTGCACTCAGTTTTAGACAGGTTGGGTTCAGTGGGCCTAGGGGACAGGCAAGTTAGTACACCTGCTGCTAGTTGGACTGAAGTCCTTCCACCAATAAGCAAAATAATTTGGACAGAACTCGAGTCCTCTAACTCCAAATAATGTGTGTACTTTAAGATCTGCTAGACAATGTTTTTATTCGACTATGCTTGTTGGACATAGAAACTGCCTGCACGTTCCAGCAGAGGGCAGTGTTCAACTAGAGTGAAAAGGCTGCCTTAGTTTTGTCCGTTCATAACCCTGGAGTTGACTGGCCTGGAAGAACAAAACATTCTGAGGGTGAGAGCTTGCTTTTCTTTTCCTTTGAACTCCAAAAGCGAGCTTTCCCTTCGACATGTACCAAAAGATTCTTAATAGCTTGTGTTTTCCTGCTCCTCCGGCCGCAGTGGACAGAGGCGATTCTAAGCTTGTGGCAGTAGCTGCTGTTGATTAAAAAACTACAACACCTTTTAGTCGGAAATTTACCATGCTGTTCTTGTTAGTACGATAAATGGTTTAATTATTGTCTATGAACCAATTTAATTTTATGATTGTATCTGTACTTCCAGAACAATGGGAAGTTATAACAAATGAGTTAAATGGCCCAAAGTCATCTCATTTTTAATATGCTGAGATGAATAAACTAGTTATTACCGTTTGTTAATCCCCCAACATATTTTGTCCTTGCTTTTTTTGTCCTTATTTTGTGCCTTATTATCCTACTCTGGGATTTCCAATGAGTACTATACAGAACACCAGTCTTGGAAGATGTTCTGAAAAATAAGGGCTCTTTGGCCAGAGAAGCAGAAAAGGCTGTATGTGAAACCCCAGTGTTGGAGATGGGAAATACATTTAATGTTTTGTAGCTTCTCGTAAGTCTTGCAGTCAAGAAACCTAAGGATCTCTTTTTTACAGTTCTCAGCATCTCGTGGAAGTGGTCTGTGGAAGGTACTTTAGAAATACTGCTTTTCCTCATTTTTACTGATTCTGTCCTTTCCAGACCTTTTCCCTCCTTTTCTACGGTCACCTGGGTTCTCTCCACCCATTAGTGCAGTGACGCTCACGCTGGGACAGAAGCAGGGGCCAGCTCATGGTCCTCGTGAATTTTCAGATTATCCCTGCCTTGCCACACTTTTGCGTGTGTTCTTTGGGAAGCTGTGGTCTGCCTGGAGTTTGCGGGGCCATAAAACAAGGAGAACCATTGCAACACCATTGACTACTATGTAAGTGCCTTAACTTCTGTGTCACCAGCTTCCTACTTCATTAGTTTCTCCCCATTAATTATCTTCCATATTTTCATTACAAGGAAAATGGAGCTGTGATTGGAACATGAGTTGCTAGTCACAAAAGGGAGAGGACAAAGTCATTCCCTTCAGGGCTGAGGCAGCAGCTGCCTGCAGGCCCTGAGGGGGTTCCACTCCATGATCCTTGTGGAAGGTGGGAGAGGCCATGGATCCAAATGCAAGACACAATCTAGGCAGACAGATGGGAGTCCTGTAGGCTCCTTTACTTATTCATTCAATAAACATTTGCTGAGTGCCCACTTTGTGCCAGGCACTGGCCTGGGTGCTGGTGGTATAGCAGCAACTGAAAAGGCAAAGAGAAAATACCCCGATTTCAAGGAGTTGACTGTCACTTAATTTCACTGCATTTGTCGAATGCCAAGCACCGCTCTACATGCAGGGGCGTCAGCGTTGAGCTGAGCAAAGTTTGTACGTTCGTGGGGTGTGCATTCCAGTGGTCGTGGAGAGGGATATTTCTGGGGGTCGGAATCAATTTTTCCCAATGTGTGCGTGAGGAAGTGGCTGCACAGAGAGGTTACATAACTTGCCTGAGGTGACACAGCTTGTCCAGGCAGTCAGAACCCACTGTACTATAGAATACTCGCCCCCCTTATATAACAGAATATTTACCTAGTTCGTCTTTGCACTGCTGACCTAGGGATCTCTCCAGCGTTCGTGTGATGGAAACATGCAAAATTAAAATCATTGCCTTGAAATGAGCTCTCTGCCACATGGCTGGTCTGTCTCCTAAAATTCTTATGACAGGAGATTTGTGACCCACAGGCACAGACATGTCTTGGTGACACACACCAGCAACAAGCAGACTGCTAAAAACCTGAGCTCTGCCATGGGCTGGCTTCTGAGCACCATGCAAGTGACGTGGCTGTGTTTTCTTTGTGGAAAATAGCAGAGCAGTACTGTCATGTAATGCGTCCCTCCATAGTAAGGCTTAAATGAGAAAATAAGGATAGAGCACCTCGACCAGTCTCTGACAGCCGGTCAGCTCTCTGTATCATGAAGCCATGTCACATGGCCAGGGTGCACTTAGTGGTGGTTACGTATGGGTTGGGACAGCAGGGCACCACCACTCTTCGAGTCGCAGTGACAAGGTGAGCATCTTGGTTACTGGAACACTCTCTGCATCACTGCTGTGTGTGCTCCGAGTGAGTTGCAGCGTGGAGAGGAAGCTGTGTACTGCACTTTATTTAAGCTGCTGTTAGATACTATTGGGAAACCAAGAGGGCTTTTTTTCTGTGCAAAATTTCCTTTCCAGAATTTTTCATTTTAAATACTCTAACTCAGTGCCTTTTTAGAACTGTTAAGTGTGGTTGTGAGGTCTTATCCAGATGTAGACTCTTCACCCCAGGACGGCTGGGGCCTGAGGTAGTGGGGAGCAGGACAGCGTCAGAGAGCCTGCTCTGCAGGGGGTTACTCCGTCGGGTGCTCGGCCCTGACCTTAACCCCAGTGTGGAGTGTCCATCTGAGGACTCCGTCAGTGTCATTAACTGAAGAGTCAGGAATTTTGACCATTTCCAGATAATTACGAATGGTACTCAGCTGTGGGGAGTGACGTGCGATTGTTCTTTCCATTGTACGAAGCAGCTCAGCCTTCTCCGTACTTTCTCTAGAGAATGACTTTGCCAACCCACTCTCTCCTCCTGTCCACAGGAAAAAGAAGAGTTTCACCAACAGCAGAAACAGGATGTCAAGCTGATATGATGCTCATTTTGTATGTTACTGTAATGATATTAGTATTTTCTCACACAAAAAGGAAAAATTCTCCTTCTTGTCTCCCCCAGTTTATCACAGAATTAAAAATCATAGTTTGATTTGGGAAGAATCTGAGGAGCTTCCTCAGAGCCCACCTAGGTGCAGCGGGTTCTGTGCACATCTGCTGTGGTGCTTTGCTCCAGCTGCGTCAAATTTGCACGCTCAGCAGGAGGCACAAGCACTAAGTAAGCACATCAATTAAAGAACCTAATATCGAAATAAGCTTTAGTTGAAAATATAGCAAAAGATTTTTTTCATGAATATAAGTAGGATCTAAGTGTCAAGTCTTAGGGACATAAAAGTGTTTCCAAGGCAAAACTGAATCTTGTTTTTCTTTGAAAGATGACTTGCCTCATTTCATTCAAGGAATTGAGTAAATTAAAAGGATTGCGTCCTGATCCCAATTTGAAATATAACGACCGAGAGCTTCTGCTTAGTTGCAACCAGTTTTGGGGCTGAGGGTATCTTATTTTTTCTCCATGAATAAATTCTTTAATTATAGTCCTAGATATAGGCCCAAGACAGATGGAAACAAACACCCCCATAAAACTTATATGCAAGTGTTCATAGAAGCATTATTCGTAACTGCCAAAGAGTAGATACAACCAAATGCCCATCAGCTGAGGAACGGACATGTACAGTGTGGTGTATACATAAAACAGAATAGTGTTTGGCAATAAAGAATGAAATACTGATACATTACAACATGAATGAACCTTGAAAACATTATGCTTTGTGAAAGAGACCAGTTACAAAGGACCACATATCGTGTGATCCCATTTATATAAAATGTCCAGAATAGCAAATCCCTTCAGATGGAACGCACACTAGTGTTTGCCTAGGATTGGGGTGGGCGCGGGCGCGGCTGCAGCGGGGGTGCTAACGGGAATGGGGTTTCAAGGGGAGGTGATGAAAATGTTCCAGAATTGATTGTGGGGACGACTGCACAACTTCAAGTATATAAAAAATCATTGAATTGTGCACTTTAAGTGGGTGAAAAATATGGTATTAAATTATACCTCAATAAATCTCTGACAAAAATGTATGTATGAGAAGGAGTATATAGTAGAATATTAACAGTGGTTTTATTGATGATTTTTTATAGTCTTTTTAAAATTTTCTTAAACAATTATGTTTTGGGCTCAAACATGTCACATAATTTTTTTTAAAACAGTATTTCTGAAAAGATATCTTAAATCCTTTCTGAAAGAAGGCAGAGTACCAATACAAAAGTTGTATTGTAAAGGAGCACTCGTTCGGGTTGCCGAAGGGCCGGGGTCCTTCTCTCACCTGGACACACCCTCCTGGCCTGCTGATGCTGCAACCCCGCGGGGCCCGGGTCAGCTTGTGGGGTCAAATGCAGTGCTGGGGCTTGTGGACTGATGGGGCTCACACCGATGTCTCTGTAGGTGAGTGACTCATTGTTTCCCCGAGTCCATATTTATTCCTGCTAGTACCCCACTTTTAGGGAATGGTATCATTTGGGAAACTGGAACAGAAGGTCAAAGGTAGCCTCTGCAGAGCGGTAGTTTCTCAGATTTGTTCCCTTCACCATTTCGATCTTCTGGCAGTCGTGAATCAGATGTGCATGCTGGACTGAAACAGTAAACTGATACATGCAAGTGAAGTCTTTATAAGTGAAACGCCATTGCACAGCTGGAAAGGAGGGGTGGATCTGGTCTCACAGAGGCGGAGGGTGGGAAGAAGCACGGAAAAGGCGTTCATCAGTCTGATCAATCTGGCAGCACAGAAGCTGTGAGATAGCATAGTGTTGGTATTGGCAGTGTTCGAAGTAGTCATTCAACTTTCCCTGCCCTGCCTTCCCCCCAGCTCGCCTAATGATCTACCACATCGCTTTAGCTGTTTGGGGCCATCAGATCCAGGTGGAGGAGAGAAGCATTTATTCAGTACCTGTAATGGGCTAGGCACTCTGCTTGGCACTGGGGATACAGGTGTTGAACCAAAATTGATTTGGACCTAGCTTTTCTAGAACTCACAGTCTGTTGGGAGAAAAGGATTCAAAAGACTATGAACTACCCTCAGGGTTTCTCTGGGCGTGTGTGGAGTGGGTGGAGCAAGCTGAGAGTGTGGCCCTTGTTTTCCATTGTGCTTCTGATGCTGCAAGTCTAACTCAGTGGTGCACTTGACCATGGACATCTGAACCTTGAGGGTAGGGATGAAATGGCAGTAGTTGTCTGGCTGGCTCTGATCATGATTCTTCTTGCCTCCTTCCTGGGGGTGGAGTCAGATGGCACAGCAAATGGTAGTTAAAGGAGAATACTGCACATTCTATATTTTCAATGTCAGCTTTTTTGTTTTTGAGTCTAGCTTCTGTGGCCCCATTTTTCAGAAGGAGACAGGTTTGTGCACAGAGTTGAGATCTGTTAGGCTAATCTGTTTCTTAAGACACAAATTAATCTCACAGCTACTTAACCCTGTTTTGAAAACCCTGTTCTTTGCTTCAGTGTCTCTCATAAACACGATTATTAGGAGTATTTCTTGTTCCATTATATTGTAGTTTGGCAATAAAAGGTATATTTACGAAGTTGGTAAACCAGATTTAGAAGTAATCCTTACTTCTGGGTGGGCCTTGGAGGTGAGATTAATAGGTCTTTAAAACAGAATAGCCTGGAGTTACTGATAGCATCATCTGCTGCAGGTTGCTATAGCAACGAGTGGTTTGATTGCACGGTGCAGTTGGTGGTACAGTGGGTGAGTGTAAAAGGATCCTAGTAATTTAGCAGAAACTCTCCTGGAGCAATTTAATTAAACCCCAGTAGAATGAGTGCCAAATTCTTTGAAAGCTCTAAGATGTAGTTCTGTATAAATCTAGACCAATTAAAGGCACATTATTTTCCTGTGTTTACATGCTGTCACAAATATCTTAATGATTTTAGGACAAAGGTTTTATAACTTTGTAAGTTAATCGTTTAAATGATGGAGTACAAATTTTATGAAGTCTTGTCTACTTTAATATAGTTTGCATGAAAATGCAACAAAATTACATTGGTCAATACGGAAAACCATAGGCTGGTGATGTATGAAGACGAGCTTTCTGGGAGAGGCAGGAAGCTGGAGTGTGGACACACTACTGGGGGTATGCACATTCTTTGTTATCACAGGCGAGGTTGCCACAGTATAGTCTTCCTCATCAGCGGTCTCGATTAAACTGTGTACTGTTTTTCTGAACCACTCATGTAGGTAGAGAATTATTTAGAGACATAGAATCATAATTTAAGAACATCAGGTCTGAAATGGCCTTAAAGGAGTGTTCTGTAATGGACAGAATGAAAATGCGTGTGACTCTGGGTGTCCATGCAGATGTGTCTGTCGAAACTTTGGTTCTGGTTACCTTCCCCTTCTTTTTTAACATGTTGAGGGTATCTTTCCCACTTACCCAATTTTTAATAAAACCCTTACTATGTTAATATAATATGATGCACATAGTAGGTGCTGCACCTCAACTTTATGCGTCTGCACAGTGCGGTAAAAAGCTTTGGACTTAGGCGCTTAACTGCAGGCTTTTGAAGGGTCAAGTTGTGGCCCAGTTGGCACATTGCTGATTATGCTGCCCTGCAGATGTTACTCTGCTGCCACCTGGAGGCGTTGTGCGGTATGTGCATTGAAAGGTAGGCAGGGATGCCGGAAGGAAAGCTGCTGGGGCTGTTGTTCCTCAGCCACTGCTTTGTCCCATCTCCTGTTAAGGTCAGTTGACATGACAGCACAACATTGAAGCTATTCCTTTTTCGTTTTTCCTTGTAGAGCTAGTATAAATTCAATATCAGTACACTATTGTGGAGTGTATTATCTCATTACTTGTTTGATATAAAGCAAATTCAAAGTTTTTGTCATGCAGTTTTTTTAAAAACATCATTCCCATGAGGAACTTGACTTCCTTCTTCCATCCTTGCCTTAGGTATAAATGAATCCCATATACCTCTTCTAAGCAGAAACGTGGGTGGGAACTCCCGATATGTGGCCAGGTCGTGAGAAGAGCTTGAAAAATCCACTTGGAGGTTTGAGGCCTCAGGTGACTCACCAGCCGTGGCAAAGTGAAGCAAGGAACTTGTAGTTAATGCACCTGCTGGGAAAACAAGTGCGGCTTTCCCAGAATCAGCTTCAAGCAGGGCCCAGCGCAGAGCCTTGGGGCCCACAACGCTGCCTGTTGACACAGATTCAGGGCACAGATTCTTAGCTGTCTGCCCGTGCTGGGCCTGTCTCTAACCCTTTTATTTTCCCTGGGCCCAAGCTCGTCATTGGTGGTTATTTAACAACAGTGGCTCTTGTTTACTGGCAACTGAGTGTTTGGGAGGAGAACCAATCAGTCAAGGCACAGAGAAAAATACCCCTTAAGTGAACCTTCCTGTACATCCCAGAACATCCTGACCCCTCATATTTCCAGGAAAGACTTTATTAAGAGTGGGGGCACCCCGCATGCCTGCGGCTTGTCTGGGCCGAGCCTGCCGCTGCCCGAGTCAGAGTCCGAGGCTACGCCGAGGTCCCCGACTTTCGCCCGTGCTCTAGGGAAAGCCAGACTTCCTCCAGAGTGAATGACGCTCTTTGGGAACAGGAAATCTTTGGTATTTGAGGAATAGATGTGCAGGATTTCCTCAGGTGGGTACCAGTCATGTCTGTAGAATCTGTGCAATGTTGAAGAGCCTTCCGTTGGCGAGTGGCCGTCCTCCTGAATCAAGGGCATGTATTTACTTAATGATCATTTTTTTCCCCTCAGGATTTCCTTTGAGAGCTCCCGGGCCTGTTTATTTCTCCGTCCACACGAATGATAATGCCGGAGGGTGGGCAGTGAGGTTGTGAGATGCTGTGTCTGCGGAGAGCCAGTTTTAAGAAACTTAATCTAAAAACCCAGCTCCATGCAGACGGCTCCTGGGAAACTCATTTATAGGCGTCATTTACTTTCTCTTTTCTTCTCCTTTTTTAAACAAAAGCTTCTACCAGCAGATCCTGATGAAAATTATTCCTTTTGCAGAGATTAAGAGTTTGGCGCCCAGCAGACCATCACCTGAACAGGAGGATGGGAAGGTAACGGTCCCCTGCCCTCCTCGCCATTTCTTCTCTGTGCTTCTCTCCAGAGTTGAACTAGAAGTGAAGATCTAGTGGCAATAAAAAAAGGTTTTAAACCAAAAAACCCTAAGGATGTGCCCCAGGTCACGTTCAAAATAACTTGAAATCGAGTTTTCCTCATTGAGTTTTCTCTCTCTCTTGTCTATGACCATGCATAGCTGGCTATCTTTCTAGATTGAAATTTTATATGCAAGATGACTTAATACATTTTCCAAAACAAATTTGTACTTTGGGATTGATGGCCACAGATGCTTGCTCATACTGGGATTGCTCGAGTGAGCCTGGGAGAGACCCTGTGAGAGTGAAGTGACCTGTGGGTAGCTCGCGGTCGTGTCTCAGTGGGACAGAGACCCCTCTTGTTGTCAGGCTTTAAATAATGTCAGTTAAGGACAAGCCTCGTTTCCTGTTCATGTGTGATGATACATGTAACGTGTCTTTACTGATGTTCTCTGGGGCTGTTTTTCTAGTTTACAAAAATAACAAGACATCGAGGGGGCACATAGTAACTAAAAAGAACCCACAACCTGACTTCGTCTTTCCCAGGGTGCGAAAAGCCTGGCTCAACGGGATGAACGTGAAGACCGGGACAGCCTAGAGTCGGGTAGGCTCCAAACTGTTGCTTCCCTTTGCACTCCTGGGGGTACTGCAGTCCCAGGAATACAGAGGACAAGAAGAAAACGTATTGTAGAAATAAAGCCCCCTTCCTGGGAGCCTTTATCTGTGTGTTTCTTAAAATCCACTCAGATAAATTGTCTTTGCCGCATCACTTACAATGCTATGACCAGGGGTTGGGTCTCCATTTGTAATCTAAAGAGCAAAACAATTGAAACGAGACACTGAAAGCTTTCCCTGCGCAATGTTACCCTGAGCCAGCTCTGGCTTGTTGTGTGCTACCTCGTATGTTATTCCTGGGCAGGGGCACTGCCAGTGTCAAGTGAAGCGACTCCACGGTGGAGAGTGGGTGGTGGAATGGAGACGTGGAACTTGTTTCCACCTGGCCCTGGAATCCCCGAGCTCACTGCCATCCCATTTTGATACCCAGTGGGACCCCTCAGGAGCTGAGCCTCTAGGATCTTATGCCCTGGCCTCTGGAAGAGGCCAGGTGCTTGTCCTGGGGCATGGCTGTGATGAGAGTGTCCGTCAGAGGAGCCCGGGGCTCCCTTGGCGAGGTGAAGGTAGTTCTCCCCCCGGGCCTGGAAATGCTCACCTGCTCACGTGCATTCTCTTTTACAACTAACTGCCTGAGGACACCTCCCCAAATCTCTTTCCTAGACACTTCCTAATTCTTCGGCTAACTTGGGCCTCAGAATCCTCTTTTGAATCAGAGACTGGTGAAGCGGTGGGGTTTGAGCTCTCGTACCCGGAGGGTCCGTGAAGGCCTTTAGATAAAGTGGAAAGTGGAGAAGCACAGACTTTCCGAGTCGGTTTCCGCAGGCTCAGCAAGGCTGAGGCAGTTCAGGAACCTGGAAAGCAGGAGGGCAGAGCAGTCCGAGGAGCTGCTGGGGGTGAGGTGGTGGTGGCAGTAGCAGCCAAGTGCTCGGCTGATGTGAAATCCGGGAAAACCAAAACAATGCCCAGGGCGTGTTAAGGAACAGCAGTGGGTGGGCCTGCAGCGCCTAGAGGTCAGGGCGCTCCCTGGAGGCCAGTGGCGTGTTACGGACGCGTTTGGCAGGCACTCGACAGAGCAGTTCCAACGGTTGGGAAATCATGGAGGATGAAGCTGGGCGAGGAGGAAGCTCCCCTGGGGGTGGCTGGCTGTGCTGCTGGTAGCTTGGCCACGAGCCAGCAGTGATTTGCTGGAGCTCCTTGTGCGAGGTGCTGCTGAAATTGGAACAGAAACTGAGGCCATACCCAGCAATACGTGCACCTTTAGTATTTCTACTATATGAGGTAAGGGGAATAATTGACTTTCGGAGGGGGGAGGAGAAAGGAAAGCCAACATCTCCGTGCGGATGAGGGTTGCGGCCACCAAAGCCAGGAGAACGGCCCTTGCTCACGTGTAGAGGATGCCTCGTCCATAAACTGCATCACGCTCCCAGGAATGTCAGCTCTGAAGAATGTTTCACCAAGATGAATTGCTGGTGGGGGAGGAGTGTTGGGTGTTAAGACAGTGAAATGCCAGGATTGTTTTAATTTTAGGCTTTAAAAACTCACTTCGTTCTCAAACTGGCGTGCTTGCTGGGTAAAGAAGACACGTGCTAAGGATACCGTAGCAGCCTGACCCAGGCCAGGTGTTTTGTCGGTAACCTCATGGTGCCCGAGGAGACTGTACTGAAGGATCTGAGAGGGACAACCACGTACGATATTAATCCAGGGGTTTACGAAAGGGCTGTGAATGGTGGCTCCTTGTGCCAACATTTGCTTTTTGGTTAACTGGAACTTTTTTGGGACTAATGAAAGTCACCCGACTTTATGCAAAGAAAATGACACTCAATTTTAAAAGAAACTTCTGAGACAGAGAGAGGGGAACAGGCAGTGAGCAATAGTCAGGTGGTAAGCTGGAGTCTGCAGCTGTAAATGGCTTTTTCATGAGGCCATTTCCAAACTGTTTTGCTCTTTTATAAGCGCCTGTGTTCTGCTCAGTCTCTGGGGAAAGGCTGATCCGTGTGGGTTCAAGGTATATGTCTTTGCTGACTTGTATTGTTAAAAACGGTGTGGTGTGAGTTTGGTGTGATCTCAGAAACCGCATCAGGGCTGTTTCAATAGAACTTCCTGTGATGATGAACATGTTCTACATCTGCACTGCTTAATATGGTCTCCAATAGCCACATATGTTTATAGAATGTGTGATGTGTGACTGGCGTGACGGAGGAATTGACCTTTAAATTTCATTTCATTTATTGCACTGAAAGTTAACTTTATATTGTTTTTGTTAACCCATCAAAGCATCAAGAATCATACTGGCCATTAGTTTATACACCAAAAATGTTGGTTGGAAGGATAATGTCTCAGGCGGATAGCATTTAGTAAGCTCATCCAAGCCAGTGCCTCCAACTACCTCACTGGGCAGTGTTAATAGGGTTACAGTACATTTATGGTGAGTTGGGAGTCATGGCCCCATTCTCTGTGGATGCTGTAAGGGCCTGGTGTTTTGCTCAAAGGGCGAATATCAGTCGAAGGGCTGGGATATGATTCTGTTGCTGTTACGGTGAAGAAGGGATTCCTCAGTGTGTGATTCCTTCACATTCTCGGAAGCTAACATGGGAGGAGAGGACAAAGCATTTGGAGTAAATGGAAAAAGAGAAGATAGGTGAAATGGAGCAGGACAGACATAAGGAAGGAAGGAAGGAAGGAAGGAAGGAAGGAAGGAAGGAAGGAAGGAAGGAAGGAAGGAAGGATCCATTGATCCATTTGGCGCAGGGTCATCTAGTCCCTGATAGAAGCATGGAAGTAGAGGAGACAAGATACCATTTAAAAGTAGAAGCTGAGTCGTGGGCAGCAGTCAAGGCCATGCCTGGGAGAAGGGACATGAACACCTGGCTGGAACGAGCAGACACCCGTGGGAATGCAGTGGGATGGCTGAGCTTCGGCTGCCCTGTTGGAATCCCAAGTGCAAACCAAGATGCTTAAACAATCGCTGGATCAGTAAAGCTGTGAGTGGCTTGATTTGTTACTCTCTTGCAAACTACTTTTAAAAAGTTGCATTTGTAATAATAGAACTGTGTGCTGGTTAGAAATTAGGATGTCAGGTTAAAAGTTAAGTGCATGCCGGGGACTTTGAAACAAGAGTGCTGGGATCTCGGGTGAATTACTGAAGCTCCTGGAAGGCGACTCCTGCTCTCTCAAGTGATGTTCAAGAGCGTGAGCGAGGTTGCATGTGACAGCCAGATTTAGTGACACTCATACTGAGCCTGATTTTCTTGCAATAGTTTATCAACCATGGCTGCAGTGGACTAAAGATTGTTTGAAACTTACTTGGCTAAAGCTGTATATTGTATTACTATTTGGATGGAGGAAAAAGGATGTGAAATGGACTTATTAAAGCAAGAACTGTGTGAGCATTTAAAAAAATTTTTAATTTGTTGATTGATTTTAGAGAGAGAGGAAGAGAAAGAAAGGGGGAGGGGAGAAGAGAGAGAGGCACACCGATTTGTTGTTCTGCTCCTTGATGCATTCACTGGGTGATTCTTGCATGCGCCCTGGTGCCCTGACTGGAAATCGAACCCTCAACCCTGGTGTGTTAGGATGACACTCTAACCAACTGAGCTACCCAGCCAAGGCATGTGAGCATGCTTTAACTCCCTCCTGGGGAAAGGAGGTAGGGGGGACGATAGGGGGTGGTTATCACTTGGTTAGCATCATCCTCTTTGCTTGGGAAGTTCCAGTGCCCAGAAGCTCTGGGCATGAGGCGGTGCCGTGTCTGCTGCCCTGGGTTTGGCTGGGAGACAGTGGGCGTGGCACAAATGCCAGAGGAGATTTTTAAACATAATACCTCGCTAAGCAGCTTTGTGGGAAAAAATTAATGTTTTTAAATTATAGAAGTAACAAATGCTCATGGTAGAAAAATCAGAAGTTTTAGAACAAATAAGAAAAAAAGAAAAATGTCCCTATAATTTTCCCCCTTCAAAGCAGCTACTATTAAAATTTGATATATTTCTTACCAGTGTTTTATTCTCTGCATCTATTGTTTACATAGTTGTGATCATGTAAATGACAGGATTCTGTGTCCTGCTTTATCCATTAAACGTTATATACCATAAGTACGATCTATTCCAGAAGGTAGCTTAAAATGACTCTATATGTTTTTATCAAAAATATAAATTATGTTTCTAAGAAGAAAGGGAAAATAGAGTCTTCCAAGAAGCACACTTAATATTTATGGGCCAGAACCATCCCTTTTTAAAATAATATGTATTACTTGATTTTATGGAGTGGCCTGGCTATTAGTACATGCCAAGGCTTGAACCCAGTTATTCTTTACCGCTTTGGGTCACTTCATTGCTATTGTTTGTTACTGTTACGAGATAGGAGAAAAAGAAAGCCTCTGGGTGGTGCTCGCACTGGGAGGATGGGCACAAGGGAGACAGAGTAACCGAAGTGGGATGTGGGAGGAAACCTCACATGATTCCCCCAACCCCGTCCAGACGGCCGGGAAGAGAAGGAAGCACAAACAGACAGAAACAAACATTAGGAAGTGAGGTGCTTCAGATTGCTCACCCTGCGTGACACAGACCTTCCGTAACTCTAGACCAAGAAGAAGAAACAAAGGGCCTACACAGGAAGCTTAGGAAAATTTCAGCAAAGGGAAGCTGGAAGGAAATGGCTGGAAGGTGCAAAGGAACAGCCTCGTTAGAGCAGAATGTCGAGGCAGTACAAACTCTCTCCCAGATCTCCATTTATGGGTCTGTCTGGGGAGCTCCAGGCCCATGGATTTCAGTGGAGAGCTGAAGTGCAGTCAGTAGTCCTAATTAGGTTACTGTTTCCTTTCTTCTTATGTTAACTAAAAGTTTTGAAGTGGAATTAATGCTATTAAGCTATAAAAGCTTACACAACAGTGTTTTTAAGTTGTTTGTGAAAAGTTTTGCTATGGCATCCAACAAGATCTTAAATGTGAAATCTCAAGATCTAGGGGCTGGCCCTCTATTGGCTATTATTTGGTAACACATGTGTCTATGTTGAGATCTCAAGGATGTTGCATGAAACATGAAAAAAATAAAGTAAAAAAGGGAGAGGGAACCTTGGCAGAGCTCCTACCCTTCTGAAAAACAAGTTGTAAAGCCTAATTTTTGGCAGATGTCTATGTCCCAAGCTACAGAAGTGTCTGTGGATTCCCCGCTTTCTTTCATTTTTTGGGGGGGAGCAGGAAGGGGGTTCATTTCTTTAACACAAGCCAAAGCTTACCAGTGATTTGGTTTTGAAATTAAGGGGCTGGGCCTAAGTGCCCATCAGTTGATGAGTGTATAAAAAAGCTGTGATACACTTACACCATGGAGTATTATTACTCAGCTGTTAAGAAAGAAGGAAATCTTACCTTTTACGACAGCGTGGATGGACCTGAAGATTATTATGCCAAGTTAATAAGCCAGTCAGGGAAAGATAAATACCACATGATCTCACTCAGATGTGGAATCTACCGAACAAAATAAATTGGATGGACAAAATAGAAACAGAGGCATGGATACATGGAACAGACTGACAGCTGACAGAAGGGAGGGGTTTAGAGGATTAGATTAAAGAAGATGAAGAGGTTAAGCAAAAAAAAAAAAACCCAAACAAACCACAAAACCATATATATGACACACAGACAACAGTGTGGTGATAGCCAGGGGGAGATGGGGGTAGGTGGAGGTGGGAAAATGGGGGGAAAATGGGGACCAGAAGAAACTGCTTGGGGTGATGGGCACATGATGAAGTGTTCAGGTGATGTTTTGTTGAGTTGTACAAGTGAAACCTGTGTGGGTTTGTGAACCAGTATTTTCCCAATAAATTCAATGAAGAGTAATAAAATAAAGAAAAATAAAAAACTAAAGGAAAGAAAGAATTCAAGGGTCTGGGGGTGGAAAAATATCCCAATAAGACCAATGGGAATGCAGTTATCTGTAAAAATTGATTCCAATTTTATTCCTTTTGTCAATTAACTTCAGTGAAATTTTCTCATTTTAGTTGCTGAAGTTTTAAAAACTGTGTTTGGTAAAAGAAATTCCTGACTTACTGGAATTCTATTGAGTATTATAAGTGCAATTTTGTTCTCTTATCACAAATGTCCTGCCTTGTATATTTGTGGCTTCATTGTTTGGATAAAATTCCTTTTGTGGAATGCAAGTAAGGCATTTTTTATTAAATTAGACAATTGGAGTATTTATTGGCAGTATTTATTTTATCCCATAAATTAGAAGAAAGAATTTTGGGAGTTTTCAGGTTAATATATACTATAGACTAGGGAACGTGAAGAAATCGAAGCCTTACTGGAAGAGTTAGTCCATCATAGTGCCTTTTTCCTGATTAAAAAAAAAGCAGCCTATCTTAAATTGTAATTTCCAAGTCTAGAAATCAGTAGTCTAATTTCCTACTTAATGTTTGCTCACTAAGGTGTTTAAAAAAAAAAGCCAAATGAAAGTGAGTCAGGAGTTGCTAATCTAAGCACTCAGTTATCCTGTGGTTCTAAACTCTTCAAGTTTTAATTTCATTGGAGTTACTGTGGAGCCATGACCATACCAGAAACTGGATCCATTCCTGAAGAAGTCTAATTTAATTGGACTGGAGTGTAGTCTGCAGTTCAAGAGTTCTGAAGGTGCCCAGGTGATTCTCAGGTGTGGCCCAGGTTGACAACCATGGATGAAGTTCATTAACTTAAGGGAACTTCGCTCTTCTGAAATCACTCCTGACTTACTGAGTTTTCTATATTTTTGGAATTTAGATTATAAGAGCAATCAATGGAAGCCAATTTGTATCAGGTTTGCAAACTTTTAATGATTACCACCATTAAAATCATTGTAGATCTGTGGGAAATGTGAAAACTTTGGGGAAGAGTTATTGAAGAACTTTCCTAACTACTTGAACTTTAATGAGATGATTGACTTTGAGGTGCACCAATTGGGGTGAAAGGAAGTTGGGTTTACACTGTTACGAGGGCTTTACGATGATGCCTGATGCTTTCGGCATTAGTACCTGCAATACAGTCCAAATCACCTTTTTCATCTCTCTATCCACCTTAATTTCTAAACTGTATTTGAGGGAGGGGAGATGGCAGTTTTTTCTCTGATTTCTAGATTTTTTTATTCTCCTAAATAGTATCTTCAACTCCAAATAAAGAAGCTTAGTGAATAAGTTAATTCCACATGTTCCATTTCTAAAGATTGTATGTTGATGTTTACATCAAATGATAAACATATAGAGTTCAAACAGCTATAACATTTTAGGAAATGACAACTAACTATAAAACAAAGGAAAAATATGAACTATATTCTGGAAATAGCATTTATAAAATTTTTCTATGGAAAGTTAAAATTCCACCCAGCAATCACGTCCCTTCTCCTGGTGTTGCGACGTTTCAGAAACCTGTGCCCACGACACGTAATGGAAGCACCGCCCTCGTGGGGGACCCTGGCTGTGGGCGTGACTGCAGTGTGCGTGTGTGTGCACGTTTAGGCCTGCTTCGTCCTGAGCGTTGGTGGTTAAGCCCCCAGAAGGGACTTGAGGGCAACAAAGATTCTGGCTAGCTTTTGTGCCAGGCCGGACAAGCTCTAACAATTTATTGGGACGGTCTGCTTTATTTTAACTTTTAGAGTGGCTAATTTAGAAGGCATTTTCATGAAACATGGCCCTGCACTTCAGGCACAGCCAAGAAAGCCAACAGAATCTATTCTCTAAAGGAGATTTTTGATGAAGAATATGTGTAGCCAAAATACAGAGAAGTGATGTAATTCGAGGTCAAATAGGAGATCCAATAGCAAATACTCTGTTGTTTTTTTTATAATATTTAAAATCACAAACAAAAGATCAGAATGAAGGGTGAAGTTAAAGGTATCTAGAACTTGACAGGAGAACTTCGAGTGAGCTGCCAGGTTCTCGAGATTTGCCTGCCCAGAGCATTTCCGCTGGTCTCATGGGGCTACACTCATCTGCCCACAGGTGCCGCACGGAAGCTTCTCATCGGGGCTAACTCTTGGGAGCTACTAACCCCAAAGACACACTATTGTTTCCAAAAAATGAAAATTATTTTCTGCATATAATTTTAATGATCTAATCAGTTCCCTCAGAGTTACATGGTAACTTCACTTAATAAAGTTATTCAAAAGGAAATGGGGTTTTCTGCTTGACTTAAATTTTCTACATTGAAGTGACGCAAACATTCTTTTAACATGAATTCCAAACATTTAAGCAACATAGATGCTGTGGTTTTCATCTCCATACTTTAAAATTTTTAAACTTTATTTTTTAAAACAGTGGATCTGTTCTAAAAAATAGTGGATCTTTGGATTTACAGAAAAGTTGTAAAAATAATACAAAGAGTCCCCATTTGCCCATTTCTCCTCTTGCCCAGTTTCTCCTGCTATTAACGTCATATATTATTATGCTGCATTTGTTGACAATAAACCAGCACTGATACACTGTTGTTGAATAAAGTCTACATTTAGACTTTTTAAAGCTTTTATCTAATTTCCCTTTCTGTCCCAGGACACTGCATTACCTTTAGTTGTTGTGTTTCCTTTGGCTTCTCTTGGCTGTGAGAGTTTCTCGAACTTGCCTTGTTTTTGATGACCTGGACAGTTTCAGGAGCCCTGCTCAGGTATTCTCTCTGTAGAATGTCTCTCAAATGGTATTTTTCTGTCATTAAACTGGGGTTATGAGTTCTGAGAGGAAGTCCACAGAGGTAAAGTGCCGTGTTCATCATGTCGGATCAGCGGTATACACTTGTCACTGTTCATGATGACCTCGATTACCTGGCACAGGTAGGGTTGTCAGGTTCCTCTGAAACTGGTGAAATTGCTCTTCCTGCAGCTCTTTCCACACTGTACTCTCCAGAAGGAAGTGACGATGTACCTCAGACTTCATGAGTAGGAAGTTATGTGTATACTTCCTTGTGGGTAAAGTGGCGACAGAAGCTCCTTGGAGTTCTTCTGTATGGGAGACTTGTGTCCTCCCACTTACTTCTATTCAGTTATTACTCCAGTGTGGATTCATGGGTCCTTATTTTATGCTTTGGGTAGTCATCTGGGACTACTTTAAGTGCTCTTCAGAGTGCTCCGGCTTTGGCAGTGGGGGCTCTTTCAGTGGGCTTCAGTCTTTCCTGCACATCCTGTGGTTGTGGGTGTTGGTTAGGGTGGTGAGCGTGCTCTCTGTGCTACTGCAATGCTGGATACAGGACCCTGGAGCGTTTGTCAAAACCTGTAGAAGGTGTGGACACAGGAAAGGTTCATGTGTACAAATAAAAAGATTAAGAAGTTGGAGGATTGTGTGATGAAAGGCAGAATATGACCAAAAAATCTAATCACTAGAAAGGTGTGAAATACCTTACTCTGTAGGGGGGATGCAGACCTCAAGACTCGGGGAAATGAGTGGGGTCTATAAGAATCAAGGCAAAAGAAACTCTCATCTAGGCAATGAAGTTGTTTCCTGTGGGGGACAGGTTAACAACCCTGATCCACTGTCAGTGAGTACAGGACATGAACAACTAAATAAGTGGGTTATGGATAGTAGGTGCCAGGTTTCTCCTTCTTGGTGTGGGAATTTATAGATAAGCAAGGGGCAGAGGTTAGAATGATTCATATGCTAATGAAGTAGCCTTGTAGGCATCAGTAGGCACTCATGATTACTTAATGTAGATATGCATGGTTGTATAGAGAAATATTTGTAGATATGTGTATATTCACACATGTATTTCCCTGCCCCGTTAGTTGAGAGGACCTGGAAGCAACACTGTCCCATCCAGTAGCATATACAAGATGAGCCACCCGTTACATGTGTGAATTTTGGCCTCAGAACTGCATCATTGACAGTTTAGAGTTTATATTAAACTATTTAAATCCTCTGCTCATTTCATACCTCATAGTTAACTTACCTACATGTGAATAACCAAGTGAAAATCTACAGAACAACAAGTTTAACTGTGAATGTTAAAATTAATCAAAATGTTTGTGGTTAAGTATGTTAGAAACATTTTTGACATATTTGGGAAAATTGGAGTTGGACCATTATCAGAATAACCCTAAAATGTAAATGTTGCTGTCCCTAAGAGTCTTGGCTCTTCCTACCATAAGGAATTGTTTCTCCTTAGACCATTACAAGATACCTTCCTACTCCTTCAGCCCTTTCTCCGTCCAGACTCATTGCTCGTGGCCTTGCTTCTCCCACTGCCATGGCCCCGCACACCCATTCTGCTCAGCTGCCTCTCCAAGATAATTCCAAAGTTCCTCATCATTTATTGTTTAGAAAAACTTAGCCAACTCGTCCTAATTCTTTTCTTTCAGGTTACACCCAGGAACTTCAGTGTTTAAAACAACATGGTATTCACCAAGGATCTTTTTCTCTTAAGAGAATCATTCGAGTAGAGCCAATATCTGTAGCAATACAAAATGCTGGTGGAAGCTTTGACAGCGTAATTCTTTAATAGGTTGCTGTAGTGATAAAATCTATTATTTTTCCTTGCCTGAAGTGTTCTGGTTATTTCCTTCTTATACTACATGGGGGTAGACCATTATACAAGTAATGTCCTCTTGCTGGATTTCTAGATCTTATCTATTTTTCTTAGACAATGGAGTGACATAAGGGGGCATATCAGAACCTCTGAAGCAGATGTAGGTTATTTGTTGAAATAAATCTAGGTAATAAAGGTAGATGAGAAATAAAAAAAAATCTTACTTTAAAAGTAAGGTGAGTGAGGGTTCCTTTTTTTTCACAACCTCTCCAACTTTTTACTTGTCTTATGGATACTAGTCATTCTGACAGGTGTAAGGTGGTATCTCATTGTTTTTGTGCTTTGCATTTCCCTAATAACTAGTAAAGTTGAGCATCTTTTCATATATCTGTTGGCCATTTGTATGTCTTCTTGGGAGAAATGTCTGTTCAGGTCTTCTGCCCATTTTTTAATTGGATTGCTTGTCAGAAAAAGTTAAGTAAAAAGTATGACTTCACTCATATGTGGGATATGAAGCAACAAATGAACAAACAAGAAAAAAACAAACAAAACTGAGACACAGACAACAGTATGGCGGTTATAGGAGGGAAGGGGTGAGGGCGGTAAAGAGTAGGGGGGTCAAATACATGGTGATGGAAGGTGATCTGACTCTGGGTGGTGGGCACACTATGTGATATACCAAGCATGTGTCATAGAAGTGCACACTTAAAACCTAAATAACCTTATTCACCAGTGTCACCCTAATAAATTTAATTTGAAAAATTTGAACTCCTAAAAAAATAAAAGTAAGGTGATATTACGAATGGTGGGGAGCCCCAGCATTCTAACTTATGACAACAGTGGTTGCACCGAGCCCCCGATTCCTGTGTGATGTATGTGAGTTCCATCTTATGGGCTGTGCTAAGAACATAGAACAGGATGGGGAGGCAGGGAGAACAGTAATTGAGACTTCGGTTGGCTCCACCCGTGTCTGCGCTGGGTGAGCCTCCTGTCCCCGTGTGAGGGCCACACTGGAGATGTGAATGCGCTGCTCCCACTGCGCTTCTCATGAGTGAGCACATCTTACCCTGTGGACGTGAGTCGTACTTAGAAAGATCCTCATTTTCTACATAACGTGGCCTCTTGATAAAAGCCAACCACTTCACGGGTGCCCAGCCAAAGTAGTGCTGTTCTTCAACAAAGAATTGCTTGTGTTGAACTTCAAAGACATGGCGTCCTTCTAGCAGATTTTGACCCTCTCTGATTTTCACCTGATGCTGGGACCCAAGGCTGCATGTAACTGTCACCGGACTAGCTGACTTCATTATCCAGGACAGGCTTGTTCTGGAATTTGGGGTCTCACCTCCTCTGCTCTGTACTTCCTATGACTTTTTCAAGAATGGTTTCCAGCCATGTTGAAAACTGTGGTCTCTGGCCGGCAAACAAGGGAACAGAGAAGAAAAACAAATCTACCTGGTATGATATTTTTGGAACTTCTTTCCATGTCGCCATGTCTCAGTTTTGAAAATCAAGCTATTCTGAGGTTCGGGTAAGAATAGGTCAGTGTTTCTAGTATGGAAGAGAAATATAATGAAAGAGACACTTTAATATTTAAGCTAAAACCTGTTGAAAACTTAGGTCGAGTTTTTTCTATACCTCATTTGATCCTCACAAATCTCTGAAGTACCGATGCTGTGGTCCCATTTTGTACGGCACAGCGCCAGTGCTTGAGCCCAGATGTATATATGACTCCAGAAATTCATGGTTTTCTTTTCGGCCCATGGCTCCTTAAATATGTGATTTATGACACCATTCTTATCCTGCAGGAATTTGAGGCCCAATAGGAGGATTAAAAAACTATAAAAATACTATAATTCAATCAAAATATAAATAACCCTCTTAGGAGATTTAATTTTTTCAAGGTCAAAAGGTGGGCAACCTGTTCTCTAGATGAGGAGAATCCAGGGACATCTCCTTGCTCCACAGCTCGTTCAGAAAGCCGGGCCTTCTAGGTGGCAGCCTCCGCCCTGGGTGGTTGGAACTGTGTGGAGATTATTTTCGAAGTAAAGGATTTTGTAGTTAAAGGAGGCCTGGTAAGCTGATGAAATCATTCACACTTGCATTGTGATGGTTTTTTGATATTTGGTGAGAGAGTGGCCTTGGGGATACATCACTGAACTCGGCCAACCGCAATTGCGATCAGCCAGAAGGAGCAAAGAAATTAACCCACTGAATAAGAATGAGATGTAAATAACATCTTGAATGAATTTAAATATTGGCACAATGGAAAAAATAGTCTGTTTCTATAGAAAATGAGGATAAATGACCTACAGTCAGGAGAAATTTTGGGATGAGCAAGAGAACAAGTTGGCCTTAAGATAAAAAGGGCTGTAGAGACACAAGTATTTTCTATTGATACTTTATATGTTAACTGTGTATGGCTCGTTAGTGGAAATCATTTCATTCTTTAACAGATGTTGATAAGTATTAAGGCAAATAAGATTAGGAAATTTCTTTTTTAAAATTAATTAATTATTAAAAAAAGATTTTATTTATTTATTTTTAGAGAGATAGGGAAGGAGAGAAGGAGAGAAATATCAGTGTATGGTTGTCTCTTGTGAGTTCCCTGCTGGAAACTGGCCTGCAACCCAGGCACGTGCCCTGACTGGGAGTTGAACCATAATTGTGTGGTTCACAGGCCCACGCTCAATCCACTGAGTTACACCAGCCAGGGCAGGAAATTTCTTGTCAGGCTTTTCACATGCGTTGGTGAGGTGCTTCTAGTAGTTTTACTGTCAGGATAATTTTCATATCAATAATCAATGGATATGCTGTTGGTCCACAAGGACTACACTTTGGGGAAAGTTATATTAAGATGGATCTGTCTGCCTGGAATCTCAAATAATAGAAATGTGTGCTACAAGGTTCTTTCATAGCTAGCACTCTTTGTCTGATGGTCCTGAACTTCTTACCTCTTACTGATGGTCAGGAGAGGAGGCACCTGCTCCAGTAGCTGTTGACCTGGCGTTTATCTTAGTTAAGTGGCTCTGAAGCTTCACCTTGTGTGAGAATGAGAGAAAGACAATAGTACCTCCTGGTCTGACACTTGCCTTTCAGTTTGGTGATTGTCTGTACCGGTGGAGGTTCCCTTTCTTTGGTCTGTGGGTACCTCCCAGGTAGCCCAAGGGCGCATGGACCTGTGCACACTGCAAGCATTGCCTGGAGCCTTAAAGAAGAAGGTCTTGTCTCTACCCATAGGACTTTTTTTTCAAATATAGATACAGTTGTGATGAGTAAATACAGATATATGTTTAAGCACTTTAGAGTTTAAGCACTTAGGAATTCATGTAGCTTTTTTGTCAAGGTAAATGTTTACAGTTAGGAGGATATCAAAAATTCTACAGCTGTTATGTAAAGATTCTCACCCCCAAGTTGAGATCAGTAAGTGTCGTTCATTCATTCATTCATTCATTCATTCATTCATTCATTCAGCACATGCCTCCAGTGTTTCTGGCACTGTTCTAAGTCCTGAAACCGAGAGTGAGTGGAAACACCCATCTACAACATTTTATCTATTTTCTCATTAAAGGTGAATATGGACTAAAGCTCTGTGATGTAATGTTTAAGGGTTGAGAATAGTTTATTATTACAGTTGTACCTAGTTGATGAATAGGAAATAATACACAATTATGCAAATCAAAAGCCACTAAATAGAAATGTATTAATGTTTATTTTTGCATAGTTGTAATGCTTGCAATTTTTCTAGTTGTATTTTGTTCTAGTGTTATATATAAATACAAAAACCTATAAAACCATACAAAAACATAAAAACATATAAAAACACAGTGGTGATTTTTGTAATTGTGATTTTTAAAAAATATTTATTTATCTTTAGAGGGGAAGGGAAGGAGAGAGGGACAGAAATATCAGTGTATGGTTGCCTCTCCTGGGTTCCCCTGCTGGGAACTGGCCCACAACCTAGGCATGTGCCCTGACTGGGAATCGAACCTCGTTCGACTGGTTCGCAGGCCTGAGCTCAATCCACTGAGCTACACCAGCCAGGGCTGTAATTGTGATTTTGATTTGAATTTGAAATTAAGTGGGTTCTCCCCTTTCTCTACTTCTGTCTCTGCCCCTCCCCCAACATCTGTCCAACAGAGAGGGTTATGAAGCAGATTATGCATCTGTTTCCTTATACAGCATTGCATGCTAGTGCCAACAATTTGGGAAGTAATTGAGGTAAAGAGATGCATTTAATTAAGACATATATTGTCATGTTCCCAATCTGCAAGATCGAACAGGTCCTCCTTTCACTCTCTATTAGTTTATTTGGGTGTCAGACAACCTCACAAAACAAAATGCAATACTCCTTGCTATTACTACCACTAAAAAAATGCTTGAAAGAGACTCCCCTATGACACTTGGATATATTTTTTTCCCACTGCAGGTCTTTGTTGCTATGCTTGAGCTTATTTGGGGCACGTGTGTCTGTGTGCTTCCAGGCAGTAGGGAAGTAAGTTTGAACAGTTTCACAATTTATGGGGAGGCAGTAATGGGCTTCTCCTGAATGCTAATTACTGGAGAGTTGTTCAGGGAGACTGCGTAAGAACTGTTGGTTTGTGGTAAATTAGTCACCAGCTCTATTGAGATGAAATGCAAGTTTAGAGCAGCGCTACACAGGCACCCAAATCCTTATGATCAACAGCCAAGCTTGGTGACAATTTAAGAAAATACCTCAATTGTGCTAAATAGTAGTAGATGACTTTGCCTGAATTTAATGAGAGAAGTTCAGTTCTGTGTGAAATGTAAAGCTCTCCGCCACTTCAGGATTAAAAAGGCAGGGAGACTGGACATTAAGTGAATGATCAGAGCTGCTTTAGCTCTTAGACCTGAAAAGCTGCCAGCCCTACCAATGGCATGAAAGAGTGGATTGCTCTAGAAAAATCCTTGTCTGAGTGCGATGGCCTTCATTTGCCCGTGAATGGCTCTTCCTGGATGTCCACACATATAAACCTCAACCTTTATCTAATTCTGCACAGGATGGCTTTTCTGAGAAATGATACTCAAGCTCCAGATCAAAACAATCGCCTGCTTTTGGAAGCTTTTCTTGAATCACAAGCAGCTCTTTCAATTCCCAGTCACCTTTCTTCTTCATTCCCACTTCCAGCAACCAGAAGAGGGGAGTTAATGATTCATTGGCTTCCGACGACCTTTTGAATAACTGGACTGTGATGTACCAGCGCGCCTCTTAGCTCCCTCTCTCCCCTCCTTTTACTTCCCTAGTTTGGCTTTAATATTTACAGCCTCCTTCTCGGTCTACATGCCTGAATGCCTGAAGGAAGCAAAACATTTATTGCCTCTCCCTCCCCGTGTTCGCCAGCTTTTCACTCAGCCCCATTCCTTCCTTTTACATCACATGGGAGACTCGCCTCCTGGCTGGGACGCAGGAGTTCTTCCTGAGTCCCTACTGCTGCATTTGTTGACCTCACCAGGAGAGAAAGATGGATTCTGACTCAGACTCACCTTTTAACTACTCGTGGCCTTCCTTCCCCAAAATGAGGGTCCGACGGAGGGCATCCAAACAAGGTAGGGCACGGGGGCTCCTGTTCTTCCTCCAGAGCCAAACCAGGCATCTTTGTCCTCTTACCTTTTTCTTCCTTATTCCTTTGCCAGACTGTTTGCTGATGAAGTGCGTGTTTATACTCGTCTTTATAAAACTCTCGCTATGTAAATACATGTAGACTCCTGAGGTAACCCTACTCCTTCTGATGTTTCTTTCACTTTGAATCTACCTTTCTGCTATTTTGTGCATGTGTAATTCTCTTTTTTGTTTGTTTTAAAAAGAAGAGAGCGTAGTAGCAGGCAGATGTTTTGGATTCCCTTAATCAGAGTTACCTTGACAATACAGAGTCCGGTTGATCTGGACGCGCTGGCCGCTGCGGGGCAGGAGGAGAGCTGCACCCGCCTTCGATAGCCAGCCTCTGGGTCTCGGTGCTTGAGTTCTCAAGTGTGTGTTAATATTTTAAAAAATACTTTGTAGCTTAACAGTTGTTCTTTTTAAATACTATTTTATAGGTGCTCTAAGGAAGGGACTTTATGAAACTAATTTCAAAAAGAAGGCTTGTCTATCTCCGGGGGATACAGTTATATGTTACAAAGTTTATTAACAATAATTACCAAGTATGCAAAACCCTTTACCGCACGGTGTGGGTTTACACCAGCTGTTTTCCCTCACCTGCAACCCAGCACTGTGGTGCAGGCCTCAAGAACCGAGGGGCCAGCTGGTGTTCGGGTGCAGCAAAGGCGCCTGAGGACCTGCTGGCCGTCCTCACTGCGCGCAGGGTTTTGTGATTGTTGCCTTCTGAGAGTTACCAAAACAAGAAAGGCAGTCCTGTGCAGGGGCTTATGTAGTTGTTTTTAAAGAGAAAGGAACATTTTCATGACCTTACAAGTAGAAGAGGTACTCCTGAAAGTGGGTGTCATTGCTCCGGGGGAGCAGAATGACCTACTGCACCACCCCATACTTTTCCCAGAGGAAAATGGGGGCTGGCAGTTGTCAGCACACCTGGTTCTCTTCAAGGATCATTTTTTCCTCCTCCTAAAATAAAGGGGTGTGTGTGTCTGTTTGCTCTTTGGCTGGGATCAAGGCCAGCCCCAGGGGTAAGACGAGCTGAACGTTGGAGTGGGTAGAAAGCCTCAGCCTGAACAAATCTCCCATGCTGCCCAGCGGCCATCCTTGAAACTCTGTCATGGGAACTTAAAAAGATTACACAATATTCTATTTTCCTGTTACACTGTTTTAAAATTTAACTTCATCTTTTCTGGGGTAAAGAGGCATAATGTATGCAACTTGCCATTAAACGGTTCAGAGGGAAAAATATACCTGTGAGAGAGCACAGACCCGCACATGTAAAAGCACGTTTGAGCACAAATAGAAAACGGAGTAAAGTGTTGCAAATAGGTAACTCCGGGTCAAGGTGTAATATATTGGTGTTCTTCATGCTCTTCATATTCTTTCAGTCTTTCAGCAAGGTTGAAATTATTTCTAAATTATAAAACATTTAAAAACTTGAAGTGACTTCTGAGAGGGGGGCTATGCTGAGTCAGTAATGCTTTAGAGGGAATATTATTTATTGGTTTGGGTGCATCGAGAACTTCTGGAGGACAGGCACCATGTCCCGTATGACTGCTACCCCTTTTTGCTATTCCCAACCCAGTTAAATTGGGGGGAATAACCTGCTTAATATGTTTTTGTATTTACATTGCCTGGCTGGCTGGCTGGATGCCTATGTTGTTGGGGGCCTGGGTAGCCGAACAACTGGACAGACGTGGGGTTAATGATTAGGAGGCCAGTGAAGAACCTTGAGAGTCCAGTGGAGTTGGAGGGAATGCATTAATCACGCTCTCCTTTGAAATCCAAAGTTGGAGCCCAGCCACTTTGAGCTGCAACAGAAAGTCATAACATAGCTATGTGTAAATTAAACTTGATTCAAGTGAAAGCAGGTACCGGAATACGAAAATGATTAACTATTAGCTGCTAATACAGAGAAGATAAGTGCAAATAAGGTTGGTTGCAGAGAGTTGGGGATGGTCAGACAGTGTCCTGTGCTTTCCAGTGGTCGCGACCTAGTTGTGAAGAGGGGGTTTGGTCATGCTGTAATGTTAGCTGGACAGGGTCCCAGAACCATAGTCTTGGACATGACCTGGTTCAAACACTGCATTTTACAGGCGAGGGTGATGGGGCCCCAAGAGGAATTGCTCACCTGTTCCACAAGCACTTCCAGAGTGCCAGGCACTGTCCTGGAGGGGGTGGGGCAGAGCGGGAACCGGACGGATACTGTCCTTGTTGTCAGGGGTCTTAGCACTGGGAGTGGGCCCCACCCTCCTAAAAATCCAGACATGCCACCTCCGTGTGGCGAAAGAAACACCAGGAAAGCTGATTTTTTTTTCAGTGCAATGATCAGTTTGTGAAGAACTATTGTCTCCTGTCTCTTAGAGGATGATCTAATTATTTTAACCTTTAATACTAAGGTGACTTGAATTTCTTTTTCATTTTTTTCCTTCCTTCTCTTCATTAGCAACATCATTCTCAGAATGTAGGGTCTCATTACCCAGGCAATCATGAAGGAGTTTTTGTGGGCTTGGAATTTCTAATTTATTAACAAACCTCTCATATTTGGTCAGAAATATTCTCTTTAATTTTCTATTACTCTCCTGCTGCCCTGACCCTCCTTGTTATGTTCTGTTATCTTTCTATTAATAACCCTCCTGTTCTTATTTATCACTGTTCTTTGATGGACACATATAGTCATACCCATAACTGGCTTGTTTAGAGAGAAATGGAATTTAGAGGGTTTGGTAATAAAAGGAGATCTAGATTAGCAGAAACCCACCAGTACTTAGATATCAACTAAACAGTGAATCTAGTACTTTCTTACGCTTATGCCTTCAGAAGAAAAGAAAAGTCAGGCCGTAACTCAGAAGCAGGGCCTCTGGAGATGAGCAGTGCCCAGAGGAGAATGTGATGGACGCAGGGGATGAGGGCAGTGAGAACCAAGCTGCCTCCGACACGCTCCTGGGTTCTCAGAGGGGCCCTGGGCCACTTCACGGGCGGTCTCGGGACAGGCTGTGCAGGGGCCTGGTCAGTGACGGGAGTGGGCACATCCATGGCTGCTCTGCTTCAAGGACTCCTGGAATGCTGGGATTTTTTTTTTGTCAGAGGTTTTGCTTTTGGGAGGAGATTCCACCAAGAAACATAATGTATATTAATCAAAGATTTAAAAAATATCAGGATTAGACCTTACCTAAGTTTCCCATTATTATCACTTGGTCTTTAAGACAAATTCTTTAATATTAATATAAATCGTCAGGGCCCAGGGAATGTTGAAGTGTTCTCGGTGCCTTTCACCTAGTGTGGCTGCTCATTGTCTCCTACCCCAGCCCCTGTCATACTCCTCTCTCATGACACACAGTGTGACAGAGTTCTTTTTATTGTTTGTTTTCTTGCTGGTGCAACACTAGTCTGTGGTTGCCAAAGGAAGTAATGACTATCCAAAAGCTTAACGACCTTGAAGTGCCAAATTTTCTGTAGTCGTGGTCAAAATGACTAAAATATTTATGTGGTACTTTATTAATCATAATAACCACTGTTTACTAGGCTATGGTACTTAGTTTACATAAATGATATATGATTCTCAAAATAACTCTGTAAGAGAGATACTATCTTTGTTTTACATGGGAGGAAACTGAGTCTTAGAGAGTTTTAAAGTTATAACTAAATCCATACCAGGGAATTCAGGGAACAGTACTCATGGTGGAATAAGGAAGGAGATGAATGAATGCGTGACTTGTGTGTGAGGAGTTTTTCACATGTTGTCTTGTAAAAGACCTGTGTGTTAGACGTGGATGTCATCTTCATTTGTTATCGGAAGGCTTAGGCTCAGAGTGGAGAAATGAGTTGCCCAAGACCGACAGCTAATACATGATAGAGCCAGGCCAACACCTGGGACGTTGAGTTCAGAACTTTTTATTCCTCCCTGTATGTTTCACTGCCTCTTAGTAGAGGTGAGGGAGGGTAAACTTCAGTGGGTAGCTGGCTACCTTGTGTTCAAAGGTACCGATGTGTCTCACCTTCTTAGCTGTTCCCTGTCTGGTGAGTCTTTGACCAAGATTCGAAGGGACAGTGGAAACTCTGGAGGAGCAAACTGGGAGTGCTGTTTCTACCTCTTGGTGCACCCAAACGCATGGGTGTCACTCACCGACACACATCCTGGGTTTGGGTAGGAGAAGATGGACCAATGGTCGGAGCACTGGGTAGTTGGCTGAGGACAAATTGAGGGAAAGATGGGAGGGGAGAACTTCCAATGTACCCTGGAAAGTTCACGGCTGAGTCCCAGACAGAGGGGTAGTTAGAGAGACTGAGTGCACTGGGAATGGAGGTGGAAATCATGAGACGGCTGTTTTGGCCTTTTTCGTGGGTTCAAGTGTTTGGAGAGCAGGTACATGGTCTGAAAAATAATCCCTGGCACAATAGGTATTAAAGGAATGATGACATTTGAGAAGGTTTAATGATAATTTTTAAAGGTGAGTTACTTTCATCTCATGAGTTTGTTCTCTTCCTCTTACCTGCCCTCCCTTCCGGCCTTCCATGAAGTTCATTGACTACCCTTATGTGCTTCCATGTGCTTCCATGTGCTTACGCGTATTCAATTCAGAAATTCCCCCAAGGATGCCTGAGTACCAAGGAGGAGTATGTTGCTACAGAAATCCTAATTAAGGAAGAGAACCATTTTTTGTAAAGGTGACTTAACCTGCTCAGATGGAGTCGGCTCACAGTGAAGACAGTGTGTGAGCTCCCACAGAGCAGTTTCAGCTTTATTCTGTGCCTGCAGCCTGCCTTTGTCAGCGGAGGGAAGGAGGCCCATTAGAAGCTTGTGGCCAAACCACATAGCTGTGTATTCCTTTAGTTAAACAAATACTTTGCCAAATATTTGAAACTGTTTTTTTGTCTTTATTTCAGGCTAGTTCAAATTCTTAGGCAAGGTCTATTTCTACCTTAATCCCTGCAAATGGAAGGGAGGCACCATTCCCATTCATTACCTTCTGTTCAGGAGACGGGGAAGGACCAATGGCCGTTTGTTTGGGTATATTAAGGCAGGAAGTGGTAAGTCCCCTAGGAGAGGTCAAGACAGAGTACTCTTGAAGTTCAGGGTGAAGAAACCAGTTCAGCCTGAGGGTATCATGAAAGGGGTGAAGGGCAGGTGGTCCCTCCAAGCAGATGGGGAGAAGCATACAGAGAGTGTGCCCTGGGGACTCACAGCGATGCAGAATGGAGAGTGGTCCAAATGCCGCACTGCTCTGGGCGGCCAGTTCTGTCGGCCTAGCACCCTCCGTCCCTTCCTTGAACAGCTCACATTCTTGTGTGGGTGGTCCTCCCACTGCTCTGGCTGTGGGTCCAAATGCTGCTGTGCAAATGCTCCCTTCTCACGTGACCTTGCCTCCCTGGACGCAGTGGACTGGGCATCTGACCCAGGTGGGCCAAGCACAGCACCTGTGCTGCCTGGCTACAGCGCTTGGTCCAGGGTGAGCACATGACCCAAACTTGGTGAATCAGAATCCTTCCTTGGGATTCTTCCATCTGGAGTTTGGAGGGAGATAGCTTCCTTCCTGGGTGGCAGTGCTGGAAGGGTTGGAGCAGAAGCGATTAGCTGGAAAGTCCTGCAGTCACACGAGCAGAAGCCATGGTGAGATAGGGCCCTGCCAGACTCCGGGCCCTTGTTCTGTTCTCTGGGGCTCTCTTGCTGCCAGCTGCCTCTGTCTCAGGGTTCGGTGTTCAGTTCCTTTGGTTCTGTGGGCTGCCCTCACGTATCTCCAGCAAATTTTTCCCTTCCCCATTTAATTTTTGTTTTAGCAAATTCAGATAAATATTTCTTCCAGCTAGAAATCTCCAACTTGTTCTCAGAGATTTAGCTTGAGGGTCCATGGCCTGGAAGCCTTCCCCGAATTCCCTCTGAGTCCCTTATTTTATCCCTTGTGTTGGCTTGTGTATGATTTTGTAATCACCCTCCCATTACTGAGTTGCAGCTGTTACTTAGTTTCTCTCACCCGAAGACACTGCATTCCGTGGAGATGGGAGAGTGGCTGACCCGCCTTCACACCTCCCCGGCCTGGATGGCATAAGCAGGCGGTGCCTAGTGACAGTGTGCTGTGATTCACTCACACGACACTCGGTTTCTTCTCAGTTTGCCTTTCTTTCTCTATTTCATCCATCACAGATCACATTTTTGTTACAAAGTCCTACCATCTAGGCAGTAGGAAGGAAAAAGGGTATATATTAGTCTAAGAGAAAATAGGGTCCTATGCAATAATGAAAACGGTCATTTTCTGTAACTGCTCCGTCTCTGTAAGTAACCTGTCCAGTCTCTCAGATTTCCTCTCCCCTTCCTTGCCAAGCTGGTACTGAATGTGATATCCTGGTGAGGGCGGTGGGGAGGGAGGAGGCCAGCCCCGCTTTGAATGCTCTCTGGCTCCTGCTGGTCTCTGCTGCAGAGCTGCTGGCTGGGCTCTTCCCTCGGCCGTGATTGCTTTATTCCTGGGGTCCTGACATCGGTGACCAGGGTCCTGTGGTCATAGCCTCTCTTTGGTGTTGGTCAGGACCTGGTGATTTTTCTTCACTGACTTAGCCTCATCCTGGCTCTTACACTACAGAAATCTCAGACTCTCTACCCTAGCCACTGGCTCAGGTACTCCCCTACAAACATCTTCTGCAGCGCCCCTTCCTTCACACCATGGTGGGCCCCGTGGCAGGCCACGAGTCCTTGGTTCAGCCACTTCCTGCTCCTCTCAGAGGCCTATGGGATCTGAGGGATCCGCTCTCACACTGCAATACCTAGGCCGTGCTGCCTGAGCTTGCTCTGTCACTGAGCGTGCGTGGTGGTAGTTGTCCTCATGCTGGCGTGAGGCAGCCTGCAAGGCGAGCTCCTTAGGAGCCCCAAACAGAAGCGAGGAAAGCCCACCCACCCTCAGAGTAGCCATTGGCTTATTTCTCACTGCTCCCGCAGGCAGCGGAACTACTTGTCTTATTCCTTTGATCTCATTCTCCCTTCCAGTGGAAAACTCTGGTTATGAATTGCAATGGATCTCTTACCCAGCACTCATTCATGCTAACCTACTTAGAAGTGCCCAGAGTTGCTCAGGATAATGGAACAAGATTTCAAAACCAAGTAGAGTTTCCAACCCAGGAGAAACCCAGAAGAATTGGGAGGAATGCCCACAGTGCTTGGCTTTCATTATGCATTCATTCATTTATTCGAATGTTTTTGTTGAGGACACAAAAAATAAGTGGAAGTTATTTAGAAATTGTCAAGAGATCTTTAAAGTTCTCATACAAGAAAAAATTGTAACTATGTATAATGGTATATAATTGTAACTCTATGTATGTTAGACTTGCTCTGATCCTTTTGCAATATATACAAATATTGAAGTATCATGTTGGATACCTAAAACTAATTTGTTCTCTTAGTTTTGCTTCAATTAAAAAAAAACCCCAAGTGAGAGAATTTATGTTTCAGTGGAGAGTTCTTTATTTTGCTACTATAATTTCCTGTCTGTAGTAGAACTCAATTCTGTTTAGGATATTAAGGCGAGGGATAAAACTACACAGCTCTCCAGAGACAGGTGCTAAAGAATTGGAGCGCCTCGTGACTTTTGAAGTGGACAAAATCATTCGTATATGTCCGAGTCTTTCTATAAGGTTATGCAGGATTTGAATTATTCTTGCATTGATGCAAGAAATGTAGGATTTCTTGCAATGATGACATGTCGTTTTGTTTGTTTGTTTTTGTTTAGAATCCCCTGAAATGGTCTCGTCAGAGTCTTGCCACTTTGAGTTCTTTCACTTCTGTCCTGGTATTTGTATGATGTTAGCTTTCTTCCCCTCAATTTGCCCGTGTTTCCTTTCTGTAGATTGATTTCCTTTTGGCCTTGGAGAACTGCACCTAGAAGGAAAGGAATTGCTGATTAAACCCAATGACACCAAAGTCCGCACACCACACATGACTGAACATCTTGATAGCTCTGGGGAAGCAAGGGCAGGAAAAAAGTTATTTATACATTTAAGTGTCCTTCTTTTTCAAACATAAACAGATATCCCCTTGAAGTCTACTTTGTGTTACTATAAATAGGAATGAGAATTTGGAAAGATTTAGGAGAAAATTGTTCTCTGGGAATGATATCTTCTCCTCCCTTGCTCTCTTCCTCTTCCCCCGCTTTTTTCTTCTCTAGTGCATTACTAGAGAAGGCTTGTTTTCTTCGTCAATAATTTTGATAATTAGGTCTTTCAAAATAGCAGAATAAGACATCCTCCTGGATCTGATTTTCGAGTGCCAAGTCGTGATTTGTTCTGTAGGAGGGGTTTTAAACAGCCATTCTGGGGGAGAGGGCAAGACAAACAGCTCTCCTCCCGGCACCTGTGAGATCCCTTCGCGTCCGGTCCCAGCTGTGACTGTTGTTAACAGGACTGTTTGGGAGGCCAGGGCTCACTTTTCCTTTTACAGGACCCCAGGAGGGCGAGGTAAGGCCTGAGGGTGAATGGACAGTTGGATTGATGTCAGGGGCTCTCTAGCTTGGTAGACAAAGATGCCCTGGGTTCTCCCAGGTTCATTGCAGCGTGGCCTACAATATTCCGAGACACTTAAGCTTGTATATGACCCACAGGAAATTCCCAGGCTGAGGATAATTTTGGAATTTGAGTGGATCCTCTCTGTAACCTCAACTCTAACTTAGAACAGTGAAGCCAAGAGATTTTCCAGGCCACGGCTAATATCAGGAAAATCCTAAGAGAAACTCAGAGAACAATAGGCAAGGAGATAAACCACAATTTACCCCTGAAAATATTCCCTCTCACCTGTGAGTGTGGGTTTTTTCTTTCTTCTGAAGCACACTGCTCTGGAGCACACTTACAAAATCAGAGCACTGGTAAAAGGACTATCCGTGCATTTCAGAACGTGGCAGAGTTTCCTTTTAATGTGGGGACTTGGGAGGGGGCGTGCTATAGTGTGAGGGGACGTCTGTGCCAGCGCCGGCCCTGCATTCCGGCTTCATCACTTAATAACGTCAGCAGGCTCATCGCTCTGCCTGGGCCTCAGCTTCCTCGTCTGCAGAATGGATGTGCTAACACACCGTACGGTTATGAAGCGTAGGGCTGGCAAATGGATACAAACAATGCTATGTATTCTTGGGTAAAACATTTCCAACTATTACATTTATGTATATATAATCTGATATAGTTGATTTACTGATAATCTGTTATTTTGCATGAGATTCCACAGCTGCTCCTTTACAAAGAGGCAAGTTTTAAACACATGACTTTTTTTACTCTTATTTTAGATATAAAAATATCATTGGAAATCTAGAAATTACAGAAAGAGTTGAAAATAAAAACCACCCACAGTTCATCACCTACAGATAGCAATTAACATCTTGATTTATCTTTCCAGTTTTTTCTCTTGATTGTTTTGTATGTTGTTGTGTGGTTAAACAAAACTAAGTCGCATACTTACCATTCTGTGAGTGTTTTTCAGCAAGACTCACACTGCTGTATTCCAGCAGGAAGTCTCCTGCGGTGGGTAACACAGGCCAAGGAAGTGAGCAGACGCACCTGGGCACAAGTCATACTGTAACACATTAATGAAACTTCCTAATGGGAAAATACCAGGCATTGCTCAAATACCATTTTCTTTGGCTCAAAATAGGATACTGAGTAATGCCAATGCTTAAATAAAGTACTTCGAACTACAGAGCAGAGTGCCTACCTAGGGCTGCTGTTTCCTAGTTGTGTGACCTTGGGAAGTTAGTTAAATAGCACCACAGTTCTGCAGAGTAAGTGTTACAGCTTCAAAGCGTTGATTTGGGGATCAGATGAGTTAGTGTCTGTAAATCAGACAGTGTTGGTTCACAGTAAGTGCTGGATTTGTCTGAACTATAATAGGAGTATTAACCCAGAATCATTACCCAACATGGAACAGGTGTTCCATAGATACTTACTGTTAGAATACCTACTGTTTTGCTTCTACTCTCTTTTAATGTTTTGTTTTTTCTGGATCATCTTCTTCCTAGTACTTTTACTTTTTGAATCTACCAGATCATTCTATTATTCCTTTAGCGAAAGAGTAACCTAGCCGATATTTTAAAGATATTAAAGAGTATATTCTTGGGCTACTGCTACCAGAAGGCATCCAGATGGTGTCACACAGGAAGCGCTTAGCATCTGCGGCGCTCTGCACAACGGGAGAGTGTGTTTTTGGTTCAGACCCTGACTATGAAGTTACTTGTCCTACCAGGAAGGGCCAAGGGAAACTCCCTTATCACAAAACAGAGAGGACAGGCAGCTCAGAGGAAGACGACGGCCTCACTGTTTTGGGAGTTGTCACGGGCTTTTCTGGGGAATAGCCCAGACTGTGCTTTGAGGACTTTTAAAGAGTCACAGATGGAAGCTGAGGGCCCTGGGCAGGCCCAGCAGGGAACACAGTTCCGGGCAGTCAGTAGATGCTCAGCACATGCTGAAAAAGAGAATGAGTGGAAGAATGGATGAGAGAAATAAGAAATCGATACTCCCATCACAACCTGGGGTAAAGCAAAATAGATGGGCCATCCATAAGAACGGAGAGAGGTCTGGGTTGGAGACGAAGGGGCATTATGTGATGGCATATGGTGCCATGCTGTTAGATGACCTGAGGACTGAGGGGAGACAGAAAGAGAAGAAGAGGTTTGGGGACTGGCCCTAGAGCACCGCTACCCGCCAGATCTGGGAGTTGAAGACTGAGAAGGAAAGGCTGGGAGGAGAGAGACCGAGGCCAGAGGCCCAGGGGCAATCAGCTGTATCCAGTGCGGCCGTAGGTCACACAAGGTGAGACCTGAGCACTGGCCACTACATTCTGTAGTAGCAAGGTCATTGGTGACTGCAATGGACACTTTTAGTGGAGTGCTGGGAAGTGAACTCTGAAATAAACCCACAAATGACATATGATTTCACCGTGTCTGGAATCTGAAGAACAATAAAAACAAATAAAATAGAAATAGACTCCGATACAGAAAGCAGATTGACAGCTGTCAGAGGGAAAGGGGGATTAGGGATTGGGTAAAAAAGATGAAGGATTTCAGAAATACAGATTGGTAGTTACAAAATAGCCTTGGGTATATAAAGCACAGCATAAGAAATATAGTCAGTAATATTGTGATAACTATGTACAGTCCCAAGTGGGTACCGGAAATATCAGGGGAACACTTCGTAAAGTGTATGATCATCTAACCACTGTGCCTTATGCCTGAAATTAATACAAAATGATGTTGCATGTAAACTACAACTGAAAATAAAATAAGTGAATGTTTTACCCTTTTTGTGGTGGATAAGACTAAATCCTGCTGTATCCATAAACTTCTAGGTTTAAAACAAAACTGAATGAATGAATGAAACCAAGCTTCCCAGCCATTGTTAAGAGATATCTGGACTGAGAGGCCCTCACTTGAGTTTCGCAGGCAGGAGCCTGGCGCCCAGAGTGGGCCAAACGAGGTCAGCGGCAGGTTTGCAGAAGGCTGCCTCCGCCGGGTTTGTTTATGTCTGGGTGTTGGCCTTACATAACCACGCAAGTAGGCCGCATTTTCCTTTCGCTACCAGGCTCTTAGCTTCTTGCGGGAGAGTCGAATTTCGTTATAAGTCGGCTTTCAGAGGCCCTAGGCTGGTCTGTGCTCTTAACTGTTTCCTGCCATACTCAGGGTGGTCGTAAATGTCAGGGAACAGGGAGGCACCTGCACCTGCCTTTCACTCTTCTCCGTTACTAGTACCGATTTCCCTTTATTCTATATGTGAAGTACACTTACTCTCCTGTGACATCTAACTGGAGCCTCTAGTACAGCGAGCAAGTGCTAATGGAAAATGCTGCTTTGGGAAGTCCTTGTAGAATCCCACCGATCCCATTACAAAGCGTCAAGAATAATGGGAGAGGGGTGAGCTGGGGATCCCCTCGGAGTTACTGTTTGTCCTCTGGGTGCTCTGAGCGAGAGTCTGGCCCGAGTCCACTTCGTCATGTTCGAGTGCAGTCGTTTCTGAAACCCTCCCCTTATGCTCGAGAAATGCAGTCATTGGTGGTTTGACTTCGTACTTTGTGTGTCCCCCTGTTAGAATATCTCCTGTTTCTTGAGAGCCCACCCTGGAGTCCTTGCACGTGGCTCTCCATGAGCAGTTTGACTTTGGTTTTCAGTTGGCACGTTCAGGATGGACTTTTCTTAGCACGAGCCAAGCCAGAAATAAAAGAGTTACAACATTTTTAAGTCTTTGTGTAGCAAAAGGAACACTTTGTGAATTGCAGTTCCCTTGGGTTGATTTTAAACATGTAAAGTTATAACCATGGTTGAAGTCATTTTTTTAAGAATTAAAACTACATAAAGTATTGAAACTGTATTACCTCATTTACATGCACAGTGATATCAAACATTTACCTTGTGTGCGATTTTGTTCTAATCACTTGAAATAGAAAGCATTTAATCCTTAAGGCAATACTAAGAGATAGGCCTAGTATTGTCCCTATTTCACAGATAGGAAATGGAGGTACAGGAGGGTTAGCTAAGGTGCCCAAGGTCATGCAGCTACTGGGTGATGGAGCGGCGCCTTGAACCTGGCAGCCCAGGACCCATGCTCGTAACCAGCACAATGCTCTTCACTAATTTAAAATTTGCAGCTATTTTGGATGGGAGTTAACTGTTTACAAAATAGCATTAACTTATTTATTTTTATTTTTTTATTGAATTTACTGGGGTGACATTGATTAATAGAACTGTATAGGTTTCAGTTATACAATTTTATAAACATCATCTGTACATTTCATTGTGTGTTCCCTATCCCAAGTCAAAAAACAGCATTAATTTAAGACAGAGACCTAATTCTTACTATAAATTATTTCTACGGGCCCATTGAAACAAGAATCCGAAGGTCTTTTTTATGGCAATAATTTTTCACTTAATTACTTCTGAAGTGGTTACATGTGGAAGCAATAAAGCCATATCTTGAAAATCCTGAAAAGATCAGGTTTCTTAAGAAACAAAAGCATTGTAACTGTTTCTTTGTAATGGGCTGAAACAGCACAGCCACTAGCCACTACACTATAGGTAGCTGATGTTTACTTGAAAGTACTTTTAAAGACTTTTTCACAAGAAATCTTATTCTGCTGGTCTGAAGCCTGTGATTGGCAGTGGTTATTGTTACACTTAATAAAGGAGTGGGGGTCTTATAAGTCTTTCATCTTCTGATCGTCAGTGTCTGGTCACTTCCAGGCCTTATTATCTCTCAGTGAGTGTCCCTTGGAAAGTAGAAGCTATGGCTGCCCTAGGGAGTGTAATGAAGAGGACTTTGGGGCCAATCTTACAGAGAGTTGCGATGAGTAACCCAGCGCATCCACATGGTGGGTTGTGGGTGATGCGTCTAGAGAGGAGACGGATTTCCCCTTCTTACTGACGTGGAGTCATGTGCCCTGCCACCCCCACAAGACTTACTGTCTCAGTGGAATCGTCACCTAAGGGACAGGATGATGACATTTCTAAGCACGTTTTCCAAAGTGTAAGGTCAGTTCTTCCGGGACCATCAGTCTTGGAGACGGTATCCCAGCTTAACATTCAATGACATCGAATTACATTTCGATGAAAGGAGATACTTCTCTTTCACTTTTCTCTTGAGCTTCCTGCTAATTCAAGGAGAAGGTCAGCTTGCCACTGCTGCATCTTCAACATCTCCTGAATCCTTCATAATCGCCCTTCGTAATGAAGAGCAAGCATTGTAGATGCTGAGCTTTCATAGGCAACTGTAGTTAGTCAGAAGGTAGTTTCCTTGTTTTGTTTTTATCATTTTAATATGTATAATTCCCATCTGTATGTTGTAGGGGATGCTGGCTTTGTGTTTATAGTGGGGATAGGAGTTTCTCTGAAAATTGGATTTATTAAAAGAGAAAACGGTGGGTCAAAAGACTATCTAAAGACGAGCAGTAGAGGGTGTCACGATGCAGGTGAGATGTACACATGGAAGTTGTGAATTTGGTAAGGGATCGGCAAAATCTTGGTCTGATATCTGCTGTGGTTAGTTTTGTGGAGATCCACAATTTCTTCTTTGAAACTCTTGAGACCAGATTTATTTTGGAATCAGGAATGCTCAGATGTTTTGGTGTAGTGCTTATAATGTATATGATATGACTTCCGTAGGATGCGCCGGGGTGATGCCGTCATCAAGCGCATCGGCAGCTCCGCAGTGGGATGCGTGAACACTCACACTGAGGGGGGTGGGCAGAGACCGTGCGTGGCCTCGTGGGGGGTTCAGGTTCGATTTCGCCACCACATGTGTTTTAGAACCAACCTTAGGAAAGAAAGATTTGGTTTTTAGAACTTTCTCAATTTTAGGATTGCAGATAAGAGATTATGGACCTGTTTTTGTAAATAAATTCACCATTTTTTAAAAAAGAAACACTGATCAAATTAATCATGTAGGGAACAAATCAGATTCCATCTTGGTCAAAATAACTCTGCCACGTTTGAGTTTATTTTTACCACCTGGCTACGATCTCCTGTAGATTCTGACCTGCTGCATAGGGCCAGGTAGTTATATTTGTGAAAGAAAAGTCGAATCCCAAATGACTATTACCTGCACATGTAGAAACAGAAGTAGTTCCTGGTCCCACTCACCCTTGAGCAGAGATTTGAACACAGAGCTCACTCTCTCTAGGAGGCTCAGAACGTGGGTGTCGGGGCAGTGTATTCGCTGGCGCCAGATCATCTGGGGGAATATTTCATTCGGTTCTGTGTTTTAAAAATGAAATCCATAAATTATTTGCAGTTGTTTTGTTAACTATCCTGCTGGCTCCTCCGTGGAGTGATCAGTGCAGTTCAACTGGGCAGGGATGGCAGGGGTCGAAGGGGCCCCCAGACTCCCACGTGCAGTGGCAGATGCGCCAGGTGCTTTAGTCTGTGAACTTGCGACACAAGAGCAGTTAAGCTGGACTAATTACACTTCGGAGGGCCTTGTTGAGTTATTTATGGTTGTTTTCAAACATTCCATAACATGACAAGCGGGCAAGTATTTTCTAACTTCAGAACACATTGTAAGGATTTTGTCGGGTTCCTGATTTATAACCTTTGGAACATGCTTTTATTTAGTGTAATTAGGAGAAAAATGTATACTAAATTGATCATAAAGTATTTGTGGGATCTGTGTGTTATATTGCTAGCTATTTAAATAAATTTGATAAAAGAAGACATGATAGATATAAGGAGGTAATGTTTTAGATTTACATTGTATATTTCCTCAAGGGGTTTGATAAAAATCTTTGTTGGATGTTCTGTGGGGAAGAGAGAGATTTAGATGCAGAATCTGGAGCCAGGGCCATTTGGCTCATACAATTCCTATATCTTTGTAACTTCTCTAATGTCATCCAGAAACTTTTATAAAAAGACAGAATGTTTTATTTCTAGTATATCGACCCAACAGTTACTAATTTTTTTTTAAATTTTTGATTCATTCCCATGGGTTTGCCTGGGTTTTATGACGGAAGTGAGACAGGTGGTGGGAGAGGTGATTTCTGATGGAACAGAGGCAATGCTCTTCCTCGTAGTCACTCGCCTAAGAAAACCTAATGGAATGTCAGTGAGGATGACATTTGCTGTAGATGTATTATAACTTTGAATCTATCCTGTTAAAGTCACTCATGGATATTGATAATTGATTGTGATAACAGCCTATGGTTAGTATTAATAACTTTGTACTGCACATTGAACATGATTAAAATAACTACCAATGGTTACAAAATATAATAATAGTGACTGTGTTTATCAAGCACCGACTAAGTACTTAATTTTGCTGTGTATGACATGCACCTTTTGCCCAAATTTTTAAGGGAAAAATAAGGTTGTGCCGTATACATGGGTATAATGATTACGTAACATGGGTATAATAATGGGTATAATAATCCCGTGTATAACGCGCACAAAAATATGGGTGTGCATTATACATGGGAGAGCATTATACATGGCCAAATGTGGTAATTAGGCATGTGTTAAGTGCTTTACATGTCTGAACTAATTTAATCCTCATAATTACACAATGAGGAGGCATATTAATAATCTACTTTTACAGATGGGGAAACCCTGTAAAGGTATCTGAAAATTAAGCGATTTAGCCAGAGACACAGGAAATGAGGTATTTTGGCCTCACTGTGTTTTACTGTCTTCAACTTTATCTTCCTTCCTTACAAACACAGTAACACCTCAACTCCCAGGGACTTAACCTGGAGCAAGCTCATCCATTTGGAACCAAGCTGAGAACATGGAAGGAAGCAAAAACATTTCTGTAACTGAAACAGAAGCAAAACCCTCTCTGTATGGGAGTGCACATATTCGTTGGGCAGCCCGGAACCAGAACTGCTAGGCTGAGCACTGTCTCGGTCCTTTAGGAAAAGGTCTGGAGCCCGTCAGTGACACTGGAGGAATCGCATGCAATCACTCATGCTTCCAAGTGATTCATAAAGTGAATTTTGGTTTGATCTGTTGGAAATTAAAAGCAAAAGTCTGTTGATTTCATAAAAATCTGTCACAATTGGAAAAATAGTGTTTGAAATGGGCATATACTTCTCTAGAACGATATATCCTCTAGGATGATTTTAGATAACTGAGAAGGTGTAGGTGTAGAAAATAAAATACTTGCGTATAGTTCTGAATGAGTGGAGGTAGCAAAATGCCAACTTAAAAAAGGCAACCTTTATTTTTTCTTATAGTTTGATAAAGAAGATAAAAGTTAACTGTAAAATAAATTCCTTACACTTTATTTCTCCTGTTTTTATTTTTCCTCTAGATCGCTCCTTTGACGTCCTCAAAAAATCCAAGCAGCCCTGCACGCTCCGTGCTGCAGGCCGGCTCTCTGACATGCTGAACGGCGGCGATGAAGTCTACACTAACTGCATGGTAATAGATCAGGTAAGGCGGGACTGACATTACAAGGCGGATCTGCCCTCTTTCCAAAGCCTGAGCACGTCAGAAGTATATTCGGCATTGTTGTGTTCCTCTGAAAATTTTAACCCAAGTGCAGTGCCAAGGTCACTGCAGTGGAATCTCATCATGTGAGCATTGAACGAGGTCCTTCCTTCAAAGCACAGCACACCCTGCCTACCAAGGTGCACCAGGAGGGGGGTCTTTTGACTGCCAGATGACAGAAACATGAGAGCTCTTCAGTGGGGCCAAAATAGGAAATGATAAATGGGAGTCTGGTTTCTCCTCTACAGCTTTTCAGAGAGTAATGTGTGTAGCGATCTGCTTTAGCAGTATTCGCATTCAAATCCAGCAAGAGCTAGATGAACAAGAGTTGGGTGGCAACCCCAAACGATGCTGTCACATAAATTACTTGTTTAATCTTTACAACACACCTATTAACATGTAATAAGGTTGTGGAGCTTTAATAGTAAAACATAATGGTGTCATGTTACAGGGAAGCTGGAACCCTGTAGAATTCCCTGCCCACTCCCTGATAGGGATTAGTGAATCAGATCTCATAAAGGCAGGTGGTTTGTGCATCTGTGTATGGATTTATTCTTTATTCTTTTCTCTAGCTAGTGACCCTTATATTTTAATAGAATATTGTGTTGTACAATTATAATACAATTGTATTATAATAACTATTTAATACAATACAAAAATTAAAATACAGCTCTAGATCTAAAGATTTCTGCACACTCTAATTTATGGGAGATATAGGGATTCAAGGGTAGTTTGGACAACCCACTTTCTGTCTTATCCCCTGACTTTAAAACCCAGTCTCCATATAAATGCACCATATATATGCTCATTTAGCAATAAGGTATTTTACCCTTTTTTACTGTCATTAGTATGCATATATTATATCCTATTACTTATAGATATTTGTGGATATATCTAACATATCTAAAAGTTTATAAGCTTTTTTCTGTCTAGTAGATCTCAATTTCATCTCTTTAGTTGAATATCTCTGCTTTTTCTTTTTGCATTTTATAAAACACTGTTACCTCAAATGCATTGTGTAAATGCACAGGTTGCTGATCTTCAGCATGACAGAGGAGTGGACATCAGTCCATAAATAGCTGGTGTGCTTTTTGGCATAAAGCAGCTGAATGTGAATGCTGGTTATGAAATCTAGGATGAGGCACAGAGTGTAGGGCAAAGTGGGAGTTCTGGGGATGTTCTTTGAAGATACAGGCTAATTGTTCTGCTTTTAATGGCTTTATTCTGTTGCCATGTTTTTTAAACATTTAAATGAAATACTTCTTGAGTTCTCCTTCTTGTTCCTTGTTCCTTCTTTCTTCTCCTCTGAGCCTCAGTGGATACTGTAACATTTTCACTTAACTCAAGTAGCTAACATTCTCTGTGACTGGAATTTTATAAGGTAGGAAACCATGTCTTTATGTGTTCTAAGATGCATTCAAAATATAAAACTTTACAAACTAAAGATGAAGTTAAGATGTCATTTGTTTGGGAATATGAGAGAAGCATTGCTTTAATAACGTGAAGCATACATTTAAAGGGAACTCAAACAGGTGACTGGGAAATTGCAGTGGAGCTGCAGATCACCAAATGTGTGCAGTGGAAACAGAACTGAAACTGACAACCTGGACACAAATCACAGAGTTCACTACATCAGCGTGGTACCCTTATCGTGTTGTTTCTCTGACTGTCCGCATGTCCATTGGAATAGGAAGAACAAGGAGTTCAAATTCTGCATATTTAAAATAATATCCAGCAATATCTGGAAAGAATCTTATCTAATTTCCTTCCGTTCCGTTCCCTCTGCATGGCACAGAAACCTAAAAAAGATTGCTAGATTGTTTGCAGTGCTGTTTCCCATGAATTCTCAAGGTTATCTACCTACCTGATGAGGAAATTCACCTGATAAAACTACTGTGAAAATGAGGGAAAACAATGCTATTTGGACATCATTTCAAGCCCACATAATTCAATGGAAAGAATCCCTTATACTCTTTATCAAAACTCCCCAAATATTAATATTTTACTTTATTATCCTCTGAGTATGTGTTTATATGCACACAAATGCTTAAAATAGAAATAATAGATAATATATTGTGTATTTGTATATAATATATTATATATTATATACTACACATATATAGTATATACTACACATATACACATACATGTTATTTGTATGTAATATATATTATATACTACATATAATATATATAATATATTTTCAGTTTGAGAGAAAAATGAAAACATGGTACACCTATATTCTTCAGTCTTTTATGGTATATTTTCCTAAAAAGGGGACATTTTCTTTTTTTTTACATAAGCATGTGTAGTAATGAAAATCAGCAAACCGTCATTGATGCAGTACTATTAGCAGTGTACACGCCTTATTCAATTTTAGCCAGTCGCCTCAAGGTTCTCTGTAACAAGAGTAAATTCAGTTTCCTGTGTTGCGTTTAGTCATCATGTCTTTTTTATCTCCTTCAATCTGGGGCAGTTCTCTGGTCATCTTTTATGGCATTGATAATTTCACTAGTGATGTAAGTAACAATCTTTCAGTAGCTGTAGGAGATGGTTTGAGTCGTTAAGTACCCTGGTACTCATCTGACTTGCACCCACTAGTCTCAGCATTTTTGCCTTAGTAAGTTACCACTGTGACGGTTAGTTTAGGTGCCTAAATTGTCCTCCTGCTTCGTTTCCCCTTCACCACCCTTATATTGAAGTGGTGTCATTCTCATTCTTTTTCCTGTCTTCTCTCCTGGAAGCGATGCCTTTTGATGCCCGCCACCTCGGGTCACCTGTATTTTTGAGCCCCTTTCTTAGGCAAGTGCTATGATCAACTGGAACTCTCTCCCATGTGCATTTTCTCTTCCCAGAATGACTTTTAGGTCAGCCTCAGCCCTCTGCCAGCCCCTGTTCTCTCTGCCATGCAGATTTGTGCAGACTTCCCCTCCTCTCTGCAAAGGTTTATGGTGGAGTATGACAGGTTGTTTGTTGAGATTCGGTGCTCGTTTTATTATTTCCAGGTAATTTAATGTTTGGGGCATTTTCTTTCTTCTAGTTATCCTAAGGCCATTCATCTTATGCAGTTTTATTCTTCTTTTTGTTTGGAGTGATTCTTGGGAGACTCCGATTTATGGGACCACCACTATCTTGTTTACCCAAATTCCTACGCACTACTTTTAAAATGAAGCTGCCTGGTCTTTAGCCTTTTCTCAAGCATCTAAAGCATTTCCTCTCATTTTGAGTCAGTGGTTCATAAAATGTTAAAACGCTCAGTTGTCGTTTTCCTTTTGTGAATTTTGGGATAGCAGCCAGCTGAACAAAAACATATCATGAAAGAATTCTCTGCTTACATGAAACGAAACAAAAGCGAGTACAAACAAAACAAAAAAAAGATAAAGTAGAGATGTTTTTAAATTGGGCAAGATTTATTCTTAGCTAAGCCAATCCATCCTGCTTTTGCTTAGCAAATGTTTTCCTTTTGACTACCAGGTTGGCGATCTGGATATTAACTGTATCAACGTAGAGCAAATCACTGCAGACACCTGCCCCGACTCCATGGGTTCCGCGCTGGGCCCTGAGAGCTGCGAACACACCCCTGCTGCCGTGGCCAGCGCTGGCACGTGCCCGCTGGGTGAGAGCCAGGACCTGACATCCAGCACTGAGGCCCAGCAGCCCTTCCCACCACCGTCGAGCTCACACACCTCCAACTTAACTCTTTCTTTTGGTCTTCACGGACTTGAAAAGGAACAAAGTCATCTAAAGAAAAGAAGGTAAGATGCTATATTTTAGAGGAAAAGTGTAGAAAAATCATACCTTGTAGCCTCAAAATGTAGAAAATTTGGACCTTTTAGTGGAAATTGGAAAATTCTATTGTTTTCTATTGTCCCTATCATTTTTATCTCTACATAAAAAATGTTGCTTTTTAGGCTTCTGTATTCCTTGTTTTGAAAGTAAGGCAATTAAGAAGACTGAGAAAAACACCATAGAGGAAAACCACAATTAGATGCCTTGGCAACACCATATTTTAATGAAAATGCAAGCCAGAAACTTCTATTGCTGTTGATAGGAGTGAAAATTATATAATAACTTTGTAAAACAATTTGGATATGAATTTTATGACCCAGCAGTTTTACTTCTGTGTTTTAGGAGACATGCACATGAGTAGTTATAGAGCAGGAAATAACCCCAGTGGGGAATGAATAAATTACAGTGCGCCTACCCAGAGAAGTGATGTGCAGTGGTGAAGATGAACTGACTGCATCTGCATACATAATATGCATCACAGACACATGAGGTTGAACACAGACGTAAGGCGCAAAGTACTTAGTTAATGATTTCATTTTTACACAATCAGAACAAAACAAAAACTAAGCAATTTATTATTACAGGGCAGATACATATGAGTTTAAGTTATTAAACAAATAAAGCAAAATAACAAAGAGGGAAAAAAATTCCCAAATTAAAGATAGTTATTGCATCTAGCGGGGAAAGTAGGGAATGGGGATGGGAAGGAATAAAAGGGTCTCAGTGGTATGGCCAGCACTTAAATTTCAAGCTGGGTGGGATCATAGGTGTTCATTTTATTTTCATATTCTGTAACTTAGCTTCCTTGCACATATTGTCTTGTGTGTACACAAGTGTGTATACATAGTGTGTACACCAAGGTGCTATTCAAACAGTGGTGTCGGTGTGAAGTGATGTGTGTATTTACATGCAGATGCAAATGCATGTGTACGTATGTTTTGTAGTTTTGTATCTATTTCGTATCCATCCATCCTGTCTATTTTCTTTAGGAAAAAGGCCAATTTCTGCTAATTTCATTTTATTCTGCTGCCCGCTTTCCTTAGGTAATAGCTTATCCCCTCCCCACTCAGCCCAGGCCCAAGACCTCGGATTATACTAATTTTCACACATAAAATCTGAGTCAGAATGAATATAGAATGCACATTCAATCTGTGTGTGTGTATAGTCGTCTATCTATGAATGAACATCCACATAGGCAAGTAAGTATTCAGCAGCGATTTCATTGGTCAGAAAGGAGAGAGAGGGAGGAGAGGCAGCCATCCTGGGTGCAGGCCGCTCACCACGCTGCGCTTTGTGTGAATGTACCACCCCTTGAGGCAGTAACACTTTATAGCAGGTATTGGTACCAACGGTAACTAGTGTCTGATACATAGGACAATGAAAGGTTTTCTTTAGATTTGTATTTTTCAAATTATGGTTTAAAAGATGCTGAGTGGTCATGGCTGTACATTAAATTGATGGGATATTTTGAGCTCTCCACCAGGCAAGAGTCCATACAGTTCTGCAGAAACAGATTTAACTGTGTGTTACTAGTACATCCTGATAGAATCTTCATGATCTGTCCACTTTGTGGCCCAGGTCTCGAGAGGTGAGTGGGTTCTTCACTCTAGGAATAGAGGGAGAAAAAGGCACCAGTGGTCTCTCTGTTCTGCTTATGCAAATATCCACAGGCATTCTGCATAATACTTTCAGATGATGGCCTTGTCCTGGGACATTTAACATATCTCACAGCTGTAGCTAGAATTTGCCATATTAAAATGTAAGAAAAAACTATCCAGTTTGTGTAAAGATAATTTAATGTAAAATCTAATTATCTGTAAAAGTGTCATAGCTGGTAGGGGGCAGGGTGGGGGGCAAGGGAAGAAAGATGTGCTAAAAGGAAACTCTTCCAGCCAGGCCTGCCGGCCAACTTTATCTCCTGCATATTCTGTCTCCTCTGACACACGTAGGAATGAGGAGAAAGGACTCCTCACCCCCAGAAGCCCCATTTTGACTCTGGGGTGACTGTGGGACCCTGCCCTCAGTGGGCGTCATGGTGGGAGCGAGTAACACAAATTGCTAATGAACTTGAAGTGAAATGCACCCAATTTTTAAATAAGCAAATCCTAGGCTGAGAGGCTAGGAACTTCTAATGTGGGAAAGATTCAGGAGCGCACAATAACAAGGTTAACACAGGGACAAGCTGACTGGGACCTAAGTCCTAAATTTTCTAGGGTTTAAAGCAATATTTTGGTGAAAGTAAAATTGTATGTACAATATGTAACCATTATGTTACTTAAACTTAATAGCTATTTTAAGAAGTTACAAAGGGGAAAATAAGCAACACAGCATTTATTTTAACAAATTATACAGCAGAAAATTAGTGGATAGGAGACATGTTTGTTCTGTTCTAAAATATATCTTTAAACCCACTTTTTGTTTTTCCGAAGTAAGAAATGCTTGTCACACCCTGAACCAGTCCTTTCCTCCCCTCCCCTCCCCATACACATAAAATTTAAACAGTTTATGAAATAACATGTGAAATGTATTCTAATATTTTTTTACTCTATACAGTTTAAAAATTCTAGTTACAACCTACCGAATCTATTTGATATTCCACTAATGGGATTTTGAAAAATGGTATTATCAAATGAGAACCTAGAGGTAATTCATAAAATATTGTCTATAATATTGAATATCTTAGGTTAATAACAAAGAAAAAGTATAGCCAGTTTGAATTAACAGAAAAATAAATGTTTTAAAGTATAGTATGCAAAATAAAGTAATAGTAATCCTTCTAGGGTGTATTCACAGTGATGGAGAAACACTGTATGTAACCAGGAAGGCTTGTGTTAAAATAGGCTGTTCTCGCAGGCAGCCAGCTGTCTGAAGTGATTCTCCTTAGTACAGACACCACAAGTTGAAAGACAAACACAGAGGCACAAGATATCAGCAAACCTCTGACCCCCCTCCACCCCCAGACCTCTTTCTACCCTCAGATTAATGATGAATTAATAAAACTATATAGCACTGTAAATGATCTGTAATTCTGTTACCATAATGTTCATAGCTCCAACGTTGACTGGAAAGGTTTTCTTCCACACTAAGCTTTAGTTTCTCATGAGGAATAATTGCATGTACTCCAACATGTGTGAGTGTTGAACTAAAGAAAAACGTGAAGTCCACCTGCAGTCTATCCTTCCCGTCTGCATGCCAAGGCAGAGCTGTCCGTGTGCTCGTTAAGGAGAAAAACCCCACTTCGGAAACCTCAGCGGCGCCGGCACCGACCTTCCCTTACTGCCAGGTTTGCCGTGGACAAGTCCACAGACTGCAGACATAGCTAAGTGTTTGGATTAGAGTCCCATATAAGGACCAAGTGTCGTGTCATGTATTGAGCAGACATTTAGTGGCCATCGAATAGCCTGTGGTTTTTCAAGAAAAATAATCCAAGTGCATTATTCAATGTTTAATTTTTTTGGTTCTCTACATTCCATAACTAAGGTGCTTTCATTACATTGTTTTTAAAATTTTAACTTCAGAACTGTAACAACCAAAGAAAAAGGCAATTAAAAATGCAGTTTGTTTGTTTTGTTTGTTCATTTGTCACTTTTCATTTTAGATACAGACAACAGAATAGTAGTTACCGGAGGGGAAAGGGAGTCGGGGGGTGGGACATGGAGGGCGAAGGGGTGAAAATGTGTGGTGATGGAAGGAGACTGGACTTTGGATGTGAGTGTGCAATGGAGTATTCAGGTCATGTATTACGAAGTTCTACACCTGGCATTTATATAATGTTATTAACCAATGCTACCCCAATAAATTTAATTTAAACATTCATTGGGCAGTTAACATACCTGTGAAGGCTGTCAGTTTCCAAGGGGGAGTGGTTGAAAATCTAAATATTAAGGAGTAAGCAGGAATGTGAAAGGTCAAATTCTTTCCTTTAAATTGTATGGTTATCAAGGTTAAATAAGGAAAGAAAAGCATTAGTAGTTAAGCAGAACTACTACCTGCTTCTGAGATGAGTTTCTCTTGGGACAATTTTTAAAACTTCTGAACATGATAATCTAATGGGACACAGTCTGGACCTCACTTGATTCCTGTGTGACCTGTGCCATGACACCAGCCCGGGGCAGCCCTTTGCGTGTCTGTCCTCACCTGTGCTGCTGCCCTCCTCCCTGAGTTCTCTGGCCCAAGGAGAACAGGGAATGTCACACTGTGTGTGGTCACGTGTGGGCACGTGCAGCTCTCCACCTCCCCAACAGCTCAGTGGCTCTATTTTGTCTGCGTTTTTAATATTCAAAGGGTCACTATTTAGGGCTTACAACAATTACATTTACAAAACAGAAATTGGGTGATACTAACTCGAACCAGCTTCTGTATCTGAGAGTCCCTGACAGGACCTTTGCTTAGGTAGAAATGTGCACTCAGGGAAACACAATTTTGTTGAAAAAGGGATGTTTGGGGTTGGGGAAACCAATAAAAATGACTTAAATAGAAATTTTTTTTAGAAATTAATTGAGTACCCACTGTACCTCACACCACTGAGGAATTGACTTCAGAGATAGAAACCAGAGACCCTGTTGCTGTCTCGGTCGTTTACTCGTTTGCCCACTTTGTGCTTCAGCTCCAGCCTCGATGCTCTGGATGCCGACAGCGAAGGGGATGGGCCGCCGGAGCAGTCCCGCCCGTGTCACCCGCCAGCGTCTCAGAGTCCCTCGGGAACTGGGATTCCTAGTGGGGACGAGCTAGACTCTTTTGAGACCAACACTGACCCAGATTTTAACATCGGCAGGACTGAGTCACTTTCTCTATCAAGTAACCTGCAGTCAAAGGTATTCTCACTGGTATGGATGTGGTTTATTCTAAGTAAGGAAAATGTGTCAGCTGAGTATATCCATCTCGGAAAGACAAATGTTTTATTCACATGTATAAACATTTTTTTCTTTTGGGGACACATGTGCTGACTGACAGTCTGTCTTTTTAATCTCTCCTACTCTAATTTGTATATTCCATCTTCCAAGGGCTGATTTGTTTTCATTAATTCACCACCAGAACATATAATCTTTCACATACTTGGAAAATTTTACCATCTTACACAATAATTTCTCCCATCATCCCTAAGGCAAAAAGAGAAAAACTGGTAGTATTCAGTGGGTGTAAGTGATCAAACTTGTTTTGCTCACATAAAATTTTACTTGGCGTGGGTGACGAGGTGAATAATGTCACTAAGGCAGAGGTGATGTTTGTTTAGCCTTCCTGACTGCATGAACTAATGGGGAACACCATAAACTTGTCAGTTTTTCCATAGGAGACAGGTTTTTCTCTCATTGGCCCTCTCGTATGGGGGTTTCATTTTGTTGTGTTTATCTTTCAAAAGATTAAACCCTTCCAGTCTCACAGAGAAAGCCCTTCTGTGTTTGGACGTGTGTTTTTCCTTTTTGATTTGTGTTATCGTATCCCTTTTTCTTCTTCAGCGGAGTTCATCGCTATGAGGTAGCATGTGCTGTGTCCACATGAACACACGGCTGTTGTGATGGTGCTTGGGTTTTGTGGTATAATCTGCAGTGTCCAAAATGCGTTTTATGTGTGTGCAACATGCGTAATCACATCATCGCTCACCTCGGACATAGTCGTGCCTTTGTTTTAATTTTTGAGCAGAGGAGGCTCCCCAGGCCTGGCGAGCCATCAGGACTCAGCGCCAGGCCTCTGACCCCAGACCCAGGACCCTTCCCCTCAGCGTGGAAGCCTGTGGAACTGTCACAGTCTTTTGAACCTGAAGATCATGTGATATTTCTGGATAATATGTTTGTTGATGTAGATCCTTCTTAGTTTTGCATTTTCGATGGAATGTGAAACTCATCATTACTTGGGATGCAGAGTAATTCAGTCGCTATGAAGCAATTCAGTGTTGCCCATTTTTAAGAAGGATCTGCCCTTTAAAGTGTATCTTGCCTTGCTTCTGTCATTATCCTGTGTAACTTTTTACCTGAGGGTTCTGGATAATTTTCAAAGTCCCATTATTGTACAAAATGATTCCCACGTATGACGTCAGGGCAGAGGATGGCATTCGGCGAGGGCCCTTTGTGGCCAGCTCACTGTGAGGGTCGTAGGCCAGCGTGGGCTGGCCTTGCTGACATGCAGACCCAGAGGGTCCTCCCTCGTAAGTCAGCCAGGGGAGCCACAGCCCAAGCCCCTTTGAAGCAGGGTCAGGCATCTGTTTTCAACTTTTCTCCAGGCTCTCTATACCAATGAGCTTCGGGAAACCATGTGTTTTCACTTAGGGGGAACCAAAGAGACCAACGCTTGTGAAGGACAGTTGCTGATGGCTTCATTTTAGTAATAAATTTTGCATTACTTTATTTTAGCCCTAAATTTAAGTGCTATCTTACAAATGGATAGGTGGAATGAATCCTAAGGCCAGCAGGCCCCTGTCTGTTGGAGGGGAGTTGGGTACCATAAGTGGGTGTAATGGTGTTCTATTGCATATTCGTTTAAATTTTCTAGATCATGTAAGAAAGCCATGTTTTAATTACCTTGCCATCTTGTATTTTTATATATGTTGCAAACATTATAACAGAAATAGTATGTAATTAGAAAAACAGGAATGAAAATGGCAGGCCATTTGGAAGGAATGAGGGTCTGTAAATCAGTGATAGTCAAACATCACCCCAGGAAAGGCCGGACGGAAAGTCCATTAAAAGATGAGCGCAGCCCAGGAAGATTTGTGTGGTGGCCTGATACATGCGTCCCTAGAGGCTGCGGCGAACATCATAAACTTAAACAGCTCTTTGGAAGTTCTAAAATCTCATCATTATAAATGACTGTCCCTCTACCTTTCAACAATCAGTAAGCATAGAGAGATACATTAGTATAGAATTTGCTTGAATGCTACAGTGTAAAATAAAAATAACTGACAACTCAGGTGAAAAAGAGCCAGATTTGTTAAATATGCAGAGAAAAACTCATTTGACTTCATGTTTCACTTTTAACCGACTTGGTTGGAATGTCATAATTGCACCTAAAGTATCTATAGGAGCCAGTCCCCAAAGCACTAAAGAGGCAATAATATTTAAAATTGTGAGAGGCAAACAGAAACAATGAGATTGCATCCCAGATTTTCAGGTTGAATCCTTTAACAAAGATGCTGATTTGGTACCATTCAGGGTGAACATATACTTTCAAGTCTTATGTAGTATTTTTTTTTAAAAACATCATTCTGATCTCCTTTAGGAATCATTGGTTTCTGGAGTTCGCTCACGTTCTTATTCCTGCTCATCGCCCAAACTTTCTTTAGGAAGAACTCGGTTGGTGCGCGATTTCACAGTGTGCAATTCAAGTGAAGGTGAGCATTGTTTACTGTTTGTCTCTGACAGCGCTCCACTCCAGGGCAGAGTTTCAGTGGGTGAAAGTGCACAGAATAGACAACAGCAGCTGGCACGAGTTTTCGATTGTGTTTTCACAACGAGTTTTTCTACGCTTAGCAAAATCTTTTCCTCTTGGATATCACACAAGTTAAAGATTTGATTTTGATGAAATTACAAATTTGTCTACTCATCTCTGTTGCTTTATTCTTTGAATAAAATGTTTTCCTCAAGGATAGTGTAAACTAGAATTTATTCTAGGCTCATTATTTGTGAGGATTTTAGAGGATTTTATTGAAGTATAAAAATTACTTTTTTCCTATATGTAAATTGCTGAAACAATCAAACTCCTCAGAGGCAAACCACTGCAAAGTAGATTTCCTTTCTTTATTTAGCAATGAACTTTAGAAAGTTGAAATAAGAGAACTATTTGAAACATGAATAAATGTATCTCAACATTTTTTTGTGGCAATGCAAGCATTCAGAAGTAAATTTTATGCAATAAAATTTTAACTTAAATATAGTATACCTACAAAGAGGGGTGTAAATTATAGGCATATAGTTTGACGGATTTTTTTAAATTGAATTCAGACCAAGAACTGGAACAATTACAGGCAACTCTGAGCTGCCTGGCAGCCCCCCTCAGCCTCTGCCCTGATTTTCAGCTTTACTTGGAAATGTAACTATGTCACACTGTCTGCACATACAATACTATGTAGTCATTGCATTTCAGGGCATGGTTGGCAGTAGTCATGCTACTCTGTAATGTATAGCATTATAATAAAATTTTTGTCAGTGTGTTAGATAATAACTTTTTTATCTCTTTAAGAGTCTTAAAAGACTCAGAAAATTTGAGATGTGCTAAGTATTCACAATTTCTCGGTGTAGAACATTTAAAATAGGCTGTATTTTACTCTTTTTTCTTTCCTTTTTAAAATTCTTGCTTTATTATGTGGTTACTTTGCATTTTTTATGTTATGTGGAACAACATTGAAAGCATAATCTTTGCACTCGGAGCTCCCATCCTCAACAATGACTGGTCTATGGGAGATTCTCAATAGATATTTGTTGAAAAATATTGTTGTCCAGATACATCAAATACAGAACAAGTGCAATTTGGTGTGTGCCCCCACCCACCCCACCCCCGTGCCCTACCTGGGAAGTCTTTTGGAAGAGGAGAAAACAAGACTACCTGTGTGTTAATTTTAATTTTTGGAATGGGAAGAAAGAAAAGCAGACTAGAGAAAGATAGGATAGTTACCTTTTAGGGGGCAGGAAAAGAAGATGGATTAAATCTTCCCTGTATTTTTTTTTCATACCATGAGTATTCCTCAGATATCCAGCTCTCCCTAATCTTAGCTGAGGTTGGGAGTCCTTTAAATGGCAGCTTGACACCTTTTTACTCACAGTCCTAAGTAACGAATTAACTTTATACTATAACTATTTGAAAAATACTTTTAAGTCTTCTGTGAAATGTGCAAAATGGTGACCTCGCCCTTATGTTTGGAATATCTCTGATTTTTCAAGTCAGTTCTGAAATTTGAAATTATTGAGCAGATGTTAAAGAAAATTGATTGTTTACAAAGGAAAAGAGCCCTCACTTATAAATTTTTTAATGAATGAGGAAGGGTATCTTTGCCTAACATACAATCCTTAATTCTTTGCATTTGAGTTAGAAAATACAAAAAATTGACATCCTTTGGTTTTTCTATGAATAAAAGCTTTTCTTTAGATGGTATATTTTTAATTATATATTTTTTAATTTATTGATGAGAGAGAGAGAGAGGAGAGTGAAAGAGAAAGGAATCAGTTTGTTGTTCCACTGATTTATGAATTCGTTGATTGATTCTTGTGTATGCCCTGACCGAGGATTGAACCTGCAACTTTTTTTGTATAGGGACAATGCTCTGACCAGCAGCTACCTGGCCAGGGCTAGACAGTATGTTTTAAAACAGTATTATTTGAAGTTTGATATTCTCCAGTATGTGGTTACTTTGCATTTTTATGTTATGTGGAACAACCTTGAAAGCATAATCTTTGCACTTGGAGCTTCCATCCTCAACAGTGACTGGTCTGTGGGAGATTCTCAATAGATATTTGAGAATTACAAACAGGTAATTTAGATTGAGGTTACACACTAAATGTACAGATTCCAACAGATATTCCTATATAGTTGCAAATCTTTGGACTGAAACCATTTATCATAGTCAAAACTATTGGACTATGGAGAGCAAGTTAACTTTTTAAAATTTTAAAAAATTTATTGTTCAAGTACAGTTTTCTGTCTTTTACTCCCATTCCAGCCCAACCCCCCAGTGCTCCCCACCTCCCTCCTATTTCCACCCCCCTTATTTGTTATCCATGTGTCCTTTATACTAGTTCCTGTAAATCCTTCCCCTTTTTCCCCTGAAATTCCCTCCCCCTCTCCCCTCTGGTCCCTGTCAGCCTTTTCTCCATTTCAGTGTCCTTGGTTATATTTTGCTTGCTTGTTTGTTTTGTTTAGCTTCCTGTTAAAGGTGAGATTATATGGTATTTGTCTTTCACCGCCTGGCTTATTTCACTCAGCATAATGCCTTCCAGTTCCATCCATGCTGTTGCAAAGGGTAGGGGCTCCTTCTTTCTCTCTGCTGCATAGAATTCCATTGTGTAAATGTACCATAGTTTTTGGATCCATTCATTTACTGATGGGCACCTAGGTTAACTTTTTAAAATTATTTTTTATTGTTAGAATGCAGTTGTCTCCATTTTCCTACCACCCTGTTCCCCCTCCCCATTCACCCCCAGCTCTCACCCTCCACCCTCAGTCCTAAAAAAAAGGAATGATTTCACCTGTGTGTGATCAAAGCACAGTGTGAAAGCTTGAGTAGTTCAAAGGTATATTCTTATGTTTCATTGTTTAGTTTGCATAGATTAGTCAGAGGTAAATTGATGTTTGTTAGAAATCCTCTCTCAAGTTTTTTAAAAAAATTATTATTATTATTATTATTATTATTTATCTTTAGAGGGGAAGGGAAGGAGAAAGGGAGAGAAATATTAATGTGTGGTTGCCTCTCCTATGTCCCTTGCTGGGAACTGGCCTACAACCCAGTCATGTGCTCTGACTGGGAATTGAACCACAATCCTTTGGTTGGCAGACCTGCGCTCAATCCACTGAGCTATACCAGCTAGGGCCCTCTCTTAAGAGTTTTGAATAGTCCTAAATATTTTCTCTATTTGAGTAGACTCCAAGTCTCCTTTTGCCCCAATGGAAAACTCCCATATATGAACTGTAATACAGATATACTAAGATACAGTGGTCTTTCTGTCCTTTTTATTCTTATTTGTGACCTCTCTTACTTGTGACTTCCAAAGGATTACTTACTGTCACATCATCTTTTTTGGGGTTTTTTTTTTTAGTCAATAGTACAATAGTGGCAACTTTATTTTTTAGTGCTTATATACATAAAACAAAATCCAACCCTATATATAATTCCCTTTGGTACATTATAGGCTTAGGGAGAAGGGGACATTGTCAATATTGTGGTGGTAATTATAACCTCACCAAGATGGACAAAGTGTTCTGTATTTAAGAACCTGAGGAGTGAAGTTAATGCACTTTTGAAAATTATTGCTCACCAATGGGTGGATTCCTATCAGACTTTGTTCAGTGGCCTTATTAGCTCGATTACTTTGAAGAGGCTTTATTCTCTTGGCATCTCCTGAACCTCAGCCTATTCACAGTAAGGATGCTGATTTCTGCCTGAGACTTAATCTGTGGAACATTTAATAGCAATAAAACAACTCCTTCAAATTCTTTAAGTTAGATTTTCTGTTACCTACAAGGTAGTGTTAGGTTCAACACTGATGGCTGCACATTTCAGGGGATATGTATTTATGACTTTTCCTCCTCATATGTCTGGCTCAACCTCTGCAACCTAGTTCTGCCCCGTCACGCTTCCATGTTGTAATGGGAACGGGTCTGCCCCTGCTCTGTGCGTGGTGTGCTCCCCAGCGGCTGTTCCCTGCTTCAGTCTCTCCCACTGTCTAAATCTGTGTCTCTGCTCCACCCCCATAGTAAGTGCTCCAGTTGCTTCCTGAAACAAGGCGGGCCCTGAGCAGCTTGTTTGCACCTGCCCCTCTGCCCCCAGTAAGTCCAACGGGACAGGTGGTTCTCCCTTCCCCATGAGCCATGAAGGGCATTTCTGAACTGGCTGCTGCTCAGGTTTTATACAGGCATTGCAGCTACGTTAAAACAGATTCTGCCTTAGAATGGACTTCAAGACTTTCTTTTGTGCTTCACTTAAAAAGCAGCAAAGATATTTATCGATTCTATATGTAATTAGTGTTATGAGTAAGGTATGAGGCTCTGGTGAGAAATATCCAAAAAGATAGAACTAACTTTCCGTACTTCTGAAAATATTTGCTATCCCTTGCTGATGCTAACTTAGTTCATAAAATTGTTAAATGTTGCTGTGTTTTGGCTTCTTTGCCATTCTCTCCAAACTAGGGAGAGTCATAAAGATTTCCAGAGCAATGCCCTACTTATATAAAGTGACTTATTTTTTCACAACTGATGGTACATACAGTGAAGGAAAGTGATTAAGTGCATGCCTTTCAGACTAATACGCAGCTGCTGGTTTGTCTGACTTAGTTTTCATCTTATTGTTCTGTGTCTTGTAGAGCAGCAAAGAGCTTACAGCCTACCGGAGTCACCAGGAGAAAAAAGGTATTTTAACTGTTCCAGATTTCCTGAGGGACTGCTTGATCCATCTTTGGAAATGTCTGCACATCACTTGGGATATTTGTTTAATAGTTTGTGAGGGGCCTGTGTAATGAGCCCTTCCTTTCTGTGTGGTCTATGTCAACACAGGTTGACTGGCTGCTCCTCTCAGTCCCTGAAGGACTGGGGACAGAATATTCTGTTTTGGGTTATTGTCAAAGCCGAATACTTCTAACATACAGGACCAAAGGGAGCAGTGTGAGGACCCCTTACTTTAGAAAGGCATCAGGGTCTGGCTAGGTCTGTCCACGATGACAAGAAGGTTTTCTGTGACAGCAGGCCCCTAACTGGTCAGTTATCCAACATGCCCGAACATCTCCGTGACGTGTCTGTATGGAGTGTTGTTTATAAGAGTTAAGTTTGAAACAAAGAGTAAATGGTATGGAATGTACTTAGGCATTATCAGCTTTCTGACTGATGTGCAGATTTGAAAGTTTTATGCCTAAGCACCTCTTTTCCCTGGAAGGTAAGACTGTCCCTGGAGCAATGTTTGGGAGGCTGACCGGGGAGCAGGTGAGACTGTTGAGTTAGTTCTCTCGGTCTTCAGCACTAACCGCTCACGAGTCAGACTGCGAAGCAGCCTCGGCGCTACGGCAGAAATGGCAGAGAAGCTTGGCTTTAAGAGACTGTGTGAAAAAGAGAAAAATGGTTTTAATTTTTGTAATGTCAATGCTAAAACTCTAGAACCTTTAAACATATAGATCAAGGTGGACTATAATGCTTTAAATCTTGGAATAAAAGTATTACTAAGATAATATATGGTGACAGAAGGTGATCTGACCTTGGGTGGTGGGCACACAGTATAATATACAGATCATATGTCATAGAAATGTACACTTAAAATCTATATGATCTTATTAACCAATGTCATCCCAATAAATTTAATTAGGAATCAATAAATAGCTCATATGAATATTGGCTATGTAAAATAATGTTGGTCATATTTTCCATGTCTGTGGTTTTTGTTTTCCAAATTCCAGAAGGTTTTGTAAAAAAGTTGACTGTTTCATTTCATAACCATATTTTTAACCTTTAAGTGCTTGTTTCCTGTCCTCTGTCTATTCCTTCTGATAACACTGAACTCTTATTTTATAAATTAAACATCTTCTATTTATTGAAAAAAGAAAAGTATTAACAAAGAGAAGCCTCCTTTTGTTTATTCTTATATTTTGAGACTGGAATAGATACTTTGAAATGCAAACACCAGCATAAGACTGAGACTTTCCTTTAAGAACAGGAGGTTGCCGATGGCATTGTGACGGTGACAAGGACGGCAGGGGCAGCAGTAGCTGCTGGGCGATTTATGAGGTCTGTGATGTTTTGAGTTGCTGACATTTATTATTTCTTTTAAGCAATTTGCTGACTAATTCTGGGATTTGTTCGTTATCCCAGTCGTCATTTTGATTAGCATCTTCTCTCCTTTATCTTCCTCACAATTGGTGAAATCATGGGCTGATTGTCAAGATTTTTTTAAAACACAAAAATATTTATTTCCCATTAGGAGAGGGATTGAAGGCTAGAAAAACCAGTCATTGTATATTGAATATTAACCTACAAAATGCTTTAACTTCGATGAGAGGTATAGGGGGTGCCCTTTTCTCTCTTGTTTCACATTTTCTGTCATTCTGGGCTTCCCCCCCCCCCCATTCCTTAGTCTCCCTTGGTCTACATCAGTCACACCCTCTGGTGTATCTAGGAAAGGACATCTTTCACCTCACCTCTTCTGTTCCTGATGTCTTACTGGATATGCCAGCAAGAGCCCTGGTCATACCTATGCTTAGCTTTGCTCATATTGTACATATTTACTTGAGGGCCTACCTGCATTGGAATTTTTATTTACATTAATCACTTTACCTAGAAAGGAGTGCAGCCAGGTAAAAGGGATGCTCACTCCAGACCTTGCAGGCTCATTTCTGCAGAGCGGACATGCTACCTCTTCCAACTTCTTAAACATCATATGGCATGACCCCTTATTGCATGGCACCATCTGTCTTAAATTTACTGCATCTGTTATCTTCTATTAAAAGATATTTTGAGCATCTGAGTCTTCAAAGAAGCCTCATTTTGTCAGTTTTCAATTTGGATAGTGAGAACTTCTTTTTTTTTAAATTTAGATGCCCAGTCTTTTTAAAAAAAAAATAGGTTATAGATATAATAAGTTAAGGATTAGGATATTGAGGATACATATTCTTAAGATACTTTAAATATCATTTTGCCTATTTAAAAGGCAATACTAAAAGTGCCTTGAAAGAATGGGGCTTGTAAAACTTTCCTGTGGTGATTCCATTGGTCATCAAATTGATTACAGCTTAGGCATTCTTGTTCTGGAGTTTAAATTAAATTTTTTCCAAATTCTTATAAGCTGAAAAGCTATTTAAATTCTGTTATGTAATCAGTTGAGGATGTTTCCCTTCTCAGTTCTTCAGTGCAGTACCTACTTGTCATATAGGTTAATACCACACCGTTCAATTGCATTTGCAACATGGAATCAACCAACCTACCTTTGTCCAAAAGTTACGCTGTGTTACCCATTTTCACAGTATGACACTGGACCAAGTCCGTGATATTCACATTCCTACCAGGGTGGATGGTTATTCTGAACTAAGATCTACTGTTTCAGTATTTTTGGTTCATATTACCATGTCTCAGATCTTATCAGCCATTGAACTTAAAAGTTAGTTTTATAATTTTATGTAATTTAAAAAAAGATTTTATTTATTTTTAGAGAGAGGGGAAAAGAAGGAAAAAGGCGGTGAGAGAAACATCGGTATGTGGTTGCCTCTTGTATGCCTCCTACTGGGGACCTGGCCTGCAACCCAGGCATGTGCCCTGACTGGGAATTGAACCAGGGACCCTTTAGTTTGCAGGCTGTCATTCAGTCCACTGAGCCACACCAGCCAGGGCGAATTTTGTGTACTTTTGTAGAAGTATATAGAATACATAGTAAATTGTGGTGTATGTATACATTTAAAATAAAAACTGAAACATCATTCTTGATATTGTCTTCTATAGGAATTTGGAGTAGAGTTGAGTAAATAATTTTCTTTTATTTGAGAGAGTTTAGTTGTGTTCTTGCTGGGAAGTAGGGGACAGGACTTCTTGACCTCAAATCCACATGGACCTGACTGTCCTTTAATTCTGAGGTTTCCTCTCCTCAGCCTGGCTGTTCTCTTAGACATTTAATGGCACCTTTTGTTACTCAAATGTATTTTTTCCAGTGCCAAAGTGAGCCTGTTGAATATTAGGCTATGAGTTTTAAAACTTAGGATGCTTAGGACATAAGAGGTATGAAAATTTACAGATTCTATTAATCAGTCAGTTACCTAAGGAGGTGGCTGTGGAAACAGAAAGGAAATAAGAGTTCCTTTTTGTTACTCTGAGTATGTGTAGGATACATTCACTTCTTTTTATTCCAATTTAAAAATATATTTTATTGATTATGCTATTACAGTCACCCCTTTTTTCCTCCCCTTTATTCCCCTCCACCCTGTACCCTGCTCCTACCAGCATTCACCCACCTTAGTTCATGTGCATGGATCGTACATATAAGTTCTTCGGCTTCTCCATTTCCCACACTATTCTTAACCTCCCCCTGTCTATTCTGTACCTACCATTTATGCTTCTTATTCCCTGTACCTTTTACCCCTCTCTCCCCTCTCCCCACTGATAACCCTCCATGTAATCTCCATTTCTGTGATTCTGTTCCTATTGTAGTTGTTTGCTTATTTTGGGGGGGTTTCCTTTTTTAGGTTCAGTTGTTTATAGTTGTGAGTTTGCTGTCATTTTACTATTCATATTTTTGATCATCTTCTTTTTCTTACATAAGTCCCTTTAACATTACCTGTAATGAGGGCTTGGTGATGATGAACCCCTTTAACTTGACCTTACCTGGGAAGCACTTTATCTGCCATTCCATTCTAAATGAAAGCTTTGCTGGATAGAGCAATCTTGGATGTAGGTCTTTGCCCTTCATGACTTTGAATACTTCTTGCCATTCCCTTCTTGCCTGCAAGGTTTCTATTGAGAAATCAGCTGATAGTCTCATAGAAACTCCTTTGTAGGTAACTCTCTCCTTTTCTCTTGCTTCTTTTAATGTTCTCTCCTTATCTTTAATCTTGGGTAATGTAATTATGATGTGCCTTGGTGTGTGCTTCCTTGGATCCAACTTCTTTGGGACTCTCTGAGCTTCTTGGACTTCCTGGAAGTCTTTTTCCTTTTCCAGACTGGGGAAGTTCTTCTTCATTATTTGTTTAAGTAAGCTTTCAATTTCTTGCTCTTCCCCTTCTCCTTCTGGCACCCCTAATCTGGATTTTAGAACATTTAAAGTTGTCCTGGAGATTCCTAAGCCTCTCTTCATTTTTTTGATCCTTGTTTCTTTATTCTGTTCTGGTTGAATGTTCCTTTTTTTTTTTTTTTTTGCTCCACATTGTTGACTTGAGTACCAGTTTCCTTCTCATCACTGTTGGTTCCCTGTGCATTTTTAAAATTTCACCTTGCATAGCCTTCACCTCTTCTATTTTGCCACCATACTCAACCATTTCTGTGAGCATCCTGATCACAAGTGTTTTGAACTATGCATCTGATAGGTTGCCTATCTCTTCATCCTTTAGTTCTGTTTTTGGAGCTTTGATCTGTTCTTTCATTTGGACTATATATATATATATATATGTATGTATATGTATGTGTGTATATATATATATATATATATATATATTGTCTCAGCAGGCCTGTTACATAGTAAGGGGTGGAGCCTAAGGGATTTGCCAGGGTGGGGGCAACCCATATCACTAGGTTTTGGTGCTGTATGTTGTGGGGGGTCGGAGAGGGAACAATGTCACTTGCTTGGCTCTTGGCTGGCTTTCAGTCACTTCCCGTGCTACCCACAAGCAAATTGGGCCCTGTGGTGCTGATTCCTGGGTAGGTGGGTTTGTGTACATTCTAGGACCCTGTGGGTCTCTCTAATGAACTTTCTTGTGAGGCTGGGAGTTTCAGGGGAAAATATAACTTTTCATAACCAGGAGTTACTTTTTTATTAAATAATTATTATATGGATTGGAGAAAAATAAATGATCAGTGTGTTCACAGATTGGGTACATTTGCTTTTTTCTTGCCTCTTATTTGTGGGGAGTGTCCACAGTCTTCTCTCCTTTACAACCCAGAGAGCTTCGGATTGCAAATAGCCCGATTGAGCAGGGGAGGCTGAATGGAGAAGCAGACCACCTGCTTCTCGGGCTGTGCTGCAAAGGAAACATGTATCTGCTGAGTATTATCTCTGTGTTCCAAAAATAAAGTTCAGTTTTATGTTGTTGGTCATTTGGCTTTTCTTTGCCTGAGGAAAATTCTATTAGTATAGTAAACAGGGAGATGAGTGTTTGCAGAATCAAATTATAAGTTCGGGTTGTCCTTTATTTCTCTAATATTTTATGATGAAACATTTAAAAGTGTACAGAAAAGTTGAAAAAAATATATACTGAGTGTCTGTCTCTACCCCTTAGATTTTGTAATTGTTGAAATTGTGAGATAGTTGCTTTATCTAACTGCCTATCCATCTATAAGATGTATTTTTAATTGCTTCTATCTTTATCTTAGAATAACCATTAAAACCTGAACAATGCATGTAAATATACATGTATAAAAATGTACATATAAATATACATGCATAAAACATGTACTAAAATATGTGTATATGTGTATACACAACTTGAATATGTTGTATGTTTCTCCCTCTTTAAGTCTTAGAAAACATGATAACAGATTCTGTTTTTGTAGAATTCCGGAAGAAGAATGGGATAAATATATCATTCCTGCCAAATCAGATTCTGAAAAGTACAAAGTGAGCCGAACTTTCAGCTTCATCATGAACAGGATGACGAGCCCTCGGAATAAATCTAAGGTAGTTATGGTTTCGTGCCTCTCAGCAGTAAAACATAAGCGACTCAGTTTCTCACTCATCAGTGTGGTTTCCCCTCCTTTAAAATCACTTACCTCAGACTCTATATATACATATTTGGAAACCTTAATGTTTTTATGGAATATTGTCTAAGTCAGCAATTTTCAACCATTTTCATCTCATGGCATACATACTAATTATTAAAATTTTGCAGCACACCAAAAAATATGTCTTTTTGCTGATCTGACAAAAAACAGGTTAATTTTGATTCACTCACAGTGGATGGCTATTGTTGTGTTGGCTGTTGTCACTTTTTAATTCGATGATCTAAGCAGAACGAGCTCAGAGCCTCTGACTAAACAGTCAGGTATAGCATGTTTCAAAAATTCTTATGGTGCATGGGTGGAAAACCACTGGGCTGCCTTTGGCAGAGACAACTGCATCTGAGTGACGTTACATTTTGGCATTATTGCGCCCTTTGGTGTCAAGTCCTTCTGCTCTGATAGAAAATGTGGAGACTGTTTGTATGACTTTTCTCTGATGGGTTGGCTCTCAGCATTTCTCTTTTCTCATTTTTCCCCATTTTTCTGCTATGGATTTGTCTGAAGACAAAAAGCAAGGATGCCAAAGACAAGGAGAAACTGAGTCGACACCAATTTGTCCCTGGAACATTCTCTGGGGTTCTACAGTGTTTGGTTTGTGACAAAACACTCCTGGGGAAAGAGTCGCTTCAGTGTTCCAGTAAGTTCTTGGGCCTTGTGTGTGTCGTCTTTGTGCTTTGCCTCCACAGCCAGTGAGGTCCCTGAGAACAGGGTCATTGCTCAGCGTGTTCAGTGGACTTGTGTTTTGGGGGCTGCACAGGTGGTTTAACAACTTGCCAAGCACTGACACGTGATGGTTCGAGTCAGAACTTTTCATCCACACCCCCTAGAACCCAGGCTTGTGCACCTCACTGCCACCTTAAAGTTTCCGTGTGGGTGGCCAGAAAGTTCTTAGATGTTATATGTCCAAAACGGAGCTCTGTGCTCCCCATCTGTGCCCGCCTGTAAGCCAACTTTCCTCTTTAATGATGTCCTCATCATTCCAGCCAGGCACTGCAGTCAAAAGTCTTGGAAGATTTCTGTGTGCCTCTTTCTCACATTCAACATCCAATTCTGCAGCAATCTTATTGGCTGTATCTTGAAAGTACATAGAAAAGCCAGTCACTTCTTACTCCCGGCACTGTTATCATCCTCGCCCAAAGCCAGTGTTTCAGTAGTTTGTAATTGGTTTCCCTTCCCTGTGCTTTTACCCCTGAGTCTATTTTCAAAGCATTGGCCTGAGTGAGCTTGCTAAGGCACGTGACCCTGTGTTCCAAACCCTCCAGGGGCTTCCTACCATCGTCCCCCCCCCCCAAGTGAAAGCTAGTGCTCTGCCAGTGGTTGTGAGGCCCCCACCACCTGTCCCCTTGTCTTCTCCCCCCCTTGCTCCCTCAGCTCCGGGCCCTGGGAGTTCTCTGCTGTCCTTCAGACATGTCAGGCATGCTCTTTCCATAGGCCCTTTGCTGGCCGTTCCTTCTGTCTGCAGTGCTTCCTCCCCACCCCCAGACCTGTAAGGATCGCCCCTCCCCTGCTTCAGGTCCGCTCAGGTAACAGCTGCTCAGTCAGGCCTGTCCCGACCGTCCTGTGCTTGCCTCATTCTGTCCCCCTTTCCTGCTCCCCACCCCATGGCATTTAACACTGTTAACTTACTGTACATTTTATGTATTGATTTTATTGTCTGTCTCCTTCACCAGACTATACATTCTATGAGGCTTGGCTTTTCATCTGTTGATTTTGCTCTCTGCTGTATGTCAGTGCCCAGACCCATGCCTTGTGCATAGCAGGGACTTCGTAACTATTTATGGAGTGGAAGAATAATACAGAGCAAAAGAATTCAGGCTCAGGCAGGTGAAATGCCTTTGATAGTATTTGTTGGTGGTCAGATTTTGGGGGCCAACTGGGGATGTGATGGGGGCACAAAGAGAAAAAAAGAGCAGGGGAAGGTTCCATGTAAACTCTTCTTTGAATTGATATGAAACGATTCAATTAAAATTGAACATGTTAATAGTTGTACATCTCATGAGAATGCAGTCCACACGTGGCATTAAAGGCACATTGCATTTTCTTCTAACAGTGACACTGTCTTTAATAACACCAGCTCTGTGCGTGCTTGAACTTTGCTTTTCTTGGAGACTTGATTTCTTAAAGATTTGCTGTTAGCATTGTTATGGATCACTTCTGGCTAAATCCCTGCAACTGTTCCCCCAGTTCCATCCATGACCTTCCCCCTGATTTTAAGACACACCCCTTCAGTGGGGTGATCTCCACTCACTGCGCTAATGCCTGCCTCTGCCACTTTTTCCTTAACCGTCTGCATTTTGGTCTCTGCCTTAACTACTTAAAAAAAGCCCTAACCCTAACCCTCTATCTCTTACCTTCTACTTCAGTATTTCTAGTTGCCTAGAGAGGCTGAGCAGTCATGTCATTTGTGGTACTTTGGGCAACATGGAAGAACTACGGGGATGATCAACCAGGACGGTCCCAGTCACTCTGGCTCAGAGCGCCCCTCTCTGTGGGCAGCACCACCCAGAGATTTCGTGACTCTCAGAGCAGCGCGGCCAAAACTGTCCTCCAAATGCACATGCAAGAGGTTGCCCTCTTCCCACACTAACAGTACCAGCTCGGACCTTGGGCAACGTGGCTCCTCCTGCCTTTGGAGCCCCCATCCATGTTGTTTGGTCACTCCTGCAGTTCCTGACTCCCTGGAACTGCTCAGGTGCAAATTGCAGTAGTTTGTCTCTCCAAGTATTTTCACTTACAGTTTATTCCAAATACACTTGCCACGTTGGTCTTGTAACACACCACTTTCATCAGCCCACATACTCTTCAGCGCTTCTCTCATTTGTGTTTACTGGACTGAGCCAAGCTCTTCAGATGCATTTGCTTCTCCGTCTGTGTCCTGCTGACTGGTCCTCCGGTTAGTTCCCTTTCTGCCTTCCAACCAGAGGGCATGCGTGGCCTGCTGTCCTCGAGTGTGGCTTTTCCTGCCTCTGTTCCTTTACTTAGATAACAGTCTCCCTTCTTTTCATTTTTCTTCTCTGCTTCAGTCCACATTTCTCCTTTTGGAGGTCTTCCCTGACCGCTGGGTCCTAAATCCCTGCCCATGATGTTAATGACCTGTTTTTCCTATTCTGTTTCATACTGGGTTGTGCACAACCTTTTTTGTTTGTAACTACTAAAATAGACTTCAGCTTCTTTGGGCACTATCATCATGCAGTTCTTTTATATCCCCTACAGTAGCTGTCATCAAGCTGGGCCCTACTCATCCGTAGTTAAATATGTAATTCATAATGTGTAGTTAGATACTCACATGTAGTTAACATAGCACAGGGAGTTGAGGGTCACTGAAAAGGAAAGTTCTGTAATACAGAGTAGGTTGGTTTATGCTGAGTTGGTCACGGAAGGTGGAAATTGCTGGAAGTGCATGGGATATGTTTAGTTTTTAAAGTAGTCATTAACTTTTTAAAAATGGAATAGAATTAATTCATAGAAGATACAGGCTTAAGGAAAACCTTAAAATTACCCCAAATTTTACCACCTAGAGAATATTGCTGTTAATATTTTGAAGGAGTTCCTGCTAATAAAAAAAGTCAACTTGTTATGCTGTGTTTTATTTGATGATGCTATCACATGTTTAATTTTCACTTAATATACATTTAAGTTTCTCCCAGTATAATGTTGCAATGACAATTCTTGTGCACAAATAACTGTCCACATCTTTGATTATTGCCTTAGATTAAGTTCTAGAATCAATGTGAATATACATTTGATACCCTCTTTAAACCATAGGTTTTTTTAGAAGAAGTTTTAAGATTTACAGTTTTAAGGGTAGGGGAGTATTTGGAGTTTTAAACGGTATTTAAAAAAAATTAAATTATATTTTATTGTTTATGCTATTACAGTTGTCCTGTCCCCCCCCCCCCTTTGCCTCCTCCACTCAGCCCCGGCCACCTCAGATAGCCCACACTGTCGTCTTTGTCCGTGGGTCATGCATGTATACTCTTTGGCTAATCCCTTCACTTTAAACTTGATATTGACATTAAATTTTTTTTCACATTGGATAAGAGAACATGACATGTCCCATCTCTGCTTTTTTAAATAAATTATCCTTTTTCAGGGATGTATTTTTGTTTCCAATTGTGAAAGTTAATATTTTTAATCTTAAAAATATGATGTGAAACAAAACATGATGTAAATATTTAAATTCCTGGTGTATTTTTCTTTGTTAAAGCTGGAGTTGCTAGTTTTTCACTGAAATTGTATTTCTATGATATTTTGTTTGTTCATAAATAGATTTCACTGCTTATATTCGGGTTATTTGGTGCACTCAAGCTCAGATCACACCTTCATTGCATGTTAACTTTCATCAACATAAAATTACCCCTATAATGCCATTAAATGCCCTTTGCACTGAATTTTACTTTGTTCATAATTAATATTCCTCTTGCTTTCCTTTGTCTTTTCCTGAACTAATTCTTTGTTTATAATTTGGTGTGTCTTCAATTTAGGTTATAGGTACTTTGCAATGTAACTGAGAATTCTTGTTTTAAGTGATTTTTTTCTAATTTACATTTAATTTTATAGCTATCATATTTTATAGTTTTATGCTATTTTCCTTGATGTCTGGTTTGGCTATTTGCTTTTCTCTCCTTTAGAGATTGGGCAAGATGATATGCTCTTTTACTATCTATTAATAATAACTTTAAGGTTCTGTAAGGCTTATAATTACATACTCTTTTGTTTCCCTTACATTTACCCTTTTTCCCTACCCTCTGTTAGTATCTAAATTCATCATTAAAGTATTACTTTCATATTCTATGTGTAATATTTCAAAAGTAGCTTACTATTGCAAGAACAACTTGATATTTGTATTCAGCTCTGTGTCTCTACTTATAATTTTTAAGATATGGTTCTTTGTTTAGCTGGTTCCAGTGCTCATTTTTTTCTCCTTTTTAAAAAAATCTGATTTATTTCTGAACTCTTAATTTTTCTTCTGCTCTTAATACCTTTTTTAAGAAGGTTAGTGGAGTGGTTTGTTTTTTGAAACCTTGTGTATCTAAGGGTGCATTTTGCCCTTCTCACACCAGAAAATCAATGTATCTGGGTACGTTCTTGGCCGAAAAGTTTTTCTCTTGATGCTCTGTCAAGCCCGGTCCGTTCTGTCTGAGCACTCAGTATTACAGTGGAGAAGTTCGGGCCTGCCTGACCTTATTCCTTTGTTGCTAGCTTGCTTTGCCTGCTGGAGGACTTTTAATTTTTTAATCATATGGATATCATTTTTATAGAATAGGTGTCATTTAATTATTTTTTTTCTAGGAAATAGTGAGATCTTTTGATCTGCTTTCCGGGGAGGAGGTTCTTTGTTAGCTTTAAAAATGTTCCTGTCAGTTGTCACTTTGACTATTGCTTCTGATCTAATTTTTCAGATTTTATCCTGGGTGAGGTGTGAGCACTGTTATCTGTCTATTTTGTATGGCACCTTTTATTTTAAAATTACACCCTTCTTTTCTCCACATTCTGGAGGAAATCTTTCAAGTTTAATTTCAGAGTGCTGCTTTGATGTTTTTGTCACATTGATTCTTCACACTTGGGTTTAAGTTCTGCTCTTGACCTTTCTCCTTCCTTGCAGCCAGCCCTCTCTCATCTCGCAGAGCTCAGTCTCCCTCTCATCTTGTTGGCCTGTTCTCACATCTTTTGGTCCTATCCTATGTATATTTCATGTCTCTTTGGGAGAATGCATTTAAAATACCTACATTTTTCTCTATTTCTGGATTTAATAGTATTCTGCAGCTCACTCTGCTGATTTGTTTACAGTATAACTTTGTTCTGTGGTAGCTCATAGATCCTTTTTTTCTTTATTTATTTGCTTGTTCGGGAGTGAGAAGAGAGCTATTCAATTTCCATGTTTGCCAGCAGGACCAGTTTGTGGGTCAGCCTGGGCTCTGCTCCTGGGCCATTGCAGTGTTAGTTCAAAGTCCTCTGCACACCTACAGGTGGGAGGGGCGTTGGGTGTAGATCTCTGCATAGTGGCTTATGGGATGGACCTTCCTTCCTTCCTTCCTTCCTTCCTTCCTTCCTTCCTTCCTTCCTTCCTTCCTTCCTTCCTTCCTTCCTTCCTTCCTTCCTTCCTTCCCTCCCTCCCTCCCTCCCTCCCTCCCTCCCTCTTTAAAAAAAATTGATTTGCGAAAGAGAGACGAAGAGAGAGAAATATTGATTCACTGCCTCCATGCGTACCCCGGTCCAGGCATTGAACCCGCAACCTAGGTATGTGCCCTGACCAGGAATCAGACTCACAGCCTTTCGGTGCTTGGACAGTGCTCCAACCGATTGAACCACCTGGCCAGCTCAAGGGGCACTTCTTTTCGTGTGGCTTTGATGGACCTAAGTGGGACTGTCTACCCCTGTGGAAGAATTCTTTCTAATGAGGCTTCGGAGAAGCCAAAGGTTCCGCCATCCACGCACAGCATGGGAAGGCGGGTGGGGCAGGGTGGTCCTGGCGAGTGGGAGGGGAGTGAGGGCAAGAAGACAGCAGCCAGCAGACAGCATTCCATGTGCTGGGGCAGTTTTCTGTGGCGACAGCGTGGGTCTCTGAGCCAGTGGGCAGAAAGGGGCAGGCTGAGTGTTCCCTTACTTCTTCCAGTGAAACGAGGCCACATGGTTTCATGAAGTAAAACACAGGCAAGCCACTAACTCTTCCCTTTTAACTTGGCTACCTATACCAAGAATGTCTGTTGGAACTGGATATATATTTTTTCAGCGGAGTTGTGAGTTTTTCTTTCTTTCTACTTCCATAGGCATTTTGCCTGGGAGTGGCAGCTGCTACCAGTCAGACGTCAGAAATTCCTTACAGTCTAGGCATGTTACAGTAAATGAGCTCGCAGGCAGACACAGAAGTGTACGTCGTGCTTAACTCCAGGGGTCATGATTGATAACTTCCTGTGCAAAAGGGGAGCAACGTCTCCAAGGAAATTAAACTATTAACAGTGTACTTGTGCTTGAGTGGTGGGGCTACATGTCATTTAATATCTTTTCTTTAAATTGTCCAAATATTTTCATGTGAATGCCCTGTTTTTATAATGGCCAGTAAAAACCTTGATGTAGTCTTACTCATTCCTGAGTAACTTGAATAAGACAGGTGCTTTTCTCTCTTTTCCTTTTGTTCCAGACTGCAATGCAAATGTGCACAAAGGTTGTAGAGACGCCATGCCCCCATGTCCCAAGGTAACTTCTGTCCCTTGTGAATATGCATGTTTCTGTCTAACTTGGTTGTTTAGATTGTTATTCCCCTATTAGTGTCTAGAGTTATTTCTAAAACAACCACTGTGGCGACAAAATAACACCTGCTGTCAGTGTATGGTTATTCCAGAGCGAGAGCGCCGGGCTGGCCACCTGTGTTGCGCAGGATGGTGGGTCAGCCTGTCTGTTGGAACCTACTTGGTTTACCAGTTTGACCCCCTCAGCTTATGTAAGTGAAGTCCAGAGCAGTAAAGCCGAAACATCAGAATCACCTGCAGGACTTGTTAAAACACAGATTTCTGTGCCCCATTTCCAGAATTTCTGATCCGGTAGATCTGGGCAGGGCCCAAGAATTTGCATGTTTAACAAGCTCCTTGGAGATGCTGCTGGGCCCGGGATTGTACCGGGAGGCTCATGGGACTGGAGGAAAGTCCTCTGTGTTTGGGGGTGGGCTGAGGAATGAAGGCATCTGTCCTTCTATTCCTTTCCTTCCCACTCTATAGACATGTCAGAAATGTGTGTGAGTGAACATGATGACCTTCAGCTGCAGCACACTGCGTCAGGTCACAGAGCCGAGGTCTCAATGCTCAGAGTTGTGTCCTCTAAGCAGGAGAAGTAGCCAGGAGTAGAGAGAAACCAGTAGGGGAAAGTCAAAGCTAGTTGAAGCTCCCCTTTCAGCCTGCGCCTGTGCTCACAGGCTAGAGATTTCTCGTTCCTCCAGGCTTTTAATAAGCTGGGCCATTCATGAGACATGTGTTCGGGAGACACACGTTCATTGTAACTTGTGCATCTCATTATTGCGACATTTTTCTCTGTTGAATTTAATGTCTTTTGCTTTGAATTCCTTTTAGAAATGAAATAGCAATGAAAATTATGTAGATAAGAATCCTATTGTGTGTACTGTGTGGGCATTCTTGTAGTCCATTGGAGCTTTAATCTTATTTTATGCGTTTCTGATGTTCTTTACCAGAAATTCCAAGAAAAATATAACAAGAACAAACCACAGACCGTCCTTGGAAGTAAGTGATGTGGAAAACAAGAACTTTCTCAGTTTCATACATACCACAGATTTTTCCAGTGTAAAATAGCCCCTCCTGTTGTTTTCTCATTTGCCCAATTATTTCTTCTTTCGTAACATATACTTGGTATAATTATTAGTTATGCAAAGTGGTCAGGAATGGCATAAACTTCTGTGGCAACCTAATAGCCCTGGTACTGTATTGCTGTGTGATCTTTTTGTAAATTTTCAATTACAATTTATATTTATTATTATCCTCTATTAGTTTCAGATATACAGCATAGTGGTTACGATCTTTTATATTCAGTAGTACTATATGGAGGAGGTATTATGATTTTGCCTCAATTCCAGAATGTGATCCAGTATAATATACACCACTGATTTAATGATCTTTTAGGGAGAAAGAGAAACACTACATGAAATTCACATAATTTTATGTTTTTCTTGCAGTAGCACATATTTATCCACACAAGTTCATAACACACACTTCTTAACAATAACAAAGTTGGAGGGAGAATCTTCACATTTGGAATCCATGGATTATCATTCTCCATTGTCCATTTTCATGAGAACCTGGCACTTTTTACTAGTTGTGCTTGAGGCTATGAGGTCATTAGCTCCTCTGAGTGGCAGTGGAGTTTCAGGGCATGTCCAGATTTTGTCTGCACATGGCTAGATTTGGTGGCTCTGTTTTTGCCTTGAGTTACATGTGGCTGAAGTTAAAACATTTCTCAAGAACATAATTGCAGCCTCTGACGGGTCTTTACATTGCATGCAAGAACCAGTCCTGGTTCAAAAGCCTTTGATTTGTTGTGAGAGATTTTGCAGTTTCCTCTGGCTCAAATTATGTTGTTGGCAGGCATTTTAAGTTTGTGGTCCTTTTTGTTCCAAAGCTGTAACAAAGTGTGACCAGTGGTTTTAGAACCACTTGGACGAGGGGACAGTGAGGTGTGCAGACTCATGGTGAGGGAGGCTGGGGGTGACGCTGCACATGGCTGAGCTCATGCGGTGCCTACAAATGTGACCCCTCTGCTCTGATACCAGGAGTCCCTTTGACCTCAGTTGTAAGGTACTTCTCAGTTTCATCAGGTTAAACATGAAAATAAAAGATTCTTAGAATTAATAAAATGCCACCTACTGCCTCTCTTTACTTGGGAGGCATGAGAACACAGTTAAAGCATACACGTCGAATTCCTAGTAATGTCCCAGAGTTCCGTGTAAGCATTTCCACATAATAGGACAGGAGGATTTTCTGGGAGTTGTGACAGTACACACCAAATATAAATTCATGGATGCCCATCGAATTTTAGAGCTGGCCAAAGAGGTATTGAAGCACCACTTAGTTTTCAGTATGTGAGAGCGTGAGCCCAGCTTGGCTTGAAGGTTTTATTTGCCTGAAATTCTTAGACCATAAGGAAACAGACTCCCAGCATCATTCCAATCCATTGACACGCTCTGTGTGTGCGTGTGTGTGTTTATACACACAATATGCATTGTAGCAGTGGTGCTAATAACACGTTGCACCTGTGTGAAGCCAGCTGTAAGGAGTGCAAGCAGTGGTTTATGAGAGATCCGTCCCTGTGTTTCCCGGTTCCATTTTCTTGTTTGTGTGTGTATAACCCCAGCCACCCACAGTCCCCAAGCGGACGTGCTGGGGTAGGCCTGCAGCCTGGCTCTCAGGAGAGGCTGTGGAATGGGAGGGACGTTTGAAGCACGAGTTGGGATGTGGCGGGGAGACCGGCTTCAGGGCTGAGCATGGGATACATTAGAAGAGGCCGTTTGAGTGTTCAGCTTTCTGGCTTTTGGGCGACTGACTACCTGTACTTGTTGTAATTACTGCCATCTATGAAAACACATGAAGCATCCATTCTGATTTCCAGATTCTTCATTTAGAGACGTCCCACTGCCTGGTCTCTCCTTGCACCCTTCTTCCTCCATGCCGATTGGATTGCCCCCCGGGAGGAAGGACGCTGTGGGGCAGGTCCATTCATTGTCCAGAAGCGTTCCGGGCACCACCTTGGACAGGTAAGGCTCAGCGCTGTTTCACATCCTCACATCTCGGAGCCACTCGCTGTAGGCTAACTCTCCCCCGCCCCTCCCTCCAACTTCAGGAGGTCAGGGGCACCCCCGGAGGCCGAGACTGACGGGAACCCCTGGAGAAACAGGTCTCATTCCGATGAGCTTTTCCAGTCCATGGGCTCGTCTCCCTCCACGGATTCCTTCTTAATGGAAGGTGAGAAAAAGTTGTGCTTGCATGTATGTGTGTTTCCGTGAGCATTTGTCAAAAGGAAAGTTGTCTGAAGGACATAAGGTTGAAAAATATTCTTTGTTCTTTTAAAAAGAATTCTGGTTCATGGTATCTCTTGGTATGGCTTCTTCTGATTTAAAAAAAAAAAAGAAAATTTAGCCCAATGAAGACTTCTATGGAGTGACCAAGGAAATACGATGTTTTTAATGGCCACATGTCATAAGCATAATGAAGAGAATGATATACACAATATGTTTGTTATTCTTTCAAGAGGCTTTACAGCTGTTAATGAATTGAAATAGAATTACATATTAAAAATATATATTTCAGTTAGTTAAAAAAAGACCTACTTGGAACTCTGAGATATTTATCCCCATCCATTGCCTACTACTTCTAGGGGAGTAAAAGCATTTTTAAAGAGCATATTTTGTAGGCTGGGACTTAATCTGGGGAGTTGCTTGTTGTATCCAAGTTGTATCAATAAATGAAAGAAAACTGAACGAAAGGAGAATAGTGACAAGAGAAAGGAGTGAACTTTGCCCCAAGAATGTCTCTATTTTGCACTTAACCCTTTATATTTGTTGTCATATCATTTTATTGCTCTGAGCTGGAATCATTCTCAGTAGTGCTGTTTGGAAAAATAGAATTTAGTTTTCCTGAAGGAAGTGTGTTGTGTGTGAGTGTGAGCGTGTTATCAAATCCCGTCAGAAAAGTCTGTACTCACATGTGACTTGAGTCCTCATCGTGCTTCATGTTTCTGTTAAGGACAGCAAGCCAAGTGCAGAGCAAATCAAGTGGACAAGCACAAAATTTTGGATTTGAGTAAAGAGTGCCAAATAGCCCAGGGCAGAAGAAATCAGTGTGTTTGAGATTGTGTAAGCACACTGTAGACTCTGAAGGTGACCAAAAGTAAATCCAAAATAGAGCAAGCCAAAGTAAACAAACAAAAGAATCTTCAAATGTCCTTTTTTGGCATATACACAATCACTATATAAATACCTGATTATCTTTTGCTTTTATGAGTGCAGTCTTGTTTTCAGATGTTTCATCTTCATATCAATAGTATTTTGCTTAGTGGTTTCAATGTCCGTAGGACGTTTATTTAGTGTGATGAATCCATAAACACGGGGACTCGTGTAGGTCTGTTTGTGTTTTACGTGTTACTCTACTTCGGACTTTTCTAAAAACACTTTAGATGTCATGGATTCTTCTCTGTGGAGTGACCTCAGCAGTGATGCCCAGGAGTTCGAAGCAGAATCTTGGAGTCTCGTGGTGGACCCCTCGTTTTGCAGTAGGCAGGACAAGGATGTCATCAAAAGGCAGGATGTCATTTTTGGTAAGTTTTTCAGATATGCTCCTCGGGGTGAAGCAGTGCCCGATGGAGGAAGAAACCTAGAATCTGAGACATTGAGACCTGGGTTCGAATCCCACTTCTGCCATTTTCTAGTGACCTGACCTCAGACAAGTTGTTCAACCCACCTGGACCTCAGTTTCTCCCTCTGTAAAGTGGGGATAATGATACTTGGGTTTAAAATGTAGTGAGAATGAAGTGAGGCACTGTATGTACCCAGTACAAAGCAGAGTTTATTTCTCATACCCTTTTCACGTGTTCTTAGCTGTGACCTGCACACTTCCAGCTCTGCCATTAAACGAGTCTCAGTGAAGTTGCACGTGGGTGATGTAGGACGGACAGGGCTGATGCGTAAATGACCCTGTAGGTGGCCGGCTCACGTAGACAGCAGCGGGGCCGGCAGCACCGGGGCCAGGACCGTGCGTGACGAAGCCGCGCTCCCGCAGGTGGAGCCGACTCCGTGCCTGTGACCGCTGCCTGCTACGCGGGGCGGAGGCAGTCTGCGTCCGGGGGAGTTCGATCATGCACTAGCTGGGCAAAAACAAGGTTTAAAAGTTTTTCAGGTGCAAAGTAGATGCTAAATAGTGGCTCCAAGAAGACACCCTATGTGAAAGATAAGACTAGCTCTTAGTTTTAACAGATCCTATGTGTAGACAGACCTTGGAGATATGTCTGGTCCTGTCCCCGACCCTCACAAAGAAAGCGAGGGTCACAATGAAGTGACTCACGCTTTTTTTTTTTGTGGGCGGAGAGTCTCGCCTTCAATCCACCATACATGCACAATAAAACAAGTATGCCTGAATGCAAATATGGCATTTTGAAAATTGAGATTTAACGCACGTACCATTAAGTTGCCCCCTTTATATAGTGAATTGGATGGTTTGTAGTAATACTCAGAAAGTACAGGAACTGGATGGTTTGTAGTATACTCAGAAAGTACAGGAATTGGATGGTTTGTAGTATACTCAGAAAGTACAGGAACTGGATGGTTTGTAGTACACTCAGAAGTCGTGCCGCCCTCCGGTGCCGTCCAACTCCAGAGCGTTTTTGTCACTCTGAGAAGAGAGCGGCAGCTGCGAGCAGTCACTCCCATTTCTCACCCCCCGGCCCCGGGGCAACTGCTGATCGACTGTCTGTTTCTATGGCTTTGCTTACTCCGGACGTGTTGTATACAAATGGCATCTTACACTGTGGGGCTCTTTGTGACTGACCGTTTTCACTTAGCATCAGGTTTTGAAGTTTCATGTTGTAGTATGTGTCAGTCTCTGTCCCTTTTCATAGCTAAATATTTCTTCATATAAATATATCACATTCTGTTCATCCAGTCATTAGTTGATGGATCTTTGGGGCTGTCTCCACGTTGGGGGCATGTGGTAACTTTTGAGGAACTACCAGGCCATCTCCCAGAGCAGCTGCGCTGTTTGACACACCCACTGACCGTGCGCGGGGGTCTGATTCTCCACACCTTCACCTCACCCGCGCTTCCTCACTGTCCATCTTTTTAGTACAGTCATTCTAGGGTGTGTGAAGAGGGTTCTCTCTGTGGTTTGGTTGTGTTTCCTGGATAGCTAAGGACATGGTTATTGGCCACTTGTATCTCTCTTTGAAGAAAGATCTGTTCAGATATTTTGCCTTTTTTTCCCTATTCTTGAAGTGGATCTCTGTTGTTGTGAGAGTTCTTAATATATTCTGGACATAAGTCCCTTATTATATGTATAATTTGTAAGTATTTTCTCCCATTCTATGGGCTGGCTTCTTACTTCGTTGAAGATGTCCCTTGATCACAAGACACTGTTTTCACCTGGAGATGGTGGGATTTTAGACGCAGATCCAGGAATAGGAAGGGCCTACCGCTGTCTGCTTTGAGGAACTTATGGTATTTAATTCAATTTAATTCACCAAGTTAATTGTATTCCTACTCAATGCAAAAAATTAAAAAATAAAACAAACAAACAAACAAAAACCCCAAAAGCTAAACGGAAAGATCCAAACAAACTAAGTTTATTGTGTAGAACCCTTAAGGGAGAGTAAGACCCGGTGCCTGGCTGAAGCTACATAAAGATGCTAGCTAGTTGTGTTACGAGAATTCCTGGTACATCAGATTCTACTGTATTGGACTTGACTTATATGTATCCTCATATCTGAAAAAAAATGTCAGCTAGTTTAAGCTTACATTAATGTTTAATTGATGCTTTTCTAGTGGGAAGAGGTTATGTTTAAACATTTCCTCTTTTTAATTGGTGCAACCTGCAGTGTTTAGCTACTATTGTAGGTCAGCAAGGATCGTTGTGTTTAAAAGCTTGTTTCTGCTCATGTTTCAGAGCTAATGCAAACAGAAATGCATCACATCCAGACCCTGCTCATCATGTCGGAGGTCTTCAGGAAAGGCATGAAAGAGGAGCTGCAGCTTGACCACAGCACTGTGGATAAAATCTTCCCCTGTTTAGATGAGTTACTCGAGATCCATAGGCATTTCTTCTATAGCATGAAGGAGCGGAGGCAGGAGTCCTGTGCTGACAGCGACAGGAATTTTGTCATTAACCGAATTGGAGATATTCTAGTACAACAGGTAAGAGAGGTTTAAAGTCCCTAACCTCGAAAACCGAAAGGTGTGCAGGCTCTCTCTAGTGTTAAAAGCTTATGGAGAACCAGATTGATTTCATGTTGATTGACAGATGGTTTGGATTGGTTTTCTCTATTTGATGTTGGTTTGCATGGCTGATGCCCAAGAGCTTTCACTAGTCATTGGCTGGCTCTGCAGTGTCAGAGCACGTGAGTGGACCACTGCCCTGTCACCTCCGCAACCAGCAGTCACAGCCAGAAAGAAACCCTCTTAAGAAAGTTCTACCTAAATTTCTTACGGTGATGGCTCTCCAATAAGCAGTGCTCCCTGGGGGGCAGTGATCGCCTTACCAGCATCTCTGAGACAAACCTGGGCTCATTTCAGGAGTGGTGCAGACCTGTTACCGTCACGGCCCGGAGTCCATGCCTGGGAGGCGGAGATTTTGTTATGGGCCGAGCTTATTGAAACATCTACTCCCCATCTCTACATCTCTCTATTGGTTATCATTGGCATCTTAGTTATTCATCTTTCTCTTTTATCTTGGCTAATGGTTCCCTGCCTCTTGATCCATTTGTGATGTGCTGATGGAGATCAAATTCCCGACTGAGAGCTGAGGCCATGCACGAGATCAGGCAGCCAGGGTAAATGCCAGCCAGAGACTGCCCGTCCTAAGGACTCCCAAGGGTCCCCACATAACCTGTTCTTCAATCTATATGAGTATTCAAACTGTAAACTGAAATGAAAAAGTTGCACAGACACTAAAAAAGAATAAAATATATCAAATGTTTTTCATTTGGCTATATGATGATTGAACTAGTTCAATATAGCATAATCATATTAGGTTGCTGTCTTCCCTTTACCTCTAGATTACTTCCTTCTATTTTAGGTTGAAAGGTATTTGGGGAAGAGACGTGATTGTGTTTAGAAGGTCCATGACGTTTGTTCTTTTTTTTGGTAGTGTGAATAGTTTATTTGCTCACATGCCATGAAAAGACCAGGAAAACAACATGAGCTGCTTTTATAAAACACAATATTGCTAAGAAGCGGGCCCATTAATAGACAGACAGAGCATACAGATATTATTGTCTATTTGTAGATTAATAAATAGGCAATTATCTTAACATCCGCTCATCAGCATTGAGCTTTGGAAACCATGATGTTTATTCTTTATTTGCAAAAGATGTATAGAAATATATGAAAAGCAAATTTTCCATTTAGTGTGTAGACATGACTCCATTTATAAACCATCACTGAACTGTTGTTTTCAGTTTTCAGAAGAAAATGCAAATAAGATGAAGAAAATATATGGAGAATTCTGTAGCCATCACAAAGAAGCTGTTAGCCTATTTAAAGAACTCCAGCAGAATAAGAAGTTTCAGAATTTTATTAAGGCAAGTATTTTCAAACTGTTGCGCAGCAGTAAACCGGGGTGGGAAAACGGCTCACGCTTAGTTCCTACCTGAGCTAAGTTTCACTTCTAGGTCCTGGTGCTGTTTTTCAGGGGAAGGAGAAGGAAATACTAGTAGGTTTGTGGCCAAAATGGAAAGTCCTTATTTTCTGTATTAGTAAAATATTTCTTCCACATTGTTTTCTTTTATACTTATATTTGTGAAGTCATGTCCTCCACATTCATGAGCATTTTTCTGATATCCTGTGGAGCTGTTTCATGCCCTGACAAATTATAAATCAGAAGAATCAGTGAAAATAGAGACAGGATCCTTCTGCCTGCACAGGATTAGTTTGAAGCAAATCCAAATATCATTTCATATTCATTTCTAAACAGTGTATGTTTTAAAAAATTATAATATTATCACACTTAGATGAATTAACACTAATTTTTTAACATTTTCCAGCAGCTGGCCAGTGTGCAAATTTTCCCAATTATTTCATAAAATTGAATTATTTAAATCAGGATTTCCCCAAGGTTCACAATTATATAACGGGGTTATATCTTTTTTAATCTTTTTTAACTTAAATATTCCCTTTCCCTTTTTTGTATCTTATTTATTTTAAAAAGATATTTGTCTTTTAGCATTTCATGGATTTAAAATTTTTTTAATCTACCATTTAAACAATTCTAACAGATTCACCTCCTTTTTTCCTCCCTACATACATAGATTGAAGACTTAAATAATGCTTTGAGACTTTTAGGAAGAAGTTGCCCCAACTAGAGGGAACTTCTGTGATGAATAGTAACACACAGAGAGGAAGAGGTGTTGGAAAAATGCAGTTAACTGGAAACTCATACTCAAAATCTAACTTTGATTTCTGAGCATTTTCGGAAAGTTTTGCTGTTTATGAATCTACCACTTACAAGTATTAGAATTTACTCAGTTTTGGAATTAACTACAAATACATTGGAGTGATGTAAAACTTCTTGAAATCTTGGAAAGTTGGGTTATTGAAGTAAATGACAGGGTACAATGTCATGACCATGCATCGTTTTGATTAGTGATAGTGTGTGTTGTGTTGTGTCTGACTAGGTGTGCTGTCACAGGTTTTTTGTATTATTAAATTCACTCCTATAAAGAAAATACAGATAGAGTTTGTGAATATAAAAAAATGTATCTATATTTTTAAAGCTCCGAAATAGTAATCTTTTGGCTCGACGTCGAGGAATTCCAGAATGCATCCTGCTAGTGACGCAGCGCATCACGAAGTACCCCGTGTTGGTGGAGAGGATACTGCAGTACACAAAGGGTGAGTGGTGGCTTCCGGGGCAAACGTTTGCCTCTTCTGTTAGTTTGAAATGCACCTGAGCTGTGGTAAAGGGCTAGAAATGCTTGTGGCCTCTGATTCATAGAGATTTTTATTATGGAAAAACTGTTAAAGCCTTAGGAATTAAGGCCTATTTTGAAAAGTTATCTTTTGTAATGGGGCTTGGCCAATAGCCTGAAGTCCTCCAAGCAGCCCAAACCAGTCAGGCTTCTTCAGACTTTGACCTTGCCTTTCCCTTCTACAGTTTCTTCATGTCCAGACCTTCTTAATACCTCTTCATCCTCGTCTTCCTACTACCTCCCCAGCAGCCTGATGAAACACATGTGGTTGATCCTAGCAACAAACGTCAGCTCTCCAAAGCAATGAATTATTAGGTTGACAGTGCGTTGTGAAGGAGCTGTTTTTGACCCTTTCAATTTATTAAGTTCCAGGGGGTAACATCCGGGCACCCTTTAAGGAGCCATTAATGCACATGGCCATACTGTAAGCTCTGGGAGGGATGTAGAAGGCCTGTGTCTGGTTCACAACCGGATCTTCAATGCCCACTGCAGTGGTGGGTATGGAATAACCTATCAGTAAACACACACATATCACTTCAATGAATGAATAAATAAAAATGCCTCTTCCTCAAGCTAGCTTATTGATCTCGTTTATTATCATCGGGGGGTAGTGTGTTATGTTAACAAGGACTTGGGTTTGGAATTGTGTAAACTTGCACTGCTGCTGCATATATTTGTTTCTGCCATTTGTTAGTTGGACAAGTTAATTAAATGAGCCTCAGTTTTCTCTACTACCATGGAAGAATAATAATCCTTATCTTGTGGAATTGTTGTGAGGATTAAGTGAGATTGTCTCAGAAAATGCTGGGTGCAGAAATTGCCTAATATAAAAAGGTGTTCAGGAAGTGGAACCTGATTTCATTATCTTTATGATGATCAGTTGGCCTAGAGGTAATGAAAAAGACACCATTTTCATTAAGATGCCAGGTAAGATCAATGAGATCTTGTATGCCAAGTCTAAAGGAAGTCAACTTCTAACATCCTTTTTCTGAGAAGGACTCTAACTGAGTGGCATATGTTCCTTGTGTCCCATTCTTATTGCTCCTTCTGGTATCACATAAAAGGAAATGCAAGCACAATCTACAGAGATAAGCCTCATAAATTTAGTTTTCAAGAAAAGAAGAAAACACAATCAAGCCTTTCAGTTTGTATTATTTTCATATTCTCTTAAGCTTAACACATTACTTCAAAGACTAAAGTTTGTCAGTTGTGTTAGGTCAGCTCCAAGAACCATTCCAGGACAGATTCATGGTGGAATGAACAACAGTTGCCTACTGTGTGCCAGATGATAATGAAGGCATTTGGCTCCTCACACGCAGCTGTTGTAGTGGCTGTGGACAGCACCTCCTTAGGACAGACTCTACCAATGGCCAGTTCTCTCTGGCTACTGAGAACATTGGTTCACAATATTCCCAGTAGTGCTTCTCAAACTGTATTAGGGATTACCTGGGGATCTCGTTTAGGTGTAGATTTCAATTTGGTAGGTCTGAGGTAGAACCCAAGGGAAGTATTTTTACCTTCCCAGGTGGGGCTGGTGCTCCTATACTTTGAGTAGCAAGCTATTGTAAGACACTAATTTGTCTCTGAAAGTCAGAAGACTTTGAGCCTTTTCTTGTTCTTACCCCAAGTCACCTTGTAAACTCAACTTTGACTTTCTCTATTCAACTTTCCTATTTGTGAAATGTGCTCTTTAGAAAGAAGAAGCTTGTTGAGGGTTGCTGCTTAGTGGCCAGTAGGTATAATAAAATAGTGAGGAGTATTCTTCCCTGGGCAGCAAGAGAGAATTGTCCTTGTTACAGAGGAGTGTCTGGATCTGTTCCTTGAGGCTTTCTGACAGATCCTCAAATATCTATTTAAGACATTTAGAACTTGAAGAGCTTAGACCCTTTGGAGGACTTCTGCTCATTGCACTTGACTGCTATTCCTACATGTTTATTTCTGCTGCTCTAGGCTCTTGAGAACCTTTTATATTCTCTGCCAATTTTTCTCATATTTTAACACCTTCTAATCTCCCGAAACTTTCCCCTTCAGTTCCATTTGCCTCAATAAACATCAAGTTGGTGGTTTTTTAAACCCTCAAATATAGAAAATGGCTACAGTCAGTTTCATCCAAAGTTTCAGGAGGCTGTTCCAGAAAGTCCTCCAGAGATTTCGCTGAGATTACCCAAAGATAGGAGGAGGTGGTCACAGCGAAGACAGTGCTGATGGGGAAGTTCACAGGGATACAGGCCCACCTAAGAAAGCTAGAAACATTTCAAATAAATAACCTAAACCCTACCTACATCTACAAGAGCTGGAAGAACAACAACAAATAAAATGCAGAGTAAGTAGAAGGAAAAAAATAATCAAAATCAGATAAGAATTAAATGACATACAGACTAAAAGAATAATTCAAAAGATCCATAAATCCAGGAGCTAGTTCTTTGAAAAGATAAACAAAATCAATAAGCCTTTAACCAAACTCATCAAGAAAGAAAGGGAGAGACCCAAATAAATAAAACCAGAAGTGAAAGAGGAGAAATTACAACTGACACCACAGAAATACCAAGGATTGTAAGAAACTACTACAAACAACTATATGCCAAGAAATTTGAAAACCTGGGTGAAATGGACAAATTTCTAGAAAAATATAATCTTCCACAACTGAATGAAGAATTAATATAATCAAAATGTTCATACCACCCAAAGCAATTTATAGATTCAGGAAAATCCCTATTAAATACCAACAATGTATTTCACAGATATAGAACAAACAATTCAAAAATTTATATGGAACCATAAACAAATGGGTCCCGAATAGCTGCAGAAATTTTGAGAAAGAAGAACAAAGTAGGAGGGATCACAATACCTTATATCAATCTATATTATCAGGCCACAGTAATCAAAACAGTCTGGTACTGGTATAAGAACAGACGCATCAGTGGGACAGAATAGAGAGCCCAGAGATATTCCCATGTCTCTGTAGTCAATTAATATTCAATAAAATAAGTGGGAGCATAAAATAGAGTAAAAATAGCTTCTTCAACAAATGGTGTTGGGAGATCTAGACAGCTACATGAAAAAAAATGAAACTTGACTACCAATTTAGGCCATACACATAAACTGAAGATGGATAAAAGACTTAAATATAAGTCATGACACCATAAAAATCCTAGAGAGGACAGGCAGGAAAATCTCAGTTATTTCATGCAACAGTATTTTCAGTGATATGTCCATTACAGCAAGGGACATAAAGGAAAGAATAAACAAATGGGACTTCATCAAATTTAAAAGCTTTTGCACAGCTAAAGAAAACATCAGCAAAATGAAAAGGGAACAAACCGTATGGAAAACTATGTTTGTCAGTGATACTTCAGACAAGGATTCGATCTCCAAATATGTAAAGAACTCACATGTCTCTGCTCCAGGAAGGCAATCCAATTAAAAAATGGTCAAAGGACCTGAATAGACACTTCTCCAAGGAGGACATACAGAGGGCCCAGAGACATATGAAAAGATGCTCAGCATCTCTAGCCATCAGAGAGATACAAATTAAAACCACTTCACACTGGTGAGAATGCCCATCATAAACAAATCAAACAACAAACAAGTGCTGGAGAGGTTGTGGAGAAAAGGGAACCCTAGTGCACTGTTGGTGGGAATGCAGACTGGTGCAGCCACTGTAGAAAACAGTATGGAATTTCCTCAAAAAACTAAAAATGGATCTGCCTTTTGACTTGGCAATTCCATTGCTGGGATTACACCTTAAGAATCCTGAAACACCAATTTGAAAGAACCTATGCACCCTAATGTTCATAGCAGCACAATTTACAGTAGCCGAGTGGTGGAAGCAACCTAAGTGCCGTCATTGAATGAGTGGATCAAAAAACTGTGGTACATTTATACAATGGAATTCTATGCAGCAGAAAGAAAGAAGGAGCTCATACACTTCTCAACAGCATGTATGGAACTGGAGAGCATTATGCTGAGTGAAATAAGCCAGGTGGTGAGGGACAAATACCATATGATCTCACTTATAAGTGTAACCTAATCAACAAAACAAATAAGCAAAATATAACCAGAGACATTGAAATAAATAAACAGAAACCAGAAGTGAGGGGGAAGGGAAATAACAAAGGGAAAGAAGGGGGAGTGTCGTCAAGGAACACGTACAAAGGGCCCAGGGACAAAGCCAAAGGGGAGAAGGATTGAGGGTGGGAGGTGGGAGGTGCGAGTGGGGAAAGTGATGGCAGGAAAATGGAGACAGCTGTACTTGAACAACATTAAAAAATTATAAAAAATAAAACAGATTTTGTTGTAAAAAACAAAAAGAGGAGGTAGTCGATTCTTTTTGAAGAATAACAACTTGCTCTGGCTGGTGTGGCTCAGTGGGTTGAGCATCGGCCTGCAGACTGAAGGGTTATGGGTTCAATTCCTGGTCAGGGCACATGCCTGGGTTGGGGGCCAGGTCCAGTTGGGGCATGTAAAGGCAACTAGTTCATGTTCCTCTCACACATGATGTCTCTCTCTCTTTCTCCCTCTCTTCCCTTCTCCCTAAAAAAGCAAAAAATAAAATTAAAAAAATAAAGAATAATATTGGACTTGGTGATTGGCATGAGCCACTAGGCACAGTGCTTTGGTCCATACTTTTAGTTTGAAAAATGTTTACTATGTATCATTGATACATTCATCTTCATGCTAATGCCCTTGTAAGTATAATTTTGAGTATTAATGTATGGAGGGAGGGATCCAGAAAAGTGACCGAGTCTGGGGCCCGTTCAGGGCACCCTGAAGTTCAGGTTATGAAAGAGCTAACGAGGGCCTGTGGCTTGGTGGATTTGGCAGGAACTTGGTGTGGGGATTTCCTGATTACCTGTGTTTGGGAAGGTGGAAGGGAGGCCTACGTTAGCGTACATGGTGGGGCAAAGTCAAGTTAACAGTTGTGAGTATGTGAAGCACAGGGTTTATTTTTGCACTGTCACTTATTAATCACTGTATGACTTCCACATGCATGGACAACTGTAAGCCTACTTCTGCCTCACCCTGGATATAGGACATTCACTGCTCTGCGGGGAAGGTCAAACCAGTCCCTAGAAACCAGACTTCCTGTTTTCATGGTGTTTCAGCCAAAGCACATCTGATAAGCAATCTTTTCTAATTAAATCTTTTAACGGTTCTTTTGGGAGGAGGGGTGCAGGGTGATAACGTGGTTTTCCAGTTTAATCCAGCCTTTTTATTATGAGATTTTTGCTATATGGATGACCCACTTAGCTGTATTGAAAACTGTAGGAAAAAGTTGCCTTTCTTATTGCCTTCTGACTTATTGTATCAAGTTCGTTCTTCTTCCCATGCAGAGAAAACAGAAGAACATAAAGACTTGTGCAAAGCTCTTTGCTTAATTAAAGATATGATTGCTGCAGTGGATTTAAAAGTCAGCGAATATGAGAAAAACCAAAAATGGCTCGAGATCCTCAGTAGGATGGAAAACAAAACCTCCACCAAGCTCAAGAACGGCCACGTGTTCAGGAAGCAGGCGCTGATGAGCAAAGAGCGGACTCTGCTGTACGCCGGCCTTGTGTTTTGGAAAACCGCCACGGGCCGTTTCAAAGGTGCTGTGACTCCACCAGACCGAGGTCTCCTTTCTTTTTCCCCCCACACATGTTATTCGTTTAACCAAGGGCAGATTTTCTAAAGAAACCTGCTTCAGAGACGTAGCCGCACACACAGACTCTGGGTCAGCGGGAGAATTCTTGTGGGACCAAGGCGTGCACGTCCGTGGGCAGTGTGGCCAATGCAACAGACCTGTGGTAGCAGTTTGCTGCTCTAAGCAAAGAGCCGCCACATGTGTTTTGTGAATGCGCAAGTTTGTGATGTTGGAATCAAAGAACTGAAAGTTCAGCTAATGGTTGGCACAGAAATGTTAATCTGGCAAATGTGTATTTAAAGCGAGGCGGTACACCTGCTGGAGTCGGCCTGTGCCGCCCGGCTCCAGACTGAGGGGAGAAATGAGCTCCAAGTGTCATCTTTGTTACTGAGTAACACTGTGTAGCCATGTTTACATTTGGTGCAAATGCTTCCTCACTGCTGTTATTTGCTAATGGGCGTCAACTTGACTCTGGGTCTAAAACAGTTCATTCAGATGCTTAAGGGCTGATTCTGTAGGGAGCATCTTGCCTCATCTGGGTGTTCTCAACCCTGACCACACTCTAGAATCAGCTCTGGAGCTTCAGAAATTTAAAACTGCTTCTCTCCTCCCAGAAATTCTGAGTGTATCAGTCTGGGGGTGAAGCTCAAGTTCAGGCATGCTTAACGGCTCCCATGTGAGCCTGCTGTGCAGCCAGGTTAAGAACTTCTGGTTTGTCCTCCTCATTTTTAACACATCTTAACATCCTTAGGTAAGCGCTGGGAGGTTGTTGAGTCCAGGTGAGGATGGGCAAGTTTTGGTGGAGGTTGGCACTGCTGACTGAGGTGGTAGCTGACGATCAGCAGCTTGCTGCGTTGCAGCTAAACGCCACTTCAATGACAATGTTAACCAACGTAAAATATGAAGTGCAGTCTGTAGGTCCCGTGTGTCCAAGTCATTTGCTCCTTATCCATTTTGTAGAATCACTGGTTTGTGTGTCAGAATGGTTAGTGTGTAGAGAAGATGGTTCTTGGGCACAATTTGTAAGGGGAATATCGGATCTCAAACTTCCTCAGGTCTAGATGGAGCAAAATAGCAGATTTTTATATATCTAATTCAGGGCAGAAACTGCTTTCTAACATTTTTAATTGAACATCTTTTATTCCCCATAAAGGTAAGGGCTTGCTCCAGTCTGTTAAAACTGTCTTTTAATTGGATATTTTTCTTCCTTTTTAAAAGCTACAACATTAAATTTTGCTGGAGATTTAGCAATACTTATAGTTACACATATAAGCATGTATCCCCAAACACAGCTTACCTGTCAAGTTATCCATAAAAATATCTTTGGCTATCATAATACAGGCATTTTTATAAAAGTCTTATAATTAGACTAACTCTTACTCTCTTGATTTCTAATACATGTATTTAAATTCACACATGAAATCACAATATTTAATGAGGGCATTTGAACTGTGGTTTGCTTCATTAATACTAATAATGCTTTTTTTCTTTGAAGATATCCTAGCTCTACTTCTAACCGACGTGCTGCTCTTTTTACAAGAGAAAGACCAGAAATACATCTTCGCAGCAGTCGTAAGTATATGACCATGCGATGCATGTTTTAAATGGTTTGATCCCACATCTCCTTGAAAAAATGCCCGACATTCCCAGTGACATTAAATAATCATTGGCAAGAATACGCCCCTGTTCCGTTCCCACTGAAATTGGTGATGGCGGTGTTTCGTGACGCGCATCTGATTGGATTTAACTGGCAGGGTAAGTGTTGAGTTACCACAGCTAGGACAGGTAGTTAGCTGGTTCAGCAGTTTAAGCAACCGTGAAAATATTGAAGTTGTTTGGTGCTGCTTGGTGAATAGGCACTGCCTTAAGCCCCGCCAGATGAGCCTCTGCCATCTGGGTATATCCTGCCTTTGACTTTCAGCAACTCAGGCGTTAGTGCCAGTCACTTTGGCACCTTGCTCCCTGTGCCATTGGACCGGCCTGCTCTGCCTGTTGCGAACCCCATTCACAACTGTCGTGACATTTCTTCTATCCAACAAGAAAGCACCATCCTGGTACCTGAAGTTTAAAGACTGTTTCTTATTTCTACTATAATGGTTACAAATGAATAAGGCTATTCATGTAACAGTTACCTCTATAGTATGTTATGTTAATCTTGCCAGCAGAGTTAGACTTAGATTAGCAGTGAAACCAGAGTTTTGTAACATTAGTTACACAGCATGTTGTGGTCCAAAATGACTTGCTTGAAGAAGGAAGATGCCATCAGCTAACTCCATGATGCATCACAGAGCATCTTCCCGGGAGAGGAAAGAATCTAACGTGCAGTACCAGTGTGGACAGTGTCGTGGTGTCCCTAAAGTGCTGGCGATTGTCATCTGTTGACCACTAGGATGTTCAGGTGTCATTAGCAGGTATCAGTTCCAGCTGATTTTGGCAAATTCAAAGCTTAATGAGTTTTCTGTTGTTATGCTGAGTGAACAAGAAGCATGCCTGCCCAGTGATGGGTTCTGGGGGGGGGAAGTGGGTGGATCAGTGCCTCACCTGAGTGTCCATGCTTGTCAGGTTGGCGCCATAGGCTTCTTCACCCCCTTCAGCACATTGCCTCTTATCAGTACAGAGTTACAGGTTGTGAAAAAGTCAGAGATTCTTTCACAAAGCTACACCAGAGGATTGCAGGAGGCCTTAAACAAGTTCTCGTGCCCCTGGTCCACTGAAGCTGTATATTTGCACATTTCATGACAACCTACTGATTGGTCTGGCACCCTCTCTCTGCTGCTATCTGGGATGCTCTGGAAGAACACAGAGTAAGTAAGTAGGAAGGCGGGACCATTTTGTTTGGCTTGTGGATTGGTGAAAGCCCAGCTGGAAGAAAAAATAATTTACACCACATCTTTATAGAAACAAAGGTTCTTCAAAACCAAAGACCTAAAGGAGAAACAAATTCTGCTTCTTGGTTGATATTACTGGCCAAGTGACCTGATGATGGGTCAAGAATTAGGCGCAGCATTTAGACAACAATTTAGTTTTCGAGGATGGCAGACTGCTGGACTCAGACCAGGCTGTGGTACTTACCTTACAGTGTGACTTCAGATAGGGTCTGTCCCTCCTCTCTGGCCTCTTGAGCCTACTCCATCTTGACCTACTCCACTTCTTTATAGAAAGAGGCTGTTTATATTGTAAGCTGAGGACGCTAAAGCTGTGCATTGGAAGAGGGAGAGCAGACCGGGTCTTAGACAGCAGGTCCGTGGCCGAGTGCGGGATAGTGCCCATGCTCAGGAGCGCTCCCTCACTAGACGTGGCCAGACTCGAAAAGCATGGCCACAGAGCTGCGTCGGCTTCCATTCACAGAGGCTGAGCACGGGACTGGGCAGGCCAGCAGCCTGTCCTTTTCTTTATTTTCACTTTTTCTGCCCTGAGAGGGATGGGATGGAGAGGTACTCTGGGTAAGCCCTGCACACGCCTTCAGAGGTGGGAGAGCCCCGTGATGCTGGGGAAGCGAAGCCAACGCCAAGGAGTCGGCGGCGAGGGATGGAGTGGTGGGCGTGTGCTGGAGAGGGGCGCCCCTCAGTCCATCGGTGGGAAGTGAAACCATGTACTGCAGCCGACTCTGTAAACAGTGGCAGAAGCCACAAACCAAAGGAGATTCTTCCCATTTACCCTCAACATCGTAGCAGGCATTTTTTGGCTCTTCTTTCAACTGCAGCTGACTACCTATTGGACATCACTGTGGTCAGAGTCTTACTCTTCTTTGAATCCCCAGGACTTGGAAGGGCACCTGGGAGAAGCGATGATTTAATCGTGATTTGGATGCCACATTTTAGACTTTCCTCTTGTTCCCCTCTGATGGAATTAAGCTAACTCTAGTTCTCCAGGCAGTCACTGAGGCCCTGCTCTGTGTCAGACGTGTGAAGATGAGTTGGAAACGCTCCTGCCCCCGGGGCCCCCCTGGTTGGTGGGAAGGAGCAATTTCAGACAGAGCTGTAGCGGGTGCTGGCCGTGCTCCTGCAAGAGCAGGACACACCGGTTGTGCCGGGGAATCAGGCCCGGCCTCCTCAGTCTCGCCTTTCGTTTTCACATTCCGCCTCTTAGTACCGGGTGCATCCACCACCTTAGGGGAAGTGTTGCTGTGAACCGCCCAGTCCAGCGGACCCTGTAGGTGGGCTTCTAGCCCTCTCAATCTCTTTGTATCACTTGGTGTACTATTTCCTATCCCATGCGCTTCTACAAAAATCCTTCCAACCCTGACTGTGCCATTTTGGTATTTTTCTTAATGCTCTGATCCCTGTTTGAAAAAAACTGTCCTTCTATTTTACTTTATTTCTTGTTGCAAAGTAGTTTTATTTACTTGTAGCAAGTAGCGGAGACGGGGATTTATGTCCCACACTCTGCTTCCCCAAGAGGAGGCTTAGCCGTCGCCTGCATACACTGTGGTCAGTGACACGTTGGTTTCTTTAAAAGGGATGCTTTCAACCACCAGTTCCCGAGGACAGCCGTCCTCCTGCATCTTGCTTCCCCAGCCTGTCCTCCCCATGCCCTTCCCATGGGGACCTTGCCAACCTCCACAGCTCTTGGGAACACATGGAAGAGATGCTCAGACTCACCCAACACTGTCGTCTCCCTTCGCTAGTGCGTGGTGTGCCCCTCACTGTCCATAGGGTGCTGCTGCTTCACCTGCCTGTCCCCATCTTTTATGTAGGACCAGAAGCCATCCGTTATCTCCCTTCAGAAGCTCATCGCTCGAGAAGTGGCTAATGAGGAGAGAGGCATGTTCCTCATCAGTGCTTCTTCTGCCGGCCCTGAGATGTACGAGATTCACACCAACTCCAAGGAGGAACGAAATAACTGGATGAGACGGATCCAGCAGGCCGTGGAGAGGTAACCGCCCCCCAGTCCTTCTCCTGGGGAGTGGGCTTGGTCGGCTGGGGGCAGTGCTCTAACTGTGTCTCCTCTGCATGAAAGCTTTGCCTCGGCCAGAGCGGCCTGCCCGCTGCACCTGCCCAGACAGCCCCTCCTCTGTAGGGGGCTCCCCGCCTGCCGGCGTGTAGCCCCCACCACCCCGGCCCACGCAGCCCGGCCCATCTTGGGCGGCTCACGCTCAGTGCCTCCGTGAAGACCTGTTTGGCTCCAGTGGCCTCCTTCTTTCCTGACATTCGTTACTACTCGCTCTCTGCAGCATCTGTTGGGCACTTGTCGTCCACTGCCTTGTAGCCAGTGTCATTTCTTGTGTGTCTGTACCTATGAGATTGAAGCTCCTTGAGGGCAGGGACTGAAGAATCGATCAGTAAACGTTTTTGGATGAGTGGTCGCAGTCAGTTTACTTCTAATGGTTGTGCGAGGGCAGTTTCCGTAAGTGGGACCGGGAGGTTGCGGGTGGTCATGCTTCATGGGGGTCTGATTTGTTAGACCCTGAGTGACCTTACGTAAAGTTCCTTCACGCCGCTGTGCCCCCACAACCTGGTGCCCGCTCCCATTCCCTACCTCTGCTCTACCCATTAACAGAACTGCCCACAGGTAGAAGAAAACAAGATTATTATTTTAGTTGTGTCTAATGCTGGCATTGGTGTTGTGTGTACACGAGTGTATGTGGACGTGAGTTTGTTGGGGAATTCGAGTCCTCTTACATGGCTGACTTTGAGAGCTGTGCTATATTATGCAGGGTCCTTTATATACTCAAGAAAACCATTCACCCTGTTGGCCTGGGGCATGATGAATCCTCCTGATGCTGAATTTTGTTAAAGTAATTCCACTGCCAGTACCTGTGTCTTTTCAATGAGCCTAAAGACACTTGGCTTTGGTTTCAGTTGACTCTCTCGACCGTTGTCTTTGACAGCTGCCCAGAAGAAGACGGGGGGAGGACAAGCGAGTCTGATGAAGAGAGGCGGAAAGCTGAAGCCAGAGTGGCCAAAATTCAGCAATGTCAAGGTAGTGCTAGCACCTCTGGCCCCCTGAGTGTTGTGTGTGTTCGTGCATGTTGAAAAAGACTGGGTGTCATGAATGGAAAGCTGTGACTGACTGACTGGTTCATCTAATTCTGTACATGTGAGGCCCACCCTAACCACCTGAAAAGCAAAAGGCACTGCTACTAAACGTGCTTAAATGAGATGTGCCTCTCCCTCCTTCCTCCTTTTTGACTAAGAATATATATTTAAAAAGCCATGGCACATATACACAATGGAATATCACCTGGCTATAAAAAAAGAAGGAAATCTTAACCATTTGTGACAACGCGGGTGGACCAGGAGGGTGTTGTGCTAAGTGAAATAGGTCACTCAGAAAAGACAACTACAATACGATTTCACGTGTAGGTGGACTCTAAAGAACAATGTAAGTTAACAAAACAGAAATAGACTCATAGAGAACATTTTGATGGTTCTCAGAGGGGTGGGAGGTGAACTGCATGAAAAAAATGTGGATATTAAGAGGTACAAACTGGTAGTTACCGTGCGGTCACGGGGGTGTAAAGCACAGACAGCATGGAGCTCACAGTCAGTGATACTGTGATAACTGTACGGTGCCAGGCAGGCACCGGAAGTACCAGAGGAACACTTCATAACGTGTATGATCATCTAACCACTGTGCTGTACACCTGAAACTGATACACAGTAATATTTAATGTTAAAAAAGAATATATTTTTAAAATTCTCTATGTAACATGTATGGAACAGTAACTGTGGCTGGTGTGGCACAGATGGGCCTTAGAACCGCTGTCCAGTGGTTTAATTTTTAATCTTTTTTAATCCTCACCTGAGGATACGTTTTCATTGATGACACAGAGAGAAAAACACGGATCAGTGGCCTCCCATACACGCCCCGACGGGGAATTGAACCTGCCACACTTTGATGCATGGGACGATGCTCCAAGCAGTTGAGCCACGCAGCCAAGGCTCCGGTGGTTTAACATTAAGGCCCAGCACCGTTAAAACATAGTTGTCTGGCTGTGAACAAGGAACACAAGAGCTCCGGTTCTCAGTTTCCAAGTCTGTGAAATAAGGAAATTAGGCTAGCTCAGTGGTTCTCTTCTCCGACTGGACGTTAGAAGCACTTGAGGGAGGCCTTTAAAAATTCTGATGCCTCGGCCCCACCCTCAACCAATTCAGTCAGGATCTGTCAGGCGGGGTGCAGACATTAGTATGTTAAACTCTCTCCAGGTGATTCTGAGGCAGAGAGGACTGAGAACCCCTGGGGCAGACACTGGGTAAGGTCCCTTTAAGCTCGAAGAATCCTGTGACATGTTGAAATCAGAGGAAAATGATGCTTGCAGAGATGGTCAAAGAAATCGGATGTTTAGAAGTAAAAACGTAAACCATCGTGTTTGGTTTTGGCTGAGGCTGGTGAGGCCTGAGCAGCTTCTGGCCGTAGCATCGTGGCTTTCCCTTGTGGACAAGCCACTTCAGCTTCATTCCTGAGCTTGATGCTTCGTCATGACAGAAGAGAGCAGCACTGAAAAGTGGCCTTGGAAGTTCTTCTGGAGCTGGGGAGATGGACGTTCGTTCTGTGCCTCATTCATAGAAAATACAGCGGAAGCTCAGAGAACTGAGTCATTCGCTGGAGGCTGCAGACACTGCATGGGATAGTTAGGGTTTGAACTTGGATTTGTCCCGCCTAACAACTTTAGTTCAGCTGTTGGATCATGTGGCCTCCTAATCAGCAACAACTTTGTCTTGTAACTTGGACTTTCATGACAGTGGTTATATTCATGGGATAACCATCTGTGGTGAACACTGTTTTCTAGAAATACTCTGTAATCAAGACCAGCAAATCTGTACGTATTTGGAGGAGAAGCTGCACATCTACGCTGAACTTGGAGAGCTGAGTGGGTTCGAGGATGTCCACCTGGAGCCCCACCTCCTCATCAAACCTGACCCGAGAGAGCCTCCCCAGGCCACCTCGCTACTGGCAGCAGCCCTGAAAGAAGGTAGGTAGCTTCCAAAAGGACGTGGTTTGACAAATGCAGGAGGCATTTATCGACACCCTGCTACCAGCCACGCACTGTGGTCTTGGTGCTGAGGATGCAGCAGAGTAAGTCCTGACTCGCCCGGAATCTGTTTCCCGAAACAGCAAAATATAAGGAAGTAGATGCATCAGGTTATGTCCAGTGCAATAAAGAAATGAGCAGGGTGTGGGGGATAGAGCATAATGGGGTAGAGGAGTTCTGTTTCGGACAGGGCGGGCAGTGAAGGCCTCTTCGATATGGTGCTATATAAGCAGACCCAAGGAATTGAGAAATCCAAATAGATACCTGGGAAAAGAAGGTCCCAGGCGTGGGAACAAAAGGCACAAAGGCCCTGAGGCAGGCGAGTACCCCGTTTGTTTGAGGAACGGCAAGGAGGACAGTGCAGGTAAAGTGCAGTGAGGGGCGGGAAGTGGCAGGAGGTGAGCCAGCATTAACGAGGACTCAGATTGCCCGGATGGAGGTAAGGACGTTGACTCATTCTAAGTGAGATGGGAAGTGTGGTGGGGTGTGGAGCAGAGGGTGATCTGATTCGTGGTTTAAAAGGAGCTCTCCGACTGCCATGTGGAGGGAGCATAGCAAAGTCGAGGCTGTGGCCATGGGAGTTGGTGGCCAAGGTAGGCTGGCAGAGAGTGGGAGCAGGAAGAAATGGACAAACACAAGATCTGTTTTAGAAAGAAAGCCCAAGGGACTTTCAGATGGGTTGAGAAACACTGGTGACCCTTTCATTATCTTTGATAGTATCTTTACTGAAAAAAGTCACCTGCTCTCAGTATTACCCAGTGACTTTCCCTGCCTCTCCCCATGGAAGTGGTCACTAACGCTGGGCCCCGAGTCCATCTGCTTTCATCCCTCTGGCCAACCGTGGGGTGGACGTGCTGAGAGCAGCAGGTGGACCCAGCTGCTCGAGAGAACCCAGTGCAACTGAGGTTCTGCCTGAGCCTCAGGCTGGATAATCCAACCCTTTGGCTGGCCAGCAACAGTCACACAGAGAGGTTTATTAGCCGGAGTTCTTAGCAGGGTAAGGTAATTAACCATGGAGAAAAGGACAGGCTCGTCACACACCTCGAGTTGTCTCTCTCGGTCTTTGCTCTGCCACCTGCTGTTCTTCCCTCCTTTCCCCACTTCTCTCTCTGCCTCCCGAGTTCAGTCCTCTCTCCGAGATTCTGCTTGGAGGTGTCCCCTCCTGTAGGAACTCTTTGCTAATCCCATTGGCTAACGCAGCCCTCCTGCTCTTCTGAGCTACTTACTGCTGCAGCACTTTAAAAATAACTTTATTTTTCAGTAACAGTTGACATACAATATTGTACTCATTTTAGGTGTACAGCATAGTGATTAGACACTTATGTACCTTACAAAGTGATCACACTGATAAGTCTGGTGCCCACCTGGCACCATATATAGTTATTACAATACTATATTATCAATTATATTCCCCATGCTGTACTTTATATCCCATGTAAAGTATATCCTGTTTTTATACCTGGCAATTTGTACTTCTTAATTCCTTCCCCCCTTTCACCCAGTTTCCCATCGCCCCTCCCGTCTGGTAATCATCAGCCTGTTCTCCATCTGCGAGTCTGCGTTGTTTGCTCCGATGCCTGGGTGATGGAACTCAGCACCGAGCGCGTGCTGCCTGGAGTTCTGTTCGTTGTCTGTGTCTCTTCCCCCTCCAGTCTCCAAACTCTCCTTTCTGGGTATCACATGCCCAGGAGCCCCTGGAACAGAGTAGGTTGTCGATTTGCTAAATCAAATCATTGGACACTGTTTTAGAAATATTTATCGGGTCCTGAAAATAATACGATTCCACATGCTAGTTGAAAATCTTATTGTAAATAAAAAGCTTCCTTAAAACCTTACTAGATTTTTTAAAATTTCCTTTTTTGCCACATTATTTTTATTGTCAAGTACAGGTGTCTCTATTTCCCCCACCACTCCCTCCCCACCCCAGCCACACCCGCCTGCCACCCTTGATCCTGCCCCTTTCTGGCTTTGCCCATGTGCCCTTTTCACGTGTCACTGAAAACCCTTTGGTGCTGAAAGTGCAACTTCCCTATTTCCTCCCTGGGACAACCTGATCCGGCAGGTCTCCGTGAGGCGTAGGGGTCTCGTTCTGAATGTGTGTTTGGAGAAGTACTCTTTTGAAGAATAGCCACCATATCAGAGTAGCAAGTCTTAAAACTCTAATGCCTGATGTCATATTTAAATTAATTGGATTTTTCAGTAAATCAATTCGTTTCCTGAAAGGTGCCCTTGAGGTATTTTTATACAAGCTTGTTTTTCTTTATTGGATTCTCTATCATAAAATGCTGCCTAAAGTATTGGTCTGGATTGCAGGTTGGCAAAGTTTTCCTGTGAAGGGCTGCATATAAACATTTGAGGCTTTGCAGTGCACAGACAGTTTCTGGGTCACGTTATTCTCTATGTGTGCATGCATACATACATCTGCATGTATTCTGGCCACTCTTTAAAAAAGTGAAAACCGTTTTTTTGCTCCTGGGCCATATAAAGCCAAGCGCAGGCCAAGTACAGCTGCCAGCCCCTGGTCCAGATTTAATGTACGTGCATCTACATGTGAACACACACATGGCAGGGCAAACGCAGGGTTGTAGTTGTGAGTATGCAAAACCCAGGGTTGGTTCTTGTGTTATTTATTAGTTGTTGTACTGTTTTCCATACGAACAGCTGTCAACCCACTTTTGCCCGCCCTGTATTTCTCTATTTTTAAATCTACTTCTGTTTTCCTCCTCCTAAGCTGAGAGCCTGCAGACCGCGGTGAAGGCCGCCCAGGCGGGCGACGCGTGCCAGTCCTCCGAGGAGGCCAGCGGGGGGCCGGCCCCGGCAGACGCGCCCGCCTCTCATGACGCGTCGGGACCGCCTGCTGCACGTAAGTGACCGTGCCTGTGCGGGGACCCTGCACACGCTCCCCGGAGTGTGTGGTGGTCCCCCCAAATGAAGGCAATAGCTGTGTTCCTACTTGAAGGGGTCATAATGTATTTTTTAAATTTTGAAAAAACACGGAGAATAAATACTCCTGCCTCCCTTACATGTAGTAATGACACTGTTGTACTGAGAACAGGCTTGAAGAATAGTTAGTTGGTGGGTTTCAATGCTCTGCTGTCCAGGCAGGCTGTGTGCCTTCCCCAAACTTACTGTCTCATTTTTGATATCACTTATTGAATACAGTTTTGAAAGAACTTTTCAACTTTTTTTTTTTAAGAAAGGGTCTCTGCAGTTCTTTAGAGAACAAGTCCTTTAACTTAATCTCCTGCACATCAGTGGAGAAAGCATAACTCAAAGAAGTAGGTACACACACGCATCCGAGGTTCGGTCGTGCGGGTGAAAGGGAGGACGGACCCGGACAGCACTGTGCAGAGGGAAGTAAGCGGGTCAGAGAAGAACAAGCACCACAGGACTTCACTCAGATGTGGATAAATAAACCAACAAACAGATAGAGACCCACAGACACAGAGAACAGACTGACAGCTGTCAGAGGGGAGGGAGGGTGGAGGGCTGGGTGAAAAGATGAAGGGATTAAGAAAAACAGGACAAAACTCCCAGACACAGCCAACGGTGTGATCATCGTCAGAGGGAGGGTATGGTGGGGGGGGACAGGGGAGGGTGTTGGGGGGGTAAATGGTGATGGAGGGACTTGGCGTGCTGAGCACAGTAGTGTACAGATGATGTAGAATTGCACCCCTGCAGCCTGTATGATTTTACTAACCAGTGTCACCCCAGTACATCCAACTTTTAAAAACCTTCAAAAGAAAACTGGAAAAAAAAAGAGCAGAAGTGCCCAAAGCTCCCTGATCAGTGTTGTTGTAACTTCAGGTCAGAATTAATTTATTAAAACTCTGTTCTAATACATTTTAAATAGAGAAAAATAGAATGTGGAGAGTTGATTTAGGTAACTCCTGAACCTAATTGTACTTTTATATGTATAGCGGTAAGCCAACTATTTAATTCCCCAAAGGTTACTGAGATAAGAGCATAAAAAAAGATAGTTAAAAAGTATTTTAAAATTATGCTTGGGTGGTAAAAACCATACTCCCACAAGGTCTTATATGTCTTTAGTAGCTAGAGATCGGTGGATTAAATGTCTTCCCCTGGATAATTAAGGTACATGGAAGCAGAACAGTTTTTAGTGTTTTCCCCTCTTAAGGTTGCTTTATCTAATCCTGGGTTTCTATTTTCAGAATGTGCACATATGTTTTTCATTTAAACACAGCCCCAATTCATCAGGGGAGTTGCATTGCCCTGGGTGATTTCCTTGTTAGAGAAGAGCCTCATTATGCCGTTGAGGACGTTCTATCTAAACAGGCACACAGGGCTCTGCTGCTCTCGGACTCCCCGGGACAGCTGGGGGGGAGGGTCTGTCGGGCTGGCCGGCTGCTCGGGGCCCACGGCTACACCTCCCCTCCCAGCGACCAGGCAGGGAAGCTGTTCCCGGTCGGGATCCACAGCTCCCGGACTTGGGAGAATTCCTAGGGACACCCATGACATCTGCCAGACCCCGAGAGGCTGTTGGCAGTGGTCTCCCATCAGGATCCATTCAGAGGGGCACAGGGGCGCACTGGCGGGGTCCTGTACCCCAAAGACCTACTCGGCTCTAGGCTGGGCTGGAGCAGGGGGCTGTAGGAGTTGATTCTCATATAAGGTTGATGGGGACAAAAATACCATTCCTTAGTGATGGTGTGTCCCGAAGGGTCCATTCTGGGTTTGACTTTGAGGACAGTATCTTGCTAAGTCAGGCCAGCGTCAGTCTGAGGCTGTAGACCAAGCAAGGCCCTCTGGTTTTGGTCCTTGATGGGCCCAGTCCGGTGGATGGGTGTAGTCTACTGCCTGTGAAATTCTGGAGACCCTCTTGCCCACTCTGACATGGGAGACAGGAATAGAGGATCGTGATCTGTATTCCATTCTTCTGCCTTGACTGGACTCTCCATCAGCTGCTTTCCCATCTGATGGCCCTTGTTTTTGTGGGGGGAGAAGACAAAGAGTGGTTAATTCTTTGGTAATGCTTTGGCATCTGTCCAAGTTAAGAACGGTGCCCAATAGTGGAACCAATTTTTTAGTGACAGAAAAGTCTCTGTAAGTTGTCCCTTCACTATAAGTGAACAAGCTTTGGCCGGCTTGGACAAAATGAGCTTAATTTTTAGCTAATATAATTTGAAGTTGTTTCTGCTTAAACAAAAAACTTCTTTGTAACAAAGGACTCTCATTTAAACAAAGAGGGAAAAAAGCATTTCCCTTTTATCAGAAATAAAGTTTCATGATGGCACTGGGGACAAATTATATAAAGTGTCACAATGTGAATATCTATTTCATCAGGGGCCTGACTGGACCAGCTTCCAATGGAATTCTGTGTGTGAAAGGCTTTAGAAGGTTGTTTTAATCAGTGTAAGCTGAGCAGAGTGTGAGTTTAACTGAGTTCATAGAAATAAAATCCCACCAACAGAGATTTAATGAATGGGGTGAAATCCATAGGTGGTACTTAAAAATATTTCTGGACTAGAAATATTTCTGTGTTTTTATAGGTTAAATATGTAGCAGTTTTAGTATTGTAAATTTAGCGCATAAACAAGAGTTGGGAGGAAAAATCCACTCGGAAATTATTTTTAAAAATCAGTTAGTTAGAGATAGGGACAGTGAGGTCACGAAGGACCTCACTGAGCAGCCACCTTCCCCTGCTCAGAAGGATGACCCGCTCCTGCCCCTCCCTCCCGAGCCTGGTTTGTGGCCTGCTGTCTCCACCGGCCACCAGGGGGCCCTCCGCAGACCGGTCCTCCAGCCGGCTTTGCCCCACACGCCTGTTCTCAGCCCGGCCCTCCCCAGGTGGCTTTTCCCTGTGAGGTGAAAGTGGGATGCAGAGCCCCCCCTTTCCATTTCACCACCTGCACACGACCACCCCTCTACAAGAAAAGAAGCAAAATAAAAAGATGGGCGGTAATTGATGCCATTTGTCAGTCTGGTGTCTGTTAGCCTGTACGCTCCCTGGGGGCAGGGTCTCCACGTTGCTCTGTGCTGTGGAGGCACCTCATAGGAGAATGTCCGATGCGTGTGGTTTTATGGTGCTCGTTATTGGGAACCATGGGTCGGCTGGGGACAGGAGAGCCCAGTCCAGTGGCTGATGTGTGACCATGTCCTTTTTGTCTCTGTCTCAACGGCGTGCTTCCAGCACTAGTCACGGAAGGGACAGGAGGAAGAGGCTGTTGGGATGTGGATTCCGGGACCCAGGGTGTGGGAGCTGACTTGGCGGTCTCTGACGCAGGGGAGAAGGTATTGTGAACCGATTTGTTAGCAAATGGCCCCGGTTGCTGTGTGTAATGAAATAACCTCAGGTCCTGGTCTGTCCACGGCCAGACCAGTATGTGTTTTCCTGAATTGTTCTCAAGTTTAATATTCATGTGTATACTTTCTGATTTCTTCTTAAGATGTTCTTGATTTTTCTATACCATCTGGGTGTAAACAAAGAAACACTTGAAAAGTTATTAAAAAGATTTAAACCTCAGTGTTTACTTGTGTGTCTGCACTCTCTGCTGGTCTCACTTCCCCTTTCTGTGCTGAAGCCCTGGCTTTCACCCACCACGCTGAGCAGCTCTTGGCCGAGGCGGGGCCTGGGGCCTTGGTGCGACCTGGCACTGGAGCAGCAGAAATAGTTCTGATGTGGGAATATCGCTTCTGTCTTTCTCTCTTTCTTTCTTCTTGGGGCCTTTTCTTTCTTGACATTCTATCCATGTAAGTTACAACACTCTCTTCTGAAAACTAAATGTGGGAGACTTCCTATCAACTTCCAGTGAAGCTGAGCCATCAGAACAGGGGTAGGAGCGCGGCTCTGGGAGGCGGCCACTGGGCCTCCCCAGGGCCGCCCGGGCTCGGGGGTTGCGCTGTGTCTGGGGCCGAAGGAGGTGAGCGGCCACATACCAGCACATGTCAGCGTGGGGAGTGGCATGTGTCAGATCTTTGTCTTCGTTGCATCTTATGTGTATTTTTTGTATAAATATACAAATGACTGAGAAACCAAATCCAACGATAGTTTTTAAATCCATGGGAAAAAATGGCTGTGGTTGAGTGTTTAAAATGCCATAGGCTGAAACAAAAATAGGAATTCAGTATTTTCCTCCACTTATTCCAACTGTGCGCCTTCTAACTTCTTTCTTTTAAAAACCCTTCCTGCTCTCCATCCTTTTCAGTGGAGCCTTCACTCTGCAGTTCGTAGCTCCCAACTGCTTCTACTTTATTAGAGAAAGGAAGGGGGAGCAGGGTGCTTACTAATACGTTTCTCTTGGTGGGACGCTGCCTCCCACCCCTAAAGTCTTTCCTTCCGTGATGCAGTCACAGGTAAGTGAGATGAAGTGTCCGGCTGCCTCTTTGGACGAACCTGTCTGGGAAATTTGCCATTAACAAGGCGTTTTGATAAACTAAATGAACTGACAGATGAGGCAAGATCACTTGAAATTAAACTTTCAAAAATATACAATGGATATTTTATAATTAAAGTTCTTAATAAGGTAAGGGTTTTTAAAAAAATTTTCTAAAGAATTAAAAAAATTAAATTTGTTACCCAAATGACAAAATATCCTGAGTGAAATTACCGACTGTAGCTATCTAAATTGACCACTAGGTGGCGGGCCAACTCCATTAAAAATATGATGTTAAACATTCCTGTCTTGTATCAAACCTGGTGTGGTTCTTGGAAATAAGGAACCACACGTAGCATAACTCAACTCATTTCCATGTTTCCAATTTTTATAGAATATAAAAATTATATATCAAACAATCTTTTTATTACAAAAACCGTGGAGTGTGGAGCAAGAACAGAACCAGAAATGAGAGAATTCCGAAGCGCACCACAGAAGGGCGGTTCTTATCCCCCATTGTCTTTCAGGGGGTTGAGAACAGATCTGATGACCCTCAACTTCGTTTTTTTCCCCATCCTTTATCCGTCCTCTGGAAGAGGTGCTGGCTAATAATGTGGTTCATGGGCAGTGTGAGGGAAGCGATCTGGCGAGGCCATCAAGGCATCGTCAGCAGCCTGAAGTGATTAACAAGCCCAGTGTCACCTGAGCACTGGCAGCTGTGGTGTCATTTAAAGCTGCTCAGACGAGAGCAGTGGGAGACTGGAGGCTCCTGGAAGGCAGGGAGTCTGCTGACCTTCCATGGCACTAGGTGTGGAATACACGCTGGGTGCCACATACTTTCTGTACAGTGGAGTGAGCATCTGTTCCATGCAGGTTTGTGGCTAGAGCAGTGAGTACCCAGATGAAATGCTGCTCTTGGTTGGCTTACATCCTAGTGAGAAAAGACGGCCAATAAATGAATAGACAGATGTTCACCTAAACTCTGGAAACTGGAAACCCCATGTCCCCCCGTGCCCCTAATGTGTGGGTAGAGAGACCCCATTCCCCAGGGGCATTGGGTCCCTGGTGGCCTCATTCAAGGCCTCTGCCGACGGTGGTTCTGTGAGGCGGTCTCGGAGAGTCAGTGAGCTCTGAGAGGTGGAATCCAGAGCAGGCCAGCTGAGTGCTCCCCTTTGGGCTGCCTGTGGGTGATCTCCCTAAATCATCTGGGTGTAAACAAAGAAACACTTGAAAAGTTATTAAAAAGATTTAAAACTCAGTGTTTATTTGTGTGTCTGCATTCTCTGCTGGTCTCACTTCCCTTTTCTGTGCTAGAAGGGACACTTTCCCTCACTGTCCCTTCCAGCGGCCTCTGGGCCTGCTTTCTTCTGCCTGTTTGGACTTTGCGCCTCTCAAAAACTGAGACAGGAGCTCGAGACCAGGCCTGATGTTCTCCAGCTTCCAAGTCTGGCCTGGGAGACAACCTCAAGCCCGGCACAAGGAGCTCACTGTATAGTGTGGTTTGTGCAGGGCAAACACTGTCACTTACTGAGAGTGTGCGGCGTGTCCTCACCATGCTCCCTCGTTGTTTTAGGGAATGGTTGGGTGAGAAGAAGCCGCGCTTCTCAATGCTGAGTTTGCTCAGAGGGGCTTTCATTAAGTGATGGTTCATTTGTACAGGCTTTGATTTTGGGGGATAGGGGGTTGGGGACAGAGTCACTACAGAGGAGTTTAGGGAGAGTGCAGTGATTTACCCGAGGTCATATTTTTGGGGACACTACAATGCAGCTTTTCAAAAGTAGAGTGATTACTCATTTTCTTATGTTTTTTTATGTATTTTAGGTGGATTATAGAAGTTTTCCAGGTTCCTCACAGTCAGAGGTGAGCTAAGCATACCTTACCTATACTGCCATCCTCTATTTGTGGATAATAAATGCTTTTTCAAGAATTTGACACTTAGGATCTTATTTTTCAGATTATACAAGCAATACAGAATTTAACCCGTCTCTTATATAGCCTTCAGGTAACTACACTCCTCTAATTTTTGACCTTGTGAATGTTTCTCTTAATGTAATTCACTTTATTTGATGATTCCCAGATTTTAAAAATTAGAACACTTGCGAGGCAGTGAAAGATGTTAAAAGGTGCCAGCCCCCACCGTAACTCAGCGAGATGTGTTGAACTTTGCCTGGTTTCGTAATCACGAGGCAGCACCACTGCCACATTGTACACCAATCTCTTCTGAAACCATAAAACAGTTCATATCTTTGAAAAATGCTGGTGACTGGGACCTGGCTGGAAGTTTACAATGAAACTCTTAGATGAGTGTAGCATGACTTCACATTTTCTGGTGAAAACTCAAATTCACACCTAAACTTTGTTCACTTCCACATGTTGGCCTTAGGCCATTAGAGCAGTTAAATGATTCATGTACTCCTTCATTCTTTTGTTTGTTCATCCACCCAGCATTCACCGGGTGTTCTGTCTATCCAGGCGCCACGCAGTGGGCTGAGCATCTGGAGGCAGAGGACCACAAAGCCTGCTGCCAAGTGACTTGCTGTCAAATGACTTGCAAAGACAGGCTTAGCCATCGCGGTTGTGTTTAGGATTATAGGTTGCAATGGTCCCTTAGGCCAAATACAAGAAAGGCTGCATACATCTAATTGCTTAATTTGTGGATTTAAAAAATATCTTTAAATGATATCAAAGCCATGGTTGTATTGCAGATAAATTTGTAGAAAAATCGGAGGATACAAATCAGTAAAGTAAAATGACTCATGATTCTATAGAAAGGATTATTATCGTCAGCTTGGCACGCCCCCCGCCTGTTTTCTAGAGTCATTTTGCCCGGAGTCTCGCAGCCCGCACCTCTCTGTGTTGTCAGCCATCATTCTATAGCACAAGTTTAATGGTTGTGTAAGGTCCACGGGATGCATGCAGCTCCTCACAGTTTACACTTCTGTATTAATGCCACTCTCGTGATGGCCTTGCACACCAATTTCTTTGGACATTAGTCTGTGTTTCCTTAGGGTCAATTACGAGAATTTTTTCTTTAGTTTTTTAGTAGACATTGCCAACATAATCAATCAACACCCCTTTCTACTTGTCAGTTTGAAAATTGGTCAAGGTATCTAGTTATTTTAATTTTAATTTGATTACTGTTAATATTCAGCTTTTCCCCTACTGGTTTATTACCAATCGTACTTCCTATTTCATACCTGTTGAATAGTAAAAGAAAATAAAATTAAGTCTGATTTTTAAGTCTTCACCAGAAAAAAATGTGAAGCCATACTACATTCGACATTTTCTTACTTGCGCTTCAGCCGGCAGGACTTCTTCCTCTCATGTTGTACCGGGCATGTTCTTGTCCTGGCACCAGCGCCTTCGCTGTCACGGTTTTAGGTTACCCTTCCCGGAATGACAGTGCCACTGGTCTCCTCTGGTTCCTTTTCTATGCTTATCTGCATGTTCTTTCCTAAGAGCTTTGGAATTACCGACAAGTTTCTTATCTTTCTACCAAGACTGTTAGAGTCTCATTATACAGGGTGGGGCAAAAATAGGCCTCCAGTTGTGAGTATGCAAAACAGAGTTTATTCTTGTATCATTATTTATTCATTATTTGGTGTTTTTCCACACAAACAACTAACTAGAAACCTACTGTTGCCCCACCCTGTATTTATGAATTCAACTGGGGAGAATTGGCACCTTTGCAATAATTAGTCCTCTTTTCTGAGAATGTATTGTTGTTCATCTTTTATTTTATGCTGTTCTGGGAAACTGTGATTATCTTCATGTAGGTACTGTGTTTTGTTTTGTTTTTGCTGAGTTTATTCCCAGATAATTGTCTCTTTGTTCCCATTGTGAATGGAATTTTTTTTTTTACTGTGTTTCCCCAGTACTGGTTACAGATAATAAGGATGTTGATTTTTATGTATATTTTGTAATTGGCTACTCATCATTGAATTTTTTGTTTTAATAGGTTTTCTGTTAATTCTTTGGCATATTCCAGATAGAAAGTAAAAATTTGAAAATGATGTTATGACTATTTTTCAATAATTGTATCAGTTTTATTTTCTTGGCTTACTGCTTTCGCCAGAACTTCTGAAAATATATTAAATAATGGTGGTAGTAGTGAGCATTCTTGTCTTGTCCAAAATTCAGTGGCAATGCCTTTACTGCCTTGCACTAGTCATGCTGGTCAGGGGCAGACGTTCTTAGAGACTGGATTTATCATGTGAAATAAAAAGCCTTTCAGCTCTGAGAGGGGGTGTGTTTTGAGTGTAGCTCGTTAACTCTGGGGAGATGAAAACATTGAGCCCCCCCCTCGTCCTGCCCGTCCTGATGGAAACACTGCCAGAGTCCTGTCTGGTCTTTTTTTAAAAAACATTTTATTTATTTATATTTTTAGAGAGAGGGGAAGGGAAGGAGAAAGGGTGGGAAAGAAACATCCATGTGTGGCTGCTTCTCATGTGCCCCCTACTGGGGACCCAGCCTGCAACCCAGGCATGTGCCCTGACTGGGAATCAAACCAGTGACCATTTGCTTCACAGGCCCGTGCTCATCCCACTGAGCTACACCAGCCAGGGCTGTTCTTTTCAACTTGGATTGCAGCCCTATGTGGATTCAAGATTCAGAAAGGCTAGGGCAACCTACCTAAATGACCTAACTTTTGCAGCTCATTAGGTTGAAACAACGTAAGTCTCTTCCCCAAAGTTTTGAGTTGGTATAAGGATATAGGCTCTGAGAGATTTCTGTTCGTGGCAGTCCTCTCTTTCCAAGCTGAACTTCTCATGCATGACCGAAGTTTTTACCCAAGCATTTTTGAATCAGAAGAAAGTGAAATTTGATCTCTGCATTAGGAGAGCAGAATCAGAGATGAGGTGTAGGCAAAGCAGAAAGGAAAGGCCACAGAGTCACTCCAGCAAAGAAGAGTTAAGAGAGTGAATTGGGAATTTCCCTGAACTTGAGAAGCAAAGGCTGTTCTCTAATGATCAACATTAAGTGTGAAAATAAATACTATCCAATCTTCAAATCCCACCTCTATGCAGAGAAGAGCGTGGCCTTCTCCCAAACGTTGAATTTGGCAGCACTTAGTCCAACAGTAACCCTTATATGAGAGCTGTCATTGCCTATGATAGTCTTGACATGTAAAATACTGGATTTTTGTTTGTTTTAGTATACTGATGCCCTTAAGATTCATTAGAATTAAATGATGACGTATAGTCTACAGTTTGTTTACCCAGGCCCTCAAAGTCCCGAATGACTTATTATTTCATATTTAAAGATTGAAGTAATTAGTATCTGCTCTGGCTGGAGTGGCTTAGTGGATTGAGTGCTGGTATGGGAACCACAAGGTGGCCAGTTTGGTTCTTTGTCAGGGCACATGCCTGGGTTATGGACCAGCTCCCCAGCTGGGGGCAGATGAGAGGCAACCTGTGGATCTCTAACACATTGATATGTCTCTCCCTTTCTTTCTCTCCCTCCCTTCCCCTCTCTAACAATAAATAAATAAAATCTTTAAAAAGAAACTAGTATCTATTCTTAATGATTGTTCTCTTTATAATAACTTCTAAAAGACATGAATTAAACATTTATGTGAATTTGAAATTTCGAGAATTCTTTTCAAGTTGAAAAATATGAATTTTATTTCAAAAGACCCCAGCGAATACATTTTTAAATCTTATTCCAAGACAATAACCAACTTAAATACACCTATGCCCTAGTTTTTAACCTTCAAAAATTGGGAAACTGCTTTTCTCACAAAGAGCTACCAATGGTCAAGTCCCCGTCTCTCCAGCATCTGTTGCACGGATAGTTTTAAAAATTCTTAGGGAGGGAAAATGTGAATTTATCCCTAGGAGAGTGATAATTTTTCATAATGAGTCAAAACGCACGCAAACCCCCAGTACGTGGCCATTTCCGGTCTGGTCCTCTGTGCTGCTCTGCACTTTAAGTGGGAACTTTTAAAATTAAAAGCTTCCAAGGGCATTCACAGAGGGTTTTTTTTGTTTTGTTTTGTGGAATCCTTCCAAATCTTGGCAATTATTTTCTGTGATGATGCCAAAGTTTTCATAGGCAGATACCGTAACTCAAACTGTTTTTTTAATCTAGTTGGTAATGTCCTCTGGGCTTTAGAGTATCTGTGTTTCCTTAATCATTGCTGCCTCCTGTTACCAATCTATTAAATGAATCTCAGCTCGGTGTTCTATGCAGGCCCTTCCAGCTCTGCTGCAAAGAAACAGCAGTAACGAGACTAACTTTACCTCTTTCTTATCCTAAATGTGGTATCAGCGGCTAGTCCTGGGCATTAGGCTGCAAACAGATCACTTACTGAAAGTGGACAAGTGATTGACTTTTATTGTTGTGTCTTCGTAGACGTAACGCAGCTTAAGTAATTCCTGGTTGGAGACTCAGATAGAGGAGACTACCAGTTTGTATGGGTTCTTAGCTTCTCATGAATTCCGCAGGAGGCATGAGACAAAGAATAGGAATGCAGTCTTGTGAATTTATGTACTGAATTCTTATTCTGAAGGTTTGCTTATGTAATATCTAAAACCCAGCAATAAACCCCATTTCCAAAAGTAGGGGAGGGGGTGCTTTTGTGCTTTAGTTCTTTTGGTACAAATTCCCAGGCTGTACCCCTGGGAAATGCAGACAAACAGATGTGAAGTGCAGAGGCCGGTCTTTGGGGTCACTTAGCAAAAGGGCAGCAAGCACAGGAGAAAATAGTTGGGTGGTGGCTTTTGCATTGAGAGGTAGTTCCAGCCCCATGTGGGAACAACATGGAAGTCTTTCCCTTTTTCCTCTCTGCTCTGCCAGGCCGCCTTGACCATTCAGGACAGCCACATTGAGATCCACAGGCTGGTTCTGCAGCAGCAGGAGGGCCTGTCCCCTGGCCCCTCTTTGCGAGGCAGCCCTTTCCTGGACCAGGACAAGTCCCGCAACCTGGAGAAGCAGCGAGAGGAGCTGGCCAACATCCCCAAGCTGCAGCACCAGTTCCAGCAGGACCAGCGGCGCTGGCATCGCAGGTGCAACCTGCAGCGGAGGGAGCAGGAGGCCAGGGAGAGCCGGCTGCAGGAGCGTGAGAGGGAGTGCCAGTCGCAGGAGCAGCTGCTGCGGAAGAGCCGCGGGGAGCTGGACCAGCAGCTGCGGGACTACCAGCAGGACCTGCAGCGGCTGCGGGAGGGCCAGCGCCAGGTGGAGAGGGAGCGGGAGCGGGTGCGCGCCCAGCAGAGCCTGCTGTGCAGCTGGAAGCACTGCCGGCAGAGCAGCCTCCCCGCGGAGCTCCCTCCCGGAAGCACGGAGGTACGATCTCCCGCCCTCTGGTGTGCTCCCAGGCAGAGTCCAGGGCAGCTTCTCCAAAGACGGGTTCACTCATGGCCATCCTGTCTCTCTGCTTCTTGTGCGGGCGCTCACAGGAGTTACTCAGTAGGCAGGTACCAGAAGCTGGGGACGTTCAGGACCATGAGTGTGCATCTTGATTTGAAATAGGGACACCAGAAAGGCCCAGGCCCTGTTGGATCATGGCTCATGGTGTACTGAGTCGCCATTACCCAGAGAAGGAAGCCAGAGTGGAGCCTTCCCGGTCAGAGGAAGCTTTCCCTGGAGGCACAGCACCCCAGCATGCTGTCCTTCCCGCAGGCGAGGCCTCTCCACGTGCTCCGGTCTTGGACTTGTGTACAGGTGTACCGCTTAGCAGATCTGTTGGCTACTAATGTGCAGTGTGGGTCCTGAATTTAGCAAGTCAAACCCTGTCCTGTTATTCCAAGCTTATGCTCTTTGTGTCCATCCGATGTAGTGAATTCACACTCCCCGTTCACTAATAATGGTTGACATGAGTGCAGAGATTAAGGGCTGGGCAGACAGAGCCCTTTCAGGAGATTCTGTGTTCCACTTGCACCCTCTCTAACCATCCTCGCCAAGTCCGTTTGTCCCAGGAGTTTACTTTTCTGTACTGTGTGCACATATCAGCTTTTTACTGATAAGTACATGAAGTTGTAAAAGTTGATTAGCTCATAGGAAATATCTGTTGAGCCCTGGTTGGGGGAGTCAGCTGGTTGGAGCATCATCCCAGACATCAGAAGGGTGTGGGTCTGACCCCCATCGGGGCACGTTCCTAGGTGTTGGGTTTGAGCCCCAGTCAGTGTGTGGGGGAGGCGGCCCCTCCGTGTTTCTCTCTCACGCTGATGACTCTCTCTCTTTCTCTTCCCCCCACCCCCACATCCCTCTCTAAAATCAGTAAATGGGTGCAGATTACATCCTTGTAATGGGTAAAATGGGTTACATCCTTGGGTGCGGATTTAAAAAAAAAAAGATCTGTGGTGTCTGACTTTCCTTTCAAGTTGGCTAAATTATACTTATTGCGAATACATATATGCATGAATATGTTTTCAGCTTTTTTATTTAGCAAAAGTTAGATAAAATGCTACCCTCTCAAAAAAGTGAAAACATTTGAATGCAGAGAGCACTACTGCTTGTTTTATAGTTTGTTTATTTTTTAAGCTATGCCATGCCAGCAAATTGAAGTTTTGGGTGCTGGCTCATTGCAAAGGGGATGCAAGGAAGAAGTCAGTGGTAATATTCTTCTTGACTTCGTTCTTATTACAGTGCTGACTGATAAATTCTATTGGGAATAAATACTTTGTAAAACTTGTTCAAATGCCTGGAGAAATTATTGTGTGTGTGTGTTTTTTTTCTTTTAATTTTCTTACTCAGGTCATGGAACTTAATCGATCCGAGAGTTTACAAATTGAAAATTCACTCTTCCTCAATGACGCTTTAGCACAAATGTCATTTAACACTTTCAACAAACCAGCTCCATCAGCCCTCCGCCAGGATGCCACTTACCCCCTCGATACAGCGAATCCTGACTTGGCAAGGACTAGTACACCTCAAGTAGACCTCAAGACGGACATTCCTCCGGCCTCGGGTGTCAACCATGAACTGTGGACAGCCGCGGAGCCCTGCCACCGGACACCCCCTCTCCACCAAAGCAGCGAGGATCCTTGTAAAAATGGTAATTAACACTTTAAGCATCATCTGTGCAGTTTCAGCAAGCAGCGGTGTCTCTGAATGGTTGGCTCTCCTTTAGAGTGAATCAGTGTGGGCCGTAGAACGGGAATGCATCAGTGCTGGTGGGCCGACGTTTGTGGCATAAGCTTTTCTTTGGGGAAAACCTGGGGACGGCCATCACTCTGAGTAGCTGGACAGGCCCAGCCATGGCCGGAGGGCCCACAAGCCGCCAGCAAGTCAGGGTCGGACAGGGTTTCCAGGCCTGTGGGTTAAATGAGAACCTTCTCCTAAAAGTGGAGCAACTTGGTATTTATTCCTCACAGTAGACCCTGCCACGTCCAGATACAAGTATTTGTTGGCTCTCAGACATAAAAGATAGGGACAGGCTTTGTGGTCGGACTTTACTGTCTATCAGGGCAATTTCCTGGAACGTTTGTAAAACCTGTGCTGCTATTAAACACCCACAATGAAACTGTTAACATTATTTGTCATTGTAAAAGAAAGTGTTGTGTCTCCATAAGTACCTCGTAATAACACAATTTGCTAATCCCATTAAAGCATTTGCCAAATATCAATGAAAGGCAGCTCCAGTTACCAACTCCCCATGCATCCAAATGATTTAAATTTAAGTCTATTATAAATTGTTTTCTGTGGGGTATGAGGTAGGGCATGAGAAGAACTCGAAACCTCTCTACCAAAAAACAGATGGCATGCAATAGAATAAACAAATGGCTGGCCACGTGATGCGAAATAAATCACCAACTGCACAGTTTCAGAAACATAAAACAATCAGCAGCATAGAGACCTTCAGGACTGTGCACAGATTTGCTTCCGTGCTCAATGCGTAGTCTTAGCTTGTCAGTGGGAGAATTTTTCAACAGTGGAAAGTTTTAAAGATATTTAGCTTTTACAAATTATTATTACTAATCTAAAAGATGTTGATTTGTAGTCATGGATAATTCGTTATGGTCACTGCTATAATGTCCTTTCTTGTCAGCATACAGGAGAGAATGAAATAGTACTTTACAGTATCATTTCATATATTCTTTACATACAAACAGATACAATGAAATAGTTCATTGGGATGAAATAAAATGAAGAGTCAGGAAGAAGTTATAAAATGTAACCACTTTCATGCACTATTTTGCAACTTTGGTCCAGGGGAGGCCGCGCTGCAGGATTGCCTTCTCTAGGTGCGTGTTGCTTTGCTGTCTTGGTTCCTTAACGGGCTGTTTCCAGCACCGCAGATGCTTTTGTCAGTGTGGCTTTGCAAACTGGCTGTGGTGTAATTCAAAAACTCAGTTTGAGTTAAAGCACATTCAGCTTTTGTTTAAAGAAGTACTCCTCGCATGCTTTTTTTATATCTCCCATCTCTTACTGCTGCCTCGTGCTTCCAACTAGAAAGCTTTAAACATTTGGCAGCACACTTGCAGGAGATAGAGAATGTACTGAGGAAATAAACAGTGATTATATACAAAAGCAGTCTCTCCACATGTAAGGAATTAGACCTAGCCCAGCAAAATGCTGACAGAAAGTACTCTGGCTTCCAATAGTGTGTGTCCAGTGCGGGCCGGGGCCGGGGCCGCACAGAGCATTGATGGAGGAGAGGAACATCAGCTGCAGCCTGAGTCTCGTAGGAACACCCTGGTGTGTGTAAGAAGGGATTAGATCAGAAATGCAGTGTGTGCTGTTCCGGCTGGAGTTTTGCAACTACTTGAAAAACCCTGTTTCTGTTTGTTTACTTAAGCATGATAAGGACTTCCTGGAGGAGAGAAAAGAAAGAGATTAGGAGGTGATAGGGAAGTGGAATAAAAATTGGATATATATTATTAAGGGGCTTGTCAGGGCCAGATAAAATTGTTCCAACCCTGCCAGCGCCTCCACAGCTCCTACAGTTGAAAGGAGCACAAAGTAATCCCCTGATGTTGGTCTTCGCCAGGCCGGGCCAGTGCCTTCCCCGAGTGCTGGGGTGGGGTGGGCGCGGGGCTGGGAGAAGCAGGAGGGGCGTGTGCGGGGGCGGGGACAGTCCATGTGCTGGAAGCAAGGACAGTGCAGTGCCATCGTCCCCTGCTTTCACTCTTGGCTGCTGAATGTTCAGGTGAGTGGCCACCTGGGACCCCGGCTGAGGACCCATAGGTCACAATATTCTACCTAATAAAACCTGTCTCTAATACTTTTTCCTTTATTTTTTATTGTATTTTTCCCCATTATCATTTACCCCCCTTTGTCTGTAATGTTCTTGGCTGGTGTTTTGTCCAATGTGCGTTTAGCCGCGGTTTCATTAATGCCGCACTGAAGATCCCACCTGTGGGCCAGCCCTGAGGTCGGCCGCCCCTGGGCAGCTCCTTAGGGGTTGGCACAGGTCACACGGGACCAGCTCAGATCAGCAGGAACATGACTTTCTGGAACAGTGTAAGCCAGATGGAAAAAATTGTCTGTAAATAAAATTCTCAAATGTGTTTAGCTGTCACCTCGACTGGAATTTTCATCGGTTTGTTCCACCCGTCCTCACCAGATGCTTCGCTGAGCTCCCTGCGCTCTGGTTGTTGGTGTTTGAATTGCCTCTCACCTCCGCTGACACCCACAGTTATATGGCACCAAGTTTCAAGCACCGTCCTGGGGTTTTACATGGAGAGACTCATTTAATGCAGTAATGCATTGAGGTGGTTCTGTTGTTTCCATCTGAGAGGGAACACTGAGGCCCAGAGAAGGTCGGAGACTTGTCCAAGGTCACAGAGCTACTAAGTAGCAGAGCCAAGGATGGGAGTGGGGAACAGGACTCTGGCGTCCATGTTCTTTACCTTCACACCAGGAACTGTTGACTCCTAGAAAGTTGTTTGGAATTATGCTTGTTAAAGAAGTAGTGGGAGTAGAAATAGAATAAATCCTGTTGCAATGCCTAGCAGGGTGTTCACGAGTAGGAGCCAGGGTGGTGGTAGTTCTCTTTCCCTCCTTTCCTTGAATATCACCATTTGGAAAACACTCCCGAACCTTTGGGATCGCGGTGGGCAGTGCGTGTGGCTTCTGAGTATCTGCAAGGATCATAAATGCCCTTTAGTGCCTCTCTTCCCGGAAGACACTTTGTCTTAAGGATAGTGTCTCTAATGATAGCCCCATGGGATCTGTAAATGTTTTTTGAAGTAGCATTTTAAAGAACTTTACTCCCCAGTTTTGGAAGTTGTTTCATGAACAAAATTATTGGATATTTGAACTTTAAATTCAAAGTGCTGTTTGGTTTTATTTATAGAGGAAGAGGTGGTTGGTTTAAGAACTTAATCTGCACACCTCTGAGGGACACTAGCCAAGAGTACAGAAAATGTGAATTTATTTAAACAATATAGTCCCTGTAGGGCGATTGCTGTGTAATTGGCCCCATGAAATGTTCAACTCCATTACTCTTCTTAAAGGTAAAACAAACAAATAAACACTTTATTCCTATGAGTTCTTTTTCTTCTAGTTTTAGAATTCTAGCACTATTTAGGCAATGCATCTATTAGTTTATGATGATTGTATATTTTATTAATCAACAGAAGAAACCCTTAGAAGGGTGTCCAGCCCGCAGCCCACAGGCTAAATGCGGCCCAGGATGGCTATGAATGGGGCCCAACCGAAAATTGTAAATTTACTTGCAACCTTTTTTTGCTCATTGGTTTCCATTAGTGTTTGTGTATTTACTGTGTGGCCCAAGACAACTCTTCTTCCAGTGTGGCCCAGAGATGCCAAAAGGTTGCACACCTCTCGCTATGAAAAATAACCTGAAATCTTCTTAGTCCCCATTTCAGTCATATTTCTGTCTGTACCTCAGTATTCACAGGTTATCGTAAAAAGTTTCTCTCAAATGTAGTTACAGCCTTAGGTGTTGCCATACCTGTGATAAAATTTAAATCAAGAGCCAAAGTTTATGAGTTAGTCATGTAGATGTTAGAAAAAGATAATAACTTTATTATCTTTGAGTTCTAAAAGACTGTTTCCCTTTACTACATATAGAATCTGGTGCCCACCAAAATATTTTCAAAATCTAAAGCATTGTGTTCAGAATATTTCATCTTGGCAGTGATTTAAAAAATATATAGAGACAGCTGTGTTAAACTTTAAGTGACACTTTTTTACATATGGAAAGAAAATAGGAAATTTCTCAATGAAATGCAATGATGTAGTTAGTATTTAAGTAAGTCTTTATGAAGTGAGTACATGATAATTTCTGGTGTTTTACAAATATTCCATAATTCTGAAGCGGCGCCTTATTTATGTGATCTGTGTGGAAAGCAGCTTTGCCAAAGACCTCTAGGCAGTTTCCCATAAAACTGAAACTGGAGTTAGATACTATGAACTCCAGTGACAAAGGTGTTTTTGAAAAGGGGGGTGGATTAGTCCGCTAGGGCTGCCATAATAATGTACTGTAGCCCGGTGGCTTGAACAATAGGAATTCATTTCCTCCCAGTTCTGGAGGCTGGGAGTCCGAGAGCGAGGTGTTGGCAGGGTTGGTTTTTCTGAGGGCCTCTCTCCTTGGCTTGTAGAGGCTTGTGTTCTCTCTGTCTTCAGACGCTCTTTCACATGCACGGCCGTGTCCCAGTTCCATCTGCTGGGAACAGCAGTCACGTGGGGTTAGGGCCTACCCTAGTGACCTCACTGAATTAGTTCTTTGATGGCTCTATCTCCAAAGACATCTCGAGGTAGTGGGGGCAGGGCTTTTAATGTGGGTACTGGGGGGGGGGTGCTGTATGCTTCAACTCTTCACACAGGATAGAATGATTACTGTTCTCATTGCAGTATTTTTAGGTGCCATGAAGGCTTTAATTTTTTAAAATAAATGTACCAGAGTTAAATCGCAATTTACCTACATTGTGAGCTTTTTTTTTTTACTTGTTTAGGCAAGTGAGTTAACCTTTGTTAAAAAATGACCTACCAGTAAAATTGTGATAAATGTAAACATCTATATGTTTACAGGTCTAGGTGTCTGCCATCAAGCTTATGTCAACTCACAGAAATTAGGGCAGCAGATGTTGAGTGTGGATTCGTTAGGCTGTATTTCCAAATGTAGGCCTTCGTTAGGAGCTTTGGGAATACCGAGCTCTCTTTATGATTGGGAAGGATATTCGTTGTCTGTATATTGAATTGCTTAAATGAAACTAAAGCTGAAGGGTTGGGAACGTTCATTATGACATCAAATTATTATTCAGATATATTTATGGGAGTCTGCAGAAGTCAAAATTGGGAAATCATTAAGCAACTCTATATCATCCAGAGTCTTGACTAGCACTTTGGGTAACATTTTAAAGGAAACCGTAATATTGCTTGTTCTCAGTAAATCTACATCTTGACAAGAGTATAAAGGATTGGGCTCAAAGGCTTAATTTTAATCTTTCTCACTGACTGGTGTAGATGATTGACTTTCTCCCTTTGCAGACTTTGCACCAGGAAAGGGAAGCATGCCATTTGCTTGTAGAGCGTGGTGAGCCTCGGGTGCTGACTGCCAGCTTCCTGATTGCATAGTTCTCTGGGGGCAGCCTGGCCGAGCGAGCCAACTGGGCCGGGGCCATCCCGCCTCAGCCGGGGCCCAGTGCACAGCGGGGGAGCAGAACCGGCAGGTGGGTGGATTCACAGGCAGCCAGCCAGCCGTGTGGCTGGCTGTTCCTTCCCACCCTGGGTTCCAGTGTGTTTGGAACAAGCTGCTGAAGTAGGAGTCCACTCAGTACAAAAGATTCCAGAGGTTAGGCTTGGCCTTGGGTTTTATCCTTAGCTTAAAACATGAAGAGCAGACAATACATACAGGTACATACACATGCATGTATGTGGTCTGCGGGCCACATATCAGACCACTGTAGTACAGTGTGGCTTTTATTCTCAAGGTGTCTGAGGGTGGGGTTTGGAAGGGAAGTTTGTAACTATTTACATACCAAACACACCTTAAGGATAAGGCGCACTCCTTGCTGTCCCAAAGACTCGTGGGATAATGATCCGAAACTGGCAGTGGAGGCACCGCCCTGGCCACACACCAAAGTCTGGGGACCGTCTCCTTCCTCATCCCTCTGTCCACCCAGCCACGGAGATTCCAGTTTAGGGCTTGGTTAAAAGGTCGAGTGTTCAGGGGAGGGTACTTATTTTATGTTTCCCTGTGAAGAATACGGCCATCAGCTTCAGTGGGTGGCAGAATTTTTCCTAAAGGACAACAGAGCAAATATTTTAATCTTTTTGGGCCATTGGGTCTTTGTGGGATGTAGTCAGCTCTGCCACTGGGGCTCAGAAGCAGCCATAGACAGTGCATAAAAAACGGGATTTGCTCCGTTCCGGTTAAATTTATCGATAAAAATAGGTGGTCTTTTTTTTTTCTCCAGTTAAATTCAGGAGGTTATAGTCCTCCAGGTTTGAAAATGTTGTGCTATTACTACATTACTAATTCGCCTTTGGGTAAATAATAATGTAATATTATATGGCACTTCATGTCATTCAAAAACATTTAAATTCATGTTCACATTTGCTTTTTACAGTGATCCTGTGAGACCATGTTAACTGTTTTTCAAATAAGGCAACTTTTCCCTTCCACTTTTTATTTAGTCTCTGGAAAAAAAATGAATCTAGAAAAATGGAGTTGAATGTGCTGGGTGTTTAAAGGCTAGTTGCTTAAAACCTGGAGAGACTTTGCCCCCAACTGCAGCTCCCCGATCCCGCGATGGTGCCCTGGAAGGCACCCTCTGACCATGAGGCTAATGAGGAGGTACCGGGGGCGGGATCGGTTGCTAGAACTGGCGAGCGCAAAGAAAGTACGACTTCCCCCATTCAGAGCTTCTGGTTTGCTGGGGCGTGGCTGAGGCCTGCAGATTTCTGCACCTAACATGCTCCTTAGGTGATTCCGAAGCAGCCAGCACCTCTCCCGGCACCGCCAGCCAGACTTGATGTTAGAGAAGCTCAGTTCCAGCGCTCTCTCAGGCTCCCTCCTATGGCCGCCCGGTCCCCAGGCCTTCATTCCCCATCTGTACAACAGAGAAGGGAGTGTTAAAAGAACTAAAAAAAAAGAAAAAAAGGAAAAGTATCTACCATGTCCTGGGAACCAGTGAACACCAGCTTCTTCACGAGTACCTTCTGGGAATAATTCATTTTGATTGTGATTTGGGGGTGGCCTATGATAAAAATGAGAGTATCTCCTAAATGTCAACAGGAAGCCAGTAGTTTAAAATATGATTTTAAAAAGACAGCTGTAAACTGGGGGCATTTTACTCAGAATGGAAAAGTCTGTGCTGCAGGCATTGGTTGGGATCTCACCAGAACTGTCCGGGGGAGGGAGGACTGAACGCGCAGCGTTCTCTCCCATCTGTTCCTCTCTGTGGAGGAAGAAGTGACACCAGTCAACCCTGCTTTCAGGACCAAATGTGAGAAATTTCTGGCAATGAGACCAAGTATCTCAATTTGGGATGTACAGTGTCTACAGGCACAGAGCACCCAACCCTCATTAATTGCATTATATCAGAGTAGCCCCAGGAAACCTTCTAATGGAGCATGGGCTCCTTGAGTACTCCTTCCTACTAGAAAGAAAAAGTTGAGAACAGCCAACAGGAGTATTTTATCGTGAATGATTTCTCACTTTACACTCTAAAATTGTGTTCTGGTTTATGACCTTGGTCTCTTTTTTGAGTTTGGTTATCCTGAATCAATCTGCCCTTGTTAGTCCTGGATAAACCGATTTTAAAAAAGGGAGATAAAGTTCAGAGTCACTAGAAAGCATCTCTTAGTAGCACTTAACTGTAATTGAAATTAATTGCATGTGTAATAATTTATACCACGTCTGCCCACCCCACAGTAGAACAGGCTTCCTGGGGGTAGAGAGCTACATGTGTCATGTTTAATTGCTCTGTTACAAGCACCAAGCGCAGCATTGGCCTTACAGTGGACATTCGATAAATATTTATGATGCGAATGAAGGAGATGAGGTTCATATTCTTTAGCAGAAATGAAAGCCACCGGGAGCTCCTGCCAAGCAGCGTGACTGCTGCACTGAGGCGCTGGGAGGGGTTGGGAGAAGCCCGTGGAGCCACGCAGCGGGCGGCGGTCCACACAGGCAGGCCCGCAGGAGTTCCAAAACTTCTGTAAGATGGGCGTGGTTGGATGGTGTTCTTTCTGTGCTTTTTATCAATCTTTGACATCCTATATTATTTTATATTAGTTTCAGGTATACAGCATAGGGGCCAGTCAACCATAAGTTATGAAGTGATCCCCCTGACAATAATACGCTTTGACACCATACATAGTTATTAATGCATTGTTGACTATATCCCTACGCTGTACATTATATCCTGTGACTGTTCTGTAACTACCCATGTATACTTCTTTTTCCCCCCTTTTCTTTCTTTCTTTGTATTTATTTAATTGTTGTTCAAGTACAGTTTTCTTTTACTCCCATCCAAGCCCACCCACCCACCCCGTGAATACTCCTGATCCCTTCACCTGTTTTTACCCTGTCTCCCAGCCCCCCTCCTATCTGGAAACCCTCAGTTCTGTCTATGAATTTGTTTCTGTTTTGTTCATTTTGTTCTTTAGAATCCATGTATAAGTGAAATCACATGTATTTGTCTTTGTCTGATGTATTTCACTGAGCCCGTAGTAGACGCTCTTCTTAAAAAATGGCATGGTGACCGCCTTTCCTTCCTCGCTAGTGCTGAGTGAGTTTGCCATTCAGGTCCCGGCACTCTCTGCCCACCTCCAGAGAGATCTTCCTGTACCAGTTATTTTTCCATTTAGGTCATTGTACATGCAGTCCCATATGGCTATGTGTAGCAAATAAAAACTGAAATTTGTACTCAATAAAATGCTTTAATTTATTCTAAACAAGTAGAAACGCATCCATTGCTGTCATTTTAGGAAGATGACACATAAGCAATTTACCATTTAATTGTATCAGTAACTATTAGTCAACCTATCTGTTCACTGGGGTGTTTTTTAACAATGAAGTAGCTTGAGCACCAGTGAATTAAACGTGGTACTCTCTCCACATCAGTGAAACACTTTCACAAACCCCTTCTTCTCCTAAATCCTATATAACAGTCCAGTGTATCTCCCCAGTGTTTAGTTTAAATACTCTCCTAGAAGGTGAACCACTTTCTGTGGCAAAGCCTGCTACTTGTAAGCTTTAAAATATTGCCTGAAATATCACATGTTCATTATAGTGATCTTGAAATTAAGTGTGGTGGCATCTTAAGAAATATATTCCTTTGCTTTCCCCAGATGGACTGAACGGCACTGTGTGTTCTCAGCTGGTCATTTCCCAGACGCAGCTGGCTGAGGGGAGAAGCCTCACCCTGTTGTTCTGTCCAGACTTCCAGCCACATAATAAATAAGCCTGGGCCTGAGTTTTGATCTGTGGAGATGTTAATTTGCCATGATAAATCGCCGTTGAGTTTCCTTGGAGAAGGGACCAGGGTATCCATGCTCTTTCTGGATGAGCTATTAATTCAATTTAATTTGATATGTTAATGCTAGGTTCAAAAATGTACCTAAGGAAAAATGTAGTCTTACAAAGTTTCCAGTGAATGTAGGATAGGACTCCGAGCCTTTGCAGAACAATTTCCCAGTAAGGCTGGGCAAAGTTGTTTTCCTGGTGACTCTTGTCCACAGTTCTCTCTGTGCACATTTCACCACACCACAGCTCTTTCTTCCTCGAGCGTAACATGCAGAATGCTGGGATTAAATATAGAACATTTGGGTCATCTGCCAGAAATGCAGGAGACTGCTTCTCCCGTGCGTTGAGGCCGTTTTGGAAGGAATGGTGCTGTCAGGTTTTGGAAGCAACATTTACAAGCAAAACGTTGGCAGAGTTAATTTTATTTAATGACCTGCTTCCTACCAGTGATCTTGGCACCCTGTGCAGTGATTTGCAATCAATTAATCATACAGAATGTTGTAAGACTGCAGTAAGGGCATTGCACTCCGAGCTTCATAAATCCTCCAGCAACAAAAACAGGAACCGCGTGCTCGAAGCCGTCTTCATGTGCAGCCTTGAATAAGAAGGTGATTTTAACACTTTGTTTTCTAATGTGTCCTCAGAAGCCTGGACACTCTCTTACAGATTCTGAATTTTGATGCTCCCATTTCTCACAGATGGCGTGGCCCTTTCCTAGTCTGTCACTATAGGCCTCTGTTTGCCTCATGCAATTTAGACCACAGGTGGCAAACACAAGGCCGCTGGCCGAATCTGGCCCTCCACCTCATTTTATCTGCCCGGCACCTTGTTTCTACCCAGCGGCAGTGCCGAGCTCTTGCTTAACTAAAATCACATTCTGCCCTTTGAAGGCAACCGTGAGGCTGATGTGGCCCCCAGTGAAAATGAGTTCGACACTAGTCGAACACTGGTCATTTAAATGAGAAAATTCTTGATTCTTCTGAATTATTGAAGAAGATTACAATTTTGTTTCTCCCTCCCCCCTGGCCCCCAAATTCAGGGCAGTCATTCTTGACTGCAGTAGGCCATATTTTGGGATGTCTCTGTAAGGATGATTCAGAGGGGAAGCATGCTTCCATCCAGGAAATACACTGACATTTGCTAGCGGCAGATGGCAGGAGATGGAGACTTTGCATGCTTGGCTTTGCCAAAAGCTTCTGGAATCTGCGTGTTTAGGATCTTAGCTTGTATTCTTGTCATTTCAGAAGTGCCCTCAGAGTTGAAGTTAACTGTTTAGCTATGCTATATTTTTTCTTATTTCGGCATAATAAATATGAAGCTATTACATACTCTTGAAATTATAGAAGTGTATGTATATTGTGTTGTCTTTACTTGCTTCCATATGGTTCTGTTTTGGGAATGTTCTTATAACAACAATATGGAAGCTTAATGTATATTCCATTTGATTACAATTGAATCCTCTTTTAAAAAACTAAAAGCTTTCAAAACTGATATTACTTCCAATGAGTCGGGTAAACTTCTGACTTTTGATGAATTTATTCCTACCAGAGTTGTGCTATTTTGGATTACTTGTTCATTTATCCAGATTTGCATGACAGATTATACACAAGTAGCTCATCCTATATTTTTAGATGCTTGATGCTTCTCTTTGACATGAGCTCTAAAATAGACTCAGAATTTTTCATGTGTGAACTACTACTCACTGGCACCTGGGTTGGAGGGGGAAAGCCCGAGGAACAGTTTTGGCCCAGAGGTGATGGTCCGTTGGCCTGTGTGTCATCGTGAGATCCTGTTTGCATCCAGGCTCCGGTGTGTGGAAGTGCAGTTGTACACTGGTGTCTCTCTGGGGACTGTGCCCCGGAATCATACCCACCCCCACCTTGAAAGGAGCATGCAGCAATACTGCAAGGGGGTGGGGTACTCAACACAACTCAGGGTACTTGACTCAACTACCTGGGCAGAGATTTAACATTTTGTTAAGTTATTTTATGCTGAACAGCAGCCTGAGGTACAGCATTGTGAAAGATCAGATACAAATTTGTCTTTTATTAACTCATTCTGCTCTGAGAGGTCTTAATGAATACAGGGCAGAGGAGACCCTAAATTTGAAAGGTGTCAGCCTAAAAGCAAAGGAAGTACTGGGGAAAATCACATTAGAATTATCCTACTCAAAGTACTTATCATTGCTCCTACTAAGAACATGGAAACATTTTTGCAAGTGCTGCCAGTGAATTAAAATATTTCCTCTCCATATTCGTCAGATAAGAGAGACGAACGCGTGGATGTAGAGATAGGACAGGTGTGTGCGTCCGATGCCGTCCCTGCCTGCTCAGTGCCGAAGGCACTCGGACCCCCACACACACCTGGCCACACCCACCCACCCACATCGGGACACAGTTACATTTTCAGTTTTAGAAATCAAGGTGGGCTTAAAGGCAAAATATTTATTTTCTGAAATAAATTTATAGTGCTTCTATAAATACATAGTTCTGCACATTTACAGTACTTCTATGGTGGTTATTGCTGATGATTTTCAGTTTTTTAAGAGGTGATTATTTTTAGACCATTGGCTAACTTTGGGGATGTATGGTTCAGGAAAATTGAGAAAGTGTGTTTCATCAAAGGCTTGGTTAAATAACTGAAACACGGCTGACCCAGAAAATTTACTAAGGTTGGAACTGGCTTGGCAAATATTATTTTTGATCAAAAGGAGCAAAACCAGACATGTTCCTGTGAGGAAAGTAGGTGATGTGATATTTTTCTGTCATTCAGAGGTGAGAAGATGAAGAGTCCACCTTCTCCCATCTCCTAAACCAAGTTTCATCAAAAATAGACTAAAAACATGCTTTTCCAGCGCAACAAACTTTACACGAATTTATCGGTACTTCTAAGTGGGGGTTGAACGAATGAGCATATGCATACATGAAGGAAAGCAGCCAGCTCATACTGAACAGTGGAGAAGGTCAGTGGGCACAGCGGTTAGCATACAAGGCTCAGAAATTATGTGTGGGGTCGTATTCCAGCTCCACCATTTATTACCTATGGGATTTTAAACAAGCGTTCAAACTTCCTTGGTGAGTTTGTTTTCTCATCCATGAAATTGGACTTCCAATAGTACCTATGTGGTAGGTGGTAGGAAAATTATATAAGACAAAACATAAACTATTTAGAACTTTGGAAGTACTCTGTAGACGTAGTTGTTATCACCGTTACTCCTGTAGCTGATGTTAAGGAAGGGGTAGATCAGGAGGAAGTGTGTGGGGTCCCTTGGGCCCCTGGACTGCTCCCATAATGTTTGCTCTGGTCACCTGAGAAACTCACTCTTTTTGGGGTATTATCTGAGAAGGCACATCTCAAAAATATGTTCCACAACTCTCCTGCCTCTTACTAGGTTCTACATGATAAAAAGTTCCCATCAGTATGGAGAAATGGAGGTCTGGGGAATGCACAACTTTTTCAGTGTTTCAGTTGAGCTCACGTGTTCCGTGACTCCCAGAAGTAGCACTTCCCAAACCGACTTAATCACAGCATCCTCGTCTCTGGCCCAGCATCTGGCAGTGCACTAGAGGAGACACTGATGTAAGTAGATGTGGAAATAAATTCTTCCCTATGGCACACCCTTCAAATACATTTTTTTGTCCCTTGGGAACAGTTCAAATCCAATCACATATCCAAACACAATTTATCATTTGGGCTGTCTTTTGAAAACAAAATTCAACATGATGGATTTAAGATAGAGCTTTTTTTAGTCCCCAGTCCCATATCTGGGCCTGTGGACAAAGTTCATGTCCATCCTATTAAGGCTTGTCTGGGTCAGCTTTTTTGGGTTCATTCAAACGTGCCACGTACTAAAGTCAGTCACCTCTGAGGAAGCACAGGAGGTTATGTGTTGGGCCTGGAGGACATCTCTGGCCTTTAATCTCTTAGCCTCAGTCTCATATTATTCCATCTATTCTTACCCTGTGGTCCAGGCATATGGAGTTCCCTCAGTCATGCAGAAGGGCAGGTCCCCTACCCTTTGTATGTATGTTTCCTCTGTTGGGAATATTCTCTCCTCCATCCTTCATTCCCAGCCTGGTTAACCCTCACTCATCTTTCAGGACTCAGCTCCAGGTCACTTTCTTCCAGACTCTACCCAGACCCTTTCAGTCTGGGTTAGGAGCCTCTCATGTGTGTGACCTTGAAGTGCCCTGTAGACCCTCTTACTATACTTTCCACCTTACTTTGTCACTTTTTCCCTCTTTAGACTCCAAGATGCTTTATATAGCTTGTTGATTGAGATGTATTTTGCATACAGTGAAATGCTTAGCGATTAACTCTGTTATTCAGTTTTTATGGAAAAAATATGAAGGCACAGAATGTTTCCATCCAGAAAGCCCCCTCATACCTCTCTCCCACCGACCCCCGCCCCAAGAAGCAAATCCTCATCTGCTTTCCATCACCTCGGGTTCCTATCGCTGACTCTGGAACGGAGCGGAATCAGACGCTGTGCCTTCTGCGTGCAGCTCGTTTTCTTCCACTCCGCTTGTTGTTACGGAGATCCATCTATGCTGCTGCAGGAATCCACAGTTGGTTCCCTGTTATACTGCTGAATAATTTTCCGTTGACGTAGTTACCATTTACTCATCCATTCTTCTTTTGACGGACACCTGGCTTATTTCTAGTGTTTTGTTATTTTGGATAAAGCTGCTGGGATCATTCTTGTATATGCTTTTTGTGAATTATGTTTTCATTTTTCTTGGTTGAATACCTAGGAGTAGAATAGCTCCTAGAACAGGTACCTGCTCAACTTTTAAGACACTGAAACAGTTTTTGAAGTGATCGTAGAGACTGTAAACTTCCTGGGTGCTGGGACGAGATCTCGCTCAGCTTGGTGTCTCTGGAGTCCAGCCCAGGACAGGGTGCACACTGGGCCCTCAGCGCTTATTGAAGAACGAGTGGGTAAGAAGCTCAAACCAGTTTCATTTGACATGCCTTCTACTAATTGACAAAGCATGAAGGCCTTATCCATCAAAGGGATGAAAACTTAATTGGCTAAATATGGCCTCATTCCAGGCAGGCAAAAATCAGGGGCCATGCAGCCAACTCCCTTCCCCCTGCTCCTGGAACTGGATCTCTTGTTTCCCTGCAGCAATGTATGCAGGTGAAGCCAAGTGCATAGATGGATAGGGGACCATAGAAGGGTCCTGGTCATCGGTGGCAGCCAAGCTTAATCCCTAGAGTTAAAACTCCCAACACTCCCACTCTAGACCCTCCGCAGCCTACTTTTCCAGCACCCACCCCCCTTTATTCACCTTCACTTATATTCCAGCCAAACTTGACAACTTTTTTTCCCCTACAGTGTAGCATTTTCTCCCCTTGCAAGAGTGGAGAAAGCACTCCACCTGGAATATCTGCACAGGAGGCCATCTGTGGAAACATCCTGGTCAGCTTTCAAGGCTCAGTTCAGATGTTGTCTCTCTGAAGTCTGTCCTGGCCACCACATCTGGAAGCTCTCCTTCTGGAGGGTCGCTGACGTGGTGTCCATCTGTGGGTAGTATTCACTAGCCATTGAGCAGGACGTCCTGTCTTTATGGCAGTGATCTGAGTTCACACCTTCCTACTCTAGGAGGGAACGGGCCCTTTCAGGGAAGCGTGCTCTGTGGCCCTCGGTGATCTGGACACAATGGGGGCTGCTAGTCACTAAGGGAGTAGCTGAGCCTGCTGTTCATGATCCTTTTTTTTTGGGGGGGGGGTGGCTGATTCCACTAAAGAAAAGTCAAATTCTGTGGTAACACTGTGGCTCCTTCTTGAGAAGAGTCATGGACAGAAGAAAGAGGTTTGTGTGAAAGGAGGAGGATATGGTGCCAACTTGGGGTTCTGTCTGCTGGTAAATAATTAAGGTGAAATTAGCAAGCTTATTTAGGCTGCAGTGTGAGTCATAGGTCATGTGTCAGAAAGCACAAATATTTACAAATATTTATAAGTGGAGGAGATTTATAGGACATGTATATGCAGGAGACGATTTCAGACTGGGAGAGAGGCCTCCAAGGAATAGAGCATTTTATCATGTGATACATATGCTACCTTTCGATCACTCTTTTGGTAAAGTCCTAATTTTGCCTCTGCTCTGCAAAGTGCCTACTTCTTTAATTGTATAATTTATTTTAAAAAACTTATTTTAAATCTAATTTTCAGAAATAGAACAAAGTATCTTTACTCTGATAACAAACACAAATGTAAGAATGCCAAGGGTGTGAAAGTCTGCATTCAACAAGATATTTTCTGTATGTTATGTTGTACTTTAAAAATTGTAATCATTTTCAAGTGACAGAAACTCAAGGATGCAGTTGGAAAAGATATTTCAGGCTTTGGTTTCTTGGCAAATGCTATTTTAAACAAATAAGAATTACAAAAATAATGTCTCATTTTGAAAAAGGGTTTTATGTTGCTCTGAAAACTGTAACTATCAACTTCTCAGAACAGAAAAGGCATGTAAGTTCTGTGACATCTCATAGTTCTTTAGGTGATCAAGAGAAAAATACCCTCCTTTGGAGACCTTTCAAAAATTGCATGCCTTTTTTTAAAAGTCTGGTAATATAATTATTAAGAGTAGGTAGAACTAATTAGCTTGGGTGTGTTTGGTCTAATTGCTTGCTGCCTTCTGGTTTAGAGAAAAACACTGGATTGTGTATGCTTAAGAATTTGAACAGCTGCGTTTCCCTCTACTGAACCAGTAAGAGCTAAATGCAGTATTAAAATTCCTAGGTTGACTTCCTGCATTATTCACCTGGCAGAGAAATGAATTCAGTTTTTTTTTTCCTCAGCAAAATGAGAGGCATAACTCTTTCAGTGAGGGCAGGTAGGGTCATGCTGCAGGCAGCTTCCAGAAAGCCCACTTCATTGGCTCGGTACTTGGAAGTCCCTGGTCGCTACAGCCTTCAGAGTAATTCAGTGCTGTGAAAATACTGCCCCACCCTGGCAGCTAGAGACTTGCATGTCACTTTACACAGCTCACTCCTAAAAGCTGTCCCTGATTTTTGCCGGGGACTCCAAGATTTGAGTATTTTAACTTGATTCGATCTAAAAATTGAACTTGGTATATTTTTGTCTACCTGAATGTATTATGGACAATTTCAGACATGTACGAAACTCAACAGAGAAGTATAACAACCACCCAACTTCAAAAACTGAGGGACTTAGGCCAGTCTTATTTTAGTGAGATTCCTTCCTCCCCATTTTGAAGCAATATCTGAAAGTGATGTGTAAATATTTATTGATCCATAACGTTTCAGTATGTATCTCTAAAAGGTAAGGCTCTATTTTTAAACTATTATCACACCAAGGGAAAACATGAACAGAAATTCTATAATATCAACATATAATCAGTATTTAAATTTTCAATTGTTTTGTAAATATGTGTGTACCTTTTCCAGTTTGGCTTATTTTTCTTGAGTCAAGATCCAAATAAAGACCACAGATTGCAACTGGGTACTGTGTATTTTAATGCATTTTTAATATAAAAGTTTAATTGTGAACAATTGCAAACTTACAGAAAAGTATAGAAACTGTGTATTAGGCACGCATCTAACAAATGTTAACATCCTGCCATATTTGCTTTAGATGGCTCTGCCTTTTTAAAAAAGACATGTTATGCTTATGAAGTTTATTCACTTATCTTTTTTCTATTTAGAGTTAGCCAATATTCTATAAGTGATATATATAATTTCCAGTGTTTTATGCTATCACTACATATATATGTATCCATAAATAATCTGCGTTTTATTTTTAACACTGACATAGCCCATCCCTGTTCTCCCACCTCCTGTTCCCCTCTCCCTTCTGCCCTCCCCTTGCCCTCCTCCTTCATTTCTTCCCCGCCCCTCCAGTGCTCTCCTCCCTCCCTCCCTCCCTCCCTCACACTCTCCTTATATATGTATGGTATATATGGGTGTGTGTATGTCTTTTGCAACTTGTTTTTCCACCCACTGTGCATATTCATACATGCAATATGAATAGTTTGTTTTGAACTGCTGTGTACTATTCCATTATATGGATAAACAGTAGCATATTCATTACCCTACTAAATGAGCAATTAAGATGTTTCCAATTCTGTTTCTCTTAAAAGTGATTCCCGGTAAACATCCTTTTATTCACATCTCCTTGTGCCCATGAGTGAGAGTTCGTTTAGACTGTGCCACCTAGAAGCGGTAGGGATGCCTTCGGTGTTGCTGGGTATCACTGATTTCTGTCTGAAGGTGTGTAATACCACCGTCAGCAGCTGTGTACGAGTACGAGAGTTCCAGTTCCTTCATATACTGCCCAGCATGAGTACTGCCATGCTTTTGCCAATTTATGGGTATGAAATAGTAACTCATTCTTTCAATTTGTACTTCACCAATTTCCAGTGAGATTTAGTACCTTTTTGTTTTTATTGGCTCTTTAGGTTTCCTCTTCTGTGAATTGCCTGTTCATAAAGGTTTTTTCTACCAGCAGATTTTGGAATTTCAAAAGTGTTCACTCTTAATTATATAGACACATTGATCCTTTTTGAATGGGCTCAGTATATTTTGTACTTTGAGAAGTAGTTTTCTGAGAAATCATATTTACAAGTTACATGTGGAAACTTCAAGATTGGGGGGAAACGTGTTAAGAGCTGGGCATTTTCAAGGTGGAGGAAAATCAGTTGCATGGGCAGAAGTTACTTAAAATAATGTTGTTGACTGATCTGTTCTGTCATTTGGAGACTTTAACCACCTGCCTGACTTTTCATTTGCTTACGTTGTTCCTATCTCCCTCTGTGTTTTCCTCCAAAGCTCCTGTACCTTGCTCAATAACTGATCAATATTTCACACATGAAACACATCAGCTTCCTTTTCCTTCTTAGGAATTTCCATGTCACCGTCCTCCGTGCTCCCGTTTCCCTGTGCCCTTGTTGCTCCTCAGGCCTGCCCGGTAGCTGTCGCCGCTGCCCCTGCCCTGCCCCACCCACAGCATCTCTTCACCTCCCTCCTGTGTGGGACCCCGTGTCCGCTATCCCACTCTTTCTCTACAACGGCGTATTTCTTTATTTGGTGGGGCATATCTGCGGATTCCCTAAGAAAAGGTGTGATGAGAGCACATTGTCTTCCAAATTCATTGAAATGTCTTTTTCATTTCATTTATTTAGTTTTGCTACTTTTACACTTGGTTTTTATAGTATATCTGGCCTAGAATTCTAGATAAAACTTACTTTTCTTCAGAATTTTGAAAGAGTTGATTTTTCCACTTCCCAAGGTTGCTGTTGAGATGTCTGTTGCCACTCTGATTCCTAACCCTTCGTAACCTGTTCCTACTTTGTGCGAGCATTTGGAATGATCTTTTCAACCCTCTCTGGGTAGATTTTATAATATGGCTTAATAATGTGGCCTTTTGTTAAAATCATTTTTACAGGCTATTCATTAGGCTCTTTCAATCTAGAGATACATTTCTTTTGTTTCTGGGAAATTTTCTTTTTCTCGAACAATTGCTTCTCTTTGGTTTTATCTTACTGAAACTTTTTCTGGGTATAAGTTGGTTCTCTTGCAGCCTCTGATCTTTGCTTTGGGTTTTTTTTTCCCTTTTATTTCAGGGTTTTTTTAAATGTTTTTGTTCTACTTTCTGGGAGATTTTCTTATCTTTGACCTCCTACTATTGCAATGATTTAAAGACTTCAGCTAGCATATTTTTCATTTCCTAGTGATATACCTTATTCTCTTATAGTTTCTATTTTATGGAACCTTGCTTTTGTTTTGTGGCTGCAATATCTTTTAAATAACCTCTTTGAGGATAGCGGTTGTGTTTCAGAAGTGTTCTTCGGGTCCCCATGTGTTCAAGTTGTGCTTTGCTTGCAGGTCCGGCTGGTCTCTGTGTCGGCTTGGGCTCTTTCACATTCCAGAGTCACCTTCCCTTGGGGGTTGGTGTAAGGAGTGAACTGAAAGTTTGAGTCAAGAGTAAGGGGCAAATGATGTCAGTGGCTTAAGAAGATAAGCCCTCCGAAGCAATCCTATCTTGATTTGCTGTTTAATTCTTCTGAGAAGACAGGAATTAGACTAAATATTTTAAGGTACTTGCTAAACATGAGAATTTCAAATTGGCGATTTCCGGTACTGCAATTAGAGTAGATGGAATTTTTGAATCAGGTATTCACTAGTTCATTCATCCTTTTGACAATACATATTGACACCTACTACTACTACAAACTGAAATTTACTTTGATGTTGTTGGACTAGACATACTACTTTTACTTCCTGTTTCTTAAATGTTACATTTTAGTTTCAAGTAAACTCAAAAGGCTAAAGAACAGGAATCCAAATTCCAAGAGAATCTTATTTAATTCATTACCGTGCTCAGATGCACTCAGGGTATAAAATGAGATCCTGTCTGGATTATATGTCACATGGGAGATGTTAGATTTATTTTTCTAGACGAGAGCAAAGACCCTACCTGAATCTGCATCAGTCTTTATGGGTAGCTATCAACTCAAATGAACCTCATCTGTTTTATGGAATAGGTTCGTACAAATGGTGTGTTCTTCCAGATAGACATAAACCCATACACGGCACTTGCCAATGACACGTCATGCGGCTGCATTAAAATCGATGTAAACACACTCAGCATGCAGAGCAGGCCTCCAGGTCATTGCCTCACTGCTCCATTTGTGTCAGACACGTAGAAGTTATGCTGCAGTGATAACAGAGAGCCCTTTATAACGTCATAGTCCAACTGTGGACTTTAAAAAATGTATCATGGAACATTTCAAACATGTACAAAACCAGAGAGGATCGGTTAATGAACTCTAGGCCTGACACCAACACACAGTCAGTTCTAGTTCATCGCTGCCCTTTTCTCTCTCCTCTCGCAGGCTGTGTTGTCTTAAAGCAGGTCCAGGATGTCTGTCATCTCATCCAAAAATGTCTTAGCATTTTCCTCTGAAAGATTTGGACTATTTTTTTAACATCAACACAGGATCATTATTACACCTAAAAATAAGCAATTTTTACCTAAAATCATACCATCAATGCATTAATTTCTCTGATTGTCTCAATTTCCCCCCCTAGGTTTGTTTGAATTGGGATCCAAATAATTTCATATATCGCATTTGGTTTGTGTATCTCTTAAGTCTCTTTTCATCTAAAGTTCTCCTGTCCTTTTTAAAAAATCTGACCATTTGTTGAAAAAACTGGGTTGTTTATTTAAAATACTTTTTTGTTTTCAGGGAACATTATTTACTGAAAAATGTCTTTTCAGTAAACAATTTTCAGTTCTTTTCAGTAAATGTCTTTTCAGTTCTGGGTTTTGCTGTTTGACTAGACACAGGCCTTATTTTTTGATGTGAGAAAAAAATCTCATAGATGCTGTTGTCTATCCCCTGTATTGTGTATATTGTCTATTTCCTATTTGTGTCCCTTTAGGAGGCTTACCGTGTCTGCTTCTCTTTTTGTGTTACTAAGGTTGGTCTGTGGGTTCAGATGGTTACAAAGTTTCCGATTACAAAGTTTGCCATCGGCGCTTCTGATGCTTTCAGCAGCCATCGCTGATGATTGCCTGGGTCCACTATACACATTATATACAGAGTGAGGGGTTTCTGAATTTGGGAAACCTCACCTACTTCCAGCTTCCCACCCATGTTTATTCTGGCGTCTTGGTCATTTATTGTCTGATTCTCAGTCTGTCAGAGGTTTCTCGTTCTCTAGGGCAGTGTTCCCCGAAGTGTGCTGCGTGGAACCCGGCACGGCCAGGCACACGGTGAGAACATCTTGCTGAGTCTGGGAAATGGCACGTGCTGTTTTCCCTCTGCCGTTCGTAGCGCAGGTGGGTCTGTTCAAGTCCTGAGGGCTCTGTCAGTAAAGAAACTTGATCTACCTGGCGTTTCCTCAACTCGCTTGACCGCAGTGTTCTTTTATTAGTACTGCCACGGAAGCATCCTGTTTAGGGAAACACACTTCTTTAAAAATAAAGAGAAACACAGTTTTTGAAATATATCTCAACAAAGAGGGGAAAGGTAGAAGCAACGGTCCCACCCTCCCATGGAGCCTGCTGATGTTAAGGGTGTGACTCCCTACCACTGGTGCCCTCGGGGGAGAAAGAAGAATGTGAGAGCAAATCAGTGTTTCATACAGCAGAGAGTTGGCGTGTCCTGGTGTGTCTTGTGTTAATGTAATCGCATCTTCATTGTGCCGACTGCTTCAGTTGCTGTGTTTCTGGTCAGCATTACCTGTGCAACCAACATAGGTTATTCTGAGCACGTTACTGATAAAAGAAAGTGCACCTCTAATAAGTCACAGCTTAAAAACTAATAGTTTTCTTTCTTATACTGCAAACTTACACATGCACACCACACACATGTGTGCCCCACACACACACACACCAGAGCACAGTTTGGCTAGTTTGCTCCAGGTGTAACATTGGTACATGAGGGACTGTGAAGGCAACCGTAGCCCTCATCCGGGTCACGGGCCGAGGCATCAGCCTCAGAGTGGGTTTTGTGCCACAGGCTCTCATCCTCTTTGGGGCTCACTGTGGAAAATGAAGTTGAGCAAAACGAGTGACAGAGACCAATTTTCTTCTGCTCTGAGGACACCGCAAGCCTTCTACAATAAGTGTTTTCCATTAGAAGGAAAATGCTGTGCATTAATGCTCCCGAGGAAAAACAGTGATTGCCAGTTATGCCATCAGGAAACGATTTTTAACGTGTTTCACAGTATAAGCATGAATCCATCATTAAATAGGGAATACACTTATTTTGCAGGCTTGGAACGTTAATAACAAAATTTTTTGGAGGTAGGGTTATTTTAGGAGAGTGTGAATTTGGATTTTAGGAACATGCGCAGGGGATACAGTAATGAGCATAAGTCCGTATGCTTCATTAAAATAAACGAGAACAGAGCCAAGACCCAGCAGGCACGAACCTCTGTTTTGTGAGTTTTGTTGAGGAGAAGGGAACAGGATAAGAGGTGGCTGAATGAGGCATCACCCACAATCTCAACGGTGCCCTCAACATACTTTTGGTTGCACTGGGCTGCTGGGTGCCTGGTCCCTGGACCCACTGTGGAGCTCAATTCAGACCTTGGGAGTTGATTTTCATAATGAAGATTATACTGGAGCTTTTAAATTTCAGTAAAGCTTTTGCTTAAAAGTTATCATGATTTAAAATGCTTTTCTGTTCAAACAGTGCAGACTAAGGCAAAGACTGCATTAATGAAATATTTTTAAATGATAGACAACCCTTTCTGACTTGTCACAAACCTGTTCTTTATGACAGGTTACCCTGAAGGAGGCTGTTCATAGAGGAAAGATCAAGTGCAGGTCTGGGCAGCGGACTTCCGCTCATGAGGTAGCTTTACAAGTCCTGCCCTTGGGGTCGCACACAGGCTCCACTCAGATGGGTGAAGGTAGACGGATGGGGCATGTGTCTGGAAATTACTCTAAAAACATTTTAAATGCAACTGAAGGCAATAAATGTGAACTTCTTGACAAATAAGTAAAAAGCAGTTGAAAAATGCATGCATTTGTTGCACCTCTTGAATGTTATTCGGTGAGGCACTGAGCCAAACACAGATGGAGAAATTCTCGAGCTATAGAAGACGCTTGAGAGGCCTGCATGCGGATTCCAGGCGGATCCCCCATGAACCGAAGCCCGAGGAAGGGAAGTGAGTCGCCCAAGTTTACGTTTTACCTTGTGGTTTAAAAGACTTCATTCACCCCTCAGTTTAGGAGGCACTTTGTTCATTTTTAACATGGCACATGGTGGCATCTTACACTTTGAGTTTAGCATCTGGTCTTGAAAATAACCAATGATTCAGTTGGTTCCGGTGAGTAAGGGTGGCAGCCAGCCGATGAAGGGAGGCCAGCGTTACCTCCTGCTGGTGTCAGCTTTTCAGGGACCACTGTCCAGGGTTGTGTGTCATCCCAGACCCTGGGCTCACTCCCCTGACAGTTTGATGTTCCAGGAATTGGCGAGCAGAGGAAAGTGCAAAAATGGCAAATGCAAATGTCAACGAAAAGGTTGCAAGGAGGGGCTGAAAACGGGGAGGTTCTAGGGAACTGCCTCGGCCTCCCAGTGCGAGAGGGTTCGGAAGACTTGGACTGCACAGTGGTCTGAGTTGGGAAATTTCTCACAAAGGATGAAGTTTTAGGATATGAATAAAAGTTCAGGTAACTAGAAAAAATTAAAAAACCCCTGCATCGAGATCCTGCCTCTCCACTCGGTTTAACCAGGATTTGGGCTTTTCTGTGTTTCATTTTGTTTGTCTTTGTTTGAAGGACGGCAGCGCTCACCTGCCGCATCTCCAGATGGTTTCCTGTCCCTTTTGTGTCAACTAAGAGGGAAAGTTGTACTGAGACACTCGATTGAAAAGTTCTCTATACTTTGAAGTTCTGTTTCATTTTATTAGCATTTGGTTTTTAGTTGGCCAAATTATGATTGCATTAATATTTATTTGCTATTTTAAAAATTAGGTATTCTATTTCGGTGTCCAGCAGATTGCAGGCATTTTGATCACAAATCATATTGGATGGTTAACTTTATTCCCCAAGAATCCTGCTTTCTGAATTGGTGAGGTTTTATTTTAACAAATGGTTTTTGAGCTTAGGGTTCTGTGTAATGACTCAACTCCCTGGGGTAAAAAGTGTGGAAAAAGGTGGCTGACCTTGAGAAATATACAATTGCTGTGCTGGAGTTCTTTGGGGGTTGAAGCGAAGTAATAAAATCAGAAATCACGGAATGGGTTTTAATTTCAAAGACAGGCTGTCTGACCTTGCCTTAATGGTTCAGGTAGAAACCAAGAAGGGACACAGAGAAGGAAATTGAGTTCCCCTCAGGTGACACGCCACAGCCACCCCTACTCAGACATCTGGGGCTGCAACGGGGGCCGTCGACTCTGGGGTCCTTCCAGCTCTTGCCTACAGATGTATTTTTATTCTTATTTGAGAAAATTCAGCTTAAACTCACATACCCCCTTACAACACACGCATGCACCCATAAATTACCCTACCCCCCCATTCATTCTTGGCTTTCTATCTTCCTGAATCAGGGCCTACAATTTAACTTCAGATAAAAGAATTCTTTCTGATATATGTTTGATTCTTTGGCTCTTTTTGAACAAGTCTTTTCTTGAAACCGTTAAGGGGACTTCCCAGATACCTAGACACACCAGTACTTTAGATTCTTTGCTAAAGGTTTCAAAGCCAGAGGAAGGAAACTGACATGGATTAAAGGCTTCCACGGTGCCTGGCCTTGTCACGTTTGTCAGTAATCACCTCCCAACGGCCGCATTCTGTGGGTGATTGTTCACTCTCCGGGTAGTATTGCTGGTGCCCTGGCTGGACTTTCTGCTGGCTGGGAGGCAGCATTTAGTCCTAGGTGAACTCTCCCCCAACCTGCCGGCGTCAGCTAGATGGAAACTTTGAGGTTTGTGTGTTTTCTTTTTTTCAATTGTGTAATATTTAACATCAGTAGTTTAACTAGAAATATTTGTTTTTAGAGGTGAAATGGCCTTCTTCATTCAGTGGCCGGGGAAAGGAGTTGAAATTGTGGAAGCGTGTTGTGACCACACAGGCATACTCTGTCTCCGAATGTGGTGAAATAGGACGTAGAACATTCTGGGTTGATTTATATTGCTCTGATAGTGAGGTCATGGCCTGGGGGTTTTGTGTTTACCTGATTAAATGAGGGCAGCAAGCCCTGGAACAGTCCCGGAGAAGGCAGGCTACTCACGGGGGTGGTGAGAGGCACCTTCAGTGGATGCGCGTTCTGTAGTGAGGCAGTTCCCAGTCTGTGAGGTGCAGGCTTTGGAACTGAGGTCAGTAAAGTCAGGTCAGCCCAACGGAAACAGGAGGTTTTGTGCCCCACTGGCACCTGGAGTCGTGGGCGACCTGACCTTGGAGCTGCGCCGCGGAGCGCAGCCTCTCCTTGCCACCTCCTCTTTCCGTCCCCTCTCCCAGGGGCCCTCCTCGGCTCAGGGACACAGGTCAGCCCCTCCAGGTGACCTGGTCTACTTCTGTGGCCCCGGCTGCCCCTCTCCCATTGGCCCGGCCTCCTATGGGAAGAAGTGATAGAAGGAGGTGTAGCAAAGGGCACCGTATCTCCTGAGACAGACCCTTGTGAGGACATTTTGCTTCTCATCATTTCTGCCAGGCCTCGCTTCCTGCTTTCTCTGACAACCAAAGATCCTTGTCCGGAGGGCGAAAGTCACAAGCGTTTTTTTGTCATTAGAATGTCAGCGGTTATGCGTATCCATCTAAATAAGGGAGGCTTTGAATAAAATGTGGCAGGGATTATAATGACTTCTTGTTAATGACTGGAAAAAAGAGCAGGTGGGCCTGCGTGTTAGCAGTCCTCTGCACCTGTGTTTCCACGCGTACCCCGCAGTCCGCTCCCGCTGGGGCTGGCTGTTGGCCATCTCGCCATGTAGCCAAGCCGCAGGGAGGGTGGTCAGCGGAACAAGTGCAGAGAAAATGGTTTGCAGCGAGAGCCTTTCTTTTCTTCATATCAACTGCCCCCTTTTGCCTCCCCTTTAAACTGTATATTAGAGGGTTTTACCAGAAGGAAAAAAGAATAGACAGTACCCTGCTGTTGCTAGGTAACAAGAAAAAAACCTAGTCATAGTTGACATTGGAGCAATTTTCTCTAGGAATCTGGCTATTCTTGCTAAGTGATTTGTGTAGTGTTAACAGATTTGCATGATGGGGAGGCTGAAGGGGCTCCATCCTTAGGTTCCTTTCTCCCCATCCCTTACCCACATCAGCGACATCCCAGATACGTTATTTGTCTTGAGGTTAATTCCTGACTTTGAGATATTTGAGAGAAGGTGCTATGCAGATGAAAATATAGTTGACTGCGTGTAGCTAGAGTATATACTGTATTTCTAAGATTTTGAACTCCTTTAAAAAATAAATGGTACCACTTTCTCTGAAGCAGCAGTGTTTTCACAGCCCACAAATGGAGATAGGTCTGTTTATTTGACAGTTCCCTAGGACTGCTTTACAAAGGTTATTTTTAACTGCAGAAGACATTTGCACAGACAACCAAATATATCTTAATGACATTGACTAAATCATTTGGTACCTATTTTGTTTCTTTCTCACTGGACTCACCAGCCTCTTCACGGCTCACTGAGTCATGGCTCACCTGCCTTGCGGGTCTCCAGCTGACCCCCCTGTGACCTGTGCTGTCTGTCTGTTGCAGATCCGGACACCTCTGAGACTGAGCTCCCGACTCCTCCCGACTTGAATCCACAAGGCCCTGAGCTGCAGACGTTTACAGCAGAAGCAAAGCTAAATCTACAGACAGTGACCAGACAAAATGGGGAAAACGGAGATGGAGCCGAAGAAAATATTGTTTACCTCTAAATGTGTTGTCATTTTCCCAAACAAAACAGAACACTGGTGTTTTGGGGGGAGATTTCTCTTCTTCCTTTCCTGATGTGTGTGTGACGGTGTCCAAATTGCTTTAAGAGTAATAGTTAATATTTCATGCAAGTTCCCCTTTGGGGCATGAGTCTAATAATTAAATTATTGAAAGCAGCTCTGTTTGTATAATTGTTAACTTACCACACCTAATTTCAGATTTCTTGAGGAGAAATTAAATAAGCAGAAATGTTTTCAAAGTTATGACTCTAGACTAAAATTCTATATTGCATTTTCTACTGAGTCATCTGGTTTTTTGAAATGCTTTTTAAGACCCGGATGAAGCAATTTGAATGAAAAGAGTGATATTCAGGATGGGCAGACTTTCATGATCCCAGCAGCTGGTTGTGGAGAGTGGCGTCAGTGCCCCGCAGGCAGAGGAGGAAGTGGGAGAGGTCTTTCCTTGGTCAGTTCTCACTAGTTCCTCTTCGGAACATCAAAGGGTTGCTCCTGGGGTCATGGGTCACAGTCGCCAAGTGAATCACCGTGCAACCAGTGTGCACTGTCTGGGCACTGTTCTGAGCAGGAGGCCACTACCACGGACCCAGCTGGGCTCTTTGACCTGAGCCGCATGCTTTGCAGGTTCACGTTCTTAGTCTTAATGCTGGGTTTTTTTCAAGCCACATCCTTCAGGAGAGCACAGAGGCAAGGCCCCAGCACAGTCGATTCCGATGTAAATAGTGAAACTGCAGTAGTGCCCTCACTTCTTTCATCTGGCCCTGCCTCTGCCAGGCCTGGGAGCACCCACGACCACTCACGACAGGCATCTCTGCCCTGCAGTTCTTCAAGGACAAAATCTGCTCCCTCAGCAAAGCTTGCTGCCAGTTGTGTGATTTTCCACAACGGAAAGCTGGCGCCTTCTGTCTTCAGAGTAGTATGTGTCTCTGTGTGAGAAACAAACCAGAAAACATTTTCTGCCTGTTCTTCAGATACACTTGTACGTGTTTTGGTCAGTGTCAATAAACATCTTTTTACCTGTCAATTTTACTTTGAAATGTTAATGTCATGTATGGTCATAATGAAATACACATTTCACACACGTGCACACACACACACAGTCTTATGAAAGTGACAATAAAGGAGAAGCACGGAATCACCCAGAACTGCAACACTTACCAGGAGGAGCCGTGATGGGAAGTGAAAGGTTCACCCACATCCATTGTTTGCTTGTTTTTTATTCCCACTTGAAGTTGCCAAAAGAATAACTACTTGATATTTTTCACTTGGGCAAGTTGAATCTTTTTATTTTAATATTTATTTTTTTAGAGGGGAAGGGAGAGAAACATCAATGTGTGGTTGCCTCTCACCCCCCCCCCCACTGGGAACCTGACCTGCAACCCAGGCATGTGCCCTTACTCGGAATTGAACTGGTGACCCCTTAGTTTGCAGACTCTGCTCAATCCACTGAGCCACACCAGCCAGGGCTAAATCTTAATTTTTTTTTTTAAGCCTTTGGGGGCCACTTGTTTTCTGACTCTTGTTGCTTTTGGCCATTTTGGTCACAATCATTAAATTCAAACTAATCTTCACAGAATGCATACTGCTTATTAAAACTTTAGTTACTTCACCTCCAAGCTGAACTCCTAGTAAAACTATAAGATGCATCTTCCATTCCTAAAGACATCTACAGAAAAAAAACCTATTTTCCCTCTCTCTCCAATAAAGTCTATTTCGGGATCCTGTGTCCCTGAAATAAAAACCATATAGATATTTCAGTCTAAATGCTTTGCTACCATAACTACTGTATAAATATCTTCCCTTTTTTCCTGACAGTAGTTATGGAAATATCTGCATGTGAAAATATGTCAAAGTGTTCAAAATCTCCACGGAGTTCTTTAAAAATATGCAGGCTCAGTTGATTTTTAAGATCTGCAAAATATGGGTGTTCATGTAGCCACCCTGGGAAGCCTTAGCATTTTTTGAGATACCTATATTCATAAGTCCCTCTTTCATTTTATGATCTTTCAACAGAATGTAATTAGGTTTCACAGCTTTTTGGAAAAGTTCTTCCTTTTTGCTTTGGCTTCACTGTGTAATGAGCCCAGAGCTCAGCCGTGGCTACTCTGTGGCTCCAACAGAGACTCCAGCAAACTTCAGAGGAGACTACCCTACCTCCCAGCATAAGAACTAAGTTTTCCCCAAAGGATCTACTTTTCCTACGAACTGAAGAGCTTAGAGGAGACAGTCCTCCCTTTAGAGATTTGTTGTGGAAAGAAAAGCAATAGTTTAGCTCTGTCCCTTCCAGGCTGCACGAATTTATGTGCCATCTACTTTTATAGTCCGAGCAACTGCATTCCATCAGGCCTGCATAAATCACTGGCGTTATTCCAGCCAGCTTACAGCGGGAACCCTGTTCATTCAGAAAAGGGTAAAATAAAAATACTTGTGAAGAGGTGGTGGTGGTGGCCAGGGTGTGTATGTATAAGAGTTTTGTGCAAGGTGAAGATGAGCCTAATTAAATGATGGGATGACAGATAAAGAAACAGAAAGCAGTATGTACTCTTCACTGTGACCCAGGTCCACCTTTCAAACTCAGAATCAGCCTGAGGTTATTAAGGTTCAGCCATGTCTGTCTTTCTCACTGAGAGGCATAGCAATTGGGAGTATGAATTCTGGAGCCAGATCTTCAACTTGCTGTATGTCCTTGGTATTTCACTTCAACTCTTTAGGTCTCAATTTCCTCATCTGTCAAACAGAGATGATTATGTTACAGAATTGTTGTGAGAATTAAATGATTAATATATGCAGCATGCTTAGAACAGCACCTGGGACATTGTAATCACTGAATATATGCTGGCTAATATTAGCATAACATTAAAAAATCTCTTTGTAATTGTTCAGCCTGATCCCGGCCCTTAGGCAAATGGCACCCGCACAGCCAGAAACAATGAATAGAGAAGTTAAATGCCCGGAGGCGGCTGTAGTCATAAGACTGGACTAGGGTTTCGCAAGGTTAGCTTTCAGCTTACTTGCATCTTAAACCTCCACTCAATTTGTGTATTTAATAAACATTTATTGACTGTTAAAAGCCAAACAATCTAGGAATGAAATAAAGATGAATAAGCCTGCAAGTTGTTAGAAAAGACAAACACATGAGCAGATACAAGTGCAGTTGCTATGGCACCTCACAGAGTGAGCGTGTTGGGGCCAGTAATAGACAAAGGGAGGGAGTCGACCTAAAGTAGCAGATGCCTGAGGCTTGAAAGATAAGTAGAGAGTCAGAGAGGAGGGAAAAGACATTCCGAGCAAGGAGAGCAACCCAAACCAAAGTCTGGAGGCACTAGACTTCCAAAGTCTAGAAGACATGAGAGACACAGGAGCTCACATGGGGAGGTGCTGCGGGACCAGCCCTTCCCTCTGGATTAAGGGTCCGGTGAGCGCGTCCGCCTGCCTTTGCCTCCTTCATGCACTCTTGTACACGTAGCGAGGGACACAAGAGTTTCTCTCTCCACCTCTGCGCTTGGTAACTGATCAGGCTATGGAGGAATATGTCTCCCTGTCCTTCCCTCACCCTCCCACGCCCACCTCCACCAGAAAGTAACTGGGTTCTAGTCAGGTGGCCAGCTGGATATCTGCCTACTCGATCCCAAACCACAAGAAAGCAGGAGTAAAGCAATTCCTGGAATGACACAGAGTGCTAATAGAACAGAGGGGTCCGCAGGGGGCCCCAGGGTGCTCCTGGGGACAAACTGATGACCGGTATGAGTCAAAGCAGAGTTTTGAGTGGAAGGGAAAAAAAGGGAGGAGATAAAAAGTACAGACTCACTTTGCTCTTCTGCTTTATTTTCGTATTTTCTCTGTTTCATTAAGGTTTTGGGGGTGGGGTGGCGAGTGGGTTGGAATATATTCCTGTTTCCTCATTTTGCTTGACTCTGTGTTGGTCTCCAGGCCACACGAAACAGCCGCCTCTCCCAGACTTGAAGGAGCGGCCTCATGTAGGAGATGAACCTTCCCGTCCAGCTGCTGCCCTAGCTCTTGGCTGTCTCTTCAACTCCCGTGACTGTCCAAGCAGCCTGTTTTATCTTCTAGGGGTTCCCAGCAGTGAGTGTGTGCGAAGACCTGTGAGTGTCCCAATGGGGTTGATCTCAGTCAGCATCTAGATTCAGGCTGATTAGAAGCCAGACCCTCAGCAGCTTTTAAACACAAGCCACGGGACCAGGAGACCTGGAGGTGTCTCTTGGAAGACAGTCGCAGAAATCAGGGCTCCAGACAAGATTCTAAGTTCCTTTCCCGGACATACTCCCGACCTGTAGGAAGTCAGAGAGAGTGCCAGATGGTGTTTCTGGTGTCCCTGAAGGCCCCGGCACAGGTCCCAGTTATGTGTGTGCTACACCAGAAGCCGACCCCTCAGGCCAAAGCTCCTGGACAAATAGGCTAACTTTTCAAAAAGACTGGGGGTGTGCGGTAGCCTGCGCAGTCTGCCCCGAACCGAACAGTCTCTCTGACTGTCACAGTCTGGCGGCACTCATAGCCAGCCCGTCCCCTGGGTTGTAGCTACAAAAAGGTGTGTGTGTGGGGGGGGGGGGGCACCAGAGGCATGTCGAAGCCCCCTTCCAGGAGATGCAGGGCAGCAGAGTGCGTGCCCTCCGAGGGGGAACAAGGGCGCCTTGGCTTCAGGAAGGAAGAGAGCGCGCCCGAAACACTGACTCGGGAGCGCTGGAGGGTAAAGACCGCACCGCCAGCGCCCCTGCAGAGCACCCCACCAGGCTCCTGGCCGCTTGGGCCAACGCGGTAAGTGCAGCAGACGAATCTCCGACACAAAGTCCTGGTGCTTTTCAAACAGCCGCCTCGCGCGGGCCGGGAAGTGAGTGCGCTCTGCCCGTTAGGCGGCGGTTCTCAGTTCCCGGCTGGTCCTGGGCCTGCTGGACGCTTGCGCGCTGGTTTCCAGAGCCTGGTGTTTTGCGGCCTTGGCTGACAGGTGAAGGTCTTAAAAGTTGAGAAGCCCGATGAGGGAACGAAGGTTTCACTCTTCCGGGGTAAATTCCAAGTTTGTGAGTATCCCCTCGACACCCCAACTTGTGAATCACCGCGCCAGCGGTAGGGTTTTTGGCGAGACCGCATCTCAGCGTCTCCCACTTGCCTAGTGTGGCTCTTCCCTCGTTTGCCGGGGTGACTCAGCGGCTAAGTGGGGTTCGGGCCTTTCTCAGAGGAAACTGTTGTTCCCTGTGTCGCTGCGGATCTAGTGCGCTCCAAGGGAGAGAGGCGATCGATCGGGTATAACTGTACCCCCTGCTTTCTTTCCTTTCCTACCGCTGGTGCGCACCCTAACTTATCTCAGCCTGCCACTGAGGGCTTTGGGGAATGGAAAAGAAATAAAAACATTTGAAAAGGAGTAGAGAGGACACAGATAGAGGAGATCCCAGAATAATCTCGTGGTTAATACCAAGAGTTCTTCATGTTTTTCCCTAACTGCCTGTCATAAACAAAGCGTGAGAGGTGGGCTTTGCTTACTAACTGCCCCCCGCCCCCGACGCCCACCAAGGCTGCAGAGCGTGGTGTGGAGTTGCGGTCCGCGGAGCAGCCACGTCTACAGAGCTCACTGTGAGTAGAATCTCTTGGAGTTGTACAATCCTGCAGCCTTGCTTCTGAGCTAGATTTGCTTATCTGCGAAGTGGGGGTAAGAATAGCCTTGCCTCGCAGGGTGAGAACTCAAGGAAGGAAGCCCCTGACAGCCAAGGCCACACAGTAACCAAGCTAAAACGTTCGCAGCTGTTATATGCTGGTGGTGGGAGTAGGGAGGAGGTGAGTGAGGGCATGGTCAAGAACTAAAATATTGGGTTGGTCAAAAAGTTCCTTTGTTTTTCCCCATAAGATGGCTCTAGTGGTACTTAGTTTTCTTTAACTTCATTCGAAACAATCGTGTTAGACTGTATAGTGACAGCTGTCACATCAGCGTGGATTTTTGTGCAGCTATTTTAATACTGAAGATGGAAGAAGATACACAACAATTTCATCGTATTATGCTTTATTATTTCAAGAAAAGTGAAAATGCGACTGAAATGCAAAAAAGGTTTGTACAGTGTGTGGGGAAAGTGCTGTGACTGATGGTATGTGTCGAGAGTGGTTTCAGAAGTTTCTTGGTTTCTTGGCACTATTGACATGTTGGCCAAATATGTCTTTGCTGTGGGCTGTCTTATGCATTGGAAGATGTTTAGCAGCACCCCTGACCTCTACCCATTAGAAGCCAATAGCAGGAGATAGCCGACATACTCAAATTTTCCAAATCAAGAAAATTATTGGTGAAAATGAAAAACGTGTCTGTTATTTAATGGGAAAAACTAAATGGACTTATTAAAAAAAAAGATTTTATTCATTTATTTTTAGAGAGGGGAAGGGAAGGAGAAGAGAGGGAGAGAAGCATCAGTGTGTGGTTGGTTGCCCCTCAAACGCCCCCTACTGGGGACCTGGCTTGCAACCTAGGCATGTGGCCTGACTGGGAATCCAACCGGTGACACTTTGGTTTGCAAGCTGGCACTCAATCCAGTGAGCCATGCCGGCCAGGTAAATGGACTTTTTGACCATCCCAGCAGCGGGGAATCATTAGTTTTTCACAGCCCATTTTCCTTGCCCTGAGAGACGCCCAAGATGAAAGCCTGCTATGTTGCTGTGCTGAGAGTAAGAGCTTCGTGATACTTATTGAATGAAGGAAGGGATGAGTGGATGAACGAGAGTCTGTGCAAATCTGAGATCACAGAGGGGACAGACCGAGAACTAGAACCCTGCTCTTGTTTCCATTACATCCGTTGCCTCTGGCTTGGGAGTTCAAAGCAATCACTTCAAGTTGATGATTGAATATTGTTTTGGGTGAAGTAACTTGAAGGGGGACCATGGTTTAATAGTTTTGTAAGAAGCTTCATGGCTGAGAAACTTCAACATGCCAGTAATTGAATCCTAGTTGTGTTCCTACTAATAAAACTCTTTGGAAAGCAGAAAGTCAGAAGTTTTAAACACTACTGCCAGCAGCCAAGAGTCACATACAATAGCCTGAGGACAAAGAATGAACTTGGGGAGAAAATAGGATTATACTTTCTTTGCTAATTTCTCTAGACATTATAGACACATTGGAGAACTGGCCCCTTATTTCAACAAGAACCTCCAGCCCCCACCTCCTCCAATGACCCCTCTTTTATTCATAAACCTGGGGGCACCCGCCAGCTCCTGTCTCAACTTGGCTCTGTCCCTAAGCAATCTGGGGATGAATTGTCCCCAAGAAGAAGGGTTGGGAAGGTCCTCTCCTTGTTCAGAGACACAATTGAGTGTCCCGTTTTGTATCATAAAAGGGATCTAATTTTTCCACTAAAATATGTTTTTACTTACTCAAGGCTTTGTTTAAGTTCTTTTCTTCTCCTTTCTCAGCTGGCTTTAGGTTGTTTGCCTATTCAAAGAAGGAAGCAGTGAAGGGAAAAGGAGTGGGAACTCTGATAAATGGTTTACTTCTTGTTAGCAACCTAAGTTAACATTTAATGACAGAAGCCAGTATGGACTGAAATACCATTCGGGGGTAAATGCCTGGCTTCAGTTTTTTACGCTTTCTTGACCACTACTCCCCCCAGCTACCCCTACACCATGTATAACATCCGAGCAGGTTTCCCAGGTAGTTGTCAGTGCTTATTTTTATGACCTCTAACGTAACAGCTTCAAATACAAACCCAAACATAGCCTGCATCAAGGAGAGCATCCATACAGACCATGGAGCTGAAACAGACTCTCAGAAATGTGCTTGACATTTCCCTTCGCAGCGTTCATGTCCTCCTTGGAGAGCCTTGGTCCTCTTCTCTGCTGCTGGCCAGCTGTAATTTGGGTAAGAAGTTGGCAGGTGCCGTCAAAGACAATAGGCTTTTAATGAAGGTCTGGAGAGCCTGAAGTCAGGAAGTGACCTCCTGATGAGTTTCTTTTTAACACTGGCATTTCTTCTAACTTCCCTACAAACAGGCATTGTATGCTCCATCAGGTACCTGTAGTCATTAACCTCCTGTAGCACAGAAATGTCTTGTAATGTAAAGGTAGTAATAGAATTTTTTTTGTTTGCATTACCTTGAAAAATTAGTGTTAACATGTATTCCTGGTTTGAAGCAGCTGATTTTACTATGGTGGTGCTAAACGTGACTTGGTCTGTCTATGCAAACACCCTCTGTGCAAAGTTCTCATTGTATCTGACATTAGAATTTATATAAGCATATTTTGGTAGTGGCCATATTTTCAGTCCCTTGCTTTGAGGAAGATTTTCGAATGCAGAGACTGAGCCTGTTAAGCATCGTTGCTATGGAGACTGTGTGAGAGTTGGATTAATTAAGGCCTGCACAGATGTTGTGAAGTGTGCAGAATGCACTGATTTCTGCTAGTAATTAAAGAGGGTACGTGTGTATGTGAGCGAGGAGAGAAGAAACAAGAGACAATCAGAGATGAAGCAGTCAGACAGATGTGCTTGGCACTGCACGTAACATTTCCCCCAGTGCAAATAACTGCTGATAACTCTCTGCCACCACTTCATTTTCTGCTCCACCTGTGACAGAAAGGAGGGTTGCTTGAAATGGCCAGGAAGTCCATTCATTCTGCCCCTTCAGGTCTGATTTATAATAGAATAGGAATATACAAAAGCATGTTCCTGGATCGCTGCGTTGTCTGAACACTCAGAAACCAAACTGAGCCATGTGAATGGCTTTTAAACTACCTGGCGAGGAGACCAAGTTTGCAGACTGGGTCTATATTCGTTGTCTACCTGCCAGGGGTATTGTCATCATTGAGTTGGCAGCCAAGATAGAAATTGGCTGCCCAGTGCTGCGGAGAAATTGTCACAGGAATACCTTCAAGATTAGAAAAAAGTGACATATCAATCACGATCAGGTTTAATTTGGATGGAGGATATTTGATTGTTTTAGTCTGACCCAAAACAATCAAATTTAAAATTTTGTTGATTTTTAAAATGTTGTATTTCAATTTTCATTTGAATTATATTAATAGGTTCAGGTCTAAGTTCAACAAATTAGGTTCCGTTTGACTCTCGCTTAGTGGCCCCAATGAGTGGTGTCCCCATGTCGCCTCCGCCTGATAGGCAGGAAGGAGTTAATTCCAGGTTGGAATCATCCAGACTTTTCTGCTGGACTGGCAGCAGCTGCACTAGAACTGGTAGCTTTTGGAGCATGATCATTTTGTCTTCATCTCTCATCTGGGGAGGCAGTGTTGTCTGAAAACAGGGAACCAGGATGCATGACAGAGATACTTAGTTTCCTGGGGACAGTGTCCTAGTGGCCTAAGTCAGCCTCTCCCCCCCCCCCCCGCCCCCAGACCGTGGAGGTCAGAATGGAATGACAGGATGAGGAACCGCATGGCCTGGGAGGGAGAGAGACAGGAACAGAGAGAGGGACAGACAGACAAAGCTGTCTGAACCAAAGCTTGGTGTTTGACCATACACATACGCCCCTCAAGAGTCAGGTGCCTTCCGCCCCCCCCCCCCAAAAAAAAACCCATGTGCTCAGTCTTTCCATGCCGCTGATCACAGCCTGGTCCGGTCTCTGAATGAAGCAATTCCTTCCTCCCTCCCTTCGGCGAGGTGAGGGCTACAGGAGGCACTCTTCGTACATCCTGGAGGTCAGACACCCTGCACTCGTATGCTGTTAAGAGCTATAGAGATGGGGAGAGAGGAACAAATTAGGCTCAGTGTGAATTTGTCACCACCTGGGGAAAAAACTCAGGTTCGCATCTTCATTTTTGCATTGTTTTCTCCAGATGTGACCTGTCATTCACTCACCTTCAAGCTTGATTGTTAAATCTGTTGTATTTTCCACCTTCCCTCTTGTTTGAGGATGATCTCCATTTATCTCGTGGGAGAAAGCCCTTACTGGGGCTACAGAAATAGAAAGGATTAGTATCTGCCTTTTGAATCAGTGGCAGTTTATGTCTAACTCCCTGGTCATTAATAAGAAAAATGACCTTTGAAAACTATATGATTCTGACTTTTTCTTCTGCTCAATATGTTTACTTAAAGGGGAAAATATAGTCTGGAAATTTGTTTACTGAAAAAGATGATGAGATGGGAGGAAAAAACAACAGTGTTTTGATGCCTGCAGAGGACATCTATTAAGTGTCTTTAGTGAGAGAACATCACTGGAAACCATGGAACAAATGAGTAAACATAGAGCTACGTTATCGACTTGGTTCAGGAGAAAAATCTTTATCCCTAAATCGTCAGATTTCGAGGGAGGATTTTATTCTTTTGAGACGTCAGTGTGTCTTCTTTCTCCGAGTGTGTCTGCTTGTGCGTGTGTTCATACACACAGTTTGTGGTCACTTTAATACGGGGGGGGGGGCAAAGTAGGTGTATGGTTGTTCATATGGAAAATAATACAATAATAAATAGTAAAGAAGTGTTTTAACTCTGTGTGTGTTAATAGAGTGTGTTAACTCTGTGTTCCACATATTTACAACTGTAAACCTACTTTTGTCCAACCAACCCTGCATACCTGCTGCTCCCTCCATAAACTTTACTATTCTCCTTCTGTTTTGTCCTTCTCTTTGTTAGTATGAGGCCAAAAGAACCCCATAGTCACCATGCTGTAGTCACAATCCACAACCCCAGCAAGCCATGGAGACAAGTAGGAAGCATAGAGACAGAATGTACTGTTCTTCTTATTTAAGCCATTGGCCAGTGGTCCAGAATTTAGGTCTTCTCTATTCACCCATTCATCAACCATTCATTCAACATAAAGTCAGTGAATATTTGCCAGAACTCTGCTTGACGTGGGGGCACGACAAGATGTGTTTCCTAAGATATCCACCCTCAAGAAGGCCACCATTTATGGACCCAGTGGAGACTTGTATCAGCAGTGAAAGAGTAATATAGTTCAGGCAGCATCACCAAGTAGGAGAGCCATGCATACAGTTTTAGGGGTTGAAGTAGGTGGGAGAACTCTGAGAATGAGGACAGATTTTGTGGCTAGCAAGTAATTCGGTTTGTTTTTGGTCTGGTGTGAGGACTTTGAAATTCTGGTTTTAATCTTATCTCAACAGGGGCAGACCAGGCCTCAGTAGATGTTTGGAAATGTGTGGGGGGCTTTTTGGTTGTCATAATAATGGAGAAGAATTACTGGCATGTAGCAGAGTGGAGGAGCAGGGAAGATAAAGGTCCTGCACTGGGTGGGGACAGTCCTGTCCAAGCACAGTTGTCATGCTCCGAAAGCTCCCTGAGAAACACTGGTCCGATTGCAGCTTTCAGAATATTTTATTTGTTCACCACGTGAATTCAAAGCTGGGGAAGCATTCTGAAACCTTGCATACATTCTGAAAGTGACTATTGATAGATCTTAGTAATTTAGAGCATCTTGATTTTTAACAAGAGTTCAGATTTCTAAGAAGAGTTCCATAAAAATGTAAAGAGGAGTTTTAGTGCAAGCATTCTTAGAGAAAGAATTTCCTGAACACTGTCAACCAAAAATTGATAGACAAGACCAACACAAAACTGAGCTTAATGAGGCTCTGACATTTTTATAAAACACATTCTAACTTTAGCTGATTTAAATTAAAAAGCCCAGCAGTGCAGCAGAGAGCTGATTGATTTAGAAAGCATGGATATGAGATAATGAGGGCCCTGCCATGGTTTTCGTGGTGAGGGGTAATGAATGATCTATTCCTGGCCAAAAGCAAAGAAGATGAGGCACTTTCTGCATCTGAACGACCAAAATTTGCATTGCATTGAGACCGAAAGTCATTGAAATACTGCTTTTCTTCTGCTCCCAGTAGCACATTTTCATATTAATCTTGATAATGGACAGGAAAAAGACCCCAGTAGGCATTTCATGTGTCAAAGACACAAACGATTGCTTTCTTAAATGTCCCAATTTGCTTTAGACACACCAACCAGCCTTACAGACAGTCGGTGTAAAACTGGGTCTGTAAGTGGGTCTGCCTTGACCTGCCAAATGTGAGAGGTTCAGAAGCTCAGGTCAGGAAGCCAGACCAGTCCACCTTCACTTGGAACTTTGTCACCTGTCTTGGGAAGAGAGCTAACTTTGTATTGTCACGTCCCACCAAATCGGAAGGAGGTGGCTGGGAGGACACAGTGGCTGAGAGCAGGGCTCGAGCCCTTCTCCGTCGCCACACCACTGTCATAGGTCAGCGTCCCCATCCGTCAAATGGTCTAACAGTAAAGTTCATCCTCTCACGGGAGAGTAATGAGGGAAGGCTTGTAAAGGACTTTAACTCAAGGGTCAACCCAAAACCTTTTACAGTCTGTGGAAGACCCTGCCGGGGGACATTTATCTGGAAGCTAGGTTGACAGAGGCCTTCTGGAAGCTCAGTAAAAATGAACAGGACAAAGAGAACCCTTAATTTTATATCAGAAAAACTAAATGCTCATATTCTTTGTTAAATGGAGATAAAAGCACAAGTGGGTTGGTCTCAGAGTCACATCAATAGGCACATAATTTGGTCACAATGAAGTTTGTCCTTTTTATTAGGTTCTGCTCATTGGTCCAAAATAACTTCCGTTTTGAATCCTGTCAAGAAGCGGTTGCCTCTCAGAATCGGAGTGGGAATGAGATACCGTGCCACCAAATACAGCCGGTGTTTCTCTTGCAAGGATGTGCTGCTCCTGTACATGTGAAAATCATCATTCCTTTAGAAACCTGAGTATCAACAATGGCAAAATGGAGCGAAGCGGAACAGTCCCTTTGGTCCTTGAAATGTGGTGCATGTCACCCTAATTGGATGTTTTCTGAACAGGTCTATGTGGAATAACTCTTGGGGTATTTATATTAATTTGTTCCTTGGGGAAGTATTTATTATCATTTTTCCAGGTACTTCTTAAGTTGGTTGCTGTTAAACTCTGTCTGAAAATAAACTCTCCTTGATTTCCCCTGTGGAATTCATCAAGAGATCGGCTTTCAGGCAGCTTAATGAAAGACAAGGGCCCATCAGCATTGTTAAGGGACTGGAGGCACTGTGGTATTTGCCAGAGGCTCTGCGTGCTGCTTGGTGGCCTTGTGGCGTCTGCCGGGGCACAACTGTCCCACCCTTTGCTCCAACTCTGATTCCAAAGGAAGAAAGGACTTCAGGGGACTGTGGAATTCTAACAACTGTAACTGACAAGCCTGCTGAGGGACTCATCTGGGTGACAGCAGGTTACAAATTAGCATCCAGGAATGCCTGACTTGATTCCAGTGAGCGGAGCACTGCATCGCCAGCCCTGGCCATATACGGTGTAAGGGTTCATGCTGCTTGTGCAGGCATTCTGCCGCTAGTACATTCAACTGAGTTTATGTTGAAGTCCCAAAGTGCTCCTCCAGGGGAAGCAATCTGAAGGTACCAACTAAGCTTTGGGGGTGCAGAGGATAAGTGATTTATGTTTAACTCGTCCCAAAGTCATAAGATCAGCTGGAACATGCCAGAGAGAATCCTAGCCTTACAGAAAAGAAGTTGAACTACATCATTTTCTCTACTTCAGAGACATAACTTATATAGGATACAGTAGAAACAAGGGCCTTTATAGATCTCAGATGCATTTGCAAAATGCAGTAGTTAAGAGCCTGGGTTCTATGACCTGGAATTGAAGCCCAGGGCTACTGATTACTACTTATATGACATTAAATGAGTTATTACTTAATCTTTCCATGCCACAGTTTTTCATTTGTCAGTTGGGGATAATAACATTGCCTAACTTATAAGGTTATTTTGAGGTATATATAAAGGTCTTAGAGAACTTTACCTGGTACATAGAAACATCTCAGTAAACCTCTATGACTATATTAACAGCCATTATTGGAGCTTACTTTCAGATATTACATTTGTATGACGGCATTCACCATGCCTTCCACTCCCTCGAAATAAGTGATTGATTCACAGAGAACCCTTTACCTGGGAAGTTAGAATTGGATCGCAGACCCCTTATTAATTCTCACAGCATCATCAAGAAGCAGATAAGAGAACATGAGGAAGCCATTTTTCCCACAGTGGAAAAGAGGTTCTTCCAACACAAGAGTGTCAAACTCATTTTCACTGGGGGCCACATTAGCCTCACAGTTGCCTGCAAAGGGCCAGATGTAAATTTAGGGCTGTATAAATGTAGCTACTTCTTAACCAGGGGCAAGAAGTTTTGCGCTGCTACCGGGTAGAAACAAGGTTCTGGGCTGGATAAAACAAGGTGGAGGGCTCGGCCCGCAGGCCTTGCGTTTGCCACCTGTGTTCTAACAGCATCACTGTAAGAGCTGGGGAATGATGCTGTGAGTACCTAGACCATCATTAGCTGGCTAGCTCTCTGGACTTTCATGGTTCTCTTTTAACCATGTTTCATAAACTGAGTGACTTCACCTGGGAAGTGCTGGTGGCTAATTTACCACCCCCAGGAATGGAGGATAAAGGGAAGAGAGAATGAAGAGAGCTTCAAGTTGTCATTACTTGAGAGATACTTAAATACAGTAGTCCCCCCATCCACAAGGGACATATTCTAATACCCGCAGTGGAGGCCTGAAACTGTGGGCAGTACTGAGTCCTATATATTTTGGGGTGGAGAAAAAGTCCATTTAGTTTTTTCCATATGATGGCTCTAGTAGCGCTTAGTTGTCTTTAACTTCATTCTAAATAGTTTTGTTAGACTGCATTGTGACAGCTGTGATATCAGCGTGCGTTTTAAAAAACTTACCACAATGGTGAGTTTCTGTGCAGCCATTTTCATATTGCAGATGGAAGAAAACGCACAACATTTTCAGTGTATTATGCTTTATTATCTCAAGAAAGGTGAAAATGCAACTGAAACGCAAAAAAATAAGATTTGTGCAGTGTATGGAGAAGGTGCTGTGACCAATCAAATATGTCAAAAGTGGTTCGAGAAGTTTCTTGGCACTATTGACATTATGGCCAAATAATTCTTTGCTGTGGGGCTGTCTTTGGGATTAGAAGATGTTTAGCAGCACCCCTGGTCTCTACCCACTAGAAGCCAATATCAGGAGATAGCCAACATAGTCAAACTATCCAAATCAATAGTTACTGGTGAAAATAAAAAATATGTCTTTTATTTTACGGAAAAAACTAAAGACTTTTTGGCTAACCAATACTATATTTTTCCTTATATATATGTACCCTTGGTAAAGCTTAATTTATAAATTAGTCACAGTAAGAGATTAATAATGATAATAATAAAATAGAACAGCCCTGGCTGGTGTGCCAAAGTGGATAGAGTGCTGGCCTGGGAACTGAAAGATCACCAGTTCGATTCCCAGTCAGGGCACCTGCCTGGATTTTGGACCAGGTCCCCAACTGGGAGTGTGTGAGGGGCGAGCCATCAATGTTTTTCTGGTACATTGATGTTTTATTCCCTCTCTTTCTCCTTCCCTTCCCCTCTTGCTAAAAATAAATAAATAAAATCTTAAATAAAATGGAACAATTATAACAATATACTATAACAAAATTTATGTAACCGTGTCCTCTCCCCCTGAAAATATCTCACTGTATTGCGCACAGCTTCTCTTTGGCATGTCATAATAGCCGGCATCACTCCTTTTGCACTCCGGGGTCGTTATTAAGTAAAACAAGAGTTACTTGAACACAAACACAGCATTACCAAGGGAGTTGAGAGGAGAACCAAGCCAGCCACTAAGTGACTGATGGGCGGGGAGCGTGTACAGCGCGGATTCCCTGAACAAAGGGACGATTCACATCCCAGGCGGGATGAAACAGAACAGCAGGAGATTTCATCATGCTGCTCAGAACATCATTGCAATTTAGAACTTATGAATTATTTATTTCCGTAGTTTTCCATTTAATATTTTCAGACCCAGGTTAACCCCAGGTAAGTGAAACTGCGAAGGAAACCAGGGATAAGGGGGGGCTGCTGAAGGACTTCTTTGGTTTTCCACCCAGGAACTGCTGCTGCAGCTGACACAAAAACCCTTAGAGCAAAAGGAAATGGCATTTGCCATTGCTTTGGTAAAAACTACCTCTCGGGCAGGATGCTAATAGTAAAGTGACTTTTTTGTCCCATTATATTGCATGTAATCAACAGGAGTGGCCGCTGGCTATTAATACACAACATTCCCAAGACTCTTCGGTTTCACTTTGTTTCCCTGAGTGAAGATTAATTTATCCTGGAATAGACTTAGAGAGAAAGGAGTCGTTTCCGAAGGGTAGGGCTTCTGGATGTCTCGTTTTTAGGTGGCACAGGAATTCCTGTTGGCTTTGTCTTCTGATCCAGTGGATTCTCAGGTACAATTGGTTGGGCCAGTACGATGTATTGCTGAATGGGGCATCAAATCCCCTGAAGCTAGAATAGAGGCTAACTGTCCAGCTCTTATTTTCTTCTTAGCCTTAAACTTATTCTTACAGGGTCCATAAGGAAGACCATCTTGAATCTATAGGTTATATACCTAAAAGGGGGTGGGGAGGAAAAAAGAAGCTTGATTGAATCATTAATTGAACTCAATACCTTTTCCTAGGCTGGTAATTCCAACAGAAGCATTCCTTTATGTTATAGCATTCCTAGATCTCATTCTCTTGAACCAATGAAGTTGTCCCATGGCCCTTGTTACTTCTGCCCACTGTGGTTATATTGGTTTATGCTTAGGTATGTTAGCCGCTTCCACTTTGTCTTTGTGGTTTGTTTATGCAGCATGGGTTACTCACCGTACTTGAGTTGAGTTGATAAACTCTGCTGATCCTAATGCAAAGGGTGAGCCACACACAGCAATTTGGCAGGCCAGGAGGGGTAGGGCGGGAAGATGAAAGAGAGGAGTGGGTCTTTGATTTTACCAAAGAAAGTTGGCATGTTTGTGCAGATTTTTTTCCATGAGATGATATAACATGATTCCCAGTAGCAACACGTAATCTGGCTGCAGTGCTGTTGCTATCACTCGGCTTCCCACTGGGAAAAGCAGCAGGCACACCAAGCTCAGCCAAGTGCCTGCAGACATTTCAGCCTCAACTGTACCCAGTGTGTCTTTGCCGACTGTTTGCACCAATTTCTGAAATCCATCTGCATGTGGAAGGAAATGTTCTCTCTCTGCTTCTCAATGACCCTTCTGCTAAACCAATTAATATTCTCCTTCATAAGAGCCATTTGATTTTCCAGAAACCTAATGAATCTTAAAAAAAAGAAAGAAAGACAGAAACAAGCTGTTTTATTTTTAATGAGAAAGTCTCCACCTGCCAAGAAATCTTTTCCAACCTGAAACTCAAAAACCACGAGCAAAGTAAGAGTTGTTCCAAGCCGAAGCCAAACCCCCTCCCGCATTTGCCGGAGATGAAACCACCAACCACCTAATTAAACTGGTCAACTGAAGGCAGCACAGTGAATCTAGGGCCTCCAGCCATGACAAGCCCTGGACCTGGGTGGGAAATGGGCAAACAGACAAAGGGCAGGAGGGCGTGCTTAACATTCTCCCTCCTGTACAAGAGTTGGTGCGCCTTCCTGCTGGGAGATGAAATCAGTGACCAGGCCGGGGTCAGAATTGAGGGCTGGTTGCCATGGAAGGACTGCGTGCACTGAGCACTCACAATGTGCCATGCGCTGTCACACCACAGGCAGTATCTCTGCAGGTGCTAGTATTCAACTCAGGTTACTGAGGAGTGGGCTGAGGCTCAGAAGGCTTGAGTGATTGGCTTGAGGTCATTCAGTTGTGGAGTTGGGTGTCAGTCTACCTGGCTGACTCTAAAACCCAAGTGTGGTTTTAAGCATACGCTCCACTGGCACGTGAGCAGACGTATGTAAAACAGCTCACTGTGGCCCTTGGATACATGCTACCCAGAGCATTTGATGTCCATCTAAGGCTCCCTACTCAGAGGGCATTGTTAGTGTTTTACCATCAAATTTAATTCCAAAGTGTTTATTAACCCTGAAAACTAGGTATAGTAGTAGCTAAATTTATTGAGCATTTACTAGGAGTGAGACATTACACAAAGTACCTTAAAATATGTGACTTCATCAGCATGTTTGGTGTTACTACCTCCATTTTACAAAAAAAGGAAAATGAGGCTCGGAGAAATAGCATAACCTGTCCAAGCTCAGGAGGTATTAGGTTGAAACATATGAAATTGCCATTTTGTGGGTCAGAACCAATCAACTGTAGGGCAACTTTGTATTAACTAGTGAAACTGGGACTTGAGTCCAGGCCTGCCACATAACTAGCAAAGGAATAGTATATGTGGTGACGTTGGATTCACTTGTCTCTGTTATCTCATGGAAAACAGTACCTCAGGTCAGGGAACAGTAAACCATTAGAGACCATGTGTGGTGGTTTTACGTGCACAGACCTACATGTGCTTCTAGAATGAACAGACACGAAAAGATAGTTGGGATGTGTCTCTTAAGTGGTGGAGTTTAAACCCAGCCCTTGAATATCATGCCACACCCTTCTCCCCCATCTTCTTGTTTTACACTTGATTTTTTCTGCTTCCTTTCAGCTCTGCCCTGTTTCTGCCTCTTGCTTCTTGCCCTTGGATTCCCCTCAGACTCGTGCTTGTCCTGGCATGACTTGTTTTGACTTGGGTCCTCCTTTGGATTGGACCTGGGCATTAGGTTGCTCCATGTGACTCATCCCTTCTCTTGGTTCCCACCTCTTGCTTCACTCTAAGCTGATGTACTGTTGATCTCAATTCAACCTTCTGTGGCTTCTGGCTCTTGCTCTGCATAGCCCTGCCTGGACAGCCCTTCACCCTTGGACCGACCTTGATAGTCTCTTAGTTCCCTGTTTTGTGCACCAGCCACTTTTTACTCCAACTGAGCCAACTTCCCTCCTTTTCCTCCAACCCAGTGTGTGGGCCGGGTCAGGACAGACTTTGGAGGTGTTGGTGGTAAGTTTGGGGGTGATAGGAAAGTGAGCTAGCTCTGTTTGGGTCTCATGAGTAGAAACTTCTCCAGAGATTGGGCAACTCTGGCAAAGGCCATGAGAAGCCAGTGGCAGCTTTGGTAAAAGAGTATGTTGATGGGTGGGGAAAAATGCAGGAATTCTGTTCTGTTGCTACCCAAGTATGCAAATCACTTAAAAGCTTAGTTCTCAGAAGAAACCAACAAGCAGGTGATGTCTCTAAGGAGAAAGGAAGAAGGAGGAAGAAGCTGGTTCCCACTGTTTAACTACAAAGGAAACACTTCAGGTCTTCCTTTTCCTCTAAGCAAAAGTAGTGACTGGGGTGGGACAGCAGGGCCTGCGGGAACGGAGATCCTGTTTTTCTCTTCCCTTCCTGACGGGACATTTCTTCCTCCTGGCTAGTCTGGGATTTTGCTTCATCTCCATGAGCTAATTAATTAAAGGGATGAAAAATTGTAAAGATCTAGGAACAATGACCCAGAGGAAAATAATTCTGAAAGATTTTAGCAGATAGAAGCCAATCGACTTTATGTAAAAACGAAAAGGATCATAGTAGACATGTTTGGGATGACTGGGAGGTGACTAATAGGAAACCACAAGATAATGTGTAAACTTACCTGGGGCTTTTTAATACCTGGCAGCTCTAAGACTAGGCAATTAATCTTATATATGTTTAAAGATCAATGCAATGAGGAAAGCCCTTTCTCTACAGGTCTATGAAGCTTACCCTCTCTGGGGTACAACTACATGGCTGGGTTCCAGTCACACAAAACTTGGGCATAACAGTGAAAGGAGGCTTGGAGAACAGTGGCAGGTAGAAATGTTAATAGGAGGTGTAGGGGGTCAAAGAGCAACAAAGGCCAGAGTCTGAGCCTTTCCACATGAGCCCTGGAGGGTTCGAACACCTGTTTCTACACTGACTCCCTTCTCAGACTGAGGTCTTCCTCCAAGCAGGACTGGCAGAGTTTCCTTGAGCATGGCTCCACGGAGGAGTTGTAGGTGATGTGGTTACTTTGGTGAACATAAGAATGTTGATCAGAGACTCGGATGCCTGGCTTGAAACCTGATTCTACCACTTTCTACCAGTTAAGCAAGTCTATGCTTTTCTGTTTCCTTAGCAATAAGAATGGGGAAGTATAGCTACCCCAATGAAGTCAATAAGACCATATATACATGTAAAATACTGGGCACAGAGCTTCATTCAGATGAAATCCTGGGGAAAAAAAAGGTAGGTGATGTAAAAAGCATGAGAATGATGAAGATGATGATGATGATGATGATGATGATTCCTAGTGTGAAAGTCAGGTTGATAGCAAAAAAAAAAAAAAAGCTTTAGTTTTCAACCTCAAAAACTTTCTTTACCTATCTATATTTAACCTGTTGATCTTTAGATGCTCTCTCAAGACCTTGGTTTTCTTACGAGTGGTGGGCTTCACATTAGACTCATAGATGCAGACAGGATACTCGTTTCCTCTTTTTCACATGGCCTCTGAGCAGTGTTATTTCTTTGCTGTTTATCCCACTCCCGGGCACGTGGTGCCACCTGACCTGACCAAAAACACCTGAGTGAAGGCATTCAGAAAAGTCCAACCCTTACCTCCATTTGAGTTGGAGGAGAAAGTGCACTCTGACTATCGAAGGGATATGCAAAGAACCAACTGCATATTAGCTCTATATTATTTCCTGTTGAGGTATCAAACACTATAGAATTTATACCCTTTCATGCAGCAGAGTTATTGAGCAGAAGAGTAATTTAGAATGGCCTGATTTTGAGACTGTTACTCGATATGCCTTTAATGGAAATATTTAGTGTTCATTTACTGGAAGTGATGCGTCTCAGTACTGCGGTTCAGTTGAATCACACTCATTAAAACATGCTTGAGCATTCCATATGCTTGTGGTTAATGAACATTATGCTGCTTTAGTTGTTCTGTTTTCTGTCTTATAATGCCCAATCTTGCCTATGTTATATGTGAAAGGGAGGGGGTTGGAGTGCTTTGGAGGCAGTTTGTACTGGAATCAAATTGACTGAAGGAGTTGGCATGGGTCAATAAATATCCTTGAACATGTTTATTTCATTCTGTATTCAAGGATGGCAATATTTGTAGCTTGGCTTGGATTATAGGTAAAGGATGGTTATCTTCTGAACATTGATCATTTTCTTATGCTTTTACAAATGGAACATATACACAACTTCACCTCTGTGGATACAGCTGTCACCGTCTTTCCAGCATTATCAGGGATTTAAGTTCTCCACAACAAGGACTTTCCAGATAACTGAAATGTATTCCCTTTAAGAGTAGGAACATATTTATTTGAATCGTTTAAATGAAAATTGTTTTTGAATTCTAAAACATATTTCTCTGACTTCCTAAACAGTGATTCTCAACACAAGTTAAATGTTCTTGATCAGTCAGAATGAGGTCTAAAACCCTCATCATTGTACTGATCTAAGACTCGCCTAAGTGTTGCAAATCCTCTCATTAGATGGGTCTGGGCGACCATGTTTTCAGAATTCTGATTTTTAGAATGTTTCTTGTATTCTTCCTTGCTGTCATTCTGTTGGTTTAACTTCTCACTTCTAGCACTGGGTCTACTTTCTGTGTTTTCTGCTTAACTCAGCCATGTCTACTTAACTTTGGACTACAAGACTGAGTAACCAATCTTAGTGAAACTTTAAATGAAGTAAGAGTAAATAGTCTCTGAGCAAAGTTTTTTAGGAATAAAACATTTCCATTTCAGTACATGGACTTTGTGAGATCTCTTTGGGCTATTTTAATAGTCTTTTGTGCTTGGTGTTCTAGATAGAGAAATTTACAAGATGTCTGAATTCCAGATTACTGAGATGTTGCCATAATCTTGAAAACAGAATCTATCATTTTAACTTAGTCTGCCTGAGTGTCTGTAGTTCCTAGAGTGACTGGTGTAAATCTTCCTCATTAGTCCAGCCCACATTCATTCCTCCCCTGGTTCCCTAAGGGTCTATCACTTTGATCTCTGCCACACAGTTAGTATTTTATTACACACAACGGACCCCTGGAATGCAGTGGAGATATATTCTGAAGCCTTAGTGAATCCCCAAAATTGCAAATATTATTATAACACAATAATATCCCACACACAATGCAATAAAATGTGGTAGAAATATTTTAATGTTCCCTTTGACTCTCAATGACTATAAATATAGAACTTAAGTTACTTATAAAGCTGGTTGGCTTTCATTTTGGGGCCATTTCTTATAAAGAAATAAAGTTTTATTATTTTACCAAAATTACCACATGGGCCCTGACAGAGGGAAGCAAAGCCCAGTTTTGAGGGGTTGCTATAAGGTACAGTGAGCTCCAACATTCAGCTAAGTGATTCCTTTTACCTACCAGGCTCCCCACCTTGAATGATTCAAGTTTACATTCACAAAAATTACAATAGGTCATGGACCAAGGATTGCAACCTCAGATGCCTACAGGGCCACGTGGATGAATGAAGAGAACAGGTTCATGAATTCATTCTCCTATTTCAGTTCTTGTCTATTCTAAACATAGCTTTCCATATACCAGTGATAACACTGAAGGGTACACTCAGATGTCATTTAAACCCCCTTTTCTTCTGTCTTTCTTATGTCTAGAGTCTAGAATTTGATTTTTCAGTTTCCTTGCAACTAGGAGTAGATGCAGGACAGAGTCCTGGCCAGTGGGACACAAGCAGAGATCCTGGGGAGGGCTGCCTTTTGTCCATTTGCTTTCATTCTGCCTGAGACATGCAGACTGCTTTTCACTCATGAACATGGGAACCACACAAAAGATGGCAAAAGAAAAAGATGGAAGGGATCAGCAGCTTTGTAGAGCTGCTGACCCCTCATACTTATTTAAGGCAATGTTTTTGGGTTTTCTATTACTTGCAGCTGAATGTGTTCCTGACCAATTCACTGATTGTAGTTTTTATCATATTTTATTTCATAATGAAACATGAAGCTGTGTTCTTCCATTCAAACATGCTATGTGGTCATAGTCTTCTTTCCCACAGGAACTGTTGCCACCTCCGCCCTCCCATCTTTGAAACAACAACAGCAACAACACACAACCTTCTCAGCCTACTTCACTTTCCTGTTTTTCTGTTGAGAAAAACTCCAGGCTTTTTTTAAAGGAGAAAATATGAATAAATGTTAGCCGACCTCTGACTCAGTGCTGGGGGAAAGTAGGAAATGATGAGCACTATGGCAAAATGGAAGACTCATACCATCCGAAGGGATCTTTGAATGGGAATATGGATCCAGCATCGCCTGTTTTCCAAAAGAGAAACATAGTTGATTTTTAGAGAGAAACTAGAAATGCAGATATTTGTGACATATCTTATTTTCTTTAAAAAACTGGCAGGTAAGTTATACTTTGCAAACACTCTGTTAGCCAACAATGTGTGGGACAAGCTTTACATACATCCTGGACAGTCTAGCGGCTTGCCATTGGTATCTTCTGTCACAGGGAAGCTCATTGACATCGCATATTGGAGAACACCAAGAATCTACCATGCTAACTTATATCATTTATTATTTCACCTGTAGAACTTACCTCTCCAACTCAGTTGTGGGCAATCTAAAAGAAAGGAGCAGGCTGTATTTTTCTCATATTCCTTGGGACACCCTCCTTGTGGCTGGTGAGTCTTTGTAGGATATTTTCAAAGAAATGTGATATTCTTGTGCCCAACACTGACACACATTTATGGTGTGTTAACAGAGAATACAAGATCATGAGAAACACAAAAGAGTATGGGAGGAACAAAAGGGAAAGAAGAACCTGTGATAAATCCCTGCAGTGTAATGGCAGAGACCACACTCACGTGACCTAGCAGCCCAAAGACTATCAACTCAGGACCGGGAGTGTCACACAGATTGCATACCAGTATCCAATAGATGTGTTATTACCCAGGGAAGCCTTCGTGCACGGGGTGGATCTGAAACTGGGTTTTAAATGGAAGGAGGACCTACCACGCTGGGGAGATAGCTACTCAGAGGCAAAACACAGAGACAGTTGTGAAATGAGAAACCTGTCTCTCAAGAGAATCTAAAACTTGAATGGCTTTTCTTAGACAGAATGAAAGATCACCTCTGCATGAATTGTTTATTTGTATACACATAGCGCGTTTCGTGACAAGTTAGGTGAAAATGGAAAATGTGAATGCTGAGAGTATGCCAAATATGTTTGTTAAACACTGCAGTGATTTCCGTGATAATGCATGCATGCTTACTGAGCTGTGAAAATTTCGAGCAAGATGAATTACCAAGTACCTTGGTGCATTTAACAGCACTAGGATGTTATCAGTGCTGGGGAGTTAACTTTAATGCTGTACATGGAACCACCAGCCAAACACCCAAAGAATGTGGAACGAAAGCTGAGGGAGCCACACATCTTCAGGAAAATCCCCAAACTTGACCAACAACATGTGCTTGCTTGATTCCTCAAATTTCAGCAGGCCGAGAGCCAAATTTTCTGAATTCGTGTCATACCTGTGAAGGCTTCCAAAACTAATAGTTCTTGCTTTTGTTTGGTGCACAGTAGTCATGGATGATATGACAAGATGTGGTAGAAGCCAGAAGTGGACAGGACAGCTGTTAGAAGTTTGAAGTGGCGCTTAGCTGACCTCAGTAGATAGAGAAGGCGAATCAAAGAGGGTTGTGAGGTTCCAGTCAGTGTACAGCCCTGTGTTGGGTCCTGCGAGGGGCCCAAAGAAATGTGAATGGTCTGTGTTCCCAGGGAGCCTATAACACAGGCATTTTAAATTAAGAAGATTCTCTGTGGCAGCAGATACCTAGATCAAGTCTCACCTTCATCACATCATACATTAGCTGTATGACCATGGGCATGTTACTTAACCCCTTTGAACCTAACCTCAGTGTCCTCAAATGTAATATGGGGCTAGTACATCTCACCTCAGAGGGTTATTGAGAGAGTTCCATGAGATAATGGAGACAAAGAGCTTAGCTGCCCCATATAGAATCCCCACACATTAAAGGCTGGCTGGTATCTTCGTAGCCATGACACTTTAATATTATGCAAAAGGCTAAATCAATTAAAGGTGATTTCTCCACAATGGCCTTGCAAATATCCATGCAAATAGATATACATCACATTTGGCTCAAATAGTACCTTCGATTGTGTTGTGAAGACATTTCTGCTGAAGCCTCTGAAGCCTCTGCTTGGTGGGTGCAGAGCAGGCTATGCTCTGTGGTCTTGTATCTTTGGAGCCCGGCACTGTATCTGCCCCTGGGTAAACTGTGTTAACAGATTGTGCTGCTGGGAACTTAGACTGGAACTGATTAGGAGGCATGTCACCGGAGCCTCCAAACCCTGGAATCCTAGACGTTTGTAGCTAAGCACGATGAAAGGTCATGCAGTCTAAACATCTCATTTTATGGAAGAAGACATCTGCGCTCCTCTGCTCACGCTCTAACACGCACAGCACAGATGGCGGGAGCGGCAGCCTGGGGAGGGGTTGGCTGCATTGCTCATCTTTTAGAATAATTCCTCTGCTGGAACCCTCCATCCCTACCTCCATCATCCAACATTGCCCTTGCCACTGCTCCATCAGTGCAGCCCCAGATCCCACTGAGGACAGAGCTCAGGAAATGGGAAAGGGCAGGCTTTTGTAGGGATCAAGCTATTACCCCAGGGTAGTAATCAAAATCTTGGATGAGTTTGATAAACTTCTGGGTAGAGGTAGAAGGATAAGTCAGAATGATTTCTTAGTGATGCTACTGATAATACTGAGGCCCAGGATTTAAAAACTAACTCACTGACTTACTAACTGACTGACTAACTAACTAACTAACTAACTAACTAACTAACTAACTAACTAACCAACCAACCACCTTTAAGAGAGTAGGGAAGAATGAACAAGCTGGCATTTCCCTTAGGACTGAGAATCACAGGAAATGAGCCATCTTATTTGAGTCCGTGCCTCTCTAGCCTCTCTGTGCTTTCTAGAAGACAGTTATGTCAGAAAATTTCATTAATTTTATGTCTTTGGGTAATTCACTGACTCTAATTGGCTTTGAAAGTGTGGTGATTGCAGAGTCTCTGGGGGTAAGCACACAAATGAAAACAACCTTCTCTCAGTGTGATGAAATGTAACCGAATGATGACTCCAATCTTCCATAACCCCCAGAACATGAGCACTCTGGGAGTGCCGCGATTGCTGTTGGCCACAAAATAGCACACTGCCCACCTAGGCACGGAGCACCGTGGTGATGGCAAATGGAGGCCACTGCATTTGCCTAGAGATACTAAGGCAACCACAACAGGAATTATTATAATAATAGCTTATAATCTGCTGAGAGTTGGGCACTATTCTAAAATTTTTGTATATTAATTCATTGAAACTTCACAACAACCCACTGAGGTAGGTTATATTGTAATCTACATTTGGTAAATACGGAAGCCAAGGCACAGAGAAAGTTGAAAGTTTACTTACATTCACACAGCTGGTGCACTGTAAAGCCAGTTAGAGAGATATTGCCAACACGCCCTGCGATGACCACACATTGGGCGTGGTGTGTTGGTTTCTACTCACTTTCTTAGCTACATACTTGGGTTTTCGTTTGGTGTCATCCTTTTCTATAAACATCCCATATGTTAGGTTGAACCAGATGAAATTATTGTTTTTACAAGTCAAATATCATTGACTATTAGCAGTTTCAGATGGTTTAACCTAACATCCCATGGCCCAGGGGTCATTCCTAGTTAATCAAATTAAAGGAGACAATAAACACAGTACATTTTCTGAGCATGGTCATCTATTCAGGAAGGAAGGCATGTGACCAACATAATTTAATTAGGATGAATCTCACAACTTCTGCCTGGAATGTTAAGATGGCAGTTGTTATTCACAAATGTAAGGTCCAGAACGCCTACAGTTTAAAAATGAAAATAATCCATGGAGTTTTCATACCTATTCAAAGCCTGCACACAGTGCAGAGCTACGACCTTGTATGAACCACGTCTCGTCACTCACCTCCCTACTTTCTTCACTTAGACAAGACAATCCATCTTCTTTTTAGTTTAAGGGAACTGAATTGTCAGCTGATCTGAGTTCTTATGGTCACAGTGCAGTCATTCTTGAGCAGAGAGAGACAAAAGTTGATTTGCACTTTGCAACTGGCAGGAGTGGCAGGGAAGCCGGACTGTGCACAACCCTTCATATCTTTTTTAAAATTATATTTGATTAATTATGCTGTCACAGTTGTCCCAGTTTTCCCCCTTTTAACCCTTTATGTCTGAGTTCTCTGGCTCTTCAGCCAGTCAGCCACATAATGTTGAGATAAGCTTGTCTTCCTTACACAGCTTGCTTTCCCTTTTCACCTGTGGTTCTTTGAACTTCATCTCTGCTGTCTCTAAAGGAATATTTGCAAGACAAAGATGCACAGTGAAAGGAAATGCACTTTATTTACTGGCTTCAAGTCCTTCCTCAAGCAAGCTGGAGGGAGCTTAGGCACAAGAGGTTCCTCACATTATGGAGGACAAGTGGAGTGTGCACTTTTACATCTAGTGAGCTTATTTAGGGAAAGTAGGAAGTCGGAAGTAAAAGTCAGGGCAGTGTTTTGGTCTTTTGTTGTGACTTTACTTTGAGATTTATTTTAAGTAGTTTCCATGTAGTATTTTCCATCTGGAATTAGCAGCCACCCATATTTTTCTCTACTTTATGGGGATTTGATGAGCATTAAGTAAAAATGACATCAGTGTTCTGGTTGCCCCATAAAAGGTAGACACTGTTGGTTGCCCACCTAATGTTCATCCCATTCTCCTATTCCTTCCTAACAGAATCGTGACTTTGTGCAGACATCCATGAACAAGAATGTTTCACAGTATAATGTGCAGCCTGGGTAGGGCCTTTATATGAAGCAAAGAAAGCCAAAGACAATTAGGAAGATGGAAACGATTGTCCCAGTACTTAAGGACATTGTTTTTCTAGTAATTGATGATTGCTGTGCCTAAGAAAATAGAAATTGTATATTTCAGTGGTAATGTGAGTAATGTTCTTTGATCATATGTGATTTAATTATGGGCTCCAGGACCTTAAAATATGAAAGAGAGGCTTTCAATGTTATTCCACTGGAAGAGTGTTAGAAAACACATGCCATTCAAAATGGGACTGGGTCCCAGAGAGATATTTTATTTCTGGTCGTGGGTGTGGATGGGAAATGAGGGGGAAATCCCTGGAATTTACTGACCTATATTCATTTACAGAATGTCAGGGTCCTGCAGGCTGAAGGTTTCAGCAGAGAAACAAAAGGGCTGAGCCTGCCGAGCTGCTGGTGTCCATTCTCACCTCCCAACAGGCTGCCCCCCAGTACCCAAGTCACCTTCTTTCTCACGCTTTAAACTCAGAGCTTTCCTGTTTACCCATGAGAACTGCAGTGTGGCTGAGGGCATTGTCACCAGCTGTGGAGGGAGCACCTGCAAGATCTGGGAGTGAATGAACTAGGACCCGACCAGGTCTGTAGGTTGTAAACACTGACCGTGGTACCTGGTGGCCAAGAGGGTTGGCACTAGAGAATGTTCCAGGTACCTTAAGTTGCATGGGAAAGAATGAGGCACTGGTCTTTCTGGTGAGCTGGGATGGACTGGGAGAGAAGGAAAGGATGGAGGGTACGTAATGTTTAGGATCCTTTCTGGGGAATGCAAGCCCCTCCTACAGCACACACATGGAAGCTTTTGTAGACAGTCAGGTCGCAATGAACTACAAGGCAAGCCCTTAAAGGTAAACAAGAAATTCAGCTTGCTATCTGAGTAGACGTGAGGAATGGAGCCTGGGAGGCCCTGCCCAATTGGCCTTGGAGACAGTGGGGAGCAGTTATAAGTCTCAGATTTTGAAAGCACTGTCTGACTTTCATCATTTGTTGAAATATCTCCAGAATCAGGAAAATAGTCATTGCAAACACTGGTTTTATGTCCTGAAGAACTAAGAAAATGAGAAAAATAAAATGGAAACTGCAGTTTTATTGTGTGAAAGGCAGGCCAATTAAGTCTACTGCTCATCACTTATTCCTCATGACTGGGATGCACAACTCGGCCCCTCATGTAGAACACCTGATAGCGAGACTACCCAGGTGTTACATGGTTTGGGTAAAAAGGCTGTTAAGTGCTCAATGGGTGTTACTTGTACGTCAGAGGCATTTTGTCTGTGATGTAAAGATGTTTAAGAGAGCATTGTTGAGAAGGTTTTAGTGCTTTATGTATCAAAATGGACTAAATTTCCTGACAGCAGGGCACTTGGCCCATCCTTGGGTCTGGATTAGGTGACAGCAGAGAAGAGGGTTCTGCTGTAAGCACAGATTCTCTCAGCCTGTGAAAAAACCACCATCGCCAATAGCTCAGAGTCACTGGGAGATCATCACAATGTCATTATCATACCAATGACACTGGCTTTGCATTTGGGCTTACTCTGGGCCTGATACCGTGCAAAAGATTATATACACTGTCCTAGTGGATTCTCACAGTTACCTTATGAGGTCAATTATTAGTTCTACTTCACAGCTGAAGAAAAGGACACCAACATCACACAAGTGAAATGAGGCAGAGCCAGAGGGCAAAGGCAGGTCCCTTTGAGCCCACAGCCTGGAAGCACCAGGCTGCCTGAGAAGCCGACAGGGCACCCTGAGCTCTAGAAGCCACCATAGCAGTGAATCCTGTCTGAGGGCCTGGGGGAAAAGCAGACTACCTCTGCCCTCAGGGTTCTTCTGGCTGGTCGATAGTGGAATAGGCAGGAGACAGATTCAGATTCACAAGAGAAAAATAATCAATACATACATATGTATGGGAACCTTGCATGCATGAGAGAATCAGGGACTCCCACAGGCATGCTGGATTCACAGATAGAAGGGAATGTGGATATCTAAGATATCCTGAGCTAGCGATGAGGTAATCCACTTCGGGACTTCAAAGGGTCATTGCAGGATGATAAGAAGAGCAAATGTTTAGTAAATAGACATCAGTCCTGTCCTTCCTATAGGTTAAAAGAAGTTATCTTTGATAATCTCCTGTTATGGGCAAGGCTCCTGATTCAAGTTCTTCCAGCTGGTCAAGGTAGGGGCAGGAGGTTCTCCTGAGCCTGCAGCTAAAGCTGCCCTTACCTCAAAACAACAGGCCATATACTACAGAAGTGCATCTGGGGGTGACTAGCTCTGAACCCCCACAGTGCCACACTGGATTCTTTATCCTACATGACATTTAGCATCCTGGTGGGGGTCTGATGGGAGCTCATTTCTAGAAGTCACATCTATGGCAAAGGAGGCCTTGCCCCTGAATTCCGACAAAAGTCCCTTGGCCCCGTTTGGTTTCCCAGTGCTCACTTCTTGCCTCAGGGCATTTTGGAAAGGGGGACCTCCTGTCCTGCCAGGCTTGCACGCAGATCAGCCTACAGAGTGAAGCGTTACTCTCTCTCAAAGAGGGTCCAGTGTCTCCAGCTCATCTCCAGCTCAGGCTGGGAGCCTCTTCCTTACAGGAACTGATTCGCAGCCAGTGGTCAGTCATCCCTGCCAAACAAAGTGGCTCGTGTACACCCAGGGAGTTGCCAATAAGATAAGGAACTGTGATCAGATTTCACCCTTGGAAGTTCCTCCTCCCTCTTTTCACTCCAGGGTTGATTCATCTTGAGTTTCGAGATAGGGGAAGGTCAGGGTCAGGAGGAAATTTATGGGGCTACTTCCCAGGCCATTTTCCAGTGTTTAGCCATAAATATTTTCAGGTGGGGATAAAAGCAGTTACTTTATCTCTACCCTCCAGCAAACAAATGGTCCCTGGGAGGGAGCAAAGCTGCCAGCAAGGGAGTGTGGGAAGGCAACCTAACACTCCGCTTTCCGGTTTGCCCCCAGGGAGGGAGGAGGCAGGCGGCCTGTTGAAAGTGTACTTAATCTCTCTAGATGGGTATGTTCTTTCCTGGCCAGGCCTGAACACATGACAATAGTTTCCATTTTCTCCCCATCTCCCAAGCTGTGAGCAACAAAGGAAAGACAATCTAAGGGCCCATGAAATGTTTTTTTATTGAAATCCTGTTCTCAAGAGAGAGATTGAGGAAGCGATTTAAGCAACCTTATTACAAAATAAAAATGTATCCCCTACTCCGTGACAGGAAATGGGAGAAAGAGAGACAAGCCCATAAAAAAGCACCAAAAAAAAAAAAGTTTGCAAGACTGGAGCAAAAAAGAGATGTTAAGCAATTATGCGTAAAAACAGCAAAAAACAGCATGAGACTCAAAAAGGATCTTTAAAAAAAAAGAAATTTGCACGGAATATTGCCTCAGGCGGGACCTTCTTTGGGACAGTCTGCATTATATTTCAGATTTTCAAATTAAAAAGATTCATCAAGCCGTATATGAAAGCCAGGAGGGGAATTCCTTATCTTCAGCAGGAGACCTGTGAGAGCACCGCTGAGGTTGTACTGACAGTGTTATGAAAGCATTTGGCAGTGCTACCAGAGAGATTTCAGGTGCTTCATATTTTGTTTGCATAACACTCATGTTATACCATAATTTGGTGGCATCTAAGTAAATCTGCTCATTAATGAAGCTGATGAAAAAACAGACACAACATAACAGCCTAACACAGCTACATTTCCTCTGCTTCTCCCCACCCCTCCAACCCCATGCTCAGTTCGGCTGAATTTTCTGCTGATACTGAGCTCTTTTTTAGGGATCTCCCTCTCTCTCTCTCTGTCTGTCTGTCTCTGTCTGTCTGTCTCTCTGTTTCCCCCTCTCCATTTCTTTTTTCTCTTTTGCTTGCCTTTGATTTGTTAATGTTGGCTAATCTCTCACTAGATACTCTAGGTATCTCAGAACCCATGGATTTAGTGAATTTTCCCCAGGAAAACCGCCTCCTGTGTTTTAATGCACAGCAGCTTGGGATGGGCACTTGGAATATGTAGGTGTGGCAAAGCAAGGCTGTCCTTAGAGGGTTTGTTTACTTTCCAATAAACACTTCTCCTATTGGGCTTGGTTTCCTTCTTTGGCTTTGTGAGGACTGAGGGCCCTATCTTCCTGTGAGGAGTGAGGGCGGGAGTGGATTGGGGAGAGGAGCATCTGCTTCTAGCTCTTTGTGTGCTCACCTGCTGGAAATAAAACTTGTGACTCGGCTAGTATCAAACAGTGCCCCCGTGAGTGGTGGGCATGGGGCAGGTAGGGTACAAAGCCCTGGGCAGTCCATGACTGACCCTCTAGGTGTTTCGGTTGGGGACTGGTGAGGGGGAGGAGGGATAAATAAACGAGGGTTAGTGCGGTCTTGTCTCATCTCCTAGTCCTAAACTTTGGTGGTGAGGCGGGGGCGGGGAGCTTCCCCCATGCAAGCTTCCCTAAATCATGCCTACAGATGTGGCAGCTAACCAGTGCCATGTACATTATTCAGCCAAAGAACGCACGTGGCATGTGAATTCCTCAAATCTCAAAGCACACTGTAGAATAGATGCAGAATCTGAGCAATACTTGACGATCTAAATGGCCTGATTTCTCTCTTAAGAAGCTTTTAAGCTTTTAGGCGAAATAAGGCTGCATAAAATCAAGGTTGTAAGCAGTATTATCCCTCCAGGCATATTTGGGCCAGAAAGAAACTGAATTTTAAAAATAAAAACTGCTGCCTTGCTTAATACATTCACTCCTCTAACAAGCAACCAAGCAGCTATTATACTCTCCCCAGCCGACGGACATATATCTTGCCGAGACACATGCATCCAAAGTCAGGATATTGTCTGGGAAACCTGAGCCCACGGCTTGTTCAGAAGCCACCATCACCGCATAATTCCTTCCAGAAGAATTGAAACCCAGGCATAAGGCAGCAGTGCAGAGTCCCCAAAGAACACGTTGCCATTTATTTCTAGTGTGATTATTTTCCATTGCACATTGTGCAAGGGGCAATTTTGAATGCTATCTTACTTTCTTTTCATGTCCCTTCATTTACTGCACCCCCAGAGACAGTCAAAGTCCCTAGGCCACACTCTGCAATAAAACCCCAGCTCTTTTGAAGGGTACAGCATGAAGCTTCCCAGATGGCCAGGAAGTTCTGCTGACCATACTAAAATTCAGGAGCTTCATCTAGTATCCCAGGCAGGTGTGTTTATTTAGCAAAGGGGAAGCTGGAAATGTTTCCTTTGAGGATGGCTTCTCCTCTTCCTGTGCACTAAGAGCTGGAGTGTTTTCCTCCCGGATGGCCTTGCTCCCTGACTTTGCCACTTCTGGATCTCAGACCAGCTTTGGTGCTGTTTGGATTCTGGAGGTCACTTCCCCCAGGATCTTTTGCACTGTTAAGGGCGAGGATGAGTCCTTGCAGCAGGGGCAAAGGGCCATTTCTGAACTGTGGTCTGAGATCAGAATCCTTTTTCCATCAGGGCCTTTCTTGGATTGCCCCTGAGTTTATGATGACCCAAAACAGTCACACACTGTCCCCTGAGCCTGGATGGCAGACACCCTGTCAATATATTCATAGCAGAATGTTTTCTCACCAGAATAAACTTGTAGACCCGCCTTCAATGGAAGTGGCTCACTTTGCGTATCCCAGAGGGTCCTCTGCTATTTCTATGAATTTCTGAATTTGGAGTCAAGGTCACTTTGGTGCATTTTGGAAAATGCCTCAGTTGTATCAAAATCAGTGGTTCTCAAAACTTACAAAGAGCAAATCACTGGGAGGGCTTGTTAGAATGGCTTGCTGGATGCCTCCCCCTGAATTTCTGATTGAGTAAGTCTTGAATGAGGCCTAAGAATTTGCATTTATAACTAGTTCCTGGGTATAAGGGATTGGATCATGTCCACTCCACCTCCAAATCCAAGTCCTTCGGGGCCTCAGAATGAAATCATATTTGAAAATAGTGTCTTTGCAGATGTAATTAGTTAAGGTGTGGTTATACTGGAGTGGGGTGGACCATTAACCCAATTTGACTGATGTTTTTATATGAAAAGGAGAAGAGACCCGGAGACACAGGGAGAAGGTCATGTGACAGCAGAGACACAGACTGGAGGGATGTGTCCACGAGGCAAGGACCTCCAGTGACTGACAGCGGCACCACAAACCCAGAGAAAGGCGTGGGACAGGTCTTTCCCGGGTGCCTCCAGAGGGAGCACGGTCCTGCCTGCACCTCAGAACTGTGGGAGCATGCATTTCTGTTGTTTTAAGCCCCTAGTTTGTGGTAAGTCATTGTGGCAGCCCTAGGAACCTAATATGTCAGAGATGCTGATGCTGCTGGCCCTGGAATCCCTCTTTGAGAACCACTGATCAAAATGAACCAGATCTCCTTTTTCCTCAACTCCTATTTCTCCTTACAATGGCCGTGTTAAATTTTATTTTGGAATAATTCCCACTTGCTTCTGCCAGCACCTGCTTAATTCCCTAAGAAGAATTTTCACCAGCTCCTGAGTCCTTAATACTTCCCTGTTTCTTGTTCCTGACCTTTTCACCCCTACATAGTCCATGGGGCTCTCTTCAGCTATATTGCAGTCAAATCGGGTCTCTGAACCCCCGCACCCCGATGGAGAATTGTGACCGCTGTGCTTGGGTTTTCACATGCTCTAATGAGAGAGAGACACAGGAAGCCATTGCAAGACACATCAGGGAACCAGAGAGATGGGGTGGGAGTGAGGGGATTTTGGCCTCAGGAAGACAAGCATTAAGAGGGATTTATCTGCCTTCAAATATATGGAGTGTTGCTGTGTGCACAATGCAGACAGACTGCTCTGCAGCCTTCCGAGAAGGGGCCAGAGCAAAGCAGGCTTAGGAAGGAGACCTTCTCGTGGGCAGAAGGAATTTTCTGAAGTTGAAGGTTTTATGTCACTGGAATGTCAAGGGAGAAGTTTAGGAGCAGACACCTCTTCATTAAATTTGTTTTAAGTTGGGCCCTTCCTGAAGCCTGGAAAATGAACAAGAAGACACTTCTGAGACACTGCTTTTCAAGTCTACCTCCTTTCAAAAGAAGGAAAATACCCAGTTGTGAAAAATTAACTCAAAGGGAAAGAACATCTCTCTGTTAAGGTATCTATCTACCTATCTTTCTTTCTTTATTTATCTATCCTATATAGGGAATCTGCCTGTATTTCTTCTCTTCCTCCTTTTGATTTCAGCTTTATCAAGGTGTAATTAATGCATGAAATTGCACGACATTTAAAGTGCACATCGAGCTGAGTTGATGCGTATACACTGTGAAAGGACACCCTCCTCATGTAATTAACGAGCCTATCCATCACCTCACATATTTATCTTTTTGTTTTTCCTTGGTGAGAACTTTTAAGTTCTACTCTCTTTGTCTATCTTCTTTTATATTTTTAACGTAATGCCTGGAAGACATCCTTTTGCGCTAAATTAAGGAGTTACGTTAGTTATAAGGTAGGCAATGCGTGCTCATTTTCTGTTGCCGCATAACAAATGACCACAAATTTAGAGGCTTAGAACCATACGTGTTTGTTATTTAGAATTTCTGTGGGTCCTGTCCTTAGAATCCCACATGGCTATACTCAGGACTTTGTGGAAATGCGTTTCTTTCTGGATTTCTGGGTCGTCTTCCAAGCTCACTGCACTGGCAGCTGAATTCAGTTCCTTGTAGTTGTAGGGCTGAGAGCCCCACTTTCTTGAAGACCATCAGCTGGGGGCTACTTCTCGCCACTCAAGCTGCTGGACTGCAGACCCTCAATTTTAATATCTCTTCTGAACCACCTTTCCATTTTCGTGCTGGCAGCTCAGCTTTCAACTTATGTGCTGTGACATTATAGTCAAGGAATTCTAATGTAGTGACACAAAAGGAGAAAGAACCTGTGGGTTCTCGTTTGTCTGTTTAACTAGGTGGGCATTATAAATTGAGAAGGAGAGAAACGACTCAGAATAAACACATACCAGATAAACACCTGCCGTATAGTAGGCGTGTACAAGGTGCCTTTCTCAACGCTATCGCATTGAATCCTCAAAAAACTCTGCAGCGGGCTGTCGTCACCTTCTTTTAGCAGATTAAGAAATTGAGGCTCAGAAGTTACCAGTGAGAAGTTAAATCAAGGGTCAAAGCCAAAGTCTTTCAGGTGCCAAAGCCTGTACTGTTGTCACCCCACAATGTTGTCTGAGTGGTGAGCAACAGGAGAGGGGAAGTCACTGCCATGGGCCATGGTACCCTGTGTGCGTGTGTGTGTGTGTGTGTCTGTGTGTGTGTGTGTGTGTGTGTGTGTGGTGAGAGACGGCCCCTGCAGGCAGCAGGGGGCCCCATCAGCCTTCACTAGCTAGGTTGCATTTCTAATGGATTTGACATCAAAGTGCTTTGCTGGGTCTTAATTCTGCGAGGTACCAGGGCCTTCACACAGGACAGACCACTCAAATGCTTTCAGTATCAGTCCCTCATTTTTTCAAATAAACTTTACCTTGCTTCCAAGACAAAGCAGATAATTTTTTGATAGCCCCAGACAGATGCTAGAACATTTTACTCTTTTCATATAAGTTGACACCCAAAGTGTGCAGGCAGAGAGTAGGGGGGATTGGAGAGGAGATGAGCTGCAGACAGAGGGAGGCAGCGCTGATGGAGAATGTGCATCGTTAGGAAGTGTTATTATGACCCTTTGGATAGGAAAAAGCATTCACTCCTGGAGCCTCAGGTGGCACTCCAGTTTGCTCTTTCAACTTTTTCTCAATTCACTTTCAGAAATTAGACAATAAGCAAGTGAACATAAAACTTTCTGGTAAACAGAAGCACAGCCCAGTGATTGGCACTGGGTGGGAACTCAAAACCCTTCTTGACATCACTAGTTTCAAAAGGCAGAATCTGACTAAATGGATTTGGAATCACATACACTTGTTTCAGTTCTCAGCTCAGTAACTTATCTACTAAATTGGGTAAAAAATCTCCCCGAGTCTCAGTTTTCTCATTTCTAAGATGGAGATAGTAACATCAACCTTGCAAGGCGTTTGAAGAGATCAAATTAAGGCAGTGGTTCAATTAGCACAGTGCATGGCTCATACAAAGTGCTCATTAATGGGACCTGCTGCTGCTGCTTCTACTACTCCTGCTATATCACCGCTGTTAAAATAGGAATGAAACACAAAAAAATGTGGTCTTTTCAGTGTAAGTACTATTTATAGAAGCTCTGATTTGAGTCCCATGGCTGGATTGCAGCATGTTGGAGACTGAGGAGAGGTGGGACCTGGCAGGAAGGGGCATGCCCCAGGTGTCACATTCTCGTTCTGTCTGGCACCAGGAATGGGGTGGCGTGAAAAGACAATCCTGAGTTTCAAGAATAATTGGGGGATGACATTAGAAGAGAATCCATGAGTCATCTCTCGGGTGTGATAGAAGTGACAATGACACAGAAGAGAGTGGGGTAGAAAGGGAAGGGGCTCCTTTTCTATCCATATTTCAACAGGCCAAGGAAAGTTGTTGACGGTGTGGTCCACTGGTTTGGCGCCTGTGGCCTCAGACAGTTTGGTAAGCCTCTCTTTGCCTTGACTTCCTCCTCTATAAAACTGGGGGAAGGATTATAATAGAGCTTAGTTATCACACAGACTTCTGTGGGGACCGAATGGGACTACACACATCTGAGAGCCTTGGCAGTGCTAGGCACATGGTAAGTCCTCAAAAAATATTAAATCTAATTATTACCACCCCTGTTATTCAGGGGAAACTGGATTCTGAAAAACCGAAACAATCAAACAGGCGAAAGTTGGAAGGCAGTGAAGGCGGGTTTTCCATCCAGATGTGAGATTTCACCTCATGGGTATTGCTGCCCTCTGGTCCTTTTCAGAGTTAAGAATTCCTTCATGTTCTGACCCCTGTATGTCTGTCTATAATGTTGTGGTACATATTGTTGTAGAAGTGTGTCCAGAAAATGTATTTTTAAGGTGCCTACATCTTTCACCCTTGGCAGTGGAGGGGATTTTGACTGACTTTTGAGGGAATTTAGAACTAGTTGAAAAGGTTGGTTGTTCCCGCAGGATCATATCATTACAAAAAGGCCCTACCTGGCCAATCAAAAACACAGTTTATTAAGTATTTCCCCTAAGGAGGAAAATTATTAGTTTCTGATTCCTGCAGTCTCCCAAATGTTCCAAATAGGATGTGTAGCTGAAAGCTAAGGTCAAAAGTCAATTTCAAAAGAAACCATTAGGTGTATCATAATAGAAATCACTCATTCCATTTGTTTGGAAAAGGCATTTCAGCACAAAGGGGCAAAAAAAAAAACCCAAAAAACGTTGGTCTTTTGCAAAAGATCAGTTTTTACTGGGGTCAGCAGGAAAAGCCGAAAGGGGGTCTGCTGATGGCTTGAGATGAGTCTGAGGGAGACCTCTGGGGCCGTCTGGGCATGTGGCCTTGTGCTTCACCTGGGAAACTTATCATCTAGGGAGAAAAATGCAAATGATTACCTCTGGCTTCAATCAGGATGCAAATGTAAGGGAAAACTCACTTCTCCCGTGTGTCTCCGTTACTGTTCACACAGAACACTTTACTTCTGACATTTCTAGTCACCAAATGCATGATTTTCCCCCACAATAAACACACACACACAGGTACCCCAAACAATTCTTAGTGATACCAGCTAGGTGTCCTATAATCCAATTCAATTCTTTGTTTTTAATTTTTATTTTGTTTTTTATGTTATCTAAATTGTATTTTATTGATTATGCTGTTACAGTTGTTCTGTTTTTCCCCTTTTGTCCCCCTGCACCCAGCACCCTCATTCCCTTGGGCAATCCCCACACCATTGTTCATGTCATGCATATAAGTTCTTTGGCTACTCTATTTCCTATAGGAACTTTACACTCTCATAGCTATTCTGCAACTACAAATTTGTACTTTGTAATCCCTTCACCTCTTCACCCATCCCCTCTTACCCCATCTGGCAACCATCAAAACATTCTCTATCCCTGATTCTCTCTGTTCTTGTTGGCTTAGTTTGCTTTTTAGGTTCAATGTTGATAGATATGTATTTATTGCCATTTTATTGTTCATCATTTTGATCTTCTTTTACTTAAATAAGTCCCTTTAACATTTTATATAATAGTGGTTTGGTGATGATAAACTCCTTTAGTTTTTTCTCGTGTAGAAAGCTTTTATTTTGCCCTTTGATTCCAAATGATAGCTTTGCTGGGTAGAGCAATCTTGGCTGTAGGTCCCTGATATTCATGACTTTGAATATTTTCTGCCAATCCCTTTTAGCCTGCAAAGTTTCTTTTGAGAAATCAGCTGATAGACTAATGGGAACTCCCCTATAGGGTAACTAACTTTTTCTCTTGCTGCTTTTAAGATTTTCTCATTCTCTTTAACCTGTAGCATTTTAATTATGATGTATCTTGAATTGGGCTTCTTTGCAATCATCTTGTTTGGGACTCTCTGTGCTTCCTGGGCTTACATGTGTATTTCCTTCATCAAATTAGGGAAGTTTTCTTTCATTATTTTTTCAAATACATTTCCAATTTCTTGCTCTTTCTTTTTTCCTTCTGGTATCCTTATGATGTAAATGTTGGAACACTTAAAGTTGTTCCAGAGGCTTCTTACACCACCCTCATTTTTTTTATTTTTCCTCCTCCTCCTCCATTTTCTCCTTCTTCTTCTCCTAATTGGTTGTTTTTTGCTTCCTTATATTTCAAATAATTGAAGTGATTCTCAGCTTCATCCACTTTACTGTTGTTTCCCTGTAAATTGTTCTTTATTTCAATTAGTGTATCCTTTGTAACTGACTGGATCTTTTTTATGCTGTTGAGGTCCTCACTAAGTTCCGTGAGCCTCCTTATAACCAGTGTTTTGAACTCTGCATCTGATAGATTGCTTATCTCCATTTTCTTTAGTTATTTTTCTGGAGTTTTGATCTGTTCTTTTATTTGGATCATATTTTTTTATCTCCTTATTTCCTTGTGTTTGTTTCTATACATTAGGTAGAGCTGCTATGACTCCATGTCTTGGTTGCATGACCTAATATAGTAGGTGTCCTATAGGGTCCAGTGGCACAGCTTCCTCTAGCACCCGAACTGGGTACCCTCATGTGGGTTGAGTATATCCTCCTCTTATAGTTGAACCTTGATTGCTATTGGCAGGTCAAAGGGAGGAATTTGCCTAGGCCAATCAGCTACAAGGACTGGCTCTGATCACTGACCACCAACCTCCACCCTCCATGGAGGATTAGCTGTGCAGGGGCATAGTGGTGGTGTTCTGATATAGTCTGTAGCTGTCCACTGGATACACAGGCACTGGGGTTTTCCAGGTAGTGCAGGTCCAGCTCAGCCCCCACCTGTGTTCTGCCCAGGGCCACTCTGCATGAGCTATAAAGCAATCTGAGATGACTGTTACTTGTGCTAGGGTTGGAGATTCCCAGGTGAAGCAGCTCCTAGTGCTGCGCCTGGGGCCATTTAGCAAGAGGTATGGAGGCTGAGGTCTTACAGAGGCCAGCTGTTGCTTGCTGATGTGATTTAGGAAGTTATGAAGCATGAGCCATTCATATGGAAAAGTCATGGTTAACATTTTGCCTGGGCCCGTAAGTGGGACAGAAGTTAGGTAGGATGGAGTCTCAGAGGACCTCCAGGGAGGGGCAAACAGTGTTAACCATGTTGATGGAGTCTCAGATATGGCACCTACCTGCCAGCTTTGTGGTTTTGTAGGAGGAGAGATCAGAAAAGGGACAGTGGCCTTTGCCTGCCTTTTCTGTCTGAGAGACAGACAGCTCCCCAGGTCCCACCTTGATGCCAGACACTTCAGTCCCCCCCCCCCCACATGCCACTGCTGCCTTTCAAGCTGCTACCCTGGTGCTGGAGCTCAAAGTGAGTGAATCTGAGTAAGTCCATGTGTGGGTTCTTAAAGGGGAGCTGCTTGGTACTCCATAAGTTTCTTCCACTGACTCAATCCCTACTGATTTTTGCAGCCAGAAGTTAGGGAGACTTATCTTCTTGGTATAGGAACCCTGGGTTGGGGGGTCTGGGGTGGGGCTGAGACTCCTCGCTCCTGAGAGATCCCTCCCCAATTTTTATCCACCACAGATGGATGTGGGACCAGTGTCTTCTGTATAGACACCCCTTCTACCAGTCTGGATTAATGTGGTTTCTTTATTTCCGTAGTTGTCAGACTTCCATTCATCTCAATTTCTGCCAGTTCTGAGTGATGGTCGTTCTATATTTTAGTGGTAATTTTTAATGTGGTTGTGAGAGAGGCCAGCTATTTTGACCTATGCTGCCATCTTGACCAGAAGTCTCTCAGTTCAATTCTGACACTGTCTGCCTGAAGAGTCCTCCCTCATATTACCCCTGAAATTCAGAGTTAGTAGATCTCAGTGCAGCCCAGGAATCAGGACTTTTATAAAGCACTCCTGTTTTTTCTGATAATGATCCAGATTGGGAGCCACTGGTCTACATCGGAATCTGTGTTTCTCTAAGGAACTAATTGAAAATTAATCTTGTAAACAGTGAATAGCTGAACATTACCTTCATCTAGACCATCTGGCCCCTCAACTTCCCTGCAATGAAGGAGACTAAAATGAAATGAGCCAAGGGTGTATGCACACACTATTTGATAAGGTGACAACATCTGGACCCTGGAAAAAAACCTTTACTCTTTTTTAGGAGGACATCAGACAATAGAATCCAATTTGTATACCTGTGAATAGATCCAGAAGTCTTGGGGCTAGGGCCTCATTTTCTGTAATTCAGAGTAGTGGGTGGGCAGGATGAACTCAGAACCCCTCCAATGTGCAGAATTAGAGTGTGAGGACTCAGAGTGAGCATGGCTGGATGATAGGCTCCCCCTTAGAGTAGATGGCAGTATTTCCCTCTTTCTGGCTGCTCCCATATGCCAGGTACAGGCAGTTCTCTTAGAAGATTTAATCGGCACCCAGATGCTCCCCACTCCCCCACCCAATCTCTCTGGACCAGACTGAGGTAAACTCAGAGCCTATTCCTTGCCCAGAGCACATGCTTCTATCCTTCTTGTCTCTGTTGGTGAATGGGGCTTTACTCCCAATGACCAAGATCCTAGGGCCGCATCAATGAGCGGCAGCCCAGAGAGGCACTGACCAAATCCTGAGGCTCAAACTGTAATATAGTATCTTCCAGAGAACTGGAAAGAGCTATGTGGAAATGGGCTGGGAAGGATTTCAGTTGCCTGTTGTTCTGAATGAAGGAACCTCTTGGTTCAGAAAAAGGACTTTCAAAGCTACTCTAAAAAAAAAAAATATATATATATATATATATATATATATATATATATATATATATAGTTTTTCCCACACAACAATCATTTATCAGGTAGGTGAACACTTATTTCATTTTCCATGTAGGTAGGTAAAGATAGACCCTCTCGAGTACCCACCAGATGCCAGGCACTGAATAAAATTCAATATATTCTGTAATTTTTCCCTTCAGTGAGGTCCAGGGAAGTGAAATGACTTGACCTTCCCGTATGGAATAAATGCCAGAGGAAGGATGCAGACTCTCCTCTGTCTGCCTTCTGTGTCCACGCCTCCTTTGTCCTTCATTGACTTGAAGCCCAATAATGGATCAGGTTAAGGGAAATATTTTAAGAGCTATGAAGATTGCTAACATTGTCAACTATAAGTGCCTTTTAGTAACATCCAAGTCCAATTCATTTTGTTCTCGTTCAAGTTTACTTGATTGTAAAACTATAAATGTCAATTATTTTTCAAAATGCTCAGCGATGATGGCTGCCCACCCATGAGCATCCCACCCGTGGTGGGCTTTGCTTTTAAAACACATTGGGAGAAAAATACAAAATTACCAAGTTAACTAATTCTTGTCATGAGCCTTTTGGTTTACAGAAGGATTTCTTTCAAGTAGGACTAAGCCTTAGCAGCTCCATCCTTTCCTCACCAATGTTAACTTGGTACCTACTTGGAGCAGTGATTCTAGACCCTGATGCTCAAGTGCCCAGAGCTGATGATGTCGTGGGTCTGAGATCTGGCCAGGGCATTGGGAGTTTCCAGAGTTCCCCAGATGGAGCTAAAGTAGCCAAGCTGGAGAACTACTGATTTTAATTGGTGGGGGGAAGGAGAAGACAAGGAGAGGAGAGGGCCATAATCTAGAGGATTAGGAAGCACTCAGGGATAAACCAACTCATCCAAGTTTGCTATGGACTGTCCTGATTTTAAAACTGCAACTCCTATGTCCTAGCGAACCACCCAGATCCAGCAAACTGGGACTGTTGGTTCCTCTGACATACCACAAGTGTTAAGTAAAGATAACAGTTCTCAAATGGCAATCCTTGTCTATAGGAAATGGATTTATTTGCAAAATTTTTCTTTAGACAACATTTGAAAATCACATGGTTCTTACAAGTAAATATACATCCCATCCGCTTTGTATTCTAGCAGAACAAATGAACGTGTCTGCTTCCATGGCTTGTGTTCCCATTGCTGTGCACTTTGGTACAAAGCCTAATTACTGTCCATAAATATTCAAGCATCAATCTAGCTCTGTGTAGTCATTCCATGGCCCTGTTATTTGAGCAAAGCCTTGCTGATAGCCTTGTTTTCTCCTGTTGCCTTTTAGTAAATAATTCCCCAACACCTGAAGGTGATCAGCACTCTTTGAAGTGCCCAATGATTCTGATTCCCAACAATTTACAAGCGATGTGAGATAACTCTGAGTGTACCCAAATTAATGTATAACTTTTAGAGGCACCCACCCACTGTGAGCATCCTGACTGGATTTCATGGAATCTCACTTGCTTGTGACTTCCCACGGGCTCCGGAATCACCATGGAGAGAGGGAGGCCGTCATTCCTGCTCACCGAGCATGTTTGGCAGCTTTTACAGTAAACACCAAGGAGACTGGTCCCTGCTCTGACATGTTTCAAGTGTTGAATCAGACTACAGCTTTCTGGTGGGCCCTGCCTGCCTAGCCTGGGGCTGGTCTCCTGAAGGCCCAGATATTGGCCAGAGACCTGTAGTCACAGAGCAGAATAGCCACCTTCATGGGCAACATGATGCCCTGTGAAAATTCCCCATTTGGAAACACGTGACAGGAGTTCCAGGGTGTTCCTTTGTGATGTATCTCATGTATTGAGGGCTCCATCTGTGTTAGCCATCACGCTAGGGGCGGCACAGATGTGGCCATTCTTTATCCTCACAATAAGCATGAGATATTATGACCAGTGATTTATAGACACTGAGGAAGTTTGATGAGAATGAGTAAGTTACACAGCTGGTAAGTGACAGAGATGAGAGATAACAGGGCTCCATCAGCCTGGCACCAGGACTTTTGCTGTGGACTCCAAGAGCGCGCATTCCAGAAAGGGCCAAGGGAAGGTGTTGGAAACACAGCACATAAAACAGATGAATTTAGGTGGAAAAAGAAATTTCAAATGTCAAGATCGTAGCATAATGGTTACACACCTGGACATGGAGCCAACTGCCATCCAAATCTTGGCTCCACTCGTCTATAAAACGGGTTTGAAGAAGTTAACCTAGTTAGAATAGTGTCAAGGTCGGTGGGCACACTACTGTAGGTGGCAGTCATTTAGTACTCTTATTATCTTCTTTGTTGTTGTTGTGGTTGCTGTTATATTGTTATTACTTTCTGAGGTGTCTTTTTGGGGGGCATCCTTGGGGCTCCTTGAGCAATCATGGTGCCGGGATTAACGGAATGCTGGAAGAAGAAGCCATTCAGAGCAGCACATATTATATTTCTTGTCAGATCATGTTTCCTTAAAGTTTTTTTTTTTGGAAAATAGGAGAAAAGATCCGCAGACCCCAAACTCTGCCACCAACAGTAGCAGAAACATTTTCATTAGAGAAATGTTGAAGCCAGGGCTGTGTTCAGTGCTTAACAGTTGATGTCGAATATTTTGCAGCTGGAGAATATTTCACTATGGGGACTTTGAATTGGCCCCCACCCCATTCCTGGGTCCAGATTCATTTGATACTCAGCAGAGCCACCTTGGGTTGTAAAGAAACACCTGATCATGGGCTTGAATAGGCAACTATAAATTATCTAGTTCAGTTTTCTCTGTTGTGGGAATCCCTTCTCTAGTCCCTCTTGGCGTTTGAGTACCTCCAATGTTGGGATGCTTGCTACTTCAGAATGAAGTCCATATCACTGTCCCCTAGCTGTAAGTGTTACAGGTTCTGTTCTGGGTACATCTGAAATCTGCCTCTCTCTAACCACGTCTCCAAATGGACTGCAGTCATACCACGAGCTTGGCGAACAGGGGCATTGCCACATCCTCTTCCACAAGAAGAAGATAGTTCCTAAACCCATTGTTTAGATAGTTGGCAATTTTATTGCTTTCAAAATTTGTTTCATAGAGGAAAAATGCTCCAATCTTGGAAGACAGGTCTTAGTATTATGCGAGGAACAATGCCCTTACTGTGTGGACTGTTTCTTGGACATAAACAACAGCATTGCTTAACTGTTTTGTGCAAACATGTTCTAATGGGCTTAAGTATGAGATATGGTGATTTAGCCCAAGGCCAGACTGGCCACTGTTCAGGCTTCCAACTGAATCACTTATCTCCTGGCTTGTTTCCTGTGTGGGAGTCTTTTTACCCATTCAGATACCAGTGGGGCCTGATTATTTTTAACTATTACCATTTTCAAGGTGAAATTGTTATTATGAATTTAATGTCTTTGTCTGACACCAAGAAATGAGAAGGTTTTCTCTGCAGGAATCTGCAAGGCCACTGCTTTCTAGGACTAAAATTAATTATGGGAGGAGAATTGCTCAGATTTTCAAAAGAGGGGTTATCTTACATTCACACTAATAATAACTTTCCTCTTTATAGTCACTTTCCTTCCCTAATGGAGTTCAAATGCTTTACAAGCATGGTCTAATTAGATCATTTTTATTATTTTTGTTAAGTATGAGTGATGTACTATATTATTATCCCTACTTTTTATGGAGAAGGAAACAAGGACTAGGGAAGCCCGTAGCTTGGAAAAGAAGGAGGAGTTGGATATCTGGACCCATGACTTCATTCTGGCTATTTTGCACCTTGGCAATGTCCTCCTACCTGCCTGTTTCACCTGTTCTTCAGAGGACACTTCATGTGACCTCAAGTTCATGGAGAATTTCTTTTTCCAACTACTTGTTGTATGCCATGTCACTCTTGATTTGGTTCAGGTCTTTGTTTTTTGGTAGGTGGTATGGGGCATTGTGTGATTCCAGATATTTTGTTCTAATTGTCTAGGTTTTACTCTTTAAACATAGAGTGGAAGTTCCTTAAGCCAAGGGGCTGTGTAATCTACTTCTTGCATAGCCCAAATAGCTCTTGCATGAGGGGTGACTACATAGTGCTTACTCAACAAAATCTTAGCTTTATTCCAAGGACTTAGATGGTAGGATACGCCATTGAAGAATGACTGACTATTCATGCCTAGAATGTGGGCCTGGAGAGGAAGAGACTCAACCAATCGCCACAATAATTGAGTGTCCTCCCCATGTAGGGCACTATGTTGTAAAAACCATGCAAAAAAAAAAAAAAGCAGGATCCTGCCTTTGCCTTCAGGAACTTCCAGTTTCCTGGAAGGGGAAGGACCCTACTGCAGAGGGGCCGAGGACAGGATATGCACCACGCAGCCGCGGTCTCTGCTCTGTCACTTAGGAGTGGCCTGCAGCACACTGTTTAAGTTCTTTGAGCCTCTGGATTTTCTTTTGTAAAATGAGAATAATAATAGTGTCGTGATGATGAATGAAATAGCGTTTATAAAAGCATTCGATACAACGGCTTATACACACTGAAGAATCAATAAATAGCTGCCATTTAAATATTATTATTAAGTGGCTGGTGATTAAGTGAAAAAAGTTAAAAAGTGGCACAGCAAGGACATGTGTGGGAGTTCAAAAGTGTGGCCAGTGAATCCCACGATGGAGAGCCCTGCAATTAACCTTGAAAAATAGTAAGAATCTGGTCTGGAGAAGTAATAAGAAAGGGGGAGGCCCAGGGACATGTCTGAACCAAGTGTGGGGTGTGAGAAACTGGGCTGGGGTAGATGAAACCAAAGGTGCACGTGGGGGAATGCTGGCCAACAACAATGGGGAAAATGAGAGCAATGCTGCTACTACTGCTAGTGGTGAGTGTTTTCCTTCGGTAACATAAGGTAAGAATTATGATGGCCATTTTAAAGGATAAGAAGCTGAAATTCTGAGATAGGCTGCAAAGTTAGTTGGAAATGAATGCAGGGGTCTTGGTTAGTGAGGATGGGTCTTCTCATACGGTGTTGGGCAGGGATGTTAAGTTGCACACATGCCTTAAAGAGAGTACTTCAACCACACCTGTTCAAATTGTTAATTCCACCTCAAGGTGCTGATCTTGGAGAAACACTTGCATTTATAATCAAAGAGGCATGAGCTAGGATGTTCACCGAACATTCCAAAAACTCGAACTCCACTCACATGTCTACTAATGATGGAGTACTTCAGTAAATCCTGACATGTCCATAACACAGTATATTATTCAGCAATTTAACCTCATGAGGTAAATCTACATGCATGCCACAGTCATTCCAAGAAGCTGTTTTAGTAAAAAAGAAAAGTCTCAGGCCATGAAACTATTATACTGCCATTAGACCTTATACATGCATAGGTATATTTGTACATGCGACAGCAGCATGGAAAAAAGGCCTGGATGGAGACAGAGCAAACTTTTAGTAATGATTCTTCTTGAGGAGTGGAGAGAAATACATCAGGAGGGTGTATGTTAAAGGAGAATTTACATTTTAGTCTATATACTTCTGTATTATTTATAAAGGAAATATATTTAGCTACTACTCAAACTCATCATCTAAAATTTAAAAAGATTTATGCTACATTAATACTGTATAACATTATATATTCACTAAATTATGCTTAAATGTTTTATAAAATATATTGGTTTAGAAGAAATTTCCCAATTAAGTTAAAAAAAGTTTCAAAGAAGCATGTAATATATGTAAATTAGCATATACATAGTACAAACACATCCATCTATGACAAGGTCTGTCCAGAAAAAGTCCAGCCATTGTTAACATAATGAGAACTGTTTGCATGACATTGATGTAACCAGGCAGCCAAGAAGAGTGGATGGGAATGCGCATGTGTGAACAGTGCTGACTTCATTGTGCTAATTAGTGGGGGCAGTAGATGCCATTGAGTGAGCGTGTGTATTGTATGCCTGTTACATTCAAAATGGCTGAGTAGAGCAATGAATCTGCATCAAATTTTGCATGAATCTTGAACATTCCTCTATAGAAACTTCAGATGATTCGGAAGTCTGCAGCTATGGGCAACTGGTGATTGGCAGCTTTATCATAACAATGCGCCTGCTCATACATCATGTCTTGTGAATAGTTTTTTTGCGAAATACCAAATTACCCAAGTGACCCAGCTCCCCCATAACCCACATTTGGCACCTTGCAACTTCTGGCTTTTTCCAAAACTAAAATCACCTTTGAAAGGGAAGAGATTTTAGACCATCAGTGGGGTTCAGGAATATACAACAGGACAGCTGATGGCAATTGGGAGAACTGTGTGAGGTCCCAAGCTGCCTATTTTGAAGGGGACTGAGACATCATTGTCCTATGTACAAGGTTTCTTGTATCTTCTTCACTAAATATCTCTATTTTCCATATTGCATAGCTGGATACCTTCTGAACAGACCTCAGACATATATTAATAAATGCTAGGAAAAAATACACACCAAAAGGTGATTTTGTCTGGATGTTGGAATTGTGTGTTTTTTATTTTTCTCTTCATGTCTATAGTACTTAATTTTACCATGGTGATGCTATATAACAAATGACTCCAAAGTCAGTACCTTAAGCCAACAATCTTTTTTTTTTTCCCAGTCTCATAACCATGTGTCTGTATGCCATCCAATAGGAGTTGAGCTCAGATTGGCTAGGCATGGATTTCAAACTGCAGTTTGTGTCCAGGTTCACTGTGTATTTCATCTTATTGGACCAGTGGGCTAAGCAGAGCATGTTCTTTTCATGGCCATGAGAAAAGTGCAAGGGAACAAGTGGAAACATGTATTATCTTTTCTGGCTTTGGTTTAGAGTTGGCACACTGTTCTGCCCACACAGCCAAGCTTAAATCAATAGAGGAAGGAAATAGACTTTGCTTCTAGTGGAATGATCTGCAAAGTCACGGCAACAGGCATGGATACAGAGAGTGGTGACGTTTGGGAACTATAATGCAATCCACCACAACTTAAACGTGTTTCCTATTTCCCCCCACTGAGAATATATATATTACTTATGAAATAATCATCTGACTATTGCTCAGAAAGATGGGTGATAAAACAAAGTCTGGGGGCTGCAGTGCTTTGATTAGTGCTCTTCTGCTCAGTTTCAGTCTCTTTGATTATTTATTTTGCAGATTATCTTTAATTTCATCCTGCCTGTCATGGCTTCCACCAGTGTCCTCAAAGCACACCAAGAAGAGCTTGTCTTCTGATTTGGACAACCATGCAGACCTCATCTTTTCTTAGAACTCCACCTCCCTGTTGGGAGGGTTCATCCATCTCAGGAGAATGTCTTGGAATGCTACCTGATTTTCTGAGGAATTTAAAACTATGAGCAAGAATGGCAGCCAGTCACTGTATTCTAAGGTGGGCACACACAGAGTTCCCATGAGCTCTTTTTGTACTGGTTTGTAAATCTCAAATGAAACAATGAGGTGTATGCAAACTGAGTCTTCTGGCTTCATAAGGACATGCAATAATGGCAGCTAACAGGTTATCTCAAGGTACACAGCAGTGACAACAATGTATTGTTTCAGATTGTTTCTTCTGACTTTTCCCATGTTTGATTGCACACAGAGCAATGGATTACACTGAGGAAAGATCATTATCTACCCCAAAGTTCACCTACAGTGCTGTCCTTGCCAGCATACAAGCCCACAAAGGAGGATACCACTTTTGGAGACTGTGCCTGGGACAGAAATAGCACCCATTCTTGCTCCTAATTCCCTTCTGCCTCCCCCAGGCTAAGCTTCTGCTTCAAAGTCTGTGTTTCAGTTCCCCTGCAGGGAGCCACTAGACCCTTTTGGGTGCACAATAAATCTTCACCCCTGTTTGTATTTTAAACACCTTAAAGGGCAGGCATTTAACCCCATCTGTGGGGTGTTGGGGTATGTGTGTGCATGTGTGTGACAGAAACTTTTTTATGATGGCAAATATTTATAGACTTTTTAACCTTCCTCTCTAATCTTAATGGTGCCTTAGCCAAACTATCTTTTAACTGCTTTAGTCTTTCTTCATAAATTACTCAGGGCCTCTTTCTTTTCTCCTCTAATCTATCAACCTCTTTCTTATTTCTCAGGTACCCAGAGTGGAGGGCAGAACTGTCCAGATTTGCTCCCAGATTATATGTGGGTCCCACATAGTGTGGTCTCTATCAGAAATGATTGGAAAGCTTTTAGGAACAGAGGACTTTTTTCTGCGGCTTTAGATACACCAAAGTGCCCATTTAATGCAAAAGAGACAACAGTTCCATTCTGAGTAGTCAGGCAACAAAGAAAAGGCCCTTCAGGCTTTTACACGCAGATGCTTCTCTGGGTTTTAATGTCAAAGAAACCTGTCCAAAGCAGCTGGAGCATGAGGGGCTCTGTGATTGGTGGGGGGAAAGCATGTGGCAAAGACACCACGTTCTTCGATTTCTTTGTCCCAAGAGCCATCCACTGGTGATTTAATCACTCATTGCATGACAGTTTGCATCTTACTAACTGCACATGTATATCTTACCTTAAAGTAGTTAGGAGAGGTTACTACTATCAGAGAATGTGCTTGGGACAGAAGTCATCTGTCCGCTGTGCCCCTGCCTCCCCTCTATTGCCTAAGCAAAGCTTCACATGTACGTTCTGTAGTTCAGTTCCCCTGAGAGGAGCCACTGAACCCTTTCTGGTGTGCAAGTTTGCTTACCGCTGGCTGCCATCCCATCCCTCTTTGTTTAAACCATGCCTTCGGTGTGCTTCTCCAAGGTAGAGAGGTTTTCAAAAAATCCCCCTCAGTCACTCCATTTATGATCATGCTCAGTTCTAAGTGTCTTTTTTTAGAACTGTTCAGCTGCTCACACAGAGCACAGACAGAAATGGGCTGCAAGAACCTCATGGCTACCTTGATGAGGACCTATCGGGATTTTCCAGGGTGGGAAGTGATTATGCTGAAAAAATGGGTGAGCCATACCTAGTCCAATGCTTCTTAATGAAACAGAGCTAAAATGCTGTCTGGAATCTTAAAAAGGAATTGTGGGGCAAGGCCTAGGGCCAATATTTATAGCAAGTACATCTTGATTCTGAAATGGGTCACAAGAAAAGTCCTCTGAATCTCTGCTATTGAAAGACATCATTTTTGGGGTTTAAACTTCTGTTCCATGATAGCTGATGCCAATAAAGTGATGTTGGAAAGTTACTCAATTATTTATGTTTTAGTTAAAGCCAAAGAAAAATTCTTAATGCAGAAAATGCAAAAACTTGTTCTGATTATTTGAAGAGAAAGCATTAACAACAACAACAACAACAATGAAGTACTGCAGTAATTTACTAAAAGGGCCACTCTTCTGGGCAGGGCTTGTGGAGCAGACACACACCTGGCCCACCCTGCCTGGGCTGGGAGTAAAGCACAGTGGGCAAAACTGGGGATGGAATAAGTACAATGCCGGCAAATTTTAGATTTTAGGCAAGAGGTGGACAGCATTCATGGTGCCTCTGAAGGATTAAGAGTTTAGGAATAAAAATAAAGGGGAAGATCTGTTAGTCCCTCCCAGTGTTCCTTGGCCTGGAGGGGTCCTGGGGGGACAATAGAGATTTATTTCTGAGGTCCTGTCTTTGACCTAGCAGTAATTTTCAACACCTGTTTGAGGTTGGTTTCAGGCAAGGAAAGACTTGTGGAAGTTACGGTGCAGCATTTCTGAAAGTGTGCTCTGAGGACCACAAATTCTGTAGACTTGTCATTAAATGTAATAGAAATTTGACCATACAAACTTGGAAACACTGATTTAAACAATCTTAAAAGCTTTCCGTGCTGTGTATCTTCTCAGACTTTTAGATGCTGAGGTACGCTGTGAGTCTCCACGCGGAAGGGGGATGGGAGGAGCTTGGGTGGATATAGGCCATACATATACAGCTCCAGAAGCTTACCTGGCCATAAAGCCCCCTTCTGCCCAGAGACTGTCCCAGAAAGCCTTTCAGACCTGGTGCTCCATGAAATATTCTGTGACCCACATTGATCAGGTGGAAAAAAAGCAGGATTGGGAATTAGATTTTTAGGCCTCCAATTCTGGCTGTTTGTTTAACTTTGGGCATTTATTTAATCTCTCCGAACCTCGGTTTTCTCATCTCTAGTAAGAATGAGTTAGTTTTAATGGTTCTAGAATCCTATGCTTCCTGTGAGAGTGTTTCTTCACATTCATCTTTTTTTCAACCCAAAGTGTGTCCTGAGGGCTCATTTGGGGGAGAGTCAACTACCACCAGTGAAAGACCCCCCAAGGTGAACGAATAGCGGCAACTCACTGCCACTTCTCTGGCTCACCTTTGTATTTATGGAACCAAATGGGTTTGCCTTGAACTAACACACCGCCAGCCAAGCCTTCCTGGAAAGAACATTTTATACTGTTGAAAGCTCTCCTGACAGATTGGTCTCAAAAAGCATGAATCACACTTTGAACTTCAAGTCCATTGCAAAACTCATCACATTTTCCCACCAGGGCCAAGGAGAATTTTCAAGGTAGAGAGAGACAAGGTCATTTACCCTAAGGTTGTTTCTCGATGGTAAAGAAACTATTCTAGAGAAGATAGGACCTTATAAAATAGAAATCATCATCATCATCATCATCATCATCATCATCAAGAGAGGATTCCTTTTATAATATTCTTGCCAGACTATTGCAATTTAAAATTTTGCTAATTCTGGAAGTGAAGAAAATGCTATTTTCTGTGACTTTAATTTGAATTTTTGATAGTTGCATTTTACAGTGTTTAACTTAGTTATATTTTCTCTTTTATACATTTTTCATGTACATGCTAGGATCTTAGTGTGTTTGAAATGAGTAAATAGATGCCAGGAGAGTACCTAATTGTCCATAAGCATAGGAATGACATTGAAACAGTGGGGCAGACACCAGGGTATACAGTGTGTGTGAGCAACCTGGAAGACCCAGCAGGTGCCAGGCAGAAGAACCCCAGGTTTGCTTTCTGCTCAGCTGTTGTGTTAGCTGTGAGAGCTTCCACCTCATGCCAGCTGCGTCCTGCCTCTCTGAGCTCATCACAACTTCTCGGAGTGGTTGTCCTGGACTGTGTTGGGGTGCGGGACTCTTGCAGGGCAAAATATATTCTGTTTCTGCAGAGGTTGGATACACCTAATACTCAACCAGTTTGCTTAGGAATTAGAATTTTCTTCCTTATATATCTTCTCTTCCTCATGTCTTCACATGAGTATAGAATCCTCACAGGAGAGGAGCATGATGAACAGCCCATATGTTTGACAGAGCAGAAGCTCATGCTTGACTGATTTCCCTAAAGAAACCCAAATTCCCAGCAAACTTTGAAGTCAGCTTCTTTGCCTCAGTTTATTCTTTCCATGTCCTTTATGTCCCACGTGATACATGCTCCAGGGAGGGGACCTGGAGCTTATACAATAGTAAGTTCGTGTGGAGATCCTCTGTGGCTCTAAGGTACACAAGATGCATGTGGACAGCCCTCTTGCCTGTGGTGATGCTCTGCTCACCTGCTTGGAGTCTGTCCCACCAACCTATTTTTTTTCTCCTGCTTGAAAAAAGATTTGAGGTCACATGAACCCTTTGTGTGGCCTCAAGATGAAGGAGAGACTTCAAGTGTCCTTCCTCCTCTGCTTTCTGCATTAATTAGTGAGTAAGTTCATCATTTGTTTGAGAATTTTTTCCAAGGCAAATCTTTTATTTACACATTTTATTTTTCCAGGTCAGAACGTGATGCTCTCTACCTCAAGAGGTTTAAAGGAGCCCTTCTCAAAAGGGCCTTATTTCACAAATGGATGTCAGATTTTGAGGTTTCATAGTGAGTCGTGATTTTAACCATTCCCAACCTGTGACTATCAGTGAAATAGAGCCATTCTCTCTCCCTGCCTTCACCTTGGCATGCATTTGTTGATGGCTGATCTCCTCTTAGTGATGGGACACTATACAGTTGGGATGATCTCTGCGCAGCTGTAAGATATCAGACATGTCACGTGATGGTGAGGACTGAGGACATTCTAAGGCTGGATATGATATCAGTGTCTAGCTTGCTAGGGAGGGTATTCAAAGTTTGTATTGGATTGAATAGTCTCCCAAGTGTTTCTTTCATTATTCAAGTTGACAATAATGTTATTCATTATTTCTTCTTCTAATCACCCATAACTAAGGATAAGAAATGGTAGAAGTTTGAAAAAGAAAGAGAGGTTTGGCCCAATGTCCCACATTTTCTTTTTTTTTAAGTTTAAACAATTTTTATTTTCTAGTTTACATTCAATATTATTTTGTATTAGTTTCAGGTGTACAGCATAGTGGTTAGATAAATTATATATTCTACAAAATGTTTCCCCCTCCCCAGATAGTTCTAGTACCTACCTGGTACCACCCACAGTTGACTGTATTCCCTACACTGTACATCCCCATGGCTAATTTGTAACTATCAAGTTGTGCTTCTCAATCCTTTCACCTCTTGCACGCAGTCCCCTACCCCCCCCCTCCGTAGCAGCCATCAGTCATGTGATGGCTGTATCTATGAGTCTGTTTCTGTTTTATTTTGTTCTTCAGATTCCACATATAAGTGAAATCATAAGGTATTTGTCTTTCTCTGACTGACTTATTTCACTTAGCATAATGCCCTCTAGGTCAATCCGTACTGTTACAGATGGTAAGATTTCATCAAACTTTCTTTTTATATCTCTCTCACTTAAAAAAGTGTTAGTCAGCTCACGGACTCTGACTCGGCTGTCTTTGGAAGAGTGCCGTGCTTGGAGTTCCCACTAGCAGAGGAGCGTGGACGGACGGATGGGAAAAGAGAAGCAGCAGGTCCACAGGCAATGCTCCTCAAACTTAACTCGGCCAATCCCAGGCTCCTGTCCAGGACACTATATGCTACATACCAGTGTGTATGCAACATATCCACACTGACGAGTACCACCTCTTCCTCGCTGCTAGTAATGGGAGCAATGATTGTACCTGTCTCACAGGGTCGTTGAAGGGCTGAGTTAATACATGTGAAAAACAGGTCAGCTATATGATAAGGGTACGGTAATGTTAGCCATTATTGTTGCTATTGTTATGATGATGATGACAGTCGGAGCGGCTCCAGTAAACTGCAAGTGGAAGCCTCTGGTCTCCCTGAAGAAGAGGAGGCTATTAAACGAGGAGGCGATTCATGATGCCATGGACCACTGGTTTCAAAATATTAATTCCAGCAGGAAACATGCTGCTGAACCTCCATTTGACCTTAACTTTATAGTTGATAAAAACAAGTTTAAAGTATTATACCTCTGTCCATCTTTTTGCTTTTATACAAAAATAGATTTAAAAAAATTTTACAAAACACTTGGCAAGGAAAATGCAAGCTATCATCATTGTGGTTTTCTTTTCAGCCATGAAGGTGCTCAATTTTTTTTCTCTGTCACTAACACAAGTGAAATAGACTTTTCTCTTCCCCCTCCCCTCCCCTTCCCTCCCTTTCCCCTCTTCTCTCTCTCTTTCAAATGGCTTCAAAATGTTTGGAAGTGAAAGAGTTGCTTTAAAGGATTATTGTGTTAAGCCAGATCATTCAGTCATTAGCTCACCAGCACAACTGTGTCCAGAAAGGTGTCAACATAGAGAAAAATTCAGCAGGCCATAAGAACACAGTGCAAAGGGACACATGAGGTCTTCGCCCAAACAGCAGAAAACACAGTCAGGAACAAAAATGGTCTGCTTAGGAAAAAAGAAACTCAGAGGACACAAAGTATTGGAGCGGCTGCCTGGGCAAGTCAGAGCACCTCTCTGAGAACTGGAATTCGCTGTGAACCTGCAGCCTATGGTCTTCATTTTCTCGATCCTATTTGCTAAAATTTATTGGATATTATCTGTGCTCTCAGCACTTTCCTAAGGGGTCTAAAATGTCTTATCCTTTTAAATTCTCACGAATAGCCCAAATGGGGCAGGTATGATTAGTATCCCATTTGGCAGTTAACAAAAAGAAGCCCTGGCAAGTTAAGTAACTTAATGAAGGTGATAGCTAATAAGTGTCAGAGCCAGGATTTAGTGCAGATCTATGTGACTCTGAAGCTCACACTTGTAACCACAATGCCCTCTGCTTCCCACTTTAAGAGTGGTATGTCCCAATAGCCTCTAGGGTATTTGTGTTGAAAGGCAATAAAAATGTGTCCCTCCAAAGGAGGTCATCAGCTGTAAGAGGGCGGGGAGGTATATCTTATACTATAGTTGCTCCATATCTTCATTTCAATTTTGAGTTTGTGAACTGATGCCTTTAAGGATGAGACACTGGTAGAGGAAAAATATATCATGGGCCCAATACTTCCATTGTAAGTGAGCTGAGATGTAAGCCTACAAAGAGCTATGCATCACTGCACCCCAACAAACCATAAATAATAATGGCAACTAATAAAATCAAATTCATGTGCACCAGTGTGGTTACTTGAGCGTTAGCCTTTCCAAGGGGAGTCCAGCACATCTGCTGTTGTAATTCAAAAGAAATCGGTCTCCTGGTATTTCTAGTGGGCAGTTTTGGATAGCTACCTTTTAAGAAGTCTAGAATAATCTTGCATACTTTGGTGAATATGCAATTGACAGATAATTTACATCCTATTCATCAACATCCTCAATGAAGGAAAATGTTGGAGTGATTAATATGATGATTAAATGGGGGAAGCAAAGAAAAAATATCAATCTGGAAAGTTGTTATTTGGATAATTTATGGGCAGTATGGCAGAGAAAAGTCTGCATCAGTTTTTGTACAAGCTATGTGTCTCAGTAAGGAGCTTATAAATAAACATAAAGGCCTAGCAGTCTTGAACTTCAGAATTAATCTCATGTGAAGCAATAAGGGACTCAGTCTCAAACAAGAAAATCTAGGGCAGAATGCCTGGCTAAGTAGACAATCCAAGGAAGTAGAAAGTCTTTGGAGAAATTAAAAGCATCTCTGATTAGTTATTTTTATTTTTAAGCTTAAACATAAGAGTACCAAAGTTCTTCATGTGTAATCTCTTAAAATTTAATAGAATAATTTTTATAATGAAAAAGACTTTAAAAACCCAACTACTTCAACCTCTGCGTTTTATGAGTGATCCCAGAGAGCTGAATGGATTTGTATAGCTACATGTCCAACCAGCCTTCATTTCTACTCACAAGATTTAAAAAATAATTATAATTATTTTATAATCTTTCTGATTATAAAAGTGACAAGTGCTTGTTGTAGCTAAATGAGGAGGAAAAAAAAAACCCAGAAAAGCAAAGTGGGGAAAAAACATCCCACAATTCTGCCACTTAGATTGTTGTTCCACTAATATCTGGGTGTATTGTCTCTTTTCCTTCTTTTGTATATGTTTATATTGAGTTTGTATGTCACTAAATGGGATCATACTATCCATTTTTTAATTTTGATTTTGTTTTGGAATTTTAAATAAATTAAAAATAGCTTTATTGCTTTCTTATAACTATAAAAGTAATACATGTTTATTGTAAAACATGCAGACAATATAGAAATTATAACCAAGAAAATAAGAAGCACTTGGAAGCCCACCATCCAATAATAACTGATAATATTGTTGTCTTTTCTCCCAGGGTTTTTTTCTGTGTCACCCTTACCCCCAATTATCTCCCTGCCTCACCAACTTATGGGTTCGTATGAAGTTTGTTTTTTTTTAAATGAATGCATTTTCCAACTCCCTGCTGGATCTCCAGTGCTGCCTCAATCTCTCCCACAATCATTTTTGGATGTAAGCTCTGTGGTGTTATTGCCATACAACTTACTCGTACAACTGTTACAATCCTGCATGTCACCACTATTAGTTTTGTTTAAACAGTGAATTATCATTTCGCAATATTTTATTAATAAGGAAATAATCATATATTTATCCAATGTAGTTACCACTTCTGGTTCTCTTGTTTCCTTTGTGTAGATCCGTATCTGATACTATTTTTCCTTTCCCCTGATTAATACATTTCAATATTCTTCCAGTGCGGATTTGATGGTCATAAATTCTTCTAGTTTTTGTACATCTGTAAAAGTATTTGTCTTGACTTCGTTTATCAAAGCTATTTCCCTCAGATAGAGAATTCAAATTTGACAGCTTGTTTTGAATTTTAGACCTGAAAGATGTCACTCCACTGCCATATTTCCCTGAGAAATCTCACACCACCCTTGTTCCTGTTGCTGTATTTGTGACGGGGCCTTTTTTTCCTACAGCTCCGAAGGTTTTTCTCTATCACCGGTTTTGCTTACTTGTGCTTATTGAGTCTCGTGTTTGGGGTTCGTCAAGCCTCTTGGAATTTGGGGTATATAGTATATAGTAAAATTCTGGCCATTATTTCTTCAAACATTTTTTTCTGCCCCACCCCCTCCACTCTCTGGGGGCTGATTACATATATATCGGGTTTCTGGAAGTTGTCCCTCAGCTCACTGATGCTTTGTTCATTTTTTAAAAAATTATTTTCCCTGAATAGTTTGTATTGCCACATCTCCAAATTCACTAAGTTTCCTTTTATGAAATGTCCTGTTATTAATACCATTAAGTATATTTTTCATTTAACATATTTTAGGTTTTATCTTTAAAAGTTTGATTTTTGTTTTTAAAAAATCTTCTAGTCTCTCAATAAAGACGAGGGAAAATCTTCCATTCTTTTATTTAACTCCCAAACATATGGAACATATAGTTATGTTAACTGTTTTCATGTCCTTTCCTGATAAATCTAAAGTGTGTGTCAGTTCTAGTTCAGTTTTGATTGATTGATTACTGTCCTCATCATGGGTCATATTTTCCTGCTTTTTTGCATGACAGTTAATTTTTTATTGTATTTCAGACATTGTGAATTGTACTGCATGGGGTACTGAATATTTTTGGAATCCTATTCATATTCATGAGCTTCGTTCTGTGATCCTTTTAGGTTAATTAGAGATAGTTTGACCCTTTTTAGTCTTGCTTTTAAGATAATTTGGGCAAGACTGGAGTGGTGCTCAGTCCAGGGCTCACTCCCCACACTAAGGCTAAGCCTTCTGTGGCTCTAGCTAATGGACTGTCTGTGGGAACATGCCCTTCATCCCTGTGGGAGTGCTGAGCACTGTTACCTCTGACCCAGTTCAGTGGTCTTCCCTCTTTCTGAGTAGTTTCCTCATAGCATGTGATGATCACTGACCAGCTGAATACTCAAGGGACAACTTCTACAAATCTCTCTGTGAAGCTCCTACCTCTCCAGTGCTTTGTTCTGAGAACTCTACTTGCCTTCGGGTCCCCAGAATCTCAGCTCCCCCTCCTCAACACAGGAGCCTTGTGGGCTCCGCTCCCTCTGCCTGCACCATGGTCTGGGAACTCTCTAGGAGTCAGCTGAGGCACTTTCGTAGGGCTCACTTAATTTGTTTCTTGTCTTTCAGAAATTGTTTTGAAAACCATTGTTCAATATATTTCTTTAGTTTTTTTTCTAATTCTTTTTGGTAAATTCAGGCAGGAGAGTAAATATAATACTTTTTATTCCATCTTGGCTATAAGCAAAAGGTGCATTGAAATTTTAAAGGTGATTTCATACATATTGCCAAATTGCTTTCCAGTGAGGTCAGTCAATAAATGGTAGAGCAATTGAATCAAGTTTATGTATCTTCAATGAGACCAGTCTTTATTAAAAGTGTGTCAGTTTGATAAATGGGAAATATTATGTTATAACATGCCATTCTTTAAATCATCATTGAAATACAATGTACTTTTATCTGTTTATCAGCCATTCGCATTTCCTCTTTGGTGGGTTTTACTGTTCATGTTCTTTATCTTATTCTCATTAGTTTCAAGGATCACTCACAGTACCTGAGTTAGCACCAAGGGCAGGGAGGCCAGTCAGGTGCTTCAGGTTTCTTTTCCAGAAAGACGCTCCGTGTGCAGAGAGGCCATGGAACAAGGGGAGGGGTGGAATGGGCTGGAGAAGCTAAGCCAAGAGAGCCTATTACCTAAATCAACTAGATTTTTGTTAGCAGCAAACAGAGGTGTAATTAAACTCCAAGAACCAAGCGCTGTTCACAGTCCCTTCCAGCCGCGAGCTGCTTTATGTGTGTTTGCAGGTGGCAGCCAGCGATCTGGGTGTATTCCAGCCTCGTGTAAGTGACCTTGGGGCTCTGGCACAAAGAGCTGTGTTGGCAGGTCTGTGATTAGTCAGCTCCTGGTCTGTGATGTCTACTTGAGCCAAATAATTCTCTCTATTTACAATAAAGTTTCATTTGTTTTTGGTTCATTTTATTTTTAAAAAGGACTTTGTAATTTGGTTGCTTTCTCCATCATCCTGTTCAAAGTAGATATAGGGCTATGTGAAACTCCAGGGTTACTTCAACAAACTTTGAAGTTCTTTTTAATAGCCTGCAAGTCTTTGATTATGTTGAGCCTATACAAGGATGTTCAAGAACATATTAATCATAGCAATTCCCAAAATGAATAAATATTTTTGAATGAGACTGACAGTTATATTTCATTTGGCAGAGCAACTACAATAATCTGCAGATTATCCAGTATCAGCCTTCTCAAAAACCTTTAACTAAGTAAGCAGTGTACCAAATTATAAGGTCAGAGTAATTCATACATTTGTGCATACAAACATATGCACACCTATCCTGGGGCTGTTCACCATGAAGAACTAGGAGATGGTCAAGGCCATCTCAGCAAGTCATTTGTTCATCAGACTGCCAGGCTGCCATAACAAAATACCACAGACTGGAAGGCCTAGACAGCAGACACTTATTTTCTTCAGTTCTGGAGGCTGCAACGCAAGACCAAGGTGCCAGCAAAATGGGTATCTGGAGTGGCCTTTCTTCCTGGCCTGCAGACGTCTTCTTGCTGTGTCCTCACGTGGCCTTTTCTCTGTGTGTGCTTCCCTAGTGGTTCCTCCTTTTTTCATAAGGACATTAGTTGTTTTGATAAAGGCCCCACACTTGTGACCTCATTTAACCTTAATTAACTCTTTAAAGACTCCATCTCCAAATACAGTGCCATAGGGGCTTAGGGCCTCAGGGAGCAAAATTCAGTCCTAACAATTTGAGAGGGGGTTCCTGTGCTTTTCAGGGAAGGTGGGAGAAATACAGAGGGATTTGGGCTTAGTTTCAGGTCTCATAATGTTTCTAGGAAGAAAAAGCTAAAAAGGTGCATAAGGCTTGCTGCTCGACACCTGGATGGTGGTGGGTTTGGGAGAAGTGTTATCTTAGGGAACAAGAGAGCTCACCAAGACACAGGGACGGGACAGTGAACCCACTGTCTGCTCGAGAGATAATGTGGGATACGAAGGCTTTATGTACTTTCTTAGGACATCTCTAGGGAGCTTTAAATAATAAAATGGGATTTTTAAGTATTGAATCCTATAGGTTACAAAGTTTAGTATGAAAACAGAAGTCATTATAGCAAAGAAATAATTACTAAAACCTAACCAATTTTAAAAAATCAGTGACCTCTTAAACATCACTTCCACTTAACCCTGTCGTCTACCAAGCGATGCGTTGGAGCTGGCTCATACAGGCTCTCGGAGTGTACACATCTCTTCCCAACTCTGCGTTCAATGACATCTTATAGGCCCCTCCTCCAAATACCATGACATTGGGGATTAGGGCCTCAACATAGGAATTTTGGAGGGATACAAACATTAAGTCCATAGTAAGGGGTTTGAAGAATGAATATGCGTTTTCCAGGAGATCCAGGAATGCAGGGTGGAGAGGGCAGGTGGAGGGATTGGCATTCAAAGATGAGGGACCATGGAACAGTGTGGAGCATGGCAAGTCCAGGGACTGCAAGTGGTTTTGTTGTTGATGACAGAGAGGAGACGGACCAGTCAGAGAGAAGGCAGGAGTCCTGTTTGGTAGCTTATGTTTTACATAATTTCTTCTTTTTGCAAAAAACGGAAATTATTCAAGGATTTAAAGCAAAGACCCTATCTATGTTTTGGAAACATCACCCTCTGAGTGAAGTGGGGAATGGATTAGAAATGGAGAATTGAGCCCAACAGGCAGGAAACCAGTTTGGAAGCTACTGTACAGGCAAAAGAAATTATAATGAAAGTTTAAACTAGGAGTGCCTGTTTTGGTTTGTTTTTGTAAGGGGAGAGTTGAATCATCCCTTGTAGATCAGCAGAAAAAGAGAAGGAGAAGCTGGGAGTAGAGATTGTCCCGCTATGAGAGGCAGACATGGTTTGTTAGTGCATGTTTGGCCTGGACTCGGTCTAGGAAACTTTGGATGGCAGCAACAGTGGCTTCCATTTATGGAAGATGTACCATGGGCACCACGTAAGAGGTTTATGCACATTATCACATCTGACCCTTGTAAATGACAATAGGTCTGTGATTTCAAGCCAAGTTCCACTCCCAAATTAATACTCTCTTGACCATTAAACTCTACTACTGTCTGCCATAAACAGCCAGAAAAATTGAACTGAAAGCTTATTCTGAGATTTTGTGAGGAAGCTGTGGCCTGAGACACAAGAAATCGTGTATATTTGCGTGGACATGAAGTCGCTGGGAGGAAGAATGGTTGCTGCAGGCTGTATTCTCCAGGAACAGATGCTGACATGGTATGTGCAAGACGTTTATTAGGGATTGACACCCATGACAGGAAACTGGAGGAAGTGGGAGTTGCAAGAGGAAAAGGCCTGCCATGATTCAGGCCTGACAGCCTGGGTTAGTCTGAGGTATGTGGCACCCGTCGGAATTGTCCAGCATTGGGTCGAAATGGCTGGCCGTGGTATCCCCGCAGGAAGTATGGCTTCCTCGGGGCAGTGCAACTGAGGCAGTCCAGGGAGCTGCTGGTAAGTAGAGTCTGGGGCACACTCCTCCCGTGGGACATCGCATCCTTCCTCGAGGAGGGATTTGGAAGGCGTATGTCCATAATGTCTGCGGGCATGGAGTTCATCTTACCACTTTTGGGAACAGACATTTGGTTCAAGGCCTGGTTTGACACTGGTAATTTTCTTACCATCTCTGTGCCTCAGTTTCCTCGTCTGTAAGACATGTGTGTATCTGTGGTGAAAACTTAATAAGAGTACTTACCTAATGGGCTGACAGTGAAGATTAAAAGAGATAATACTTTTAGAGTGCCTGACACATAGTAAGCACTCAGTAGATGTTACTTATTATTCAAAAAATATCATATGCTTTTAAAACTTGAATGTGGAAAAGGTGAAACCCTTTACCTAAAACTTTTTATGGCACATTGCATTTCCTTGGTATGAAATTCAAGATATAAATATTCATTCTATTTGGCACAATTTACATGGATTAACTTTAATTACAATAGCAGAAAGAGAAATAAAAAAGATCATCATGCATAATTTTGGAAATGTGCTAAACATTAATACAGGTATTTGTAAATTCTTTCCTTAAACGGAAAGTGAAAACGAAACTTAAAATTGAAAAACTAACTTTCAGTTGATATTTTCATATATTCATTTTATTTTCTTCCTTTTTTAACCTGTAAAGGGAAGAGCACAAATCTTCTGTTGTCTGAACTCCTCTGCTTTGTGGAGGTTTGTCCAAGTACACACTGTCTGTGTGTTTCTCTTTTCTTTTTCTTTTTTTGGTGTTTCCTGTGAGTTTATTGTGTTCTCCTGCCTAGATGTTTCTTAAGCCTGAAACAGTGCCCTAACTTCTTATAGGCTGTACGTATATTTGGTTAGTTATGACATAACTCGGAAACACGTACTTTAGATCCCCTGAGACTGATTAATCTTCACGCCAAAGGAAAATGGAAAACTTTGATTTTCTGAAGCAGAGGTGCTCAATACTTCTCCCCAAATCTACCTGCTTGGGTTCTAACATTTGGTTCAGTAACACTAATTCTATAAACACATTCCAAGTCAGCCACCTGTGGTAAGAGGCCAGATAACATACCAGGACTAACATCCTTTCTTCTTTAAAATTTAAACTGACTTTTCATTGGATAGCAAATACCTATAAAACATCTCTTCAAGGGTGTAACTTCCCCTCCTCTTTCCCCATGTACACAAGCAAGCATCCTTCCTTCCAAATACTGGGCTAAAGCCATGGGAGCTGAGAGATGCAGGGCAGGAACCCTGACCTGTGGAGCATGGCTGCCCGAATCCAAGTACCTTGGCACTACCCAACCAGCCCCATGGCTCAGGGGCGGGAAGGGGGTGCAGGAAGGATGTGGTGGCTGGGAAGAGGCAGAAGTCCCAGGTGCTTGAAGGCATAATTATTAGATATCCATGTCTTAGTAACATTGTAAAGATAATACAAACTAAATCTTTTAAAGAGTAAATTCTCATTCAAGAGACATTGTCCATCAGGGAGTGACAGGAAATGCTTTTTATTGCATGCATATCAGCATGTGCCTTTCTGCTCCTCACTCCTCCTGATGATATTCTGCCTCTTTTGCAGCAGCTCAGAAGTCCTCTACCTACTGCATGAATAGACAGGCTTTTAAAAAATAGACTCCCTGTGAAGGTCAAAGCCTCAGTTGCCGCCGCTTCCACCTCACAGACCAGTAGCAACATCTTTCCTGTTGTCTCCCAGCTGGAAATGCCCATCCAGGGGCTACCATCCTGCCCAGCAAGATGGAGTTATCCTCATTTCCCAGAATGTCTCATGGTTTCCATCTCCCTGGAAATTTTTCTTTTTAAAGACATGAGTACTTTTTAAGAGTCACGTTGAAGGTGAATTAAGGACTAATTATGAGCACATTGGGAAGTGCACTGTTATGAAATGAACAGTTGTACAGACCTAAGGGAAAACATTGTGCAGGACTCAGCGGGGCCGCGGGGTCTGTATCGGTTGGTTTCGCAGGCTGCTCACTGTGCAGGGTTGTCTGAGAAGGGAAGGCTCTGCCCAGCTGATAGTTGCATGGACTGTGAGTTTGGGGAAAACTGGCTCTAGTAAAGCCTCTCACAGGATGTCCTGTTTAGAACAGCTACAATTTTGTGCTTCTTCTCTCGGATCCAGGGACTTTCAACTGGATTAGTCACAGGCATTCCCTGTGGATTGAAGCCTTTGAGGGGCCTCCTCATCACCCCTTAGCTCCACCATCCCAGTCCTACTCCCCTGCCCTCTCTGCTTTCACCACTGCAGTCGTGTTGGGCCTCCTTGAATCACTGAGCCACACAAGATGCCAATCATCCCAAGGCTCTGAAACCCAAATTTTAAAGGAAGGGAGGGCAAGCATGGGTGTTTCGGTGTCTGATCCTTGTGTTTAGAAATAGCCAGATACCTAACCATGAGGGGTATGATTTGCAGCTAGGGAAATTAGGTTTGAAAATTGCTTTCTAGGCTATCTATACTGTTGCAAAGGGTAAACTTTTCTTCTTTTTTATGGCGGAGTAGAATTCCATTGTGTAAAGGTCCCATAGTCGTTGATCCACTCCTCTACTGATGGACACTAGGGCTGCTTCCATGTCTTGGTGATTGTGAGTAACACTCAATGAACAGAGGGTTGCTTGTATTCTTTTGAATTAGTGTTTTGGGTTTCTTCAGATATATTCCCAGCAGTAGGATAGCTGGGTCAAAAGGCAGTTTCATTTTTAATTTTTTGAGGTATCTCCGTACTGCTTTCTATAGTGGCTACACCAGTCTGCATTCACACTGAGTGCAAAAGGGTTCCTTCCCCTTTCTCCACATCCTTGCCAGCACTTGTTTTTTTTATTTTTTATTTCCATGCCAGTCTCCCAGCTCCCACCTCCCATTTCCCACTCTGCCACCACCACCGACACCCAACACTTATTTTTGATTTATTGATGATAGCCATTCTGACAGGTGTCAGATGCTATCTCATTGTGGTTTTAATTTGCACTTCTCTGATGATTAGTGATATTGAACATCTTTTCATATGTCTATTGGCCATCTGTATGTCCTTTTTGGAGAATTGTCTATTCACATCATTTACCCAATTTTTAATTGGGTTTTTTTTTTTTTTTTTGGTGTTGAGCTTTGTGGAGAACATTATGCTAAGTGAAAGAAGCCAGTCAGAGAAAGAGAGATATCATATGATTTCATGCATAGTGGAATCTAACAGATAAGCTGAACTAACAAGGAAAATGGGGACAGACTCATAGGTGGAGAGCAGGATGACAGCTAGTAGAGGTGGGGAGGTTAGGGGGTGGAGGGATTGAGCAAAAAAGAAAAAGGACTCATGGACATGGACAACAGTGTGATGATTGCTAGGGGTGGGGAGTGTAAGGTGACTAAAAGGTAATGTTAAAAGATAGTATAAAGATTTTTTAAAAAAGAAAATTACTCTTCAATGATGAGCTATAGACTTTCAACCCCTCCCTGGGTTATGGTTGCAACTTTAAAGTGAGGAATTTTACCAGGAATTCTAAGATCTCTTCCAGCTTTTAAAATATGCAATGTTTTCAATTCTGGTTGCACATTAAACTCACCTGGGCTGCTTTGAAACCATACCAGTTGATGCCCAGGTGACATTCCAGAGATCTGATTGAAATGGGTTGGTTGGGGCACAAGAATGAGGCACAAGAAATTCACATGGACTACTGAGTCCTGTGGAGGAAAAGGGACAGCATGGCTTTTCTCTCAAAAGGAGCAAAAGCTGTGGCCCTCATCATGACAGGCCTTTATGTCTTTTCTGGGCACATTACATGATGGTCCTCATTTACTATGCACTGGTTTGCTTTAGGTGGTTACCTTTTACAGAAGATGAAGGAGGCAATGTAGCTAATCACATCACAGAATAGGATATTTGCAAATGAAAAGGGAAAAGTGGTTGAACCAGTTATACTCATCCTTGGAAGGTTTAGCATGGATTTTAGGAAGTTACTTTGCAGTAAACATTTCTGCCTCAATTCAGGGTGAGGGAGTTTTAGCAAAAGCAAGTCTCATAGCAGTCTAGGTACAATGCAGGCCTGATTCCCCACTGGAGAACATATCCATTGGCATGGGTCCTGTCTGGGCACACGCCATGCACAATGGTCTCTTACAACTGGATAAAAGGGGTCCATTCACCTGCATGCATCACAGCCTTATCAAATACAAACAGAAATCTGAAGCAAAGAAAATAGAGAATTTTTAGTTGAGAAAATGCTGCCAAGCCCAGAGTCACAGGTGAGCTAGTGCTAAGACATCTAGCTCCCTGATGACTTCCAGGAGATGGGTTACATAAAGGAAAAATCATTCATCATGGTGGATGAAGGATTTGGGGCCAGGAGTTCCACATGTTGGTTGGGGCCAGGGTAGGGACTAGCTGATCCAGTCCTGATGTCAGCCATGGCATTGTTCTGTCTGGTTTTATGAGAGTATGGGTCTGTCTGGTTCATTGGGTCATGGGCCTGGGGCTGATGTTATCTTTAGCTTGACCAAAACTATTTCTATGGTTAACAGACTTGACACTTCCTTCTCATGAAGGCCTGTTACTGACCAGAATCTCATGTCCTAAGAATTTAATGATTAAGGAAGGGAGTACATGGATAGAAAGGAAAAAGGGTCATTTTAAAGAAATGGAGTTTCTGCATAGTTATACAAGGACCATAACATTTGGGGTCTACTGGTTCCCTCCTCAGCCTGAAACTTCATTGGTTCCCTCCTCAGCCTGTTCCCCTTCTTTGAAGGGAAACAAGTACAGCACTGTAGGTTGTGTATCCACAGGGGAGGGCTCACACCTACTGAGCATCCGGTGTTGTTGAATGAATGAATGAATAAAGATAGTTGCTATTTTTCTGTTAACTTTCTTCTCAAACACTATGGTAAGAATGCTAACAAGCTGACTTGGCAATCTGGTAGAGCCTTTCTTTCTGGATACTGAATGAGAGTATGTGCAAAAGTAGAGTAATTCCCCTGTCCCCCTCCCCGTCTATGTCTACTTCACCCCTGCCACACAATAAAAGGTGACCTGGGACTCATGCAGGGTCCAAGCCAGCTTACTGAGCTCCAGGTTCCAAACACATGTGCAGCCTGGTTCTCTGATAAACCTGTGCCTGAGAAAAGCCCATGGGGGGGCTAAAAGTCTGACCCTTCTATTTTTCAGCTGTCAAATCCAAGTCTCTAAAACCAGACCCAGAACTTTAGACAGGGGTGTGCCCTCAGTGGGTTGAGCATATGCTCCAGCAGGCAGAGCATTCCAGACCACAACCTCTGTCCAAAATCAGCTTCTCTCTATCTAGGGGACAATTGTGAATAACCATCCCCATGCCCAAACTGGAGATTTCCAGGGCCTTAAAAGGCTAATTAACAATACCTTGAGAGTACCAAATGTGTTGCCATAAAAACCACTGGCCTTGTTGCCTGCTCCAACGCAGAGGGCTCTATGACTCACAGGACTATGACTCAGAGCACTCCCAGGCAGGTTTTAATAGGTTTCAGGAGCATCTTCACTTACTGCGGTCTAAAGCCAGGAGGGAGGCTCTGCCCAGGTGATAATTGCCTTGACCTTGAATCTACTAAAAACTGGCAAGACAAATACTATTGCAGACTTGGAGTTTTCAGTGTTTGAGAAGAACAGAAGCAAAGCCAAGGCACAGTAATACTTGGTTTCATAACTAGGCAGAAAAATGGAATGATCCTATGAGACCCAGCATAGACTCTCCAGGCTTCCACAAACAGCCCAGACCTAGATAGTAGGCATAAGACCACAGAGGTGATTTATTGCGATGGCTCAGAGTAGGAGTTGCAGCCTTGAACCTCCTAGCCTACATAGCTCCTTTTAGCTAAGGGTCAATTCTTTTGCTGATGTGCAGCAAATTCTTCATGGAATCATTATACTTAAGCAAGCCAAGATACAACTGATGGCCAGTCAACAAGTTTGCATTAAGCTGCCACATGGCAAGCCCTGTCCTCAGGAGGGGAGACACATTCAAACACATAATGTTGGCGCTAGGGTCAGGGCTGTAAGGCAGTTGAGCTTGACCTAGCCTGTCTCAGAATCATTTGGCAAGCTTGTTAAAACACAAATCCTGGCCTCTACCACCAATGATTTTGATTCAGTAGGTCAGGGATCATGCCCATGAGGTTACATTTTAACAAATTCCCAGGTGATGCTGATTTTCCTATTTTATGGACCACTTCTGAATAATGCTGTTATAATAGAAATCAAAAGTTATGGGGTAGATTTATAGAAGAGTGAGAGAGTAATGAATATTTTGAGGGTGGAGTGGGTAGGAAAGGGCACTATCTGGAGTGACTTCATGAAGGAAGCAGTATTTAAGCAAAGCCTAGATATGGATGGGTAGGGCTTGAGCAGGCTACAACTAAAGAAAGTGTTTTTACTTTGAGAAATTCTAAAAAGCCAGGGGAAAAAATGCAGAGTATATTCAGCAAGCTGAAGAACAGCAGGCACGGGGTAGGGAGGGTGACAAGAGGACGGTTGGACATTGGTTTCTAGAAGACCTGGGTGTTCCAGCTGAGGAGGTTGGGTTATTTTGTAAGTAACAGGGAACCACCACATGTTTTGCAGGATAAAGTCATTAGTTTAATGACCTGATGCTTTATGTTTGTGGATGGGAAGTAATGAGAAATAGGAAGACAGTTGGCTAGCTAACTTTTTAGAAATTCTGTAAGCGCTATGGAGGCAGTCTGGAAGCCTACATGAGGCCATAGGGGAGTAGAAAAGGGGATTTGGACAAGAAAGAGCAAGTGAAGGGAATATCATCAGGATTTTCAAATTAAGTTGCATGTGATAGACGAGGGAGAAGGACAGGTCAAAGATGGTCCTAAGAAACCTGAGAACCAATGCCAGGAGAAGAGTTAGAAATTTTAGGAGAAAGAAATATTTAACAAGGAAGATGAGGACTTTGGTTTTGTACCTGCTGGATTTGAGGTGCCTACAAGTTATCTAATGGCTTGCAATACAAGCCTGGATTTGGAAGAGAGGTTGGGTGTGGGCATTTATATGGGTATAGAACAGATTAGAAGATTGTGGAAACTAGGAAAATAGATGACTTCATCGAGGCTGAACACATGGAGTGAGGATATGAAGAGGTAAGCAGCAGAACCTTAGGGAATGTCTATATCAGGTGCCAGCAAAGCAGATTCAGAGACTGTGGTCTGGAGAGGCAGTTGAATGCTGTCAATGAAAGTATTGAAAGATAATGAAGAAGATTCTAGGAAGGGAGTGACTCACAGTGTTAGCTGCTAGAGAAACTGAGTGGGAAAGGCTATTGCTGTGTTGATGGGGCCTTCAAGAGTATACTTCCCAAGGCAGGGCAGGATGCAGGCTGCAGAGAGTCCCAGAAAAAATAGGAGGTAAGGAAGTACAGGAAGCAGGTGTTGAGTGGTGACAGGAAGAAAATGGGACAGAAACTTGAGAGGGAAACATGTTCATGGAAGGGTTTGGTGGTGGTTTAGAATTTGGGGGGCCAGAGTGAATGTATAGGGTCCGAGGGTGAGGAGCCAGTGGAAAGTGAAAGGTTAAAGAGATAAAAAAGAGAGGCGATGACTGATGCCGCAGGGTCTGAGAGAAGATGCAAGGGTGGGACAGAAAGCCCTGGGACAAAGGAGCGTTTTATAAGAAGGTCCTCTGGGTGTTTGGGCAATTAGACTACCTTGGACGGACTCCAGGCAAGCCTTTCCCTTACTAAAGCACCGAGGCAGCCCTGGGAACCTCAAATACAGAGGTGTCTGCTTTTTCCCAAGACCAATCTCTCCGCTTTCAAGCATTCACAGAGGACCAAAGGTTAAATTAGGGTTTCAGTATTCTAATTTTCCAACAAATTTATTTCCTTCCTGGGCTAGCCAAATCATGGAGTCTTTATCCTCACCTGGATTCCCAAATTTAATTAGCCAACTTCCTCCTTCCCCTCTGAGGGTCAGAAAATAGACCTTGTTTTACCCCTTTTCTTCCGAGCTTTTGCTTATCTAAGCTGAGGACCCTGCAGGAGCTTTCGGCTGATTCATTTCAGCTGGTCCCTCATAGCCACAATGACTTGGGGTTAACCTTCTTGGCCCCTCTGGGGCCATTTTTAGGAAGGTTTGCTAGGTATTCTGACTTACTAATAGGTCCCAGAGGGGAAGTCCACACTGTCACAGTAGATCTTACTACCTAACACCTAGTGAAACCCTAGGCTTTGCTGAGCTCAGCCAAGACACTGCAGGAAACACATGGGCTGGGGTTCCCAGAGAGAGTTTCTAGATCTCAAAGAATAATGCTAAACAGACAGACTACAAAGCTGTCTGCAAGAGAAGGCTTTAGGGTTTTATTTTAGAAAGCTCTTTTTTCCTAATTTTTTTTTTGCGGGGCAGGGGGTGGGGAGAGTTTTAAATAAACCTGAGAAATACGTGAAATGCATCTATTTCTTAGAGCTAGCATTATTTTCAGAAAGTATTATGGCATTATTAATTACGAGGCAAGCAAGGAGCTGTTTGGCAAAATAATATTACCAAAGGCATTTCACCCTTTTGTTTGCCTGCAGGGAGTGGCCGGCCGGCCTTGGCCTGGCTCCACAGGCTAATGGTTTTATAGGGGCATGCCATTAGTTTGAGTGACAGAAACATGTGCTGCACCCTTCATAGAAGCACATTAATCCGTATTCTTAAAATGTTTTCTTGAACATCAAGTTCTGTTCCATAGCATTTACACAAGCATGGTGCTGGAAATTGTAACTCTGTCTCATCTTCATGTTAAATTGAAGACACCGAGAAATAGAAAGTGGGCAGACATGATTACAGGTATGGCAAGTGGGGCATGAACTTCTGCTCTAAGACATTTAAAAAATGTTGTTATAACACACCTATGAAAGGTTTATTTTCTACCGTCTTTTACTATTGTTTTAGGCTTCAAAACTACAGTATTGATTAAACTTATGAGAAACAGAGATTTAGTAAAATACAATGAGCTGTGTTGGGAAATTAAAAATGGAGTAAGCGATATATATTTTTGCATGTGAGTTGTATGCTTTTGGTGCAATGGCATTACTAATAAGACTTTATTCTGTTTTTGGAAGCGGTGGTCTTAGTCAATCTTTATGTTGCAGTAATGAAAGATATTTATTATCTCTTCGGTAGCTATTATAGTGATTTTACCTGGATGTGATTGCTAACCTGAGCGACTCAGTGCATAGGTAAACAAAGGAATTTGCCCACTTACGCTGCTCCCAGTCTTCCCACGTGAAGAGCAGTTTTGCAGGGAGGCTAAGCCCAGTGGGTGAAAGTCTCAGTTATAATCATGTTTTTGCTGTGACCTTCACTAGTTTAGTTGTTCTCTGTGTCTCAAATTCCTTTTCTGTAAAATAGGGATAGCGATAATAGTACCTTCCCTCAAATGTCATGGAGAATAAATTAACGTGTGTAAGAGCTGTAATAGATGCCATTCCTGCTCCACGCCGATCCCTTTCACAGACACCCATACCTGTCTCCACCTGCTGTAGGCCTGAGCTACTTAATAACACGATACGATTCACCATGCATAGCTCCCGTGGAGTCAGGCTCGGGCTAGACTCCTCTAGAACACACACTTTTCCAGGCTTCTTCCCTTGCCCTGCCCTGCCTCTCACTCCTGTAATTGTTTCTCCTCAGTAACAGTACTCCCGGGCTTGCACGGGAATCCTCATCTCAGGCTGTGCTAGGGAGCTCAACCTGAGACCAGTAGTTCAGAGAGTACTTGGCACTTAGTACTCATTCAAAAAATGTTACCAATTATTAGGAATTGAAATTAATCACATTGGGGGGGGTTAAATTAGGTGTATGAACTAGAGAAGAGTTTATTGTTTGAAACTGAGTAACTTGCAAATTTGTCATGAGAACTAAAAAAATAAGTGCTTCCACAATCAATTATCTTTTAATTTTTTTCTTTTAATGACTGTGCTTGAGTGCCTAAAATAGGCAAGTGAAAGAGGTGTCAGGCAGTGGTCAGGGCAAGGATGGAAGGTGCGCAAACACAGCCAGGGCACACCAGACCCAACTCTGTACCCGACGAGCAGTCTCGGGTGCCCGAGGTCGCGGGGTCTGAGGGTGGTAATGGTGGAGGAGGGACACAGCAGGAGAAGAGGCAAAGCAGTGATGACGTGGAAGGAGAAATGGTCCAGTTCCCGCTCATATCCAGAGGCAGGGGATGGGTTTGAACTCTGGGGCTCAGTCGTTTGGGGTAACCAGACCTGAGGTATTCTTTTGTCCAAATCACCAAGGCAGAAGGACCTCCTCTCAGTATTGGGAATGAAGAGAGGAAAGGAGCGCACGGGAGCTGAAGCTGTCAGCAAGGTGTGACCCTTCTTGGTTACGAGGGAGAAAAGGAATTATCTAGATTTAGGACAGTGGACAGAGAGAGAATTCTGGGTAAAACTTGATTGCTGAACTGAAATTCATTGAAAAGCAGGCAATGTTCTCTCCTGGAATGTGTTGCCATAAGGAAAAAGCCATTGCAAAGAGCTAAGGGGCCTACGTCACCAGAGCTTGGCCCCTCTGAGGAGCTATGCCATAAGCCTGAGGTGGCAGTGAGTTTCAAAAGTGACAGTCCCAACAGGCAGCTGAGCCTGGGAATTTCAGCTTTCTCAATCCAAGTGTAACCTTGAAGAAGCTCTCCTCCATTTAACAACTCGTGGTCGGAAAATCAGAGACCTGTGCCACAACTTGCAAGTGTGTAACATCCGAGTCATCAGCAGTTTTTCTTCTGGAAGGTGTGTAACTGTCACCCACATCATTCAGAGCAGGTACATTTGAGACACCAGCATATAGATAAAAACCTGGCTTCCTGGGACTTAGAATCCGGTACTGATTTGCTTTAGTATGAGGATCACTCACATGACGAAAGTAGAAGCAACAGCCAGGAAGGAGTAAGGGGATGGGTTTGTCTGGAGGTAGGGCATGAGGCTGGCTGTGTCGTTGGGGTGGGAGATACAGAGGAAGCACGTCTAAGTGTCTCGACTCCATCCTACTGAAACTCCTTAGAGAAGGTGAAATTCTGAGCTGAAAGACGGGGAAAGAGGGTGCTCTGGAGCTGGTGTCCATGACATTCAGCCAGGCCCGATGGTCCAGGCCTCAGAGTTCACTGCTCTGCAGTGGCAGCAACTGCTATACACAGGATGATCATAAAGTTAATCTTTCACTCTTACACATTGTCTTGGTCAACCCTTAACACAGCGATAGTGTTCCTTCCTCTTTAATCTGAAATGAGAAAACTGAGGTTGAAAAAATGAAACCCAGATAGAAAGTGGGAAAGTCAGTATCTGAACCCTGGCCATTTGCCTAGGAGTCTGTTCTTCTTTATTACAGAAAAGAGCACAGCCCTGCTGTAAATGTTGTGAGAGTGTGCGTGTTTTAGCATAAGAGACACCATTTGTGTCTTTGTTTCTTAATTACTAATATATTCACACATATGAAAACCCAAAAAGGATAAAACTCTCCCTACTAGCTTTGTCCCTCATTCGCCAAGTTCTCCCTTCCCAGTCCCACAGGTACCGACTGGTGTTAGTTTCTGACATACTCTTCCATAGACTCCTCATGTTCTTCAAGGAAAATATTAGATACTTTTCTTCTTGCTTTCACACAAGGGCATATTATAAACATCATCTAACACCCTCCTTTTTCCAACTACCTAAGTAGTAAATACCTTTCTATACCACTTTATAAGGAGCTTCCTTATTCTTTTTTAGAGTTGTATAGAATTTTGTTACATGGATATCCCGTAAATTATTGAATCAATGCTATACTGATGAAAATTTGAGTTCCCTATTTTTTACTATTATAAAATGCTCTGAGGAGTAACCTTGGACATTCACCATTCACACTTACACAAGTATATGTAAAAGTTAAATTGCTGAAAGAATTGCTGAGGAAAAAAAGACATATGTGGGTATGTATATTTTTGTCAATAGTCACTGGAAATTTTGTTGAGGCCAAAACAAGATACAAAGCACTTTCATCCCTCATATCATATTTTGATAGTTGGTTTGCCACATTCACACTCAACTAACAAAGACTGAAGCTCAGTTACTCTTGGTGATTAAGTACCAGACTGGCCCCTGGCCATTCAATGTAGCAATGACTCCAAGGCCCTTACTTACCTTTGGCCTTTAGATCTCTCCTTCTGTGCAGGATGTAAGACCAGGAAGCTGAACATATTTTTTGAAGTTCTTCCTCTTGCTCTTAGACACATCCTGTTGGGAACAGAGCTGGAACATGCAGCTAGCTCTCTGTGATCTTAGAGGAACTGAAAAAAAGCACAGAAAAAGCCAGAAAGACCTGAGTTCCAATCTTAGCTCAGTCATTTTTTATCTGTGTCATCTTGGATGAGGTTTTTATCATCTCTAGGCCTCAATTTCTTTATATGGGAAGGATAGAAAATAATGAATCTCATCAAAAGCAGTTTTAGTGAGGACTGGTGATAATACATGTGAAGTTCACCAAGTGCTCAGTAAATGATTACTATTATTTTATAGAACCATCCTAAAATCTGTGCTTATAAACACAATTCTTTATATCTGTGCCATTGAGGTTCAGCCCTTGCCTCTACCTGGCATCCATACTAATGATTCATAACCTTAGCTACCAAAACCATCTCATTGTTGATGGCCTGACCCTGTGTAGTCAGCTCTATGAGTGGTCTACCACATCCCATTGATGCAGTGTTCCTCAGGACACAACCACAGTAACCTCCACCCACACTCCAGCCCTGGCTCCTTAGTTGGCTAGAAAGAAAATTTTCACTGTTTAGTCCGGCACCTAAGCTGGCCCTTAGAAAGCACCAAGATTTATCTAGGGTCAGATGAGCTTGGAAATGCTCCAAATAGGGCCATCCACAGTCTTATAGTCTAATGACAGGTGTCTGGATTCACGAGAAGCAAAGGCCCATGGAATGCACAGCAGACATTTTCAGTGCTGATCTGAGTGCTGCTGCTTCCAATTCTCCTCTTTCATCTTTTTTATATGTCTTGACACCCAAATCAGCACACAGAGGTCTGTGTCCTCTGGGTGAAGGAAATGAACACTCTCTGAAATACAGACAATTCTGATGATGGCAGTAATGCAATGATGGATTACCCTTATGTTTCTTCATGCTATGAATCCATTAAAAGGGGGGAATTGAATTCTATCTAGTCAGGACCTTCATTCCCTTCCTTAATTGGTTTTTAAACTACTGAAATGAAAAGTTGCAAACAAGGCACATATTAGCTATTCATCCCAGCCTCAGCCCATCCATGCCACAGTCCCATTCTGCCCTTCAAAGAGCTCAGCAACTATATGTTCAAAGTGGCAAGTCACTCATAGATTGTTCAGACAACTGAAGAAAAATCTGTTCATGGGATTCACAGTTCTTGAAGAAGAAAAGAGTGAGATATGGAACAGCTAACATGTAAAAGGATTCTTCTGTGTTGTTTAGAGTAAGGAGATTCTACTGCAGCTTCTTCCTGAATTGAAATCACTGACAGTGTATTTGCATATTCAGTTTTGGACAGTTTGATCTAAAAACCAGTCCTGGAGGAGGGCAGGCTAATATCAGAGAACTATAGGCACTTGAAAATAAAGGGAAAATTGTCTCCTAAGCTTATCTCTTTCCTCATATTTATGGCCTTGGAGAAAAGGTTGAAAACTAACTGAGCATCTTGGGTGATATGCTTGCTGACGATTTAAAAAATCTGATAGAGATTTGTGTCAGGAATATTGACCTGTATTTGCCAGTTTTGACTTTTATTCAACAAAGATTAGTTGCAACATTTTATATCATTGGAGAGATGTAAACTTTCTTTATCTATTTAATAGGGTAGCCAATAGCCACATGTATACGAACTTAGACTAATTAAGATTAAATCACATTAAAGTTTCAGGTGGCACTAGCTATATTTCCAATGCTCAATACCCACCTGTGTATGTTGGGCAGACAGGTCTAGCGTAAGCATCTGTGTGAACGGACATTAGTCTCCCAGACTGAATGTGATGAAGGGCCCTGACATGGTTAGTCAGCTAATTATCAGCCTTGGAAGAGCCTTTCCTCCTTATTAGTGTGGGACTTTAATTAGCCTGCATAGCATCCCTAAACTTGGTCAGCTATGGAGAGATAGGCTTGCAAATTAAAGTTCATGCATTCATGGTTCAAGACCTAATTAAGCATAACTGTGTTATGTGTCAGCCCTTCCAAATCACCAAGTTTATACAAATTTCTTGACTTAAAAAAGAAAATTAAGTCAGGACTACCAGTGGACCTCTTTGGGGAACAGTGTTCCCCCTAGAAAAAAAATACATCCATTTCATATATTGATGTTATTCAATTTATAAGCATATGCAGATTTCCCATCACTTGAAATAACATAAGAGTTGGGTCAGGTCTATGCAAAAATGAGCAAACAATCCCTTAAAACTTAATAGTCTTCATTTTTTGATAATGAGTTTAGTCTCAAGCCTGATGACTAAGTCTACCTTGCCCTGATGTGAGAAGGGCTATGAAGCAATATTATATGCATTTTATGAGTAAAATCTACTCATTGCTCAATGTCCATATGCTCTTTCAAAGATGTCTCTTAGGGAATTAATGGCTGATATGTTTCCCCCTTTTACTACCTGCTTTCCCAAGCCCCACCTTCCACCAGCATTATTATTCTAGCAGATACCATCAAAATCAACACTACCAAAGGAAGTTTCAAAGAGAGAATAAAGATTCAAAGGATTAAACACGAATATCATGGGAATTATTCTATCAGCTTCATCTAGGAAGGCAAAGGTGGTGATATGGGTGTCTTTGGTGTGCCTAAAGAAGCTAACTTTTACAGGCTAATTCTGTGCCAGGCACTGTTCTCTACACTCTATGTTTACTCATTATCACTGAAACTCCATTTTGCTGGTGAGGAGACAGGCAGGGAGAGGTTAAGCAATCTACCCAAGTTCACATCCAGGCAATAAAACCAGGAATTTTAGAGCTGCAGCCTGTGCTCTCAGCCATGAGGCTAATTGTTTCTCTATTTGACTTCTGTCTGCTTAAGCACCTGCTGGGCTGTGTCCTTTGTCCAAGTACAGTCTGGTAGGGTAGGCTGGTTTCTGGAGCAATAGGAAACCTCAGAATGTAGGATGTGAGCCCTGTGGCATGTGTCATGTCTTATCCCAAAGGTAGAAGGTGAGGCTGAGTAAGCCCTGGGGTGCTCACTCCATTCTTTCCTCACCTGGGCTGACTGTGTTGGCCAGGTGTGGAGGTGAGAAAAGCCTGCTCTACATCCACCATGCTCTCCCTTCTCCCCCTCACCCCACCCAACAACCTCTCCTTGGTCCTGGCTTACACTTCCTTGGGGAAAGCCAGAGTGCCACAATCCCAGTACTGTTAGCATACTCTTTTTTGTTGTTCTGGTGAACTTGGGGCGACCAGGACTTGGGAAGGCTGGAGAGCATGCAGTGTCTCTTAGGAATAAAACATTGTCTTTGGTAGGATCCAGGTTCTGAGTCCATAGTTCCCTTGGGTAAGACAAGTCCCCAGTTCCAAATCATGTGTGCTTTAAAACTTCATATTAATGAAAACCCAACATAGAGTTTTAAAAGAAAAAAAAAGACTTTCATTTCATTTGTACAAGCAACAAATTAACCCATCACTAATAGTCACTTAAGCATGAAAATACCACATTGCTCTAAAGCAGTCTGGCATGCTGTTTATCCAGTTAGCTGACACTTAGCTGGCCCATAGTCTGGCTTCTCTGCTGGGGGAAGCCAGTCTGGATGCAACAATGCAGGTGACCTCAGCGGTCCTGGTGTGTTTGCGTGCTGGGCTGGGAATTTACTCTCCTATCTCTCATCTGTAGCAGGGTGACTGACAGAAGGTAGAGTTACGGGGCCAGACAGAAGGAGAGAATGCTCTTCCTTCTCTCCCTGGGTGGTCTCTTTGTTCCTCTCTTCCTCGAAAAGATGATTAGATATAGTCCTTGGGTGGGAAGCAATCTTAGAGATCATATAAACCCACCTGCATTGTTGCTTTGCTGATAAGAAAACTGAACCTTGGAATGATAAAATGACATGCCCAAGGTCAGTCAAATGAAAGAGATGATGATCCTGGATGTCATCCAAAGAAAATTCCAATTCTATTTCAAGCTACTAGGTGGAACCAATTTGTAATGTAGCCTTCCTAAAGGTCTTCAAGACTACATCTTGGAAAAAAGCCTGGGTAGATGTTGTTCACGCATGGAGCCCTTTGGGCAAAGGGCATGAGGCAGAGGAAGGCTTATAAAAACTCTCATTTATAATAGGTACTCTGCTACCTGCCTGAAGGGATTTGCAGGGGCTTCTAATGAAATGGAGGCAAATGATAAAGCAATTACAGTGTAAAAAACAAAAAAAAAATGTGTAAAAGAACGGGGAATAATTATATCAAACTCCTCAATTAAAGGCAGCCAAGGGGAATAGTATGAGAACTCATTTATCATCATCTGTTGAAACATACTAGTTCTTCAGGCACAACATTCTTGGAGAAAAGTTAGTTGGTTAGTGCACTATCATTCCCCACCGATTCTAGAGATTTTTGCTTGTTTGTTTTTTAATCCACCCAGGGAAGGGCTCTGGGGCCAGCAACGATGCTGTGATCTTTCATGACTGAGCAGAATTCGGGGTAGAGGGTGGGATGAGAGGTGTTCGAAGGCATTACCGTCACGGCTGCACCACTACTCGGAGACACTGTCTTCATGGTGCACTATTTCAGCCCATGTTGATGATCATAGCATTTACTGGGTGCAGATGTGGTCACCTAATAATTTAGTTGTCTTTAGAGACTGTTGGGGTCTTTACCTCTAAACACAGGACAAGTCTGGGCACACCCAGGCAGAACTGTAAGCCATGGAGATCTCATTAGAATTCATTTATCTGAATTCAACAGCATCTATTAAGTACCAACTGCAAGTCCCACCCTTGCTGAGGAGCAAGAAATAAGATGTGAATTAAACCTAACTGATAGATAGATGTGGGTCCATTGATTTGCAATACAATATAATGACAAAATATGATATACTAAAATAGTGATTGGAGCAGTATGTTTTAGGAACATAATAGAAGAACAGAGTCTGCCCAAAGGCATGGGAGGAGGCCTCCCAGCAAAGCTAACTTTTTTTTTTTCAACAAATAGTTAATAAATGTCTGCTTTCTCCAGGTATTGGGTTGGATGTTGAGATGATTATCATAATTTTCATCTTATTTCCATGGAACCTGAAGTAAGAGGCTATGTATAGAGGGAAGGGGGAACTCTTAGAGCATATTCTAGAAAAAAAAAACAACAACAAAACCCTAAACAAAGATGAAAGGGATATAGAAGCTAAAGGATGACCAGATAATGTGAGAAGCATGAAGAAACTTGAACTTGAGCTTAATCCTATAGGGAATGGAGAGATGGGGAAGGATTTAAGGAGGGGAGTGACATGATCAGATTTGTACTTCCAAAGTTAATTAGCCACAAAGATTTAATAATATATTTTTAAAAGACAGAACCACAGAAGTACTAGGAAAAACATAAGTAAATATTTCTGTAATTTTGACTTGGAGGAAAAACTATCCATGTATAATGTGAAAAAGTTAAAATTATCTAGAAATGAACTAATAAATTAAAAAATGTAAAGATTTAAAAGTTGTATACCACCAAACAACTATTAAAAGTTAAAAAGACAAAAGTTTTTAAAAAGCTTTCAAAAATTAAAAAAAGACAAATTGGGGAAAATTTAATAGCCTTGATATATAAATGGCTCATATACATAAATAAGACAAAAAACCTTCTAGAAAATGGGCAAAAGAAGAAATTAATATACACAAGTACACAGATGAAACATGTTCAATTACACAAGTAATCTAAGCAAATCATAATGGGTATATACCATTTTTCACTTACCAGATTGAGCAAAGATTTTTTTAAAAAAATGCTAATGCCCAGTGTCAGCGAAGGACTAGAGAACAGACACTGTTAGGCTCTGGGGTGTAGACATGGTTTTGAACAGCTGTTTGCAATACCCCGCATATCAGAATGAAGAGCTACACTAACTCAACAAATTTACTTTTAGAAATGTATTCTAAGAAAATAGGTCAATTCACAAAAATCTTTGTTCCAAATGGTTCACTCCAATGTTGTTTATAACAGCAAAACAAAATGAAACTAAAGCCCCAAATAGCAGCAACAACAAACAAAAATCCTCACAAGGAAACAGTGCAAGCGCTCGGCCCTTCAGAGAAAGGAGTGGTTAAAACACAACCGCACAGTCCCTTGGATTCATGCTGCCGAGAGAAAGGACGGTCTCTGCATCTACTGACATGAAAATGTGCTCACAATGTATTGTTAAGGGAGAATACATTATAGAGGACCATTGTAGTGGGACCTTATTTTTGTAAATGCATACTTTATGGACTATGTGTAAGAAAAAAGCTGGGAGGAAAGATAAAATAATCAATGTTGTTATTTCTGATTAAAATTGATATATTTTAAAATTCTGCCCATATTTACTTTCTCATTTCCTTCATCAAACTTAGACTAACAGAGGAAATGAATCGTTAGTGCAGCACATGAAGATGACTACCTCGGGTGCACAGGACCAGGGACATTTAGGAGGCCTTCACCTCATCCAGGTGAAAAATGAGAGGGGGTTGTCCTGGGCTGCAGTGCTTCTCAGCCGTGGCTGTGCTTTAGAATCACCGAGGGAAGTAATAAAGATACCCACTCCGGGGCAGGACACACTGATTCACTCACAGTCTCCTGAGTGGGGCCTTGACACTGGCACGTTTCAGCCTCCATGCTCCCCCTGCACCATGGCACGCCCCCACCCCTCGGGGACCAACATGTGCAGCCAGAAAGAAGACCACCCTGCTCCAGAGCAGTGATTTTCAACCTTTTTCATCTCATGGCACACATAAACTAATTAGTAAAATTCTGTAGCACACCAAAAAATGTATTTTTTGCCCATCTGACAAAAAAATAGGTATAATTTTGATTCATTCATACTGGGTGGCTTTTTTTGTGTTGGCTGTTGTCATTTTTTAATTCAACAGTCTAAGGGAAAAGAGTTCTGCGCCCCTGACTACATAGTCAGGAATTGCATGCTATAAAAATGCTTGCAGTTCACCGGATGAAAATCACTGCTCTGGGGCAGAGGCAGTTGGAGAGGAGAAGAGGATTTGGTGTTTCATGGGTGGGATCTCTGAAAAGGATTTAATCTTAAGACACCTAGGATGCTAGCTTTAGTGGGCTTCCTTTCATTCTGTATAGCCTTCAATGTCAAGTGGACAGCTGAGGAATGCAAGGACACTGGAAAACGCCTCTGTTGGTCTCTGGGCTAAGCTGCAGCTGGTAGAGCTGGCAAAGCAGAGAACTAGAGCAGTGCAGAGAAAGGGTGACGTTTCGTATACACGTGTGAGTGGGACAGTTACTTATATGACTATTTTTCTTAGGAGAGGTTTTGTTTTAAAGCTTGCTGGAGTTTGCTGTTTCACTGCTAATTGCAGTGTATGTATGTGTTAGCTCACGTGCCAATAACTGAATGTTTCCAGCAACAGCTTCCCTTAAGGTTTAAAAATTATGATTTTCTTTTAATTACTACTCTTCTTAATAGGTGTTACTCAAACAGGAAGGAATACTTCACATATTCTCACCCGTCTTTGATGGAAGAGGTTACTGAGGCAATTTGGAGAAATATCTTAAAAGTTGTCCAGTAAATACAGGTGAATTTTAATACATGGTGTGCGTTGAAGTTTTTACTCTATACAGCAACAGAAAGACTTTTGTATAACTGGGGAGGAATTAAAATTAGATTCTGGCTGTGGAGACAGGGTTTCTTCCTCCTTATTGGCTGAAAAAATAAATGAAAGCCATTATAAACAGTATTAAAATATTAACCATGCCTTCCATAATTAAACACCCCCTTTAAAAATGGAAGTTACACACTCTGTCTTTCACTTCAACTTTTACTTTTATCCTAATTTGAGTGGTTATAAAATGAGGTCTGGTAGGAATCAAATTTTCAGTGACATGACTTTGCAGAGAGCAATGGTGTGGAGGTAGGGAACATGGCAAGATCTTCCCTCCCGCTTGGGGTCAGTGTTTCAGTAGAGAGGAGAGAAGCTGGGGACACAGGACAGGAAATGTCAGTGCTTCCACCAAAGGTCAAGGGAGCATTAAGATAATGGGCTGCATCCCAGACCCAATGCTGACAGCCCTCTTCAAAGGAGATCAGGAGTGTAAACAGCTCCCAGAAGGCAGCACGAGGTCAGGAGCATTCAGGGAAGAGACAATGTGGGAGGGAGGGGGTTCAGTAAACAGCTCTGAAGTTCCCTTCCAGCCAGTCTTTAACATCAAAGTGCATTTATCTGCCCTAATTGGCAGGTAAAAGTGCAGTGCAGGTGACAACAGGCCTCTGGGAACAGAACAGAAATTGCTGTTACATTAAATTAACAATCTACATGCTTCACTGAAATGGGTCCTCTCTACCTGGCTGTCAGTCCCAGCTGCTACTGACCCCAAAACCCTGAGGACAGAGGCTGTGGGATTCTCTGTATGGTCTGCAGACCCTAATATGCCCATGCAGTGACTTAAGAAACTTTATCAACATCATCTCCATTTTAATTCCGAGGCCTATCCAGAAAAAGTGCAGCCACTGTTAATATAATGAAAACAGTTTGTGTGGCATCAATGTTACCTGGTGACCGAGGAGAGTGGGCTGGAGTGCGTGTTCATGTACATCAGTGACTTCACTGTACTAGTCAGTGGGGGTGGTAGATGCCACTGAGTGAGCATGTGTGCTGTGTGGTCGTCACATTCAAAATGACTGAGAAGGTAGAGCAATGAGTCCACATCAAGTTTTGTGTGAAGCTCAAACATTCCTCCATGGAAACCATTCAGATGATTCAGAAGGCGCCACCTGTGGGCAACTGGTGATTGGCAGTGTCATCGTGACAATGCGCCATTTATGCATCACGTCTCATGCAGAGTTTTTTAGCAAAGCATCAAATCACCCAGGTGACTCAGCCCCCTACAGCCCAGATTTGGTGCCCTGTGACTTCTGGCTTTTCCCAAAACTAAAATTACCGTTGAAAGGGAAGAGATTTCAGACCATTGATGAGATTCAGAAAAATATGACAGGACAGCTGATGGCAATTGGGAGAACTTTGTGAGATCCCAAGGTGCCTACTTTGAAGGGGACTGAGGCAACATTGTCCTGTGTACAACGTTACTTGTATCTTCTATCTTCTTTGATAAATGTCCCTTTTTCATAGTATATGGCTGGACACTTTCTGGACAGACCTTGTGTATGTACTTGGTAAATAAGTCAAACAACAGCAAAATGTGGAGACTGAGGAACAAGCCTTTTCCTCTTCCCCTCTCTGTCTCCTAGACCCCCATTTCCCTTCCCTCCCTGGAGACCACCGCTGTTAGTCATTTTTTAGACATTCTACTAGAAATAGATCTTCTCTCCTTCTCCTTCTTCTCCCCCACAACCCCTCTATATAAAACACATATATATATACATATAAATATATAAATATGTAAGGTATATACACACTTTTTATACACTGTTCTCTGTCTCACTGTGCTCACTTATGTTCACTTCTCTGTGGATTCTGAAGATCATCCCACATTATTCCATACAGAACTCAACCCACTCCATGAATGACTGCAGAACACTCCCCACAGGGTCAAACCCTAGCATGTCCAACCAGGCCCCTAACTGACTGGCTTTGCTTTTATTCCAATCGTTGTCAGTGCTGCAGCAAATGTCTTAGTACAACTGTCTTTCTGTGGGAATATTTCTGAGGGATTAATCTGTAGATATAGCACTTCTGAGCCAGCATACACGCATCTTTTATTGTAATTGACATTGACACATTTTCCTCCAGCTCCTGAGCCACTTTACATACACCCTCTCAAGAATGTATGAGACCTTGAAATTAGTATGTTAAATGAAAGAAGCAGGTCCCTAAAAGGCCACGTAGCATATAATTTCATTTGCACTAAAATATCCAGAATAGAGAAATCCTTAGAGATAGAAAGTAGATTAGCTGTTGCCAGGGCTGGAGGTAGGTAACAATTGGGAGTTACTGCAAATGGGCATAGGGTTCTTTCTGGAGTGACGACAATGTTCTAAACTTAGTGCTGATGGCTGCACAACTTTAAATATATTAAAACCCACTGAGCTGTACACTTTAAAAGGGTCAATTTTATGATATGTAAATTATACCTCAATAAATCTGTCATTTAAAAAAAGCACCCTTTCCCTCCTCACCCTTGGCAGTTTGTATTCATACTTTTTTCCATCATCATTCATTCTAATTATAAAAGACTTTCTCCATTCTTCCTAAAGGAGGACCAAGCAGGAAATAAACAGGAAGTGCTAAAGGGATCTCAGGATTTGGGCAGTCAACTTTACAGTCTAAAGACAATGGAAATAACTAAGATGGCAATAATCAAAATAATCAAGTCATCAACAATTGAGCCAGTAGATTCAGCAGCTTGGTAGGAATGAGACCTAAAAAATTCCAAAAAGGAATGAGAAACCCATTTCTCTCAGCTGAAAGGATTTTGAAATTTCCTTTTGCTTACTTCAGGATATTAATGCCATGTCTTCAGAAGCAGACTCTAATCAAACTCCAGTAGAAAATACACTGAAACCTTATAAAGAGAGGTAAAGAAGGTATGGAAGCCAAATCAAAAGTACTGTTCTCGAACACAGTTCCAGAGGTAGGCAGAAAAGCTAACCAATGCCTGTCTCTTTTCAGGTTAACTGGTATTTTCATCAAGATGGGTTTACTTTGGATTCCATTTCACCCCTTTTCACCTCTCACCTCTAGATTAACCCTGTTCAATTCTTCTTTTTCTATGATGTCTTATATTTCAACCTGCTTGTACCCTGTGGGATTAAAAGCTAAATATTCTTTAACAAGAGTAATCCCCTGAGTGGACATATTTCTGAGATTGTTAGGCATTTGATCACAGAGAGAGAGGGAGAAATTAGAGAGGTTGGAGATTTTCACCTTAGTAATAATTGATTACTAATGGCTCTCAGAACCAATATTTGCATGAAAATAGCCCATTCTTAATTTCCAAGAATACACTCATTTTCTCTTTTCCTTTGAGAGACATTATGCCCAAAGGAATTGAACTCCAGCAAGGAGGGCCTTGGTGCATGAGACATTTCCCAATTTTTGTGACTTTGATAATAACAGCCAGCCCTTACAAACAGAGCATTTAATATGTAGCAGTCACTGGTCAGATATTCTATCTATGTTGGCTCATTTAATCTTCACAACAATCCTATGAGGAAATTGCTATTTGTATCACTGCTATGGACTGTATTATGTGATCCCCAAAATCATATATTGAAACCCAAACCCCCAATGTGATAGTATTTGGAGATGGAGACTTCGGGAAGTAATTAGATTTAGAGGCCTCGAGAGTCTACAATGGGATTAGTATCTTTATAAGAAGTTACTAATCTTCCCCACCCTCACCCCCACAATGTGAGGTCCCAGCAGGCAGCAGGTCATCTGCAAGCCAGGAAGAGAGTCCTTGCCAGAGAATCAAATTGGCCAGCATCTTGATCTGGGACTTGCCAGCCTCCAGAACTGAGAGAAATACATTCCTGTTGTTTAGGTTATACGGTCTATTTTGTTATGGCTGCCTAACTAAGCTTATTAACACAATCACCATTTTGTAGAGTAGGAAACTGAGAGCAAGAGAGGTTAAGTAACTCATCTAGTAAGAGCTAGAAAGATATTGACAGGATTAAAAAACGCACAGTCTGCCTGTGCATCCAGGATCTGCATTCCCCACTACTCCGGTTGACTGATGATGGTAAAGGCAATGGTTGCCATGTGTTCTACCTCCTCTTTCTGCCATGTTGAGACTCCAGTCTCCCCCTCATCTGGACGAAATAAAGATCGCTCTTGTGCCTCCACAGCAGCCCTCTGCACATTATTTCAGAGGATGTGACCTCTACTCACCTGGGAGGGCTAGAACTTCGCTTCATTTTTGCCCCCCTAGCTCCTAGTGCAGTGCCTGGGTAAGTGTTTAATAAATCTTGATCTGAGTGGATATGTGTGTAGTAAAGAAGAAACTGTCTAACCCTATACAACTTTATGAATAAGGATAAGTCATTGTGAGCTTTTGAAAATAAGAATATTCCAACATGAGAGGCTGTTTTGTTACTAACTCAGCTAACCAACAAATCTGCTTAAGCAGTTACCCAAGGCCCAAGATAAGAGCTTTTGTGTTGTTTTGTCATAATCTGAGTGGATTGGGGTATGGCAAAAGGGACACCAATTTACTTTTCGCTTTTGGCTTCTTGCTAGTAAAAGTTCTATTACAGGTTGGATTGCTGCAGAAACAGACTCTGGGATTGTCCTTAGTGTGCAGAATATTTATTAAGAGGTGTCCTTGGGATCCACACCTGTGAAAGGGAGGGGCTGCGACAGGCCTGGATGGAGGAAGAAGTGGAGATATAATGCAGATCCAGTGAAAGGGCTTGGCCAATGGGGGTCTTGAGCTAAGATGGTCTTTTAGGTTGCCCCAAGTTGAACCATATGGTTAGGTCTTCATATTCCATCATGACTTAGCCACTAGATATGAACTTCCCGGGAAGTGGGGCATGACCTTGGATGGGATGGTTCATTGCAGCTGAGGCATTCCCTTGGGGCTGACAGCTAAAGGCTGTCGACTGACAGACTCCCAGAAGCTGGGCAGCAGGTCTTTCATCTCAGGAAAATCTGGGTGGTATATCGCAGTGTCCTCACATGAACATTACTTCAGAATGAGTGTTTTGGCAGCACGGGAGCCTAGCAGGCAGAGTATTCTCATTATTGCAGAATGTTACTTTCATCTCTCGAGCCAGATTTCTTTTTATGACTCTTGGCAGATGCCCAAAGATCCTATGTCTGTGGAGGATCTTTTTGAAAGGTTTCCACATATGTTATCTCTCATATGAGAGTCCCTTCTAAGAACATTCCACCTCCAGAGATCTAGCTTTAAACTAATTTTCTTATCTTTCCTTCATATCTCAGAGGAAAAATGTTCCCTTCTCTTTTCTCAGGTTGGTTTCCTTCTTGTACCTTTGACCTGACCCTTTTTAAAAAGTATATGTATATATTTAAAAAACATTTTATTTATTTTTAGAGAGAGGGGAAGGCAAGTAGAAAGAGGGAGAGAAACATCAATGTGTGGTTGCCTCTTGTGTGCCCCCTACTGGGGACTTGGCATGCAACCCAGGCATGTGCCCTGACTGGGCATTGAAGTGGTAACCCTTTGGTTCCCAGGCCCACACTGAATCCACTGAGCTACACCAGCCAGGGTGACCTGACCCTTCTTGACAGAGCCTTGTACTCAATGATTCTCTCTCAAGCCTCCTCATTTTCTTTCCTTTCCTATGTAGGGTAAGGCTCTAGAATATTATCATAGGTGACTGGGTTTTTATAGGAGAGTAACTTAGAGAAAACAGCATTTGGGGAGGAATACTCTGGCAAATATGTACAAGATGGGTTTGAGAATCTAGGCCTGGAAGCAGAATGATTTGCATCTCAGCTAGTGAAATACAATTTAACACATCATAAACAGATTCTTCTGGAAGACCTCATTAATAACCCCTGTTTGCTTGTTACTCCATTCAGCTCAAGGTTGCATTGGTAGAAGTCTCATGGTGAAATAAAAGGGATATGGGTTTCAGCCCAGAGTTCCAGTGCCAGGAAGAAAAGTCTGCATAACTTTGGGCTTTAAAAACCAGTGGAGATTTAGGCAGTGGAAGACAGGAAATGCTGAAGTCCTTGGCAGCTCCAGCACCAGGGCAACAGATTTAAAGGCATCAGAGACATACAGGGAGGAACTGAATTGTCTGGCATCAGGGCAAGAACTAGGGGGAAGTTTTTTCCCAGATAGAAGTGATGGCAGAAGCCACTGTTCCTTTTCTGAGCCATCCCCCCCATAGATCCACAGAGCCAGCAGGTGGGTACCATATCTGAGACTCATCGGCCTGACCTAAACCATTTGCTCCACCCTGGTGATTCCCTGCACACCTGCCCCACCCAACTTTTGGGCCCATCTAAGCTGTTTCCAGTGGCTTTTCCATACAAATGGCTTGTCTTGGCCCATGCTTCAGACTTTCTTAAATTTTCTCAGACAAGCAGTATCTGGCTCCAGCAAGCCCCAGGCATAGCACTAAAGCCCCCAGTCTTGGTTCACAACTTGGTCTTTCTTGCCTGGGCACCTCCAAGACCAGCACAAATAGCAACCATCTGCAGATTGTTTTGTAGCTTATGCTGTGTGACCCTAGACAGAACACAGATGGTGGCTGACCTTAGACATTCCAACAGCAATCAAGGCTCAACTATAAGAGGAGGGCACACACAGCCCACACAGTGGGTGCACCTTGAGTACCCAGCTTGGGTAACAGGGAACGCTGTGCTGCTAGACCTTGCAGGACACCTACTATGTTAGGCCACTCTACCAAGCCTGGGACACGTGGTAGCTCTACCTAATATATAGAAACAAACATAGGGGGCTGCCAAAATGAGGAGACAAAAAAACATGGCCTAAATGAAAGAACAGAACAAAACTCCAAAAAAAGAACTAAACAAAACGGGGAGACAAGTAAGCTACTTGATACAGAGTTCAAAACAGTGGTTATAAGGAAGCTCAAGGAACTTAGTGAGAACCTCAATAGCATTAAAAAGATCCAGGAAGAAACAAAGGATACACTAATTAAAATAAAGAACAATTTACAGGGAATCAACAGTAGTGTGGGGGAAGCTGAGAATCAAATAAGCAGTTTGGGATATAATGAAGCAAAAAACAACCAATCAGAACAGAAAGAAGAAAAAAGAATCTAAAACAAAGAGGATAGTGTAAGGAGCCTCTGGGACAACTTCAAGAGCACCAACATTTGCATGATGGAGTTACTGGAAGGAGAAAAGAAAGAGCAAGAAATTGGAAATGTATTTGAAAAATAATGGAAAAAAACTTTCCTAACTTGGTGTAGGAAATAGGTATACAAGTCCAGGAAGTGCAGAGAGTCACAAATAAGATGAACTTAAAGAGGCCCACACCAAGACACATAATAATTAAAATGCTAAAGGTCAAAGACAAAGAGAGACTCTTATAAGCATCAAGAGAAAAGCAGTTAGTTACCTACAAGGGAGCCCCCAAAAGACTGTCAGCTGATTTATCAAAAGAAACTTTGCAGTCTAGAAAAGACTGGCAAGAAATATTCAAACTAATAAAAAGCAAGGGCCTACAACCAAGATTATTCTACCCAACAAAGCTATCATTTAGAATGGAAGGACAGATCAAGAGCTTTTCAGACAAGAAAAACTAAAGGAGTTTATCACCACCAAACCGGTATTATATGAAATGTTAATGGGTCTTCTTGAAGAAGAAGATCAAAAATATGAACAATGAAATGACGACAAACACTTATCTATCAACAATTGAATCTAAAAAACCAAAATTAACAAACAAGCAGAACAGAAACAGAATCAGATACAGAGAACATTTTGATGGTTCCAAGATGTCAAGGGAGTCAAGGGGTGGGCGAAAAAGGTGAAGGGATTAAGAAGTATAAATTGGTAGTTACAGAATAGTCATAGGGGTGTAAAGTCAATCGTAGGAAATGGGATAGCCAAGAACGTATATGTATGACCCATGAACACAGACAATGGTGTGGGGATTCCCTGGGCAGGCCTTGGTGGAGGTGGGCAAAGGGAGAAAAATTAGGACAACTGTAGTAGTCTAATCAATAAAATGTAATTTTTTTAAAGGGCTGTGGGTTTAGGAGTTCAAGATTGGTTTTGACTCTTAGCTAGGTCACTTCCCAGGTGTGTTGCTCCCTACAGAATATTCTTCACCTTCTCAGTTTCAGTTTGCTCATCTGGAACATGTGGCATAAATAAGGCTTCCTCAGTGGTGACTGAGAGAGTGCATTGCAATGAAATGACATAGCTAAAAACCCTTGCATGGCCTCTGGCACACAGGAAGCCCCAGAACACATAAGCTCCGTCCTCACTTCAAGGCGGTTGCATTAAAGTAATTGGTTCAGAGAGAGTCCAGAGGGTCAGGGGGGTCTCCACCCTGGCTGCCCATCTCTCTCCCTCCTATCCGTCTGAATGAATGTTTCTTCTTTAACACCTTCATTGTCAGACTTCCATACAATTAGGTTTTCTGACAGTTTTGGTTATTTTTTGTTTTTAAAGTTGTCATTGTCCTTCTTTTGGTTGTGTGAAGAGGCACAGTGTATCTACCTTTGACTCCATCTGGAAGTCTGAGAGTAACCCACTTGGTTCTTTATAACAGATGGGCCCAACTGCTATCTAATTTTACATTTAAACCTAATGTCTGAATCCCCATCCTGCCTTTATTGGCGAAACACCTCAACTGCAGTTTTACTATGAGCTGGGTGAATGCAAAACTGAACAGAAACAAAAACAAAAACACTATGTGAGTAAACTTTCAGAGATGCTCTCTTGAGTTCAGATAGTTTGTACTGATCTGCTTCAAGGATGACATGTTATTTCTGCAGTGGCTACTGGACTGAATATTATGAGATGGTTTTCTAGCACTGAAAGGAGCCCACCAGGACCTGCTTGTCATGTTGACCTCCCACCATGTATCAATGTTGACTAATATAAACATTTGTTCTTGCTTTTGAAAGTTAAAATACTTACTTTGTGAGCCCCTGAGAATTCATTTTAAGTCAACAAGCAAAGAATTAGCTGCAAGGAAGGACGGAACAAAAATAAGCTTTATCATACATTTGTATCTTAGACAAAGAATTGGGGAGAACTTTTCCTCATTTCAGTAGAAACTTCTATACCTGCAACAGAGAATTAGGGGACAGCTAGATTAATGCTTGTACAAGCAAAAGGAAATAGAGAGTAAATATATGTAATCAGATTAATCAGACACGTATTTGTAAGTGAATTTTGAAAAATGACTTTGCTTTGCTTTGAGGAAGTTGACTCTTATTATTTGTTTCATGATTGACTGAATTATTCTCTACCTTGCACGTCGCCTCATTTGTTTTGATGCAAGTTTGGCAGAGGGATGTAGAGGAAAGACCAGACGTCCAGGTGTCAGGCCTGGGTCAGGACTCTGGCTTTGCTGCCCTTTCTCTAAGAGTAAAATGAGGTTTTTGTCCTTACTTCTTTGGGTTATAGTGAGTATAAAATATCATAATATATACAAAGTACATGGAATACAGTAGATATTAAAAATGCTATAGTTCCTCTTTCCTTGCCTCTTAATTCCCCAAATAGTCAATGGTTTTTAGTCATGTGATAAATATCAGTTGTTACCATTTACTTATTAGTTATGAATTCTTGATGCAGAAATCCAATGCTTAGTGCAGCCATCAGCAAGTCTAGAAATGAAGACATGAAATTGCTCAGGCAGTTTAGTTCAATGGACTTGAACCCATGCTGTACTGCTTATCAAATGTGTGATCTTGAACACTTAACTAAAGCTCTCTCTGCCTTCTTTTCCTCATCTATAAAATGCAGATGGCAATACCTACATCCTAGCATTACAGTGAGGATTAAATGAGTTAATGCATTTGAAGCAATTATCCTGGTCTTAGCAATGGTAAGAACTATGGAAGTGGTAATTGTTATTATTGCCGACTGTAGATGACACACTGTGGCTGCCTGCCTACTAACAGCCCCCTTCTTTGGGAACTGCTTTCACCTACTACCCTTTCTGTCCCCAGTGATGTCTGTATTACATAAATGGTTCATCCATCCAAGTCACAGTTGTTTGTATCAGGAGTGGACATCTTATTTGAGCTGAATAAATCAGAACCCTCTCCTTGGTTTGGGAACAGTGAGCAATGGGTTGCTGACCTGAAAGGTCTGAGGCCATTAGCCGAGCCCTGGTGGGTGGATAGAAAAAGCTTCTCTACTGAGAGAGGCAGAAAAGTGAGGTAGATGTAAAAAACAGAGAGGAGGAATTACATTGCCCATGAGAAACGGTGAGAGTCTTGGGAAAATGACTTGGAGGTCCTAAGATGAGCCTACACTGAACATTCTGTGCTTGGATTTCTGTGAGAGTCCAGATTCCTCCACTGTCACCCTCCAGTTCGCAGCCCCTTCTTTGACTAGTTTAAGCCATCCCCGTCATGTTAGCCACAAGCGCTCAATAGCCACATGTGGCTCGTTGTGACTGCCATACTAGTGCATGCAGAGAACACTATCTGATTTGTGCTTTGCTTTTTTCCTCTGTTGCTGTCTGTGAAGCTTGATTAAAACACTGAACTTCAGCAGGAAGTGGCCTGCATCAGTGGTCTACAGACCATTTGCTCACATTGCTACAGAATTCTGAAAACCCACACATTTTCAAGCCGATATCGTAGAAATTTTATCTTCATTTTGTTGGGGAGGAAGAAACTTTTCTCTACCCTCAAGGTTGGTCTAGAAATCAAATAGACATGAGACAGATTAATAAGGGAAAATAACCAAACTCAATGCATGTACATGTATGGGAGCCCTGCATACAGAAGACAGTCAGAGACCCCATATACATTATGCGGGGGAGGTTCAGAGACAGAAGGGGAAGACGGGAATATGAGACATTCTGAGGTAGAACGAGGCAGGGCACCTTGGGGGCTTCAGAAGGTCATTGTGGGCAGAGCACTTGTTTGATAATTACTACTTTGCCCTACCGTATAGACAGGTAAAAAGTCATTTCTGGTTTTAACTCACCATGGGCCAGGGTCCTAATTTAAAGTGTTCTAGATAGTTAAGGGGGGAGACAAATTTCTCTTGAGCCCTCAGGGTCTTGGTTGCTTTTACCTCAAAATAATGCTCATACCACTGAGGCATATCTTGGGGTGGTTTGTTCTGAACCCCCACCATATCATAGATCCTAGAATCTAAAAGTATATTGATTGTAAGATATTATGCATCATACTTATCGCTTTGTTATCCACAGCTAAGGAGATAAAAATACTACCAAATTGTGATGCACCGTATTTGTAAGATGCCCCCCAATTTCAGAAATATGAAAAAAGTACTATCTTAGAATTATTGAAATGGAGTTATTACCAAGGATATATATGATAGCTTACATATGGTAAATATTGACATTTTAAAATAGAAGTGCTACCTTCTTCTTCTAAACATATCTTCAATAACAAATTGAAGCACTGGAAGTCTATGATATCCCCCATGGTCCAGTTAAAAAATATAGATGAGCAAGATCTGTTTCAGCATTTGGAAATTTTATCTCCCTTCCTCCACCCCTTGATTATATATATACGGTCTACTGCCCACATAGATTTTATTCAAATGTATTATTTTTTATAAAAATATATTGTCTTTTACTGATTTTTCCATCATAGGCTTCCACAAGAAAAATACATATGTGAATTGAAAATTTGTCTTATTCCCTCTATATAAAGCTTTAACTCTGCACTGTTGAATATAGTAGTCACTAGCCACCAGTGGCTATTTAAATTTCAATTAATTACAACTAAATAAAATTTTAAATTCACTTTCCTCCATATTAACCACAAGTGCTCAAGAGCAACATGTGGCTCATTGTGACTAACATAGTAGTGCAGATGGAGACACTATCTGATCTGTGTTTTGCCTTTTTTCCTATGTTGTTATCTTTTGGAGGTAATATTGGGTAATATTCCAGGCAGTAACCGGAGCACATGCAACCACTCATCACCAGTGGTCAACTCAGATGTCTGTACTAATGAGACTCTGTATTAGTTTTATTTTACTGCTGTAACGAACTGTCACAAAATTCATGGCTTAGATAATTTTTTATTATATTACAGTTTTGAAGGCAGAAGTTCTAAGATCATGGTGCTGGAAGGACTGCATTCCTTCTGGAGGCTCCAGGGGAGAACCATCTTCCCCATGCCTTTCTTGGCTTCTAGAGCCCGCCTGCAGTCTTTGGTTCAAGGCCCCTTTCTTCATCTTCAAAGCCATCTATGTAGCATCTTCAAATCTCTCTCCCTGCCCACTTTTCTTTCCATTTATTAGGAGGTGAAAATATAACACCCCCTTTGGGATTACACTGGGCCCACTTGGATAACCCAGGATAATTTCCAGCTCATCAAGTCCAGCTGATGAGCAATCTTAATTTCATCTGCAACCTTAATTCCTGTTATAACCTCACGTATTTACAAGTCCCGGGGATTAGGACATCGACATTTTAAGAGGCTATTATTCTGCTTACTACAGACCCTAAAATCAGTTTGTCACTAAATTTCCCTTTTACTTTTCTGGAAAAAACAAGAGGACCATTTGGTGTTATTATCATTCCATGTTGTTTGCCTGCCAACAATGCACTGAGCTCTCCAGTGAAACATATTTAGGAACAATCTTGCTCAATGTGCTTACAAATATGATTATTGTTAACATTTTCAGTTATTTAACATTTATTGAGCATCAACCATGTGCTAAGTAGTCTTCAAAACATACAATTACTCATGGTTGATGTCCAAAGGGCTTACTATTTAAAAATTAGACAGACAAGTCTAAAGTTAGACAGATGCAAACATCTAATAATAGCAATTCTTCATGAAAGAACTGACTGTCCCAGACAAGCCAGATGTTGTGCTTTATATTCTCCAAACTCATCTTTACTCCCGTGAGGCCTAGAAGTGCAGACTCTTCCAGAAAATTCACATTAAAACTTCATGTGGACAGGAAAGAAATATTGTATAAATGCCAATTACAAGCAATTCTTAAGTTTGGGACAACTACCTTGCATTATTTCAGATCTTATGACGAATAAGATCATTTTGCATTCTGTGGTTGGTAGGATTTATTTATGAAAAGAAAATATCCCATAAAAGATACAGCTTAAGGTTTAATTGCAAAACTGGAGAAATTTTCAAAAGCTACTATGTATTAGGAACGATAAGCCAAGCTTTCAGAGACACAGAATCATTTAGGAGACTGTTTCACACTATAACTCAACACAACAAGAAAACCATTTCTCCTTTTGAGAAAATTGCACCAGCCATTGTGTTAATGTCTTATGACAGTTGGTGAAGTGTAACATGTATACACTACTTGTTCTAAACTACCAGTTAGGTTCCCTGGCAATAACTTGCTCTGTGTACCATTTCTAGGGAGGGGGCTTGGCAGGGGTGAATTTATTTATTGAATTTGCCCTTTAAAAAAAGGAAATGTGTTTACAGTATCATTTAACATACCAATATGTTTTATTTTGATAAACACTAAGGACAAAAATCACCCGATTCATTTTTTTAAAGACTTTATTTATTTATTTTTAGAGAGAGGGGTAATGATGTAGAGGACGAGAAACATCAATGTGTGGTTGCCTCTTGCACACTCCCTACTGGGGACCTGGCCTGCAACTCAGTCATGTGCCCTGACTGGGAATCGAACTGGCAACCCTTTGGTTTGCAGGCCAGCACTCAATCCAGTGAGCCACACTTGTCAGGGCTCACTTGATTCATTTTAATGATGCACAGACTGGACTCTGTGGTAAGGTGAATTGGTCATAAAACTAGTAATATCGGAGACAGTTAGAATCACAGTCATCTAGAGAACCAGCTGCTTGTTTTTCCATTTCACCTGATGCTCTTTGCCTGACTCTCATCCTGACTTTTTCTTAATTAGTTCCACCCTTCACTACTACCCACTTTTTGCCTATACCTCTTTAATAAAGAGGAGGAAATATGCCAGGTGTCTATTATCTGAATGTTCTTCTAAGCTTCCAGGTGAATTGTGGAAGCATCAATCTATAACTGCAAAGGAAGGCCAGAGTTCTAACCCTCCTGAAGAACAATGACTTGATGTTCTTCTGTCAGGATGACTGATGAAGGACCTGGCCAATTAACACTTTAGGCACAAGCATGGGTGGAACCTCTGCCTGTTCTCACCACAGAGCATGAGGTTCGACTAGAACATGACAACAACTACCGTGTGTTTTCTTATTGGAAGTAGGGCTTCCAATAAGAGTGGAGTTCCTGTCTCTCTGAGCTTCTGGATTGCAGGAGGAGGGAGAGAAACTCCACAGCGTTTCACTCTTTGTGAAGAGTGAGAACTGTAGCTTCAGGCTGAGCATAGTCTCTTCAGTCTTCTTTTTCAGTCTGTAAACTGCTGGCTGCCACCTCCCCCTGCTTGCACAGTGGCTGCCTGGATTGCCACCTGTCACTTACCACCTGTCTAAGAACTAGGACTTTTTAGGCCCCTCTGTGCCTTGGATTCCTTGTCTGTTAAATATAGGTAATTTTGGTATTTCTCTCTTAGGATTGCTGATAGGTTTCCATGAGAGAATACAGGAAAAGCACTTAGAAAAAGAATCAGGCATATTACCAGTGTCCAATAAACAGTACAGTTATTATGGGGGTTATTCATTAGATACATGTTAATGGAGCAACCACCGGGTGCCCAGGCTGAGGAAGGCATGAGGCAGGGCAATTAGTACACTGAGCTTTGTTCTCAAGGAGCTTCAGTTAAGCTGCAGAGGCTCTTTCTTTAAAAGATAAAGATAATGTGGAAAGACCTAGAAAGCAACTGTCAGAGTGGATGGTGAATCACTTTTGGGGGTGGGATTTCCAAGCAGACCTTACAGAGGAAGAAAGGATGGAGCAAGGACAGGGACAAATTGATCACGTGGCAAAGACAGCATCTTCTGTGTCTGTTCCCAATGCCCCAGACAGGCAGTTCCTGGTCCTTGGTTAGAGGTCAGTGACAGGAGATTTCCAACTGCATGTAAAATCCCTATTTCACTGTGAGCAAAGTATGGCAGCTAGGCCTAAATTGATTAATTTATTATACCAAGGAAAATCCTGTTTTCCCTCAGCTCACCACTGTCTGGAGGTCCAGTCTATAATGTACTTGAAAAGCAGGTTGGCTCGGCAATCACTGAGCGTAATGCTTTGCTGTTGTCTAAGGCAACAACAGTATCTGGTGGAAATGCAGTTTGAGCCACATGTGCACTTTTAAATTTTCTACTGGACACATTAAAAAAGGAGAAAGCAGGAGAAATAAAATTTAATAATAGATTTTATTTAACTCAATAATTAAAAAGATCACTTCAACATGTAATTGATATCAAAATTACCAATGCGGTCTTTTACATTTTTTTCTCTTTTTGGACTATGTCTCTGGAATCCAGTCTCTAAACTGCGCTTACAGCACATCTGAGTTCATACTAGCCGAATTTCAAGGGCTCAGCAACCACATGAAACTAGTGGTTACTTTATGAGATATTGCAAATCTAAAAGTTTTAGGTATTAAAAAAAATTATATACTTGAAAATACTTTATCTCAGAAAACACAATTTGGAGAATGCTGTGCATCACACAGAGCCCTCTGATGACAGAATATGCTAAGATTGTCTCAATGTTACCCTCTTCAACAATTTGTAAAGAATAAAGGCAAATGCGAATGTAGTCCGCGGACTTGCTTGCCCTGGTGATTAATTGAGACATATGGGTGAGCTAAAGCAAGATTTCCTCCTACAATCAGTCTTCTACTGACCTTCATTAAGGACAAAGGGCATTTTAATGGATGAAGCCTTCACCTTTAATAAGCCTTTACTCTGTTATTTCCTATGGAACCATTCATTAGATTAACAAAACAATGGTAGCTGGCTAATGACAGAGCTGTGGTCAGAACCCCAGGGATAGCCTATGTCCCCATTAGAGCCTCAAGGCAAAATGTCACTTGGCCCATAGCAGCCAATCCAGTCAAGGAGACTTTGACCTATAATTGGATTCAGAGAGTTCAAGAGCTCAAGAGGTTACAGATGGGGTGAGCGGATCCATGCTTTGCATCATCATGTCAGCATAAGAAAAGGATGTTTGAGAGTGTAGACAGAGATTGATAGGGGCCAGGATGAAGCTTCCACATGTATTCTTCTTGGTCATTGTTTACTTTAAGGTGGCATATTTATTTGTTATTAAATATGTTTTTATTTTGGAATAGTTTTAGAGTTAATAGAAGAGTTGTGTGGATGAAAAAGGGGGAGCATAGTAAACCTGACAAGCTCACGGTGGGCCTTACAAACTCAGAGACCTAGCGTAACCACGTAGGATGGGCTGAAATGAAAACTGCCTAACAAATAGCGAGTCATGGTGCGTAGCCATGTTCTAGGCCAGTATCTTCCTTGACAAAGGTTAATCTTGACCTTCACTGAACCTGTCTATTGTCTTTTTGCATCTACAGTAACATAAATACTTTCGGAATGTCAGAATAATTCCTTTTCCAGACCCCTCAGGGCACAGTCTCTCCCCAGTATCGGAGGCCACAGAAGCCTTCATTGTTATCTTCTCTGTCACACCATCTGTGTGCTGTAAATGTTAATTGTTAACTATCTAAGTGTCTGTTTTACTTTTTATTCAGTCTCAGGGATTTCCCTGCTTTGCTTTCTCCTACTTCCCTAATTATCACCAGCCCATTTCATGTACCCCCTCTGCCGCACCCCAAATCTTCCCCTTTCATCCTGATATATAAAATAAATAGTAAAACTGCCATTTTCTGGAGCATTTTCTCAATCCGTAGAGATTTTTCTTCCCAGCTGTTGTTGTCAGTTTGGCCCAAATAAACTAAAAAAAATTCTCTATAGGTTTGCATGTTTCTTACGTTGACAGTTGTAACCAAAGTACACAGAGTTCCCATATACCCTCATCCAACTCCCCTTTATAACCTTTGTCAAAACTAAGAAATCCAAATTGGCACATTACTATTAACTAAACCCCAGAAGTCACATTGACTTTAAAAAAAATATCAGCAGGAAGAAATGTGTAAAAATCAAAGTATCAAAACACCGTTTGATCTTTATTTAAAAACAAGATAACTCCTTTATTTTCCCTTCCATTCTAAATGAAAGCTTTGCTGGATAGATCAATCTTGGTTGTAGGTCTTTGGATTTCATGACTTGGAATACTTCTTTCCAGCTCCTTGTTGCCTGTAAGGTCTCTTTTGAGAAATCAGCTGACAGTCTGATGGGAACTCCTTTGTAGGTGACTGTCCCCTTATCTCTTGCTGCTTCTAGGATTCTCTCCTTCATTTTAATCTTGGCTAATGTAATTATGATGTGCCTTGGTGTCAAATTCAAGGAGTTCATCCTCACCAAGCCCTTATTATATGAAATGTTAAAGGGACTTATCTAAGAAAAAAAAGATAAACAGTAAAAGGACAGCAAACTCACAGTTATTAAGAACCACACCTAAAACAAAAGCAAACTAAGAGAACAGCTAGATCAGGAGAGAACCATAAAGATCACATGGAGGGTTAGCAACAGGGGAGTGGGAGAAGGAGGAGGGGGGAGAAGGTACAGAAAATAAGTAGCATAGACGGTAGGTAGAAAATAGATAGGGGGGAGGGCAAGAATAGTATGGGAAATATAGAATCTAAAGAACTTGAGACACGTGGTCATAAACTAAAGGGGGGAATGGTGGGGGAGGGGTGTGCAGAGTGGAGGGAAATGAAGGGGGAAATAGAACAACTGTAATGGCATAATCAATAAAATATATTTAAAAAAAAACAAGATAACTCCTATCTTGGAGAGAAGAGTGGTAGGAACAAAGGGTGCAAGAGACAAAGGGATGATGTCAACTTAGGAACTCAGCTTTGCAGCATGGACACAGAAGAATTTTTACTACTCAAGTCGGATCAAAACCTACTTCCTTGAAGCCTTCCCCATCTTGCCCAGTAGTTTCCATTCTAACACCGGAGAATGAACCTCTCTAGCCCTTTCCACATTGCATTGCCTGGCACTAAGAGTTACTCAACTGCTAGCTGAAGAAGGAAAGAGACATGAACATTCAAGGAGCAATTATTACAGCTTTCCCTCCCTTGCTTCTTGCTACCCACCATCTGTGTTAGCTAATGTGCTTTCTGAAGGGCCGTACAAACGTTTTATGCATGAAGAGTTTGCATTTCCCTTTGAATTATTGGAAGGGAGCTATGTATCTCTAAAGGTATATAGTTTAAGAATCATCATGGATAATATATCTTAGGATATTTAGGGAAAGCTATTCTTGCTCTCAAATGCATTCAGTGGGAATTGGGTTTACTTAGTTAACTGCTGACTTTCAATGAATATAATTTGAGCAGTTGCCATATATTGGCGCAGTTCTGGGTGTGCTCTGAGGGCCACTCCTACGGGAACACTGATGCACAGGTGTTCCTGCCTCTCTGTCTGTAAGACTCTTAAGTTCCTTTATGATAGGCACTGAGAGAAGTGTGTTTTAATCTCTCTCATGCTTGTATTTTCCATGCCTGAAATAGTCACCTAATATCTAGTAGATGCTCAACAGTTATTGAGTCATTAATGGACAAGTAATTATTGGATAGATAGATGGATGAATGAATGAATAAATGGGTTAATAGATGAATAATTCTTAATCACTGCTCTTAAGGGGATTACACTGTACAGAGAGGCATAGAGAAACACACAAATAATCAGAATGCACAGTGGGATGAAGCAAGTACCATGAGAGGTGAACATGCTAAAGGAGAAAAGTGCTGTTTAGTTTCGGGTGAGAATGCAATACCTGGGAAAGTAAGCAGAGGCCAGTGGTCCTTGAGGTGGTCCAGAAAAGATGGATGGAATGTGGCGACCAGGAGTGGGATGGGGAATAAGTGAAGACATCCCAGCCTGGGGGCACAGAGTGAAGGAGTACAGCGAGGTGGGAGGGAAATTATTAACAAAGAGTTTAGTTTTCGATAGCTTAAATGGCACTTGTAGGTAAGTAAGGGGGAAAAAAAACCAAATTTCACAGCCTGGGTCTACATAATGGGCATCCTTGAATTGGAAGAGGACTTGCTCATTTGGAAGTGATAACAGATACAGACAAATCCCAGGGAGAACCTGGCTTGGGTGGAGCAGTAAGATCGGTTTGTGTCAGCACATCTTCCAAAAGCATAATTGGTCTAAGGAAGAGATTGGAACTGCAGGAAAGAGAAAAGAACTTGTGATAATATGATGATATAATTTATCATTAAGTTTTGCAGTGAGAAATCAGAATTTCCTTATGTTTGTAATCTAGGAGTCTATACCATGTTTAAATTGCCATATCTGTACTGCCAATAAAATGCAAAGAACACCACTAAAGCAGTTTTGTTAAATAAGCAATGAAAATAGCAGTAGCTTTTGAACTTAATGCTTTTTCTTTATATGTTACATTAAACGTTATATATCAAGCTGGCCTGAGGTTTTTGAACAGAAGCTGAATAGTCTATGCTCCTCACTATTAGGAGTGAAAAACCTGCTGAAATGCATTAAAACTACTCAAGAGATTCAAAGGATAAAATATGAGCTTCTTGTGGGGGCAAAGCATTCTTAGTTACAGCAAAAAGATCACCCATGAGCAACACATTAATGCCCTTTATTTCAAAACTTTCTGTTGCAGTGGAGTAATTCTTTGTGCTTCTATGAAAATCTTCTTGTGGAAAAAAACACATTGAACCACTTCACTGGGTGGTTCCTGTTCATTTCAGTTTACAGGGACCTTCTGCTGCTCTGGCTGGGTGTCTCAGTGACTAACTCCATGTGTGAGTGGTAAAAACCCCTCAGTTCCCAGCACCAGGCTTCCCGGGTATAAAGACAGAGGCTCTCATAGTAATTACTGGAGGTGCTGTGTTTGCACATCTGTGCTTGGTTCTCCGAATTGACTTTCAGGCCAGAGTCAGGCAACCCTCCACCCCCTTTATTTTCACTGTCACATCATTAAAGGAAATGAGATTATGGCACAAATCATCATTCACGTGACTGCAGGATAGAAGGTTATCGAGATATTACAGAAATAATTCTGTAGCCGCCATGGCCTCTGACAATAATTACAATGCGACCACAGGGGATCACCTTCTAATAGGCTTTTGTTCAGTCAATTCAGAGTCTGTTGTGTGCTCTGAGTTTGGATAATTAAAGTTGTGTCCCGGAAGCCACATGTGGTAGCTCATAATTATGTAGTAGAGTCTAAGAGGAAACTGAGGTGACTGACACCCGTGCTGGAGTGGGGACCGGGGACCTGGTGACAAGAAAGAAAGAAACCAGTCGCTCATTTGGGAACAGGGGATGGTGTTCACTCCACAGCCTCCACTGCTTTATTTATTTTAAAACAAAAATGAGTAATTATAGTCCTTCCTTGTCCAATCCCTCATCCTCCAGAGGGACTCTCTAACCTTTTCCTATTGCCTCCAACAAAAGAATGGTAGCTGACTTGGGCAATGAAGAAAATACAAATGACTTATTTAAATACCATGATGGTTTAATTAGTTAATCATTTGCATGCTGAGTGATTTGCATACAAGCAGGAAAAGGCCCACGTTGGAATTTGGCCCCTTTCTCCCCCTGATCCTCACTGGAGAAAAGATCTCAAAACTTGGCCTCATTTAAGCTCTTGAATTTTAAAGAAATGTGAACTTTGGAAAGCTTAGATTTGTTATTTCAAGGACACACTATTACAAAGGAAAACAAACCCAAAGACCGTATCCCTCTGGGCTATATTTCCCAAGTCAGTCCATGGCTGTCAGAGAAGCAGAGATTTTCCCTGTGCAGCATGTGCTTGGAAGGCCATTTTCCAGAGCATGACAGGCAGGGTGCTTTGGACAGTGGGTGCCTCCTCACCATTCTAAGACTGGGTCCCAAGATTTTCCAGATTGGACATGTAAGAGATAGCTCTTATACCATTCTGTTTAAAATGTGGAATATTAGTTCAAGACACCTTTTCCTTCAATCTTCAGACTGTTTAGTGATTCTTGAAATATACTTCCAAAGGGCTTTCAATTTCTGAGGCTTAAAAGTAGAATTCTGCTTTATTTTAATATAAGACATCCTTTCCTCCAAGTTTAGCCAGGTAGAGAACAAACCCTGTCATTCTTTCAAACACTGGAGTCTCTTTTGAAGCACAGTAAATTTATTCTTCACCCAATGCGAGAACAACAATTGATATTCAAAATGCTGCCCTTTCCTAAGGCTTTGGCTTCATGAAAATGAACCATATTTTGTACCGAGCACCATATGGTGTTTGTGAAGAGTGGACACGCAGATGCTTCCTAATTAAAGCTTTAAAGTTTGTCATGAGAAATGGCAGCCACAGATGATTCTGGCTGGGCGGCCCGAGTATGGGAGGGGTAGGTGGGGAGAGATCCCGGAGAGTGGGTGAAGTGGTAGGCTGACGCCCAGCTCTTTCAAACGCACTCTCTGATTGGTCCTCGGGGAACAGATAATGGCAAGAGGCAGTTAATTTGAAGATAATTGAGGGATTTCTTTCCTGTCTCCACACAATAAAATAAGGTGTCTGGGCCTCAGCTGGCACTTGCATTCTGGCAGGAAGAAGAGGGCCCAGAATGGGTCTGCAAAAGCTGCCACCTCATTGTCACTCTCACACAAGGCTGGGAAACCCCTTTCCTGGCCTCCAAAACCCTCCCCCAGCTCACAGTTCCAGCCGCACACCCAGGTTTATTGTTTCAACACGTCAGACCATAAATAAGAGTTCCCAACACAAGAGGATATTAGAGGGCCAGGCAGGGTTTGCTCTTCTGCAAAACAAGGGCCGTGCCTCCAAACACACAGGCTCACCAACCAGCCAGAAATGGAGCAGGTTTGCTTCCAAAAGGTGAACTTGTTTTCTGATTTTTTTTTGTCTTTCTCAGCATCCTTGGTATTATGTGCAAATCTGTGCAAACCACTGAAGTCCTGGAATACTAAGGGACTTTCTCGGTATATTTTACACACTCATCTGCACACGTTTGTGAAGACAGTAAATATCAACCAGGTATGAGGAATGGTCTTAAAACAGCTTCCACAATTGCCTTAGTAAACCCCATTAAAGGGGAAGAGAAGAATCATAACAAGTAAAGGGCCTTCCCAACCCCCCCGACCCCCTCACCCCCACCCGCACCCTGGGACCCTGCCCTCTGTCCTCCCTGCCTTTCCAGCTCTTTTTAATTCTCTTTTAGGGCAGCTTGCTTGTAAATTCTAGGAAAACCTAAACCAAGTATGTGGAAAAATAATCTAATTTCCTCTTTTAATACATACACATGAAGAATGACTGGAAATTGGGATTACGTAAGTGTGAAAAAGAATGTCACTCTTTCTCAGCACTGGAAAACTTAACGGTGACAAGCTTATGGGTATACCAATGATAAAGAATTTTTTTTAAAAAGTGAAAAAAACCAGATTTATTTTTCATCAGTAAAGCCCTAAGAAAAACAGTTGAGGGAGTGGGCACCCAGGCAAAGAGAGTGGGGGGAAACCCGAATGAGAAAGCCAGTCGGGGACGCCAAGTTAGGTGATTAACACAGGATGGCTGGGGGGTCATTAAAGGTCACTACACAGCTGGATTTGCTCATCTGATTTAAAAGTGAAATCTATTTCTCTGTTGTTCTGGTAAATTGGGGCCAAGTAAGTTCTCCTTCCCTCTCAGCACTGAGACCCAGATGGTGTCCCCGACAGAGGGCTGTCTTTAAGTTTGCTCCCAGGGAGCCACAGTTGTGGAAATATTGGTCCGTGTCATCATTTCTTGTGTTGTAGTGACACAGAAAAGGCAGCATGGAAATAAAGTGTTGGGCCCATGGAATTAAAGAAAGCGAAGAGGTAAGATCCAAACTTACAGAGAGATTTCCAATATAAAGCAGTAAATGTTTAGTATCAACAATAGGTGAAGAATTAAAAGGCATGAAATCACAAGAGAAAAATAAAGAACCCAATAGAAAAAGGTGAATGACAGAAATAGACATCTTATGGTAAAGGAAACACAAATGATGGGTATACACAGGAAAACATGCTCAGTTTCACAACTAGGCAGGAAATGTAAATTAAACCCAAATGGGAACCTTTTCATACCCATCAGATTGGCAAAGAGTTGAGAAGACTGACGACTCAGGTGCTGATGTGGATGCAGAGAGGGGTTAGCTCATACACCCTGGGGCGTGTGTGCATTGGTACCGCAACACTGGAAAGTGACTTGGCTTTATAGATTCACCTATTAACTCTATTCCTGGACGTATTCCTAAGTAATTTCTGGCATATCTAGAAGAATGGTCAAGAATAGCACTCTATTTGTAAGCAAAAACCTACCCAGACAACCCAAAGTTCATCAATAGACAAATTTAAGAACAGATAGTGATGGTAGAGTATTATAGAGCAGTGAAAATGAATTCATTGGAACTATATATATTATGCAGAATCTCACAAATAATACTGAGTGAAGCAGAAGCAAAAAACAAGTTTTACAAGACTGCATACAGTGCAATGGCATTTTCTAAAGCCCAAATCAAACAATACATTATTTAAGAGTAGTCGATTCTTGTTTTTCTCAGTAGTTAAGTTCTTTGTAAGGTTACAGTGAACATTTCCTTATTTATGAGCTTATGAAACTTTTTTATGAGTTAATTATTTTATTGCTTTTCCTTTGCTTAGTTTTATATGTGTGTATTTATATTTTAAAACTTTAAATTTCAACAGACCTGTCATATATTATTTTATTTTCCAAACACCCATAATATCTGATGCTAGTTCATTTTTCCCCTGGGAGACCTTCTCTGAACATTTCCCCACCCCTTATGGTTTACCAATCTTTCTGAATGCATAATTAATTAAGCATTGTAACTCATGGGTTGATGCAATAATTTTCTTTTCTTTTTTCTCTTGTATTTGAGTTTTAATGCAACTTTCTGGGAAATTCTTGTTTTTGCTCAGGCAGCCACAACAAAACACCATAAACTAGGTGCTCAAATAACAGGAACTTATTTCTCCCAGTCCTAAAAGCTGGGGGGTCCATGATTAAGGTGGTCTGCTGCCAGCCTACTCAGTCCCCTGGCAGAGGCCCTGTCCCTGGCTGGCACTCAGTCCTCACATGGCAGAGAGGAAACTCGGATGTCTCTCCCTTCTTATAAGAGCATTGATTTCATCCTGGGGGCCCCCTCCTAGTGACCATATGTAACCCTAATTACTTCCTAAAGGCCCCACCTCCTAATAACATCACACTGGGGGGCTGGAGCTTCAACATAGGACTTTGGGGGGGCTGGTGATGACATAAACGTTCATCCTGTAACAATTGTCTTGACTTCTTTGTATAAACTTCTACTGAATTTTACATTTTAGCTCGCTTATTTCTAATTTCCAGGACCTGTTCTTTGATTGCCTTTCCCTTGTCTCCTTGTTTGCCTTTCCCTTGTCTCCTTGTTTGCGATGGCTGATATTGTGTTTTCTTGATGAGGGGATTTTTTAACTCCTAGGCCTGGAGGTTAGACTGTAATGAGATGCAGAACAAGGGTCCCCTGAAAATAGGAGAACGATGCCCACAGTCCTTGATTGGGGGGAGGGGGGCAGTAGCTGAGAGGGCATTTAAGATACATTGCACAACAATTGCAAGTTGATAGCTGTGCCTTCCTGAAGGGAAGAGGGCTGGTGCCCAGGGTGAATCATGTATGTGACTAGGGAACGCTCAGGGACTCATGACACAGACTGGGGAGCTCATATAGTGTCTGCTTGAGAGACTGGGCGTAGATGCCCATCCCAAATGTCCATGCGTCCCTGGGAACTTTTTCCCTCACTAAAGATGGCAGCCAAAACAAGGTAAAAGATACGGGGGAGCTGGCAAAAATGGCACATCATAGTGTTACAGGAAAATGAAGCAACCAGACACTGAGGGATTCTGGAGTACGAGGTTTATTAACGTGCACGGGCCCAGAGGAGTCAGCCTCCAAATTCTGAGCCCCGAACAAAGGATTCTTGGGGTTTATATAGTCTATGGGGTCTTCCTACGTAGCAAAGCGAGATACAGAAGCGGAATGCAGAAGTTAGTTCTAGCTACGTGGCAGAAGCAGAGTACAAAGGCTAAATGTGAAAATTAGTTCTAACTGCGGGGGTGCTAGCCCTAGCCCTTGTGAATATCCTGCTGTTTGCTTTTCCCAGACAGCCTTGGGGTTTGGGTGAACAAAGGTTTTCCAAAACTTCCCACATCAATAGGAGGGCTTGGATATGAGGTCACACAGGAAGTTCTGGGCCTAGCACTTAAATGAGGGCAGGCTGAAAGAGAAGAAGGAGAAGTCGCATGGTCTGGAGTAAGAGAAGAGGTACTTCTGCTTCTCTGAGGGACGTAGAGAGAAGCCACTATCTTGGGACATGTGCCCCTCCGGACTTCACCCAGGGTAACACAGCACATATTTTCCTGAACCACTCCATGGGGGCTGAGGACAATACACCTCAGATGCTGGAGAGAGCGGCTGCGAGAGGATGGAGACTCTGAAACCCACAGGGCACCTTCCAGAGAGGGTGCAGATCTGTTCGTGTGACTGGCTTAAGGGCAGATAAGGACATGGCGGACTTCTGGGCGTGGTTTTGGCTTGTAGTCTTTGGAGAGCAGGGGAGATGCTGGGTCTTATGGGAAAGGAGGGCTCTGAGCAGGAGTGCTCTGCCCACCCCCCCCCCCAAAGGTTGGAACCCTGTTAATAAAAACCTGTTTTCTGTAACATTAATTGTTGGGTCGTATGTGAAGGTGCCAAGTGGCCAAGCCCCGGTTTGCTCTGTACACCACCAGCGACTCTGCTCACATTCCACTGGGAAAAACTAGTCATATGGCTCCTTGGGGCATCTCTCTGGGAGTAAGAGGCTAGACAATGTAGTCTAGTGGGGTGTCCCGGAAGACATCCAGAATGTCCAGAGGAGAACATTAGTAGCTTCTTTCACAGGGGCCTGCCTTCTTATCTGGTGATCTCTGGTTCTCTGCTCATTTTTAATAGTGAAGCACTGAAAACCTTGTTGCAAGCTCTCTATGAAGAGGCAGGACGTATCCTTTCTTAACTGACGATGATGTAGTCAGTTGGGGGGAACCTCAACTATCAGTGTCGGAAGCTGTTTACTACCGAGGCAGGAGTTAATTTTGTAGGAAAGACTCCCCCACTCATCTGTCTGGGGGTGCATGCTTGAAGCAGAAGGAAAAGAGAGCTCGGGCTCAAAATTCCACTAATTCTCCTGAATTGTTGTTCATGCTTCACTCCCACCCATCCTGTGTCTGATGTCTCTGAGTCAAGATTCTTCTGGTTCAGTTTATCCATAGACTGCATCTCACTCCGTCCTTCAGTAATGCCTGGCGACATGGAGTCCAAGCCCGCCTGTGTTCTGCAGCGTAAATGGTCTTTGGGATGTTTACCACAGCAGTCCTTGGGATTGTAGCCTCCTGTGCTCTGAAAATTCATTACATTGCTTCTCTGTCTGCTAGCCTCTAAAAAATTTGTTTCAGTCTCTTATTCGTTCTTGTCTATCTCTCTTTCTCTTTGTCCCTATAACCACGTACTTCTAAAATTCTTTTACTCTTGTTTTAAATGGGTTTTGGAAGGGAGATGATATAAATACATGTGGTCAATATGCCATATTCGGTGAGAAGTCTATAAGTAATTTTGGTAATGGATGACTCTATAATGCTTAGTATAAAAAAGACAAATAGCCCTGGCTGGTGTGGCTCAGTGGATTGAGCACGGGCCTGTGAAGCAAAGGGTTGCTGGTTCAATTCCCAGTCAGGGCACATGCCAGGGTTGCAGGCCAGTTCCCAGCAGGGGACACGTGAAAGGCAACCACACATTGATGTTTCTCTCCCACTCTTTCTCCTTCCCTTCCCCTCTCTCTAAAAATAAATAAATAAAATATGAATAAAAAAGACAAATAAGCTGTATCAATAGTGTGATTTCAAGCATATTATAATGGATAGAAAAATATAGGAAGGAAAATATCAGAATATGAATTTTTATTGCTTACACCCGAAAGACTGAATAATGGTGATTTTTAGTTTCTCTTTAATCCTTTTATTTCCAAGTATCCTTATTGAGCATGAATGAGTTTTTGTAATCAGAATAAATATTTTTAAAAACTTTCAAATAAGAGTAAAATCACCAAGTGAGAAAATATTAAGGAGACATTAAAAATCATCTTAGTTGGAAATGTTTTCCCGTGGGCATAGCGTGCACGTTTGAAGTCGGCTGCTGCCAATTCTCTCACCAATGAACGTTAAGGACACACACATAATGTATTTATGATTTAGCATTTAAGATATGTGTTTGCAATATGTCACCCTATTTATGATCTAATTATTACAGCGATCAGAGAGGTATTGTTTTCTCCCCCATTTGTAGATGAGGAAACTAAGGCATCCACGGAGCCTCGTGGTCCCATGCTGGTAAATGACAGAGCCGGAGTGTGGACCCACCAAGTGTCATCCTGGAGAGATGCCCTAACCATGACATTGTAGTCTTTCATCACATATTTTTATACATGTGTGTATATGTCCTTGTCTAACTCCTTTTACACATATGTACTTATGTCTACATGTGTGCGCATGCAGTCAAGAGTACGCACTGTCTCTTGAACAAATCGAAAGTGAGGACAGGAAAGGAGGTCAACAGGGTATCTCTCTGGGAGCTGTGCTAATAAATACCAGAGGTGGCTGGGCAACTGCTGGGTCTGGATTCTCCTCTCCTCTTCTTTCTCCCACTCTTTCCCATACCAATACATAGTCTCCCACATACGGAATAAGAGAGCCCTGGGCTCCTGAGTGTGTTCAAGAAATAAACAACACTCACGCCTGTTTAGGCTTACGTTTACTGACAGCTCTGAAGGTGCAAATATGACCCAAACTCTTAGTTTTGAGCGTAGTGGGTGGAGGGGACTTCTTACCAGCCAGGATGCATTAAAAGTTCATGGCAGCTGTGTAGAAATTACTACAATGTTTCCCATTAAAGACAAAGAAACAGTTTAGACTCCCCAATATTTAGAGGAATGTACAAGTTTTTGAAGCTGTTTCTTTCCATTCTGTTGTTTCAGAGATCGAATTAAACAATGCCACATGTAACACTCCCCAAGGCCCTAAGAAAGAAGTCATTTGAATGATTTGGGATGGTCTAATTTTCTTTAAAAGTGCTCACAAGTTTTTAAGCCTTTCTTATTGGTAGTCACTCCTGATGTGTAGGTGATATTGCTAATGTACTCCTTTCCCTCCCCTCCCTGGGGACACATGCTTGATTCTGCTTGGCAAAGGATTTATTACGTACAGCTTTTGTCTATATAGTTCTCTTTTGCTTTATGAAAAAGTACTTCCCCAGACTATTTTTCTCTTTTAATGAGAGCTTTATTGAGATTCACCCATTTAAAGTGTATAATTGGATGGTTTTTAGCATATTTTCAGAGTTGTACAACCATCACCCCAATCAATTTGAGAACGTCTTCATTACTTTGAAAAACATCAGAATCAAAGAAGACATGGGGCAGTTACAGGAAATCCATTGGTGGTGGTCAGGGAGGCAAGAGAAAGCAAAGTGACAAGACCTCTGAGATTAGATAAAAAGTAAAATGGAAGGACACATACTTCTACATTGGTGAGTAAAGGATAGTTAGCCTTTAGAGCACATATGAGGTCTGTCTGGAAAAAGCCCAGGCATTATATAACAAGAATGGTTTGCCTGATTCTATGTAACCTGGCAGCCAAGGAAAGCAGACTGGAATGCACATGTGTGAACAATGATGACTTCACTGTACTAGTCAGTGGGGGCATGTGTACCTGTTGTGTGGGCATGTGTACTGTGTGGCTGTCACATTCAAAGTGACTGAGTAGAGCAATGAATCTGCATCAGATTTGCGTGAAGCTTGAACATTCCTCTATGAAAACTATTCGGGTGATTCAGAAAACTTTTGGGGATGATTCAATGAGTGCAGGGGAAATAAAAGTGTGGCACAAATGCTTCAAAAATGGTCAAGAATCTGTTGCAAGTGATCCACATTCTGGAAAACCTGCAACAAGCAGAACACCTGAGAATGTTGAACATGTACGGGCTGCACTTAACAAAGATCAGTGACTGACAGGGCGAGAACTAGAAGCTGATCTGGGGAGTCCGAAAACTATTGTGTCTGAGATTTTGATGCAGGATCTTGCCATGAAACATGTCATGGCAAAATTTGTTCCATAGCTTCTGCTACCAAAGCAGAAAGAGCATAGTGCTGCAGTTGCTAATGACTTGATTCAAACTACCCTGAACTAGACTTCCTCAAGAAGGTTATAACCTGAGATGAATCCTGAGTCTACAGCTAAGGAAACAGAGGTCCAGTTGTCCCAATGCAAGTCGCCTGGTTCTCCATACCTGAAGAAGGTGCAGCAAGGTTGGGGCAAGATCAAGACCATGTTAATTATGTTTTTTGATTGGGAGAGTGCTGTCCATCACAAGCACACCCCTCCAGGCCAAACAATTACTAAGGAGTACTACCTCAATGTTCTTTGTTGGTTGAGAGATGTGATACAACCAAATGGCCACTGCTACGGGCACCTGGTGTGGCAGCTTCATCACAACAATGTGCCTGCTCATGCATCACATCTTGTGCAGTGCCCTGTGACTTCTGGCTTTTCCTAAAACTAAAATTACCTTTGAAAGCAAAGAGATTTCAGACCATCAATGAGATTCAGGAAAATATGACTGGGCAGCTGATGGCAATTCCAACAAAGGATTTTGTAGTGTTTTGAACAGTGGAAGCGAGGTTGGGAGAACTATGTGAGGTCCCAAGATACCTACGTTGAAGGGGACTGAGGCATCATTGTCTTATGTACAATTTTTCTTGTATCTCCTTCAATAAATGTCTCTATTTTTCAAAGTCAATGGCTGGATACCTTCTGGACAGACCTTGTAGAGAGGGCATTTGGGCAACAAAATAACCACGAGGGGTCTGTGGTCTCATGCTCTGGTGGGAGATTGTGCCTTGAGGGATCTGGAATAAAAGAGGCTTACTCTGATATTCCAAAGCTGTGTTATTGTGGATGCAAAAAAGACAACAGACAGGCTCAGTGAAGGTAGAGGTTGTGCTTTGCCAAGGAAGATGCCAGCCTAGGGCATGACGACCCGCCATGACTCACTTTTAGTTCGGAAGTTTTCATTTCAGACCGTCCCACGTGGTTTCCTTTGGTCTCTGAGTTTGTAAAGCCCACCTTGCAGGCCTTCCCTGAGCTTGTCAGGTTTAGTATGTGACCCCTTTTTCATGCACACGATATTCACAGAGCATGTCAAAGGGACTCTGGAACCAACTGAAAGAGCTCCCCACAAGCAAAGCTGAAACAATTTGAGCAAGAAAATAAAGATGTATTGGGGTATAACTCAAAGTGTAAAATAAAATAAATATCCATAAAGTCGTACTGATATACAAGTCAATAAATGGTGAAGTACACACATGAGGAGAAAGGCAAAGCTTTATTGCAAAAGCATTCCAAATAATTTATTAATACTGTCTATTGATGAGACATTGTCATCATACCTTCCTGTCCTTTTCAAAGTGTCATTCCCTTCTCGTTGTAAAGTCTCTGATTGTTGAATCCAATGTCTGTACCCCCTCACTTTGCTTCTTTCTTTGTTCCCTGTGTATGGGTCATACTTTCAGATTTCCTTCCATGTCTCACTTTTTTGTTGAAAACTGAACATTTTTAGGAAATATATTGTAGCAACTCTGGATACTGATCTCTTTCCTTTCTCTGGGGCTTGTTTTTGATGTTATTTGCTTGTTTATTTGGCGGGCCCATTATAGTGATGTCTATCTCCCTGGTAGTATGAACCTTATGATACTGCTTCTCACCAGGTGGGGCCTTGCTCAGCAGCACACCTTCGCCCTGGGGTGACAGCAGTTTAAGCAGGACTCTTTTCGACTGTTCTCCCCACCCCCTGGTTTATCTGTTAAGATGTCTGTCTCACATGATATCCCATCCCTATGATAGTTTCCTTGAATTGCTGGCAGATTGCACTATTGTTTTTGTCTGGGGCTCAAGTTGCTCCTACTCTGATCCTGTTAAATGCGTCCCCATTTGCAGGGCCAACCTTTGAAGTTTGTTCTGACCCCAGGTAGGTTTTCCTGGCTCCCTCTTTCCCCTGTTCATCTCTGGCAAACTAGCTGACCCACAGTTTAGTTTGTTGTTCTCAGGGAGCTACCAGCCACCAAAACCTCTAGTGTTTTTGAGAACACCCTTAGGCTTGAACCTCCCACACTCTGTTTCAAAGAAGTTCGGTTCCGTTGGGAGGAAACTCAGAGCTCTTTGTTCTTGTGGTCTGCATTGTTACCCCTTGGCAAAATCTCTGAGCCTCTGCCAGGAAGAGGGTGAGATTCCTAAGAGCAGGGTGCTGGGCAGGGGCAGTAGCTTTTGAACTTCTTGGTTTGTTTCTTCCAGCCTGGAACCTCCACCATTAGCTGACACGAAGATCATTGGGGCTCTTGTATTCTTGGACCGCCATGCCTGAGTTGGGACCTCTCCTTGATGAGTGGAGGGGTGGGGGAAGGAAGGAAGCAACCTCTTAGCCACACTTGCCAGGAACTTATTTCCTACAAGTCAGAGCTGAAGGAAATGAGAAATGCTGGTGGCCCTTCCCTCTCAGTGAGATACTGTATCCCTTGCCTGGCAGAGAAGGAAAGAAGAATCTCCTTTTCCTTGGCCACATCTTACCAGGGTGGAGCTGCCCGCCTCTCTGAACTTCTGGAATGTGGGAGGAGGGAGAGAACGGCTTGTGACTCAGACTCTTCCTGTTCTTCCCAAGATTTAGAAGAGTTTCTTGAATAAATGCTTCTAAATTTGCTGTTTGGCCTTAGGATGATTTCTGGGGAGTTTATATCATTGCTTTTTACAATAGATTTTCCTTGTCATGGCTGTTTTGCTGGGGAAGGATGGAGCTAGTCAGCACTATTGTGAAAGTGGAACTCCTTCATTTCTTACCCTGGATCAAAACTATTCTTTTTCACCAATTTCCTGGTGTTAAAAGTCTCTCTACCTATCTTGATATGAGTCCAGATTTTCTGTATGTCAGTCCCTAACAAAAGTGAACTGGGGCCACATTCTGTACAGGAAGGAAGTGGCAGGAGGTCTGACCACAAGTTCTGCAGAGTCTGCCCTGATTGCACAGTTGCACTGCTGTGCCCTGTTCAGCGACCGGACCCCCAGGGGATGGGGAGCAGGAAGGCTGGGCATTCAGCCGCGGCAGGCCTTTTGACCAAGGACATCCAAGGGCTCTCCCCTACTCCCTGCAAATTAACCTAAATTCATAGAGCATTTTTACACATTGTAGAGCACGAGATGATTTTATATAGTACTTGACTAACATTTTTTGGTTGGTTATTTATAGGTTTACTAGAAAAATTTATATAAAAAGATGAGTAAGTGTGAATATAGGTTTAGATTTCTAGAAAGAGTGCTTCTCAACACACAGCAAATATTGCAGTATTTCCCTTTCAGAAACCAGTGGACACATTGGTTTAGACTCACGCATTTCCAGGACAATAGATGGTCTCTGATACTGTATTTCTTTCCATTTTATTGTTTCAGTGCTCTAATCAAAGAGTGCCATATCCATTCTTTGTTTTTCCCCAGAAAACTTGGGTGAGATTACACCTTTTAAAAGTGATACATGCGCAAACACACACATACAGAGCCCATCGCAATAGGAATTTCACAGTAGTGTTGCTTAGAGAAGGTTAAAACAGCGTTTTTCGAAGTGGACCCATTTAAAAGGGACCCAGAGACAAAATGAAATGGTAAAGATGGCATGAAAATGAGTGAACTTTCGAAAAATGGTGTTAGACATCAGGTAAAACATTTGCATAATGCCAAATCTACTTAGACAAAAAAATTAAATGGGTTGTTTGACTATAAGCATGACAAAATGGTGCATTCAGAATTCTCTTTTGTAATTAGTTATACTGGACAGCTTAAAAATTAGGGCCTCAGGTGGACAAAGGGAAAAACAATGCTCCCTCTTCCACCGCACAGCCTTCTCATTTGTAGCTTCAGGTGCTGCTAATCTTTTCCTTTTCATTCTTTGCAGGGTGCTGTGAGGATTAGCTCCAGTCAGCAGCAAGCCCCAGTGAAAGGAGGCACATCTGCAGGCCCCTGCTGACCTGTGTGGGGACGATTGGGAGGGAACCAGCAGAGCCACAGGTCGGATGGACCCTCATCCTCCGGTCAGTTGCTGGTGATATCATCATTTTCAACCTTAAGAGCAATCTTCCAGAGGAGGCTCGTGACTGTTGTCAGGGGCTGGTTGCCATCTGGACTGCTTATGTATATGAATTCAATGCATTGATTTTTTTGTTGTCATCTCTTTTGTTTTAAAGTTTTTATCCAGAAGTAGTCTTCAAGTTTATGAACATGTCAGAGTGGGCTGCAAGGCCAATAGCTGTGAATATTCCAGTTCTGCATGTCTCGTGGCAGCCTTGGGCGTGGTTTCCAGACGACACTGACGGTGGACATTTGTGCCTTCTCATCCCTCTCTCCCTGCTCCTCCCCTGAGAAGAGGATCGCGTTTTAAGGAAATGAACACATTCAGTCCCCTATGCCCCAAATTTAAAACAAAGAAGAAATTTTGCTGAAAACCAACTCAAGCAAACTCAATCGGAAACATATTTCCTCCCCCTTACCCCTCAATTTGATGCCGTCTGTCCTTATTCATCTCTGTCTTGCTTACCCAGTCTTGCCAGTGAGCATCTAAGTGACAGCATTAGCCAGCGTGGGTTCTGCTTCTCCTTTCCTCATGCTACCCCTGTAGAATATCTAAATAATTGGGCATAGTAAGGATGCAGAATGAAAAAATTAAACAAGCAATGGCTCTGAAAATTTCTTGGCATAGAGGAAGAACTGATCACAATTATAATGAGCTATGTGTGTGGTAACAACATCTGGTATAGGATACATCCTATAGGCCTTGTCAAATTCTTCCGCCCTCACCCATGCCCTGGACCCTTACCTCCTAGACTCACAGCTTAGGGAGGAAGCTCCATGCAGGGCCTCATGGCTCCCCTGTGTGGTCAGCTCTTCCCCCACTTCTGACGCCATAAAATGCCATGCCACTAAAGATCTGCGTCTCCAACAGAGGCCAGGTAACCCAACCCAGAAATACAGGGGGTGAGCTTCCCATGGGGTTCATTTCAGTGAGTGGGGAAGAGGAGAGGCAGCAGGGAGGCAGCAGCAGGACTGTGTTCCTCCCTCCGATGTGTCATCTGAAGTTGGTCTTTCCCACAGCGTGTCCAGAGGTACCCCGCACCTCTCAAGCCACTGCTCGTGTCACTTCCTGGCTTACTATGACACAGCAGCTGATGCTCTAATGCATGGCCTCGCGTCCTTTCGCTACCTTTCGCTTCCTGTGTTGTGCTTCCCAATGAAGCATGAGCACTGGCCCTTGGCGCATACCTCCACAGTTCTGCCTCTTTATCCATGAATGATTTGGTGTTGGTCAAAGGATGAGATCGCTTCTTCTTTATTTTTTCCTTCAAAAATCCCCGAGATGAAATGTTTGAGAACAAAGAAGATGACAGCAGCTCTTTAATTCTGTTTTTAAATTTCTGTCTTAAATTTGCTAGCTTAACTTTCTAATTAACTTTGACCCTCTGCCTTTGGGTTTTCTTTTTTCTCTACTTGAAAAAATCTGACTCATCCTTCCCAGCCCAGGTAAGTGTGTTCTAAGTGAAGCCTTCCATGCACACCTGCCATTCCCGGCTGTGCCATCTCTAGCCAGACGTGGCAGAGCCTGCATCTGTGCTTCCTGCAGCACCGGCATCGTGTTCTTGTTAGGTGGGTACTGTGAGTCTCCCCTTCCTCCACCAAGTCTTACTTGGACTGGCCCATAGAATGTGTTTAAGAATGTTTGCTGAATGCAGGGGGATCCTTTTTGCATCCATCATTGCTGCATCTCCCTCAGTCCAGACAGGCCCACCTTACCCTGGGACAGGACAGAGGCCTCTTAGCCACCCTGCTGTGGTCTCCTTCTGATAATGCAATCTGCATAGACCACCAGGCTGCTCTTTTTTAGGATGGCATCCTTTCACCCCGAGATCTCTGGCACCAATAGAAAAGAAGTAGTAGAACATAGAAATAATACAAATGCATGAAACCCAGAGAGACAGTAATAGCACTAAATAAAGGTTAGATACATCACATCTGGTGTAAATGTCTTTGGTAGTCAAGGTCTGGCTCCTTGACTGAGAGCAGGCATGGCTCCTCTCTCCTGCCTGAGCCTGCTCAACTGTCCCCTGCTCTGGAGTAACTCAGGTCGCCCCTGCACCTATTCAAATCCTGTCCATCATTCAATTTCCTGCCATCAGAGATGCTGGTGGAGTAGTATGAGCAGACAGATTTATCCTTATCTCGACTTTTGTGAGCATGAGTGATGTGCCATTTGGTTTCTTGGGCTTGAGATTGGAATGTCTTAGGTTCTTTCTACCTCTTTCCGCAACAACACTGCAAGTTTTCTAAGAGCAGAAACCATGTTTAATGCTTCTTCAGTAATCATCCTGATTCCTGGGCCAGCGAAGACTCAACAAATATTGGCTGATTGATCCATTGCTACAGAAATGAGCCTGACCAAACCTGGCAGAAGAGGTTAATGAAAATCTATAGCCTATTAAAGGGTACCATTAAATTTTAAATTAAAAAAATAAGTAATTTTCTGTTATTTTTTTCTTATGTCAGCATAGAGGAGGAAAATACAACATGCATTTTTCTATATGTCTCTAGACAAGAGAGAGAAATACTGCTATGTGTTATAATAGTTCATTAAAGCGTTCTTCTGCCCCCTTTCCTAGCATATGCTGGGAATCTTCGTAGCATGTAGGGTACATTTTTTCTCAATTAATTTTTCTTTTTTGCTTTACTGGCAGTCAGTTTTTCTAATAACCATTTTTCTAAGTCAAACACTTTTAAGTCAGAGCGAAAAATCTGATTAAAATCTAAATTGCCTCAAGGAGCTGTGATCTTCTGGTCTGCTCCTTGCACTTACATGATTTATGCCCCAAATTGCTACATTAGGATCGTAAGTCCATTTTCCTTACCTAAGGGTTTTAAAAGGTTTGGAGCTTTGAACCCAATAATCCTAATTTGGGAGCAATTGCATGCCCAGTGTCAAGAATCTCAAGACTAGCAGTAGGTTATGGAGTGATTTTCCCAAATGATTTAATCTTGGAGCAATTCCAAAAGGCAGACACACAATTTCTTTGTTGTTGGTTGCCCTTCCTCTTCTAACTAGTTATTTAAATAAATTCAATGCTCTTCCTAAAACTAATTCTAGTTGATTGATGCTCTGCCACAATCCAGAAGAAACTGAATAATTTTGAATATATAAGTGAGTATTCAAGAAAAAAAAAAAGGTGTTATAGCTTATCTCAGTTTACCTTTTTCTATTTTCCAAAAATAACTTTCTGATAATGCATTTTTAAAAGTAGAATCTGAAAACCCAGAAAAACTAATATTGCATTGCAAACTTCTCCCTCAACACTCCCCCTCCCCCCACAAAATAAAAACACAAAAAGAAAAACCCAAGGGGGAAACCCAAAAAAACCCTGAACCACAGAGTAAATTGATAGATCTGCTTCTCACTCAGTGTCTCAGCTGGATGAATTAATAATTTCATAAAAAATGTATAAGACCATCAGGAAAATTTGAATTAGAACAAAGGCTGAGGGAATACAGCTAACAAAATGGGGAGCATTTATGAGAAAGAAATTGAAGTTACTCGGGTGTCTTGTTTTCCAGGCTCAGCTTGTGGGGGTCAAACAGGGTAGCCGGCCCTATTGCTGTTCTCTGCAGACTGAAATTGGCTGCCGTGGGCAAAGGTCACCCCATGGCATCAGTTACTTGCTACTACCTGAAATATTTCATTTCATGCCCTGCAATAGGTCTGCTTTCTTTTCTAGAATGAATGGCAACTGTCCCCAATTGATAACAAGAATAACTCATTTCCTCAGAGTCATTTTACTCCAGAAGTTTCTCCATTCATAAAGCCCTCTGCAGACTGTTGGCACAGTCAAAAGATCTGCTACACTAATACGCTGAGTGACTGGAATAAAAACTGTATTTGCCCTGTTCTTAGCCTTTCAGATGTTGTTTGGTTTCTCACTTGTATTTAGTTTCTGATTTAGTTTAGTCCAAACTCTTGTATACAATTGATATTTAGATTCACATCAGTTTCTCCACGGAATGCCTCAAGGAACAGAAAAAGTCTGTATTTCCAAACAACTGGGAATCTAGTTGAAAGGCAATTTGTATTGGGCTTATTTTTGCCTGGAAATATTGTGAAGGGTCTGTAAATAATTGTTCCCTCTTCCCTCCCCAAACCATAGTCTTTGGGGAGACAAGGTGAGAGATGTTTTGATAATGAGACTGATATTGCCCTAGGAAGCTGATAGGAGTGTTTTAAAAAAAAAAGAAGGAAAAAAAGAAGGAAACCCTTTCCATTTGGTTGTCTTCATGATTGGCTGGTTGCAAGATAGGGAGGTGACAATGCAAAACTGCCAGAAACCCTCGATAGAAAATGACTAAAGGACACATTTTTTAAAGGATCGTATGGATGTTCCTCATTTTTAAAAAAAACTTTTGTTCCTTTGGCTTTAATGCTAATTTAAAAATGTTCCTAATAGTTTAATCAACATTGTGAAGAAAGAATAAAATTATAACTCAGTTAAATGTATATTCCACAATGTCTAAGAATTTTTATAAACAGAAATTAAAAATTAGTTATTAAGTGATGTTTCTTGCAGAGTGTGTGTAGGAGCATATCTGCACACACGCACGACTTACACGGCACCCCAACCACGCAGTTGTGAGCAGAGCCTCAGCCTGCTTGCCGATAAGAGTTAGAGGAGCACACAAAAGGGATGCTCCTTCTTCCTCTCCAGATCACCCTCCCAGTTCTCAGTAATAAAACCAAACCCGCCCTGGTCATAAAAGCATGTAATGGAGAGAGAACCATGGGGCTTTGGGGGTTAGGGATCTCAGTGGGTGGGGAAATAGTGGGGGAGATGAGGGAAGATGAAGAGGTGGGTGAGAATTCTCTGGCCATTAGTTCCAAGAACAATGGCTTATTGGGGAAGAGCTGCCATTGTCAGAGGAAGCGGTGAGTGTTTCCTGCTGAGGGTCAGAGGTCTTCAATTTATTCCGTCCTGTTTGATACAAAGGGCCGCACTCTGCTCCTCCTTCTCCCCATGCTAAGGAATAAATGAATTAACTAATCGTGTGTTGTTTTGGACTGATTAACCACCATTATGGCTATTGAAGTGATTTTTAAAATGCAGCTGAGTAAAAAATACTCTCAAAACAAAAACAACCATTAAAAAAGGCCTTTCAAAAGGGACAGAAGAAAAATTAGGTTTTTTTGTTCTTTAAACCTAAACAACAACAAAAAAGAAGTTATATGTTTTCTAGCAGAGTACCCTCGTTATGCAAAATGAGAAATTGGAACTCAACAAGCAAAGCAACTTGACCCAGTTCACATAGCTTCTTAGAGTCAGAAGTGTTATTAAAATCTATGTTTTTAAAATCTGGGACAAGTTGAATATCAAAATAAATGATTGTACTACTGTATAACCCACTGAATAAAGTAAAATCTTGATTGTCCTGGTTGGTGTAGCTCAGTGGATTGAGTGCTGGTCTGTGAACCAAAGGGTTGCTGGTTCGATTCCCAGTCAGGGCACATGCCTGGGTTGTGGGCCAGGTCCCCAGTAGGGGGCACATGGGAGGCAACCACACATTGATGTTTTTTTCCTCTCTTTCTCCTTCTCCTCCCCTCTCTCCAAAAATAAATAAGTAAAGTCTTTAAAAAATAATTTGAAAACATCTTGATTCTGTACTGATAGCTATCTATCTATATATATAGATACATATAGATATACATATGTAAACAAATAAGTAAAAAGAAAAACTTCTTTAACTAGAATAACAGAAAATACATTAAAAGATTGACTTATAAAATTATCAATGGATGTTAAAATTAGAGAAAGACTTGATGGGAATACATTACTGAGGGAATACAATACCCATACTGAGGGACACTCAAGAGAGTAACTGGCCTGGATTCTTAGAAAGTACCAAAGTGAAGGATGTTGCTGAGACAATTGACAAAACCTTAAATGGACTATGGTTTATATCATTGTATTCTGTCAATATTAATCTTTTTAACAATGTTGATAATTGCACTGCATTTACAATAATGTCTCTTAGGAAATATTTAGGGTATATGCATTCATTTGCAAATGGTTCAGGGGAAAATGAATATATGCCTGTATACACACACATGCATTTGTATGTATATGTATGCATATAGATATGTATATGTATTCATATATACATGCATTTATGTAATATATATTGTATATTATAGATAGATAAAATGACAAACAAAATGCAAGCAAAATGAGGCAAAATGCAAACAATGGGTGAACTTGTGTAAAGGATATATAAAATTCTGTGCACTATTTTTGTCACTCATCTGTAAATTTAAATTAATAGCACAATAAAGTGTAGTATTAACAGAAATCAGGACTCCTGACTCCTAGGCCAGAGGCTACTTAATACATTTAGGAGCCAAAATATTTTTAAGATCCTCAAGGTCTGCATTTATGTAACATAACCAACTTAGTAAGTCGGGCTGCTGCAGCAAACTAGATGTAGTGGGTTAAACAACATAAATTTATTTCTCACGTTTCTGGGAGCTAGAAAATCCCAAGATCAAGGCATCAGCAGACCTGATGTCTGGGGAGGGCACAGGTCATGGTTTGCAGATGGCCGTCTTCTTGTGTCCTCATGTGCTGGAGGGCAGAGAGAGAGCGCAAGCTCTTGTGTGTCTTCCCATAAGGGCACTAACCCCCTTCGTGAGGGCTCCACCCTCCCGGCTGCCAAAGGCACACCACCACCCCTTGGCCTCCAGCTGCATGGTGAACTCATGCTTCTGCTGTCAACCATGTGTGTTCCAACCATGGTGCTGCCCCATTCTGCAGCACTCAGGGCTTGTAGGGGCGGCAGCCAACTTTTTACTGGCACACAGGGCAGTCACCCCACCCCTCCAAAGACTCTGTCATATGTCAGGTAGGTCTTCAGGGTGGTCACACCTGTGTCCATAAGGGCTTTCAAGTCTTGTGCTCTGTGATGCCAACAGACCTTTCCAACTAATGACCTCATGCTCTCCCTAGTGGGTTTTAATCCCTGCCAGTTAAATGGTGGGCTTTCTTTGTGTGAATGGGACCAGTGTTCCAGCTGCCCCAGCCCCGCACCTAACCTCCCTACCGCTGGTGTGTGGGAGGCAGCAATGCAATCAACACTGAAGAGATCACAATCTATAAAGTCACTGCTGTGGCCTTAAGAATTCAAGAGGAAATGTACTTGGAAGATGTGCTATTTTACAATGATGATATAAAATTTTAAATGTAAACTTAACGTGACCAGAGAGAGAGTTATTCTTCATTTATTCCTATATAATCTAGGCAGTTGTGATTTATGGTCATCATCAATGAAGCCCAGCAACAACATTTGACAGTGTCCCTGGCAGCCAATATTCACAACTAGCAGAATGAGTGATTCAGTGTCATGAACGAAGATGTTGCTGGTATTAAGTCAGTAGTCACATAGGAAGGGCACATGGGAGCAGATCTAAACTGTTATAATACAAACAGGTTCTTGAGAGCCACAATGTCATAATTACAGTATTACTACATTTTTCTTGTGGGGACAGGTATGAGGTTAGCTGGAAGCAGTGCATTTGACAATAAGAACACAAAGAGTTCACTTCTGGGTTTGAACAGGAAGAGCTGTGCTTGGACACTATGAAGAAACTTTATGGTCACTTATTGAACAACAAGCAAATGCATAAGGACCTCTTTTCTATTGTTCCAAATTTCCATTGATGAATTATTGTACCTCACTTGAGCCCAAGAATTTTGCAATATAACTTTTAATCAAATTGTTTATATAGATAAAGACCCAGGGCATTCTAGGGGGCGCCCTGCCTGGGGTGGTGTCTTATTCTGATGATGATAATTAAAGGATGACAAAGACTGTTCTTGAGAATTTGTAGCTCCCCTCTGTGCCCCAGTGTTCTCAAGTAGCTGATGTAGAAGTCTGACTTGTTATTTTATACTGAGGCTAGAAAGCTTCTTTATTATTTTACACTGAGAAATATTGTCAAGCCCAAGCCGGTATACAAATTGGCAGGTCAAAGCACTCATTCCTTACGGACAAAATTCTGGGGAAGCAGAATTGCAAGATCAGAAATCAAGGAGTTGACTTCCATCATGGTATTCAGGAATTGACAGCCAGATGTGGGTGGACACGTTGGGAAGCTTGCTTTGGCCTAAAAGGGCACACTGTTTCCTAAACAGTGCCTAGAAAGGTCGTGCCAACCTTTGGTCCTGAATTGGTGCTTGTCTGAGATCATGAAACATGGCTGATCCGTCTTCCCAGTTGCAGTGTTCCTTATTTATCTATGTTAACACTTTCAGGTAGGTTGGCCCCACAAGGGAACTAGAGCTACATGGATATTGTGTATTTTTATTTGTCATAGACTGAATATGTCCTCCCAAATGTGTATGTTGGAATCCTAACTCCCAATTCGATGGTGTTAGGAGGTAGAGCCTTTGGTAAATGATCAGGTCATGAGGGTAGAGCCCCCATGAATAAGATTAGTACCCTAATAAAAAAGACCCCCTAGCCTTGGCTGGTGTGGTTTAGTGGATTGAGTACTGGCCTATGAACCAAAGGGTCACTGGTTTGATTCCCAGTCAGGGCACATGCTCAGGTTGCAGGCCAGGTCCCCAGTAGGGGGCAAGTGAGATGCAACCACACATCGATTGACATTTCTCTCTCTCTCTCTCTCTTTCTCCCTCCCTTACCCTCTCTCACGTTAAACAAACAGACAAACAACCCCCCCAGAGAACATCCGTGCCCCTTTCAGCATATGAGATTACAGCAAACAGACAGTCACCTATGAACCAGGAATTGGGCCTTCACCAGATACCCAATCTCCCAGCACCTTAACCTTGACTTCCCAGGCTCCTGAGAAGTAAATTCCCATTGTGTATAAGCCACTCCACCTATGGCAATTTGTTATCGCAGCCCAAATGGACAGAGACACTATTTGGGGACTTATATCTGATACTTTAATTCTCTGAGGGGAGGTTTCCCTCATTTACAAATTCTCAGGGAGCAAGCGGCTCCTGACTCTTTTGCCAATGAAGGCTGACCTGTTCCACAGCAGATGTGGGCCTGTTAACAACGATTTCAGCTTTATTTTCTCTTTTATTGGAGGAAGTCTGAGTGTAATTGAAGTCTGTATCTCAGCTTGAATGCTTGTTTTCCATTCACCCACCCGGGGTCCTCCCGGATCCCACCCTCTCAGCCAGGCGGGCTGAGGTGCTGCCTCCTCCCACGCCATTTTAGGGTAACATTTATTATTGATTGTGCCTATTTTATAACTCTTCCTCTTCCTCCGTACTGTGAGCTCATGAGGGCATGGGTTGTGCATGACTCGCCTTTGAAGATCCTGGAGTCTGCATAGTATCATGATCAGGACCCTGGTCTCTGGAGTCAGACCGTCCAATGTGAGACACCTGCTCTAGTGCTTCTCCTGACCTCCCTCAGCCTCCATTTCTCAGCCGTGAAAACGGACAGTAATAGTCTTTGCCACATAGTGCGTTGGGAGGAGGATGACATCGGTAAACTGCTCAGCATAGTAGCTGCCACTTTACAATGCATGCTGAATATTAGTATCTAGTTAGTAGTAGTTGGTGCCTAGGACACAGTTATTCAAACAGATGCGACTCGCACGGATAAATGAACGAATGAATAATAAGAGGTGCAGTCAGACCTGTGAACTGGAGTCACAGATACAGCTCCAAAACTACAAAATGAGTCCGATTCACACACAAAGACATTTACTAAAAGTACGAAAACAGGAGGAATTCTGATGACGACCACAGATAAATCTCTGGGCTTCTTGAGATTATCTCCTTTGCCCAAAGGGAACTTTCCTTAGAAATCCCCTAGTTAAGACCCAGCTCCATTGAATGACAGAATTAATGTACGAAGGAGGAACATTAGAAATCATGGAATTCACTTCAGAAGCGGGAACTTGAGACCCAGAGGGTTCAGGAGGCTTCTGAGGGTTAAAGGATAATATTCTTCTGGGGCGTTGTGCCATCCCTGTTAAAAAGTCAGGTGACAGTGGTCGGTGGCAGGGCTAGAGGCCACCGCGAAGAGCATCTTCATCTGTGAGGGCAGACAGAGGTTAACTACCAAGTTTCAGACCCTTTTGAGTTGGGGGAGGTTCTTCACACAGCTGCGTCAGCACATAAGCACTGGCGTATTTCACTGTGACAGGTAGACACATCTTAAAACAAACCTCACAAATACGATTCAAAACAAACTGAGTCTGTAAGGCCTAGTTCCCTGCATTAGCTCATCAAGTCTATCCCCTTGTCAGGGAGAATCGAATCTCCAGGTAGAAGAAAAAATACTTGATTCTTTCCAGAAGGCCACATGAAATTCACTTCTTCCCCTTCCAGAACTGATAAGATCTCAAATAACCACAGCAGCCTGGAGCATAAGAGGAGCCTTGGCCTCCCTTTGTTAAGGAGCTGGTAGTTGCTAGTGGGAGGCTGAGACCTCTGAATGGAGAGATTTTCAACTACGCGGCTATTCTTATGTTTGGTTTTACCTCCGACTCTCTCGCTCAGTGCTTACCTCACCGACTTGTTATGTAGACCAAATAAGACATGTACAATGGAGTTGAAAACCACTGCAAAGCTCTGTGCGGTTGTGATCTGTCCTCATTCTGCAGGGCATTGTTAGTGCATAATCCTTAAGGTCAAAGAGCTCTCGGTTTGGATGAATTAATGGCTTGTATACTCATAGGCTTTTGTATGTGTGATTCTGATAAATAAAATCAGCTTGCGGGATAGCTCTCGGATATGGAAGAGAGAAGAAGGAATACAGCGCCCTAGCTACAGGGGCTTGGAGTTCAGTTTAGCAGTTACCAGTGTGACTCGAGTCTCCCAAGCCTAACGCACATGAGCAAAATTTCCCAAGTGCACCTCTTGACCCCACTTGTCACTGAAGAGCCTGATTCCTGTTAAACGCCCCTCCGATGTTTTGGTCTGTGTCCCTGGATGTTGCTACTGCTCTGCTGCCTCCCACTGGACACCACCGGCTTCCTCCGCCGGGCCACGCCCTGGATGCCACCTGCACACCACGGCCTCACACCATGTTTCCTCTTACTCCCCATCTGTATTACACTCAGGTGGAGCCTTCACAGCAAAACAGCCCTGCATTTCCAGAGTTTTAGAGAGAGCCTTCTTTTTTATTTCCTGCCCATGGTGTTCTCCATTGAGTCCCACCTTGAATCCAGTAGCTGTACCAGGAGCAAAACTAAGCGGTGGTCTCCATGTGCCTAGAATACCCTTTCCCCTGTACAGCAGAAGCTTTCACTTAGGTCCCACTGGCTGTACCTCACCTCTTTCTTCAAGGCTTCTCTCTCTCACAAGACTCAGATCCCCATGGCGGTGGTGCCCCCAAATTCATATGTTGAAATCCTAGCACCTGACATGATGATAGTTGGAGGTGGGGCCTTTAGAAGGTAATTAAGTCATGAGGGTGAACCCCCCCGGGAATGGGATTTGTGTCCTTGTAAAGAGAGACACCAAGGCTGATTTGCTCTCTCCACTAGGAAGTAACCATGTCAGGATACTTTGAGAAGATGGCCATCTGCAAAGCAGGACCAGGGCTCTCACCAGGCACTGGGTCTGCTGGCACAAAACTCCAAAACTGTGAGAAAGCAGTGTCTGTTGTCTAAGCCACATCATCTGCGGTGTTCTGTTACAGCAGCCTGATGGACTCAGGCTGTCTGTCCTACTAGCTTCCTCCCTGCACTCAGATATCCCCAGAAGTGTCTGCTTAGACTTTACCTCTCTCTTCCCCTGCTCCACCACACCTGCCTTTTAAAACTCTCCTTGCTTTTCTAACATGCAGTCATCCTTTAGATTTATTTGAAGAGTATTTACTATATGAAATGTTTCTCAGAAGCTGTAAAATGAAATTGTGTTCCAACTCCAACCACTGCTGAAAATGTCCTGTAACTTAAAACCCTGCAGCTAGAAGCATTTGCCTTATGGAAAACTGAGGGACTTGTGACTATAATTTATCATGTATATTCAGTTTTAAGAGATGATTTAAACCCAGACACTGAAGTATTATAGTTTAAAGAGCTTTATTAAAAATATTTACTCAAAAATTACACCTTAATGAAACTGCAGTACGTATCATTTTACATCTCTGAATCACAAAGTAAACAATTACAGTTTGTAGTCACTTACCTAGTTCTCCCAGAAGTAAGGGACTGGAGGTCTGCAGAAGCGGGATGGAGCGTGGTTCTGGGATTTGCCAGGGGCGGCTGGTTGGGTGGGAAAACAATGGGCCCCCTACTCCTCTCTTTTAACTTTCTTATTCCCCACCCCCTCAGCTTCTCTAGGCCTCTATGATGGCCCGAATCTATCTCCATCTGCCTGAAAAATGTCTCCCCTTGTGTGTGCTGCGTGGGGTGGGGTGGGGTGCTGTGGGATAGGACAGGGTGCATCCAACACAAAATTTATTCTGAACGTCTTTCAACAACCTCTTCTCCCATGGGAAAGCAGATCACACGCTGACCTCACAGCAGCTTATGCTCTTAATGAAGCTGATGAGGGAAAGAGAGAAAGAAGGGGGGTGCATAGCTGTTCTGCCCCCCCACCCAGTCTTACTCTTCCAAATCTTCTCCTCCCCCTACTCCTGTCTACCCTCCATTTTAGCTTTTGGAGATTCAGGCAGCAACTGAAATCAGATCGCTGGACTTCCTGTGCGGGGGTTAAAATCAAGGGGGATGTGACTGTGCTGGGGAGTGAGGAGGTCAGTCTGGGTCAGTCAGTCCCCGAAGGGCTTTGGGACAGAGACCTGGAGGAGCCGCTGTGGCTAGTGTCAGCGGGGTCACTGTGACAGCTTGGGGTCTGGGAACGCCTGCTCTGACTCTGCCCGTTCCGGGCTAGCCTTCCCTCCTGCCTACCTGCGGAGGGCCACCTCCTTAGTCCCAGCAGTGACCCTACTGCCTGTTTCTTGCATGACCTTCCTGTGACACTGTGAGCTTCTTGATGTTGCCGACTACACCCTGAGTGGCAGTGTCCCCAGCCCGCGCCTTGGTTTAGGAGAGCTCAGTAAGGTGGCCGTCTGTGAATGAAGCGGGCTGCCATGTTGGAAAGGTCACTGGACTGAGACCCAAAAGACATGAGGAATTCCTGCACTACCATGCATTAACGGGCTGGACACTCAGTCTCTCCAAACCTGTTTTGTGTGTGTGTGTGTGTGTGTGTGTGTGTGTGTGTTTACAAAAGCAAAAATGGCTTCAACTTATCCAGTTTACTCGTGAAGTAATGGAGCAAAATAAGGTAATGGATGTAAAGGGGCTTCAGAGACAGTGTAGTAATCATCATACACCCATATAAAGTGTCATTATCCAGATGAAACTTGAGTGAAGAAAAGTATGATCCTGGCTATTCTACATAAAACAGGTCTTTGTTTTATGTGCGGGCTTTTGTAATACTAGCTCACTAGCCTCAGAGTAAAAGTATAAAAATAAATAAAATTATAATAATAAGTAATTATGCCCTGGCCAGTGTGGCTCAATTGGTTGGGCATGGTCCTGCAAAATGAAAGGTTGCCAGTTTGATTCCTGGTGAGAGCACATACCCAGGTTGCGGGTCAGTCCCTGGTATGATGTATGAGAGGCAACTGTTTCACGTGTCTCTCTCACAGTGATGTTTCTCTCCCTCTCTTTCTCCCTCCCTTCCCCTCTCTCTAGAAAAAGTTAATAAATTAGAAAAAAGCAATTATGAAATAGTGATACTTAAATGTTTGCAAATATTGTATTTACTATGTGTCAGGAATTGTGCTAAGTGCTTGGCATGCATTAACTTATTTAAAACTCTTTGCAATCCCATAAAGTCGACATGATGATTACTCTCATTTTTGTGAGGCTGAGAAGGTCACGTGGCTGCATGGGCCAGACTTCAAATGAGCTCCATCCAACTCTGGAGCCGGCTCTAAACCAGATTACTAACCCATCAAGTAACCATTAGAACTAGTTTGATCTTAGAGAGGAGGCCTTAACTAAAGTCCTGCCACCTGTAAAAATTGCAACACACTTTGTTTTCTCAAAGGACAACAGGGAAGGATTGTTTCTCAAACACCATGGGCACCCTGGGGAGGACGCGTGGCGTGTGGGAGGTGGGGCGGCTCACAGGCCAGACCAAGCGACATTCTGTGTCCCTTGATCTCACTACCATTAGTTGTGTTTATTTTGGATTTTGTTTTTGTGAGATTCTTCTGTGGCCTATGGGAGATGCCATTCTCCAGAAAGGATTTGCATTGGTTCCAACTGAATGTTCGAGAGAGTTCCTCATTTGGAAAACCTTCAGATTAATTTAGGGTGTTCTCAACTTGCAGGTGGTATAAATTCAAACTTGAGCCCACAGAATAACAAGCACAAGCTGCAGATTTTCTCAAAATCTCTTTTTCACCACTCAAAACCCAAGTCAAGTCCTGCATATTTCCTTGTCATCCCCTTTGCCAGTACACTGTTCCCCCTTAATCCACAGTTTGACTTTAGAAGTCCCAGATTTTGGCAGGAGTCTCAGTTCCACCTCTCTCCCTGACACAGGTCCTGCCCCTCGCGTTGCTGTCAAAACCCAAGAGCATCAAAATCGTACAACACCCTCAGCACCACCTGCCTCGACACCTGTTTCCCACTGTGGGCTCTGGCCTCGCTCTTCATTTTTGGCCCCTAGGGATTTTGACTCTCTTGCTCGTTATGTTATCCAAGCATTTATAAATGTTTTGTAGTAGGAGGAGTTTTTAGGATATATATTCTGCTGCATTGGCAGAAACAGGAGCCCCTGCCAAGTAAAATCTGGTTAACAACTAACATGAAAAAAAAAGAAAAGAAAAAAAATCCCTTCCACCTGAATGGGCCAGTGGCCCCACTCCTCAACTTAGAAGTCAGACAGAGAACTACAGGTTTCCGATGAGCTCAAGGGCTGGGGCATTAACAGTACAAATTGATCCAGGTGGTCCCCGAATACAGGGGAGATGGGCCCACTGCCAGCAGAGCTGGCTCATGGTGACCCATGGCTGAGGAGAATGTGCTGCTCAGAGACCAGCAGGCGAGTGAAGCTCTCACCACCTTCCCAGCCACGCCTCTGTGAGTAACCATCCGCCAGTCTCCAAAGAGGAGAGCAGGGCAGGGGCAGACCAGCACCCCGACCTCCTTGCTCTGGGGAAGGTCCCTGCCAAGGGCGTGAGCGCCTCCAGGGACAGGCTCTGCAAAGCACAGTATGCATTCAAGTGGTAAGTTTTTCTGCCGCTCTCTTTTCTTGTAACGGGCTAATAAAGAACTCAGAGAAATTGGCTCTTGCCCACGGACACAAAAATTGAACACTTGAGTCAAACAGCCAGCTGTTTTGTCATATTGCTGAACATGGAGAGGTGGCCACGCACGTTCTCAACTGGATCATACCCACTCAGTCGGTCCCGCGTGCATTCCTAAAGGAGCAGGTGGACCGCCGTTGGGGGGCGTGGAGGTGGTAGCGGTGGGGGTTGGGAGGGAGTGGGTGGGGAGGAAGGAGAACTGCCTTGTTCACCGATCGCTTGCCCTCCTCCGACCACCGGGCTGTGCTTCATTTACGTTCCCCTTACACGAAGTCACATGGGAAGCTCACCTGTCTCAATGACCAAGCCTTAATTACTTCCCCCACTGGATTTTCATCTTTATTATTAAATCAGGCCACACTTGGTAGGCTGATTGCACATGCACCATCTCACGCGAGTTCTTCGGCTGGAGGAGAAGAAATGCCTGCACAAAATTAATTAGCTCCAAACGAGCGGCCCGGGGGCACTGGCCACGTCAGACACACTTCAGCAATTGTGAACAAACATGTGTTCATCTGTCCGGTGGGAAACCTTAGGCCTCGAGAGGGCAACGCTCCTAGAGTTTACATTTTTTTCCCTTTAAAGCTACCAAAGTTTTCAGCCATTGCAGAATCCACTCCATTCTTTGGTTAACTTTAAGACTAGAAGAGTTTTTCCCTTCTCCTACCCCTCAAATCAAAACCCGGAATGTGCGATATACCCCCACATCGCACTCGCCACGGGAGGAAGAGGCTCCGATTCCTGGAGCAGTTTTCTTTTCCCCAGATCCTCAGCGCTGGCCCTGACGTGGTGATAGAGAAAGCAGACCAGCAGCTGGAAAATACCCTCCCAAAGCAATGGAAGGAGTGGTCATGGGGCCTGCCATAGATTCACTATAAATACTTGCTGAGCAGAGACACCAGGCAGACCGCGCCCTGGGCTCTGTTTTTAAATCTTCAGCCTAACACATGCCGCGTCTGGTGAGGAGCTCAAAGAAACAAACACTTGCTTTTGATTTTCTTCATAGGAGCAAATCACTCAGGCTACTTGCAAAGAGGGGACTACCATTTCATAGGCGTGTAACTGCTTTAACTCTTGCTCCCTCCTCTGCTTCAAAGGATGTCATAGCAACAGGGCCCACACCTGCAGGTGCCGGAAGACCTTCATGTTACCCTTCCTGGACAAAGAACCTCAGGACTGATTCTTATTCGAACCCAGGCCAGGGAAATATAAACCTTCTGCAAGGTACAAAATGCAAACCATCTTGACCAGCCTGTGGGCTCATTGTGATATTGGGAACTCCTCACTCTTTCTCCTTCTCTGGCAAGAGGGAAGTCTCAATTTTAGAGAAAGCCACTTTGTGGCAATGTTGCCTCCCCAGCTCCTGAATCCCCCCAGGTTGTTGGAGGCAGGGCTTGTTTCTCACCTCCAGGCTGAAGCAGGTCAGATAGTTCTCATCTCAGCAACCTGGCTGCTGGCATGAGGAGTGGGATGCAATTGTCCTGGCCTTGAAATCTAAGTGAGTGATGCAGAGAAATAGGGGCTAAAGATGAATTCTGGCAGAATGAGGAACATTAAGAGTTGCTCACCCGTGGGGCCCATGGGGCAGCTGCTGTAACATCCAGACTCTTCTGTGGCATGACCTTGGCTGAGCTCTATCACCGAGACAGAGCCCAAGCCTAGTTCTCCAGGAGGCCGTCTCATCAATTTTGCAAGTTGTCCAATCTCCTTCTAATAAACTCCTTTTCTGTTTGAGTAAGCTAGAAATAGTTTCTGTGGTTTGCACCCACAAACCCTGACTAGCCCAGTCTCCTTCAAGTTGTTTCAATGGATAGGTGAGCATTTAAGGAGTGAGCTGTGCTCATGGTCTCTTATAAAAAGGGAGTGAGAGCACGAAGCTTCATGGCTGAGGCTTACTGCTGGCAGTGGGGACAAGAAAGGAGGCCACTGAAAGCCAGCAGGGGGTGGTGGGTCTATGTTAAATCACCCACACGACCTCGCTGCGGCTCCCACACCCTCAACTTAAAAACAGGTACTGACAGGCATCCTGTGGATTTATTTTTCCAGCTCTGCCCTCCCTCTCTCTCTCTGCCTCTTTTCTAGCCAAAAGTCAGGCCCCACAGCTGGATGAAATAAAATGGTTATATTGGGAGACCTTAAAATTAGCATGAGTCTGTATGTTTTAAAGTCGGGCTATTCCGTGAGTAGAGAATGGAGGCTTTTCTCACTTTCTCTGACACCGCTGCTGGGGGTCAAGTCAGGAGCTGTCTGCTCCGAGGGGTCCACGGTCCAAGTCCTAACCCTCCACCCGCCAGCCCTCCAAATCCAGTCCGCACCCACCATGTACCGAAGTGAAAGACACCCCGCTCCATCAATGGCACATTACTGTGCGGCTTTCCATTTTTTCTTAATCACCTTATTCCTTTGCTCTTCCAAAGTTGAGGATAAATTATTTAACAAGTCTCTGGGGGGTAACTTTATGAGAACTTAAAGCCAGTGCCCATCTGCTACAGGTTAAGGAGAGCCAAATGCTGAAAGTTAATCCTTCTTGTTCCACTCTGGAAAACACCCAGCCATGCACACGCACGTGCAGTCACACACGTGAGCAATCACAAACCCACACACCCTGCAACAGCACCTCCCAAACCACATGGCCCAAGCAGTAAAACATCAAGGCTTGAGTCTCCCTACCCAGACCAATAAAAACTTAACTTTGCGCCCTCATATAGTTGAGCTTGTGCTTGCAAAGCACCCCCCATGTGCCGGGCTCTGTGGCCGAAACCCTGCCATGCCTTTCAGATGAGGGGATAGGCTCTCTGTAAACGCTCACATGCACCTGTGCCTTTGTGATACATGCGCTGGGGTGTGGAGTGTCAGAGATGAAAGGGAGTGTACAAGTTATATATAATACATTGTACTGTGTAATTCTATCATGTTTTAATTCCACCACATTTTACTTAATTTAAGGGACAGAGATCAGATAATGCAACTTTTCAATCTCTTACCAAAAAGTGGGTTGGAAACTTGGCTCTGCCATGTTCTTACTGAATAACCTCTTACAGCCAGAGCTCAGGCTGTTTATCTGGAAAATGAGGATTAAAAATAGTACCTACCTCATAGTGACAGTGTGACAACTCAAAGAAATATGAAATCAAGTCTTAGCAGAGGCTGGCAAACAAAACATTATTATTAGCTAGGAAAATTATAGCTATTATTATTATACAACCCTGAATGGGTTCAATTTTGGAGGGGTTTGCCAATGAAAACTGCATCTATGAATTAGTAATGTAGTTGTTCTCTCTAACATCAGAACTACTCATGTGAGAAATCAGTTGTTGTAACCCTGGTAAAAGGGAAAGATCATTCTAATTTAAAGTTTAAGCCAAGCAGCCTTATTGTTAATGAACAATAAACATTAGAATTTAAAAAATATTTTTGATGTAACTATTTATGTAGAACTGGCCTAATGTAATTTCTTTATTTTTCAAAAGAAGAAACTAATTTCCAAAAGAGGGAACTTGTCTTAGTCCACAAAGCAGAAATAAGAGCCCAGGCCTCCAACCATGAGGCCAACTCCAGTTTACTCCGTCCTGTGTCCATCTAAGAACCTATGGCCCAATTTCAAGCTACAGATAGGTGTATGTACAGCCATGTGCTGGATCAGGAACTGTGGTGGGAACCTACTGAGCTGTATGTCCAGCAAGTCACCCCGATTCCACCCCAGCCTTTTTCAGGAACTCTCCCTTCCTCCTATTCTTATGGATCTCCCTTCGTGGCTGTTGGTGACCATGTTCTTAGATGTGAATAAACCCCTGGACACTGTTCCAAGCGTAGGCACTAGGCCCAGATTGGGTCAATAGAAATATCTCTTTTTAGAGATGAAGTGGCTAGTTAGTCTTTCCCAGGTAGGTAGACACCATTATTGTACCGTAAAGACTACCTGGGCTATGTTTTCACTGGTGCTGCCCACAGAAGCAGAGAAAGCCAGGGTATAACAGGAGAGAAGAAAGTGGACTCGCCACCAGGAAGAGATAGAAGGGCAGTTCTTTATGGCTTTTGTACCTCAGAGTCTAGCTTATATTGAGGTCTGCTGCATGCTCATCCCTGAGGTTTCAGAAACACTGATGGATATGTTCTTTCCTGGTTTAAACTAGTTCAAGTCCTTTATCAGCTCCTCAGCATACCCTCAGCAGTGACACACCAGGAGGTGGGGACACTCGGGAGTCCTCACTGCATTGCCCATTAGAACATCCCACCCACGGAGAGACACCTTCTTATTGTTGGTGTTGGCTGTTCCATTCCTCATGGCTCTTCCAGGCACGGCATGCCTCTGGCCATGTTCTCGGAAGCTACCAAGTCCGCAGTGCTTTGCCAGGCCCATCTGCTGTGATATTTCCCTTGTAAATGTCTAAGGATTTCTACCAGGCCCTGACAGCCTTCTGCTCTTTCTTCCCACTTCCACCACCATTGCCTTGAAGGCAACTCGGGCTTCCATAAAACTTGCATTTTACCATCCAGTGTAATACATTCTGCTGCCATTTGTCGACTATGGCTCTAGGACTTGTGCATCTTCTGTCAGCCATCTGGGATCAAAACTGTTCCTCCGGAGCACAAGATGTGCGGCTGAAAGGGCAATCACAATGGAGCAAACAACACATATTGTCGAACACTCCCAACCAGGGAGCATGAGGGAGAGCACATGTTCGCCCCTGAGAGCAGGTGGAAGTCCGTGTGGCGGGCGCTGCCAACTTCAGAGCTCACTCCGGTCCTCAGCTCACTCTGGTTGCATATTCGCAGGGAAAATATACATTAACAATGACTAAACTGGAGTGTTAAGTGTGAATATGTAAATAAGTGTTAATGTGTATATAAATGTTTCAAGGAAAATATTTCAGAGGCAAATATCATTTGAACGAATCAGCCCTTTACAGCATATGGGGAAATACATGCATTTGCAATTCAAAACATGTTTACTTATGCAGGAGCTAAGAAAGTTTGTTAAAGGCTATGAGAAATATTTGGACTAGTTCATCCAGCAAATGTTTCTTGGTTGCCTACTATGTGCTATTTGGCAATGCACAAAATAAATACAACCCCCAGCCGTCATGGCGCTCCCATCCATGGGCATGAAAGTCCCAGTGTAAATACTAGCGATGGAAACTACTGATAAAAGTGTCCAGTAACTTTTATTCCAAAATATTGTGTTAATGCGGTTTTTATATTTGTTTCCTATGTTCAGTTAGACAATAAGGTCATTAAGTGAAGGGACTGTATATTTTTATTCATTATTTTATCTCCAGTACCTGATCCATAGTTGGTCTCAGTAAATTTTTGTTGATTGAATAAATGAATGTTTCCCTCCTGACAATGGAGGAAATTCCATTGCTAATGGAGAAAAGTCAACTGGCTAACAGTGTGTGTGTATCTGTGTATGAGAGAGAGAGAGATTGTTTTCAGAACAATGGCCATGCTATGGACATGCCCCACGTGGAGGCACAGCCTGTGATGTACCAGAGTGTGAAGGAGTGGGGTCCGAAAGCTCTGGAAAATGGCTGAGCCTGAGGATCATTCTGGTGACCTCCTGACTGCTGTTTGCAGCCCCAAATCCATACAGCGCTATGCCTGTGATCCCCAGTTCTGCCCCTTACACGGAGTGGTTAGACTTGAAGCTCTGCTGGTCCTCACCCAGCTTTAGCCTTCTGAGGTTCCCGCTGAGGTTGGCAGTCCAGGGCAGAGAAGGCTTTGGGGGAAAAGCAAATGCTTTAGGGAGGAAAATGCCAAGAGGGGAGGTTTATTAGGTGGGAATAAGTTTATGATACAGCTCAGGACCCCACAGTGGCCTGTGTCTATAAGGGTAGCCCTGTAATTATAAGGTATTTTAAAGGGAACATTCCCAGCCAGAAATAATATAGTTTCAGTCTTTTCTCCAGCTTCTCAGTGGCTATGCACATGAACTTATTAAGCCCCACAGACTCCCAGAACGGGTTGTAAGTAGCATTGTATCTTTTAAGCAATAAAAGGAGCTGAGACCACAGAGACTGTTGCTGTTGTGCTTCCCGAGTTACCCACCGGCTCAGTGGCCCTCCAGGGGTGGTCCAGGCCTCCCTGGTTGTCTGCAGTGGATTTCCAGGGGTCTGCGGGTTGGTCTCCCAGAGCAGTCATGCTTTGTCAAGAGCTTCATCTCTGCTTATGCTCCAGTAGGGATTCATCATTTACTTACGCTCTGTCTTCTCACGGTCTGCCAGATTCTAATGCCACTCTAATTATTTCACTTGTGACCATCCATGCCCACCCTGTGACTCATTTTTATGATGCCAAGTTATTGAAGATATTAGGTGCCCCGAGCATTCTCTGGTTCTGAAAAAGTGGCCTTTTACTCCTAAGTGTGAGATACTCTGGTTTGCACGGACGTTTAGTTAACGTATGTCCTGTGAGGCTGAATTTCAGCCCTGTACCTGGGTGAGACACTGTTCAGAAGTTGTCTCCTCTTTTAATAACTTGTTTTTCTCCTCCAAAGGCGTGTGTTCTTATCAAGACATCACCCAGTCTGTGCTGCTTTTTGCCTAGTAAAAGGCCAAGAAAAGATCATGAAAGACAGAAAAATTATTTGTAGGTCAAGGTTTCCTATTCAACATCAAGGTTTTGTTTCAGTGGCAAGATAGGAAAAGAACACACATGTGCCCACTGGAATAGTTTATTAATAAGCACATTTGTTTTCCTATGTTTTTGGCTGTTAAAGAGTATACACAGAGTCATATATTTTTAATGTAGTAACTCTGTAAAATTTTACATGCAAATGGAAGTTTCTATCGATTGACTCAATTCTCCAGTGAAAGATCTCTTAAACCACAACAATCTGAGATCCCTGGAAACTTCTTAATTTGTGGACTGTTTGTTTGATAATAAAGTTTCACATCTCAGCTGACAAACCTAGTACCAAGTTTTAACCTAATGCAACTTCAAATGGATAAGCAAGCTAGACAACTCGGGCTTCTAATGGAGCTGCTCGACAGCCCTTCGCCCACAACTTGCTGCAATAATGACAGTGTAAATCTGCTTAGTGACCAGTGAACTCAGATTCATGCCACAGACTATTTCCCTAGAGAAGACAGATTGCTTTTAATTCACTCTTCATCAGTTAGTCATCAGGCAGGGCCCAGACATCCAGCCCCATCCGTTTATATCATCTATGCCAATAAATGCTCCCATTACCCCATGTGAGACTCCAGTCAACAGCAGTTCAGCCTTCTGAGGGCTCTTGCTCCCACATGAATTCCTTTCCACTTCTTTTGTCTCTGCATACCAACAGCATTTTTAAAATTTAATCTTTATTGTATTTTTTCCATTACCATTTAGTCCCCTTATACCCACCTCCCCCCAGCAACCACCACACTGTTGTCCACGTCCATGAGTCCTTTTTCCTTTTTGCTCAATCCCTTCATCCTGTAACCTCCCCCACCAATAGCTGTCATCTGCTCTCCATCTATGAGTCTGTCCCCATTTTCCTTATTAATTCGGTTTGTTCATTAGAGTCCACATATGAGTGAAATCTTATGGTATTTGTTTTTCTCTGACTGGCTTATTTCACTTAGCATAATGTTCTCCAGGTCCATCCATATTGTTAAACAGGATAAAATTTTCTTCTTTTTTACAACTGAGTAGTATTGCATTGTATAAATGTCCCATGGTTGTTTTACACACTCATCTATTGACAGACACTTGGGCTGCTTCCATATCTTGGTGATTGTAAATAACTCCACAATAAACATAGGGTGCTTATGTTCTTTGAATTAGTGTTTTGGTTTTCTTTGGCTATATTCCCAGAAGTGGTATTGCTGAATTTAAATGCAGATCCACTTTTAATTTTTTGAGGTATCTCCATACTGCTTTCCACATTTCCACCAACAGGGCAAAAGGGTTCCCCTTTCTCCACTTCCTCACCAGCACTTGTTGTTTGTTGATTTTTTGATGATAGCCATTCTGAGTGTTATGAGATGATGTCTTATTGTGGTTTTAATTTGCATTCTCTGATGATTAGCGATGTTGAACATTTTTTCATATGTCTATTGGCCATCCATATGTCCTTGGAGAAGTGTGTAATAATATACTTTGCCCAATTTTTTTCTAAAATATATTTTATTGATGATGTTATTACAGTTGTCCCATTTCTGCCCCTTTATTCCCCTCCACCCTGCACACCCCCTCCCACCCACATTCCCCCCCCCCCATTTAGTTCATGTCCATGGGTTGTACCTATAAGTTCCTTGGCTTCTACATTTCCTATACTATTTTTAACCCCCCCTGTCTATTTTCCACCTACCATTTATGCTACTTATTCTCTGTACCTTTCCCTCGCTCACCCCTTCCCACTCTTCCACTGATAACCCTCCATGTGATTTCCATTTCTGAGATTTTGTTCCTGATGTAGTTGTTTGCTTAGTTTGTATTCATTTTTGTTTTTTTTTCAGGTTCAGTTGTTAATAGCTGTGAGTTTTTTGTCATTTTACTATTCATATTTTTTTATCTTCTTTTTCTTAGATAAGTCCCTTTAATACTTCATATAATAATGGCTTGGTGATGATGAACTCCTTTAACTTGACCTTATCTGGGAAGCACTTGATCTTCTTCTGTTCTAAAGGACAGTTTGCTGGATAGAGTAATCTTGAATATAGGTTCTTGCCTTTCATGACTTAGAATACTTCTTTCCAGCCCCTTCTTGCCTGTAAGGTCTCTTTTGAGAAATCAGCTGATAGTCTTGTGGGAACTCTTTTGTAGGTAACTATCTCCTTTTCTCTTGCTGATTTTAAGATTCTCTCCTTATGTTTAATATTGGCTAATATAATTATGATATGCCTTGGTGTGTTCCTCCTTGAGTCCAACTTCTTTGGGACTCTCTGAGCTTCCTGGACTTTCTGGAAGTTTATTTCCTTCACCAGACTGGGGAAATTCTCCTTCATTATTTTTTCAAGTAAGTTTTCAATTTGTTGCTCTTCCTCTTCTCCTTCTGGCACCACTATGATTCGGATGTTGGAATGTTTAAAGATGTCCAAGAGGTTTCTAAGCCTCTCCTCATTTTTTTTTTTTTAATTCTTGCCTCCTTATTCTGTTCTGGTTGAACATTTCTATTTTCCTTCTGTTCCACACCATTGATTTGAGTCTCAGTTTCCTTCCCGTCACTGTTGGTTCCCTGTACATCTTCCTTTATTTCACTTTTCATAAGTCTTCATTTTCCCTCTAATTTGCAAACATATTCAACCAATTCAACTGGTAAGCATCCTGATTACCAATGTTTTGAACTGTACATCTGATAGGTTGGCTATCTCTCTGTCGCTTAGTTGTATTTTTTCTGGAGCTTTGATCTGTTCTTTCATTTGGGCCATTTTTTTTTTTGTCTTGGCATACCTGTTATGCAGTAAAGGGCGGAGTCTTAGGTATTTGCTAGGGCGGGGCAACCCACGTACAGTGGTGACACTGTATGTGGGGGAGGGGTCTGAGAGGGAACAGTGCCTGTTGCTCTGCCCTCTGCCAATTTTTAGTCACTTCCCCCACTACCCACAAGCAAATTGCACCCTTCTGGTGCTGATTCCTGGGTGGGTGGGTTTGTGTACATTCTAGGACTCTGTGCGTCTCTCCAACAAACTCTCCTGTGAGCCTGGGAGTTTCTTCTTCTGCCACCTCAACCCCCACAGGTTTTTTCAGTCAGAGGCTTTGAGGCTTTATTTTTACATGCCGGAGCCCTGGGTTGCATGATCCATCTTGCTCCCCGGTTGCTCATCCCGGTTTATCCACACTCGAATGTAAGACTGCCCAGTCCTCCAGCCGCCACCTTGCTGCTAGTCCTCTCAGCCTGGCTGCCCATCTCCACTCCTCCTACTGGTCTGGATGAGTGTTTCTTCTTTAACCCCTTCATTGTCCGACTTCCATACAGTTCAATCTTCTGTCAGTTCTGGTTATTTTTTGTTTTTAAATTTATTGTTCTTCTTTTGGTTGTGCGAGGAGGCACAGTGTATCTATCTACACCTCCATCTCGGCTGAAAGTTTTTTGCCCATTTTCTAATTGGGTTGTTTGTTTTGGATTTTGTGTGTGTGTGTGTGTGTGTGTGTTGAATTTTATAAGTACTTTATAAATTTTGGATATTAACCCCTTATCAGATGTTTTGGTGAATATGTTCTTCCATTCTGTGGGTTCTCTTTTTATTTTGTTGTTTTCCTTTGCTGTGCAAAACCTTTTTAGTTTGATATAGTCACATTTGTTTATTTTTCCTTTTATTTCCCTTGCCTGGGGAGATATATCTGATAAAATATTGCTACGAGCAATGTCTAAGATTTTGCTGCCTATGTTTTCTTCTAGAATTTTTATGGTTTCGGGTCTAACAGTTAAGTCTCCAATCCATTTTGAATTTATTCTTGTGTGTGGTGTAAGAAGGTAGTCTAGTTTTATTTTTCTGCATGTATCTACTATACAATTTTTCCAACACTATGTATTGAATAGCCTGTTGTATGTGCTTGCTTCCTGTGTCTAATATTAATTGACCACAAAAGTGTGAGCTTATCTCTTGGCTTCCTATTCTGTTCCTTCTATGTGCCTGTTTTTATGCCACTACCATGCTGTTTTGATTATTATGGTCTTATAGTATGGTTTGGTATTAGGTAATGTGATTTCTCCAACTTCATTCTTTTTCTCAGGATTGCTGTCGCTATGTGGGACCTTCTGTGGTTCCATATAAATTTTTGAAATATTTGTTCTGGTTATGTGAAATAGGTCATTGGAATCTTGACAGGAATTGCACTGAATCTATTGATTGCTTTGGGTGGCATGGACATTTTAATGGTGTTAATTCTTCCTAACCATGAACATGGTACGTGCTTCCTCTTATGTATATCTTCTTCAATTTATTTCTTAAGGGTTTTATAATTTTCTGAATACTGGCCTTTTCCATCTTTGTTAGGTTTATTCCTAGGTATTTTATTCTTTTTGAACCAATGTGAGTAGGATTGTTTTCTTAATTTCCATTCCTGTTACTTTGTTATTGGCATATAAAAATGCAACTGATTTCTGGATATTAATTTTGTAGCCTGCTACTTTACTGAATTCATTTATCAGTTCTAGTAGTTTCTTGGTGAAATCTTTGGCATTCTCTATGTACAGTTTCATGTCATCTGCAAATAAAGACAGTTTTGCTGCTTTCTTTCCAATTTGGATGCCTTTTATTTCTTCTTCTTGTCCAACTGCTGTGGCTAGGACTTCTAATACTATGTTGAAATGCTGAAAGCAGACATCCCTGTCTTGTTCCTGATCTTAAGGGGAATGCTTGTAATTTTTGCCTACTGAGTATGATGCTATAGTGGGTTTGTCATATATGACCTTTATTATGTTTTAGGTATATTCCCTCTATTCTCACTTTGCTAAGAATTTTTTATCACAAATGAGTGCTGGATTTTATCAAATGCTTTTTCTGCATCTATTGATATGATCATGTGGTTTTTATTTTTCATGTTGTTTATGTAGTGAGTCACATTTATTGATTTGTGAGTGTTATACCAACTTTGCACTCCCAGAATAAATCCCACTTGATCATGGAATATAATCTTCTTGGTGCATTGCTCTATTAAGTTTGTTATTATTTTATTGAGGATTTTAGCATCTATGTTCATCAGGGATATTGGTCTATAATTTTCTCTGTAGTATCTTTATCAGGTTTTGGAATTAGGATAATTCTGGCCTTATAAAAGCAATTTAGGAGCCTTTTCTTCTCTTGAATTTTATGAAATAATTTGAGAAGGAGAAGTGTTAGTTCTTAGAATGTTTGGTAAAAATCACCTGCTAAGCCATCTGGTTCAGGGCTTTTGTTTGTTGGGAGTTTCTGATTACTGCTTCAATTTCACTGGGTGTAATCTGTCTACTCAGATTCTATTTAGTTTTGGAAGCTTGTATGTTTCTAGGAATTTATCCATTCTGTCCATGTTGTCCAGTTGCACTAACAGTATTTCATTCAAAAACAACTGTAAAGATTCTGTAGCAAACCAGCCCCAAATTGCATAATGGCTCCAATGTGATGATGGGTTATTATTTCTTGCTTCTGTAAAGTCCAAACTATATTCCCAATTTGTAACATGCACTCCTTCTATATGTGACACAGAGGCCCAGGGTGGCTCTGTCACCTGTCTCACAGGGCCCATCTCTGTTAACCCAGGACAAGAAGAAAGGGTATGAGAAATAGCATCTGGGGTGTGATTGAGGATCAGGCATGGAGGGTCACATACCACTTCTGCTCACATTGCTTTAGTCATAAGACCGAGTAAAACCATGAAGACCCACAGAGGAGGAAGAGGAAATGGAACTGTGAATCATGAGCTGGTTTGCCCCACCTCGGCTCCAGTCCTGACACTCAGCTTTGTAGCATCCCCCGTTCTCACCCCCTAGAGATTATGAGGGCCTCTAGTACAGGAACTGTAATAAAATCATGTCTACCCTCCACACTAACCCTGGACCCTAGAGGAATGAACAAATGAATTTTGGTCAGGAGAAGCATAGTGCGAACATATTTTATGAATCTTGGACCTCCTGAATTACAAGGATGGACTGTGAGGCTGAGCAGATGTAGCTGTTAAGATCATCTTTTGCACAACTGAAAAAGGATTCTTGTCTTTTCTAATTATAAAAATATGTGCAAATTATAAAAATTCGGGAAAATGCTGACAATATTTTAAGGAAGAACATAAAAACCACCCATGATCTCCCTTCGATGCGATTTTTTTGTTGTTTATGTACTCTGATAGATTTCGTATGTGTATATAATTTAAATTTATTTGTGTCTGCAAAACTGAGGTCCTACTGTATGGTATATGCTATTCTGCTATTTGCTTTTTTACTTAAGATATATTATATACATCAATATATGTAAATAAATACAGATTGCCATCAAAATTTTTGGCCATATTTTATTTTATTATATAGACATGAATGAGAATTGTTGTATAATACACTTAGCTTAGCAGAATAGGTATAGACTGGGTGGTCAGTGAACCTGGGATTATGCCTATTTTATTTATTAGTTTACTCCCAGGGCAAGAAATGATGCCTTGCTCATGTTAGAGGTTCAACAGTGCTCTGATTAAGCTTCCTTGTGTGACCTTGGGCAGGGGTCAAACTGCTCTTGTAGTTTTCCAGTTGTTAAGTGGGGCTGTCAAGTAATCATAGGGATATGCAGATAACTCAGTAATGTGGTATTTAACACAAAGTAAGTGCTTCAGAGAGTTTCAGATCTGAAACACCGTATGCCCCTTTGTTGATTCTTTTAACAGCACTTTCATGTCTTAGGGCAGTGAATCATACCAGACATAGTGAAACAGGCTAGGAGCCTGATTTAAAAGCAGCCTTGAACAAAGATTAGGGGACACACCCTGCTTCTTGACCGACCCTGAATTAACTAACACATTCTTATTAGGAAACACAGTGAAAAGATTGGGAATTCTAAGAAACACAGGTCAGGCTGAAGGATTTTCAACTCTCTTCCATCACATCTCTACTCAAGACACCATTTGGTACAACTACTGTATTCTGCTGGTGAAACAGCTCCTCTTGAATAATTTCAGAGTTCTGAACAGATCTGAAGAATCCTCCATTCTGAGGAGGCTTTCAGAGAAATAGGTCAGTTGAGTCCAATGCTCTGTGGATACGGTCTTAGCACAATTTCTCGCTCTGCAAGGTGGACAGCCTCCATTACCAGTAATGAATATGACTGACAGAAATGACACCCAATTACAGCTCTTTTCTTCCCATTTGGCACTGAGAGGGAGCCTTCCTCTTTTTATAAACAGAAATAGTACAAAAGAGCCAGCATCCCAGAATTATCATGAGGTTAAATAAGATGTAAAGAGTGAAGAACATGTGGTGATTTCATTTATTCACCTCCTTCTATCACACTGAAATGGTCTAGCACGCACAGAATGGTCCAAGCTGGCAGTACCATGTGCTTCTGACAGTGGGTTTGCAAGTTGCTGCTGACCTAGCAGGACTGTCTCAGGGCTCCTGACACAGGACCAGACATATTAACACTCTACAGTGATTTTTTAAAACAGATTGTATTTATTTATTTTTAGAGAGAGGGTAAAGGAGGGAAAAAGAGAGAGCGAGAGAAACATCAGTGTGTGGCTGCTTGTCACACTCCCCCTACTAGGGACCTGGCCCGCCCTGACTGGGAATCAAACCAGCGACCCTTTGGTTCGCAGGCCTGTGCTCCACCCACTGAGCCACACCAGCCAGAACTCTACAGTGATTTTCATGTGTGATCAGGGTTGAGTACTATAGAGTAAGGCTCTTGGATGCTCAGAATGGTCCTATTCTGACAAGAGCTGTGTTCTCATTTAACCAAGTGCCCTGCCAGTCTCTATCAGATGAAAGTTCTGCTTCTTTTAAGAAACCATGACCTTCATGGCCCAGACGGCCCTGTTCCTCTGGTCTCCAGGTGTCTGGTATTTACCCTGGAGCAGAGCTTGAGTTCCCACAGTTATGTAAGTCAGGGGCACTTACAAACATGACACTAGCTAGAGAATATTTGCTAAGCAAATTAACAGTATAAATAAGATTAGAAGGAGACAAGGAGTGAGTTTAAATGTTAAAATGCCTGCGGACAAACTGTTCAAGCATCTTAAAAGCATCCATTCTTACTTCAATAACTTAAATTAACTGCAAGTGCATTATACCTTTTCTACCAGGCCATGCTTTGTTGATCTGTATATACATGTATATATTTGTATATGTAGCTGTATTACAGAAACAGCTGCTTTTTAAAAAGGTTTTATTTATTTTAAATTTATTTTAATTGTTGTTCAACTATAGTTGTCTGCCTTTTACTCCCACCCCAGCCCACCCCCCCAGTGCTCCCCACCTCCCTCCCATTTCCACCCCCTTAGTTTTTGTCCATGTGTCCTCTATACTTGTTACTGTAAACCCTTCCCCTTTTCCCCTGAAATTCTCTCCCCCTCTCCCCTCTGGTCCCTGTCAGCCTTTTCTCCATTTCAGTGTCTTTGGTTATATTTTGCTTGCTTGTTTGTTTTGTTGTTTAGGTTCCCGTTAAAGGTGAGATCATATGGTATTTGTCTTTCACTACCTGGTTTATTTCACTCAGCATAATGCTTTCCAGTTCCATCCATGCTGTTGCAAAGGGTAGAAGCTCCTTCTTTCTTTTTGCTGCATAGAATTCCATTCTGTAAATGTACCATAGTTTTTGGATCCATTCATTTACTGATGGGCACCTAGGTTGCTTCCAGCACTTGGCTATTGTAAATTGTGCTGCTGTGAACATTGGGGTGCATAGGTTCTTTTGGATTGGTGTTTCAGGGTTCTTAGGATATAATCCCAGCAGTGGAATTGCTGGTTCAAAAGGAAGATCCATTTTTAGTTTTCTGAGAAAATTCCATACTCTTATCCATAATGGTTGTACTAGTCTGCAATCCGTGAACTAGGGTCCCCTTTTCTCCACAACCTTTCCAACACTTGTTTTGTTGCTTTGTTTATGATGGCCATTCTGACCTGTGTAAAGTGGTATCTCATTGTGGTTTTAATGTGCATTTCTCTGATAACTAGCAATATTGAGCATCTTTTCATGTGTCTCCAGATCCTCTGTATGTCCTCCTTGGAGAATTGTCTGTACAAGTCCTTTGCCCACTTTTTAATTGGGTTAGTTGTCTTCTTAGTGTAGTCATGTAAGTTCTTTGTGTATTTTGGAGATTAAACCCTTGTCTGAGGTATCATTCGCAAATATGTTTTCCCATACAGTTGGTTCTCTTTTTATTTTAATACTGTTTTATTTAGCTGTGCAGAAGCTTTTTTATTTTGATGAGATCCCTTTTGTTTATTCTTTCCTTTATGTCCCTTGTTCTATGGGACATATCAGTAAAAATGGTGCTGCATGAAATGTCTGAGATTTTCCTGCCTATGTTAGGTTTTATTTATTTATTTTTAGAGATTGGGGAAGGGAAGGAGAAAGAGAGGGAGAGAAACATCAATGTGTGGTTGTCTACTGGGAACCTGGCCTGCAACCCAGGCATGTGCCCAAGACTGGAAATCAAATTGGCAACCTTTTAGTTTGCAGGCCAGTGCTCAATCCACTGAGCTATACCAGCCAGGGCAAAGCAGCTGCTTTTTAACTGTTCTATGATCCACACATTTCATTTATATCTCAAATACTCTCAGCAAAAAATGTGAAATGACTTGACTGCTACTGTACATGTCTTAGAAACTCCAAGCAACCAATCATTTATTATAGAGTACCTTGCATGGTCCCCTGACATGTATGTGGAGCTTCCCAAAGAGTGACTTCCATCCACTTGTGAACCAGCTTAGGGACACTGCCTCCTTCCGCCTCTGCTATCCACACTCCACCTCCAAGCCCCATTGCCCACTGCGTACTGCCCCAACCCCAGCCACCCTGCCTCAGCCTGTGCCATGTGCAGCTGCATTTGCCTGCACACCTGCCTCCCAGAGTCACATTCCTGCCTGTGACCTGGGTCCTTCCCAACAGACCTCTACCCGACCAAGGTCCAGCTAATTCGGCCTGGCCACCACCAGTGCTATCAGTCACCACAGGACCATGACAGCTTCACAGTCTCCTGTAAATTAGAAAGGAAAACATTCACTTCCTCCATGTCACCCTCAGATGGGAGGTCCCACAGCATGGTTCCTCCGCCTCGGGTTATTACAAGGTTTATTGGAACACCTGTTTACACATCCAACTCCTATTCTTCAAGGAATGGACAGATGCCACCAGGGCGGCAAGGATGGGAGAACTCCATACCAAGACAGCTACACCATGCTGACCTGTGGGCAGACCCTGTAGCTGGGTCTGCCTTGCCAGGCCATCTTTATCTTTTTATTCCATAGAGTAAATTCTCCCTTGAGGAGTCTGGTTTTCCTCCCCCCTCTCCACATGGCCCCGGTTCTCTCCCCTCCGAATATGTCCACGTTTGAATCCCAGGTAAGATTTGGTTCAGGCAAGTCACCCAACCCCCTGCCTGTTTACCAGTTGTTACACATAGATTTGGGGCATGGGGGATGGGATGGGGGGCCAAAAAGGGCGGGGTGATATCCAGCACATCCCACAATCTAATACATATTTAATAATCTCAGATTTTGGTCAGCCCAGTCTCTGGTTGTATGTAAGTGGATTTTAGCATTTTCATCAATTGGTTTACATCAGTGAGGTAACGCACTTCATAAGTTCAACTACTCAGAAACTTCTAATCTAGGAGTATGAATAGAGAAAATCCAAGCATGTTGGGATAATATTTTGAAAAAGTAAGGTGTGTATTTTTCATTAAGATAATGAGGATATTTTTTTAAAATTTAAAATAACAAGAAATGACAAACACTTTCATGTGAGATTATTAGTTGGTGCAAGTAGTTCCAAAACCCAAAAAGTGAATAACATAATATGTAAAATGATGCAATAATACAATTTGTTTCTATGTAATTTTCTAAAGGCTCTTAATTCCAAGTTTGTTTCAATTCTCCAAATCTTTATTTAAAGAGTATTCTAAGAGAGCTATAGAAAGTATATTGTATATTATGTTAATATTATAATAAATATTATGATATATTACTAATTATAGGCAAATATTTAGTGAGATAGTAGAACATTTTAAGTTGAAGTCTTTGAGCCTTTCCTCTCCCCTCTCACTTCCCTCCAAAGAAAGCTTTTCTAGAACGCCCAGGGCTCTAGGAAAAGAGTCACCTAGACTTTATCTTCGGTTCTTTGGTTTTGCCAGCTACAATCTTACCCACACAGAAAGGATACTTTGGTTTGTGTCTCCAGCCCGATCCCTGTTGGACCTGGGACGTGCAGCTCTCCACAGCCACACCCAGCAGTCCTTTCCTCCCCCTGGTGTAAAGCACGAAGTCTAAAACCAAATTCACTCATTTCTTTTCTTCCCAAACTAGGTCTATTTCCATACTTGTCCATTTCAGTCTATCATTCTATTCTGTAACTTTAGTTACTGTTTGAAAACATTTTCAAAGGGCTAGAAGACTTTTAAAAAACTTTTCCCCCTGTCACTGAGGTAGAAGTGTTTCCATTTATCCCAATACTTTTCTGAGGGAAGAAACAAAGCTGAATGACAAGCAGAGGGACATGGCGGCTGCGGAAGAAAGTGTGAAGGAAGGGAGCTACCTTCTCTGTTGGCTGAGAGGATGAATGAGCAAGGATTCCAGCACCAGCTGCCATTTCAGAGTGAGGTTGGCAGTCTCAAGCCATCACACCCACATTCCCAGCATCCCAGGGGAGGAAGATGTGGGTGTGGTACCGCTCCTGGATGTGATGCAGTGATTCCAGCCGGCATGGCCACATGCAGATGGGCACTGAGAATGCAGGCGATGCCACCATGCACAGCTGCCGCAGTGTCCATCTTGGGGTTTCACTCAGGACCTGGCTCAGGGCTGTACGGGAGCTGGCTGGCCTGGAGCACATTCTGTTGAAGTCTGAGCGTGGTCTGTGCTTCCTGGTCTTCTCCAGGCCATGTTTTGCTGCTCCCACCCATGTACCCCCAAGTGGGAGGCTGCAGCTGCTGCTGCTCGAAGCCTGTTTGCACGGTCTCTTTCCATGCCAATGTCAGGAGCAGGAATGTGGACTGACAGCTGACACCGACTGGGGCTTTGTCTTCTTGGTGAATAGAACATACTAGGGGGCAGCTGAACTATCCCAACTTGAAAAAAATTATTCTTTCAACTTCCAAATCTCTCTTAGAGGTTGAGAGCAGGTTATGTGAGTTCAAATCTTGTCTCCACCATTTTATAAGCTATAGGAACATTAGGCAAATTACATAACCTCTCTGTGCCTCAGTTTTCTTATCTATTAAATAGAGTGATAATAGTACTCATCCCATGGGAAGATTATGGGACTTCAGTGAATTAATATAGGTAAAGTACTTAGGATAACGCTTGGTCTATAATGTGTTACCTATTACAATGTTATTACTGGAAAGATATTCATCCCATAGTGTGATCTATACCACAGTTTAAATCCTATCATTTCTAAGAAAGGGCTTATTAACAATAGTTAATATTTGTTAAACATTTTACAATTTTAAGGCAGTAAATTAACAAATTTCACTAAATCCTGTGAAATAGACAAACCAGAGATTTTTATTATACTTAATAGAAGACACTCAGAGAGGTTTAATAACTTGTCTAAGATCACAGAGTTCATAAGTACAGAGTCAAAATTTAAATTTAAGTTCCTTCACCTCCAAATTTTATATACTTTCTATTGTATCTAGCTGCCTCAATTTTCATTGATCTCTTCAATCCATATTTGCTGAGTACCGACTCGGAGCTGAAACAGGTGACACTGGGTGTGATGAAGTAAGAAGCACCAACAAAAGACTGGAGACCAGCTAATTCACAGCCATTTACCGAAGAGTCGTACCCTTCCTATGTCTAAAATTTAATCGTTGTAAGTTGAATAATGGATTGGATCAACTGGCTATTTAAAGAAATGTTTATTAAAAGGTGACCTAAATGAGTCAGGGTTTGGTCAGAAAATCATAAATTTATTCTAAAGATTTTAGCCAGAAGGGATTCCATGCAAGGAACTCTGTGCCTATCAAACCGTTAGCAAGGCTGAGGGAGCGAGAGTTGCAGAGGTCCTCTGCTGCTGTGGGAAACCACACAGTGCCTCCAGCAGTTCTAAAACGGCTCGTCACAGGACTTCACCTGGAGGTCGCTGCAAACCTCATTTGTGTCTTTCCACAAGTCTACCTGTGGCTTCCAGAGGGGCAGCAATGAAGGTTGAGTCTCTTCTGCCATGGAAATCTCACACCAGTGTCTTTCATTGGCTGCCTCTGACCAAAACTCTGTCGGCAAAGGAATCTGGCAAATGTAGGTTCTGAGCTTCCAGCTCTGTGATACAGGGAATAAGCTTAGGAGAGCAAGGATCCTGCTGAGTAGCAATGAATACCGTACGGTATTCCTCCCACTGATTTGTAAAATGCCCAATGATGAGGATGGTTCATTTCTTCAGATCCAACTAAATGTTGTTTAATGAGGGTGGTGTCAGCATTGTCTAGTACCACTCAAGAGAAAGAGCTGAACATTTTCCTTCTGTCACATCTTAATGCATTAAAACTCCCACAGAATGCTGTTTGAGGACATTGCTTTCAGGTAGTTGGGCCCATATAATGGAGCGTGTCCATCTGAGTCTCAGAATATCTTGGGCTTTGGGATGTTGTTATGTGTGTTAAGTGCTAAGTGCATGGGTGATTTATTACTAGCAGCCAGGGGAAAGTCCTCCCACTGTGCACTGCTCATGCGGCTTCAGTCCTGGTGGCGGGTTGTAGTCCTTGGAATGGCCACCCAGAAACAAGCATCTGATCCCCATGCAATCTGTGCTGATCTCTCATCAGGCCAATTCTTTCCTCCCTCCCCGGTACTCTGGGCCAGTCCCCCACCTTCGCGTGCATGTGCACATTCCCACTCTCCCCTGTCCCTCCCTGCAGTCCTTTGTAAGCCTCCAGGGATAGGGGCATTAGCTGGGGTCTCTCTCTACCTTCTTTGCAATTTCAAACCAACACAATGCCCAATTTCCTTTCAGTTCTCAGGGCTTTTTCTCTCTTGGCAAAACCTGGCTCTGACACATAAAAATCAATGGCTTTCAAAGTAATTGTTTTTGTATGGGCTGCAAGAGCTTACTTTGGAAGTCAAAACTGCACATCAAATATTTCTATCTAAAAATAATTCTAGAAACAGACCCCTAAATTGTAGTCACTTGATTTATGACAGAGGCACAATTTAATGAGGAAAGGATTTTTTTCACAAGTCATGTTAGAACAACTACATACCTACAGGGAAAAAATTAACCTTAACCCCCACCTCACATTAAAATGTTAATTCAGGATTAACAATAGCCTTAAGTGTGAAATAAATCCATAAATATCACAAGAGAAACATAGGAGAGAGTAGATTCATGACCCTGGCACAGCAACGATTTTTAAATATCTAAAAACTAGAATGCAAAAAGACTTACCACAAAAGAAAAAGCTACACAGTTGGACTTCATTTTATCAAGAACTTATGTTCTTCAAAAGACACCAGTAAGAGAGTGAAAAAGTAAGCCACAGACTAGAGAAGATATGTGCAATACATATTTTTGACAAAAGATCAAATCTGTAATATATAGAGAATCCCTATGGATCAATAAGGAAAAATAACTGAGTTAAAAAATACAGAGACTTGAGCAGGTACTATATAAAAGCAATATATAAAGGGCCAATAACCACATGGAAAAGTATTCAACAATATTAGTCGTCAGGATAATGCAAATTAAAACCACAATGTAATATCATTGCACACCTGTCAGAATAGTAAGGTTTTTAGAAGATGAACAAAACCAAGTGTTGGCAAGGCTGTGAGCAAGTGGAACTCTTATCTATTGTTTCCGGGGTATAAAATGGTACAATCACTTTAGAAACTACTTGCAATATCTACTTAAGATAAACATACATGGTTTTCCTAGACGTATGCCCAAGAGAAATGATTATTTACATCCAGCTTCAAGATTCACAAAAATGGCCAGACTCTCTATTCGTAACAGTCAGAAACTGGAAATAACTCAAATATCCAAAACAGAACAGACCCAGAGGATATATATACACATATATAAATATATATTACAAGACATCAATTGTGTATATAAAACAACATTTTAATGACAAGGTAAATACTATACAACAATAAAAAATGAGGTATTGCTCTACCAAATAACACTCAAATTTCAAAGATGTTATACTGAGTAAGAGAAGCCAACAAAAAGAGCATGTGCTCTAAGATTGCATTTATATAAAATTCAGGAGCAGGCAAACAAGTCTGTGGTGATAGAAGTTAGTATAGAAGTTACTTCTTGAGAGTGGGTGAGGGTGGGTGTTGCCTGGAAGGGGCCGAGGAGTTTCTGGAGTCTGCGGGAATGTTCCTGTCCTGATGTGGGTGTACGCATTTGTAAAAATCTACTGAGTCGTGTACTGGAGATGAGTGGACTTAAGGAGGCACGCTATCCTCTCAACCTAGTAAGAGTGGAAAATCAGCCTATTTGGCAAATTTAAAGGATAAACATTAAATATTTGTTTCTTTTTTTTTCTTATAACAATTTTAATTCTGCTCCAAGAAATGTGTACACCTTTGACTGACTGGGACAAGGGCCACAAATAAGAGAATCTATAAAAGAAGAGTCCACCTTTGCTCTTGTTTTGCTACATCTGGAGAAACATATTGTATACACATACCAGGCTACATGGTGGAAGGGAGAAAGAAACAAGCCCATTCAGAGTGCCTTGTGGAGCCCTCGTGCCCAACACAGCACTGTACACACACACCAGCAAGCAAAGATTCACCAAGTTTCGACAGAGTCTTTATAAGCAGATTGGCCCTGTTAAAGCCAAAGGAACCAAGTACAACCTGTGAAGGTACACGTGCTTATTTCACAAACCTCCTAGGGGTGACTGCTCCGCTCAGTGCAGAGCAGCGTGCTGGGCTTGGATTAGCTCCTCTCTCTTTAGTGCTCAGCTCCACGTTGGTCAGGGAGCCCTCCTTCTGGAGAGGATGGGCTGGCCAGATTGTTGCCTCTCTAACCCACCAATTGAAAACTTCCTAGAGGGCCTCTCCCTTCCCTTCCCCCTCTGCTTGGCGGCCTCTGGGTAAACTAGACCTGCTACATCTGAGCGATCCCATCAGCTGCAGACAAGCTTATCTCAGTCTAGCCGCAGACTTAAAAGTAGCTACACCTTTTGTTTTGGAAAATCCATCCTGTGTCTACAGAATGAACATCGCCTCCCATGGACTCCTAATAAATATCTGGAAGATCTCAAGGAATGAACTTTGGCTGACCTGCTTGTGCACATCTTTGAAACCCTCCCTTCCGCACTTTTTCCGCGGAATTGCATGAGTGGTCGGAAAACCCTTGAACACTTTTGTGAACCATAAATTCAGAGAACTGTTAGTTTGGGGATTTGAGGAACAGATTTCAGGAAGTAGCAAGGAATAATCATGTTTTGGGTCATTTCATCGTTCTCCATTCCCAAGGGTTTACATATGGTTTCTGCCTATATCCCTACAGGTCTGTATTTCCTGTTGGAAGGAAAGGAACTGAGTCAGTGTTCTATCTGCAAATGGTATTAATCACAGTTGTATTTTAAGTGACAGCTCTTAGTAATGTGGGGATAGCTCTGTCTCTCACAGAAGATCTCTTTTGTCTGCTTGAATGTGAATGTGAAGCAGTGTACGTCCTCTATGTATAAAGAATCATCTTGTCAGCATATACCCTGCTCTCACACGACACATCTCTTCAGCCGTGCCACTCAGAGGCATCACAAGCAATAGCTTTAAGCTGCATGGCCAAGTTCATGTTATTTTAAGAATCTAAGGTCTGACCTCAGCTCAGAGTCCTATCCAAATGGATAGATCCTGTGTCTAGCAATTATAAATTAGAATTCTTTGCTTGATGAGTTTCTTATTTCATCATTCTATGAGGTAGCATAAACGGAGATAGTGGTAATTAAGGAAAGAATCTTTTTTTTTCTCTGTGTAGAATTTACAGAACATGCAAGTTTGGGGTTCTAGCCTAGAAGTAGAATCTATCGTCTGGTGTTTAAACGTGCTTATTTTGGTCAAAAATGTGACTACAGGGGAAAAAGGATTAGAACATTTTTTGAATGACTTCCAAAAGCATCTTAAACATCAAAAGGGTTATATAAAACAACATTTTAATGATATAATGTAAATGAACCAGAAATGGATGTATTGTGTTTCCTTTAGAAGTACACAGGGTTTTAAATTAAAGGGAAATGCTTACAGATAGAGTTTCTGACTCTATTGAATCAAAAATGTTTCTAAGGCTGATTCTGTGCAGGATAAGATTAAACAGAACAGTTTGCTTTTTCTAAAAAATAGCAATTTTACATATTTTTAACTCATAGAATTCCATATTAGCTAACAGTGTTTAAATACAAATCATCTGTATTCCTTATTGAAAATGCTACCGTGGTGACAAAAGATTTCATTTTCTTTGCACTAAAAGCAACATTATAGCGCCTTGAAAAGTAAAAGGTGTGAAACGTGGGTGTCGGCAGCAACTCTGAGGACATGTTAAGGCGGAGGTTGCAGGCTTGTGGCCCTTGGCTGAGTCTGCTCAGCACTCGTGTTTTATTTGGCCCCAAGAACATTCAACATGCTTTTGAATTATTTGCCAGCATTTAGAAATCAGTTTATGTGATCAGAAAGTTAAGATTTCTAGTTTCTCTTGACAAGTACAGAATCTGGCTACAGCGACTGCAATTGCCACATGGCAGACATCAGCAGGAACTAAGGCCTACCTGCTTCTGCAGGCGACGGGATCTCCAGTTTGCCCCAGCACCTCTTGAGGCCCTTCAGTGGTCCCATCACCCCCCCACCCCCAGGCTTTGAGGAACAGAGGTAGAATGCAACACCCCTTGAAAATCGTATCCCTCTTAAGAAAAATATGGAGCATTTCTGCTCTATGTTCTTCAAATGGAAAATAAATGCTGGGTTATTCAAGGTTTGAATAATTCTCAAATGCAACACTTGATCCCAGCTCTCCCAGTGTGTTGCTCTTAGACCCTCCATCAGAGGGGTTGGAGAACCGGAGGGCGCCACATCTCCTCTCCACATTTTAGCTCCTGACTTGGCTGATAAAAAAGATGACCCCTGAAACTGAAATTGAATTACAGAATTAACTTTGACAATTATTTCTCCAAGTTCTATCTCTAGCCACTAAGAATTGGGAGCTCCATATTTCATTGGTCTATTTAATTGTTATCTAGAATCTTTGGTAGACACAAGGTAGCAAGTGGTTCTGTTGGCCCAAAATTTTGGTTGTTTTAGACACTGTCCTATGGAGGACAAGAAAATGAGAGCAAATATTACATGGATCAGTTACCTATTATGGCCACAGAAAAGAGCCTTAAATCAAACCAACCACCTTGTATAAATGAACTTTTTATTATAAGAAGATGTTAAAAGGTATACCTGAATCACTATGCAAACCCATCATCATGAATAACTAACAGTTGTAAGCAGAAAGGTGTCACCTCAAAATAGGGTTAGCTTATTCACATTTGCGTCCTAACCTTGATTTGAGTAAAATGGCAAAGGCTGGGCAATATGTCCAGTTATAACTCACTAGACAGCCACTAACTGCATCCTAGAATGGGTCCACAATAACAGAAGAACGCCTCCACCACAGGGTTAAGGCCTAGGGCACTTAAGTCAACCTGACACGTGATTTCAGTAGAATTCAAAGCTGAAAAACAAAAGTCAATGCCAACAGTTTGTCAAGGTCACCTTCACGGCATGACGATGGTCAGTGCTGGGCCACGAGCTCTTTTTTCTCTAACTGAAATGTATGCAAACAAGCCTAACCATCAGCACCTCCCTGCGAGGATAGAAATATATGCTCTAGTTGTGCAGGGAGATCTTGACCTTCCTTGTGTTCAAATCTTACTGCTATTGCTCCTCAAAAAGTTCTTCGGAATGGCTTCTTCTCTCCATTGTGGGAAGCTCAGCTGAGAGGCAGTTGTTGGGGTCCCCTCTCAGTGAGAATCCTGGGGACAGGGAAAAAGGTTTGGTGAGGAAGTTAGTCCCCGAAGAGACCAGTAGTTGTAGTTTGTTACCATAATTGATGATATCTCTTTGTTTCCCTACTCTAGGTTTAGTCAACAAATATTTATTGACTGTATACTCCAGGCCAGATGCAACTCCTAGGCATGACATGTGAATTAGTTAGCAGCTATGTCTCAATATCTCCAGTTATGGAAGATAGAACCCTTACTCTGCAACTTGGTAGTATATGATCTTACACACAATGTTACAGTCTGTCCAGAAAAAGTCCAGCCAATGTTAAACATAATGAGAATGCTTTGTGTGACATTGATGTAACCTGACAACCAAGGAGAGTGGACTGGAATGTGCATGTGTGAGCAATGATGACTTCACTGTACTACTCAGTAGGGGTGGCAGATGCCACTGAGTGAGCGTGTGTACTGTGTGGCCATTGCATTCAAAATGACTGAGGGAACAGAGCAACAAATATGCATCAAGTTTTACATTAAGCTTGAACATTCCTCTTTTGAAACTGATTCAGATGATTCAGAAGGCCGCAGCTATGGACAACTGAGGACTGACAGCCTCATCACAACAATGTGCCTGCTCATGCATCACGTCTTGTGCAGAGATTTTAGGTGATGCATCAAATCACCCAGGTGACTCAGCCTCTCTACAGTCCAGATTTGGTGAACTGTGACTTCTGGCTTTTCCCAAAACTAAAGTCACCTTTGAAAGGGAAGAGATTTCAGACCATTAGTGAGATTTAGGAAAATACGACAGGCAGCTGATGGCAATTGGGAGAACCGTGTGAGGTCCCAAGGTACCCACTTTGAAGGGGACTGAGGTGTCATTGTCCTATGTACAATGTTTTTTGTATCTAGTATTTTCTTCAATTAATGTTTTTATTTTTGATATTACATGGCTGGATACTTTATGGACAGACCTCATATACTTTCTCATAACTAGTAAAAATTTTCCTACTTATTCATAGCATATCTGTTAACTTCATACTGCTCAATAATTATTTCTGTTCCTGAAAACACTTTGCAAGAACTTATCATGGACAGCAATCAAATCAACATTGGGAAAGGCTAGAAGTATGAGAGAAGAAAGCTCTCCCACCCTTTCTCAGGATGGACGCCTGGTCACTTTGAGATTCAGCGTGTTGTCATGGGGTCTGATGTCCGGTCAGGTCATAGTGAAAGCTAACTGCTGGTGATTGTGGCTGAAGATGAACCTCACAGAGAAATGAGATACACAGTATTCTGACACATGTAATTGAGTGGATACATAAGTACCTATTAATTTGGACCTCGAACACAGTAGTTACTTATATTTGTTTTCAAGATCAGACTTTTTGCTAAAAAGTCACATGCTAAGCACAATTGAGACAAATGTGCAGGTGAGAGGCCCCAAAAGCAATTTCCATACCACACAGCATGAAGAGGAAGAACGCAGTATGCATATTTCAGTTTTGCAATCCACATCCAAAGAATTAACCCTGTGCAGCAGTCTGGCCAGACACCAAGAACTAGACAGCTTTCACCCTTGGGTATAAATTAGTTCTGTGTACTGACTGCAGGATGCCGGAGCACCGCTCAGACTCAGCTGGCCCAGACCCCACCATGCGCTGCAGCCAGGTCTCTGAAGCCCACCAGCTAATTAAGCTAACTTCCTGGAGAGAGAATTTTAAGTGAATGGGGTTGTGTAATAAATGCAAGTGAAATGCTACTGGGATGTAGGCAAGAGGAAGGCTTATATCTTTTCTATAAGTCTGATATAATTTGTAATTCAATAAATACATATTTCTTTAATACTTACAGGGTATAACTCATGTCCAAAACTCAGAAATTTCATTAAATCTTTACCATGTATTGGAAAAGTCTGTTAAAGGAAAGAATTATGTTTGTCTGATTTAGCCTAAAAAAAGGTTCAACCCGAAACTATTTTAAAAGCATTAGGTCTGTTCATATGAAGTATAATTAGATTAATTGCTCATTTTATTGAGGGGAAACTGAGTCACCATGTTGATATTGTTACCTTTTTGCATAGTGGAAAATTCAAGAATAGAATTATAGTGGGAACAGAAAAAATTACATGGAAAGAACATCAGTAACCAGCAAGACACCTTAAAAATAATCTCGAACACTGCTGTTAGGAAGCGGTATAGAAGAAGTGGAGTCAACAAAGTAGGATCCGGGATTCGGGGGAAAACATCAACTTTGTATTGGTGCGGCTTCACACTAGCTATCACATGCATTGTGACGATGGCTCTTGTTCCTGTGACAATCTCATAAGAAAGTCAGATGTGATTGGCTGTTAAAACCGACCAGGAAGGCAGCAGTGATTTGGTGTCAAACCTGGGAAGGAGAATTAAATGGCAGCCCACAAAAGCCCAGTGAATGTCATTCCAAACAACAAGAAATCTAACTGGGAAAAGAACCCAGCAGTCTGGGTGCTGAAGAAAGCTGGAAAGAGAGACACTTGTACAGAGAAAGAAAAGGTGAACTGCAGCTTAAGTTTGATAAATTAGAGCTGGAGGCTGAAGGCAGTAAATTGAGGTGACAAAGAGACAAATGGTGCAGCGTTAGTGAAGAGGGGAATCATCAGAGCAGCAGTGGGCGGGGCTCCGAGGAAGGGCTGAGGGCGTGGCGACCACAGGTGAACCGTGGTGCCTTCCCTGGCAGCTGCGGTGTGGAGGGGGCAGTGGGGTGAAACTGGCTTGTCTGTTCAGGCCTCACCTGGCAGCGATGTGGTGACAGCAACTGACACTTTGAAATATTTAAGGTATGGATATTTGGGGAAAATTGAAAATGCATGGGTATACCTGGGCCAGAGTAAAGAAGGCTGATAAGTGAGGTTTTTGCACCTCTGTAGTTATCTCCCCGCCCCCAGTATTATCTATAGATTGAATCAGAAGTATTCTTTTTCTAACGTATGCCCGAGGAAGCATGATGACGCAAGAACTGTAAAGAGTCTGAGGTTTTATCCTATTTATAAGTGATCAAGTTAGCCTGTCAGTTTCATGAATGCCCTCGGATGACCTGGAGACTCCTGGATCAGAGACGAAAAACATTACTTACAGAAATAGCTGTAGCCAGGGGATGAACATTTCTTGTGTCAGTTCCCCGAACTCCAATATCCACGGGAGTGGGTGACATGTGGAGGCCCAGGCTACCTGCATGTGGAGTGGGTTGTTCTGCAGGAGAGGAATCTTGAGCTTAGGAAACCTGGATCTTGATAGTGGGCTGAAAACACAAGTCTCTGAAGAAAGGCGTTATCTCTATCTTCCCAGACTGACTGATCTCTACACCAACATTACATTTGTGAGAGTCACCCACATTGTTGCAGGTAATTCTATATAGTTATTCCTATTGCTGTGTAGAGTTTCGTTTATGAACATTTCCCAACTTACCTTTTATCCATCCTCCTATTGTTGACCATGTGAGTAATCTTCAGTCTCAGGTCATTGTGGACAGTGCTGCTCTGGTCCCCATAGTGCGTGTCTCCTGATAGACATGTGACTGGATTTCTGTGGGTAGGATGGGTGGGGCATAGGGTATGCTTATACTCAGCTTTCATAGGTGCTGCCAAGCATTTTTCCAAAGTGGCTGCAGCAATTTACACTCCCCAGAAGTCTGTGAGAGTTCTGATGGCTCCACATCCTTGCCGACACTTGATATTTTCCATCGTTTTCATCTTTGCCGTCCTAGTGGCTGTAAATGACTATAAATGAGTGTTAAGCTCAGTGTAGTTTAAACACAAGGCAGTTTTATTTTTCCAGCCTCTGCTTTCAAATCATGTTGTCAAATCCAACTTTCTCATCACTTAATGGGATCTTGGGAAAAGCCTGTAACTCTTAGGTCCTGTTCCGTTCTTATTTTAAAAGTTTGGTCTCTCTCTGATTCAGAGCTCTTTCTCTTCAGTCTAGGGGAGTCTTGTGGCTTAAGTGGCCTGGAGTGGAGAGGCCTGCTGTCTTCTCTGCAGATCACCTTCTCTCCCTTGTGTAGGTCTGGTTTGGGGACAGAAAAGAGGAATAGAGCTCTTAAAATATCTTGCTAATCAAGTTACGTGAGCTCACAATCATCTCTGTTGATTGGTGGCTGCTTTTCCAGCTATCATGGGTGAGGTATGATGAAAAATATATCTGATCTTTGTCTCTAGGTATGCTAGAAATCTTTGGTATGCTAATGAGGTCACTCTGGTGGGTTCCTAGACAGTTTCCGGATGGAGGCTGGTCACTGGGAACACCAGCCACATGATTAGAGAACTGGAACTTTTGTCCAGCCTGACTTCTGGGCAGGAGGGAGGAACTGGAGATTGAGGTAAAATATGTGGCAATGATTCAGTCGGTCATGGCTGTGCAGTGAAAGCCCAGGAAAAACTCAGGCCCCCATGCTCAGTAAAGCGTCCTAGTTGGTGAACACACTGATGTGCTTGGGGGGAGAGGGGGCGTGTCCTGCTTCCACGCTGATCAGACAGAAACCTCCGCATTCCCTCCCATACCACACCCTGTGTGTACCCTCTATAGAAAACTGTGGTCATAATGCCCATGCTTTCTTGAATTCTGTGAGTCATGCTAATGAATTATTGAACCGGAAAGGGTGTGGGAACCACTGAATTTGCAGCCCATCAGAATTATAGGTGTCTCGGGGACCCCACATACATCTGGTAGTATCTAAAGTGAGGGCAGACTCATTGGGGACTGTGCCCTTAGCTTGCAGATGGTTAGCATCAGAACTGGGTGGCAGGCAATACGCCCCGAGCGGGGCAGTTTGTCACCAGTCCTCTCCATGGCCAGCGTCTGGAGACTGGCTCTGTGGTGGGGCTGCACAGTGAGCTCAGCGGGAGCCCGTCCTACGGAAGCCTGAGAGGCCGTGTAGGACATGAAGGATCTCGCTCCAGCTTGACCGCTTCTACCTCCTCCAGCTCTCAGCACCAGCATCCTGCCCATCAGCCCTTTGCTGCTAGAATACCTGGAGAGCAGACAGTCCTCAGAGATGAGAGACTGACAAGGCAGGTCCAGCCCAGGTGCCCCAGGAACTGCGCAGGTGGGAGTGCAGAGGGCTCCAGCAGAGCTCCTTCCTCCCACTTTGCCGCCTTCTCCCGATGGCACAGGGACAGGGCGTTCAGCGCACTGGCTAAGTCGATGTCTGATCCGGGACATGAAATGCTGGTCACCCCTCCGGGTAGGTGCTCCAAAGTCTTTACAAATAATGCTCTTGGGGCTTCTCCTCGTGCCCCTTGGGTTAAAGCAGGGAAATAATGCCTCTGTCAAACACGCATGTCCCTCCCCACCAATTTAGGTTTCCAGCAACTCTCTGTCTTCCTGGCTCCTTTATGTGAGCTATGGGCCATACTTGACTGGTGACGGCAAGGCTCGCCCTGCCAGCTATTAGTAAAACCTGCACACCGGCGCCCCAGCCCTTACTCCTGGGCAGACAGAGCTCTCCTATGGATTACCAAATGAGCAAGTAAACAAAGGTCAGCATCTATTTCACACTAAACTATGGAATAAAGATGAAAAAAGAATCCTGGGGTTAGCTGGGAGGGAGGATAAAAATCTACATAAGACAATTTTGAAGTCGAAGCCAAGAGAGAGTCGGTCCTCATAGGGGACCTCACGTAATTCTGCACCAGCACTTTGTCCAGCTCCCCCACCCCGCCCCCGCCCTGCTCCCTGCATTGTAGCAGCACTAACTACAGGCAGGGGAAGGTGAACCCTGCGTGACTGAATTGGATTATTTTTATTGTTTCCACAGGAACCACACCATGTGGGGAATGTTTGCTCAGGGAATTTGCTGTGTTTGTGTTCATTTTATTCAATTGTCCACAAGAGTGATTGAATTTTATGTCCTATAACTTTAATACCACAAAATATGCTTGAAGTACATTGACTTTAAACAGGACATAAATTTCGAAACTCCCGTGCCCTTGTCCTCCCCATGTCCTTGTGTTCTATTATTATTTTATTTAGTTGCTCTTCTTTTTCGACGACATCCCACTCAGCTTTTTACAAAAGTGAAATGTAAATCCCTGCCCTTGGACTTGCAGCCTCAGCCTCCCTGCCCTGTGCTCGCCCCGGAAAGGAGGGAAGATGAGCTGGGGCTTCTGTCTGAGTTTCTGGGGGTCCTGGCAGTGCCGGACGGCAGGAAGTGGAGAGTCGGGGACAGGGGGGCGGGCATCCTGAGGCTGCCACTTAGCAGCTTCCTGACTTTGGGAAGTCGCTTCAGCTTCCTGACCCTCCATTGTACTGTTTGAAACAACTACCTCCCTAACAGGACTGTTGGGAGGATTAGATGAGATAATGCATGTAAATCCCTCAGGGCAGTGCCTGACACATAATAGTGCTTAATAAATATGACATGCTGTTCTGAACAGGGTGGTGGGTGGGGGTGGAGGGGAATGTTCTCAGTGAATGTGTACAGAGTCACTACAAATTTTCTAAGTGCTGCAGCATTTTTGTGGATTGTGCTGTCTCCAAGAGGGATATACAGCTTTTCATTAGGTGGAAGGGCCTTCTCCGTGAAGAAGGAAATTATCTCATCAGGGTTCTTGTTCTGCGGTTGCAGTGCCTGCTGATGTTGATTTAGCTCACTTACAAAGCCACACACCACGCAGCCGCGCTCATCGCCCTCTGCGTTAGCTTATTAATCCTCCAGTTATTCCTTCACAGTTCGAGGGCATATTTGCTTTCCAGTGGAGGCCCCAAGAGGTGAAATAACATGCCCCCCCTGGGACTGAGAGGGAGTGGCCAGGTCAGCTGTTTCTCCCAGTGGCCCACCACACTTGGAGGTTTCACTCCCACTGAAGACTTTTGCTCCCTAAAATCAATGTTTTCATTGTAGTTGTGTTACTTGCTAAGGGAGAAAGAAGCAGTGGAGGGATCACAGAGTATAAACTGGGCCGGCGATCAGCTTTGGCTTTTAGTCCTTTCCATGCCCTCCTCGTGAGGGGTACAAAGTATCACACAAATGTCCAGACCTCGTCCCCATGTCTGTGCAATGCAGGACCACATGGGACCCGTCCTGAAATTTCTTTCCATTGTGAACACTCTATAGATGGAGCTTATGGAGAGAGGAGGTGGCCCCTTCTAAGGACCCTACAATCTTACTCATTTAGAAGAGATTCTAAATTCACAATTTGCTTCTTTGTTATTAAGTAATAGTGTGCAAGTCAGTACCACAAGTGACAGGAGAGTCCTGCTCTGGGCATCTTTACACCCAGAGGAGACACAAGGCAAAAAGAAGAGGGGGTCTCAACTGCAGCGGGCTGGGCATCCCATCCTGGGCCCACCCTGACCCTCTTGGCTTTATCCAGATGCTGTGGGCAGTGCTTTCTGCAGAGCTTCCTGGCGGCAGCTGCTCTGGGAGCCCTGCGTCTGAGGGCTGCCGATGCCAGTGAGTGCATGGCACGCGGGCCAAGCCCGGCGTTCAGCTGTAAGGGTTCTTTTCAGCAAAGGCCTCTCTCCCTTCCCCTCTCAGGCAGACGAACAGCTGGCTTGGGTAGCATCTAACTCGGTATTGTAGAGTCATTCCACGTGTTGTATAATCACTCCACTGTTCTTGGAAATTGCTGGGGGCTCAGTTCTGGCCTCTTAACCGCCTGACCATGCCCATGGTTGGCTCTTGGAGCTGCTTGTGGTAATGTGCCACTGTTTCCGTGAACACACACATAAGGGAGGTGCTCCAGGAAGCTCTTGGAAAGTCTGGGTCCGTTGTCCCACATGCTGCTTTCCCAGGGCTCAGAGTTTCTGAGGGAGGAGTCCCCTGAGTAATTCTGCAGAGATCTTAGAGGCTGGGTCTTAATCCCTCATAGTCCCCTGCACACCTAACTAAACTCCAACTTCCCTGACCTCCCTACAGCTACCTGTCCTGTGAGGTCACATACTTGGTTCTTCAAACTGGAAATAATCAATTTCTGATGGGAAAAGGAAATGGGATGGAAGTAACAATAAGAATACTATTGTTTGAGCATCTTGTGCGTTGAGCATCTTATGTGCCAAACACACCTATTACTATCATCATTATAGGGATCAGAAAACTAGAGACCCGGAGGAATGCCTTTCTCAAGACCACACAGCTCCTAAGTGGCAATGCTGAAATTCGAATGAGGGTGAATCTAGCTCAAAAGCCAAAAGGATAGGTACTAATGGCAGGGGCTTGTGCTTACTCAACAGACAACCCCTATGGCACCAGAGGGACCAGAGAGGGTCTTCCTTCATGGACAGCTGCTGTCTTACACAGGGCACGTGGCCGTGCCCTGCACTGTTTGTTCACTCCCTTGGGCACTTACCTCTGCAAGTACTCATCAAGCTCCTCTTTGAGATAATGCGAGGGCTGCTAAACCCTGCCCAGTGCTGGAGAAGGAAGGGGCCTGCAGATGAAGCTGCTGCTCTTCTGTAGAAAGGGCTCTTCTGTTATCCAAAATATCCCCAACGAAGAGCTGCAGAAAACCCCTGCTGAGTTGGGGCCAAGTGCCCTGTTGAGGAATTAACCAGCATTGTTGTGCCTGCTCTGGTCCAGCCTCTGCTTCCTTGATCTTAAATTTTCCATTGGTCTTCATTTTTTTTTAAAGATTTTATTTATTTCTTTAGAGGGGAAGGGAAAGAGAGAGGGAGAGAAATATCAATGTATGGTTGCCTTTCGTGCGTCCCCTGCTGGGAACTGGCCTGCAGGGAACTGGCCTGCAACCCAGACATGTGCCCTGACTGGGAATCAAACCGAGATGGTCTTCATATTTTTTAAATTCACTTTTAACTAAAGTATTTTATACACACACACACACACACACACACACACACACACACACACCAGACACATACACACACACACACACACACACAAGTGCACGTCCTAAGTATGCGGCTTGATAACTTTGTTAATGAACTGAATGCTTTTGTCCCAATCAGCACCCAACCTGAGAAACAGAACATTGGTAACACTTCAGAAAACCCTGTTTGCTCCTCATCCACAAAGATCATCACTGTCCTGACTTCTGTCATCATAGAGCAATGTTGGTTGCTTTGTGCTTTGTGAGTGCACTATAAGGATATAAGTAGGTTAACACGTTAGCTCCTTTATGTCTGATTTCTCCTCCTCACCACTGTGTGTGTGAAGTACACCCATAGCATTGCATGAAGTTGCAGGTCATTCATTCTCATTGCTCACAAGTATTCCATTGCGTGAACATAGCAATTTATTTATCCATTCTTTAGCTGATGCACATTGGAGTTTCCATTTGGGGACTGTTGTGAGTAGTTATATGCCTTAATTTTTAAGAAGCATTTGGTAAAGCCTCACCCTTGGTGCTGAGTAACTAGTATTCTAGAATGATCACCTTTGTCCTCAATTTAGCTTCCTGGATGGTTGAGGTTAGCAGGTGAAGTCAGAAAGCACTGGGAAGCCTACAGTGCCAAGTTTATTCAGGTGGTTACTGCATGAACAATCAAGGTAGGGAGGCGTATGAGTCAGCTCATGTCCTGAGATGCTACCAAATACAGCATGGGAATCCAAGGTCTTCTGATGGCTAAGAATCTTGTTGGTCTCTTCTCAGTACCACAGAGAAGACTGTGTTACAACCGAAAGCCTTTGAGACAATTAGGAACATTATAATTAATGGCCTAGATCACTCAACTTTCATGACACAGTTGGAGGACAGGGGTCCTGGACTCTGTAGATGACACTGAGGTAAGACTCCGTGACCACAAATGCAGTTTTGTTCTCTGCAGTAAACATTTCAGGGAAGGCTGGACTGCAGGCGACCTTGAACGGCCTGCATTTTAAACTACATGTTTTAAGTTATGGCAGAGCTTGCAAGTAAGAACTACATAAACAAAGGATGTTCTAAAGGTCATTCATCTTTGGAAAATATCCAGTTACATACCTGACTGTATTCGGAAAAGCAGAATGAAACCCATGGAGCCAGAGAATCTGATACCAGCAAACAGAGTTTGGGGCTCAGTGCCATAAATGGAGGCTGCAGGATGCCTGCTAGCTCTACCGTGCACACAGCCATTGGGGACGCAGGTTATTGCCGTTCTGTAAATTAATTTTTCCTTTCTTTCCTTGTCCCCACACTGCTTTTCACAAAAGCGATAATACATATACAATTTCTCTGACCGAATGGCATTAAAAATTTGTTTTCTGGCTCTTAAGTAACACATTATCTTTTCAACAAAATTGGATCATAAAAAATGCATAAAAAGGAAAACAAAAGAACACCATAATCCCATCCACTACAGTTAGGATCTCAACATCTTGGCAACTTTCTTACAGTAGTCTTGCTTTTCATCTCTCTCTCTCTCTTTCTTTCACTCTTTCTGAGTCTATACATATGATCCCTGGCTAATGATGGTTTGACTTACAATTTTTCAACTTTCTGGTGATGTGAAAGCAACACGCACTCAGAAGAAACTAGAGTTTGAGTTTTGAATTTGATCCCTTCCCAGGCTGGTGATGTGCTGCATGATCCTCTCCCATGGTGCTGGGCAGCGGCAGTAAGGTGGTCTGCCCAGTGGTGGACTCACGTAAGCGTTCTGAGCATGTCTAAGGTTGGTGAGGCTAAGGTGTGACGTTCAGGAGTGCTCTGGCCCGAGGAGCAATCAACTGGGGCTCGACCGCCTACCTAGAACAAATGAGTTGGGGGGACAAGAGGCGCAAAGAATGGCAGCAAGACAAAAGATTCTGATCAAGCTGCAAACTTCATTTTTCCGAACTGGGTATATGTATAGGGGGGGAGGGAGAGGAAGGAGATTAGGTTGCTTGCTATTGGCTAGCTTGAGACAAAGAAGGGCCCGTTTATTGATTACTTGGGTGCAACTGGTACTCGTGGACACCTCATGTGCCTGTAACCGATTGGCTTGGGGAGCGCGTGCACACCTCATGTACCTGTAGCCGATTGGCTTTCTGGAGCGCACAGGTTCCTGTAATCAATGCAATGTTTTTAGCTAGAAGCCAGGTGTAAGGTTCCCAACACAGGAGGGTATGTGTACTAAAAACATTTTCAACTTATGAGATTTTTCAATTTACAGTTGGCTTATTGGGCCATAATCCCATCATAAATTGAGGAGCATCTATAATTGGGTTTATATTATGTAATGGTCATTTAAATCCTCCTTATAACTTATGTTTAAATTGTGAATATCTTTACATATCATTTAAATTACTTGAAAAGCAGCATTTCTGTTTATGAATGTGTCCAACTTATTTAACTTCTTCCACCCCCTGTTATGGGTAATAGTATTAGCCAACTTGCTGCTTTTCAGGTTCCACTTTATCAGTTAGGTTCTCCCAATCTACACATATGAAAATGATTCTAATTAGTTAGTCTAGAATGTGAGTATCCCCTCTTTCCTCTGAGAGAGGCAAAATTGTGATTTGCGGCTTTTCTGTTTGCAAACATGTCTGCTCACAATTGTAGTGAGATCTATTTACTTGAGTTCTCAGTGAAAAAGGCCATGAACTTGCTCCCTGGAGTCAAGCTGTCAGCCGGGAGGGTGATCGGGTAGGCGTCCTGAGGGGTCAGATGCAGCGCCATTCTCCTGATCATCTCTCACAGGGGAAACTGCACTCCCGCCACATCCCGTGTGCTCCTGGCAGCGCGAGCCAGCACGAGGTAGACTAATGCATTACCTGCAATGATACGTGAGATTACCATCTGGGCTTCTCTCCCAAGGCCATTGCTCCTCTCCCCCGACATCCTCGAGGTTCGCTTCCTTCCCGCAGCCCGCAGCCCAAACATGTGAAACTGATACCCGGACGACACTTAGTTCCAGGGAGTCGCAGGCAGGGTAGCAGCGCAGCAGCCGCCCCCGAGGGAGGAAGGAACTGGACTTCTCAGGGGAGCAGCGTGGGTCTCTGTGTAGGACGAGACGGAGATAGGACTGGTCTCTGGCTGCCTGTGCAACACAATTGCCCAGAGGGCACAGGCCAGACCTAGTGAGGGGGGGTCTGAGTGATCCCCAGAAATTCATCCAATGCTGTATAGGCTTTCCACCCTCTTGGAAGCCCAGTGGCCTCTGGGGAGGGCAAGACTCAGAAGTCACTTATCCTGCACTCGAGCCTCCACACACCCCAGCTCTAGCTTCAGTTGGGCCAAGATGTGTGTCCTTGACACGCGCACAGACAGAATGCAGTGGGAGGCCAACTACTTCTTCCGGCAGAAGCACGTGGTCCCCCAGGTGTCTGTGTCCCTCTCTCAGCGTGTGGAGCCACACCCCTCAGCCTGCGGCCACTGGGGCTCCCCTCCTTCCCCGCCTCCCCTTAGGACTCCTGCCACCTGGAGCCACCTCTCCGCATCCTTCCTTTGTTTCATTTTGGATCACAGCAGGCACCACAGTTTTCTCCCTTTCTGTTAATAAAAATTAAGCAATCAATTTTCTTCCCCTCCATTACACCTAATTCCCTCTGTAACTCAATTATTATTGCAACTCTGGCAAGTGCTTCGTGAGGCAGATGGCAGGAAAGACACGTTGCCAAAATTAAGGGCATTGTTTACAGAGGAACATTGTGTACGTAGAGGTGATGACACTCTCCTCCCAAGGTTAGATTATTTTTTCTAAAATCAAATTCTTGTAGCTCTGTTAATGTAGACTTTATACAAATGCTGCCAAGGTTAATACAAGCACATGTAACACACTGTAGCAACCACTAAAAATTCTTGACACATTATATTCCTTCTTTAGGGCTTGTAGGAAGTTAGGATAAACCTATTATGTGACTTCTCATTCTGAGAACAATAAATACAATGGGTGCACCGATTTTGTGTGTGTGTTAAAATATCTGACATGCAAAGGTGTTCCAAATTCTATGTATTATATTTGTCACACTAGAGAGCAAGCCTGATAAGTTAAAAATACAGTCCTTTGTAATGCTACTCAAGAGAATTCGGTTCCGTCAGGAAGGGCCAAAGGGTCCCAGCTCTAGTGCCAACTCCAAGTGATTGATTGGTTGTCCACGACCGCCTGTGCTGAGGTGGAGGGCAGTGGGAGAAGGGGACGGCATCCTTTGTGACGACGTTCTGGGCTCCTGGGGGTGCTCGGTCGTCTTTCCGCCCCAAGGCGCAGTCCCAAGGAGTTTCCATGGGCTTTTTCTGTACTGTTAGGTGTGACTAAAAAATAGGCTCTTTATTACAAGCTATCTATAGAACCAATCTTCTTATTTTTTAATCACACCGTATATCATTCTCTGCCCTGTTTAGAGAAACACCCCCATTTCCCTTCCTGAGACACTGCTTCCAGGAACCCGGTTCTCCCAGAAAATAAGGGAGTCCCTGAACTACTGACCCCAGAGCTGAGACTCAGCAGTGGAGGCCTGCCACCACCTCGCCCTGCATCTGAGAGAACCCGGACATCTGCGCCCCATTAATTCCCAGAGTGGGTGTGAGCTTATCTGGACACATGAAGCTGGAGCGTCTGGCTAGAATTTTCCTTCTCCTTCTAGAATAACGTGGGTAAGAATTACATAAGTGATTAATGGACAGAAATGTAACAAGAGTCCATTTTCTTTGTTTTAGTACAGCAGGAAAACCTATTCATTGTTGAAAAGCCAAAAAACATAAGGAAGGATAATAAAGATAATAAAGTTGCCCCTAATTCTACTGCATGGAGATACAGCCACCATTTTATTATACCTCAACACTTTCTAAATGTATACAGGCTCTTACAAATGGAATCGGCCGTACCTACTCCTCTGTAATCTGTTGTTCCCTCTGTGGTAGGCTATTGTTTCCATTTTCTTATATGTGCCCACAGAGCCAGTCGTCCAAGGCACGCTGTTGTTCAACAGCGACGAGAATTAGCATTTTTCTGGTGTCCCAGTTTTTGAAGTTTGCCAGTCCTTTTGAAAAGTATACCTCATTTATATAATTAGTATCATACTTAGCATTACAAATCAGTGGCCCTAGGCTTGCAATAGGATTCAGATGTCATTTTCATAATTTATTTGAAGAATTTTGCTCAATATTCATAGAGCCAAATGTTCAAATAGTCTATGAGCCAGGCCATTGTGGCCTCGTCACGAGTGCGGGGCCCTGTGTTTGCAGCAGAGCTGCGCCCCACGCTGCAGGCACAATACAGGTAACCCTGCTTTGGCTGCGCTCCCAAAACCACAGCACGCAGATGGCGGAGAACAAAAGGCTGCGTGGCCCTGCACCTTTCAGCTGTGTCTCGGCCCTCGGGGGTCCGCACCCTCCCCCCCTCTGCGCCTGCTCTCCAGGGCGCCCCGCACCACTTGCAGACTGACAAAGGGCCATGCTCCCCGAGTGTGGTCGAGCCGAAAGGGGAGCCACTGAATGTCACTCAGTGCTCTCGTTAGACTTTGTCTTCACCCTCCTCTTCAAATGGCAGAGAAACGAAGTCCACCTTAGGTGCCAACAAATCCTGCCGACAGAACGGTTGCTATAGCAACGGCGTAGCCACGCATTAACCAGCAAACCCGCCTGAAGGTGTTGGCTCGGAAACCGCTCTGCGTGAGGCACCACCTTCTTTTGAAAGCAGGTTATTCTCTGTGACCCAGCATCTATTTCTCGTTACTGTGTTACAGACACAATCTTTTGTTAAGGTATTTGATTTACTATGGAATTAGGACTCCCGGTGTGGGAGGAGAGGTGGGGTGGAGAGCAGCTAAAAGACTGGAAAAATAGAACAAGTATAGGAAGATGATTTTTTGAAAACGGAGAGCGCAGGGGAAAGCTTAAATAGAATCAACTCATTCAAAACCAGGTGCGGAAGAACAATGTCAATTCTGGGCTCTGTGAGACGGTAAGAGAAAATCAGCTCTATCTAATGGATGGGCTGGTTTAAAACAAACCTCATGTTATTATTAATATAATCCCTGCTTTGTGAGCCATGACATTTAACCGGGTAATTAAATAATAATTGAATAAGTCTGCGAGGCATAAAACCAGGCAGAAAGGCACATTCCCCTGAGGCAATTTTTATCAAATGTTGACTTACTCTTCAATATTAATGATGGCAATTTAATGTTATATTTTATATTTACATACTAACATTGTTTGAAAGACATTTTGTAATTTATAGGTTCTCCAGTTACACATGTGACTTGAATTAAAAGCACAAAGGGAAAATCCAGGGGGTGGGGAATATGCAAACGTTAGGGGTGGGGGGAGGGGCAGACTTGGCTGCCACTGGTCCTGCCTTTGTTGAGGTCTCTCACCTATCCTGGTCTTCCTGTATGCATTGTAAGTTCCTTCCTGTTCTTATTCTGCAAAGACACTCCCTCCATGCTGGGCAGCAATGGAGCTTCCTTTGGCAGCAGCCTCCTTCCCTTTCGCTGGCTCTCTGGGGAGCCAGCCAGAAAAGGGAACTGCATCCCTCCCTCCTCCCCCACCGCCCCCTGATGTGCTGGTCAGCGGTTAACGACCAGCTCTCCAGAAAGAATGCATATGTGTGTGAGTGTTCTGAAGTTTATTCTAAATTTCATTGGTATAAAGGACATGTTGCATACAATTTAAGAAGAAGAATCAAATATACGATCTTCTTTTTTAATTCATAAAGCCAATTTACTCACAGGGCTTTTTAGTTTTGCTGAACTTTTATTAAATCTGTGGTCAACCTCTGGTGATAAACCTTATGTTAATTGCTTGTAATTAACTAGTAAGAGTGGGTTCTACATGAGTGGTGGGCAGTTTGCCCATGGATGTTGAGTATGATGAAAGCTAAGAAGGAGAGATGTGTGGGAGCTTCACTCTGGTCTGTGAAATGAGTGGCTTATTTGCTGAATCAGATGGTCACTTTCCAATATTTTGTTCTGAGCTATTCGCAATGTAATAGCCACAGACACAACACACTTGTAAGTTTAATTAGAATTATTAACATTTGCATCACATTCTTAAGTCTAAATAATAAACAAAGCAATAAGTAATGTACTAATTTGTAGCATTTGCAAGTTTAACTCCTATCCTGGCAGATTTGGAGTTACCGACACAACGCCACTACACCCAGTGTTAGGAAGAGATTAGCTATTTGGGAAATTTTTAAATACTGCCTTTTTCCTCACTTTGCCCAGTGACTCTACAAGACACCAAACCGTTAGTTGACCCTCCAAGAGAGTGTCAGCAGAGGCTAGTTGGTAAACAGAGGACAACAGACACTTGTGATGTTTGCCCTTTTCTGTTCTGTGAAGGATCCTGGCTTTTCTTAGTTTCCACCTTCCACTTACTCTTTCCAGGAGTTCAAAATTATTCATAGATTCTTTTTAACATTAAAATCTCCCCCTCAAAATTCCTTTCAAATATCCCAGCATTTCTCAGAAAGCAAAGCCCAAAGCAATCATAAAACCAGCCAAACCTGCGGCTTAACTTTGGGTAGACGCCCCCATTTCCCAGGCTATGGCCTTTGAAACCACATGATTTCTCCCTTTGGTTAAAAAAAATCCAGGAAGTTTCTCTACACATGCAAAGTTCAGAGAAATCTTCAGTCCCATGAGGGACACAGTGCTGTTCACCCCCCTCAGAGGTCAGTCATATTATGTTGAGCTGCATCAACATACTATAAATATGCATCATGAGATACCAGGATGTGTGGATGTCGGACCACGTGGTCCATTTAGCTACGTGCAGCAGATGAGAGTAGAGTAACAGATACTCTGTGTGCCTTTGGTTCATACAGTAACTGTTTTATGAACTTTGTAAATCTGCTGTCATTGCAGTAAACTGTATCCTACATTTTTGAATGTAGAAATTTAAAATTTAGAAAAATTTAAAACAATTAAACTGTATTATTAGAAAACATTTTCCAGATGCTTTGAAATTTTTTCTGTATATTTTAATTTCTATTTATTTTGATGCCTTAATGATTTAGGGTTACCATGATAAACAGCCATCATATCATCATCATCATCAAAGCTGTAAGACAGTGATATTTTCAAGAACTTTCAAAGTATCGTTTGATGGTGCCTTCAACTGATCTTAGACTGGAGAGTGTGCTTAATGGGTTGTCCTCCTTCTATCCTCTCCCTCCATTCATTCCTCCCTCCTTCCTTCCCTCTTCTTCCAGTTCCTCCTCCTTCTTTTCCTCCTTCTTTTTCCCTTCTCCTTCTTCTCCTTCCTGCTCTTTCTTAGCACAGCAGTTTCCAACCAGTGTGCTGTAAGAATTTTAAAAACACGCAATCACTGACTACCTAGTCAGGGGCACTGACCTCTTCTCCCTTAGATTGTCAAGTAAAAAATTATAAAGTCAATACAACAATAGCTGTCCAGTGTGAATGAATAAAAATTATACCTATTTTTCTTGTCAGATAGCCAGAAATATATTTTTTGATGTGCCACAGAATTTTAGTAATTAGTTTATGTGCACCATGAGATGAAAAGGTTGAAACTCACTGCCATAACAGACTATCCTTAAAAGACAATACTTCCCATTGTTGTCATTAATTAATTTAGCTAATGGTTACTTAGCACTGACTTTAAGCCCAGGACTATTTTAGGTACTGAAACCTTGGCAGTGCATAAAACAGACCAAGGCCGTGCCCTCATGGAGAGTATATTCTTAGAGTGTCTGCCTGTGTTCCTTTGTCTCTTCTCCTTTCCTTGTCCTCTTCTCATCTTCCAAACCAGTGAAACTTCAAACTAAATAGAACTGTGTTTTCAACAGGAGAAAATAAGCTCTGAACAAATGTGCAAGGGTCTGGTTCATGACTCACCTCGTGAAGTTCAGTGAATGTGCTACATAATGTGAATTTTTAGGTACTGAGAACTTACTTCTGGTTTCTCAGTGGTGTGCTGGATGGTTCACCTTAGGAGACAATGCCCTCTGCACAAATGGCATTGTACTTGATTCAGATGAATATGCTTTCTGAGAGAACCATTTCCCTCTCTTGTCCAATGGAAAAAGGACAGTGATACACAACATAATGTCTTATAAACTTTTTGCTTAATACTCAAAGGAACTTGTGGGATGTATGATAAAAAGAGGTGCATCCTGGAGCCAGCTCTGCCGGTGTGTTCTGACTTGGGTTGGTACTGAGCATTAATTCCCAAGTGGAATCACAATGTACACACGTGGAAGAACCAAATGGCCCCTTCCCGTCCCCCTCTAGCTACGCCTGGGCTCCGGGTGAGAGAAGAGTCAGACCTGAGACCCTACTCTTTCCTCGTGCTCGGGAGCAGCCTGGCAGCTGCCACCTGGTCTGTCCCTGCGGATACAGAGCCTCGGACAGGGCAGCCTGCCCATCTGCCACCTGAAGGCTGTTTTTCTTTGCTGACTTGGTCACTGATTTTTTTTCTCCATCTGTTTGGTTTTCTCATGTTTTCAAGTTTGGCCAAAAGGAAAAAAAAAAAGCTTTAGTTAATCCAAGTGATCAGGCATGGGAGAGAGAAAGCCTGAGTCTTTTCCTGGCTGCCGCAGCGGCTGCCATAAATTGTCCTCCAGCACGTGCAGGGAGAGCGGAGCCAGACCCTCCATGGAGGGACTCCGACCAGGATACCTCGGGTGTGCTGTGTTTTTTAGAGAACTGCTCTCTGATGTTCAGCTCTTGCCAACTCCGCGTCGTGGAAGAAACTGGGCTTGTTGTTGTTGTCTTTAAGGAGACATTGTTGACTTCAGACAGAAACTAAACTGCAATCCAAGGACCCAGGAGAGAACAGGACTTCTGAAAAGTGAGTCAAAAATAAAGGCCCTCCAAAGGGGAAAATAAAAGCCTCTGAAATGTACTTTCAAAACCCAGATATGACATTCTATTTCTCTAAACCATTTACCTGTAAGTAATTAGAGATGACCAATTCCTCTCCTCCAGAAAGTATGTAGTGTACTCCTACAGTCTGAGAATGTAAGGTTTTAATTATGGGACGGCAAGGGGAGGGGGAGGGAATTGTGGGATCTCATTTTCTTTCTTCAGCACCTAAGTTGCTGAGCAGCACTCGCTGCTTTAGTCAGGAGGGTTGCAAAGACCACCCCCAACCCCCCGCATGCACGCACACACAGCTAGCTGTTGAATCCATAAGACTTGGTAGTACAAGGTAGGAGACTTTTTTCTATGAGGGCTTAGGAAGAGAAAGGGTCCACAGCTTCTCTGTAAACACAATTAAGGAGTCAAAGACAAATACCTGTTCTGACTTTGGGCAATAAATCTTGGCAGGAAAGGGGCCTTCAGTCCCACAGAATCTGAGTTAGGCCCAGCACTGTCAGAGTATGAGGAGGCTGTTGCTAACTCACCTGCATCTCTTCTCAGCCCAATGCAAGTCAGCAAGAAACTGATCTGAGTTATAAAAAAAAAAAAAAAAAAAAAACACTGCTGAGCTCATGGCAGATCAGGGTGAGATGAAAGAAGCTTTGCTCCCATATTTGAACCCTGGAATCATCAGCAAACTTGGAGCCTCAAGTTGAAAGTTTCATCATTCCCCCTTCTGCACCCCCTAACTCCCACCTTGGCACACTTTAAATACACGTAAGAGAGAAATACTGCTGAAGCATGATAGAGAATTTTCACTGAAGTGAGAAAATGCTCTAAGGGAGGAAGAACACTTGAATGAAAACACAGCTTAGCTTTCAGAACCTACTTCATTTGTGTACATCTACTGGAGGGAGAGGTGTTTGTGAAGGGAGTGGAGGCATCTAGGGAACTAACTAGACCTGGGGCTGGAAAAAAAGGAGCTAAACCTGGCTTCAGCTGACTGGGAGAGTGATGGGAGCAGTCACAGAAACAGACCTGAGGATGCAGCTTTTGCGGGGATCAGTGAGCATCTGACATGCAGATCTGGGTCTCCCAGGGACAACAATTGAAGAAGTCCTGGGAGAAAGGCCGTGGGTGAAGATAATGATTCCACACATCCCACTCAGTGGAATGACAGGGTTAAACTGCACATTTCCAGCATGTTGCAGAGGGCTTTCCCTTACAGCAAACTCAGCCTCCTGTCCTGCACTGGCTCTGTAGGTTGTGCCTCTAGTATCCAAGAAATACACACTGAATAAAGGAACAAATGCAAAGGTAGCATGGAAACAGGAGAAAGAACATGGACTTTGGAGTCCAAGAGACCTGGGTTCAGATCCTGTGGAGCCACTTGTTAGTTGTATGAGTCTGTAAGACTTGTCAACCTCTCCAAACCTTACCTAAAAATAAGAGTAACAGTACCCACTGCTAATGCTGGCTGTGAATGCTAAATGAAATAATGCCTGTGAAGCATCTACTAAGCTACTCACTTTGCATGGAACTGGACCAATGCTAGTGCTTCATTCACTGCTTTCCATTTCACTGGGGTATCCATTCACTATCCCACTATTTTCCTGAACATCTCCTTGGGGGCGTGCCTGGCACTATTCAGAGCCTCAGCCTAGCCCAACCAGATCTTCAGCTTATCTAGGATTATGAGCATAACAAAGACAAATCTACAAATTAGTTACTGTTTTTAACAATAAGTTTTACTTTTTAATTATTTTTTATTGGTTATTCTATTTCAATTTTCCCAATTTGTCCTCCTTTGCCCCCCTCCACCCAGCAACCTCCACTCCTTCAGGCCATTCCCACACCATTGTTCATGTCCATGGATCATATGTGTGCGTTCTTTGGCTGCTCCACTTCCCATACTGTACTTTCCATACCCATGAGTATTCTGTAACTATCTCTTTGTACTTCTTAATCCACTCACCTCTTGAGCCATTCCCTGACACCCCCTTCCATCTGGAAGCCATCAAAACACTCTCCTTATCCATGATTCTGTCTGTGTTCTTTTTGTTTGCTTAGTTTGGTTTTTAGATTCAATTGTTGATAGAGACCGTATTTCTCGGACCATAAGATGCACCTAGGTTTTAGAGGAGGAAAATGGGAAAAAAAATTTTTGAAGCAAAAAGTGTGTTAAAATATTTAATAACATAAGTAACATAATATTTCACCAATGTAAATGTAAACAGAACTCAACAGCAGCCTTAACAACCATTATTCCTCCCAAATTTGTGGGGGGAAAGTGCGTTTTATAGTCTGAAAAATACAGGTATGTATTTATTGACATTTTATTGCTCATAGGTTTGATCTTCTTTTCCTTAAATAAGTCCCTTTAACATTACAAATAATAATGGTTTGGTGATGATTGACTCCTTTAGTTTTTTTCTTGTCTGGAAAGAACTTTATTTGCTCTTCAATTCTCAATTATATCTTTGCTAGGTAGAGCAACCTTGGCTGTAGGTCCTTGCTTTTCATGACTGAATATTTTTTGCCAATCCCTTCTAACCAGCAAAGTTTCTCTTGAGAAATCAGCTGACAGTCTTTTGGAAACTTCCCTGTAGGTAACTAACTTCTTTTCTCTTGCTGCCTTTAACACTCTCTTTATGTTTAACCTTTGGCATTTTAATTATGCTGTGTCTTGGAGTGGGCCTCTTTGCATCCATCTTGTTTAGGACTCTCTGTGCTTCCTGGACTTGTATGTCTATTTCCTTCCCCAAACTAAGGAAGTTTCTTTTCATTACTTTTTCAAACAGATTTTCCATTTCTCTTTCTCTTCTTCTGGTGCCCCTATGATGTGAATGTTGGAATGTTTGAAGTTGTGCCACAAGCCACTTACACTATCCTCATTTGGGGGGGTTCTTTTTTCTTCTTCTTGTTCTGATTGGTTGTTTTTTTTTGTCCTGTGTTCCAAATCATTAATTTGACTCTTGGCTTTATCATCTCTACTCTTGTTTCCCTGTGACTTGTTCTTTATTTCAATTAGTGTATCTTTCATTTCAGACTGCATTTTTTAAATACTGTTGAGGTCCTCACTAAGTTCCTTGAGCATCATTATAAACTGTTTTAAACTCTGCATCTGATAGATTGCTTGTCTCCATTTTGTTTAATTCTTTTTCTCGAGTTTTGATCTGTTCTTTAATTTGGGCTGTGTTTCTTTGTCTCCTTATTTTGACAGCCTCCCTGTGTTTGTTTCTATGTATTAGGTAGAACTGTTATGACTTCCTGTCTTGGTAGTGTGGCCTAATGTAGTAGGTGTCCTGTAGGGTCCAGTGACACAGCCTCCCTATGACCCAAGCTGGGTACTCGAGGTGGACCCTTCATATGGGCTGAGTACACCTTCCTCTTGTAGTTGAGCCTTGTGTGCTGTTGGCAGATCAATGGGAGAGATTTACCCAGGCCAGTCATCTGCAAGGACTGGCTGTGACCACTGACCACCAACCTCTGCTCTCCATGGAAGATCAGTTGTGCAGAGACAGGGTGGTAGTACTCTGGCATGGTCTGTAGTTGTCCACTGGATGTGCAGGCCAAGATAAGCCCCCCACCTGCATTCTGCCTGGGGCCATCCTGCATCAGCTATAAAGCAATCTGAGATGTCTGCCACTTGTGCTGGGCCTGGAGATTCTCAGGTGAAGCCAAACTGTGAATCTAGGCTGGCTGCTGCTAGTGCTGGACCTGGGGCCACTTAGCAAGAGATATGGGGGCTCACTGAGGCTGGCTGTTAATTATTCGACAGGATTTAGGAAGTTGTAAAGTATGAGCCAAGGCCAGCCAATTTATATGGAAAATGTACTGTTAACTGTGTAAGTTGGGCGGGAGCCTCCAGGGCTCTCCAGGGCAGGGCATACAATGTTAGCTAGACTGATGGAATCTCAGATACGGCACCCACCTGCCAGCTCTGTGGCTGAGTGGGGAGAAGGGCTCAGAAAAAGAGGATGGCCTCTACCTACCTTTCTGTCTGAGAGAAAACTGTCCTCTGGTTTTTGTCTTGATGCCAGATACTTCAGATCCTCCCCGTATGCCATTGGTGACTTTCAAACTGCTCCCCCTGTACTGGAGCTCAGAGAGAGTGAATCTGAATGAGTCTGTTCGTGGATTTTTTTAGGGGAACATCTTGGGACTCCAGAAGTTTCTTACACCAACTCAATCCCTGCTGGTTTCAGCAGCCAGAAGTTATGGGGACTTACCTTCCTGGCACTGGAACCCTGGGCTGGGGGGCCTTGGATAGAGCTGGGACTCCTCAGTTCCAAATTGTTACCTGCCACACATGGATGTGGGAACAGCCCGTTCCACCCCTGCTACCAGTCTGGATGGCCGTGGTTTCTTTCACTCCATGGTTGTCAGACTTGCATTCAACTCATTTTCTGATGGTTCCGAGTAATGATTTTTTTATATCTGAGTTGCAGTTTTGATGTGGTTGTGCGAGGAGGTGAGCTGTGTTTACCTATGCCGACATCTTGACCGGAAGTCTCAACAAATATTTTTTAAATTAAGTTTACTCTTTCTGCAGATGACAGCCATTTCTGCCTTTGGAACATGGTTGTTTCTTTCTTTCTTTCTTTCTTTCTTTCTTTCTTTCTTTCTTTCTTTCTTTCTTTCTTTCTTTCTTCCTTCCTTCCTTCCTTCCTTCCTTCCTTCCTTCCTTCCTTTCTTTCTTTCTCTCTCTCTCTCTCTCTCTTTCTTTTTGCCCCTTCTTAAAAAGCTTGTAGTGCTTTTTTTGCAGCTTTTCTTCTTATCATCTTTTGCAATTCTATACCAAGTTCTGCTTTAAAGAAGCTAAAAGTATATTATTATTATTTTTTTCATACAAATAAACACAATTTTCCTGATACAGGTATAAAAATAGTTTTGTTAAGTCATATCATAATTGCATTGAACACTGAAATTTACATATAAAATTTTTTATATGTTCTAGAGAAACTTGAGCTAATACCTATTATCAGGGCAAAAGTAAGTTAATTATGTTACATTTACATAATTTGTAGTTAATTAGTATTGATAAGCTGTCTCATTTTTACAGTTGGTATTGCCTTTGAATATCTTTGGTTTTTACATTAGTGTATTAATTGTGTATCTCATGTTTACTGGCAGAGGTTGGGGTTCTCTTTATGATTTCAAATAAAACACACACTGCCCATTTAAGCTAATGAAATGTTTGTAATGATATTACAGGCAGAATATAAATTAATGGATTTTAAATAATTTTTCTCCCCATTTGGAGTATGATATTTTGCTTCTAAGCAGAAGGTGGATGCTGAATTCTTTTAGATATTATTGTGTATTATGGGTGCATGTCTAATTTGATAAATGGAATCTCTAACATGATCTCCATTTCTAGCTCATTGATTTTCATGGGGTAGCCTGACTGATGTCTCTGAAGTCAGTTTATCACTGATTTGGAAACTATTTCTACTGAGAGCCAGGTGAAGAGGGTAATTACTAGAGAATTTTCCATTTAACTTGAGTATTGGTTGAAGCTAATCCTGATTCTAAATCAAAGCCCCATTCTGGACCTAGAATGAATTTCGTGTTTGAAAGAGGACAAATACATCAATTAATTATTAGGATAGTGTAAACAGTCTTACTAACCAAAATGTCAAAGCCATTTGCCCTTCCAATGCTAGAACAACAGAGAGAGAAAACTGGAGCCTCAATCTCTTCTTAGCACTGCTAGACAGCAGGCTTGGAAAACAGATCCTAAGTTGGCATATGGGCCAGGGTCCTCTAGTTATTGTTCTGAAGAGTCACTAAGGCATACCTCAGTTTATGGCTGTGCTTGTGGGGTACAATGGGTTGAATATTTGTGTTCCCTAAAAATCATATGTTGAAATCCATGTGATGGTATTAGAAGGCAGGACTGTTAAGAGGTAATTAGGTCATGAGGATAGAGCCCTCATAAATACAGCTAGTGTCCTTATAAGAAAAAACTTCAAAAGACCTTTCTCACTCTCTTTTCACTGTGTGAGGATATAACGAGAGTAGTAGTCTGCAACCCAAAAGTGGTCCTCACCAGACCTGACCATGTTGTCATGCTGAGCTTGGCCTTCCAGCCTCCTGATCTGTGGGAAATAGACTTCTTTTGTTTATAAGCTGCCTAGTCTATGACACTTTGTTATAGCAGCCTAAACTGACTACGATGCAGAGTTAGGGGCCTGGATGTTTAAGGAAAACCTATAATGAATCCAATGACCAGTGCATTGGTAGATGCAATCATTGTTGGTAAGGGAGGGACTGCAGACCAAGGGCAGATCAAAGTCATCAAAAAAGAACTTGCCCTGATTATATGAATACTTGTGACTTCTTAAAGCATCTTCTCATGCTTTAACCACTAGATAAATAAGATAAAATACTAGCCCCTAAACACAGCCTACAGGGCTGTCTGTGATCTGACGTGGCACTGCCACTGTCTTCTCGATGCAGTAGGAGGATGAAGTGGAGGAGGGTGACTGCTCTAGAGGCCAGCCAGAGCGAGGCAAGTCCCAGTCCACCACAGAGGCTCTGTTCCCTCCCCAGGGGCCGCAGAAGGGCAGCCAGCTCTCCTGAAGATTCAGTGACGACAGGGTGGATGGTATAGTACTCTGTTCACCAGGCTGAGGGACTTGAAGGCAAGTCATTTGCCTTACTGTGGGCTTTTTAAACTTATGATTCACCTACAGTGAAATGTTCAAATCTTAAATGTATGATTTGATCTGTTTTGACAATTACATACTCCCCTGTAATATATACACTCATACCAAAATACAGAATATTTTCATTTCTCCAGAAATTTTCTTCATACCTAGAGTTGTCAAACTCATGGAAAGTAGAGGGGTAGGTGCTGGGAACTGGGGACTTGGTGGGGGGGATGTGGGGTTTAGTGTTTGATGATACGGATGTTCAGTTTGGGAAGATGGAAACAGTCTGGAGGCGAGCCATGGTGATGGTTGTAGAACAATGTGACAGCACTTGATGACAAAGAATTGTATTCTTAAAAATGGTCAAAATGATCATTTTTATGTTATGTATATTTTATTACAATTTAAAAAATTTCCAAGAGTGTCTTCAGGCCTCTTCCAGGTCAACCCCCCCTTTTCCCACCCACGGAAGCAACCACAACTGTGACCTCTGTCACAAACACTCACTGTGCCTATGGTAGGATGCCACATGGGTGAGATCATGCAGCGTGCACTTTTCTGTAGCTGGCTTCTTGCTCTCAGCAGGATGTCTTTGAAGTTTATCTGTGCTGTTGTATGTATTACGTTTTTGTTTGTTTTTGCTGAGTAGAATCCTGTTGTGTGAACATATATAGTTTGTCTATTTACTCTTATGTTGATAAACACTTGCAATTTTTCCAAGTTTGGAGCTTTCATTAATAAAAAAGCTATCCACATTCTTATACAAGGCTGTTTACAGGTATACACACACACCCACACCCACACACATTTCTCCTGGATAAATACTTATAAGTGGCATTGCCAGGTCATAGTTTTCCATAAGTGGTTGAGTCATTTTTGTTACTGCAGACAGTCAGTCAGAGCATATGCAGCAGCGGCAGGGTGAGCATGGCTGGGCTGGCTGCTTTTTGGTGGGGAGTGGACAGTCAGGGAGCCCTGGGGGGTCTCCCCCATTGGCCAAGATGGTGCAGGGGGAGGTTCTTATACTGATCACTCCAAAAGCTAGAAAAATGAATGGATAGCACCAGAGCACACCAAAAGCTAGCAAGTTAAGTGTATAGAATAAAAAGCCCTTGCCTCCCTATCCCTGTAAGAACTGTGGGCTTGAGCAGGAAGGGGAGATAATCTTTGAGACAGGAGTCCACCATTGTCCCAGGTCATGGACGCTGAGTAAACCTTCTTCCTTTTGCACCAGCACCTGCCTCATGAGTCTGGCTTTCATTGAGGCAGGCAGTCATGTCTATGTTTTCTATTACAATTTTACATCTTCATCATCAGCGTATAAGAGTCCTCATTGTTCCGGATCCTAGCTAACATTTGATGTTAGTCTTTTCAATGTCTACCATTCTTGGAAGTACATAGTGACATCACACTGTGGTTTTCATTTGTATTTCCCTGATTAATGATATTGACAGCTTCCCATGTTCCTCTCAGTTATCTGAATACCTTTATTATGACGTATCTGTTGAACTCATTTGCCCATGTGTAGTGGGTTGTTTGTCTTTCTGTTATTGATTTGTAGTTTTTTATACATTCTGGGTACAAGGCCTTTGTCAAAGGTATGCATTGCTAATATCTTCTCCCAGTCTATGGCTTACTTTTCATTTTATAAATGCTGTGTTTTCAATGAACAGGAGTGTTACTTGTGATAAAATCTAACTTAACAATATCTAGTAATTTTTCAGTGTATGTAATAAATCTTTTCTCATCCCCTAAAATCATAAAGATGCTCTCTAATATTTTCTTATAAAAATTTATAGTTTCAACTTTATTGTTTCATCTGTGACTCAGCTTGTAGTAATGTGAGGGATGGATGGCATAGGATGGATGGCATAAGGTAGGGGTAAATGTTTTATTTTTTCCATATATTTGTCCAGTTTTCCAGTACTATTTGTTGGGAAAAAACTTAACTTTCCCCATACACTTCCTTTGGCAATTTTGTAAAAATCAATTAACCATATATATGAGGGCTGAATGCTAAATTCTTTAGCAACAATTGGATTGTTCTTAAGTCAGTATCAGAATATCTTGATTATTGAAGCTTTCTAGTAAGTCTGGGAATCAGGCAGTGTGAACCCTTCAATTTTGTTTTTCTTCTTCTAGATTGTTTTCAGCTATTCTAGGTCTTTTGCTCTTTAGAAAGAACATTTCTATTTTTATAAAAATCTTGTGGGATTTTAATTTGGGTTGTATTGCATTGTAGAATAATATGAGAAAAAGGATCTTGAATGATTGATTCTTCCAATCTATGAAAACATTGAATCTCTCCATTAGTTTATGTCATCTTCATTTTCTGTATCCATGTTTTATACTTCCCTATATAAAGTTATTATGTGTCTTTTGTTAAATTTTTACTAGTATTTAATTTTTTGAAGTTATTTTAAATAAAATTTATTTAGATTTCATTGTCCATTTGTTTGTTGTTATTACATGGAAATGTAACTGATTCTTGCATTGCAGTCTTATAGCCTGTAATCTGATAAATTTACTTTTTTAGTTCTAGAAGGTGTTTCAAAGATATCTTGGGTTTTTCTGCATAAACAATGATGTCATCTGCAAAGAAGGAAAGCTTTACTTTTTCTCTTCTGATCTATATGTGTTTTATTTCTTATCTACTGGCGAGGCCTTAGCACAATTTCAATGGAAGTCCTGAAGATGGATATTCCTGCCTCGGTCTCCATCTTAGAAGGAAGCATTCAATATATGTCCTTTTTAAGTTCGATGTTAATCCTAGATTGTTTTGTAGATCCCTTTATCAGACTGAGGCAGCTTCCTTCTATTCTTAGTTTGCCAAGAGGCTTGGTTATAAATAGATGTTGAATTCTGTTAAAGGCTTGTAAACAGAAGCCCATATAAATATAAGCATGTTTGTAAAACAAAGCATGCTGAATGTATCCTTTCTAAGAGAATCTAGTATACCCATTAACTTAGTTTTGTTCAATTCCACAAAATCTCCCAGAAAGTAACCTCGCATTCTTGCTATGAAACAGCACAGACCAAGCAAGTCCTTCTGCCTCCTTGCCTTTCTTCTCCCCCACAGTCTCCAGTGAAGGAGGTAGAAAGCTGCACTCCCAGAGTACAAGGATTCCTGCCTCCGTCAGCAGTTCTCCAGAGTGAGAATTTAATAGGCTCATGAAACCACATCTAGAGCTCAAATTTTTATGCTTCACATGTATTTTGCTAAGCTGAAAAAATGGGACACAGATAAAGAATAGCTGAAGCCAGAGATGAGTGAGCAAAGCTGGCCATTCATTGTTGCACCTTCTCAGTCTTCCACTCAAACCATAAAATCTCCTTTGCTTCATCACCCTGCATCCTGCCTCCCCACGTGTACCCTGCAACACACATATTCACTCCATTTTTTTTTGCCATCTGTTCAGAAATGTAAAATCTTAATGCTTTAAATAGATTAGAAAATCTCTAAAATGCTTAATAAAAGTACTTAGCTATTTAACAGATGAATAGGACACTTTGTGAGAAAAATATGGCTGGCACAGTACTGTCATTATGTCCCTCACCATCATGATTTTGCACCTGCCCATCTGCTCAGGCAGTGCTGCTGACAGTTGGCAATGCACTCGGGTGCAGTTTGAAAGACCCACGACCTCCAAGCAGCTTTCTCTCTTGCTTTCTGTACATCACGGTGCCTTTTTGATTATTCTCCCATCTATCCCTGGGGCTTAAATGCAGTGTTATTTCCTTTCCCACCTTGCCAAATGCTCACTCCAATCAGTCTCCATTTACAAGTGATACATGAATAGATTTTATGTTGTATATAAATGAGAAGACACTTCAAGTTATGCAAAGAGTTGAGGTTAAGACAACTGAGGGGACTGTTGAACAGCCTGATGAGCCATGACTTGAAAGCAGTGCAGCAGCATTGTTAACAGCAGGTTCCTTGAGGGCCTGTGTAGGTTTGAAATCACCTCCATTACTGGTGGCTTTGTGACCACAAGTCACATTAAATGAAAAGGGACAGGCCCGACTTCAAAGTTTGTGGGGCTCAATGCAAAATGAAAATGCAGATTCCCTTATTCAAAAAGCAGGGAAAAGGTGCCACTACAGGTACTAAAATACAATTTCCTTTCTTCTGTGCTTCTGAGGATAGGATATTTGCTGGGTGCTGACTGTACACTCTCAGAGATGCCTGAGGGCCTCTCCCATGACTTGGCACCTATATGGGCCCCCTCCCGCAAGCTCTCAGCTGGAGACATCAAACTAGTTATCTCTCTTCCTTATGGGCCTTCTGTCCAACCCATGGAAGACAGATGGTAACCTCTCCAAAGGGACTCAGAACCTGAACCAGGAGTGGGCAAGAAACTCTCCCCAGCACATGACTGCTCATGGGGCTATCTGCCCAGCGTGGGCACAATTATTGCCACAGCATGCCCTACCACAAGGCACCATGGGCACGTGCACTTGACCCCTTGCCTCCTCGTGCCTGGAGGTGGAGGGCCTCCGTGGTTGTTTTATGGGGGGTGGAGAGACTGAGCATTGTCCTGGGTATCAGGGCACAGGGCAGTGAGTGGCTGAGAACCCAGGGACGGGGAGGCAGGGAGACAGTAGGAGGCAGAAAGACATTTCAGCTGAGTCTCTAAGACCCTGGTACAAGCTCCTTTGTTCATTTGACCTCACAAAATGCAAACTTAAAGATAAAATTATTAAGAATTTCAAAGAAATGCAGATTACTAAATCCCAAGAGTAGGGCTCTTCGGAGCAAGGGAGTCCATATGGGTCCCTTTCAGGTGGCATGCCCATGAGCCAGCCCTGATGTAATGCCTGAAGCAGACAGAGCCAATAATATGTTTATTATTATTATTATTATTATTATTATTATTTAGGTGGTCTGTATGGAATAGAGTATAAATTACATATTTCAGGCATGTTTATGGATATGGATGTATCGGTGTCTGAGAAAGCAATAATTAAAAGAATGCTCAGACCTAGGAGGGTGTGGCTCAGCTTCCCAGAGAGCTGTTGACCAACCCCAGCACTGGGCCTGTGGCCTCAGACTGACCCACAACAACCAGTCAGTCAGGTACTTGTAATTGTTTTAGTACGATTTGGAAATGCCAACAAAGCTGTACAGATTTCAGGTAGAGAACAATGCGTCGTTTTCTATAGTCAGCGGCTAAATTCAGTTCAGCCTCAGTTCACTCTTTTAAAACAGTGACAAGAGGAAGGTCTAGCCATCATGGGGTGGAGCAAAGCCTTTTCGGTGTCCTCTTGATGGTTTGTGCAGCTTCGTTCAGCAGTACTGGGTGAAGTGACTCTGGACGGCTAAATTATGAAACAAACATATGCCTCGACAGAAACCATCGTGGCAGTACCTGTCAACCAAACTTTGCTAAAAGCAGTGAACCCAGGTGAGGTGCAGCCACATACCATGAGGCCCCCAGGCACTGAGGGCCTGCTTTGGTGGAGTCAGGCTTTCCATTAGCCTGTAAAAGTGAGTCACACACTTCCTACACACATCTAAGAAGATGTGGGTCAACCAGGCAGCGGTGCGTTTTGGAAGCTCCATCCCCCCTTTGTGTGCACGCAGATGTGTGTACACACACTGTTGTGACTGTGCTGAGCATGTTCACAGAGGCTCTTTGAACGTCTGGCCCAGGATTTAAAGTGACAGCTGATCACTCAGACAGAAAGACGGTCTTCCACGTCCAGAAAGCAAGAAGGCATAAAAGGAATTGTCAGAGAAGAAAATCTGTGAAACATCAAGAAACATTTGAAAATACATTGGAAAGTGCATCAAATGGGAGGAGAGACCTTTCCTTTCCCCACTCAATAGCTCACTTAAAAATAATTTTCAGTCCCTGTAAACTCACTCTGTTGAGCTGACATTTTCGTAATTAAGTTCAACTACAAATATCCCTTATAACTAAGGCAGGCCAAAATATTTCTGGTCCGTAGAGCAGTGAGTGTAAACAATACAGAAGTCATCCCGTAGTATCCTCAGCTGAGTGATAGCTCACCATCATAACCATGATTGAACAATACCTGTCATGTGCCAGCCACTGCCTAAGTCCTGTAAATGAACTGACCCATGACCTCACAAACAGATGAGAAAACTAATTGAGAATAACATACCCGAGGTAATGGCAGAGCAGAGACTTGAACCCTCCAGTAGTCTTTAGAGTGCACAGTCTTAACTACTAGGCCCATGTCCAAACACTATGATGCTGAAGAAGTTTCACTGCCCCACCACGGTGGCTTAGAAATTATGATTTGATGGTCATTTGGCCTTTGTGCAATAAGGCTCATTACTTCTACACACCTAGTACATTATTCATATAATGGCCACTTTTCTTCCTTTTGAAAAAAAAAACAAAAAAAAACCCAGATGGTGTATGTAAATGGAGTAGCAGCTAAAGCTAAAGCCAGGACATAATGTTTCTAGCTGTGGTGGCACCAGGAAGTACCTCCCCTCATCTTGGGAGCACCCTTGGATGATGCTGTAAAAGGCTGTGGGGCCACCAACTGCTTTATTAAGAATGCATTTTAGAGAGGGATAAGGGAGAAAGAAGGGAAGGGCCTAGTTAAAGAGCAAGTACGAATGACCCATGGACAATAGGGGGGTGGGCGGAGCAGGGGAGAGCAACTGGGAAAAATTGGGACAACTATAATAGAACAACAATAAAATAAATAAATAAAATTAGAGAAATGCATTGTAGAGAATGTGGAAAGTGAGAGACCAGTTAAGAAATGGTTATTATAATGCTGGCTTGGACCAAGGTGGCAGCATTGGAGATGATGAGAAGTGGTTGGTTTCTAGATATACTTTGATGGAAAAGTCAATAGGATTATGTGAAGGGTTGAAGTGGGGTGCAAAAATAAAAGAGGAATTCTGAATGACTCCCAGGTTTTTGACTTGGGCAATCAGAAGTATGAAGTTGCTCTTGATTGAGACAGGGAAAACCTCAGAGAGGCAGATTTGGGAGGGACTCTCAGGAGCTCAGGGTTGAATATACTAACACTGAGTTGCCCTTAGCTATTCAAACAAGGAGGTAGATTAGGCAGTTAGATATATGACTCTGGAAATCAGGGCAGAAGCACTGCCTGGAGATGTAAATTTGGTAGTTTTCAGCATGTAGGAATATTGGAAACTGAAAGTGCATACTGTCATCACTGAAGTGCATAGTAATAAAAGATGTAGATAGTGCTGCTCAAAATGTGATCCACTGACCAACAGCAGCATCACCTGGGAACTTGTTGGGCATTAACTGCTTGGGTCCACCTGCACCTTTTGGACCAGAAACTCCTGGCCTGGGCCCCTCTCTGTGGGGTTTGACAGAACCAGAGGGTATAGCATTGGAAACCAAGCCAGTGTCACATGCAAAAGCAAAGTGACTCCTCACAGGCTCCTGAACACTGTCCAGTGAATCAAACAACATGACACCATTGGCATTGTCAGCAGAAGAAATGTTGGTGGAGTCAGGTATGGACAGCCTGACTGGATGACTCTGTGATGTCACTGGGGAGAGGGGGAATTTGAGACCATGAAACTAAGTCTTTGGAGGAGTTTTGCCTCAATGGTAAGGGAAAAAATTGGCAGTATCTGGAGAGGAGAGGTGGAGTTAAGAAAGAGCTATCTTTGTTGTTGTTGTTAAAGAAGGGAGCTATAACCGCATGTTTGCATGATGTTGGAACTGACCCTGTGCAGAGGAGGAAGGTGAGAATGCAGGAGGAAAAGGCAGTTTGCAGGAGCAAGATCTCTGAGTAGGTGGGGAAGACCAGAGGGGGCTCCGCCAGAGCAGGAAGGAGGCTTACGTTTGCCAGACGTCGGTGGTAGGTGGATGTGCTGGTGAGGCTCTTGAAAGTTCTATTCCATTTGCTTCTCTTTTCTCAGTCATTGCAGAAGCAATGTCATTACCCAGGGGTGAGGCTGGCAAAGGAGAAGTGTATTCTTTTCAGAGAACAAAAGGACCATGTGAAAGAGTACAACTTCCAAGCAGCACAAATGGCCCATGGAAGTCATTCAGTTTTCATACTTAGCCAGAATCTAAGTGATGATTTTCTTTCAATGAAGGCTTCTGAAATACCCACCTCCCCCCCACACACAATCATACATGGACGAGGAAAGAAAGATCAGAAGGCCACTGTGCAAAATTTCTGACCACTGGAAGAAATTTCTAGCCAAAAAATGGGCTTGAAATTGCTAGAGCATGGGAAGAAAGGAAGGTTGCTGGCCCAGGAAAGGACCTGAAAGGGGGGCATTTGAGCATGTTCCCTAGACAGATATAAGGTAAGAGAATGAGAGAGCTGGCACATATGTCATTTTTTCGGCCACACCCACGACAGAGGAGGGATACAAAGACCAGTAGAGGGGAGATCTCAGGGATGTGTGTTATGGAGCATAAGGGTGGGTGAGAAGAGGGAGGTGGGGGTACAGGCAGGGGGAACCCAGCTAGAGGAAGTCAGGAAGTGAAAGGTGGTGGGGCACAGGAGCGGGACGTGATTGGGGGACATACAGAGGGGGTGCCTGGGCTCTGGAAGCAGATACTTCCACCCGAGTCCCGGCCTTCCCATTCCTAGCCATGTGCCTTTGGGCAAGTTATTCAATTTCCTGAGTCTCATTTTTCTCCTTTAAAATATGGTGCCTTGATGCAAGTGTTTTGTAGGAAGCATGGTGTATGCTGAGGCCCCAGGGGGTGCTAACTGCTATACTGTGGAGCAATGGGATTAAGGATGGACAAAAAGAAAAAGAAAAAATACAGGTATATTTTAAAATATGGAAAATACAGGGGAAAGTTAAAATAAGGAAAAGAGAGTGAGGAAGAATGGAATTCATGTGGAGAGGAGAAGTAACATAGGAAAAGAAGAGAAATGAGAATGGAAATGAAGAGAGGAAAAGCATGTAGATAGTGAAAATGAAAAAGCTACAAATAAAACAGCAAAAGAAAAGAAGGAAAATGCAAACAATACACAACTTTAAACTCATCTCATCAAAATATTACCCAACCATATTTTTGATAAATGCATGAGGAGTTAGAGCCTTCATGAGTGGTTGGAGTGTGTTTTGACAATGCACATATTTCGATCTTAGAGCCAGGGTGAATATCATGATCAAAACCTTGAATTTCAATAAGAAATCCAAGGCTTTGATTGTTGAATAGCTATGGAATCCTAAGATTACCACATCACACTCCAGTAAGTCACTTGATAAAACATATATCTGTTTTAAAAGGCCATTTTTCAGGCCATAATTGAAACATCCTTGGTGTAGGATGAGGTCTTTCCACATTCGCCTTAGCAAGGTTCTATGATTCCCTTTCCACAGGAGAAGGTATAGAAGAGTTACCGCATTTTGCCATGTATAATGTGCATTTCTTGGCCCAAATTTTTGAGGGGGAAAATAAGGATGAACATTATACATGGGTAGTACCTGAAATATCTTGTATCTGTTCTCATGGTTTGTAATTATTTGTTACATAAAATTTATTGTACCATAGTATGTTCAAAAACAAAAGCTAAATATAAAAAATATGTATCTAAATATAAATAAAGAAATAATTGAATTAAAAAAGTAAAATGAGATTATTTTCCCTGAAAGTTTAGGTCAAAAATATGGGTGTGCATTATACATGGCAAAATTGGCACTCCACTCACTTCCGGTTCTGCAGCAAATCAGCCCGGTCCGCACAAGTCATGCTATCAGGAATCTGGGAAGGACTGACTGTACGGGCTCCTTCTCCTGACGCTTCTAAGAACCAAAAGGGCAGGCAAGGGCTGTGAACTGGAGGGGCTTTCCAACCTCAGCACCTTGGCCCTAATACTTTTTAGCATGACCTAGTGCTACTTAGAAACTTTCTAAACCTAGTAAAAAATATAACAGAAATGTAGCTATGCCAGAAAGGTGAGTTTTTCCAACCTTTTTGAACCAACCTGAGCTTCGTTTCCCTGTGGAGCCCCTATTCTACTGAGTAGAAAACCCCAAATCTAAGTTGATTCAGGTTCCTGACCCCCTTTTTTGGCACCATGTCCCAGGTGATTGCATGGCACTGAGGCGCGAGGGGAGGGGAGAAGTGGGTCTGTCATCTTCTCAGGCCGACGTTTTCTGTTGTCCCGTCCAAACACGTTACTTCTATCCAAACAGTTTACTTAGCCATTTCCTGCTCCTGGAAATACTTGGCTGATCTCCCCCTGCATTTGGGACCTGAGGAGACTGTGGGGCAGCTCAAGGCCCATCATTATTTACTCTGCTTATCTCTGGACTGGGCCAGGCCCAGGTCCCACCCCCCTGAAATTCCTCAGACTTGTCTGGAACCTGATCGGCGGTGGTGAAGGGACCCTAGCAGTGACCATTGGATTGGCATCTTTTTTCCCTTGGTCTGGACGACCTTTCTCCCTAGTCTAGGGGTGAGGGGTGGCGCTGGAGAGAATGGAAAATAGTTCTAATTACATATTTATCTAAATCTTTTGTTTATGTCCTGGACCTAAGCTTCTGAAGGAGAGCAACCAAGAGTTTGATGCCTCGGTTTCCCTTGCTTAGGCGACAGCATCCCTTCCCACAGGCAACAGAAATGAGATGCCCAGGTGCTCAGACTGGTGCGGAGGTGTGCTGATGTGGGAGAGCCCCGAGTAACACCATCTCGCACATTTATGCTGCCACGTGGGTGGGGACACCTCACTCTGACAACTATTTCTCAAGTATTTCACCCCCAGTGATGAGACCTGTGCACTTCCCAGTCTGCTGTGATGCTTGAACTTGAGTGACTGTGTGTCAGTGGTAAGGAGCCCACTGTCCTGGGGGAGCTGGTGGTCCTGATGGCGGGAGTCTGAGGCGAGGGACCCAAGCAAGCCGTGCAACGTTATTTTTGCCTGAGCCCTGGAATCTGGCTCAGAGCACATTTTCTGGCCCTGGGGAGTTTGCTTGGATGTCTCCACTTGATGCAGTCTACCTGGGAGGCCCCATCCCACTTGGCATCCCACTCCAAAGAGGCCCTGCTTGAAAGACTCATTTTTCTTACAACAGATGCTGGGTTTCAGTCCAGATGCCTCAGACATGTTTGCAGTGCATGCACGGTGCTCTGGCTGGAATGGAAACAGAGCCAGAAAGAGCGGGGAGAGTGAGCGAAAGCCCCTGCTCCACGCCAGGCTCTTTGAACACGCTTGTTTTCTCCTAGAAACTTGGCTGGCGGCAGCATGGTTACCAAAATGGAGCGTGTAAGGGGCTAAGGCCTGTGTCTGGGCCCCTGATAGCTTTCAGGGGAAAATATGCTTAAATGTATTAGTGGGACTCTGCCATCTCCAGGAGAGTGATTTCAAACCTTCACCAGCATAGGAATCAGCAGGGGCATCTGTCAGCAGTGCAGATTCCCAAGCCGGACCCCAAAATGGGGCCTGAAGCCCCAGGATCGGTGGTTTCTCAGCCAGGTGTTCCCATACAACTTGTTGAGAAACACAGTGGCAGGGCCTCTTGGGGGGGCCTCCACAAGACCGGTATGAGGACCCTGGTTTGTCCCCAGCCGCCCATAGTTAGTTCTAAGCCCCAGAACCCACCTCCTCTTGTTACTACAAAGCCAGGGGAACACAGAGGCCTCGGACACCTGCCCAGTCCTTTCCCGTGAACAGGGAACAGCATGCAGGCAACTGAACGGCGCGTGTCCCCAGGACCTCTCAGAGCAGGTGTCTGGAAGCTGAGATAAATAAACAGTGGAAAAGATGACTTACTGGCTTGCTCTTGCAACTTGCAGGCACCTACCAGTCAGTCTTACACAATTTCGGGCTGACTTACCAGACTGCCCTGCCTGCTGGTTGTTCCTGGTGTGTTTCGGTCTCCCAAACAAACTATAACTTCTTGGCAAAAGGCCACGGTCTTTTTTTTTTTCTTCTGTTTAGCCCACAGCATCTACTATGTAATTGGTGCTTCATATAGGATGAGAGTTTCTAAATTATAATCAGGTTGCTTTCAAAAGTTCATTCTTAAGTCAGTTGTTTGGATCTTGTTTCTCATTAGGACCATGTTATAAAAGGTAATTATGTTCCCAGGGTAGCCCCTAAATGTCTGTTTAAGCAGCAATGTCACCAAACTATAGTTCTAATAGTACTGAAATCATCTATAATAATTGCTTTTATGGGAAAATGTGTTCCAGATTCCAAGTGAAGATGCCAGCAACTCATTCTTTTGGCCCCAGTTCCAGGACAGGACTTGACCCTTTCACAGCTAGGACTCCCCCTGCGTGTGTGCACAGACACAGGGGCCTGGCTTTCTTTGTGGGGTTCCAGGGGCGGGGAAGGGATGGCACAGATTCCCGCTGGAAGATGGAATGAAGAGGAAGGCCCGGGGTGCTCCTGTCAGGAACCTTCCCAGTGGGCCTGTCTCAGCTGGGAGGAGGGCTCTGGAAGAAGATGGACTTTGGGGCTGTGGATTAGGAAGTGGTCCAGAGGCCGCTGGCTCTTGGCTGTGGTAGCAGAGGCCAGCCGCGGCTGTTGTGGCAGCTGCATGACCCAGGGTCCTGGCTCAAGCCCATAGACATGTTTGGAGAGGTGGTAGTGTTTAGATTATTCGTTACTAGGTACAAACAACCCCAAAACATGGTGGTTTAAGACAACAACCATTTCGTTTGTTCATGATTGTTTGGTATGGGCTGGCCAATGGTCAGTGTGTCTGCATTCAGCTGCCATAGAGACTGAGGTCTGGACTTGGCTGGGTGCTAGGACCCCAAACTCCCTCTCCCTCTCTCTCTCCATGTAGTCTTGGGGCTGCTCCTTCTCTGTGTGGCCTCCCCACAGCCTCTCTCCACGTGGTTTTGCAGCAGAGTAGCCAGACTTCTTACATGGCAGCAGGATAATCAGGAACCAAAAATAGAAACTGTGAGTCCTTCTGAAAACTAGTCTGGCGCTGGCACAGCCTCACTTCTGGTTAAAGTGGTCGCAGGGCAGCCCAGCTTCAAGGGAGGGGACTACCCAAAGGCCTGAATTCCAGGAGGCGTGGCCCCTTGGAGGCTACTGAACGTAACTGACTAAAGTACCGCGCTTACGGCCGTTGCACTTGGGTGAGAGGCTCCAAACCCCAGAATAGTTAGCTAAAGGGTCTCTACCACAAACACCACAACCAGAGTGCTGACATTCCTAGAAGAAGCCTGGACACAATTTTTTACTTGTCCTTTCTCTTCTTTTCTAAAAGATAGATACTTGGCTGCAAAATGCAGCCTGTCACTTTTTCCTTCACGTCTTCTCAGCCCATGCTTTCTGTTTATAGACACAGCAACCTAATTTATAGAGGTAGTGTTTTCAGTCTTAATGTCATTACACCTTGGTAAATTACAGTGGGCTTTGAGGTGTGTCCAGATAAGAGTATATAAACTCCAAAGGTTGCAAATGGTTTATTATATTTATAGAGTCAAGTAGAGTAGATTGAAAGCTGGCCCGATTTTAATGTTCCTCTCAGATTCATGTACTTACCTGAAGGGGAAAGAAAGAGGTGGAGTAGGTGTTAGTGCTCTGGGAATTTTGTACGCCCCTGGCAGAAACAAACCTAGCTACTCACCCCCCCCATCTCCTCTCTCCTTCAGGCAAAACTTCTCCTTTATTTGGGGTGGCAATACGCCCAGCCTTTCTTCCAGCTAAGTGTGGCCATATGACTAAGTTCTGGCGAATGAAATCAAAGGGAAAGTAGTGTCTGTGACTTCCAGAAAGGTTGCTTAAAGGGAAATGATTTAACTGGGAAGGAACCCTTGAGTCTTACTTGGGATTTCTTCTTCCTGTTGCCTGCAATGTTTGGATCTCCAGCAGGCATTTGGGATCATGAGGTGACATTAGAGTAGAAGCCACAGTCCAGGATGGTAGAGTGAAAGGGAGATGGACTCCAGGTTAGTGATGAACACAGTTTCATTCTAGCCCTGAACTCCAGAAATAGACATAGAGATCCACTGAGTAGATCAAGATGGAGATAGAGAGGTTTTTTTAAGCTACTGTTACTTTGGGTTTGCTGTCACAATTAATCCTGGGTTGTGTACCTGGTGAGAACACATTAGGAATGCCACCTGTTATATGTGTTGCACAACAAAAATGACTATGGACCACTTGTCAAGGTCACAGGGACTTTTCACTGGGCCATCTCCCAGCCTCTCTCTGTTCATCAGTTTTCTTGTCTAATCTATCTTTAATGGATTAAGAAACTGTTGTCCCTGTTTGGGCTATAATGATCCTTGGTAACCACTAATCTTTTTACTGTCTCTATAGCTTTACCTTTTCTATTGTACAATGTCAGGAAATTGAAATAATACAGTATGTGATCTTTTTCAGATTTGTTTCTTTTGCTTAATAAAATGCATTCAATATGCATGTTTTTCATGATGATAGCTCATTTCTTTTTAATATAAAATAATCCCATTGTCTGAATGTACCACAGCTTGTTTATCCTACTGAAGGAGATCTCAGTTGCTTTTAAGTTTTAGCAATTCCTAATAATGCTTCTATAAACATCCACATGCAGGCTTTGTGTGGTCATACATTTTTAACTTCTTTAGGTAAATACCAAATTGCTCGATTGCTGGATCATGTGGTAAGAGTATGTTCAGTTTTATAAGCTGCTGCCAAACTGTCTTCCAAAGTGGTTGTGCCATTTTGCATCCTCCAGCAGTGAATGAGGGTTCTTGTTGCTCCACATCTTCTCTAGCATGTACTGTCGTCGGTGTTCCAGATTCTTGCTTTTTTATTGTTGAGTTTTAAGAGCCCTGGCTGGTGTGGCTCAGTGGTTGAGTGTCAGCCTGTGAATCAAAGGATCTCTGGTTAGATTCCTGGTCAAGACACATACCTGGGTTGCAGGCCAAGCCCGCCGTGGGGGGTGCATCAGAGGCAACCACACACCACAGGTGTTTCTCTCCCTGTCTTTCTCTCTCCCTTCCCCTCTCTAAAAAATAAATTAATTAAATCTAAAAAAAAGATACATAACATTAAAAAAAAGAGAAAAGAGTTCTTTGTATATTTTGAATAACAGTCCTTTGCAAATATTTTCTGACAGGCTATAGCTTGCCCTTTTGTTCTCTTGCTATTGTCTTTCACAAAGCAGAAGTTTTTAATTTAATAATGTCCAGTTTATTTCTTTCATGCTTTGTGCTTTGGTGGTGCATTTAAAAAGTCACTGCCATGCCCAAGGTCATCTAGGTTTTCTCCAATGTTATCTTCCAGGAGTTTTATAGTTTTGCATTTGACATTTAGGTCTGTGGTTTGAGCTATTTTTTGTAAAGGGTATAAGGGTTGGATCTAGATTCACACTTTTGTATGTGTATGTTCAGTTGTCCCAACACTAGTCCTTGAAAAGACACTGTTTTGTTTTACCTGCATTTTTTTCATGAGTACCCCCATGACTAACGCGGTGCCTGACACAGAGTATAAACTTAATATTTGTTGAATAAACAAACAAACCTTCAAATCTTCCCTGATGCACATAACTTCATTGTAGTAGTCAAGTGGCTCCTAAACCTTGATATTTCTTTAAAATTTTCTTAAAGGTTTTTCCCTTCCTTTGTTTATGATTAAGACTTAAAATTTTTTCATTACATAGATGGACACTCACTATAATTATGCTTGAAAGGATTTTATTTATTTTTAGAGACTGGAAAGGAAGGAGAAAAGGCGAAGAACATCGATATGAGAAAGAAACATGGAGCCTGCCTTTTTGAGAAACTTGGCAAAGTCCTAAAGAGACCAGAAGCAAGATGGTTCGTGACGTGTGTGCTTCCCAAAAACTGGAGTAGATTTTTACGAAATAGTGGTATATCTAATGGTATATGTTTCTTAAAGGTCCAAACATAATAAATAAATTTTTAAAAAAGGAAAAAAAAAACAAAACAAAACAAAAAAAAGAAAGAAATATCTGATTAGTTTCCTCTTCTATGCACCCAAACCAGGAGCTGGGACCGAACCAGCAACCCAGCCATGTGCCCTGACTGGGAATGGAACCAGCAACCTTTCACCTTGCAGGACAATGCCCAAACAACTGAGCTATACCAGTCAGGGCCTAGCCATAACAATTTAAATAGTGAAACTGATAGCCCCTCATCCCTATTTTACTTATTTTTTTAACTTAGGACTTTATGAAGACAATAAAAGGATTTGGTGAAAGTGATTGTACAGATGCTCTGAAGTACAAGCCAACATAATTTAGACATTAACTACATGTAATTAATAAAAGCTACACCTTGAATTGCATGTCAGCCTCAAATCCCTTCTCACTGAAGCCAGGGACAACCCTTAACTCATGAGGCTAAAGGGAGGTATCTCTGGGTAGGTCTGGTCTGGAGCCTCTTAGATGCTCCATGGTAACCTTGACTCAAGCAGTCTCATCTGTTTGGAATGCCTGCTTCTTGCTTTAGTGTCCTCATTATTAAATTTTACTTTTGGCTTAGAATTTGTCTAAATGCAAGTTTTGAAAACTATGTCTTTGTGAATTGATTTCTACATAAGATTTTGTTTCTAATATGTTCTGCAAATTATTGGCTGTTACTGCAAGGATGTAATTAGTAGCTCTCTGTTTCTTTAACTCAAGGGCTCATTGTTGTTCTGAAAAAATCAGCACCTTTACTCTGGTATCATTTTGAAGCTCTGCCCGTGGGAAGAGCCCTTTACCCATTGGTTGAAAAGAAGCTCTTTCTGCTTGAACTTTGAACTAAAAAGGGAGCAGTGTGTCCGTGAGGACCGGGCTGGCAGGGAAAAATGTGAAACATTTGGGCAGCCTCCCCTGCTATAAGGAAGGTCTCCTCGTGGTACTGAGACCAGGTATGTGTGTGTGTGTGTGTGTGTGTGTGTGTGTGTGTGTGTGTATTAACAAGGTTGTGCCTGTGAAGCTTGTAATACCTACCTCTGCTTCTCATACCACATAATGCATAGCTTTTGTTTATTCCCATTAATATTTCTTAGAGATGCTTGTTTTATTATTTTTGTGTCCAAACATTATTCAATTAATAGAATGTATTTTTAATGTCCATTCTTTTGAGTGCTATCTCAAGTTTTGAGACTTTAGAAATAAGAGGTCTGTTCAGAAAAAGTCTAGCCATTGTTAATATAACAAGAATGGTTTGTGTGACATCAGTGTAACCTGGTAGCCAAGGACAGTGGACTGGAATGCGCATGTGTGAACAATGACGACTTCACTGTACTAGTCAGTGGGGGCAGCAGACACCACTGAGTGAGTGTGTGTACTGTGTGGCCATCGCATTCAAAATGACTGAATGAGTAGAGCAACAAATCTGTATCAAATTTTGCATTAAGCTTGAACATTCCTCCATGGAAACTATTCAGATGACTCAGAAGGCCGGAGCTATGGGCAACTGGTGATTGGCAGCTTCATCACAACAACACAACCCACTCACTTTCATGTCTTATGCGATTTTTTGGTGAACTATCAAATCACCCAGGTGACTCAGCCACCCTACAGCCCAGATTTGGTGCCCTGTGACTTCTGGCTTTTCCCAAAACTAAAATCACCTTTGAAAAGGAAGAGATTTCAGACCATCAGTGAGATTCCAGAAAATAAGACAGGGAAGCTGATGGACATTGGGAAAACTGTGTGAGGTTCCACAATGTCTACTTTGAAGGGGACTGAGGTGTCATTGTCCTGTGTACAATGTTTCCTGTATCTTGTATCTTCTTTAATAAATGTCTCTATTTTTCATATTACATGGCTGGATGCCTTCTGGACAGACCTCATATAACTGTCTGCTAATTTGGTTGTCTATTCTATAGGACAGAGCTTCATGTACGTAGGGTGTTTAAATATAAATTTTCATGATGAAGACAATTTACCAGTAACTTCAGTGACAGATACGGAGTTGGCCTTTGAACAGGGTGGAGGTTTCAGGATTGCTTCACTGCTGGCGTTTCTTACTTCAGGACATGTGGGCATTTTGGAAAGAGACAAAAGCAGCACAGTGTAAGAAAACACTTGGTCACACTTTCCAAGGGATCAACTGAGCTAGAAAAGAGTATAAACATCCCAACTGATTGGCAATGATGCTGCTGACGATGACGATTTCAATCTTTTACTTTGAGAAATCTGAACATTTCTTGGAGATAAACACATTTGGACAGGCTAGAAGATAATCATGTAAATAAGAACTAGCATCATGCTCTTGTCCAAAAAGAAATCTAAAGAGGCTGGTTGAGATTTCTGAGCATGTCTTAAAGAAGTTGAATGTCATCTGCCTTTCCTTTTACTTATTTTTATTGTTTATTTGATTTCTTTTTCTAGGAGTCCAACATGTGCAAAAAAAACAACCCAAAAAACAAAAACCCGCCCTCAGGCCTAAATATATTTACTTCTCAGCTCTCATCATACATTTGGAGCCTGGAAACAAGGGCTAAACACGCTATAAATCCCCGCGTGCTGAGTGCCGCCCCAGCAACAAAGGCTTGGCAGTGACAATATCTGGGAGGGGGATGGCGGGGCTTGTTTGGAGCTGTGCCCTCCACCGACAGGCACTGGCTGCCCTTTGAACCTTCACTGTAATCCACAGAATGACACAGCAACATTTGCTTTGTGCCTTCTTGGATTTTAGAGATCTTAGACACCATAATCAAACATTAAAATACAAATGGAAAACTCTCAATTATAGCCACATGTGTGAGAATGTGGGATCATTTTCTCCATTTTGACAGTCAGTTTTTTTCATGTATTTAAAAGTATTTACTTATAGTTTCTTTTCAGGTTGCTTTTGAAGATTTGCTCGCTTTCACATACATTTTCCCCAGGCTTCTCATCCAGCAGGCACTCTGAATAAACTCATCGCATGGTGATTAAGACTGTGAGCAAAGAACAATTTTACTTGTAGAATCTCATCTTTACCCAGTTGTCACTTTCCCTCATAAGAAGACCAGTCTCAAAGACAACCATTACATTTTTTTTTTACTATGCTAACCTTTTGAAGCGACCAAGATATTCATCATTGAATTATTATCCCCTGAGACCACTGTTTGACAAAACATTTTAAGAAGGAAAATTGGTGTTTTGGGGGTCAGTTGTGCAACCTTAAACATCATTTTTTATTTAGCATCAAATCTCCTTTCAAGATGGAAAGTGACTTCATCAGCAACCTACTGAGATTTAAGTTCAGCATATTGTTCCAGAAAATGTGCATCTTGCTCTTGGCTTTCTAGCAGTGATCTAATTCTGACGGCTGAATTAAAATACACACACACACACAGAGGATTTGAAGAGTCTTGTTTCATATTGGGAAAGCACTTCAACTTATGGCCATGTACTTAATCAAAATGCTCTTAGTAGAAGAGACTGTAAGTTTCATACCAGAGAGATATCCGAAGGTGCCCCCTGAATGAAGAGGCCAGGATTAGGTGGATAAATCTCAGACACATTCTCCTGCTGGCAAGGACATGACAGAGCAGCCTTTTCAGAACATGGGTCCTGGTGGGCGGGAGTGCGGGCCGTGCAATGGACTGTTAAGATTCTAGAGCTTGTTAAAACACAGACTGTGGGCCCCACCCGTGTAGTTTCTCATTTGGTAGGTCTGGATGGGGCATGAGAATCTGGATTTCTACCAAGCTCCAAGGTAATGCTGATGCTGACTACACTTTGAGAACCACTGGCCTAAAGCTTGGGCAGGTAATGCCCATCAGAGGTCAAAGGAAGCAGACTGGGAAATGTTGGAGCCTGGAATTAGATAAACCAAGGGAGTAAGGGGACACAAATTAACGTGGGAGGTCAGGTGATAGGTAGTGTGATGGAGCAGAGAAGCTGGAAAGAAAGCAAACAAGTGCTAAAATACCACATCTTTCAAAACAGCTCAGTCCAGTGATGAGAAAATCCAAAGGAAGGGGTTCTCAGCAGGCCAGGTGGGGGCAGGGCATGAAGATGGGAGATATCAAGGCTCCAGACACCCAGCTGGGGGCAGGGAAAAGCTCTAAGCCCAAGGGGACAACTGGTAAGAGCAGGGTAGGACCATAGTCCTCAGGGACTTGGAGAAACCCAGCAGATTCTCAAAAAAGTGTTCAGTGCAATGTTAGGATAATTCTTGCTGCTGTAATAGAAAATCCCCAAGCATAGTGCCTCGACTTGTGAGAGTTTCTCTCTTGCTCAAATAAATTTCAAACCAAGTGTTTCTTGCTTGTTAAGCAGCTCTCCTCCAAGTAGTGACACAGTGATCCAGGCACCACCCAACCTGTGGCTCTTTCATCAACAAGTGTGGCTTAAGGTTACCGATAGGAGAGAGAAAAGCATAAGGAATCACACACGAGAGGCTTGTAATGCACGAGGTCTCAAAGAGGCACTTATTACTCCTGCCAAAAGTCCGTTGCTTAGGAATTGGTCACACAGCCACATTTACTCAGCAAACCTAGATGTGTCCAGGATGAAGAGAAAAACAGCTTTGGTGGTCAACTCTGCAACACTCAGAGAAAAGGGAACAAGGCAGAATTGATTATTGTAGTTGAGTCACAAGAGGAACGTTCTCCCACCTCCCAGTGGGATGCACCTGAATGTTGTCACTGCGGGTGTTGGCTTATTCGGTGCCATCCCGCACTCATCCTGCAGGTGGGACGGAGGGTGGACAAAGAAGCCATGAACCAGGCAGGGCCAGGACACCAGCCATGGATTACCAGCTTTTACTAAATACATTTGAGGGGGGTTGTGTTCTCTGAACAAACCTCTCTCATCCAGAAATATTACACCGCGGAGGTCGGTCACGACCTGCACCTGCAGTTTCTCCATCTTCTACCTTCTGAGTGAACCCATCTAGAATTTCCCGGATAGATCGCTTTTGTGTTTCTCATGTGGGTACACATTTCTTGCTTTGGGTGTATTTTAGAATTTGGTGGTAGTATTTGGAAATGCTAACTTAAAAAGCTTACCCCTGGTCTTCCTCTATAAACAATCTAGGGAAGACCTTCAAGGATGACACAATTGCACCTGAGAGGTTTGTAATGAACTAAAGGACTGCAGGCTGGTCATTCCGGGAAAATGAAGACATGGTGGGAATATAATCACATAAAAAGATCTGGAAGTATCTCAGTCAGTGTTGGCTTTTCATCACTGCTCAGGAGGAAAAGCCTTTGCCCCACTAATTTCTAAAGTGTTCAACCATTTAAAAAAGAATCACACCATTGAAATAACTGAGGGATGGTTTGATGCCAGGCATGGTGCGGGGTGAAGGTGCGATCGGTGGGCCGGTCAGTGGGGCTGTGGCTGACTCCATGCTGAGGCGCAGCAGTCTGCCTCACTGACACCTTGTAAGCTTTCACTGTTTGGGTGGTTGTTTTTTAGTTGGGTATTTTTTTTCAGTTGGGTGTTTTTGTTTTTGTTTTTTTTTAGTTAGCAGCATTATTTGCTGCTGTTTATGTTTGGGGAGGAGAGTAATAACTGGTTTAAAGCATTAACTTACAATTGTGTAAAAAAATTACACAAAAATATCATTATAAAATCACAGTGTTCTTTTGAAGTTATGCTATCTAAACCCCAGACAAATCCTTAGCAATTAAGTCAGACCTGAGTCATTGTGGATCAGCAATCTCCTACAGTCCTTAAAAGGTGAGTAGGGTGAGTGAGAACATAACCCTTGAGCTTTCTCAGAGGCGGGGAAGCAGACAGCTCACGTGGACTGAAAGGATGCACATGCAGAAGTTAGGATATTCTGCAGCAGACTGAGGGTTTGCTGTTTGACCAGGACGGTTCTCAGGCTCAGCTGCACTGTAAAATAATCTGGGAGCTTGTGAAGAAACAGCAGTGGCTGGGGCGCCCCCAGACCAATTAAATCTGAATTTCAGGTTGGACATGGGCAGTGGTATTTTCTTAAAGCTCTGATACTCAGTGGTCTGGGAGATTCTGTCTCCTGCCTCCCTGTGTCCACTTGACCTCTGGGTAAGAGGGGAAGCGGCGCATGCTGCAAACAAGACAAGGAAGGCACCTGGGGAGACTTTCTGGGAAGAGCAGGTGGAGTGGATGAAGAGTCGTTGGCTTCTTCTGGTCTTGCAACCAGGACTCACTTCACCTGATGTGACCTATGCACAGGTCCCACTGAGTGTTCTGGGCCTCTCACCTTCTTACTTTTTGTCATGAGGACCTCAAGGTGTTTGGGTGGTAGGAATCCAGAATCCAATTTCATGATGTCAGCTGTAGTCCTGGGTCATGTCCTATCTCCTCTCAGTGAGGTTATCAAGCTGGGATCACTGGCTCTAGCCTTCGAGTTTCTGCTGACTTCCACTGGAATCATCTATTTATGTATTGTATTTACCCCACAAATATTCACTTTCCTATGCTAGGCACTGGCAATTTATTTGGCACCTGGCATGAGCTGGAGAGAGAAGTAACCAGATTCAAGGTCCTGCACTGGAGCCCCGATGCAGTGCTGCCACCTGTCTCCTGACCCACAGTGATGCTGTCATCAGAGGCTGGCTTTGCAGCGGGGTCCAGTGAACACCTGTCCAAGACCATTTCTGTTTCTAACAACACAAGCCCTTTCTGCAGGGGTGCTGACTGTTACAGGGGTGTGATACCCTACGTAGAATTTCTGTCCCTGAAGTAGCATGGGTGGAATGGGGAGCAATAAAAGAAAGAACCACCTGACAGACGTTTGCAAAATATTGAGCAACAAAACAAGGCAGAAGGAAAGCCGTGCTGGGAAAATGGCAGAGGTTTACAAGTGGGAATTCAACTTAAAATGAACACTGAATTTGACAAGAGGCGGATGTAGCAGAGGAAAAGAGAACACGAGCTTTGGACACTGCAAGCCAAATTGAGGGCCTGAGGGCTTGCAGGCACAGAGTTGAAGCACGAAGAGAGAACTGATGCCAAAGGAAGAGATGCTGAGTGGAGGTGATACTAACAACAACAGCAGCAACAACAATAACAGGCAGGTGTGACCGGAAAGAATGAGCAGGTGGGTGTAGATTCTGGGACATCTCTTTCAGACCAAATCAGTAAAATTCATCTTGCTGAACTATTAAATTATAGCACTGGGTCGGTTCTCACTCGAGACCCAAATCCAGGTTCTTATATAGACAAAACAGGCCTCTCAGGGTGAGAAAGGCTGTCAATGAGGATCAAGAACATTTGCGGACAGAAATGTTCCTACAGAATGGCATTTTGATTAGTTAAGTATAAATCAGAAACACATGGCTAAAATTTCTCTCAAAGTACATAGATATTTTTAAAGAATTAAGGATAGAAAGTGTTGACCTAACATATCTGGAGATCTGAGGGATAAATGAGATGGAAGACAGAGTTTGAGAAGTTCGGCTCAACCCAAACCACTACATGGGATCTCGTAACCCTACTTTGTCATTTTCGCGGCAGACTTTCTGTCCTTCCTCAGGGTCCGTGTTTTAGTAACCGTTCTTTCCTGACTGGCTCTACTCTAACAGTAGCCTGAAAAGTGTCTGAAAACTTCTCTGTAGGCTGCCTTCTGAAAATGCTCTTTCTTAATTTGAGATCAGATCAAGGACATTGCCTTAGTCTGTGCCTACTGTAATACCTGGAAGAATTTGTAGTGGTTCCTATCTCTCTTGGAAATGGGACTTACAATGAACAGCACTTGACTCACCCTTCCGTAATACATACATCATGCGAATGGCTTTAGTCATGCCTTGGGCAGCAGAGGGATACAGAAATGGCCTGGACTCACGGGCCCCAAATCTCAGCCAGCTGCCTACTGCTGTCTCTCTATGGAGACATGCCGAGGCATGAACAGTGTTTGTTTGCTTACAGCTCCGCCTCCAAATGTGAACGCCCTGGTCCTGGTCCTTTGGCCAGAACTCTGCACGGATGAACACTTACGCACTCATTCTGCCTTTATACACAAAGGCCTGAGGGGAAAACAACCTTCTTCGCCCCAGTTTCCCAGACCACCACCGTCCAATAGAAATCCAATGTGAGTCAAAAATGTGAGCCACATGTGTGGCTTTGTTTCCCAGCAGGTGAAATTAATTTTAACAATATACAGGGTCCGGCACAAATAATGCCCCTTTTTATTATAAAATCTTTTATTACAAAACCGTGAGCATGTAATTTTGTAACATAATAATATCACACTCAAGCACAACATATGGCATTTTGGGTGAAATGTTTGATTTAAAACTATAAATTATTACACCCATATTATTACCCCACCAACCTCACTCACAAAGGCATTACTTCTGCCAGACCCTGTATTTTGCTTAACTTGGTGTACCTAAAATATTACCATTTCAACATTTAATATCAAACACTAAGAGATTTTACTTTTTAATCTCTTTGTACAAAATCTTGGAAATCCTGTGTGTAATTTATACCTAGAGCCCCATCTTTCAGCTGCTCACTGGACACTTGGGTACCACATCGGACAGTGTGGTTCTGGGCCTATGAATACATTTCATATTGGCCTTGAGGTTGTATCACTGATGGTGATGGGAAAGGAGAGAAGAATCAAAGAGAGTGAACTGGCCAGTCGCTAGGTTGGTTGGAGCGTCGTCCCACACACCAGAAGGTTGCAGGCTCCATCCCTGCTCAGGTTACATTCCTAGGTTGCAGGTTCAATCCTCAGTTGGGGTGTGTGCAGGAGGCAACCAATTGATCGATATTTCTCTCTCTCACCCTTCCTCTCTCTCTAAAATCAATAAAAAACCAACCAAACAAATAAACATATCCTCAGGTGAGTATTAAAAAACTAACAAAATTAAAGGAAGTGAAGAATGTTTCTCAGGGTGGAATCTAGGAACCTCCTGTGTCCAAATCGCCTGGAGGACATTTTATCTTTAACGATGTGTTGCGCTTGACCCTAAAGGTAGCTAATTGGAACCTCTAAGGTCGGGACCTGGGAATCTGCGTGTTTCAAGTTCCCGGAGTCACTCTCTTCCTCTGGCACCAGGAAGAGAAGTCACAGGCACGGGCCACCTGTACTCATAGAGCCGCTGTATTTTCTGTGTCCCTAAACTGATTTTAATTGTTGAACCATTGCTTTAAAAGTCAGATATCACACACACTCGTGCACATATGCACAGATTTTTGGATATTCTTGAAAAGTCAGAAAATCTCCAAAGCTGGGGCCTGTATTTCCACATGGCAGTAATTGGCTGCAGGTGAGCAGTGGACATTCTCTAAACAGGAAAAAGGCTGACCAGTTTGTGACTGGCCCAGCCTGGTCCATTTTATTTCTTGATGTTATACGCTGTTGTGTGGTAGCTCCCATAAACTTTAAAAAATGTATATAGGTGCTCCTCAGAGAGATCATGAGTTTGGTTCCAGACCACAGCAGTAAAGCAAGTACTGAAGTAAAACGAGTCATAGTCTTTTTGCTGGTGGAGGGTCTTGCCTTCAATTTGTAAAGAAAAAAGAAGAAGGAGAAGGAGAAGCAATATCTGTGAAGCACAATAAAGTGCAGCCCGACACAGTGAAGCATGCCTATATATTTTTTATTTACAGTAATTTTTAGATTATTGCAATGATAGTTCAGAGACTTCCCATGTTATAGGAGTTAACATCTTCCATAACAGTGGCACATTCATCAAAAACTAGAAGTTAACATTGGTGTAAGACTGTTACCTAGACTGCACATCTCATTCAGATTTCACCATTTCTTCCACCAACAGACTTTCTGTTCCAGGACCCCGTCAGGGATTCTGCATTGCAATTAGCCCATCGTCTTTGGAGTTGAGCAGCCCCAGCCCAGCACAGCAGACCTTAGCTGCCTGCTGCTTGCCTCCTCTCTTCTGGAACTTGCCCAGGTCCTGTGAGGCTGGCAGGGCCGGGAGACTTCTCCTGAGTGGCAGGCAGCCCTGGACGCACGTTCATTCCACCAGCTGCACTGGCTATATGGTGACAGCTGCAGCTGCAAATTGGAGGAAAATCTTCACACATCCAGTGTGGGAAGAGCTCTTCGTTACAGGTGTCTTTGAGGCACACCTGCATCCACTAATGACAGTGCCAGTGGCATCACATAGCAAGACAGCAGGACGGTTATCTGTGAAGATTATTGTGTGACTACCACGAGTTGCTAGATTTGTGGCCACACAACTTTGTGTGCATGTACTTTTCCCAAAGACCTACCTAACCCAATGCCACTTGGGTATGTGGAAATGCTTAAATACACCGTACCTGAATATCCCATCCGAAGCAGTAAAATTCAGACACATAGAACTTTCACTTTCATTTCTGGCTCTGTTTAACATGTAAATTTTCTTTGTGTCCAGTAGGACTAACTCTCTTGAGAAAGTGCTTTTATTTCTTGGCCAACCTTTCGTTGAGCAGAATTCCAGCCTTGCAGTGCCTGAAACCACTAACTAGCATATATGCTGATTTGCTTTAACTGCAAGAACAAATCCAATTAACAAATCCACAAGGAATTGGGCTGGAATGGAGCCATTCTTCCAGGTGGAAACATCTTTCCATTACACATGCTTCTTGTACTATTCACCCCTAGTCCTCTGATTGTCCAGATAATCCACGGCCTGACTGGGAGAATTTGGAGTCCAATAAACTCATTTCAGAAACTCGGAGGATCAATGGCCAACATGTTCAAAGACTCTTCTTTCTAATCTTTATTATTTCCAGGGCTGTCCCCCTTTGCACCTGAAATAATTTAATGAACAATTTAAAGCAAAATGTTTTTGCCCAGAGTGTAGTTCCGGAGAGGAAGCCAGTTAAGATGGCACAAAAGCCACGATCTTAACTCGACCTATCACTCTCGGGGGGCTGGTCTGGGCCCCTGTGACTGTGCCGTGAGAGTCTTCCAGTGGCATCACCTGCCACCGCAAACGCCGCCGTGTCACTCGGGTTCTCAGATTAGTCTGGCAGGTTAACCACTGTGTTGCGTTGCTTGTGGGAAGAGATAAGGCTTCCCAAGAATGCATGCACTGTGTACATACAACACCCTTCTTTTAAAAAGCATCAGTTCACTTCCAGGTTACTGGCTGGTACTTGATCTTCCTAGAAAAGTAAGATCTGCCCTGCACAACACAAGGAAATTACCTTAGAAAACGACAGCCTATAAATTTAGCTTTTCAAAATTCTTTCAAACCTATATTTTCATTCTATTCTTTCAGTGGCCTGGGGAAAAGAATAAGATGTAGAGTATTATTGTGATCTGTCAGATGGAGAAACTTCATTCCTAAGTGGCATTAAGTAACTTTCCTAAGGTCAAGCACCTTCCCAGCAGTAGTCTGAATTATGAAAATCATGTTTGTCTCAAGACTTCTATTCCTGTCATGATGCCCTGGGGGTCCCCTGAGCCTTTGTGATTCCTCCCTTCTTGGCAAAATGCCTCACATTTTGGAACATTTAAAGGTATTGCCCACTGTAGGGCTACTTGTAGGATTCAGAGCTTTCAACTGAAGTTCTCATAGTAGAATTCACTTCAAGCCATGGAGTAGTAGAAGAGCCTAGGGCAACAGCCTCTCCTGACTCTTGTGTTTGCTTGTTTGTTTGTTTGTGTTTGGAGTCTGGGGATGTGGAAAGGGCCTCTCTTCGGTACTAGATGGCAGGATAGTGTTAGCCTGGTGCAGACAGGCCTCTTGTTAATCTTACAGAACTGAATTCTGGTAGACTCAACCTCCAAAGTCAGAGGCAGTGACGAGTCCTGATTAATGAGCTTTTTAGAGTTGTGGAATCAATTAGATTAAAGAAAATTAATTATCCAAGGAGTCTGTTGATTCCAAGTTTGCATTTGCCTTTGTTTTATTTTTATTAGCCAGACAAAGTCATTATACCATTGCAAAATAAATAAATAAAATCATTGTTCTAATTCTTTGCTGAATGAAAAGTTAATGTTTCTACCCTAATTCTAAAAATATGCTTTCTAAATTAAACAAACAGTGCTGAAATTAGAAGAAAGAGAGAAAATGCCAGAACTTGAATATATTTTGCTCTCGTTGTTAGATTTCCCAATGTCTGCCTAGCTCCCTCTTCCTAAGAGTTTCCCATGGGTCCTCATTCTCCCAGCACCTCCCAACACCTGAGGTCTGACCTACCTCCCTTCTTCCCAGCAGTGTCCTAGGGACCTGAGTGATGGAAAGGTGCCATGCCTTCAGTCTCCAGGAACTAGCTGCCCTCATGTGGTTTGCATGTGTTCGTAATGACATGCTTGGAGTATGTCAGGCGGTACCATCTGGGGCTCCTGGAGTAGTGTCTGGGAGCCCAGGACAACTTAATCTGAGGCCAGAAGATGGGGTAATATATTGGATGGTTACAATTCCCCTTTTAGGCAGGGAGACTCTCCAGCATTAGGATGTCCACATCTGCAAAATCCATTACAGTCTCTGCTCCTCACACGTGTTACAATAAGAATAGCCATCCATCAGGCCATATCACAGCTTCTTTCTGCCCACTATTCTTTGTTCTGATCCAGTTTGTGACTAATAACATGTAAGAGTGTGTCAGTTTCTAGGTGGGCCTCTTGGTCAACCTTCTACCTGCTTATGTTGGAAAAGTCAAATCAAACTCTTGGAACTAAACTGACAGTTCCTGAAAAGTCCGAAGCCTAATATCACCCTGGGAGCTAATTGCTGGGGAAAGGACACGTGTCCTGAATTCAGCACATCTGGCCCCTAGCACTTAATGTCTATACCAGTGCTTCTCAATCTTTAGAATGCAGAATATTTACCTGCAAAACAACATTCTTTAGCCCCGCCTCCATTAATTTAGATTCCGTGAGTCTGGGGTAGCACCTGGGAATTTGGTGACCATACTTTGAGTAGCACTTTTCTATCCCCTCACAACAAAACACTTGGTCCCCACGTCATCATCATTACCATCACCTGGGAGCCTGTAAAAAACACAAATTCTTGGATCCCACCTGGACCCCCTGAATCTGAATTTGTATCTTAACAAGGGCATTCTTTGTGCTTTGAAGTCTGACACGCTCTGGTCTATATTATTTATTTAGTGCTGAACACAGGGTGGGCAGATCACGGACTTGGAAAGATCCTTAAGAGTTCAGAAGCTCTAGGTCCTTGTTGCAAAATGATTTTATTAACTCTACACTGTTTTGCATAATCAACTTTCTATGAATATTTTCACCTAAATTGTAATAACCTCAAAGGGCAATGGCCAGGCCTTAAAGTCTTCACAAAATGTCCTGCATATAGCAGGCATGTGTCAAGCATTTGTGGGTTGATTGGTTGATTGTGATAATATTGCAAAGACACCTCATAAAATGAAGGTATGGTCTCTGTTTTATTCATAAAGGAAGCTGTATCACCAGCTGTGACCTCTGTTTAGTTTTTCATATAAATTTACAAAACAGAAAGCTGAAGCACAGTCTCAGATTTGCAGGATCTGAACCCTCACTGGCACAGCACCCTGAGAATGTGTTGCTTATTGTGATTAGGGGCGAGGTATCTCTGGTAAACAAGGAGTTGGCTGGGAAGCCCTGTTTCTCTCAGTTTCATGCAGAGCTGGATTTGAAAAGTTTTACTTCAAGGAATGATGTAAGCTCTAAATCAAGAGAACTTTGAAAACAGACAAATCACTTGAAAACAGTAACTGATTTTGTCATGTCTTTCCAAATGGAGTATTTTATCATTTTTTGAACACTGTGAAAAAGGATAAATGTCTCATAAAGGCATCATGAAACCTTAATGCTTGAATCAAAGATGCCTTCCAATACTAGCTGACTTGCACCCAAAGCTAGAGACTTGGCTCTTTCATACACCTGAGGGCCGAAAGAGTAGCAAACATATTCCACAACAAATATTTGGAGTTTGTTAGAGAAGTGAAACCCTAGGCCCCATCCCAGACCTCCTGAGTCAGAACCTGCATCCTAGTGATTTGTTGAACTTTAAAGCGAGAACAACTGTCCTAGAAGGGCTTTCTAATGGCCTGACATTAAAGTTAAGACCTCAGTGATAACAAGAAGGAGCCAGCCATTTGGCTGGTTGGGAGAAGAGCAATCAAGCACAGGAAATACAGGGTATTGGCCCAAGACGTGGGTGAGGAAGAACAGAAAGAAGGCTGGTGTGGGTGGAGAGTGGGAAGAGAGGGGCGGGAAGGTCAGAGAGGAAATAAAAACCACAAACTGGAGACCGATCCCTTCATGTCCTAAAGCCACTGTTGGGAGCTTGGATTTTTTTTCAAGTGCAAACAAGACACTGGTAGACTTCAAGCAGGGAAGATTCATTATCTGATCCAGATTTGGGATATGTTTTTGAAAAAAAAAAAAAAACATCCCCAGGCTTAGTTGATGAATTGGGTGCTGGGTAGGACTTGAGGGAGCAGGGTATGAGGGAAAGAGGGAGCTTGAGAATAATTCTTTGATTTTTGGAGGATTATGGCACCATTTGCCACGACAGGGAAGAACTAAAGGAAGAGAGTACAAAGTGGAGGCAATGGTGAGGGTGGGATTGAACATGAAATCTTGTATGCCATGAAACAGCCACATGTAGAGAGGAGCTTGGTAGATAGTCACTCAGATCTGGAGATGAAGACAAACCAGCTCAGAGATGCCAATTTGGAATTTCTAGATTCCCCGATCAAAACCTAGTTGTAGTGACACTGAGCCATTTTCAGTATCATGCTTAGTGTTCCATGGGAATACAGAAGCTTCACATTTTCAGACGGCCACAAAGCCAGCAATCTCATTGCTCAGTAATTACACATAAGTAAACAGAAACGGACCCTGAGCATGCGATGTTCTTGGATCCTACTTATCCTTAATTTATGGATAACTCTCCTAAGTGTGTTTAGTCGTTCCCCTAGACCAAGCAAATGAGAACTCCCTTGTTTCACTGTTACCTTGCTAATTGGTCCTGGGTCCCCCCGGCGGTGGGCTCCATGAAGGCAGCCCCGTGCCCCATGTCGCTCCTGTTGAACTGCGCCCTTTGCCTGTGGAAGCATGCCTGCCATGGAGCGAATGCTCAGCACTAGTTCCTTCAATAAAGGATGAAAGTGGAAGGAGGCTTCTCAAGACAGATACAGAAAACCAGTAACAAGTAAGGGTCTGGCATCCAGGGGAGAGGTAGAAAAATTGTTAGAGCTCAATAACTCTAAGACCCTGAGACATTTACCGAGGAGTTTTCCCAGCACAGCTCATAACTCAATGGGCCCTGAGGTCATTTCTATCCATGACACAGTAAAGTTATCCACGCTCCCAGTGACAACTCTGAGTCATCAAGAAGAGGTTGAAATATGTTCCGCCACTAGATTTAAAATGTCAGGAAATATGAACTACATCTTTAAAATCATTTTATCCAAATGGTTAAGATGAATATTTTGGACCTGAAGTCTTAAGATAACCCAGCAACACACATAAATGGAAAACCTCATCACTCTTTGGTGCTGTCTGTACAAACAGGCAAGCCTACATCATTCTTGATAAGCAATTACCTGCTGCAAACCATAGTCATCTTAGTTTAGTGATGGTCCTAATTACCTACAACTTCATCTGAAAATTAACAAAATTATTTTTTTGGAAAAATTACAGACTCTCATTCTATGCTAATAAGGACATTTTCCTTCTGAATACAGTTACTACAAAGAGAACTCTAAAGAGTAAGCAGATGTAAAACACCACCTGAGGATGGATACACAAAGGAATAGAAACCACATGGAAAAACTACTCGGAGAGCCTGTCACTACTGGACTGAAGCTCAGCTGCCCTCAGGGACACAAACTGGATTATGGTAGGTCCTCCCCACGTGTGAGCAAACCTGGGTGCACTTTGCGTATCATGGGTGCTCAATAAACAGGGGAGAGAACAGACAAGGACATATTTCTTTCTCTTTATTTGCAAGGGTGAGGACTGGAGTTCAAGTCTCAGGTGGCTCCATTTCTGTGAGCCTTTTCTTATCTAAGGGATCAGGGTGGGTATTTGAAGGCGGCCATCTCTGAAGAAACTACAGAAGACTTGTCCCGGGACCATGGAAATGGGGGCTGTGAGTTCTGGGTGATGAGCTAATGCCAGGTTAGCACAACTGAAATGAAGGTCCTCTTGAAACACAAAATTTGTCTACTGCATTATTGTCCTCAGTCTCTCTCTCTCTCTCACACTCACACACACACACACACACACACACACACACACACACTTCTCTTACTCGAGAGGGCTAAGACCATGTCTACTACAAAAAAATCCAGGCTGCATTTGGGGGATGAAGGTGAAATACAGGTTTGAGATGCAATTGTTTATTTCTGTTGATCTGACTTCATGACAGCGTTTTAAGATGATTTGAAAATAAAGATGTTTTCAATTGAGTAACAACAAAAGCTATGCTTGTTTATTACAGGGAAGTTGCGCAACACTGCCATGTATTTCCACAGCATCCCTGCCAGGCTGGCATTAGGTACAAGCACCAGCTGAAAAACATGCATAACGTGCCGTTCAGAAGGACCACTTCCCTAGCCAGAGTGACTCACGTAGATCAAAAATAGACTCTAGAAAAGAATTACATCCAGGGGGAAAAGATCTGTCAACTCCCCATGAAAGAGGCCTACTGCGGTGTGAACTGTAATCATCATAAAAGGTAATGAAAATCCCCAGTAAAACTTTACATAGAGCTTCTGTGCTAGCACCACAGTAAAGCACCACCATGGAACATCTCACCTAATTCATGACCCCACGCGAAGGTACTACCAGGTTCCCACTGACAGTTGAGGGAATGGGGAGACCAGGTAGGAGGTTCCTGCAATGGTTCAGGTGAGAGACAGCGGTAGCAGAGTGGGCGGTGAGGTGTAGAGACTGGGAAGCTCACCTGAGGTCCCCAGAGGGGTGGGTGGTGGAGGCTGCGGCTGCTACTCCTGGCCTCCCTGGGCTTGGCCTGCAGTGGGCTCCATGGTTTTCATGTTGAATGGGTCAGTTCCCTCTCAAGCCCATTCCTAGCTCACCAAAGTAAATAAAGTAAAATATGGAACACAGACAAGTAGAAGGGCAAACAAAGCCTTTCCAAGTCTTGTAACAGTTGAGCCAAAATGTCCATTTTTGTGCACATCAGAAATAGTAGTTTAAATATTAAAATACCGCCAGATGCACTGACATGTCTTTATGGCCACGCAGAGGATGGAAGTTTGATAAGAGAGAGCCACCACACCCGGGAGGGGAGAGAAGTCTGAAACCCTAAACTTTTGTGAAATTGGCGAAGGGCCAAATGTCAGCATTTTCACCTCTTTTCCCATATGGCAGGAGGCATTTCACACTGCTTTCCATAATTTCAATAAATCTGGTAAGTGATACGAGTGCTCTGCATGCCAAGAGACATATAATATGCGTATCGAAATAGATGTCTAGGTTGGTTTGTGACAAGAACCAGATTTCAGCAGGAAAGAACAAATCTGGCCTGGCTCTGGCTCAGTGCATGGGTGAGCACAGTCCAGGATCACTTTCTGCTTATTTTCTTTTCCCTTAATTTTTAAATAATGTTTCTCCTACATTTGCTTATTCTCTAAAAACCCTAGACCATCTTGATAATTTCTTCTTATTAACATCCCCTCCTTCACTTGCAGCCTTCCTGGGCGTCGTTGCCAGCCGGTGGAACAGAGAGAGCATTAGGACTCAGGAATTCATTCATCCGCTCAATAAATATTTAGGGAGCTCCAGCTCCATGCCAGGGATTGTTTTAGGCACTGGGAAGGCTGAACTGAACTAAAGCAAGTCCCTGCTCACATAAAAAGCCTGACAACAAACAAATTCATATGTAATATGTCAAGTGATGATAAATAACATAAAGAAAAGTAAAGCAGGGGAGGATGGATAGGGAGGGATGAGGGGTGTTAAAGCCCTTGCTGACACACTGGTATTCTATCAGAAACTATAAGGAAATAAGGGAGCAAGTTGTAAGAGGAGAATATTCTAGTGAAGAGCATGACAAGTGCAAAGGCCCTGGGGTACAGCCTTGTTTCTCTTCAAGGACAGGTAAGAAAGTGGCTGAGGCCAGAGCAGAGTGAAAGGCAGGAGAGCAGTAAGCAAGAGGGTCAGCGAGTTAGCCCCATGGGCCCAGCTAAGATTTAGATTTTATTGAGTGAGGTGGGTTTTGAACAGAAGAATGAGAAGATCTGACTTACATTTTTACAGTTTATTCCAGCTCCTGGTAGATAACTGAGGAGGAGGAGGAATTTTTGTACAAGGGTGGAGGCAGGAAAGCTCATACCAAAGTTAGCCTCAGGCTGACAGTGACTGGGGCGTTTTAAAGGCGAAACCTAGAGTCTGCTGATAGGTAACATGTTGAGTATGAAAGAAGTGAAGATAATTTCACATTTTTTTGGAATGTCAGTTACAGCTACAAACTTTGCAAATGAAATGTATTGCTTACAGCAAAAAAAAAAAAAAAATTGGTACACCCCAGCTGACAACTCATTTTGTGCCATATTTTGTGCAAATGCATTTCAAAACATTAGTGAGGGTCAGAGCCAGGGTGCAACTCGGGCAGCAGGGTGCCTCGGGCGGGCACTGATCTCTTCTCACAGGTGGCTCTGGGCTTTCCTTGGAGACGTGTCCCCTTAACTTTCTTTTCTTTATAGATTTTTTAAAAAAGATTTTATTCATTTATCTTTAGAGGGGAAGGGAAGGAGAGAGGGAGAGAAATATCGATGTATGGTTGCCCCTTGTGCATCCCCTGCTGGGAACTGGCCCGCAACCCAGGCATGTGCCCTGACTGGGAATCACCTGTGATCCTTTAGTTCGCAGGCCCATGCTCAATCCACTGAGCTACATCAGCCAGGGCCTTCCCCCTAACTTTCGATCAAGTCTTTACTGAACACGAGCAGACGGCTCTTCTCTGCAGTCATTTTAAAGGGGCAGCACTACATTGAGCTGTCCTATAGTAACACTATCTCTAGAGAAAAGTCAGGAAAGAGAAAGCACGTTTTCAAGGAAATTTTTAAAACTGCCCACTTGGGTGTCAACCAGCCCAACTGAACTCTATGGATAAGCTGCTTTTGTTTCTCCTGGGAATAGTATTATTTTTTAATGTGTGTGTGTGTGTGTGTGTGTGTAAGGTAGAGGAAGAACAGATGAAGACCTTTGCCAGTGCTTGTCTACACTTTAAATGAGTCTGCAGCTTATCGGCTCGTTCATTTTAACTTCAGCAAGCAGCCTAGAGCTGCTTACAGGTGGGCCCCATGTAATAATTATTCAGATTAGACCAGACTTGGTGGTCTCACCTGGGCTTCAGTTTCCTGGGTCATCGCACATGCCCAGAAGTGAGCAGCTCCCGGGATCACCCAGCTCCTCTTCACCGCTGTGGCCTCCGCTACCGAGGATCAGAAGACAAGGGTACAGGAGGTTCTTACCGTGCAGTTTCTAACCATCTTTACCTCCCAAAGAGGACTGTGAGTAGAACCTAAGGGGCAACCTAAGTGAAGGTGCTGCTCTTTCCTTTTCTCCCCAAGTGAAGACGTTGGAAAAACCGGCAGGGTGCCAAGGCCAGCTCTCCCTACAGGAGCTCGGTATTTTGGCCTCGTGTACCATTCCTTTAATCCATTTTCTGCCTTGTCGCAGAAAGTACAGGCATGGGGTAGGAAATGGTCAGAGCTTCAAAGTGCCGTGGGGCAACCTTGGAAGAGGGGCCAGAATGTGGGCACGGTGGTTCTCTGGGAAGAAATGCACACTGCTGACAGTGACTCGGGGCTGGTTCCAGTTAACCTCTTCTGAAACCACAGCGGCTTGAGGAAGAGCTGACGGTGGTCATGTAGTTGGAGGAAGCCAGGAAGGAGGGGCCTGGGGACAGCTCACCGTGGACCCTGACAGTGGGATTGCCCCTGAGGACCTTGACCAGGCTACCTGTATCTGGGGGACCCTTCGCCTAGCATCTGAGGAGAAATCTCTAAGGACACCTAGTCACCAGGTCACACACAAAGTAACCCAAGTGCCTGTCTTCTGACAACTTCCAAGTCTTCTAGCCTTCTGAGGTCACACCCTTCACATACCAATACAATGGCTTGGTCCTTCTCCAACACACTACAGGCAGCCCAGACTCACCCCGTACCTCCTTCCTCTCTTCTCTAGTGCTCTCTCTGGAAGGCGGCTGGTATCCCATTCAGTCCTGAGATGGTTTGCCCCATGACCTAGTTCTCTGCTCTCTCCCAGCTCGCAGGCTCCTGCTTACTCCATAGCTGCTGTCCTGCTTGGTACCACTTCTGCCAACCCCTGAAATTTATTTTTCCCTCATCCCTCCAGACACCACTCAGCAGTGCACTCTGAACAGCAGACATACACTAAAGCTCTGGGGGCGAAGAGGAGAATTATAACACAGAAAAAAGCCCAAGCAAAAAAAAAAGTCAAACATTTAACAAGAGGCCTCCTGTGATCCATCTTGTTTTTTAGCTTAACCACCACCACCACCCCGCCACCCCCCGTCCTAAAGCTTCTCTCTCTTGAGCGCCTTCTCCATTCTACTTTGTGGCCTGTCCTGGACGTCCTGGAAAAGCCGAAGTTCTGTTTGTTTAGTAAGAAAAACAATTAAGTTCTCTTGTTCAACTCGGATCTAGGCTCCAGCCCAGGAAGGCCAGGAATGCTCATTGCCCGTGACCACGAATGCTCATTAAGCCATCGTGGGTGTGGGATAAAGCGCTTGTCTTTCCAGACTCACAGTGTGAGCTCCAAACCACTACCCCATGCTGCTTTCTGACTTTCTCCACTTTCCAGGCTCAGCATGGAAACAGAGAGACAAGAAAGGAAAACTGGGGAGGAAATTCTCTTCCTCCATCTGTCTCCACAGGGCAGAAGTCACCCATGAGAATCAAACATGTCACCCACGACAACGCATCCCAGGCCAGTACACACTCCTTAGGTCTCTGCCAAGCCTTTACTCACAATTCCGCTCATGGTTGGGCTAGGGATGCAGACGAGGTGTGACCCTGCTGTCTCTTATATGAGCTACTTAGAGCTCCGACAACTCCAGCTGAGCCATTAAAGTTGTCACATTGGCAGTGGCTGGGGCTGCTAACAGTGTCCTGCTACTTTGTCCCCTGGACTCCCTCTACTCAGTTCCCCATGCTCAATGCTAAGAATTTGTAAATGTTTACCATACACAAACTGAGCAAACGTTTATAGTGAACCTTTACACAGACTCAGAAAAGCCTCCTAATCTATAAAGTGTCTTGGCAAAAACAAGCCCCTTGAGTCCCATGGATGCCCAAGCTGCTGCCCACGTGCTGAACGGCCCCTGTCGGAGGCCAGGAGGCCAGTGCAGCAGACAAGCCCCACATTCGTGGTCTTTGTGCAGTTTTCACAGTGAGGACCTTCATTCAGGCTTAGTACAATAATCTTTCACGATTCCCATAAATCAGCAAACTGCATATGTCAAAGAGGGTTAAGTCGCTCTGGGGGCTCCTGTCTGGAGTTTTAAGAAACAGAAAAAAGGCACATTATATGCAGTGAAAGAAGCAGAGGGGGAGGAATGTTATGAATTGTGTTCTGAAAAATTCAGCTCAACAGTTCTAATAGGGCCAATATTTAGGCTATGATGTTTGGCCGGGTCTATTATGCAATTCATCTTCCCACAAGCAGACACACAGGATCTGACACGGAGCCAACCTATTTTTATGGAGTTAAATTAGTCACTATTTATAAGCTGAAGAGGTTTCAAAAAGGCTATTTCGGGAGGGTGCCATTACTTTTCCCACCAGTGTGTTTGCTTTTCGATCATTCTGGATTGCTTCTGTTTGATTGTGGTTTCTGGGTAAAATAGTGGGCACTATTTGTAAGCGTGGGCAGGATAACTTCAGCTGTCTGAGTACTTGAATTAGTCGTCTGGAAGTGGGGGTGACAGATTGGGAGATTTCACACTGGGCAAAGGTACGTGGGTTGAAGGCCTGAGTTAGCTGTGCAAACATTGCCAAATGTTACCTGGATATAGGTTTTAATTAATGGCAAAAAGAGAAAGAGGACTTCATTTTCCAACTTGGCGTGGATCCCTTTCCCGTATTTCTTTCCCCAGTGGCATGAGGTCTAAAGAGAGAAATGACCTGATTGAATACCTGATATAATAGAGAGATGCCAAAGTTTTGTAAAAACCCACTCCTCTGTCTCCCACCCCAGGTTTTCCAAAAATCAACTATTCTTTTCCTCCTCTTTATTCAACTTCATCTTCAGCTAACAAATACTGGTGACCTTAGGGAAGAACATCATAGAGTGATCAACTGAATAGCCCTAGCCATCACTTTTTTAAGGAACCAGCCCTTACAAAAGGTAAAAGAAGAAAAGTAGAAAGGTTGCCCAAGGCCGTGGAAAGAGCATAGAATTAGGGCTAGAAGTTAGCTCCACAGATTCTGTGTCCTCCCTGGCACCCACCCAGAGGATACAGCCAAAGGCAAGGCACTGGTTCCAGAGGGTGGGAGCTGGGAGTGACAGGTGGCATGTAAACTACCACTGGCCCTACTCGCCACTCCTTGCCGAGGAGAAAGCAGTACCAGGACAATGCATCTGGCCCTCTTTAGAGAGATACCAGATTGCAGGGATGCGTTGCCAGATGTAGGCTGTTCCAGAAGCAAGAGTTTCTGGAACATTTCTCCCTGCTCATCTCTCCTCCTGGCTCCTGACTAGATAATTCCCTGTTCTCCTAGTATCCAGTGACCAGAAATCACTTATGCCCCTACCAAAATGCCTTATTTGTATAAACTACCCCCCACCCACCCCCTCTAGAAGAATTCATCCAAATAGAGGTAAATTATAGGGACTGGGAAAGAAGTAAGTGGCAACTTCTTTGATGACGGAAAAAAAATGGCAAGTGCTCCTGTCACATCTTCCTCCCAGGTATTTTCTTTAGTGGCAGTTGCTGTCTGTCCGAGTACCAGCTCTGATCCAGGATCCCCGCTCTTGCTCTCTGCTCTCTGCTCAGGATACGCATATCCTTCTGCTTCCACCAGACAGGGACCCTAGAAGCTGCCCCGTTTGTCCCCTCAGAGTTATGTGACAAATTTACAACATGCAAAGTAAAGAGCCGTGTTTTGTAGACATGATATTTTATTTCCAATAATGCATTCCAAAATACTGGTCATCAGCAATAAATCTGTGACCACTAACTCAGAACTACTTGGTCAGAAAGAAAAGGGATTCTGGTCTCAAATCTGCCACTAATGAGGAGTACGATCCCACAAAAAAGACAACCTCAGATTATTACTGTCTCTTCTGTAAAATGGGATGACAATGGTACCTTATAGAGTGGCACCTAGTGGGCCTTTCCCTGCTCTGTGGACAATGGTAAACCCTAGGTGAACAAGGTGAGATAGGTCTACCTTCAGGAAAATTACTAAGAGAAAAGTTACTATTGTACTCACTTAAGAGTCAGGACCCAAGAACATTAGAACATTGTTTTTCTTTATGGTTTGAAAGCCATCTGTAGGGTTAATATATGTATATAATTTTAAGTAGAAAAATTAGTAATTATGTGAAAAAACTTGCAACATTTTCCAATTATAACTAAATAAAATAGAGCAAATGTAGCAAACTTTGAAACTAATATTGGAATTTGGGGCTAAAATATTTCTTATATTAGGTTGTACTTAAAATAAGAATTGATTAGCAGACAAGATTAAATGATTCTTAAACAGATTTCTCTCTCAGAGTCAGACAAAAGGAAGAAGAGCTAATAAAGGTCTTGAAGCTCTAAATGTAGAGCCAGAGTCTCCATGTCACAAGTATTTTCCTGTAGGTGCTGGTGCTGAGCACTGCGCCACTGCTGTAGGAAATAAAGGAAAAGGCTGCCCGTGGCTTTACCCGGACTGAGCCAGTCTTGCTGGGAAGCGAAGACATACACAGGAAACAATGCAGCTCAGCATGTCGGCTCAGGAAGACCTGGGAAGTGACCAGCGCTCTGGCTATCGGGAAGGGACTTTGCCAGGGGCTGTGGCCAGAGAGGTTAGCAATGGCCTAAAGGAGGAGCTCAGCCTCCAGGGTGGTGGGTTACGGATGACTGTGCCATGGGAAGCTGCGGTAGTAGAGATGCTTTGAGGAACGGAAAGGGAAGCAGATGGTGACTGACCCTACGAGGCCTCCACAGCCTGGTGTCTGGCTGCCTCTGACCCCCTCCCCACTACTCTCCCCATTGTGCACCACGCTCCAGCCCCTTGGTCTTCATACTGTTTCTCAAATAGCACAGTCTTCACTCAGGGCTTTTGCACTTGCTGCTATATTTTCCTGGATTGTTCACCCCCTATATCCACAGGGCTCACTCCCCCCTCCCTTCCTCCTGGCCCTCCTTCGCACATCACCTCAGAGAAGCCTTCCCCACCCATGTCCACCTCCACCTCAGCTTTCCCTCTCCCCCTTCTCTGCTTCACTTTTCTTCCCCAGTTGTCATCATTTGACATGCTCTGTATTTTATCATCTTTTTGTTGCCTGTCTCCCCTTCTCTCCCAGAATGTGGGCTCTGCAGGAGTAGAGATTTGTGTCTGCATTGCCCACTGCCGGATACCTTGCTCCTAGAACACTGCGGGGCACACAGTGGTCTTTCCATTAGGATCTGTGGCATGGATGAGTGTTGCTCTCTGTGGAATTGGAAATAACCATCAGCCTTCTTCCCAAATGTTTTCAACTCAGCATACTGATGGATTTTTTTCCATGGCAACGGAGCTCTGATTATCATAAAAGTCAACTGGAAAATATCATCTGCTTTACCAACATTTGCTCTATTTCCAAGCCTATTAGACAGCATCTATTTTGTAAATCAAGAAATATACTTATTTGCAAAATTTCTGCAGAATAATAATTAAGAATGCCACAGCCATACAAAAGCTCCTTATTCTGCAAGGATGCTAAAAAGGAATGTTTTACCATTGCACAAATGGCTTGCATTCACAGGCAATTTGGTAAATAATGCACTTTTCTGAGCCAAGGTAGAAACTACTACCCCTTTGGAGACAGTCCAATAACTGCAATATCACGGTCAAGTATTCAGCTTTCACCAAGTTACTTGCAGACTAGGTCCTACGTTTCTGCAGTGAATGCTTTTCCTCGAGGCTGTGGCTTTTCCTCAGGGCTTCCCCAGCAAGCACAGATGGGCCTCTGTGGGGCTCTTATATTAGGACCAGCATTTGCCTTAAAGGGTCGGAGTCACAGTTGCAGGTATGGAGTAGATGAGCAGACCAGCTGGGGAGAGGCTGGCCAACTCTGTGGCACATGCCCCCAGAACCAGAATGTGTTGGGCAAAAACACCCCTTAGTCTCTCCCCTTATAAATGTGAAGATTCCCTGGGTCCTTGGCTTGAGCAAAATCCAAGTTAAAAGGATAAAAAAAGATCCATTATATTAGAGAGCATAGAGTTTATTTTATAATTCTAGAATCGAAGGTACCACGAAGATTCCTCTTCGCCTCCCGAGCCCGTCCGTCCCACCCTTCCCTTGGCCGCCCAGAGTCAAAAGAGACTCGCAGTCTCAGAAGAGCCTCAGTCCCTGCCCATGGGCTGAGGCAATTCTGGCACAAAGAAGCCTATCTCCTCCCCAGGAATTAATTCTCTTCTAATTCTATTATAAATCTCCATTCCAGGGAGTAGTTTCAAAGGCAGTGTAAACCTTTCTAAGGAATTTATGTAAACCAGCTAGTGACCCAAAGTTTCTTGACAAAAACTTTCATCCCTGGGAGGCAGGACGGCTCTGCAGGGCTCACAGAACTTTCCAAACTTGTGTGCTCGGCAACAGCAAAGGCAAGGAACCCTGAAGGGGCTTTATCAGCCAAGGAGAGCTGTTGGCCTCTCGTTGCTCTTTCTGGGTCCTGCCAAGAATGACATCATCTCCCTGGATTATTAGCAGCCCTATCAGCAAACACTATCCCATCAGTCACATCAAAGCCGCCTCACATGTGTTCATGCTGGTCAGGGAGCCAGTTTCCATCAGCTTCATGCCCTGCTTTAAAATTTTTGAGATGGTCTCCTGAGCTGAAAAAAGTCACTGCTAACAATATTTTTTCAACCTGGGGGGAAGATTCAGCAGGACACCATGATAACGGAGCATATTATTATGGGGATTCGGATATACCCCTGGCCAAGCTATTACTCCAGAAATTAAAAAGCAAAAAACAATACAAACACAGTATTTGAGGTGAGAACCTGGATTTGCACAACCAACCTGTAAGATGAGATTCATGAAACTTATGAAGAAGTGGATGTTCCTTCTCCTCACTTGGTTAAATACACCAGCCTCTGGTAAAATGTCCCAGAGTGGCGGAGAGAGGGCATTGTGTGCTTTTGTCCCGAGTTAGGAGACAGCAGAAGCAGCATATTGCTGAAACTCAGTCTATCCTGTCTGGACGCCCTGTGAATTTATCTGGGCAGATCAGCATTCATGCCAAGTTGGGCATTTCAGAGAGTATTAGCACAACGAAGGAGTATAGAGGTCATTCATCTCCACCTCTCATTTTGGAATTTAGTTTAACTAAAAGAGACATCCTCTAGACAGCTAATTAACATGGAGCTGAGCCTAGGACCAGAGGCCCTGACCTAGCATGAGGGGGTCAATGCCAAGGTAGGGGCTTTGATGGGTAAGGAAATGAGGAAAGGGACAATTTGCTGTTTATTTTATTGATATAACGACTCAGGCTTAAAAGTTACTACAGACCAGTCTTCCTGCCTCTCGGACCTGTCTGAGCTCCCTCTCAATCCCAAGAGAGCCTCCCCCAGATCTCCAAGCGCAGAACCAGACACAATACCACAGTGCTCAGCTCTCCTGCAGGGGGCGCACGTCCAGGCTCATCATCAAACTGATCCGCTTTTACCTCCTTCCTCCTGGACTCAGAGAACCCCTCCACGTCTTCCAGCTGAGCTCATTTTAGAGAATATCAAGGGAGAAAGGGCTTTCTATCCCTGCAGTTCGTCCATCTGTCAGTCTGTCTGGCAGTCTGTTGTTGAGGGCTTGCTGTGTGCTGGACTCAGGGACCTCTGCATGTTTGAGCAAGAACAGAAAGAAACAGCCTTGAGACTGGCATAAACTCAGGGGAATTTCCTGAACATTGAACAGAAATGCATGTTACAGCATCACTCACCATACGTAGTGAAAAAATAGTACCGCTTTTAGTGCCATGATTTATAAACATTAATAAACTAAAACAATTTGAATCAGAATTAAACCTGTTTATTTTCTGAAACTTTTGAATCCCAATGCTGGGTTAGACCAGGACCTCCAAGATGCAGATATCAGGACATGATTAAACACGTAAGGATTTATTAGGAGAAACCCGTGAGCAAGAAAGTGAGGCGGAAGCTGGTGAGAGCTGGCGAGAGCTGGGAGCCCCACGTGCAGACTGACGCTGGCTTGACAGCGAGGGCAGGGTGGAAGGAAGCATCCCACACTGCTCTGCAGTGTCAGGACGGGTGGGCAAGGCTCTCAGGGAGCCCAGGGCCAACAGTCAGCTGTCACATGAGCCCCAGCCGTTCAGGGAACGAATTGTGTTAACACCACCATCTTTGCTCAGACACCTGCGGGGAGTCAGCAGGGTCAAGGGTGGCCTCACGTGTGGCCACGGGGGTGGCGTTCAGAGAGCAGCAAGCAGGGGCCCTGCTCAGTTACTGTCCCCACAGTGGGAGCTATGTGAGGCATGCTCTGGTGGCAAACAAATATCCAGGCGGTGTGGGGAGCAGGTGACAGCATTTGCTCTGTTTTTGGTTCTGGCTCTGCTCTTACTAGCAGTGTGACCTTGGGCAAATAACCTTGCCATGACTCAATTTCCTCAGCTCTAAAATTTGGATAATATCAGTACTAACTTCATAGGGTTGCAGGGATTACATTAATTTATTAATTAATGTAAAGCACTTGGAGCAATGCTAAATTCGAAGCATGCGTGCTCAGTAATTGCTAGCTCATATTATTAGACTCCATTTTAGTTGTGGTCCTTTATGGGTTGAATTGTGTCCTTCCCCCAAAAACCTATATTACAGCCTTAGCCCCCTGTACTGCAAAATATGGCCCTATGAAGATAGTCTTTACAGAGGCAATTAAATTAAAATGAGGTTATGAGAGTGGGCCCTAATCCAACACAACTGGTGTCCTTACAAAAGCAGAAATTTGGACACACAGACACACACCCGCAGAGGAAAGACGGCTGCCGACAAGCCAAGGAGGGGACAAGGAACAGATCCTTCCTTCACAACCCTCAGAGGGAGCCGCCCTGGCCGGCAGACCTGGTCTCCAGAGCTGTGAGACAGTACTTTCCCGTTGAAGCCACCCAGGCTGTGGTACTTGTTATGGCAGCAAACGAACCCATGCCTTACTCTTAAATTCTGAAGCAGCTCCTTTCTGGAAAAGTCCTGAGTGAGAATGCTTGCCAGAAGTGGGTGCACTGGCCTCCCGCCCAAAGGAACCACCGGTGGGGACTGCAGCACGTTGGCTGGCGGGCGCTTCCAGCCTCAGACCCATCAGGCAGCGCCTGCCCCTCAGTGCTGCACGGGCCCGTGGGTGGGGCCCCATCCGAGGGATGGGGCGGGCGTCCGGCTGTTATTTCAGACCACGTACCATTTACCGCACAGTGTCAGACTTGGAAACTGATGTTTGCCCATAATAGCTATGACCTGGCACCAGCTCTCTCAGAAGCTGGTTCTCCGCAGAAAGAGCAGATGACAGAATTCAAGGTGAAGTTTGCTGTGCTGTCATGGCAGCTCATCCTGAAAATATGTGGCCAGGTAAACTGGGTTCATTCGGAAGATTTCAGGGGACTTTTAAAACCCAACCCAAATCTAATTTCTTTATCTGAAATACAATCTGATCTTATTTTATTTGAACAAATGTCTCAGCAAAGAGGTTGGAGTTAGGAGGGGGACAAAAAAAAAAAAAGAAGAGGAAAAAAGGCAACATTTCTCTGATGTTATCTGTGGCTAAGCAAGTTCAAGTTCTACCAGTTTGATTCTTTCCATTCCCCAAATGGATCGATTTTGAATTGTGCCTGTCATACTATTTAAAACACGGACCTGCTGCAACCCTGTGAGCTAGAGGCCCTCCCAGAGACATCACAACGTTGGTAAGGGCGGGAACCTCTGGGGACAGTTCCTGCCTCTCCCTTTGGCTGGATGGGGCATCTCCTGGGAGCCGGTTAGGTGCAAGCAGCGTGAGCAGAGGAGCAGGTGGCCATCGCACCAATGGCAGATCAGGCCCCCTGACTTGAACCAATACCTACCTGCCGCTCTAGATCGGTCATGGGCAAGAAGCCAGTCCAAACGAGATGGCTTATTTCTTTTAAGAAGAGTTGAGCCCTGGCTGGTGTGGCCCAGTTGATTGACTGCTGGCCTGCAAACTAAAGGGTCGCTGGTTCAATTCCCAGTCAGGGCACATGCCTGGGTTAAAGGCCAGATCCTCAGTAGCGGGGTACACGAGAGACAACCACACAGTGATGTTTCTCTCCCTCTTTCTCTGTCCCTTCCCTCCGTATAAAAATAAATAAAATAAGCCCCGGCTGGTGTAGCTCAGTGGATTGAGCACGGGCCTGCGAAGCAGACAATCGCGGTTCGATTCCCAGTCAGGGCACATTCCTGGGTTGCAGGCCAGTTCCCTGCAGGCCAATTCCCAGCAGGGGACACACGAAAAGCAACCATACATTGATGTTTCTCTCCCTCTCTCCTTCCCTTTCCCTCTAAAAGATAAATAAATAAAATAAAAAATAAATAAATAAAATAAATCTTTTTTTAAAAGAAGTCTTGATTTCCATAGGTTTTGCAGGGAGAACTGAATGCATGAGGTTGGAAGGCACCCTGTAAACGCTGGCTGTTTCCAGGACGAAAGAAATGCCTAGAGGAGCCGTACGTCTCTTACGTAAGTCCGGCCAAGTGCGGAGACGGGGAGCTTGGGGAACATCACTCCTTCTCCCCTCCCGCCTCTCTGTCTGTCCTGGCCGGGATTCACCTTGGTAAATTTATTACTTACTTTATCACCTGAAGCTAGAGAGTAGATGAGTAAGATCAATCCCTGTGTCCTAACAGATTCAGGGAAGAGGGCGTGGACCAGGGGAGAGTAAATCATTGGTTCCCAGCCCTGGCTGCACAGGAGAATCACCTGGAGAGCATTTATTTAAGAATCCCTTTCCCAGTTTGAGCTCCAGATACTCCGACTCCCAAGGGCCAGGCTAGGGCGCAGGCAACGGCAGGTTTTAAAAGCTCCCCAGGCAGCTCTAGCACGCAGCCTGGGCTGAAAACCAGAGAAGTATATCCTCACCTCAGGCAGTGAAGTAGCAACTCAAATTGTTTTCTCTGCCTCTGAGCACAGCCCTTGCACAGCTGCCTTCTCGATGGAGAAGCTCTGAGAAACGAAGGAACCACACCCAGCTGGGGGCGAATCGCCCTTAGTCAAGTCACGGTGCCACTGGCATCGGGAAGTCTGCAGGGATGGCCTTCAAAGGCAGGGCTTGGGGACAGAGGGGGAGTGTGGAACTCGTTAAACAAGAGAGGCCCAAGTTTTTGCCAGAAAAGATTGTAAGGGATAAAAAAAAAAATGAATATTTTTCTACCCACCTGCTAAGTCATTCTAGGCTGGGCTAATAAGCAAAGACAATATAACAGGAGAAAATGAAAGTTTAATACATGTGCATGGAGAATTCACAAAGTCTTTTGGAATTCACAAATTCCAAAGACAGTGAAGCAAGATTGGGTATGTAAGATATTTTTGGACAAAGGAGAAAGGGGGGAACAGGGTGTCACTTTCAGCAGTGAGAATGGGCAATACACAAGTAGTTAAGGAGGAGCTCATTTTGACTCAGAAGCAATGGGACATGGTTATCTAGCTAACGAGGCCCTTGCCTGAGGCTCTCTTACATTCATACAAACTAGGCCCAGGCAAACGGCCTAAGATCTCCTGGAGGCAGGTTTCTCCATCTGAATCTCTTGAGCAGGAAAGGGAGGAGGGTCAGAGTTTCCCAAAGAGGCAGCTTCCAGAGGCAAAACTTCAGTCCTTTCAGCAGGAAGGTAGAAGGGGGTGTTAGAGAGCTTGAGTCTGGAGCCAGGGAATGGCCAGAGGTGGAGGTCTGCAGTCCTCCCTGGGAACCCGGGGGGAGACGCCACCCAGGCTGGCAGGGCTGTGGACCGTCCCTCCTGTCCCAGCACCACAGTGCCCCACTTTGCTGACCAAGGGGCAGGTCACACATCCCAAGGGGACACCAGTGATGCTTTTCCTTCCCCTCTTGAGAATAAACAGGACACAACTTCATCTTTGATGTTGACGATTTTGCACACGATCCTATTATAACACCAATTGCAAGTTGTTTTTTTGTTTTGTTCTGGAAATTGAGGAATGTGGCATGTCTCTGTTATATGATTAGTCATCTGGGTTTATGCCCCCACACTTTGGTGTCCCAAGAGATGGCTCTGCTTGAAGTGTGATTACCCCGAGCTAAAGAGAACAGGGACAAAGATGACCAGCATGGGGCGGGTTTGGTCTTTCGGTACAGGGTCCGAGTCTTGCTACAGAGATGCCCTTCCTTCTTCTGATGGGAGATTTAAGCACCCACGTAAGCAATTACTGTCTCAGATGCAAAAGGAGCCTGAAGTCTGTGGATGGCAGCCTTTACAAGTCTGTGAATTGCCTTTAAGCCCCATATAGGTGGGGTAAGGGGGAGGGGTGGGTATTAAACCAGACTGGCTGTTAAATGCTCAGAAAGGATTCCTGAGGAAGCACCTAGTCTGGTGGCTTTTGTCAGCCAGGCTGTTAACCCCTGAGCTTCTCTAACCTTGTGAATGAGGAGAGAGGGCTGGATGGAAACTCTTCTTGATGAGAGAACTGCTTTCAGTAGCTGCCATGTCGGGCCGTCTATCTCATGGACTGACCACAAAGAACTTGTGTGAGTGCCTCTGGCGGCCGTCTCTGTCACGGGGAGAGAGGCTGCCCGTCAGCCCACGCCCCTCCCCAGGGCCCTCCATTTTCCTGGAGGGGGCCAGCGGTGCCTGTCCTATCTCTAATGGGGCTGAAGGTAGAATGGCCATCAGGGAAAACTGGGGCCTGGCTGCTGCTTCTGCACCAGCAGTTCCTCCAGCCAGATCATGTCTTTAAAAAGGAAGCATTTCTTATAGCTGGTTGGAAGAGACACTCAGGAATAATTAAACGCTATGTAAGAGTGAGGGTGAAGGGTTGAATCTTCCGGTAGCTACTTCTGAAAGAGACAAAATTGGTTTTGCTAAATTGTTGGGCTCCTGTGGGCTGCTCTTAACTATCAGTGGCCGCAATTTCAGAGGGGAGAGAAAAACCATGTAAATGACAGCTCTGGAGAGGGTGTGGGCCAGGAGGGTGCCACCAGAGGCCGAACGCCACTTTTTTTCTCTACTTTTACTTCCTTGTAGCCAGAGAGGTTCACGCCACCCTCTGTCCTGCCACGTGGCCCTCATAGGCTTTGGAGTCTGGCCCAGAAACATTTCATTTCCCTTTGTCTAGTTCACATCTTCTCTTCCTTCGGATCTCAGCTCAAGCCTCGAGCTCTTGAGAAACCTGCCCTGCACGCCCTGACTAGGTTCAGTTCCCTTATTTACGCTCTTATCATAGGGGGCATCTCTCCTTCAGAGCACAAACCACAGGTTTCGTTTTCCTTTTCTGTTTAGCACCCTTAGTAAGTTAGAAACCCCAGGAAGCCAGGACCTGTGTCTGTTCTCCCTGCAATTCAATCCCCTTCACTTTACCCAGTATCTGCCGCATACTTTAAGATTTGTGTGTGTGCCTACACTTTATGAGTTCTTTATCCCTTAAAAATAACCGTAGGTTTGACAACTATGGTGCATATCGATACTTCCCCCTCCCACCCAAATATCCACACACGCACCTGCACACGCATTTGTAGGCTTCCAAGCACTGACGTCTCCCCTGTGGGTGAGTCTGGGTCATAAATAGAGCCGTAGCCAGTGCCTTGGGACATCATGGCCGGAAACCAGCCAGCCCTCATCCACCTACCCTTCCACTACTATTCTAAATCCCAGAGTCCGTTAATAACCCTACTAGGCCACAGGCAGGGTGAGAAAAGAATGACCTCAGGGGAAGGAGAAAAAGATAAGAAACCATAGGACCCATGCTTTGGGAATGCAAAGCACTAGAATAAATCCTTAAGGATCTAATCTCATCCTTGGAAATACTATTCCAAAACCAGATAGGCCCCTGACGAGTGCTGGTTCTGCCCCCACTTATTAAAGCCACCTGCTGGCCATTGAAGGAGGGCCAAGTTCATTCTGGACATTGTGCGTCACTAAGTTAAAGGCAAAGGCAAACGAATTCACTGGGAAACAGGCCACAGACTATCTCCAGAAAGCAGAACCTCATGGAATTGTCTCCATCCAGATGCCCCGAGGAGGAAGGGGGCTACAGATGTGCCTGCAGTAGCTCAGGGCAATTATCTGGGATGCCAGGGGAGGGGAGTGGGCCGAAGGGGGCTTACTGGGGCTCAGGCAGCTGGGTACTTGAGAGCAGGGGCTCCAGTCACATACACTGCAGTATGGACTGCTTCCGTTATTTGCACAGTAAAATAACTTGGGCACATCATTTAACCTTACTACCCCTCCCCCATTTTTCTCCTGTGAAACAGGAATGATAATGGTCTCTGTCTTCTAGAGCTGCTAGGATAAGTAGTGAAGTCATCCATGTAACGCACTGTCTCACATATACAAAGTGCTCAGCAAATATTAGATATCAAGAATGAGGCCCAGGTCAGAAAAGAAAATCTATATAGTTCTAAATACCAAAGTAGCCTCTTTGCAAGTGTGATCGCATAAATGAAACACTGTACTATAATGTATGTCCTTTTATCAAAACCCTTTTTGCTTAGTATTGCTCACCACCCTGTGACCACTGGGCCCCATTTGCTTCCTTTTAGTCACCATGGAAACCGAGGTCTGGTTGTTGCCAGTTGAAATGGGGTCCTTTCATGGAGCCACAAGGGAAGTATTCCAGGGACCCACATATGAGAGAATAAGACTTTAGTGGTAAGGTTTATAGAAGAACCTGGAACAAACATGGACTGTCCTCAATTCAGCTCTGTCCTGCTGTGAAAGTAGTTCAGCTTTGTCTTCATCAGGCCCAGAAATACGGCTACTGTCCAGACACTTTGCCCCATTGGTCCATGTCTCTGTCCTCATCCAGCTAAGCATCGTCTGTATTCCTGACTGTGCTCCTGTCCGCACTGTGCCCAGGCCTCTGTGGCCTGCTGCGGGCCCCAGGTGGCTGCTAGGGCCACATGGCTGCTATGGAAAGAAAACATGTGAGCAATCAGGGCCAGCAAGTATTAGAGAGAAAGTGGGAAGAGAGAGAAAGAAAAGAACTCTTTGTTAAATTGGGATTACATTATCTCAGGCTTGGGAAGTGCCAGGTGCCCTTTTAAACTAACCAATCAATTTACCAATCTTTCATGGGCTTCTGCTGGTTCCTCCCGCTAACCGATCCATTTCCTAGATTTCCTGGGTTCTGTGTTCCTCATTCAATCCGACCCTTTTCCCAGGCTAGACTCTGCCCCTTATTGTCGCCCTCTTAGTTCCTACTGCACAGTCTCTGCAGAAGCACCACTCCCCACACTGTCTTGGTTTTTCCTGGGCATGCACCCAGCAGAGGAATTTCTCTTTATGGTTCTATCCCTTCCCATGGTAATCTGTGGGGGAGGGATCAGTGGTTTCCTGGGGAGTGTGTGAAGCTGTAACTTCCTACTGAAGCAGGCCTAATATTGGATTCAGCTTCCCAGTTTATTAGGCTTCTTAATGTCTGATTTCCTTTGGTCACTTCCTTTATTAATATCTAGCTACCTATGCTAACATGGTTGCATCTTTTCAAAGTAATTTTTGCTTTGAAATTATGCATTTAATAGAATTATTGGGAAAGAGCATTTTGGGTAGTTTGGGTACCGTGAGTCAGGAGAAATTTGAGTTCATAGGATTATTGTCTTTTGTGCTATTGAAAATTCCAGCAATTCATGAGAAATCTCTTTAAAGGTAGATTCGGGCCTGGAGGGACTAAAGCATAGTTCCTCTAAATGATTTGTCTTTTAAGACATTCCTTAAATGATTTGCTTTGTTTGAGACTCTTTTAAGAAACCACATGTAATTACACTCAAGTATTCAGAAGGTTAAGCTGCCTCAAACTAGCGAATGCCAAGAAATTCAAAGTTCTGATTGCCACCCCATCTCCAATTCAGCAAGCCGGCCTTTGTTCCTCCCCTAAAGCGTGATGCTTTCAGAAAAGAATGTAGGCTGCAGTGTCCATGGCTGCTGGCTTTACTCCGTAGCATTCCTTTTCATTATTTGGGCAGGTCTTTTGATATTAATCTATTCTTGTATTATTTATAAATAGTCCTGTCTAGGGGAAAAAAGCGCATACATATTTTAAGACAGTCACTACATGTTAATGACAGGGTGTCTTCAGAGTTTTCAAAGTCTAAAGATGAGTCAGGTCTAAAAAAGTTTCTAAAACCTAGTTCTCAAAGGTTTATTATTCCTTATTTTGACTAACTCCCTTCTAACATGTGTGTTCATGCCTCCTGCATATAGAAACATTGCTCTTATTAATCACAACCTAGATCTTCATTGAAATTATATTTGTCCGGTTCTTGCAGACCATTGAGACCTCAGAAGCTTTACTTTCCTGCAGTTGCTTAAGTTATCACCAGTGTAAAAGGCAAAACATGAAACACATAAAGCCATGCCTAAAGGAAATCAGACTCTACAGTTGTGAGTTGTGACTGATGACAGAATGTGTGATTATTTCTCATGACCAGTCTCTATGCTGGCTTCTCTTCAGCTTTCGGTGCTTGGGGACTGTCAGGTGAACACTAGTAATATGGCTGGAAAAGCAAAGGAAGACTGGTGAGAAAAGGGCTTCATCCACTCATTTAGTAAACATCTATGTCTAGTCTGGACCAAGCACTGTCTTAGGCACTGAGATTGCAGACCAACATGCCTGCCCCTGTGGAGTCCACACTGCAGTGCTGGGAAGCAGACACTGAAGGTGTGGTGTGTTCCATGTTTCCATGTACAGTGTAAACTATGGAAGTGGCACAGAGAAAAATGCAATGAGAGAGTTCTGGGAGCAACAGACAGGTGACTACAATTTATAAAAAGGTGATCAAGGAAGCCCTATAGTATTTGAGCAAAGACCCAAAAGAACTGAATGAATGATCTAGGTGGATATCTGAAGAAAAAATATCCACAGCAGCTGTGGAAACCTGCAAAGAAGGGGCCAGCAAGACTGGGGGAGGGGGAGGGCAGAGTGTGAGCAGCAAAGGTCAGAGTGGAAGGAAGGGTGGTTTAAACAGGGTTTCATGGGCACTTTGTGAGGATTTGGGTTTGGTTTTTTTTTTTTTTGAGTGAGGAAGGAAGAACGAGAAATATGAATTTGTTATTCTACTTGTTTATGCATTCATTGGTTGATTCTTATATGTGCTCTGATGAGGGATTGAACCTGCAACCTTGGCATGTCAAGGCAATTCTCTAACCATGAGCTACCAGGCCAGGGCAGGACTTGGGGCTTTTAACCCAAGTGAGATAGTGCCATTGCAGCCTTATGAGCAGAGGTGACAGGATCTGACATTTGCTTTAATTAAATCCCCTGGATGCTGTGTTACGAATGGGCTGTATGAAGGCAAAGGCAGACATGGGGAGACCAATTAAGAAAGATGTTAAAGACTTGGACCAGGTCTGAGAAACAGCGAGATCCTGAATTATTTTAAAGGAAGAATTAGTGGTATGTGCTAATAGATTACATGTAGGTTGTGAAAGAAAAGTCGGGAGTCAAGAATAACTCCAAGATTTTTTTGGCTCAAGCACCAAAGAATGGAATTGTCATTCTTTAAGACAGGAGAGTTGGAAGGATGTGAGGACTGGAAGACTGATGTGTTAAGTTTGAGATAACTTTTTAGACATCCAAATGGATATGTTGAGTAAGCTGTTGGAGAGACAAATCTGGAATTCAAGAGAAAAGTCCAGACTTGAGACATATTTTTAGGTTTTTATCAGCATTTGAATAATATTTTGGGCCCACGAGACTGGCTGAGATCACTCAGGTAGTAAATGTAGGTAGAAAGTAGAAGATACCAAAAGACTGAGTGCCGCAGCATTCCAGCATTTGGAAGCCTGTACTGATGCAGCTCCAGACAGTGGTGTTGTTCATAAATGCCTCAATCCTGTGTTGTTCGGAAAACCCCTATTTGTCAAATCAAGCACTTTAACATTGTCTTTCTTTAACTATTCACAACTAGAGTGTTCTTGCAATAAATTAGTGCTTAACACTCAAATTGTAAATAATGCTAAAGTTTTCCATCTTCTTTGTGCTGCAGAAATCTTTAGTCAATGACTTTTGGAAGAAAATTTGAAAAGCTTCTTAGTCAATAATTAAGCTAGTATGACATAGTGAAGCAAAGACAGCTATCCAAATGCCTTTTTCATTGTGTGCATGAATGCAAAGGGACACGGTCTCAAAGCCAAGAGTGCCAAGTCCATCTTATGTTTCACTAAAAGGTAGTGTGTTAGTTATCTGTTGTTACATGATAAGTTACCCCCCAAACTTAGTTGCTTAAAACAACCAGTCATGGCTATTTTTATTCCCATAGGTCAGGAACCCAGGTGAGGTTTAGCTTGATTCTCTGGCCAAGGTCTCACATAAGGTTACAGTTGTGGTGTTGGTTGGGACTATGGTCTTAGCTGATAGCTCAGCTGGGGAATGACCTACAATTGGTCAGAAGCCACCTGTGTTCCTTGCCACATGCGTCTCTCTAGCTTAATTGATTAGAGAAAGCTCTTGAGAGGATCCAGAAACAGCATGCTAGTGAGAGAGTGCACGAGAGCAAGATGGTGGTCACATGTCTTCTAAACCAATAACAAAATGACACCTCATCACTTTTCCTGTATTGAATTAATCAGTAGCAAGCCAGTGGGCCCAGTCTGTATTCAAGAGGAAGGGGCCAGACTAGCGTGTGAATACCAGGAAGGAGGACTAATCAGGGTCCGTCTTAGAGGCCTGTCTATCACAAATAGCATGGGTAATTCTTAACAACAATGAGTTCAGTTTTACACCATTACTTTCACTGGTGTAAAAGCATTGTCTCATTCAAAAGTGCTATTTACCCTTTGAAATTAGTTATGCAGTCTCAATGTTTTTTAAAGTGCAGTTGCAACTCCTCAGTGAGTCATGAAAGCAATTTAGTACCCATGCCCACCTTTTCAAAAATAAAACAGAATGAAGCAGAAACAAGTGGGGGGGGGGCATTGCATATAAAAGGGTTTCAAAGACGCCCCAGGTTGTAGTGTTAATTGTATTTCTAAGGGTCAGAGTCAAAATCAGTGATTTTCATAATATCACCAAAAGTGAGTGGGCCACCAAAACATATTTGGAAAAAAGCAGCCACCTCTACAGTGTGCAAAGGAAAGACTGTCAGGAGAAAAGAAGCCCAGTGCACTTGGGTGAGCTGAATAAAACATGCGTCTGCCAGTTCATGCTTACAGACACTGCTTCGCCCACGGGGTCTATAAAGAGTAATCAATAAGAGACTGTAAAACCCTGAACAGACATGACAGATATGACAACTTGCCTCTGCAGAGGCAAAGCAGACACACCACAAACTAATGAAAATACTCTGCACAATCCTACCCATCTTGAAAGGTCAAAAGCAAGACATTTTTTTGACCAAAAAAGAAAAAAAAAGCCAAACCCCACAGCTGTGAGTACCTAAAAACAGTAGGCCCGCTCAAGACAAATAAGGCCATTTTTCAGCTGGAGCACCCCTTCCCTCTCCAGGGGGCAGCCACCACAGACAGACATATTTCCCTGCCACAGATAAAATGCAGTCAGTAATTTTCCCAAGGCCTTGACCTTTGGAGCCTGAAACCTGGTCACTCTGTGCCTGCCTCCTCTCCATATCCAGCTCCTGGTCCATCGAGATGTGTGGGGAGCTCCAACTTTAGCAATGATTACAAATAGGTAGAAAACAAAAAACCACCCAGTTTAATTGCCCCTTTCATTTGCAATGTCCCTTTTAAGATCAATGCTCAGATCTGCTGGGGAGACAGCAAAGCAAAGTCTTCATCTCTCATCCACCCTTATCAGCCAGACGGCAAACAAGCCAAGTTTCGGTTACAGAGTCCAGATTTGAAAAATCCATCGTATGCCTGATGTTTCACATTTTCCACAGTGCTGCACTGCAGTCTTCCTGGTTTCATGTGAGAGTGGTTCAGATCACATGAAACTCAAGCCAGGAACTGGGGAGACACGCCGAAAGTCAGGGCGTCTTGGCAGTGTTGACTTTGGGGAGGGATGGAGGTTCAGTTAGCAGCATGTGCAACCTATTAACATTGGGCTCGGAGGGAAAAAGGCAGGGAGAAAGAAGAGAGACAGAGGTGGAAGGGCTCACTTCGTGGTTTTAGTCAAAGCTTCAGGCTCCCCTAATTCCTAGAGATGAAAAGAGCTAAGCATTTTGTGGAGGCTTTGCATAAAGTGAATTTGGAAGTATTTCTGCAATTTCACTTAGCATGTAATAATCATAGTCTAAACAATTTCATTTAAAGTTGGATGATGGGCCAAAAGACTTATTGCTCTACCCATCTCATTTGTTACAGATACATAATCACAGCTAAGAAGCCTGAATGCTTAACATTGTTTATTGATATAGTATGTTATTAATTAGTTAATTTCAAAATAGCTTTGACATTTAACTGGGGCACAGTGTCTAGGTCTTAGACCAACTAGAAGTTGGGAAAGGGGGTATTTCTACTTTTCTGAAAAATGAGTCACATTCTTGAAAGCTTTTTTATGTGATAAAACCTGAGAAACATAGCCTGGGCTTATTTGTCTGCCATGAAGTGAGATGGAAGGGCCAAGTCACCCTTCGACTTATAAATATCTGGAATAGCATCTTCATAAACTGCTACTTGTGGTCTCATCACAAAAACAAGATGTGCAAACAGAAAAGGCTGTCACTTCTTAAATTTGAGCCCCTTCTTAAAGTCTTTATGTTAAGAGTAGATTCATATTTGGATTAAGGGTATGGTTGGATTTAGATTAAGAAGCAGGCTAAAAATAGCCTATTTCAGCTTTATCAGTGAGGAATGCTTTGGGCTGCAGTGAATAGCAAGCCCAGCAAACTAAAGTTTAAACAAGCAAGGATTCACTTTACTCATAGCAAATTCTCCTAAGGCAGGCAATGTCCAGGGCTGGTCACTATGTTCACAAGGACCCTGGCTCTCTTTATCCTGGAGCATCTGCTTATTGTTCCACTATTGCAGGATGTTTGCTGCACCTCCACTCATTACATTCACATTCAAGGCATGAAACATAGCAGATGACATTAGCAATATCAGCCCCTTTTATCACTAATGCTAACAACTGAACAAAGTCTTCTGCTTGCCTCTCATCCTCTCCAACTCTGTCTCATGACAAACCCTAGCTTTGAGGAAGGCTGAGAAAGCAAGCTTTCCTATTCTTCACAGTGGTGGTGGGTAGGACAGACAGGCCTTGGGAATGGCTGTGGAATCATTAGGGAATTCATTAGCAGAAATGCCATTGACCCAGGGGAGAACGGCAGTTGTCAGCTCGGGAGCCTCCCCCAGGACCATTGCTATGGTCCACATGGAGAGCAGAGATTCGCATCCGTGTGGGTAGAAATATAAATAGAAATCTGGACTTTTAAAGGCCAGTGGGGAAGTTCAGTACTATTTCTGTACTATTGTATAGGATTTTAACTGCTATCCAGTCTAAAGAGGAAGACTCAATGTCATAGTTACAAATTGAAAGTCATATAAGTTACAAATCAAGTATATTATATAAAAAAAGAAATGTGATGTTCATGATAATACTTGTGTGCAGCAAATAAGATACATAAGATACACATGTTTTTAATAAGTAGTGATTTAAGCCATGCCATTTCTTATAATTATTTCTTATACACTTCCCATCTATGCATTCATGTATTCAAAAAGCAACTCAATCAATCAATTAATATTTGTGTCTTATACCAGGCATTAGTTTGAGTGATCAACTAGTGATCTACTTCCTATTAACAATTCAGGGACTCTTCATTTGTTTTTTCATTTGTTTGTTTGGTTTTTAAAATAAATATTTTTATTTATTTATTTTTAGAGAGAGGGGAAGGGAAGGAGAAAGAAAGGGAGAAAAATAACATGTGGTTGCCTCTTGCACAACCCCTACTGGGGACCTAACCCACAACCCAGGCATGTGCCCTGATTGGGAATTGAACCAGTGACCCCTTGGTTCACAGCTCACGCTCAATCCACTGAGCTACACTAGCCAGGGCTTGGGACTCTTCATTTGTAATCTGGGCAGGGTCATGGCCATAATGTAGTTTTAAACGCCTTTCTTCAAAGGTTCTCTCAGTCTTTCACAAAATCTGATAAATTCACACCAATGTGAATTACGTCAAGGAAAGTGAGAAATGGGGCCTAACCTATGTTGTCTTCTCTCTCCACAGAGACCTTTTAGGAGATAACAAAATTGCAACATTGAAACCACAATCCATGAATGAGCTGCCAAGATCCTCAGCAAGGGGAGTAGTGAGTGACCTTCAGTGGCCCTGGAAAAGAGACACTCTGTGGAGGAGCAGCTGGCTGTTACAGGACAATGCGGGAGCTAAATAGAGATAACCTCCCTTTCCCAAGCATAGCAGAGGGAGGTGATGCTTAAGGGAAAGAGTAAACTGATCCTTGGTGTGGCCTGTGTAAGACAAGGCCACAAATTCCTTCCCATTTCCCTCCCTGAGAAATGAAGTTTATGTCCCCTGCCTGTGAACCTGGGTGGGCTTGTGCCTGCTTTGACCAATGCAGTATGGTGGAAGTGATGTCACATGACCTCTGAGGTTAGGTGTACAAGGTCACAGGACTTGCGCTCTCAAACTGGCTTACCCTTGGAGTCTGAGCCATGCAGAAAGACCACGTGTAGGTGCTCTGGTTGAGGGTTCCAGATGAGCCCTTTCTGTCACCCAAGCCCAGGTATCAGTCATTTGCCTGAGGAAATCTCCAAATGATTTCTGTCCCCAGCTATTCTAGTCAGTCCCAGATGAAGCCCCAGATACTGTAGAACAGACACAAGCCATGCAATGTGCCCTATCAAATTCCTGCCCCACAGGATCCGTGAGTATCATAAAATGGTTGTTTCTTGATGCCACTGACCTTGGAGATGATTTGTTGGGTAGCACTAGATGGCCAGAATAGTTGGGTTACATCTGTGATTTAACTGCCAGTCCTTCTCCAGTACCCCATGTTCCACATGCTCTGTTAATTTATTCACATCCCAGTAAACTTTGCCTGTTTTCACCTGTCTCAATCCATAGCAATCCTTGCTAAGGGTGACTTGACTGCATTATTTTCCAGTGAAGTGTGTACTGTGCAAAGAGCATGTTAATAAGGTTTCAGGTCAACCTGCTGAAGGGAGGAATTAGTATATTGGTCACTAGAAAGCCTACCATTCCCATAACACCCTTCTAAGGGGTAAGTTCAGCAAAAGTCACCCCAAATGAGCCCCACTATTTGGATCAATGGTGATTAAATCAGGAACAAGTACCTGACCTAAGAACAGGTAACAGCAAACCTTAAAGTGGCTGGGAGCTAGCTAGAGATGGCCAAGAGGAATGATGATGGCTGACTGGTCCAGTGAGATTCACTTTCCGGGAGCATCTGGATGAGAGAGAGAGAGAGAGAGAGAGAGAGAGAGAGAGGACATTTGGTAGTCATAGTAGAAGGTAAATATGTAAAGACACACAGAAAGCAAAAAGCAGAAGAACTGAGACACCAGAGTGACCAAAGTCACACAAAAGCAGAATCTGCAAGATAAAGAAAAGAGGAGCCAGGCCTCTTGCTGGTGTCAGAAGCAGTGGAGCAAAGAAGGAAAATGGTGCTGAGAATCAGTGGGTGCTGATTTCAAAGACACACAGGTCACTGGAGTCACATTTTATTCATTCTTTCATTTATTTATTTCCTCTCCTGGGGACATTTTTTCATTGCTTTTTAGAGGGAGACAAAGGGGGAGCAGAAGGGAGAGAAACATCAGTGCAAGAAAGAAGCATCAGGTGGTTGCCTCCTGTTCGTGCCCAGACCTTGGACCAAACTCACAGCCTAGGTATGTGCCCCGACAGGTACCAAACTCACAACCTTCTAATTCCAGGACGATGCTCCAACCAACTGAGCCGGGGCTAGAGTTGCATTTTATCCAAGTCTTTCTCGAGGGACACACCTCTCAAATACAAAATTGTTCTTATGGGAAATTAATTTCCACTTGGTCAATTGGTGACATTTCCAGGGGTCAGTTTAGGTAGAAAGCACACACTGTAGCTGTTCCCAACACACTTTCTCACTCAGTAATGTCCCGCTGTGTGGGTTCACAAGATGCTGTAGGGGTCCCTGAGCCCCGCCACTTGTTGACACCCTTGCTAGTGCTGAATTCCCACAGAGCTGCACGTTGCCGGCAAGCAGCAGCGGAAGCTGCGGAGTCCTGGCCTGGGAAGATGACTGGGTCCTCATCTACTGGGCTCATTCATCTCTCTCTGCGCCTGATTCCTGCAAATCCAGCATAAGGCTGTCACAAAGGGGCCAAGAGGGGGCCACCGAGGCCTCTGGACCACTAAACCCATCTCACAGCAGTAGTCCGCAGTTAGCGGAGCAGGGCGGGGAACGTGCCACACAACCTGTCAGGCTGATGTACACGCGGAGACAACAGCGTTACCAGGAGTGTCCACTGTGGAGAGACTGAGAAGGGGAGGCCAAGTCCTGCTGAAACTACATCTGCCCTGAACTGCGCTCATACCGGCACCTCAGAACACAGGCCACTTCACCGCCACAGACTTCCCCGAAGCAGCATCCCAAGTAACCCATAAAAGAGCGTTGGCCTGCCACCAGCAGCTTTAGAATGAGTGTTCATGGAGTTGAGGCTGGAGCGGAGAAGTCTGTTTCTAGCGCTGAGGTCCACATCCCAGCAAGTGTAGGAGAACGTCCGGGCATCCGCCAGAGGTCCCCACAGGAAGAGACTCCGCCCACCAGGGCCTCTGCCCCGAAGTAACTAATGGGCACACGGATGCCACAGAGCTGTGCTGTGCCAGCTTCCTGCCCCTGTGGACCTGGGCGCAGAGTAAACAATGGGCCTCTTTGTACAGACCCTGTTGTTCGGCAGCCATCTAGCCTCCTGAAAGTAGGCAGTCCCTTGGTCTAAAGGTGACACCGTGTTGGCAGATGCCTAGTTAACGGGTAAAAACTATTTGCTTAGACAAACTGGCGGCTTCCCATGAGCAAGAAAAAGGAAGCTCAGCAGAATCAGCACCATCGGGTGGCTGCCTGGTTATCCAAGGAAACAGGAAGTACCCCCCGCCTGCCCACGTGCCACATTTCCATGAAAAAACGCAATGTAGGAATAACAAATAGGTGCCCCTGGAAATGAAGTGGGGGCAGGGCCCAGCGATATGGGTACAATACGTAGGGTTAGGGGTGATTAGGAAAAATCCAAGAAGGGCCAGTCAATGCTTTGGGCCAGCAGGGTGACTCAACAAGTCTGGGGAGTGTAGTGTCTGAATTGGGGGAAGGAGGCTGTGCTGGCTTCCATCAGCATCAAGGTTGGTAACCTGAGATGTGCTTCCAGGACCAACCAGCATCGTAGTTATGTCGTTTGGCAACAGTGTTCCCTTCATGCATGTCCTTGGAGGAAACAGAAACCCTCTCCTGGTTTTGACTTTGCTTTTGTTGACTCTTAGCCGCGAGTCAGCCATGGCAAGGTGGTATGTATCTCAGGTGCACATTCACAGTGGTCATCTGAAAAAAGAACAAAGCTTAATCCTTGTGAAGTGAAGAAAGGAGAGTCAGGATGGAAGTTTGTAATCTTGCTCCAGAACATGAGCCTGGATGTCAAGGGCTGGGGGCTGGTGTGGAGGCCCATGGTGCTGCTCTTAATAAAGGGCTCCCCGGGGGAGTCGGCCACCTCCCGCTCTGCCTTGGGAATGAAGCTCCATCCCCACCTCCTCTGCAGCTTTCGTTTTCCACAGCTGTTTGTCCGGCATGCCCTTCCTCGGAGAACAGAAACTAACCTTACCTAAGTGAGAGGAATTTGGGGAGCTCACAGTACAGGGGTTACAACCCTCAGAACGCACATTCTAAAAGAATTCAGGATGGGGGGAGTCCATCAGGAGTACCCAGCTGCCCCAACTCCTGCTTACCTAGAGATTCTTTCCCAGGACATTTCTGCTGCTCAAACCCCGGAGCTGTGCTCCAGAGGGGAGACCATGGACTGACTGCACATGAGCGCTTGTTCATGATGACAGTCTTAGACTCGTACCATTTGGAGTCCCTTCTTCTTACTGCTCACTAGCAAGGGCTGTTTTTCTTAGCCTTGGCACTTAAGGCAACAAAGTGTGTGCTGTGCTCCGTAGGCTGCGCCACTAGCATCAAGGCCAACTGTTACTGAGACGGCTGTCTGTACACTCGGACATCCTGGCCTGCTCTCTTCCCTTCTTACACCTGAGAACCCTCTCCCACCACCTGCCCTGCCCAGCCTCTTTCCTGAGCATGACTGTGTCTGCCCCATGCATTTGATGTTATCAGGCTGTCTCTGACTCATTTTTAATTATTATTTATACGATCTGCATTTACAGTGAACAGTAAAGGGGAATTCTTTGGGAGTTGAAGTAGCAACCCAATGCAGATGTTTCAGACCTCAGAGAATAGATGTTTAGGGCAATTGACCTGAGAGAATTATAGTCTATGTCTGGGAAGAATGAAGTGGGTGAAATGAAGGGGTCAGAGAAAATGAAACAGCTGGGGACAGAAGCCTGGGAGTGGATCTTACAGTATTAGGTCGCTGTAACTCTGGCTACAGAAAGAGGAAATGAATCACTTGGATTTGTCTCCCTGATATCACACTTAACATGAGAAATTCTGAGAGTTTCCTGATCATAGGGCCACTTGATTCTCATGGGAACCCTATCCCCGACAGCTTGGCACCAACTCGCAGGCCCAAATGAAGCTTAGAAACACAGCGATAGACCTGAATGAGACACAGCCTCTCTCGTCAGGGTAAACCTTGTTTAAAACAAACAAACAAAAAAACCAAACCTCAAGATTTTCCTTGTTAGAATACAACCCTGAAAGTGAGTAACATAAAATCCCCGAATGTTCTCCCTGCACCCACACCTCTAATCAAGTTCAGTACCTCGATTTGTGCTAAGGGTTTTAAACAGTTCACAGCTGAACTACTCATTCCCACTTCAGTTGAAAGGGTCAGTGGGCACCATGCTAGGGTCACAAACAGCTTGCTTGCTTCTCCACCCCAGCTCTCGCAGGCCCTGCTTGCTCCAGCCCCAGAGCAGATCATCAGAGGCAGGGGCGAGAGAGCCTGGGACCTTGGGGAACAGCTAATAACTGGCATCTACTGCAACTGACTCTCTGCCAGATGCTTTGTACTCGTGCTCTCTGCCACTTCCAATGGCCCCGCAAGGTCAGTATGTCTATCTCAATCTTGCAGATGAAGAAACTGGTTCAATAGGACCAGTACTTTGTCCAAAGTCACACAGGAAGTAACAGGGCTGAGTTCCTGTTGTGGGTTGAGATGCCCCAGCAGCAGACAGTGAAACAAAGATGCACGTGAAACGCTTTATTAGGGAAACTGGCCAGGGAATGAGGAAGCAGGACCAGGAAGGGAAGCAGGCCAAGTAAAGGAGCAACATCAGCAGCCGTCTCAACAGTGAGCTACGAACACAATACCAATCTCAGAGCTGATCCAACCAGGGACAAGAGAGCTGGAGTATTTATACCCCTAAACCAGTCGGTTCTTGGCTAAAGACAGCCCCCAGGGGGATATAAACTTCCAGGTACTTCCCTGCCCTGCCAGCAAATTGTTCCGATGGTCTGAGGGAAAGCACAGAGAAATGGGCTGGCTGCTGGGAAGAACGCAGACTGAGAGCCAAGTGCTTGCAGATGGTAAAGAGACCCAGGAATAGGTGAAACCTATGCTTCTCCATTGGGACATACCCCTGCCACAGACACAGTCATAAAGCTGTGGGCCTTCTGCCTCCCGTGGCGGCCGTGCTGGGCCCTGGCTGCAACCCTGCAGCTGGGCGGGGTGCCAGCAGGGCCTGTCATAATGTGGTCATAGGAGAGGGACCATGGAGTCCACTTGTCCTGTGCCACATGGTCATAAAGAGTCTCAATTTTACACTTTTGCTTCTAGCAGAGAGAAAATGAGAGAATGGAAAGAGGTCATCATTAATTTTAAATACCCAGAACCAGACTGTCCCTGATGTGCTGTAAATGAACCTTCTCTATATTTCCTATATTTATTTTATAATTAACACATTTGTACTTTGTGACACTTCCTTCTGCGATGGGACATTTTTAATCTATTTTTAGAATTTAATCAATAGGTTATGAATAGAATGTAGCAATTATTTAAATCATAATAGTCATGATATTCTCATCATAGTCACGATCATCAAATATTTAAAGTTACATTATTTTGCTATAAATTTTTGGTATTTCATACCCATCAAATATTTTTCAGTCATGTTTGTTTTGTAAAAAAGTCAACAAACTGTGATATCTCTTAAAGATCAGTGTAAAATATGCCACAATTGTTGTTGGTCTCTTTTGGCCTCTCTATTTGTTAACATGTTGGAAACCTTGGTGGAAGAGGAAGGCCGGGCCTGTCTCAAACCCTGAGAGAACCACAGGGAAAGCCGTGGTGACACACAGCAGTAGGGCCACCCTGGGCCTTCTCCCAAGGGAGGAAAACCACCGAGATGCTGTTTCACAAGCCGGAGGTCTCACACCCGTGCACATGGCCACCAGCCATAGCTCTTCAGGAGCCCGTCAGGAAGTGCAGGAAGGTAAGTGCTCAGTAAATGGTGAGTGACTGAATGAAAAGATAGACCATCCCAAAGACTCATGGATTGTGGGGAACCGTCCAGAGCAGTCAAAGGGCCTTTGCGTCTGGACAGGCTGAGCTGGCAGCCTGAGCAGCTGTCAGTTAAAAGGCAGCATGAAGCCCATCCAACAGCAGCCTGGAGAGCCTCCAGCCTGGGACCTCCCCGGTGGTGTGGCCTTGCTCCAGGGCTGTGAGCGGACTCGTCACACCCGCCACGGGGAGGTGCCTCAGACATCGAGGCTCTGTGTGGGACCTCAGAGGCTGGAGGGGCTGCCTCAAAGGCCGCCTGAGGGGAGTGTAAGAGTGCATTAGACATTGTTTATGGCAATGGTCTCCAAACTTTCATTGGCTATCTCTATTGTTTTTTTTTTTAATATTTCAAATATGTCCCTAATATCTGCAAAACAGAATTTTGACTTAGATCTTTCAGTCGTTGGCTGACATTTTACCCAGATGTTTATATTAGATTCACTTAATTTCCATTCCTGGTCCAGCACAAGTCACTGGCCCCTGACCGAATGCCGAGCACTGTGCTGAGTCCTGGCATCCGAAGAAAAATCAGACCTACGTCAGGCCTCCCAGAAGCGTGTGGTCCAGTGGGAGAAATCACCCATAAGGAAGGCAAAGGTGGGGACCGGGGGCAGGGGAGTGAGCCCCGGAGAGAACAGTAAGTCACAGAAGACCCTCAAGGCCAGAGTGAAGCTCAGTTCAGCCAGCTTTACATAGACTAAATAAAATTATCATCCTGATTGCCTAAATGTACTATGGGAAGTAGAAATTTCCAGGTCAAAAGGCAAAACTTTCTAAGACACAATAGAAATGTATATTTAGACACCAGGCAAGGAGCTCCGGTTGGGGTGGGAGACCTCACTGGATGGAAGCAGAACTTCCTGCCAGTCTCTGCACAGACCCAGCGGGAGCCACTCCCGAGCTACCGTCTCCAGTGGCTGAAACCTTCTATAAAACTCAAGGCCAGGAGGCAGGGACAGGGGTCAACATGCCTCCTCGTCCCTTGTTATGTGAGTTCTGCCCTCAGCCCTTGGAAAAGGGCCTTCGTGTGCCAGGATAGTAAGAAGCCAGGGAAATTCCTTGACAAGTGGAATAAGGGAAACTGAGAGAAAATAATTTTAAAAGGCTAAACAATTTGAGCAATTTACAGCCAGCTAATGAATCACAAGGTTTGATCTTCCCAAGGAAGGACACTTAGAAGCAAACGGTTTACACATTTCAGACCATCCCAGGGCAGAGCAGCCTTGGTCCTGGTCCCTCTCCAGTGATGTTCATTAAAAATAAAACTAACCAGAAAAACAACTCTGACCCTTCTATAGACACATTTTGATGAAGCAACATATTGTAGGATACAGCTGAACAGCTAATGAAGGTTCTGTTAAGACCCTCCCCTGCTACCTCCCCTCAGATTCCTCTAGCTAAAGAGAGAGAAAAAGCCTGGAGACAAAGGACCCACAGCTCTCACTGGCACATGCCCGTGTTTTATATCCCCCATCTCTTTCTCCTGATCTCTAAGGGACCCCACAAGACTTGCAACCAGGGCAGCAGCAGGCAGCAGCAGCCCGTCCTGGGCTCACCCTCTGAACTTGTCTCCAAGGCTCCCTTCTTCTCTGACTTCCCAGTGAGCTCACTTCTGTCACCGTGATTTTTATTCTCAGGGAGCCAAAGCAGCCCCGCCTAGGCTCTCTCCTGCCGATTCTTCCACTTTAAGCCCTTCCTTTGTTTCACTGTCCCCAGCTTTAATACACATACTCTCAAAATCACCTGGACTCATTGTGCAATCTTTCCAGCATGAAGTCAATAACCCACACACTACCAGCTAGCCCAAGGCAGACCTGCTCCGGGCCCAGTCCCTGTCTGGTAGCATTCAGAACCGAGTAATTCAGTATCTGTTTCCCCTCTTGGTGAATTAATGTTCTGTAAGGCTTTCCTTTGTCCTTCTGATCTACGAGGCAGTTAGACAGACATGAGCAGATAGGAATGATAGGCCAGGTACAGAAGGTCACCAGGGCAAAAAGCCCCGGGTGCCTAGCAACGGGAAAAACTGGAAACACAAGTATCTTAGGGTGGGGCCTTGCCTCCCGGACGACCTCTTCTCCCCTAGCACATTGCTGACCATGCATTTTAGACCCCCTGACCTTTCATATCGCTGGTCATGCGCTTCGGACCCTCCCCTGACCTTTCCTCTCTTATGATGTAGACCCCCTTAGAGGAGGAACAAGGAGAGGCAGAGAATAGCTGCAAACGACCCCCTTACAAGCCCTTGCTTGACCACTCCCTCAGGCACTAAGCCCTCAAGACAATGTGGTCCTGGCACACATCAAATAATCTTAACAAAGTCTCAGGTCTGTTGACCACAGAAAGAGTTTTGGTCAAACTAGAGATAACATCTAGGCCTCAGTTATGTTTCAGCCCCAGGTCCAGAAAAGCAGCAAAACCACACAGAGCGATGCTGTGGCTGACATCAGGACCAGCTGCAACGGCTAATGACCCCCTGCCCTAGTGCTGACCAATCCGTAGAGCTCACAACGCTGAAGGACACACCTGGAGAAGCTGATGAATGTTCTATTGAGACCCTCCCCTGAGTCCTCCCTTAAAATTCCTGCCTTTGGAAACAGATAAAACCCCTGCAGATGAAGGACCTCTCCCCATGGGAGAGTAGGGAAATGAGAGCCCTTCTGAGTTCCTAAGTCCAGGAATAGCACTTAGGAATTCACATTTCTACAAATGCTACTGGTGATTCTGATACATTGTCAAATTCAGGATTCATTCCTCCCGAGAATATAATTAGCTTTTCTTCCCAATTCAGAAATTAGCTAGTTTTCCTAAAACTCGTGGACTCTCAGACCCTCTAGAAGCCCGTGTCTTCCCCCCCAGCGAGCTCCCCGTTGACTTCACAGGTCTCCTGACCCTGCTGCACACGCTCCACCTCCCGGTCCCTGTTCATAGCCAAGCGCGTGGCTCACTGCCCACCTGCTGGGCAAGCCCTCACTGCCCAACAGCTCTGCAGCCATCTCTTTACGATTCATTATCCACACGTACAGAATGACCATTTGGAGTCACTATCATATTTCTTGGCTATGTGACACTCATACAAAGAGATCATGTGTGGAGAAAACGTGCCCCTTTGACAGAGATGTTATTTCAGTGAGTTTCCTCTTTCAAAGGGTTCCCCTTTATCTGAACTATCAAATTGTTTCTAGTTCCATAAAAGCAGGACAGCCATTGTGATGGAAATTCATATGCACAGGGTAAATGCTGAGCTTGTTTGTTGTTTGAAAGAAGCTGCCAGAGACTAACTAGATCAGGTGTGTCCTGGTCCTTCATTCAGGCGGAGAATTCAAAGGCTGGTCCTGAAGCAAATCCCTCCTTCCTCTTCCTTATTCAGGTTACAAAGTCCACCGAGGAGAAAGCATGTGCCTTGGACCAGCTGAGCATGGGACCAACCCAGTCTTCTCTCCTCTGAGGCCAAAGCTCCTGCTTCGTGCTGAGTGCCTGGCTTGCCCATGATTTGGGGTAATAATCTCACTCTATCTCCTGGGAGAATTCACTGATCCTTTTTCAAACAGAACACTTCTTTTGTGTTTATTTTTCCCACCCTATAGTGGACAGGTGCCCCCATATACCATATTTTATAAGAGATTTTAAACTACCTCTGGCACACTTAAGACTGAATACCTGAAGTCTGGTCTATGGGCAGCAACCTCTGAGTCATTCTTACCTGAGAAAGTTTCTGAGCATTCACCAAGAAGATAGAGGAAAGCGATTCTCACAGAAGTGTTAATGCATAAGGCACAAGTGTTTACAACATATTAAAGATACTCAGTCATATACCCAATCACAGCTTCAGAGGATTTTTAGCGAATGTACCCTTGTTGCCAAAACTGAATAATTATACTTATTGGCCCAAGTATAGGCTACATTGCCCACTAAGTGTGGGCAGTGAGGTGGAGATAGGCATTTTTGTCATAAAATATGTGTGGGGAAAAGTCAATGGGAGGGTATGATAAACAATGGAATGCAAATTGGGAGATCGGAGTTCACGTCCCTGCTCCATCCTCACTGTGTCTTTGCACATGTACCCCAACCCCACCTATACGTTTAAATGCGTGATAATAGTGAGAAGAAGGTAGGCTGCAGGGATTTAGGGATGACTTCACCTAGTCCCACATCTAAAAGATACAGAAGCTGACCACAGAGAAGTTAATGGATATGTCTATGAGAACCCAGCAGTTACTAACAAAACATGACCAAATGCCAGGCTCTCTGCCTATTAATCACAGCTCTTTCTCTGTGCCATGTTTTATCACCCATAACATAGGAACATCCATGCTCATCTTACCTGACTCATAAAAATCTTAGAACAATCAATTGAGATAATATGTGGGCTGGATCGAATTATCTCCAAGGTGAAGTGGCACTTAAAGATCGTGCATGGTTCTTTTTCAACCTTCCTTACCACAACGAAGGGCCCACCATCCATTTTGCTATGCAGAATAAAAGCTTGTTACTTTTCTTTCTCACCTCCCAAATCCAATTTATCACTAAATCCTTTTAAGTTCCTTCTAAAAGGCATCTTGAGTCTGTCTACTCACCACGTCTGATTCATTATGCTTGTCTTGCTACCACTACCTCTCACTGGGACCCCTGCAGTAGCCTCCTGATTGGTCTTCCTTCATCCATCACTTACCCCGTAAGTGAACTCTCAGCACAGAAGCCAGAGGGAGCTTTAAAAATTCAATCACGGTTGTGAACATCCCTACTTAAAGCCTTTTGATGACTTCCATTGCATTTTATACAAAATCAAAACTCAATCCATTTATAGAGCATCGAAAAGTATAAAATGCATACCAATGAATTTAACAAAAGAAGTGCAAAGCTTATACTCTGAAAACCACAAAATGTTACTGAAAAAAATGAAAGAAGACCTAAATAAATGAAAGACACTTCCTATTCCGGGACCTGAAGACTTAATATCATTAAGATAGTAATACTCCCCAAATTGATTTACAAATTCAATACTCTCCCTATCAAAATCTCAGTTGGTTTCTGTGCAGAAATTGAAAAGCTAATCTTAAAATTTATATGGAGCCCTGACTGGCATGGGTCAGTTGGTTGAGCGTCATCCCACAAAGCAAAAATTTGCTGGTTTGATTCCTGGTCAGGTCACATGCCTGGGTTGCAGGCCAATCCCTCAGTTGGGACATGTACAAGAGGCAACCAATTGACATTTCTCTCTCTCTTTTCCCTTTCCTTCTTTTCTCTCTAAATAAATAAATAAATAAATAAATAAATAAATAAATAAATAAATAAAATCTTTAAAAAAAAAAAAACCTTACATGGAAATTCAAAGGACCCAGAACAGCTAAAACAATTTTGAAAAAAGAGAGCAAAGTAGGAGGACTCATTCTTTATGATTTCAAAGCGTACTACAAAGCTACATTAATCAAAACAATGCATCAATGATATAAGGGTAAACATACAATAATGGAATTGAATTGAGAATTAAGAAATAACACCTTGAAAATTATGGTCAATTTGTTTTTTACAAGAGTGCCAAGACAATTTAATGGGAAAAGAATAGTCTTTTCAATAAATAGTGCTGGGCAAACTGGAAATTCATAGGTAAAAGAATTATGTTAGATCCATTCCTTAGCGCATATATAGTTAATTAACTCAAAATGGATCATAGACCAAAATTTACAAGCTAAATATACAATTCTTAGGAGAAAATATTGTAGGAAATCTTAATGACCTTGGGTTAGATAAAGCCGTCTTAGATATGACATCAAAAGCACAAGTGACAAAAGAAAAAATAGATAAATTAAATTACATCAAAATTAAAAACTTTTGTGCATCAATGGATACTATTGTGAAAATTAAGAGAAGTCAACTGAATGGGAAAAATATATACACATCATGTATTGGATAATAGACTTATGTCTAGACTATATAAAGAACACATAATTCAATAATATGAATACGAGCAACTCAATTTTAAAATGGGTTATGAGAAAGGATCAGTCCAGATGGACTATAAATCAGTCATTAAATTATAGGATTCCTAGAATAACAGCACTCTAGAAATCCAGAGGAGGAAATAATGCATGCAGGCTGGTGGAACAGAGTTTGAACTCTGTCCTTTTAGGGATCATTACAAACACCATCTCCAAATTTTAGGATCCAGTGTGAGTAGTGAAATTAAAATTTGATGAGTAAGGTTTGAAGAGAGAATGATCCGGAATTATGGGTCTAGGCATCTTTTGGAGGAATAGCAAGGAGGCCACTGGGGTGGTGCAGGGTGAAGGAGGGAGGGGGATGGCAAGAGTCAGAGAGGGAAGCTTGCAGGACACAGTTGATTAGGGCTTTTAGGCCGATGTACTGGCTTTGTTTTTCACTCTGGGTAAGACGGGGAGTCAGCAGATGATTCCAAACAGAGTGACATGATCTGGCCTCTGTAGGACATTAAAAGGGCAGAAGCAAGGAGATCATTTAGGAGATTATATGCAATAACCCAGAGATGATGATGGCTTCAATCAGGGAATAACAGTAAAAGTGGTAAAAAGTGGTCAGATTTCAGACAAAGTTTAAAGGTAGAATCAATGAGATTTGCTGATGCTTGGAAGTGGGGTATGAATAATAGGTCTCACAGGTGGCTCCAAGGTTTTTGCTCAGAACAAAACCAGGCATGGAGTTGCCATTTACTAAGATCTGGAATACTCAGGGAACCAGAGTGCAGGAGGGGAAATCAGGAGTTTGATTTTGACCTTGCTAGATTTGAGATGCCAGTGTAGACTCCCAAGAGGAGACGGTAAATGGGAAGTTTTCCAAGCAGCTGACCTGCACTTAAAAATGTCTCCCCAGACAAAATCAATGTCTCTCTTCCCCTCTGTCTCTCTGTGTCTCTCACACACACACACATTCTCTCTCTCTCTCTCTCTCTCTCTCTCTCTCTCTCTCACTTGCTATGTGTTAGAATTCCCTCTATCACCCACCTTTACAAATGGAGGGGGGAAAGCAAAGCTCTATGGTTGGTTTATAGTTGACAAAGGGTCAGGTGTATTGGCAAGCAGTGAACAGAGGACACACTCTGTGGGATCCTGGTTTTGTCAAAAGCCAAGCAACATGGTGTTTTCTCTCAGGGGGTGTGAGTGTGAATGTGTGTGTGCATGTGCAGGGGTCGAGGCAGGGGCTGTGGCACCAGAAAAATACATAGCACATAGGAAATGAATCCACACAAATTAAAGGCAGGAAATACGGGCACAGGGATTAGGAAAACACAGAGTCATTCTGAAGTGAGGGTAGGGATCATGTTTCTCTTTCATGTGGAGCCAAGAACTCCAGCCTGTATTGACTGTGCCTGAGAAAGCCCCAGTCACAGAGGGCACAGGTGAGTGTGAACACAGCAGCAGGAAGGGCTGTGCTTTTAGCCTCAGAGCCACATTTATACCCAGATGACAACTGGAGGACCTCGGCTGGGCCTACCTCACCTTGGGAGCTACCTCTTTCAGGGGGTCCCTGTCCACACAAAGCCTGATGAATCCTATTGGAAGATGCCGGGGCTTTCTTAAAAGGCCCCATTAGCCTCAAGAGAATCAGGTAGACCCTCCACTCTGGACCATCTGCTGTGGCACAGAAATGCTGGGACAGTGGGCAGTGGTCCAGAAATGGCTAGTGATGAGGAAAAAGGAAAAGAATGAGAGAAACACACAATGAAGGGGAAACGAGCATAAAAACACATCCTAAAATAGGAATCTTGCCAAGTGCCTTTGACCCAGGGTCTGGACTTTTTTTTTTTTACCTGTTTTTAATGACTTCAGCTAAAGCAAGGAACAGGGAGGGAGTTCTAGGAATGTGACATTCAGATCACTGGTGAGGATAGACGTTGTAAAGAGGATATTCAGCTAGAAGTGTTTGGGATCTCCTCCCAAACCCTCTTCACTGCCCACTCTGAAAAGAAGAAATCTGTGGATCTTACGCTGAGCTGTTGTCACCTGCCTGGGATTATTACAGAGATAAGGGGGTGGAGATGGGCAAAATGAAAGAAAACTGGAGCAGAGTAAAAAGCCAGCAGATTCCCTTTGGAAAGGATCGAGGTATGATCAAGGAAGGAATAGACCTGTTGGAAGAGCTTTGAGGGAGGCAGGAGGAGAAAATCACTGCCCTGCCAGCTGAGCGGAAGGGTCTGCAGGTAGAGGAAGGGAGAGAGGAAGGGAGAGAGGAAGGGAGAGAGGAAGGGAGAGAGGAAGGGAGAGAGGAAGGGGCTCTGGAAGCACCTGCCAGGCGGGTGAGAGCACCTGAAGGCAGAGGAGTCTGAGAGAGGATAAGCTCTGGTCATGAATTTAATAGCTTTTTGGTAGATTTGGGGGGTGGGGCACACGTGTTTGATTTATTTCATTAAGAAAAAAACCTCAGTAAACATTTATATTATTTTTCAATGAATTTTCATATTGGACTGGGCCCTTCAAATGAGACACAGGCCACTTCATTAGGGTTTCATTTCCTTTCACGACCAGAGCAGAAGCCAAAACTAGTCTAGTTTCACGCTGTTGCCCTTATAAGGTCTGGGCCTCCTTGGAGTTTCCGGGTAGAGGGGAGCTGGGCAAGGCTGCCAGTCAGCGCCCAAGTCCCTCCTCTATCTCTACCAGAATCACTCCATTAAAAAAAATCTATTTAATTGATAAAAGAGGATCAAGTAAAATGTTTTCTTTGAGAAAAAGAAGATTCCTTTGCTGAAATAAAGTTTGAAAAGCAATGATTTAATCCATATCCCTTGTCTTATTGAGGAGTAAACTGAGCTCTGGATTTGTGACTGCCCAGGGTCTAGTTGCTTAGTTCCTGAGTCAGCCTCGCCACCTGGACACACGCCTGCCATTATACTTACAGATATTTCCACCAGTTCTGCTGCTCTGCTCCCTGCGAGTGAGCAGGAAATGTAGGCTTTCTTTGAGGTTTGAAAAAGTAAAAATAAGAAATCTAAAACTATTCCAGATCTAATATATACAAATGCTACTACACCAAATAGAAACCCCACTAACCAGAAAGAACAAGTGCACAGCTTTCTGGCACCTTGTCTTTGCTCCTACAGGAGAACCAGTTGGTTCAGTGGATTGGTTTCCTTAATTCTGAAGTCAGCCATGGCATTATTCAGGTAATTCCCCACTTAGTCCTTGTCTGGTGACAGCCTGGAAGTAAACGGCATCTTTCCTTTGCTCCTGGTTGAGTGCCCACCTTCACCACCAACTCTCCCAGCTCCTTGGAGGCACCGGCACTACTTTCTCACATCTCAGGCCCAGCAGCTGGTTTCAGCCAAATTTCACAGAAGCTACTTTCCTTATTAAATAAAAAACAGAGGGGTATGACTCTGAGGGGTGACCTGACCAGCCCAAGGCCCATCGTCACTAGCATATGTTGGCAATAGGGTCTTTTCTATTAGCCAGCCTTCAGTGCCCACTCAGATCTTCTGAGCTGGGCCTTAAGAACCAAAAGCACCAATCTGCCTATACAACCACCAGTCCTACAGGTGACGCCAGCACCAAGAAATAATAGGGAGCCAACACAGGTGACTATGCTATTCACTAGGACTTTACTAATGCAGGTTTACTCAGCTTTTATTAATGCAGATTTAATCCAAATCTATACTAATCTAATAATAATACTAATCACTCAGAAACAATCAGTAATAACATCATGTGAGAGAATTGGGGAATAAAAAACCCAAGCCCCAGAGTCTTAGTCTGTAGGTTCGGGAGACAATATGGTGGCAAGGGAGCTGTCAGCTTCTTGCAAGGAAGAACATCTGGAGCCAGGTGGGTGGCAGGGCAGAGCCTCCGGCGGCCAATGCCAAGGGAGGTCAGCATGGCATGGAGCAGCACTCAGGTGTGTGGAGCTCGGCTGTCTCAGCAGTGGTCTGAGCCTGCCTCAGTTATACCTTTGAGATTGATATGCTCCACCCTTCTGGGCCTCTTGATAAATGTCTTGACACTGCTGCTAGCAAGTATGGAATTTCCCCAGAAGCCTATCTGTGGGTGGTCCTGCTCTGCAGAGGTAGCTATTTTGATCATGCGTGCTGATATTTTAGGTGTGTCTCCTTGCCAGGTAGTCTAGCATGACTCAGGGAGTTTCCCTCTTGAACCAAAGTGTCATGCCTGACTGGTGGCCATCTTGGTTGACATGACTGACTCCCTTTTGTTTTATATACTTTATCTTATCTTGACTGGACCAAAGCCATTTTATTGGTCCTACTCCCCATACCCATTAATTCCCCAGCTAACTCCTCTTTCTCACCTGCTGTCTGTACTATACGGAAATCTCCATTCTGAGGCCATCCCTGCCACCAACCCCCTCACCCTGCAAATATTGCTAATCTTCAAAGACTCACTCATAGCAAATGACTCAGCACAACTCAGGAATCTGATTTTGCAAAAAGGTGAGACTGTTTTGAGACACAACCACCATATGCTAAACAAAACAGCACCAATTTAACACGGTTATAAGTCAAAGAGCAGCAACAGCCAAAACCAGCTTTCTTCACATTGAAAAATCCAAAATAAGCAAGCAACTGGAATTTGAAATGTACTGACCTCATTTCAGCCAACATCAGTCAGCGGGTTGAAATAATTATGTCCAACTTAAAAATTTACATTTGCCCAATCCAAAAATATCACCTTTGACCCTCATTTTGGGGTGCCTTGTCATTACCTTCCTTACTTGCACTATGGCGGGAGTAGTTCTTTGGATTCTAACCCCCACCTGACACCTGGTGCTGGGGACGGGTGCTCTGTGTGTGACCGGGGCTCACCTGCACTGAGTTCACAGTCCAGTGAGGGAAACAGAGTCCGACACATCAACAGAACACAACAGCCGTCACTGCGTGTGACGTACGCTGAGCTGCGGCAGCCAAGAAGAGGAAGTGATTTATTCTGCCTCAAGTGCCCTTAAGATTCTCTGCCCCCACTTCGAGGGCTGGTTCTCCAGGAGTGGTAGGGCTTTCTGGGGGTTTGGGGCAGAGGAAACAGCATGTACAAAGGCATTGACCTATTCGAACAGAAGATTCAGTTCAGAGAAGACCAAGAGATTCCCTGTTGCTGAAGCAACATTGGATAACTGAGGGAGGTGAGAATGAAAAGGTAGATGGTAACAGAGAGCATTGGCCAAGTTTGGAAGAGTTGGCTTTATTCTGTGGATAATTTTTAAATATATGCATTTTTTTCTTTCCAAATTACAAAAGTAATACATACTCAGGAAAATTAAAAAATGTTTAAATGACAGGAAGAATCACCCATTATCCTACCTCCAATGAAGATCAGTATTATCATTCTCACTCATTATTTCAGACACATGCACACACACACATACATGCAGAACCAGACGTTCGAATGGTCTTATAACTTGCTTTTTTCATTTAACCGTATGTTGTGAATATAAATTTTAAATTATATGATGTACATTATAAATTTATATGATATATGGGGTGAGAGGACAATTTAATTTTTCTCTGGAGTAAACTGAATGATGGCCACCTGAATACATCAGGTCCTAATTCCTGGAACCTGTCAATGTGACATTCTAAGTAAAGATCCTTACCTTACAGGATCTTGACAATTGTGATTAATTTAAGGATCTTGACGTGGGGACATTATTTTGAATTACCTGGGTGGTTCCTAAATCCAATCGCCAGTGTCCTTACAAGAGAGAGACAGGGAGATTTAACACACAGAAGAGAAGGAATATAAAAATACAGGCAGGGGCTGGAGTGATGTAGCCACAAGCCAAGGGCAGCCGGCAGCCCCCAGAACCTGAGGGGCCTCCCGAGGAAGCTGGCCTGTGGACACCTTTGTTTTAACACAGTGAAACTGATTTCTGACCTCTGGCCTCCGAATTTGTGGGAGAACAAATTTTTGCAGTTCTAAATCGCCAAGTTTATGGTAATTTGTTACAGCAGCCACAGGAAACTGTAACACAATGTCCCACCAAATAGTTTTCTTGAAACAATGAATCTCCATCATTTTCTTACTTGTTTGAAATATCATCTTCATCACATACAAAATATTATATGTTTGTGCCTAAGTTTTTTTTATTCATCAGTCTCTTCTTCTGTAAGTAAACACTATTTTAATTGCCATGTCTTTTTAATTTCATATCTGGCAATACAAGTATCCCTTTATTGACTTTTAAAAAATACATTTATTATACTTAACTAATTCATCTTCCAGATAATGGGAAATATAGATAACCTTAAAACCCTCCAAAAGTTTTAATTTAGGATTAAATACATCAAATTTACCAATTAATTTAGACAAAATTCACCTTTTTTGAACTATTACTTGTTCCCACCCCTGGTCTCTGTTACTAAAACTCTTGTTTTATGTCCACAGTAACCCCTAAAATTTCCCCCATACAGTTCCTGCACATTTCTTAAGTTCCTACCCATTTATTTAATCCCTAGTTCGTCTCCCCTTCCTACCTTCCTTCCTACTTTCCTTCCTTCCCCTCTGTCTCTCCCTCCTTCCTTCCCTCCCCTCCATCTTCTTTCCTTTATTCGTTTTTCTGTTGCTGCTTATGTAATGTTTTTAGGCAGAGGAGTGACATACGATTTCTTCTTTGGCAGTTAATTTACATTTCTAACTTTGTTTTGTTATTTTCTTAGGCTAATACTGAAATGCATTTTTAGGTTCTAGCAGATGCCCTGTGGGTGGTGGCAAGAGGCAGTGCAAGTTATGGCGCATGTGGGGTGGGAGGGGTAACGCCTGTAATTTTTAATTAGCTCTTGATAATCCAGAGATTCTTATTTACATATTTTAAAATTGAGTACAATAGGGCCTGATGACTTTTAAAAAGAGAAAACTATGTTGCTAAGAGCTGCAGTTAAAAGCTCTCCAAAAAGACCTTGAATTCTAACCCACTGTTGTCAGGCCCTTGTTTCAGACACAGGAAGAAAACTCTCCCGCGTGTCAGTCTGGGTCCGGAGCTTTGACCCGGCCTCGGTGAGGTCCTGTGTTCGTGCAGTGCTCTGGCTTCCCCAAACCCAGGCACGAGGAAAGCTACAGAAGAAGAGTTCACCTACTAGTCAGAACCGAGAAACAGCCCCCCGATCGCATCTTCCAGACCAAGACAGTTACAAGACAGAATTTGCTACAGGCCGTTCTGCCAAAAGGATAAGAGAGAAGGAAGTTAAGATTCTATGTTCACCAGTAGGATAAAAGGAAAAAGGAAAAAGGAAACCAAAGTCTACTTCATTTCTGCTATCTTAAACAAATAGAAAATGCTTGGTTAGAAAAGCCATGCACAATGGTTTCCAGCCCTGGGAATAAAATGAAGCAATGTTTTAATGGCACCTCAAGTGAGCTCCACATTAATGATACTAATTAATTAATAATGGTGATAATGACTATATCATTTTATTAAAGTGCAAACATAATCTCTAGGGAAAAAAGATGTTATCTTCTTAGTGAGGCGGACTTTTTAAATTTCCTTTAACTAATCAACACTCTGCCAAGGAAAGGGGAACATTCTGCCAGAATTCAAACTGGGGGAAAAAAGTCCTCAGGCAAGTTTATATAAAACTCAAGAAAAGTGATACATAATATATTAAATATACTGAAATAAGCAAAGTGTGAATATTTAACCACTTGACAATTTTAGTTTAAAAAGGGAGCTATGAGAGCAAGGCTCGCTCACACAGGATGGAAAGTTTGAGGCCCGGTTGGCAGGACCAGCGCTGTCCTGGCTCTTTCTTTACCCAGGAGACTGGCAAACAGAACACAGCACCAACGTGGCACCAAGCTGCAGGCCAAGCCCAGCGTCTGCCAAGGGCTGACCATGTCCCACAACCCACCTGGCTGGGAATTTGGACACTGAACACACCGCACGTCTAGCTTCTTGCACCATCTAGCAGCCTCACCTAGAGGCCTGCAGGCACCCAATGACAAGCCAGAGCCATGTCGTTCATGTGCTGGGAGGGGGCCCCGCCCTCCTATGGAGACAGTTCCCCTGAGTTAAACCCAAAGCAGAGATGAGCACAAACACATCTAAGCTCTAACTGTTCAGTGGATCGAACGGGTGAAAACAGTGGTGAAGTCACACGGCCACTGAGGAAGGGACCCAGCAAGTCAAAAGCAAAAAAAAAGACAAAAGAAAAATGTCAGGGTGGGGGGACTCCACTGCCACCTGGAGGGACTCCTGCTTTCACTTCAGCAAAAGGCGGCTCTTGTGTCCTGGGGAAGGTTATTCTTTCTCTTGGGCCTCAGCTTCCATCTCTGTCTGAAACGCTGTTCTTTGAGACTGACATAACATTGATTCTATACTCCCCAATTCCATGTCCCATTAGAAGTCCAGAGCATTCTCCCCAATATTGCTGTGCACAAAGATAACTCACCATTCTCTGCCTTCACGCAATTTACTTTCTGGGAGGGAGAAACTGAAGAGAGATTTACCAACCAAGTCATGTTCTAAGAGAATATTCCAGAGAGCTAAAGAAAGATGGCAAGCGGCAAAATTGAGTGGGTGATGGCATTGCAAACTGCAGGGGAACGATGCCTTTGTCCACAGTATTGGAAAGAGGTTTTAAGACCTAATATTTATAAAACGTTTACTACCCACCTGGCCCTACTGAGAATTTTATATGCTTGATTTTATTTAATCCTCACTCAGTTCTAGGAGATAGGTGTTATTGTCATCACTCCCATGTTGTGGATGAGGAAGCAGACTAGGAGACACTAGGGAATGTGCCAAAAGGCAAAAGCTCATAAGCACCAGAGCTGGCATCCAACCCGAGTCTCTGCTCCGAAACCCAGGCTTCCTCTCCTCCCATCACACTGTGGTTCTCATTGCAGACAGGGCCAGACAGAGTCCGGCGTTTAAAAGTACAATGTGTAGACACAGACAAGTGGACAGGTATGTTCTTTTCGGCCATGTTAGAGGTAGCATGTATCTACCATAAACACTGCCTAACATGCAGAAAGTTACTTGATTCTTGAAAACAGCTACAGTTGATATTTGAACAACATGGGAACTGGGGGTGCCAACCCCTGTGCTGTTGAAAGTTCACATATAACTTTTGACTCCCCCAAAACTAGAGTTGACCCTGGGTGTCTACAGAGGATTGGTCCCAGGCCCCCTGCAGATATCCAGCTCCGTATAGATGTTCAAATCCCTTGTATAAAATGGCTGAGAGCAATGCACACAGTCAGCCCTCCGCATCAGTGCACTCCCAACCACAGATTTAAAATACCGTACCGTTTCGGTCCACGGTTGGTTGATTCCACTGGTGCAAAACCCAAAGATACAGAGGGCAGACTGCATATCTACTGAGAAAAAACCCTGCGTTTATGTGGACCACCACAGTTCAAACCTGTGTTGATCAAGGATCAGCAGTGTTACGGTCTAGCAGGCAGTGCTTGAGGATATCAAGTAAAGCAGCAGTTTCAAGTACCTCCTAGTATGATCAAGAATGTCAGGGGGAATACTTCGTAAAGTATACGATTGTCTAACCAATATGCCATACACCTGAAACCAATACAAAACACAGACTTTCTCTCATCATAGCCCGACAGAAAAATGCTCCATAGGTCTATAGCTCCTTCCACCTAATAGCTTACTATTTCCCAAAATTCTGGTAAAACCCTATATATTTTCATTCTTTTGACCTGCCCTAAGTCTCTTAGTAGTGTGTAATGTACTAGAAACATCTAGAAGTTTTTTTTTCAATAGATTTTTTAAAAACCTTGGAGTATTTCACCTTCTGCATCCATTTCATATTCAGGCTGAGTGAACAACTGAGTGCGTCCTGGACGTGCACTAAGGGCCAGGGACAGCAGCAGGGTGAGGATTCTGCTTCTCACACCTACATCTTCTCTGAGGTTCAAGTCATCATCTGCATGCAATCAGGCAGAAAAATTACAAGTGTCCTAGGAAGCGATTACTGCACAAGCAGATTCATATCAGGGAACCTAAAATGCTTACACAGGCAATAACACAAACACCCAGGGGAAGTTCACACAGGCGGGCTCTTTTCCTGGTACGCTCTATAAGTTTGGAGGTGGGATGGGGGAGGAGGGAATACATGAGAGGGAAGAAAAGCTTTCTTAAAAGCATTATTGACTGATGGAGAAAGCACTCATTTTGTCAGAGCCAGGTCTAATGGCACATGAAATGTGACTTGAATCTTGCACACACATTAGTCTTAGGAAAGCAGATGTTGCTCCTAAGGTTTTCATTTAAGCAGTGCCCCTTGGTGTGGCTTAGAACCACAGCCAGCCTTTCAACACCAGTATCGAGCCTCGTGCTGGAGTGCTCTCTGCCACACATTATCTCCTTCCAGTCTGTCCACAATGTGCCTTGCGGGGTGGAACTACATGGTCCTGCGTTAAAATGTGACCAGCCATGCTTCTAGGCGCTTCTCATGCCAGGCCCTGCCTCTTTGTCGTTATGTGGTTTCCTGACTTGTATCTGGGCTAATGAAACTGAGATAACAGACACTCATTACACTACGTGCAGACACTAGATCCACTGGTGTGTGTGTTTAACCTTCTCTGGATTGTGTTTATGAAAGGTGAGGGAAGGAAAGTCATTTAATGGTGAAGAGGGGGCTCACTTTATATTATATATGATACATATGAAATATGTGTAATTATATACATTATGCATCTCTATTTATACTATTTACTTATATTTATTGTTACTTGGTTTTGACAACTAGAATATATCCATGAGAATAGGTTAATTTAAAAAATATCTTAGGATACACTAATATACTCTATTTTAGACCACCTATAATCATACACACATCCACAATATTACAGTATACTTACTCTTTTGAACTGCTTTAAGCTTTTCACTTAAACATGTATTATGAACATCTATTATACATATTATTTTCAAAGTGGAAGAGTATTATATTGCTAACCACCATTGTCAATTCCAAATTTTTCTAATATATACACTGGAGATAATAATTCTTATCCATCCATTTGCCTTTTCAGAGGTATTCTATACCTATTGCCAAGTAGCTTTCCAGGAAAATTGTGGCAATTCATTCTCCTTCCAGAAGTGCCTGAGACCTGTGCGCCATGTTCTAGCCTGTGCTGGTATTGTAACTCATTTTAATCTTCACCAATTTCATAGGCAGAAATAAAATGGCATTCTGTTTTTATCTGATAAGCAAGTATAATGAGGTGACTATTATTTTATTTAAATAAATTGTTAGAGAAACTAACTATTTTTTATTTATTTTTGAAAATTTGTGTTTCTTCCTTGGGAATGAGCAATTTACATTCCCATTTATTTTCCTATTGGACTGTTTACTCTTTCTAATTTAGTTGTAAAAGTTCTTCAAACATTAAGAAAACCAGTTATTTGTCTTTTCATAATGTTGTAAAAGCCTCTTAGTTTTAGTTTTCTCAATCTTGTTGGTGGTGTTTTTTATATACCGAAGTTTTAATTTGACCTTCTTCAAGCCTGTCATTCTTTTCTTTATAGTTTGTATCATTGGTGACATTTGCCACACTACTGATTCTAGCTATGTGAGCTAATAAATACCCTAAGTTGGTTTGGGTGCCCGGATGAGCTCTAGGTATGCTCAATAGCAGGTAGAAGGAGACATGAGATTCCTGCTAGAATTGGAACAAAAATCCTAAGTGCTAAGAGCCCCAGGAATATTCAAAGAAACATACATAGTTTTATGCATGTAGTTTTACCAGAAAAGCTTTACAATACAGGCCTTAAATATTACTGAAAATCTATGTGGGCAAATGTATTTTCTAAAGCTAGCCACGATAATATCTCCCCTCCCACTTGTCCTTCTTAGTGTGTGACTTTGACCCTCCTTCCCTGGAGAAGCGGGACCTGTGCTCCCTCCCCTCAACTCTGGGCCCAGCAGGAGAAAGTGATGCAGTGAGACTGATTGTTATCAAACGGCAACATCGCTTCCTCCTGGCTCTCTTGGGACACTTGCCTTTGAATCCCTGGTCATCCAGATGAGAGTCTGAGGGCTCTGAAGCCACCTTGAGAGAGAAACCCCAAACAAGCCCAGGTGGGGAGACCATGCGTGAGAACCAAAGTAAATCCCCACGAAGGGAGAAATGCACAGCCAGCCTCCAGCTGCATCAGCTCTGCCCTCCACCCCAGCTGGTCCAGCCCCATCTCCTTCCAAATCAGAGAGACTAACAAGAGATATGAAGACTGTAACTGTCAGTGCCCCTCCCATACCTCCTGGTCCTTCCCACTTCAGAGCACACCAACCTCACTTCTAGTTATCAGCATCTGCGTTTCTTGGCTGAAGGGCTTTCTCTACATGTCCCTGAAAAGCCTGCTGTATGTGTCCACTCAGTAGGCCCAAAGTGCCAAGGATTCATCGCCTCTCCCCAGTGAAAGTAGCCCTCCACAAAAGGCTATTACTGTACGTGGTGTAGAAACACCCAGGTCCTTCACCCTCAGCTGAACTAACTCTACTTACATGTTCTAAGCTGGCTCTCACATTCCCCAGGAAGACCAAGTTCTGTTACCCACAATGACAACCTACTTCATACAGATGCCTTTGTTTTCCACTTTCCTTTTTCTGTCTCACTTCCCTACTCTCCTGACATTTTTGGGTTTTTTGTTTTATCTAGCATTACCTCCCAACCAAACTATATGCACTCCTTTGTCTCAGGGTCTGTTTCTTAGGGCACCCAAACGGAATTTTCTAATGGACAGAGGCCTTGGCCAGGTAGCTCAGTTGGTTAGAGCATCATCTCAATATGCCAAGGTTGCAGATTTGATCTCCACTCAGGGCACATACAAAGATCAACCAAAAAATGAATAAATAATTGGAACAAATCAGTGTTTCTCTCTGTCTATCTGCTTGTCTGCCTGTCTGTCTGTCTCTCTTTTCCTCTCTGTCTCTAAAATCAATAAATAAAAAAATAAAATGGACAGGAAATTATCATGCAGTATGATGGGGAAATATCTGATATTGAGATAACATGTAAGAAGGGGCCCTGACCCAGCCCCGGGGTCAGAGATGGCTTCCCATGGAAGACAGTGGACTGAGTGAGGTCTTCCTTACTGAGTGAGGGCACATAGGAGTGGGAGGAGCTCCGTAAGGGAGACTCAGCAGGGAGGAAATTCTAGTCAGAGGGATCAGCACAACACAGTTCTGGAGGCAAGAACAAATGGCTATATTCAAAAGAATGGAAAATGTTTAGTGAGGCTGAGACATGGACCAGGAATGGTACAGAGATGAGTGATGAAGCTGGAGAGGCAAGAAATGAATAGATCATGATGGACCTTGTTTATCAGGCTGAGAAGTATAGAAACATGTGCCTAGTTTCAGCAGAAACTTTAATCATTAGCATTTCCAGGCTTTACTAGTATTTAGATAATAATGTGGAACTTGAATAGTCTAAGCAATCTCTTATACATTTTTCTCTAAAACCGATTCCATCCACTTTGCTCTGCCCTTCCTTATGTTTCTTTTTCTCCTTGCACCAGGAGCTGTGCCCTTGTCTTTAAGCCCCTGGTTTAAAGCTAAGCTTCTAAGTGTGGGGATTATGTCCCTTCTCCTTTGTATCCTCCACAGTGCTTTGAACAAAGCACTGGTCATGGTAAATGCTTACTGCATCTTGGTGTCTGAACCTGCCCATCCCTTTCCTCCCTCTCTTTCTTTCTTTCTCTTTCCCTTCCTCCTCCCTCTCCACTCAGAACTTTCTTGCAGTCAACCCACATATATGAATCACAGTAGCATCTCCCAAAAGAGAACCCCCTCAAAAACCAGCTGGTCCAGCCTCATTCCATTAGCATTGCTGAGTGGGACGGTCCCCATTACACAACCATAACACAGCCTGGTGCGTGCTGAGCACTACTCTGTCATCTCTCCTCACTCCTCCAGTCCTCTTTTTTCCTATTATCTTCCATCCTGTTTTTCTTTTCCTTGAGGATCTGACTCTTTGCCTTCAAATTCCACTTACTGTCAGGAGTGTGTACCTTGGCTTTCAGAATGAAAGTAAGTAGTTGTCTCATTTGTGAGACACTGAGAAACATGCCCTCCTCCTGTGCTTAGAGAAAAGGCTTGGCTTAAGATATAGAGGAATACAGGGTTTAGAGTGTGAGTAATAGAGATTCTTTAGGCAAGAATTAGACAAACTTTCTCAGTAAAGGATCAGAGAGTAAATACGTTGGGCTTTTCAGGCCATAAGGTTTCCATTGCAGCTACTCAGCTCTGCCTTGTAGTGGGACAGCAGTCACAGCCAATACCTAAATCGGTGCCATGGCCAGAACAACTCGACTTACAACAACAGCCAGTGGGCTAATTGGCCCACAGGCCATAGTTGGTCAGGCCCCACTCTAGACCAAACCCGTCATACAAATAAGGACACCGAACCCCACAGATGATGTGTCCCAGTTTACTCTGACAATTAATGGTAGAGCTGGGCTGAGGACTTGGGAATCCTAACCCTCTAGTTCTTAAGACTTGAGTCCTGCTTTTTCCACTTTCACTTGTTTATCTAACCAACACTCACCCCCATCCAGTTTTTCCCATCAGATAGTTTGATAGATTCTAACACTCAGGAACCAAAGACATATCAAAACTTTGAAGGCTGTGAACACTTACTCAGATGTCCTGTCATTTCTAATACAATCTATGTCTGCTTTTGGAGTGGTCAGCCTCCAACTCCAGTGGATGGTATGTGTGTGTGTTGCACACGCATGTGACCTACTGTATAGACACATGCCCAGTTACAGATAGGCAAGAATATTGACAGACGGTCAGATGGGAGTTGCCCCAATTAAAGAAACCTTTTCTAGGTTGCTCATATTGAATTGCAGTGTCTAAATTTTTGGAAAGAAGGCTTTTAAATAATGCAAATATGAAGAGACTGAAGATGAAGAGCCTGGTCAACAAGACAATGAGACCTAGCTGAAGGACAGGTAGGACATTCCAAACTGCTGAGTGTGCTGTTCATGACTGTAGAAGGCAAGATGGACAACAGAGCTAGTTCCCACAAGAGGACTGTTTTGCCTCACATCTTAACCAAAATAGGCCCTGTGACTCGAATGATCTTAGAAGTGTTCTCAGTTATGGATCAACTGACCTGTCCTTTTAAACATAGGTGCTTGAAGCTGTTTCTTCAGAATGCAAAAGAAGGAGGCAAAACATTCTTCAAGACTGATGTAAAGGCATTGCTGGACATTCCATGACTGGGGAACTGTGACAGCTGATGGCCCAGTTTGATAGGACAGCAATGAATAATAAATAAAAGTCTTCTCTACCTTGGCTTGTTCCAGCTGTTAGACCATTTCCAACTCTCATGAACAGTGACTACAGACATGCAGCTAAGGACAAGTTCTACCTGTGCATACTGGTGGCTTCTTCTGGCTCCCATTGGCCATTTCAATTTTTTTCCTGAAACAGTCCTGATCAACTTCAGTGGAGTCATCTTCAGAATGGCTCCACAGCATTCAAAAGTATTAATTAATTTTTAAAAACCCACAAAGCTATACCTGGAGGGACCATAACTATTCCAACGATGACTTAAGAACTGTAGGAAATAACTGTCCTGATCATTAACTTTGGCAGCTGGCACAGTGAAAATAAGAGACTCTCCTTCCCTGACTCTTTGCTTCAACCACTTTTTAAAATGTAATTCTCAGCACCAAAAATATTTCCCCCAAATATACCTTTGGTCAGGACACTATAACTGACCAAACATAACAAGATGCATTCTTAAAAGCGAGGGGTTTAAACCAATGTCCCCCCACCCCCAAATCCAGGTCACCTGCCCAGATTTGTGCCGGTGACTACTGAATATTTAAACTTTATGTCTACATTCATATTTATTTAATAAAGAAAAAGCTAAATTCCCTGATGTTACAGCATCAAGACATACTCCTAACCCCACCTATCTTCCTGTATCAGTTTTCCTCAAATAATCCCAAAACTTAACGGGCAATCAATATAAGTCTAGTGAAGAAATCAAGAAAATGTGAATAAAAAGAAATCACTCTATTCACTGTGCATGAATCAAGAAAGCAGTTATCTTTCATATGTTCTTAAAACGTCTCCATGAAACAGGAGGAATTTTTTCTCCAAACCATCAGAAGCTGCTGATTACATCTTACATAATGTAGTAGGAAAGGAAACTATTTCCTGAGAGCCTGCTATGCCAGGCATTGTGATAAGAGTTTTGCATTTGGTTCTCATCACTTCCCTGGGAGATCATTGTTATCTGTTTTAAGGATGATGAAACTGAAGCTGAAAGAGGTTAAGGGTGTCAGCCAAGGCCACAAACCAGTAAACTATGGTTGTTGCACCAGCTCTGGCCGACCTCGAGCTTCCCATGCTCTCTGCAGCATGACCAGCCTTCCGTCTCCTACGAGCCAGAGGAAGGAAACACCTCCTGCACGTTGAGATTACCACAGTACTTGTGTTAAGAGGGAAGGAAAAGATCAAATTTACTATTTTGAAAACAAAGTGTTAGTTCCATTTCAAAGTTATAGACACCAAAAGCCAGGGGATTGCGGTTCCGCCAGAAGTCCCAGGTGACGCCAATAAATGACTTGAGAATACTCAAGTGTTTTAAAAGTCTTTAGCACTTTTCACAACTCTCAAGTTTCCAACTTATGTTTTTGTCCAGTACATCACCTTAACTTAGACACTTTGGAGAGATCTGATGTGGACAACAGACTTGGAGGATTTAAGAATGAGGTGAGTGTGATGTTCAATGAGAATACTCCTAATTGAAGCCTCATAAGAAGACAGGCGTGAATGCCTTTGTAAATATTAATGAAATGTAATATATTTACTAGAGCACAGTGATCAATAATGTAGTTTTTGTTAGTGGGCAATTATAAATAGTATTTTTATTAGTAGTGAGAAATTTCTTTTCCTTTTTTATTTAAACTGGAACACTTTGGAATGCTGGTCTTATGGATTTGTGTTACTTTGTGTGGGGAATAAAATGGCCTCACTATTATTGTTTTTATGCAATTTATTGGAACTCACACATTGATTTTATGTATAACTAGCTACAACATCCAATTTTTTCCTGCCTTTATGAGACACTGATCATGCCTGTGGTTTAATAAACACTATTATTGTTTTGAATTAGCTGGTAGCATACATAGCCCAAAATAAGCCTTGTATTGAATCCTCTATTTTCCTTTGTGCAGAGGTAAGAAGATGCTAACTTACAAATAGTGATAGTGAGAAATACCACTGGATTTTTAAAACAAAGACACTCTAATACAAATAAAAACTAGTTCATCAGACTGCTCTGCATAGGTCAGACTCCCAGACTGCCTGGATCTGACTAGCTGTTGGGCAATGCATAGATAAAATCTATGTCTACTGTCTTGTTAGGATGAAAGAACAAACACAATCAAATTATCTAAGTTTTTCTCTATGTAATAATGCCATATTCCCAGTTTTATAGTGATAATTAAATAATGTAATGAATATGAAATGCTAGAAAGTTCGAATCAGCAGCCACTGAAATGGATGTGGCTGCAGTGGTCACTACTATTTCTACTAGTATTACTATCCCCTCCATTCAGCATCCATTCAGTCATTTTATCAGTCTGTCAATATGGTGCACACAGTGATGCAGGTTTCTTAGAGGGACACCACCAGGGAAATCAGAACTGCTCTCTGAAAGGGACCATAGTCTAGACACCTCTCAGCAAAACACAAATACTGCAATTATTCCTTTCGTATATTTGCAGCAGTCAGAACTTTCCAATTCCATTTTCCAGTTACCAGTCCCTGGAAAACTGAGAGAATAGTTACAAAACCCCAAGAAACAATGTTTTGGGAACTCAGAAATACAAACTATTTTCTTTAACCTAAACTGAATAAGAAACTGTGATTCAACTTATTTTCAAATGAAGGGTCTATGAATCACTCACAGAAGTAAGTTGCTTGCTTTGAAGGCAAAGGCCCTTGATGTAGTGACCATCTGACAATAAAGTACTTGTAGGGTTTTCATCCCTCTTGATCTAGGTCAGCAGCTCATCACTGAATACAGAAACTTAACTGAAAAGTGGACTCCTGGGCTAGTTATGATCTTTGAAAGGCTAGTCATGTGATGTTGGGATGGAGGCATCATTTTGGTTCATGTTCAAGCTGGTCCAGATGTATGTACTGGGCTTACATCTTTCCATCTATACTCAAATTCATCTTCTACCCACATATCTTTAAAGAGACTGTCCAAGTCATCTATACATCAGAAATTTCTCCTCCCTCTCTTCCCAGCTCCCATCCCTTGCCATGGTATTAGAGTGGAAAAACACATGATCCAAGCAAGTTCATTATATTTACTATTTCGGGGACTTGGATTTGGGACCCAGAGATCAAGTCAATTAGCTTTGGGGATGGGAAACAGAAGATCGTACAGAAATCAGGGAATGGGAAGACTGTTGGCAGGTAGCCATGGTAACCACCTGCTAGCTGATGAGTGAATCAGGAAGAGAGTCTGCAGATAAAGAAAGTTGAAATGAGCATGTAGAGACGAGGAAAAAAAGTTGTCATTTTCCAGTGATTTTCTGGTTCCCAGGAAGTCTTACAGGCCTTCTTGAAACTGTGTTTCCATAGGATTTCTTTGCATTCTATGATGAACTCCCTGTTTATGTGAGCTTCCTAGAAAGAATTTCAGTTCCCAGAAATCAAAAGCTCCCTGGCTCAAACATTCTCTAGCCACTCTGGCAGTGTGTTTTGAATGAACCATCTTCCTTCTGGTCTTTCAGAGGTGTCAATCACTGTCAGCTTAGGGAGAGCCTGCCTGGTTGAAGTTGCACTGGTGTTGATGGGAACTGGGAAAGAGGCGGACACAGAAACTCGTGAGAAGTAAACAGTGAGTAACACTAAAGAGAAGATCAAAGTTCAGTCCTCCCCTAAACAAGAAGGTGGGGCACCATGGCTGGCTTTGAAACCTTCCCCTCTGCATTAGGTAGGCCTTGGGTTGTCTCAGTCACAGTTGGGGCAAGAATTAGAGGGGTCTCTGTGGCCCAACCCCATTTCTTCATTCCAAGAAGAAGATTGTCATTAATTGACCCCCCCACATACACACACATACACAATTTTATCTGTTTTAACATATAACAAACCTCTATGGTGTTTAACTTAACCATTGCAGATAGTTAATAAGAAAGTCTCCTATGAGGAGAAAAGAAACAGAATCATTCATGAGTAAACAGTGTTCTGTGTTCCAAAAAGGGATTAGGGACCAAAGTAGAAAAGAAAAAAGGTTGTTGTTTTTGTTTGCGTGGTTTTTATACCTCCACAGAGTATATACTTGAAAGTTATGGTTCAGAGGCTTATTATTAGGAAGAGAGATGAGAAAGGTACATAAAGACAACCACACAACAAGAAAATGACAAAACCATCAGATAGATAGATAAAGGATAGATAAAGAGGTGTGGGACTTTGGGAGAAGGGAACTATTACCTCTATGTGGGACTGAAGTAAGGAGGACATCGTGATGAAGAGCAGAACCAAAGGACTAATTTTGAGCAAACTAGTGGAATTGTTGAGCAGACAATGTTTGGACTTCAGGCCTTGACAGGAATATTAGGAGCACAGTATCTCTGATGACTGCCAGCAGAGAATGCTGGACTTGGTCATCCCAAGACAGGTGTTTCTGTGGCCACTGCTACTCTGGGAACTAAGGACAGAATACCTGAATATAGTTGTTAGCACTTCTGAGTAAGAGAACAGGAATGTGTTGCTATCAGGAGAAAGGGGGATAACTTGTGGGTTGTTGTCATTTCCTGGGGGCGGTGGGAGAAGTGTGGAGGGCAGGGAGGTGGAGGGGTGAGTGCTTACCCAAGCCCTCAGAGATGGCAATTACAAGCAGATGATGCACATCCCCTAGACCCTGCAGGCTTCCCCCAAAGCACCTGCGCATTTACGGGGCTGGAGGAGCAGGGCTGTGAGGGAGGGCTCTCCCATTCCTTGGTGAGGTAATCAGGAGATTGTTTAGAAGGGTCCCTATGGTTGTCTTTGCCTGGAACCCACAGGGTTTGCCAATCTGGGACAGATTTTTAGGTTGGCCTCTGGGTCCCCACGCTAAAAGACTTCAACACCGCATGTCACGCAAGCATTCAGGCCCATGGCCCCATCACATGCCACAGAATTGGGGTTTGACTCTCCACCCATGGTGCAGGGCAAGGAGCCCAAGTCTGTGCCATACTTGGGATGGGGTGGAGACTTCCTCATCCACATTCATGAGAACTTTTTGATTCTCAGCATTGTCCTGAGAAGCCAGTCCTGGCTCCCTCTGACTCATGAGGCCAGGCAACTGGCGTTCCCACGTCAGTTATAAAACCTTTTCTCTAAGCCACACGTGTGCTCAGTGTATCACCACAGACAACGTAGCCTCAGCTCTCCTCCCCCATTACAGCTCCCTCTTTATCCCTGGTCCTTGAAGCTTCCCTTCTTCGCTTTTGCATTCAACTGGTACTGTAAATTCTTTAATTTTTAAAGCATAGTTATACATTAATACTGGAGTGGGGGCAGTTCCCATGTAAGCTCAGTGTACCATCTTGGCTGAAAGTCCTTCTCTGCTAATAAGTGAAAGAGGTGGGTTTCAAATCTAGGTATTCTGAGTCTAAAACCAGGAGTGTTTTCAAAAACATGTTTCTTCTAGTGCATGTCCATAAAGCTGATTTCAACTTAGCCAAAGGGAACTTTAACAAAGGAAGGATAGAAGTAAACTCATGGAATTATTATCCCCCAAAGCTATTATAGGTTAAAACCATACATTGGAAGAGGTTTTAGAAAACTGCACACAATGAAACTGCAGTGAGTTAGGATATTCTAGAGACTTTGGAAAACAAAGCCTGACCTTATGAACTTGGCACTGAAGGCAGCTTGCCTCTCATAATGTTTCCCCATGTACGAACAGGGGTCTAACCCAGCCTGGTAACATTACACCCTTTTGGCTGTAGCAGGAGGGAACCCCTGCTCACAGATGCTATTTCTAATATGCAGATCCTTTCTTCTAATCACCCGCACATTCATCTGCCTGAGCACATCACACACACAATCCAGTGTGAAGACAATAGGATGATGTTAAGAGCACAGCTTTGCTTTGAGAAGTGAAGTTTGTCATGCAATCTGGTATGTCTATGGGGACAGGCTGCAGAAAAAATGGGAGCCATACTCCTAGACACAGAGGCCTTTGCTCCCACCACGTTACAGCTTGTCTTATTCTTGACACCAAATTTTCAGGTATTATGCAGCTGAGTCTCATCATAGACATAGCTGTATTGATTACCCATGGTTTCCATTTCCACTAATGCTACCTCCTATAATGCAAGTGATTGTGTAGTGATAGAGTACTGACTATACTACAACAATGCCTTTAACTGACTTGGCTGAGAAATGAAGTGCTTGTTTAAGTGACTTTCCTGTTCCTAAATAATTTAGGAAGTTAAAACTTGCCTCTGAAATTCTTCTTTATGCACATGTAGATAGATCAATTGACCTCAATTAATAAACATTTATCAAGTACAAAATATAAACACATGGGCATTGACACAGGCTTGGATTTCCATCAAGGCTCTACCTCTTACTGCCTGCGTGATCTTGGGAAAGTTATTTAACTGCTAAGCCTCAGTTTCTTCACCTGTAGACTGGGGATGATACGAGCCCCATTTCCCAGGATTACCGTGGGGATTACATTAAATCATGGATGAAGAATGCTTGGCATGGGTCCTGATGTAGAGTTTGTGCTCACTGAGCAGCACCTATTATTGCTCTTATTGTTATTATGAAACTGAAACTGTCTCATTGCAGAGGAGGCTCTCACAGCATGACAGATCGGTGATGGGCTCAGAGCAAGCACAATAGAAGTCACTTGGAAAAGGTGGAGTTGGAAAACAAAGCCAATGATTGGCCTGTAGATTTGCACAAGAGAAATTGGACAAGTAACGACTGGATCCTCGGCATCCCGGCCAGTAACTGAGCTTACACTGCTTGAGTCAGTGCCCTGAAGCCCATGTTAGTTGTTGAGAGAGAATTCCTTGTCCCTACAAGATGCAAATCCCCAAGAAGTTCACTTTAAGAGCCATTTTTTTGGGGACTGGCTGCTGTAACCCAGTAGTTGAAGCCAAGATTATTTTTGTGTGTGATTATAGCCTGGTAAGAAGAATCATGGCCTAGAGTCTAGTTAAGGAGATTTAGACTGTTGTTCATTTACAGAATTCTGGTTAATGAACTCTCACACAGCAAGACGTGGTTTTAGGCAGATCAGGAGACATTTATTCTTAAGAAAAGCCACCCCTCTTTGTCCTCTCCAGTCCACCTTCCAGAGCCTCTCCAGTTTCCCACACACAGTGTTTGTTCCTCTGGGCAGCACTTCTCAGGAGGCTGGGAACAAAGCGATCGGGTCTTCCAAGGTTACCAAACTTATCTCTTCTCCTTTGCTGTACAAACAATTCGTGTAAAGGCCACCCAGATTTTTGCAATTAAAGAGAACTTGTAGAAAAGGATAAGGCAAAGGCTGCTTTATATTCTGCCAAGATGAAGCTCAAGTTGCCTCTGTGGGAGAACTTTCCTGCCATTGCTAACCAAGCAGCCTGCCTGTCCAGGGGGCTGGGGGTGTATGGGATAAGGAGCTGCAGTCCCAAATGACTTCTCTTGCCTCTTTGCACGTTCTGAGCTCAGCCAGAGTCTGCTCAGCGGTCATAAGTCAAAAGCGATTTCACATTAGCAACAGAGAGTCAAACAGGAAAAACCCAATAAAACTTGATGACCTATAGCAGTGGTTCTCAGAGTATGACCTGGACTAGTAGCATTGGCATTACCTGGAAAATGGTTAGATGTACAAATTCTTGGGCCCCACCCCATTCCTGCCTACCGAACCAGAAACTTGGGGGATTCTGATGCATGCTAAAGTTTGAGAACCATTAGTTTCTACAAACCCTAGCAGTGGGAATACAGGAAATCAGTCTAGAGTCTTACGGAAACCAAAGTGTGGCTAAACAGGTATGCCTCTCCAATTTCCCACCTACCACTTCCCCATAATGATATGAGGAGGGGCATGTGGAGGTAGGCGTGGTTTGGACAGAGCAAACAGATGAGAGGGACCCACCCAAGTCCATGTGTGTAGTGGTTAGTATCAATTTTCACTTGCTCATTGATTAATTAATGTGTTTCACGCCATATAAATGTTTCTGTTTATCTTTCAGAAATAACCATGTTATGTACAGGGTTCTTAAACTGGCACAGTGGAGAAATGATTCAGAACAGGCAGGGCAACAGAAAGACAACAGCAATATCACAAGTCATGAAGGTCAATGCCAGAATGCAGCAAATCCCACTGATATGGCTCAGAGGAGAAGAGAAGACTGGCAGAAAGGGGAAGAGAAGCAGAAAAAAAGAAAATAATTGGAGGAGTGGACAAAACCACTCCAACATTTGCAGGGCCTGGGACAAGTGAAAATCTGTATACTATTTGTCTAAATACTTAAAAATTATAGATCAACTGGACACCAAGTAAAGAGACTATTAAGTAAATTATGTATTACTTTTCTCCTTGACAAATACATCTCTATAGTACCCTGGAAGTCCAGGGTTGGTAATTTAACTCCTCAGAGTTCCAGAATGCATTAATGCCTGGAAAGTGCTCACCCAACCCATTCCCTTTCTTTTTCTACTGTGGCTCAATCCCCACCAGGGATTTCATTCACATGCACAGTTTCACTGCCTGTGAATCCAAGCTCCATCCACACCCCTTGCAAACAGGCCCCCATGGCTACCACTCCATGGCTAGCACTGGAGGCTGGACCCAGGGAAGCTGCCCATAAAGACTTAGCGTGTTTGGGGCAGGGAGTCCTTCCTGGTTGCTTGGAGCAGATATTTAAAAGGAGTGGAGTCTAGGTAGGCATGGCCCCTTTGCCTGTGGAGACGTCAGCTCAGGGACAGGGGGAGAAAAACAAGAGCATGTCCTCTGAAGTATGAATCTAGGACAGGGGCCATCCTGCTCAGGTCTAGGGATGGTGCTGGGTAGAAAAGAGGAAGTATCAACTAAGTAGGAGAGGGGAGGAAATAGCAGGTGATGAAGACCTCAGAAGAGCTTCAAAAAGTAGCTCTTCTTGTTACACCGTGAGGGTATCCTGGTGTACGTAACAAGAAGATTCTTCCTCCAGGTTGCCTGAACCACCCACACCATGGAGAAAAGTGAGCACCCGTGCCTGAGTCATGTTTCATTTTCCCACCTACGTTACTACTCAGAGACTGGCAGCACCTTATTTTCCTGTGATAATAACTTGATCCACTATAAATTCCTATGCTGTACACTGATGATAAAGGATGAAGGAAGGAAGGTAAAAAGGAAATTAGTTAGTTATGATCACAGACCAAAAGTTTCTCTGGGTGAAATAAGAGTATTTTATCAGATAAACAACTGAAAAGCAAGTTTACACAGAACATTGGTAACTTGATGCAGCAGTTTGGGCTTTGTAATATGGGTCAGTTGTTACTTGGCTTAGATTCTGATGTTGCACAAACTTTATTTGGAGGTTTCTCTGGCCAACTGTTTTGATGTAGATTACTTAAATTTTGTTGTTTTCTGTTTAGTAGACATGAAATATGATGCATCTTCTCTGAAAATGTTTCATTTCCTGGGGCTGGAAATACAGTGGAGTTAAGTGACCTACTCATTTCAAGACGTATGTTCATAGTACTGGAGGTAACCTAGATCACAACAGTCTTGTGCCTTCAAAATATGTCCTTAAAGTATTGTTTCTTGAGAGAAAAAAATACTTTCTAACGGTAAAATCAACAGAAGAAATCACAAAATAAAAATGGAGAGAAAAGCATCATGCAAAAAAAATTAAAAGGCAAAAAACAAACTGGGAAATGGGTATGTCATAAATTTAGCAAAGGAACAACTATTAATATGTATAAATGTATACACACAATTTAATAATCATCAATGCTCCAAGTTTAAAAGTGGGCAAAAGATGATCTGGCCAGTGTAGTGATGTTGTTGAAGTGTCGGCCCATACATAGAAAAGTAGCAGGTTCAATTCCCGGTCAGGGCACATGCCTAGGTTATAGGTTTGGTCCCCAGCTGGGGTATGGACAAGAGGCGACTGATTGATGTTTCTCTCTCACATCAATGTTTCTCTTTCTCTCTTTCTCCCTCCCTTCCCCTTTCCCTAAAAATAAATAAATAAATAAATAAAATCTTCCAGTGATTTTCCAGTTCCCAGGAGGCTCTACAATCTTTCCTGAAAGTGTGTTTCCATAGGATTTCTTTGCATTCTATGATGAACTCCCTGTTCATGTGAGCTTCCTAGAAAGAATTTCAGTTCTGAGAAATTAAAAGCTCCCTGGCTCAAACATTCTCTAGCCACTCTGGCAGTGTGGTTTGAATGAACCATCTTCCTTCTGGTCTTTCAGAGGTGTCAATCACTGTCAGCTTAGGGAGAGCCTGCCTGGTTGAAGTTGCACTGGTGTTGATGGGAACTGGGAAAGAGGCGGACACAGAAACTCCTGAGAAGTAAACAGTGAGTAACACTAAAGAGAAGATCAAAGTTCAGTCCTGCCCTAAACAAGAAGGTGGGGCACCGTGACTGGCTTTGAAACCTTCCCCTCTGCATTAGGTAGGCCTTGGGTTGTCTCAGTAACAGTTGGGGCAAGAATTAGAGGGGTCTCTGTGGCCCAGCCCCATTTCTTTATTCCAAGAAGAAGATTGTCAATAATTGACTCCAACACACACACACACACACACACACACACACACACACACACAATTTTATCTGATTTAACATATAACAAACCTCTATGATGTTTAACCTAACCATTGTAGGTAATTAATAAGAAAGACCTGTGAAAAGGAAACAGAGTCATTCTTGAATAAAAAGATTTGACCCCCTGTCAGGGCACGTGTCCAGGTTGTGGGTTTGGTTCCCAGTTGGGGTGCTTATGGGAGGCAACCAATAGATGTTTTTCTCTTGCTTAATGTTTCTCTCCTTTCCTCTCTTTCAAAGATGAATGAATATATTCTTCAGAGAGGATTAAAAGAATGTACCAAAGACAATAATAGAACATTCATAAAAGAAAATGTGTAATGATTAAAACATTTTTAAATATCCAAAGAGATTTTAGATAAAAATGAGATGTGTTAATTGATAAAATTCTCCCAGACACAGCTTTACAAATGCATCACAAACCTTTAAAAATGCCCGGGATCTTGAGGCTGGCGATTCTTCCCTGAGAGTATATTAGAGGTGTGGGGTAATATTGGTATAAACAAGGGATCTGCGCAGCAGCATCTCAACAAGACAGAGCAGAACTCTGCCTTGTCTCCCATCAGAGTTCAACTCTCTGATGCTTACATTCTTTCCATTTCTCTCTCTAGCTCATTGACCATCAATCTCTCTCTCTCTATTGGATACATCCCATCAACATACAGATATATTTAGTGTCTCCCAAAGTTTTAAGTCTTTTTTTAATCCCACATCTCCATCTGACTACAATTCCATTCCTCTGCTTCCCTTTATGGGAAAATTCAGAGAAATTATCTCCACACACCCCCTCCACTCTCACCTCCAATTCACTCGCCAACTTGCTCTATCTTGTCAATGTCCAAGATGACTTCCACCTCGCCCACTCCAATGAGTACTTTACTATCCTGTCCTTAAATTCTCAATAATATTGCACATGTTTAGCCATGGCCTTCTGTATCTTTCTTTGGCTTCTAGGACACTACATTCCTGTTTTTTCCTTTTACCTAAGTGGCCACTCTGTATCAGGCTGTTTTTCTGGATCCTGCTTCTTCACCCACCTTCTAGAAAATAGAGCTTCTTATGGCCCAGTTCAGAACATCTTCTCCACCCACATGTATTTCCTTAGGTATCCCCATCTAATCCCATGGTTCTGGTACCATCTTACAGCAATGACTCTAAAATTTATGTCTTTTGCCTTGAACCTCTCCCTTGAAGTCTAGACTGATGAAGCCAACTACTTTGTCGACATCGACATGTATGTTTCAGGCATCTTAGACTTCACATATCTAAAACCAACCTCTTAATACCATCTCCCTTTCCCCAGAGTACCCAGATCTTCCTTGGCCATCTCCATTGCCAGGCATCAGAAGTCATACAGCGTCATTTTACCTCATTGTATTCATAAAGGTCAGCTCGTTTTCAAGAGGAAGGTAACTACTTGTCTTTTTGTGATAGGAAGGGTCAAAAAGTTCTGGAAGAAGATGACATGTGGCATTTTGAAAAAACAATCTGTCAAATGTGTGACAGAAAAGCACAACCAGGAGGAAGTGGTCGTGATCACTAAGAAAGCTAACATATATCTTCCATATCAATGGGACGTGGGCTAAGAGTAGGGGTGAGCTGAGGGGCAACTAGGCCTGGAAAATTCCCGACCCTACACATGAACCAGCTCACCCTGGGAATCTTGCTATAATGTCACCTGATGTAGACTGAAGGACCAGGTGAACTGGGCCATTGATTCAGCCATCTATGCAAGGAATAAAAGCAGTGTACAATCTAATCAACAAAATAATTTAACAAACAAAATAGAAGCACAGATTCATAGAACAGGCTGATAGCTGTCAGAGGGGAGGGGAATTGGAAGGCTGGGTGAAAAAAGTGAAGGGATTAAACAAAATATACATATGTACATATATGTGTGTATATGTATAATACATACATGTGTATATAACACATAAACACAGACAACAGTGTGGTGATTGCCAGAGGAAAATGGGATGGGGTGGTAGAGGTGGGCAAAGGGGGGATAAATAGAGATGGAGAGAGACTTGACTTTGGCTGGTGGGCACACAATGCAATGTGCAGATGATGTTTTGTTGAATTGTACACCAATGCAACTCCAATAAATTCAATTTTCTAAAAAAAGCAGTTAACTTCAGTGTGTCACAACACATATGCACAGGAAATGTGTCCCCCAAGGTAACACACCTGCCCATGGCTGATGCTGATCTGGTTTCCTCCCTGTGCTTTACAGACAGCGAGAACCTGTTTCATTAAATTAAACCACTAAAGAAAATATACACTTTCAGTCTTCCCCTTTAGTCTGGGACTTACATATTTGGACAAGTACCTACAAACTCTGATAAAATCTATCTCGACATCTAATATTAGACATGCATAGACTTCCCTCTGTGGCTCAGAAGGAAGAAAAGGTGGAAAAATAGGAGGCAGATCACTGGATATACAAAAAGATAAAGGAGTTGAAAACAAAGGACTGTTCTGAAGATTCGGAGCACAAACTGCCCCCACCCCCCCAAAAAAACCAAAAAGACTCGCAAAAAAATATGAGCCCTATGTGTAATCAGAGATCTGAAAAGACATAATCTGAAACTATTAAGAACTGCTTTCAGAATTTAAAAAATTAGCAAATTCAAGATGCAATGGAAGCAATAAACAGCAAGCTAGATACTAAATTAACAAATGAAAGTTATAAGATGAAAAATTTGTTCATTTTTGATAGGAAAGGATAAAGAAAATTATACAATGAGCCAAATCTATAACAGTTGCAGAGGACAAAATGCAAGAAGACAGCTTTTCCTAGCAGAGAACAACAATAACAGCCCTCCAGAAAGACTCGACACTTCTAATCAAAAGGATCCAAATTGGGAAAAGAGATCCACATATAGGCAAAATCTGGTGATCTCGTACGCACTCAAATTAAACTTTGCACTTAAAGACTATGGGTAGTCTCAGATAGGGACTAGATTTATCAGTGCGATCAGTTTGTAAGGTATATATATGTGTTTAATCCTATGTTGAACACCTGAAACTAATACAATATTGCATATCGACTGTTATTAAAAATAAATCTAAAAACTAATTAAATACTATGGAAACCCTCAAATATGTTGGAATATAAAATGAATTACACTCAAAATGGAAATAAATTAGATGAGCAGAGTTTCCTGTAATATTAAATCACACAAGGCAAGAGGGTCAAATAATGGCTCTGAATCCTGACAACTATTAGAACAAATAAGGTAACTTGATAATGTGGCTGGTTACACAATAAATAATCAAGAGTAAAAAATCTTGCCCTGTTCTGAGCAATATGGCAAAGTCAACTCAATTCTTAAAATTGCTGAGAAGCAAGAGGGAAATCAGGGACCCCAGAGCCTGCCATAAAACCGCAGAGAAATCCTTGGGGAGATAGGAGGTTGTTGGGTCCTGACTGTGTATTGGGCAGAAGAGGGCTGGGAACAACCCACAGGGGGCAGGATTGGTTAATGCTTTCAAGTGTTTGCCCTTTGGGAGACCCACCTTGCTTTGTGCAGGTCAATGCACACCTTATTAGCTCAATGGGACAAGGAGAGTCAGCCTCAACCCAGTGCGAGCGATGCCGTAGCAGGTGATGGGCACCTCCATGGCAATGTCACAGGCTAGCTGAGGTAAGACTGAGGGGAGCAAGTACGTGTGCACTGGCCAACCCTTAAAAATAGTTTCCTCCCCCAGGTCCCTGTGTAATACTGCATGTTTCTGCCTTCACAGAAGACCAAGAATGTTTCCAGGGAAACAAACATGAACATACGCATCATTTTCTTATGAATAAATCCCCGTTGTTCTGTGTCATCTAACATTTTCTCTCCCCAACTCAGGATGTCTGCTTGACTTTATCTGTGCTAGAGAATGGGTAGCAGGAGGAGCATGTTGGTATGTTTGCTGCTCATGCATGATGTGCTGTTTTACATCATTCAGTGGAAGTAAGAAATCTTCCTTCCTGGGTGTTCACAATACACATCTCACACATACACACACACATACATCACTACCACCCTGCACCATCACCACCATCTGTACTACACACACCACACTGGACATACCACACACATTACCATTATCACCAGTCACCCAACACCACACCACACACGTGCCACACACAAAACACAACTTTCATCTTTCCCCCCACCCTCCCCCACACACTTCTCATTTGAAGATTCTTTTTGTCTACAGTACAAACCAACGACTTCCAACATTTTTAGGCCAGCATATAATCTTGGGAACATTCACCCATATTTATTAACTAGAGTGAAAAGGAATTTTAGGTTAATATAATAGGGATTTTTTTTTTTTTGCCTGAAAGCTACTGCTACTCTGCTTATGTTGCTTAGGAAGCAAAAGGCCACCCCTTTCGAGTGGGAAATTGTTCAGTGCCTTCCTGAATCACTACTCCCCCACAACACATTCACACTTACAGATTCACTCCCTCTCACATCCTGCTATAAACTATTCCTGAAGGCTGAGCCATCCCTCCCTCGACAAGCCAGCTTGCTTAATAGCAATGCTTTGTTAGTGGTTTCCCCAGGATGTCTTCCTCCCACCGGCCCAGAGGAGGCTGAAAAGGGTGCGTTTGATTGACCTGGAGTGGAAATAAGCCAAATGGACAATCTCTCACTCTGGCATGTGACCATGAACTTTCTTCACATCCAAAAGAATCATACGGGGTTCTGTCTGTGCCCCAAATCCCTGTTGAAAGGTCTCCAGCAACTGTGTAGCCTGGATCAAGTACCTCAGTGAGGATTTGATTCCCAGAGGAAGGGTCTAAGAGGCCAAGTGGGAGAAGCTCAGCCCCAAAGTTGTCTGGACAATTCAGAAAACAGCATCAATACTTGGGTTGGCAGGTAATGGTCTCCCTTTGACGTCTGACCCACTACACTAAGGTCTTAACTAGAATTACCTGCCTTCTGAGTTGCCTCCAAAAATTTCTCAAGTACAGAGAAAGGCAAGAAATGGAGGGCAGATACTCTAGGAACCAGCACAGTATTCAGTCAAAGCTTTCTTTAGGTTCGTTTCTTGGGAATGTCATCCAAGAGGACAGCATTTAAGAATGTTGAGCCCTGGCTGGTGTAGCTCAGTGGATTGAGCACTGGTCTGAGAACCAAGAGGTTGCTGGTTCGATTCCCCACCAGGACACACACCTGGGTTGTCTCTCATACAACCAGCAACCAATCAATGTTTCTCTCACACATCGATGTTTCTCTCCCTCTCCTTCTCCCTCCCTTCCCTTGTCTCTAAAAATAAATAAATATTTTTAAAGGAATACTAAGAACCCCAGCTGTGCTTCAGCCTGCATCTACTTGGCTAGGCTTCAGCAGGATTTTCCTAAGCCCTGCGTTTGGAGAACATTTTTCTGTGGGGAGAGTGTCATACATTAGGGTCAGGCTCTAAGGACATTCTCAAAATCCTATGCGATTTGTGATGTTTCTTAGCTTAGGAACTGGCCGTTGGAACAAAACCTGCCCACCACAGGAGCCATCACAGAATAGGAGCAGAACCAACAAGCAGGGAAGCTCAGGCCTGACTGTGTTCAAATCTCAACTCTTCTTCACAGTAAGACCTTAGGGAAATAACCTGATCTCAGTCTGTCCCAGTTTCACCTCTAAAATGCAGATAATAATAGTGTCTATCTTTTAGGTTGCTGTGCAGATCAAATGAGATAATATAACTCGAATGGTTAGCATAGTTCTTACATCACCACAAATACTAAAATAAATGCTAGCTTTTAATCTTCAACAAGTACTGAATGAGCATGGCCAAGCTCTGTGCTGGATGCTGGGATCCAGAGCAGGTAGGGATGAAAAACTTGAATTCCCTTCCTCTGCTTCGCTGCCCCCAGGCCTTATCTGCAGAGACATCTGCTAGGTCCGGGTCCACCTGAGTGGACCAGAACATTTAAGGCGTGAGGACCTCCTACCAGGCAAGCTGGACACCACCCCACCTCTTTGTCTCCTGCTCAGGGCTTGAGGAGGCACCTGCCCACCTCCCTGCAGCTGGTCCCACCTCTCTGTTGCCAGGTGATTGTCAAGCTGAACTGTGTCTGGCAGACGGTTTTCAAAGGATGTTTTTCTGCTTGGTAACAATGAAAAGAGCACATTCTGGGGTCGTAGAGCTTTCTCCTCACCCCCCCACCCCGCTAAACCGCAGAAGGAAAGGCACTACTGTATGCTGAATGACGGTGGCCTTGCTTTATGGGAAGCACCAATGCACAAGCTCCTGGAGATGGTTATTGCCCATAACTGAATGAGTCAAGGACATTTCTGGCACTTACCTAAGAAGTATCAATTCAGAGAGCCTGCAGTGAGGCCCAGGCAGGACTCTTTTTCAAAAGTTTCCTGGGATTCTCATGATCAGACAGATTCCAGTGGGACCGCTGGCCGCTGCAGCCCAACAACACCGATGAACATCTGGGCACAGCGTGCAGCCTGAGGGCCGGGGGGGGAGGTGGACCTTGGCCATTTCCTCAGTCACTGACACTACAGAGAGGGGACAGAAGAAAGGTTAGTAGGACCTCTTTAAAAAGAGGTAGATTAGGTGACAGATACAAAAGAGCCTCCTCCCACAGCTAATGGGAGAGAGTTCCTTTGGTCACAAGCCTAGCACAGCCATTCTCAATGACCCCAGTGACTCCAGGCCTCTCTGGGTGTCTCTAAATCAATTTACACAAGCTGGAGATGGCCTGTGTGTTGGAAAGTGCCTTTAAAATATTCTTTTAGTTGAAAGCTCTGGTCTTTTTTGTTTTTTAATCATGAGACGTCAACACCCCCCAGCAGACCCCGAGGGAGACGAGTTACTGGTGAAGAACGGGCTCTGTGCCCTGGCCTCTGCACTTGAACTGCAGCTGGCCCTCCGTGAGACCAGGGTGCTCCCTCTGCCCTGGGGGTGGCCATGGGACTGTGTCTCCCAGCAGGTGTGTCTGAAAGACAGCAGGAGTCTGCAAAAGACAGAGCTTTGTACAGGGCCTATTCTGGACCTCAAAGTTGATCCAAGCTACATTATTATGAAAAGTTATTAACTGATATTCAGTTACAGGCTCATGGGCTGAACAAAGAATGAGGCCCAGTGCAGCCGAAAACCATACTGCCTTGGAGGATGCACACACCTGCAAGAGAACAGGCAGGCTGGGCTGGAAACCATCATCAACTCTAGGAAAGCCATAAAGTTTGGACTTGCTTCATGGCACTTTCTAATTAGCTGCGCAGTGAGTTTTCTCCACTTCCTTATAAAGGCCTGTGCCCCCTCTCCCACCTCTGTCCATCTCCCCCGGCCCAGGGCAACTGGGAGAAGGTTCCCACCAGACTCCAGCCCTTAGACCAGGGAAGATACAAACAGGAAAATAGCGTTCACCTCTGGATTCAAAGCAAAAAATGAGAGGAGACTCTTAAGAAGTGATCATGAGGAAATAATTCCAAAGGGGAAAGGCATAGTGATTTCATATAACAGCAAGAAGCTGGGAGCCATTCGTATTGATTAAATGTGGGGAAATGGTTAAATCAATTATATAATATTCACCCAATGAAATGGATAAGCCAATAATAGAAAGATAAATGTAAATGCTATATGATGCATGGGAAAAGGCTTACCATATAATGTTCAGGGGAAAAAAAGCGAATGCAAAAATGTATCCCTGCTATAATTATGCTGCTAAAGTTACATATTCATATGGGTTGAGCAGAATAAGGTGATGAAAACTAAACACGGCCTGCCTCTTACTTACTATTTTGTTATTGCTTTTGTAATATTTGTGTAATGGACACTTAAAAACAAAAGCAATGATTGTTGTTTTAAAAAGTGGGGGAGGAAAAGAAGAGAACAGACATTGTGGTATGAGAGCCAAACTTAGGCCAAAGTTTCTCAGAATGCAGTGACATAAAGTGACTTGTGAAGAATTCATTCTCACCACAACTCATCCCCATAAGAAAGAAGAAAAATGAAAAGAGTCTTGGAAGGAAGCAGGGGTTTGCACAGGCTTCTCCCAAGACAGAGACCCTGAACTCACTGGTCGGCAGTTAGCAGGGTGAGGGAGGCTCTGCCTGGGTGTACTCCAGGGAACCGACAGGACATGAGCTTGTCGGGCAGGTCAACGTCAACCGGGTGCAAACACGGCCCCAAGTACCTGGGTGGATGACGTGCCCCACCGCTCCCCGCAGAATGGCAGGAGAACTCCCAGAAAGCAGCCCTCAGCTTTCCCCCAGCCTAGGTGTCCCCTTCTCTGGGGCGGGCTCCCCAGTGCTTTGCCAGATAGCTTGGCCTCCACTTACCCAGCTAATAGAATGGCGAAGGGGGCAGTGCCCAGGCCTCAGCCCACACTGTGCTTTAAAAAAAGGAATTACCTTACAGGAACACAGAACTCGACTCGTAGTCAATTAAAATGCCTATTTCTACCATCTTCGGATTCATAGATACCCAGAGGTGGGGTCAGTCCCTTCTCCTAAAACTTGAGGATTGAATAAATATGTCTTCTATTTAAAATTCAAGAGGCTCATCATGGCGCGGAAACGCATCTCAGCTGGGTTTTCATTCTTGCTCGCTCCGGGGGTGAGAGCAGGGCTCAGAGGAAGCGATTGTGCATTCAGAGAAGGCAGACAGAGTGTGTGGGAAGGGTCAGGGGAAAGAGTCCCCCTGTGCGCTTCAGAGGATGAGACAAGCTTACAAAATATCTCATCTTCCAGTCCCAGAAGGGAGGCGGCTGCATCGCCTAATATTTCCAGTTAAGGGAAACACATAAATGTTGAAGACACAGGCTGGAACAATCAGGGTTATAATTCCTGGCTGCAGCAAACGGAAGGGAGGGCGCAGAAGGGTAATGAGGCAGTTGGTGAACATGAGTGCTGTTCAGAGCCTGGAGTCACAAGTCGCTGATAAACACAACATAAATGTTTTAGGGGCCACGCCTCATGGCACACGGCTTTGATACCGGAGAAGCTTTCTGACTTGCCCTTCAGAGAAATCCACTCAAGGCTTGTAAAATACACCTGTGATTCCCCTACGGATTTTTTTCAGGAGAATGTGCTTGCTGCCTCCTTGCTTCCCTGCACATTATAACTGTCATTTGCATGTCTCCTCATGAGGAATTGGTAAAAATAGCTTTACCAGTGGCTGCGTCCCGGCCACTCAAGGGGGATGTTGACTATGGGGGTGGTTACCACTCCCTGAACAAATGACTCAAGATAAAAAAGTCTTCTTAAGCCCTAGAACAGGGCTGTCAAACTCATTTTCACCGGGGTAACATCAGCCTTGCAGTTGCCTTCAAAGGGTCAGATGTAATTTCGACTCCTTAATGGTCAAGGAGTAGTTACATTTACATAGTCCTAGAATTATTTTGGCCCTTTGAAATAATTTTCAAAGGCCCCCAGTAAACACAAGTTTGACACTCCTGCCCTAGAAGATTCTCTACTTTCAGGCATCTTTGATGTTTTAAAATAACATCTCTGTTCAGGTCCTTTGCCCATTTTTAATTGGATTATTTGTTTTTTTTGGTGTTCAGTTTTATAAGCTCTTTATAAATTTTGGATATCAACCCCTTAACAGATGTATCGGTGACTATGTTCTCCCAATCTGTGCGTTGAGTTTTTATTTTGTTGATGGTGTCTTTTGCTGTACAAAAACTTTTTAGTTTGATGTAGTCCCATTTGCTTATTTTTTCTTTTGTTTCCCTTGTCTGAGGAGATCTATCAGGTAAAATATTACTACAAGCAATGTCCAAGACTATACTGCCTATGTTTTCTTCTAGGATTTATGATTTCAGGTCTAACATTTAAGTCTTTAATCCATTTTGAATTTATTCTTGTGTGTGGTGTAAGAAGGTGGTCTAGTGCCATTTTTCTGCACACATCTGTCTGATTTTCCCAACACCATTTATTGAATAAACTGTCTTTAGCCCATCGTATGTGCTTGCTTCCTGTGTCAAATATTAATTGACTATAAAGGTGTGAGTGTATTTCTAGGCTTTCTATTCTGTCCATTGATCTATGTGCCTGTTTTTATGCCAATCCCATGCTGTTTTGATCATTATGGCCTGATCGGTATGGTTTAATATTAGGTAATGTGATTCCTCCAGTTTTGTTCTTCTTTCTCAGGATTGCTGTTGCTGTGTGGGGCCTTTCGTGGTTCCCTATACATTTTTGAAATATTTGTCCTAGTTCTGTGAAATATGTCACTGGAATCTTCATAGGAATTGTATTCAATCTATAGAATGCTTTGGGTAGCATGGACATTTTAATGATGTTAATTCTTCCTATCCATGAACACGGTATGTGCTTCCACTTATTTGCATCTCCTTCAATTTATTTCTTCAGTGTCTTATAATTTTCTGAGTACAGGTGATTTACATCATGGGTTAGGTTTATTTCTAGGTATTTTATTTTTTTTGAAGCAATCATGAATGGAATTGTTTTTCCCTTCTGATAGTTCATTATTAGCAGATAAAATGCAACTGATTTCTGGATATTAATTTTGTATCTTGCTACTTTACTGAATTCATTGATCACTTCTAGTAGTTTCTTGGTGACATACAGATGGCCAACAGGCATATGAAAAGATGCTCAACATCACTAGTCATCAGAGAAATACAAATTAAAACCACAAGGAGATTATCACTTCACACCAGTCAGAATGGTTATCACCAATAAATCAACAAACAAGTGCTGGCAAGGATGTGGAGAAAGGGAAACCCTTCTGCACTGTTGGTAGAGCACTGTGGAGAGCAGTATGAAGATACTTCAGAAAATTAAAAATAAATCTTCCTTTTGGACCAGTGATCCCACTTCTGGGAATATATCCAAAGAAACCCAAGACACTAATTCAAAAGAACATAAGCATCCCAATGTTCATTACAGCATTATTTACAATTGCCAAGATATGGAAGCAGCCCAAGTGTCCATCAGTAGATAAGTGGGTAAAACAACTATAGGATATTTACCCAATGGAATACTACTACTCAGCTGTGAAAAGAGAAGAAAATTTTACCCTTTGCAACAGCGTGGTCAGACCTGGAGAGCATTATGCTAAGTGAAATAAGCCAGTCAGAGAAAGACAAACACCATATGATTTCACTCATATATGGAGTCTAATGAACAAAGTGAACTAAGAGGCAAAATAAAAACAGACTCATAGATGGAGAGCAAGACGACAGCTCTGGGGAGTTAGGGGGTGGAGGGACCCAGCAAAAAAGCAAAAGGACTGACTCATGGACAACAAGGTGGCGACTGTAGGAGTATAAGGGGGATAAATGTTAGTTTAAAATACAATAAAAGATGAAAAATCCTTATAAGAACATGAAAGGATAAAATAAAATAACTTTGCTGTCTTGTGGCATTTGTGTTTCAGCAGACAAATGGAAGATATGGTCTGCATGGGGATTTCCACTGAAAGTGGGTTCAGTGGAAGAATTCCCATGTTTCCAAAATACACTGTTTGTTCTATGCTGCCCTTTGGTCAAATCTCCCCAAACTCTTGCATCTTACAGTTGAGCACCATGAACAAAAAAAGAAAAACACTAAGAAAATCAAATGTAAAACACAACAGATTTTCTTTATTTATCCTTACTATTTACCCCTTCTCAACTAGAGATTGTGTTCTACACTTGGCAACATTAAGTTGTACAAAGGAAACAGGTGCCATCAGGACAGGCACAGGTGTGGTGGCCTTCAGAAATTACTCCCAGACCTTAGCTGAAGTGTCCTTCCCCCTATTTGCAAATATCCAACTCCTGCCCCTTCCTCCGAGGTCAACTTCTAATGTCCCATCCTCCAAAAAGCCTTCCTTGATCTTCCGGTCCCACAGGATGACAGATGTCATAGTAACCACAGCTTCTGTGTCTTCCCAGATGCTGCCCTCCACCCTGCCTAATTCCTTCCAAAGTTCTACTTCTGCCAAAGGGAATGGCCCACTAGTCCCCTCTCAGTGATACCTGATGCCCTCCTCAACCTCCACTCCCCACCTACCTCTGCTCTGTGGGAGCCACTCCCTAGCCCTAAGCGCCCAGCCCATTCTCCCTCACCTACTCAGGAGGTGAGTCCTCGAAACACACCTGAGGTGGGGGAAAAGTGAGAAGGGACAAAAGGAAAGCCATGGTCACTTCCATAGGCAAATTGGGGCTCAATCCCAATAGGACATCCTGAGAAACTTTTACAGTGAATCCCGGAGTTATCCCAGTGGAGTTGGGAGTCTGGAGTACTCATCCTCTGACTCCTTTGGTTCCTTGTTGAGGATTTCCCCAGGGAACATCAAATGCACAAGACTTCTACACTGTTGTGAGGGCTGAGAAGCCCCCTGGGGCCACAGAGGCCCTCAGGCAGAAGGAAGCTGAGAAAACAGATGGTCTGGGAGCTGGGGGTGGGAAGCTCTCCATGGGCAGGAGCCATCCACGTCCGCTGCAGGTGGACTGGGAGGTAAGAGGAGGGGACATGGAGTGAGGCTTCACAGCATCTGCTACTGAGAGTGGTATGTAGCCTGAGGCTGTTGTGCCCTCCCCATAAACTACCCTAACCTGATTTCAAAATGAAAAAGAAAAAAAAAGTGCCAAGTTAGTAGAAAAGAAAGGGTTAAGAAAGAGAGATGCTGTTAGCTTCAGTCCCAGGAAAAGCAACTCCCTCCCCTCTCATTTTTCATTTAATTATAATATAGTTGACATAAAGAAAAGGTGAGGAGAAATTTAACTGCAATTGTGATCAAACTGTGTAGAATATTGTTGCTTGAAATGTTATGATCAGAATGTCTCTGACAATAAATCCCGATATTAGAGGCATGAGATTTCACCTACAGATTGTTCTTTCCCTGCTTTGCATCTTTGACTCACACTCCAGGCGTGGGTATGCCGCAGCTAGCCTCCTCCTTGATGCCCGGACCTGCAGAGTGGCTTAAGACACCGAACAGAAGGCACTATTATATTTACAATCTAGAAGGAGTTTGAGGTCTTTGAGGTTGAAAGACTTTATGTAATTATTAATTGTCATCATAATACCAGTATGTCTGGAGAGGCAAGTCCAAAGGAACAGTGGGTTTTCACCAAGGACTGAGCCCTCACCTTCCTTGATCAAACCCACATTTCAGATCACCCGGCCTGGCCTGTCACAGCCCAGCATGTGCAGTCCATCTGGAACATATGGTCAGTGCGGGCAGACGAGCCGCAGAGCTGCTGGGGAAAGATGCCTGGACATTAGCGTGATTCTGCCCACAGCTGTGAGACCTTTAGCCAAGTTGCTTAACTCTCTGACTCACTTTTCCCTGTGTTGTGAAAGCAGTTTGAAGAGTCAGAAAGGACTGCCATAATCCTCGTGAGGGACCAGAGCCAGAGAATTACATCTCCTCTAGTTGTGTGATTTGGGATGCCCCACGTCGGTCACTGCCCCAGCCCTTCCATTCCATCCTCAGAGGTATACGCTGTATAAATAATGGCAAACATTTGAAAAATGTCTGAATTTACGCAAAGGAAATTCTCTGTAGTCTGTCTTACTTTAAGCTCTGTAGCAGATCTGAACAAATGGATGTGCTCCCTTTCATCCTGTTCCTCTCATCATTGCCATCATCTGCTCCCCTAGCGCACTTATGGAGCACCTACAGTGTACCTACAAAGCATTCTGCTGAGAAATCAGTGGGGATTCAAAGGCTCGTAGTCATGGCTCTCAGGGGGGTATAATTGAAAGGTAAAATCATGTGTAAATAGAGACATACTGATGTGGAATAGCATGAGCTAAGGACCAGATGAGTGGCCTGAATAGTTGGTGCAGTCACAGATTAGAAATGCCCTCCTTGGATGTCAAGGCAAATACCCTGTGCTTTGAACCCCATTACCTTCCACATTGTTTGTAACTATGCCCCCCTGACCATCCCTCACACAGGGTCTGGCACAAATAACGCCCCTGTTTATTACATAAAAATCTTTTATGACAAAATCATAAGCATGTAATTCCGTAACTAATATTACACTCAAGCACACCATATGACATTTTAGGTGAAATATTCAAATTGCGGTCCATCTAATGCAAGACGCCCATGTACCCCACCAACCACACTCAATGGCATTACTTCTGCTGGACCCTGTATTTCCAGTATGAGGGGGAACCCTCAAAAAACCAGAAGTTATTTATAAAAATTGTGTACTTATTCTTACATGTTCAAACTTCAGTCACCTTCAAAGTACTCTCCATTTGATGCAATACACCTATCAAGACGTTTTTTTCCACCACTCAAAACAGTTTTTGAAATCATAGATATTGATGCCTTTTAGTGCTTCTGCCATTTTTTGCTTCACCTCTTCCACATCTGCAAAACGTTTCCCTTTGAGAACTTTTTTTTTATCCAGGGAAACAAAGAAAAGTCATTCAGGGTGAGATCGGGTGAATAGGGAGGGTGGGGTACAGGGGTCAGGCCATTTTTAGTCAAAAACTGCTGAACACTCAGCGTGGTGTGGGCAGGTGTGCTCGTAAATCACCCATTGTGAAATGGGCAAATGCACCGTCTTCAAAAAAAATTCACTGAAGCTGAACATGGCCTCTCAGAACAAGGCCAGCTGTACACTGACACAGAGAGGAAGCCGGTACTACAAGGGGCCCACCCTGCAGAAGAGAATTTCATTTTGGGGGATCCCTCCTCATATATACACCGAGTTCTTCTCACTGGGAGATCTTTAAGAGACTTAAGTATTTTCCATTAAAACAAAACCTTCACTGCGCCCCTTCTCACCTCTCCAGCTACCAGCCACTATTTTCAAGCTAACGTCTCAAGAGTCACCTACATGCATTCTCTCCATTCCTCCCCTTCTCCCTCACCCCACAGACCAGGGTGTCAAACTCACTTTCATGGGGGGCGGGGGTGGGGGGGGCGGCCACATCAGCCTCGAAGTTGCCTTCAAAAGGCTGAATGTGATTTTAGGACTGTATAAATGTAACTACTCCTCAACAGTTAAGCAGGAGCTAGCTCAGCGCTGCCACTGGGTAGAAGAAACAAGGTGCCAGACCGGATAAAACAAGGTAGAGGGCTGGGTTCGGCCCTTGGGCCTTGTGTTTGCCACCTTTGGAGGCAAACGTGCCGTAGCCCCTTCCACTCTAAGACAGCTGTATCGGGGCAGGGCGACCAGTGACCTCCATGCTACAAAGTCCAAGGACATTCTACAGTCCTCGTCCTTCTTGACTTCTCAGCAGCTTTGGACACTCTGGTTCACTTTGTCTTACGTTCTTAGGCGTGTCTATTGACAAAGAACATCAGGTATAAAAGTGAAAAAACCATGAATATAAATGTTTACAAAGTGAAACCATCCTTATAATGACCTTTTAGGTAAATAGAACATCCCCAGTGCCCTAGAAGCCCTCAGCCTCACTGCCCCTTCCCCCTTCCTGAGGGGTAACCATGAGTAGAGGGGCTGGGGGTCGCCCAGAACCTCTCCAGCTGTGAACCATTCTGCCCCCAGCTATTGGCAGTGTTGGTAGCTGACAACTCTCAGCCTAGTCCCCCTCTGAGACTTCCTCAGGATGACAGGTCCCTTACCCTAGTTCACACGCTCTCCTGGGGGCATTCCGCATCCAGAGACTGGCTGATGTGGGCATATAAAGGCCTGGACCCTTTATACCAGTTCGATACAGCCCTGAGGGACCATAGCAGTCCCAGAGCTCCCATTAGTTAGCTCAGGGATTTTTCAACCTTTTCCATCTTGTGGCACATGTAAACTACTTACTAAAATGCTGTAGCACCAAAAAAGATACTTGGGGACAATCTGACCAAAAAACAGGTTTAAGCGTAATTTTGATTTATTCACACCAGGTGGCTATTGTTGCGTTAGTTATTGTCTTTTTTTTTTTTTTTATTTGACAGTCTAAGGGAAAAGAGGTCAGTGCCCCTGACTAGTCAGGTATTTCACGTTTTAAAAATTCTTGCAGCACGCTGGTTGAAAATCGCTGAGTGAGCTGAAGCCTCTGCTGTGACCTCATCACAGTGCACTTTCTCCTTGTGCCTGAGCCAGCCGCCTTCATTGCCTCAGAGGCGTTGACGCCCAGAGTACCCTCCCCAGTAAACTTCCTGCACACACGGATCGCCGCTTCCTGGGAACCCAAGGTGTGATCCTGCTGGCCTAGCTTCTAACATCATGGGTTGTTCTATGCAATTTTAAACTTTATACTAAATGGAATCATATAAGGTGTATACCTTTGTGTCTGGTTTTTGTTCAACACTTGGTATGTAGGGTTTATATCTGTCGTGTACAACAGTAGTTTGCTTTTTTAAATGAGGGGTTAGCCCTCTTTAAGTAAATGCACTACAGTATATTTACATGTTTACTATGGCGTGTTAGGTCTTTTCTAATTTTTGGTTCTTATGAATAATGCTGCAGTGAACATTGGTGGGTATATCTTTTGTTGTACAAATTTACAAATTTCTGTTGGGCATATACCTACAAGTGTAATTTCTGTTACAGAGGTACGGTTATGTTCACTCCCAGGGCACACTGCTAAGGGGGGTACAAGGTATTTGTGTCAGTTTCTACTCTGATTAGCAGAGCGTGAGAGTGCCAGTTGGATTTTCCATCTGGACCTTTACAGAAAAAATGTTGCTGATTCCTGATCTAAGTCAAGGAATGAGAGGAGCAAGAATGTCCTAAGACAGAAAACTTTATGTCTTTAAGGCCAGATAACGACAGCAGTTTGTCTAGACAGAGGAGACTGGTACAAAAATGTGGCTGATATCAGAGATCAGCAAGCTTTTCTGAAAAAGGCCGGCCAGATAGTGATCTGAGGATTTGGCTTTAGGGTCTCTGCTGCAACTACTGAGCTCGCAGCTCAATAGCAGCCACGGGCAATGAATTAAATGTGAGAGGAGATATGTGCCAATAAAACTTTATTTCAAGACACTGATTTTGAATTTTACAACATTTTGGAATTATCACAAAATATGACTTTTTAGAATTTGTTTTAATCATTAAAATTATGAAAACTATTTTTATCTCCTGAGATAAGCAAAAGCAGGTCGTGAGCCAGACGTGGCCTACAGGCCGCAGTTTGCTGAAGCTCTTTGTAGGTTGTGAAGACTTAAGTAAAAAACCTGAACTCTGCTTGATAAGCACAGTATTTAGGGTTTTTCAGGGAGGGTATGACATGTACCAATCAGTGTCTTAGGGAAATTGAGGCAGTGACAGTGTTTGGGATGGAATGGGAAGGAGAGATTGGACTGGGGAAGCCAGGTGGCCTCCATAGTCCTAGTAAGGACCAGAGAGATGTAACCTCAGGGGACAGAGAGGGTGTAATGAAGGGGATGGGACGGGTGCAGTCAGAAGTAAGAACAGGTTTGATGGCTGATGCAGGCGGAAGAAGGAAGCACCAGGGCCTGACAGCAGGGTTTTGGGCACGGAAGACTGGACGGGTGGGAGTCTGGTGCCAAACTGCAGTGAGACGGGAGGGCTCGGCATTTAGGGTGCGGACACTGAAGCCTGAATCGAAAACCTGGTTTTTTAACCCACTAGCTGTGATGTCTTTGTTTCCTCCTTTGAAATGAGACTAATAATAGCCCCTGCCTCTTGAGCCTGTTATGAGGATTAAATAAGTTCATATATATGAAGTGCTTAGAATAGTGCCTGGTATACAACATACATGAACAAGTGCTAGCTTTTATTGTTAATCATACAGTCTCATTTTTAAAATCACAAAATAAAAAATTTTAAGTAGATGGCAAGTTGAAGGGGGAATGTCATATCTAGCTTCAGACAAGGGGATTTCAGCTCACCCTGGGCAGCAGACAAGACAGAACACTGCGAATGGAAGCTCGGAAAGGCCACAATATGTGTTCACATAGATGTGGGCGCATGCTCACGTAGATGGGGACACACATTCTCATAGATGTGAGTGTGTTCATGTAGAGAGCAAATATGATTCCATGGGAGCTGATAAGAATGCTGAAAGATCAAAGACATAAATATAAAAGCACAGGTGTCAAGACCTTAAGCTTTGGTTACATTTCTGTCTCTCTTCGTAGCTGCAAACACTTAGTTGGGTTACTTAACATCTCTATGCCTTAGTTTTCCCATCTGTAAAATGGATATAACTCTAATACTTATTATGTGGGGTGGTTGAAAAGGTTTTAAAAGTAACTGTAAGGCCCAAACAGAATCTACCACAAAATGAGTGTTTAATAAATGTTAACCTTTATTATTAGGACTATATTTATGGAAGCTAGAAAATAAGGAAACGTCAGGAAAGGAAGACCCAAAAGGCACACCCTGCCCAAGGAGACAGTCCTCACAGGACTTCACTGTCTCTGGCTCCACGGCGCTGCATCAGGATGAGGAAGAATCACTTTCAAGAACCTGTCCGACTCATTTAAGATCAATGGCAACATCCCAAACTTTCCATTTAAAGGCAGTTGACCTAAATCTGATGGATGACAATGTCTTGAGGAACAGGCCCTGGTGTTCTACAAGTGGCATCGATGGGGCTGCCTGGAAAATCCTCTGACTTACACAGATCTGCTCCTCAGTGGACTCACATAGAGCCCCCAACCTGCCCCTTCCTGGTTCAGGTGGAGGAGCTGCTGTCATTTCAGAGAAAGCACTGGCTCGGCCCCCCCTCATACTGAACTCTGCATCACATCAGTCAGGCTTACACTACAAAGTTGCTCATCTACTAATCTACAGTGACTGAGGGTTATTTCTTTTTAAGCTTCTTAATTTGCTTCTTGGAAAATTACTTTGGGTGGAGGCAATTAGTGTTGCATACTTTTGAGGAGAAAATTGCAGCCTAGCCTATTCAGATTGCATCGGTCAGGGATTTCCTCAGCCCCCCATTCAATCTTTCTCTTTTCTCTTTTTCTTGGCCCCAATTCAAACAATCTGGCTCCTTAAAAGTTCCAAGTGCCATATTAAAAATTCTTCGAAGCAACATTTGGCAAAGGAGAAGAGCTTGGGTATGAGGACTTTAGATGAAAATCTCCCCAATCAGGATTGGCTTCAGGAAGGTTTTCCCTGTCCATACTAACCGGTAATCTTCGGGCATGGGTTTCTGAGATCTGTGTGTCCATGTCCGTGTCCATGAGTGCTGGAGCCAGGTAGGTGTGGGGGTGCCTGGGCAGGGAGTGGAGATTGACTTAGAAGGCCTTCTATTAAGTTTCCCTCGGTAATCATTGTAATATCCTGTTAGTCATTTCTGGAAAAGTTAGAAAGGAAATCTCTGCTGGGCCAGCCAAAGAGGAATTATTGACAGGGAAGCCAAAGGGACACAGTCAGTCTTACTTAGTTGGAGGCCACCAGGAAGGGACTCTAGGCCACATCAGAGTCAGTATCTTTGCTTTCTCCACTTGTAGAGGTAGCAAGAAGTACTAGCCAGAAGTTGCCTGTGCCTCCATTATTTGACCACTGCAACCAAGCTACACCATGGAAATATTGTTGACTGTCCTCCTGGACTCTGAGTAGCTGCTTGGCCGGAGGACTGTTTGTGTGCCTGAATATCCTTGAGACAGGGACTAGAGTTGGAGCGGGGTCCTTCTCTGATGGTCTCAGCCTCGGATTCCATGGTTCCTGGCTCTCATGGTTCCTAGGACACAATTCTCCACCTGAGACATGTTCTTTACCCCAGACACTCGGTGAATGTGTTGGCGGCTCCTTTACCTTTACACAACATGCAATATAGGTTAAAACTATCCCTACCTTTCTCAGGACAAAGGCCAATGACCCACTGAGATTATAGAATAAATAAGTAGGGTCTAGAATGCACAATAGCAGTGGGTTTTATGACAACTCTGGGTAGAGCTCAGCAGGTCTGTCCACCAAGTGGCCCTGGTGTGTGATGTCCGTGAGGTATGTTCTCTCTCACTGCCAACAGCTCCTTCCCTTGTCCTTGCGGCTTGTTGCCAAGGCCTTGATTTTTCTGTTCCAGCTTCTGGGCTATGAAATATACCTCTTACAGGCCTCGGATCTCTACAAAAGTAGAAAGATAATCTGAGCTTAAATTAGACTTCCTGAGACGCAATCCCTGGAGGTTTACTCTCTTAAGATATAGAATTTATTAAAGGAGAGAGACTAAAAGTGTCATCTATCTCCAGAAATGTGGGACTGTCATCGAACTGTAACCAGTAAGGAGTGCAGCCTCTGTGAGTGGAAAAACTTTTTCTCCCTTGATAGGTTATTTCTGGAAACCAGCGGGACCATTGTGCTAACAGGGCCGGGTCTGGATTCTATAATGCTTAGAGTGGTTTATGCAGTGGAGTCTTTCAGTCCTACAATTAAGTTTTCCCCAGAGATCGACACTACCCCCCCATCAACTTTCTCACTCATAAATCCGACACTGCTTTGTCTGAAATACAGCAGATTTGCTTTCGTTTTCATTTGAATTTAAAGTGGGAGGTTGCAAGGGTGAGGTCTAGACGCTAAGAGTAAGTATAAGCTATAATTATATTTCTTCACATTATGCCTTTGATTATGTTTTGATTTGATGGATTGCATACCCCCTAGTGCACACACCAGGGTTCTTTTGACAGAACTAAATACACATATTTTCATTAACCTTCCCAACGACTTCCCAGAAATACCTTTTGAGAAGCTTCCCAGTGTTCCATGACAGCCTCTCTTGCTAAAATCTTACCTCAAAACCACAAAATTACTAGTAAGAAATAGTCTCTAGAAGCCTTGTGAAATTTCTTTCTAACACAGAGTCCATTGGAGGGCCATGACTGGGACCATTTTGATTGAACCAATCACTTGCTTTGTTCAAACACCAGAATGAACCGACAATTGCCTCCCTGGAATGATTTTTCCTTTGACTAAATGGATAAACACAAATCAGCAATCTTTGGAGTCTGCATAGTGATGACCTCAGGGTCATAATATCTGAGTCCAGCAAACACCTCCTTGTTACATGGCCACAGATAAAATCACTTCCTATCTAGTTCTCATGACTGTAAAATGATAAACAGAGAATTCCATTTGCACCCAAAATAACCAATCAATATTCAGAACTAGTAGGCTAGGACAACTATTATTAAGAAATACTCCATAATGTTAATAACAATCATTGTTATTTCTAGCACTCATTTACTTTGAGTCGATGGGCGTGGAACATGTTGCTTTAGAGGCTGAAAGCAGAGGAAGGCAGTTCAGAGCAGCTGTACATTTGTTTGAGTTTTTTCAATGTCCCCATTGCTGAGAGAGCGTGGAGAGACGGCTCGTGTGGAGGAGACACAGTTATCTGTGCCCCCGCTTCTCCTGGTCTGGCAGTGAGCTTTCTGGGAAGTGGAGTTAGAACAGTGTTTGAAGAAGCTGCATTTCTGTGAGACTCTGTGAAGAGTCTGGAAAACCACAGTGCAGCGTTAGGCCCAGAAGTCCTTGAGTTGAGAGGAAAGCCAGTCTCCTCACTACCCCATGGAATATGGCCCTCCCTCACCGCTGACACCGTGAAAACTGACAGCAGTATTAGAGATAAGATCCTAGACAGCACTCCGGATGAACACGGGCATTCCTACATGGCCCCAGGGGGACAAATGGTAGGGTAGAGGGCTGCAGGTACAACTGAGGCAGAGAGGGAGGTTTGTAGCACATACCGAGGGTGGACTATGGCTCACATGATGTTCCCAAGAAACGGAAGATTTAGGAGTACCAGGAAATACCTAGAAAGAAGACACCTGAAGGGGACTGAGTGAAGTGGGAAAACTGCAGACATCATAAGCAAAAGAGAAGAAACTAAGGACTATTAATGTCATTGTGATTTCATTTCTAGATAATAATAAATCAAAATTGTTTTAAATATTTCATCACAAATGTATGGGCTTCTTTCTGGATTCTGTTCTCTTCCATTTTTATATATTTCTGTATTTATGCCAATACTTCACTGTCTGCTTTAATATAGCTTCATCATAAGTCAAAATCTCATAAAATAAGATACCAAAAATTGTTGGGTTTTTCCCTATAACTGTTTGGGCTATTCTAGGTCCCTTGCATTTCCATATAGAATTTTGGATCAGCTTGTCAGTTTCTGTTAAAAAGCCTGCTGAGATTTGGATGGAATTTGACAAAAATGCAAATTAATTCTATGAAGAAAACACAGTCTTTTCAACAAATGTTGCTGGAACAATAGAACAATTATATGAAAAAAACCCAGAAACAAATATGTAAAAACCCCTAATCCTTATCTCACGATATAAAAAACTTAACTTCGATGGATCATGTAAGAGCTCAAACAATGATACATAGAAGAAAACACAGGGGTGGGCAAAAGTAGGCTTATAGTTGTGAGTATGTGAATCGGAGTTTATCGTTGTATTATTTTTCATTAATTATTCCATTATTTTCATACAAACAACCACAGACTTACTTTTACCCATCCCTGTATAGGAGAAAATCTTTGTGAACTTGGGTTAGAAAAAGATTTCTTAAACAATACATAAAAAACATAAAAGAACTAATTGATAAACTGTAATTTATCAAGATTTGGGGGATCCAGAGTTTTGCCATCCCTGGGCCACATTGGAAGAAGAAGAGTTGTCTTGGGCCACACATTAAATACACGAACACTAATGAAAACTGATGAGCAAAAAAAAAAGTTTCAAGTAAATTTATGATTTTGTGTTGGGCCACATTCACAGGCACCCCAGCGGCCCAAGGGCCACAGGTGGACACTCATGATTATTTTCTCTTAGCTAAGACACTTAAGAAAATGAACAGGTAATCTATAGCCTGGCAGAAAATATTTGCAAAACATATATATGACAAAAGACCCTTGGAACTCAGTAAGAAGAAGACAAATGACCCAATAAATGGGCAATAAATTAAATAATAACTTCAGGGATTTTCCAAAGAAGATCTGGGAACAACAAATAAGTACATATAAAGATGCTTAATATCATTAGCCACTGAGGAAATTCAAAATAAAACTAACAGTAAGTTACCATATACACCTACTAGGAAGAATGAAACTAAAGACTAACAACAATGTATTGGAACTTTTCCAGTTCCAGGGAAACTGGAAAAATACTTCTGCTCAAAGACTTACAGCAATCACTTTCCAATGTAAGGAGGACATCTTACTGATGCTTGTTGTGCTCTTTTTAAAAAGCTAACACTTTTCTTTAAATAATTTGACTTTTAATATTTTGACTCCAAATTTTTTGTTTTTGTTTTTTCTTCTCTTCACATATTTCTTGAAACTTAGAATACATACAGTGGAACTTTTCCATCAACATTAGAGAGTATTATGATTCTTGATGGATCAGAAAAGGGATTTTGGACCCCAAACTGATGCATAGTATTTCTAAGTAATACATCCTGCCACCAGGACTCTGAGAAGGTTCTAGGTTTTTAGATTATATGTATGTATTGTGTTGACCTTAAACAAATAAACAGGCAGATATTTTCCAGCAACATGGGTTTCATTCAGAAACAACAAAGAATTGCAACTCAGGATGTGCGCTCTAATTGCCAATCTCAGAAAACCCCAGAGAACAAAGGAGAACACTCTTTCACAGAGGAAGGAGAGAGTTCAGAGGGGCTGTTGGAGACAAAGAGCCCATTGGAGGAAACTGGGATTTCAAAGTGTAATGGCCTTTTGTTTGCTGAGTTGTAACAGTGGCTGAGTGGTTACTGGCTGAGAAGGTTCTCTGTCTTCCTGCTCCGGTAATAAAGTAGAAAAACATCTTCCTTTTGAGCCAGAAAGTACCTCTTTCCTCGTGTGGCATAACTGATGAGGAGCAGTAGGGTGTGAGAGCTCTCCAGTAAGAATTTCCAACTCCAATTGAAAGAAAGTTTCTGTTCATTCATTTTCACAGTTATCATCTCTGGAACCCCCCCTCAAAATCTTAATGGGGCAATTATGATTCTCACTTCCTTTTATTTTTCTTTTAGATTACTTTTACATGCTAACTGTCTTTACAAGTCTAAATATATAACCATGTGCATAGAGCTTTCTCTTGGTCTTTTCTTGAGCATTGAATTCTCTGTAGCTATAGATCTTGACCCCTGACATCTCTATGTGCAGAGAACAATGGTCAAATCAGGAATCATTACTCTTGGGTTTAAGAGGAGCAGACAGGACAACGAGCTAACAGTCAAGGTAACAAAAGAATTGAAGGCTTGTAGTGGGTCCTCTTCACAAGCCAGTGAACTTGATTCTTACTTACTGGGATGTGAAGAATCTGGGGCCACTTCAGGAATGTCAGCGATTTGCCCGAAAGCAGCTTTGATCTTGTTGCCCCTCCCCATGCTGGGTCATAAACTGGAAACATGGAGGCCAATTCCATGGCTGCTTCTCAGCAGAGAGCCACTGTGTACTGCTTAAATAAATCTCCCATTGTCTGCTTTTTTCTGGGAGAAAAAACAGCCATCCTTCCAACTACACAGAGAAGAGCACCAACTTCTCATTTTCAAGACTGTTTACTCCAGCTGATGCCCTCATGAAAAGAAATGCCTTTGAAATTAGTAAACAAAGGCCAGGGGAAAGAAATGAGGGTCTCCAGCCACAGCTTCCACAAGTAATAATTCTTTCTGTCTTCCCCAACTCACGCTCAAATCCCAGCAGAGATGGGGTTTCCTGTGGCTTTAGGAAATTCCTTAAGAAGGAGGAGGGGGAAATTATATATAATTTCTATTGTATCTAGTCACAAAAAAGTAATTGTGTTTCCCACCCTTTCTTCCCTTTTAAGTTTTTAACTGTTAATAGTGGCAATTAATATGAATTTGCGACAACAATGAGTTTTATGATTTATCCTTCTGGAAACAACTAGTTTATGAAGGGTTCAGCCTACTTACCTTAGCCTGTGGGGATTCTTCAAATAAAGAAAACCTCCAAAAATCTTCATTGTTTCCACATATGCAAAGATCAAAGCAAGAATCCCATTGTCTTCTTAATTCTGTTTCTCAGACCATAGCCTGAGCAGAGCCATCTTTCATTCAAATTCTCTCCACATATGTCTGAGGTTTAGGGTCTGTCATCCACAAAGTTTAGAGATTTGCATGTATTTTCTTGTGTTTTCAAAAAATAAGAGGCCAAATTCCCTAAGAGCAATTACTAAGACTTGTTTAAGAGTCCCTCACCTTAGGAAAAGAAATCACTAGCACAGTTGTTCAAACAAAAAGTGTGCCAGTTTTCTTTATTTTATAATCTTATAAAAATGTTTTACTTACACTGTGGGATTCTGAACATGTTTATGAACATTTTCCAAATGTTTTGAAGTCCAGAGTTGGGAGCCCAGCAATTGTCAGCTGATGGATGTGGGGGAGCCGTTACAGGACACCACAGCACCACACCGGCTTCTCCTCCTCCCACGCACCGGGCCCTGTCTCTCCAAGGCTCTCCGTGACCTTGGCGTGCTTGGCCAACTTGGGAGACCAGTTTTGATTTCTGAAGTGCTCCCAGGACCGTGTTTTGCAACAAGCGGCTTGCGTGGCCAGCAGCCCCGTGGTTTCCAGAGCGCTTTCCCCCTTGCTGTCCCCGTTTCCCACAATAACAAAAGACAGCGAGCGGTTGGCACGAAGTTCAAAAAACCTGGGATGTTCTGTGAAGTCCAACTCTGTAGTTAATAGGAATTCCAATCAATACATAAAAATTTATCAAGGGCTTCCCAATTGTTCAAGGACATGGTGCTTGGTAAAGCACCATTAAAATCAAAAACTTAAAAAGTGTTCTGGGCAAGATTGACTTATCTTCTGATGGCTCAAAAAGTACATCAGACTTCTGCAGCATTTTAGGCTCATTGTTGAAGCTCCATTGTCCCTGTTTGTAGCACAGACCGTGGAAGCACTCGGTGCTACCTTATCCTTGAAGTTAACTCATACAGGACCCATTTAGGGAGCTCACCATGGCACTCAGAATTGCAGCAGGCCCCTAATAGATGTTAATGTGTTTTTACAAAACAGATACAATTGGCTGTAATTATTGAATTTATGAAGCATTCACCTTCAGAATTTCTTTGCGTGGCATTTAAAGACAACAGTCACCTATATAATGTCAAATTACACCTCTAGTTTTATGAACACACTCAATGGTGCGAAGTGCCCTCTTCCTCTGATATGGTCAGCCACCCACCCTTCCCACACACATACCTATGCACATATACTCAAACTTTCCCCAAAGCATAAGAGTAAAATGAAGAAGGACCTTATTGCTCTCTTATAGTCCTTCCGCCATCCCCCTAGAATCAAAACACGTGCATGTGGTCCTTTAGGTCACCTAGCCCAATTTCATTTTATGGGTGAGAAACCAAGGCTGAGAGAAGTTAAATGATTTGGCTGGGGGCCACAGAGTTTGTCAGCACCAGCACTGAGACTAGAACCCGAACTAGGAGCCTCACATCACAGCCTCTGCCTCTTTCTCTAATTTCTCTTCCCACACCTGGGAAGGTAAGTGCTTCTCTATTTAGAGACCTACAGAGAAGACAACTTTACAGCCTGCCTGAGAAACTCATTTTCCAGATCCCATAAAGCACCCTCTCACCAAAGCCTTCCTCTGAGTTCATCTAACCAGAACTGTCCACACTGTAGAAGCAAACACCATGCCCGGATGCACATGGGTCAAGGTAGTCACCGCTTCATACAGCCAGCTGCTGCTTCCGCCTAAAATGGTCAATAACCTGACCCTGTAGGGATTTTTTAAAAACAAAGTCGACTATTCTAAATTCCTTCAGTGTTGTATCAAAACCCCGTGTTTTATTCTTTAACTATCTTTGTAGATGCTTCCACGTACATTTCTTAACATCCCTCTTGAATGTACAGGTCAGCCTGAAATATCAGATTGCACACAGGCCCTGCTTCATGCTGACCTTTGAAGGAAGCACAGACTAGGAATTTCAGCTGTTTCATTTCACAAAATGTTAGCACTTTCCTTTGATAAGGAGGAAATTCCCACAAGATTCAATTATTCCTTCTTCCAGGCATGTGTGCTAAAGCAGTCGTGCATTTGGGGCTACAAGTAGAGCATAAAATTTTCATCATTACGATTGTAGCAACAAACTTTATTTTTAAACTACTTAATATATGACTTCTTAGAGGCCTGACTTGTCTTTTCTTTGAGGTGGAAATATTTGTCACAATCTTGTTTTGCTGCCCAATAAATCAAAATGTGGAGCCTCTTGTAATAAAAATAGTTGCTTTGAAGTACAACCTTACATGTCTAATTTCCTACCAGCAATAATGAGGCTTTATCCAGCCATTTTGGGGGTCTGGCTTTTCTTTTTTCTTTTTTTTCCTGTCCTTTTGTTTTTCTAACATGTGGGCTGCCTAATGACAGGATTTTGTATTCCAGATGTTTTGGCGAGAGAAAGCAGTAAGCGACGGGTACACATCTCAGACTCTCATACCACCCAAGTGGTTGTGACATCACCGGTCAGCGTGAGCCTATCCAGACTGTCTCCACCAGGCCCCCCCTTTCTATTTAATGTTGCTAACCCTTTAGTCATCCACACAAAATAACAGAAATTCTTTTATGCAGCTCTTATTGCAAAGACATCCAAAGAAGGGGAAAAGAATCTAAAACCACACAGAAGTTGAAACCCATGTGGTTTTAATAAGAGGAAAAGAGAGAGATGGTTTAATTAAGTAATAAGACTAGACTCCCTGGTGGTTAATAAGGTAATTTGCCACATGATTAAAGGTATATGCAAGTGGAATTTCTGTGGTGACATTCTCACTCAAATGGATACTTTTTGGAAACTGGAACTGTTAGTCACTTAAATACTGTGACTCTCTTGTAGTCTGTAATTCCCTCTTTTGAAACAAGAGAAGAACGACAGCAGTCAGTTTTCAAATTCTTTCATCATATCTCAATCTTTTCAAAAAGAGGAAAGGAGGACCCGGTGGGAGACCACAGCCTGGCAGCAGGGTGCACGCTGCCCTGTGTTCTCAGCACCAATGCAAGTGCAGGAGCCCCTGGAGGCCCTCAAGGAGTCAGAGACCGGGGCGCTCCGACAGTTCTCTCGAATGGATGCACAGATGCCGCAGGCCTGACAAACTGAAGCCTCCAGGACACTCCATTTATTTACACACCATCTCCCTTCCTGTATCTGTCTCTCTTCCCTCTGCATCACAACGCATGTCTCCATTGCTTCTTGAAGTCTCTTCCCTAACAGGGAATTCTCTTTCTCGGCAGTGCACAGATATTCAGGTGGCAGGGCCTGATGCAGACCACCTGAAGCCCCTGCTGCCGGGTAAACAGTGAAAGCTACATGGCTGCTCCAACAATGGGGACACTTGTTGCAAGCGCTCTGCCAGATGCCTGTGCTCTCCGGGTTCCAGGCTCCCACCTGCTGCGATCTGTGTGACCCTAAGGAAACTCACTGCAGCTCATCTAATGACCGGAGGCACAATAATTCAAAATGTTCTGTACACACCCAGGTGCTGCAAACATTTGTCTGATTACTGTCATTATCTTCTCTCCTCAACATCTTCCTAGTGTCCCCAGGGGCCTTCTTGTGGGCAAGAAGGTCCCTGCCAGCTCTGATAGTCCATAGTTCTTCAATCATTCACTTATTTATTCACTCACTTTTTCAACAAATATTACTGAGTTGGGGCTGCTACAGTGAATGGCAATGCAAAGTCTCTGCCCTCACGGAGCTTACTTTCTCAAAGAATGACAGCCAAAAAACAAGATGCCAACTAGGGTCATTTGGAAAGTATGAGAAAGCGATGAAGAGAACAAATAAGCTGATGTAATGGGAAGTCAACAAGGTGGGAGCTGTGTCAGGCAGAGGTCAAAGAAGGTCACTTGGATGGGAGGCATTTCAACCACAATGCAAAGGGTAAAAAGGGCTAGCTGCACAAAAAGGAGCAGCAAGAGAGCAAGTTCAAGCAAAGGCAGGAAGCCTTCAGGTGTGAAATAGCTTGGATGGTCAAGGAACAGAAAAGCGACCAGTGGACCTAAGACATAGTGAATTGCTGAGATGAGGTCAGACCAATAGGCAGGGGCCAGGACATGCAGAATCCTTCGGACCATGGTAATAAGTGCAAATTTTATTCCAAGTGCAAGGGGACCTGTGAGAGGGGTTACACAGAGGTGTAACATGATCTGATGTACATTGTTTGAGTATCACTCACACTAATGTATGGAGAATGGATTTAAGGGGCAAGATAGAAGAAAGAAGACCAGGATGGGAATACTGAGGTAAGCCACATGGGCCGTGATGGTGACTTGGATAGGGAAGATTACTATGGATAAAGAAAGGAGTAGAAAAAAATTGAAATATAGTTTGGAGGTAGATTGAGAGGAGTGCAGAGGGTCTGGGTGCATATGGTATTACATCATCAGGATACATCCGACCATCATACGCATTGGAGGTCAAACTGGAAGAAAGAGGAGGAAATTTAAAGGAGGCTTTCTCTTTTGTGACCTGTTTTTCCCTAGGAAAGCTGGGTTTGTGGACCCTCAGTTAGCCTCCTCAGTGTTTGTTGCTACACCGGGGGAGAGGATATCTCTTGATAAACCATGTCCTGACCACATACAGCTAGGGAAATAAAAATCAATCTATCGATTCCCTTGAAAGGGCACAGGAAACCAACATGTGTTGCAGACACAGAATCAGCTTGTTTCAGGCTGACCCACAGACGCCTCAATTCAATTAGTGTAGTCTCCAGCTACTCAGAACTTAACTCAGATGGCTTAAAGCCACCCGGGCCTTTTCCAGACACCCTAACATCAAACAACTGTGACAGGAAAAGCAGAATCTCAGCCTCCTGTTCTCTCTCTCTCTAAACTTTTTATTTTGAAATAATTTCAGATTTACAAGAAATTGCAAAGATGGGACAAAAAGTGATGATGTACCCTTTACCTAATTTCCCCAACAGTTACATTTTGCATAACCTCATAACAATATTAGAGGCAAGAAACTGACATTGGTACAACGCATGTGGATAGTTCTATTCCATTTTTTCACAGTGTAGATTTCTGGAACAGCCATCACAATTAAGATACAGATCAACACAAAAATCTATATTTCTCCAGTTTGAACGAAGTGTAGAAATCTACTTTCCATGGAGTCACTCTGTCCCCAACACATTGCCACTCTCTCTAATTGTCTCCAATATTTCCTTTACACACATTGAAATCCACACCAGACAATGTTAGGCATTTTACTTTGGCTGACAGCTATAATTTAGAAAACTTAAAAGGAGAAGGAAAGTCTATTGTATATATTCATATTTTCACTCTTTCTTCATCCTTCTACATGTTCCAGGATTCCTTCTTTTATCATTCCCTTCCTGTTTCAAGAACTTCTGTTAGCCATTTTTTCAGCATAGGTCTGTACTGACAAATTCTCTTAGTTGTTTTTTTTTCCCATCTAAGAATGTCTTGATTATCCCAAAGGATAATTTCACAGGTTATAGAATTCAGAGCTGACAGTTAGTTTCATTCAGTTCTTAAGAAATGGCCCTGGCTGGTGTAGCTCACTGGATTGAGCACAGGCCTGTGAACCAGAGGATCGAGGTTCGATTCCCAGTCAGGGCACATGCCTGGGTTGCAGGCCAGTTCCCAGCAGGGGACACACGAGAGGCAACCATACATTGATGTTTCTCTCCCTCTCTCCTTCCCTTTTCCTCTAAAGATAAAGAAATAAAATCTCCAAAAAAAAAGGTGCCACTTCACCCTGGCTGGTGTGTCTCAGTGGACTGATTGCCGGCCTGCAAGCCAAAGTGTTGCTGGATCAATTCCCTGTCAGGGCACATGCCAGGGCCAGGTCCCCGGTTGGGGGTTCACAGGGGCAGCCACACACTGATGTTTCCCCCCTCTCTGGCTCTCTCCCTTACCCACTCTAAACTAAAAATAAATAAATAATCTTTAAAACATATTTTGAAATGTGCTATTTCACTCTGGTCTCCATGGTTTCTGGTGAGGATCCTGCTGTCATTCAAACCGCTTTTCCTCTGTCGGCATCGTGGTATTTCTCTCTCATATTTTTCAAGACTCTTTTTGTCTGTAGTTTTCTAAAGTTTGATTATAATATGTCTTGGTTTGAATTTCTTTAGATTATGTTTGAGATTCTTTCAGCTTCCCGAATCTTTATATTTCACAATTTTTGCCAAATTTGGCAAGTTTTCAGCTCCTATGTCTTTCCGTACGTTTCGGCCCCTCCCTCTTTTTCCTCTCAGGGACCATAATGACATGAATGTTGGGTCCTTTGTTACAGTCCCACAGGTCCCTGAAAGTTTCCATTCATTTTTTCTTTTTAAGTCTGTATTTTGTCTTTTGCTCAGATTGGTCATTTCTGTTGCTCTATTTCAAGTTCCCCTGTCTTTTTCTTTCTGCTGATAAGCTCCATTATGTTTTTTATTTCGTTACTATATATTTGGCTTCTAAAATTTTCACTCGGTTCTTCTTTGGGGATTTTTGTTTCCTTTTTGGGTTTTTTTTGCTGAGACTATTTTTTCATTATTTCAAGCATGCTCATCATTGCCTGTCAAAGAATTTTTATGATGGCTGTTTTAAAATCCTTGTCAGGTAATTCCAACAGATGAACATTTTAGTGCTGGTGTCTGCTAATTTTTCCCATTTCTTGTATAAAACTTTCACTCACTGCCCAATGCCAGAGTGACCTGACCACCCCTCATACCAAGGACCAGTGTGTCTGCACCTTCCCTGTGAGCCCAGGAAATGTCGGTCTTTGCTGGTCTTTTGTTGTATAACAGAGGCATTGTGCAGTGGTTTGGAGCACGGACTTCAGGGTCTGATAGACTCAGGTTAAACCTGATTCTACCACTTATCAGCTCCATGAACTTGGACACATATTTAAGTTTTCAGCCTCAGTTTCCTCATCTGTAATGGAATATGAGTACATGTCTTACAACACTTGTGGGGGAGGGGCGAGGGGGGAAGGGTTAAGGGAAATGATGTTTTTGTGATGGGTACAAATTGTTCCACAGTATTTGAGCAGTGAGAGCATTTAAACAAAAAAAAAATATTACTATTGAGGATAACATATACACAGAGGATATAAACTATATATGTACATTTTGATAAGAAATGAACACCCACCATCGAAACATAGAATAGCCACAGTCAAGAGACAGAACATTTCTAGTACCTTAGAAGTAGAGTGGCTTCAGATAAATAATTTTTTAAGTACAGGCTTATCCATGTAATATTTATAAAATTCTTTTACTAAAATATTATTTATTATTTATCTGAAAGTCAAATTTAACTGGCTATCCTGTATTTTGTCTTGAAATTCTACTTAGCTGGCTACTTCCCATGACATTACCCCACCATGTGACTTTCTCATATATCATCAATATTTCTTTGTTTTCCTTACAGTTGTACTGCCTGTATACTGATTTGGAAATGCAGAGTTGAGTTTTGCCTGTTTTGGACTGCCATGGTTTTTGTTGTTGTTGAGGTTGTTGTTTTATTTTTTTCTATATTATGTCAAATCCAGATCCAATTCTCCAGTGTCACGAGCAGTCTAAATCTGCCAGGTTTCTATGGTTCCTGACCCCCTGGCCTGGTAACCCGGAAATAATCAAGGAAATCCTGGGAGAAGCCTCAGGTTGTCAGTCTACTGAGACCACATCCAAAGGTGCTTTCTGCCAGACTCACAAAGCCTTGTCAAAAGCAGGAGGCCCTGCTAGTGGTCTCACTCCCTTCATGCCATCTGGTCTTGGGGATTCGTTGCTTTTGGATTCCAGTACTCACATGCAACCTTGAGCCAGTTTATTCCAAGCTCCAGCACCTTCTAGAATGCTGGGTGCATGTGGACTCAAGTTTTACTGCTCTTGGAATGTACCAACCACCCCTCTTTCCTTCTCCTGACCCCTGGAGAAGACCATTCTCCTCTGCCTTGAGCCCTTCTCTCTCAACCTATATGGGGAAAAAAAGCATATCTTCTTACCCACGGGTTTTATGAGTAGGTTTAGAGGCTCCAGGGGAGATGTGATGGATGATTTATAAAGCCAATGGCCCATCAGAGCTGGTTTATCTTTCCTGGGGGGAAGACAACTCAGCCTTTAGAAGAGCAGTAATGGCCTCCTGTCCCCCAGGAATCAAGAGCTTGCTTTTTCTGAGCAGCAGAGATAAATAATGTAGTCATATTTGCATATTCTGCTACTTAGGTTCTCAAAAATTTGCATACAAAGCACCCATCTCAATGCCTGGAAAATAATGAGTCACTAAAAATATAGGCAGTATTATTTTTTTACGGTCTTTTCTTGTGCACCCAGCTTTTCTCCTAGCATTGCAAAAGGTCAGAGTCTAGCATCACAAGCCCAACCAAAGCAAAATACAGCATCCCCTCTGCCACAAACCCACTTTCTTTTTTAATCCACATGCAAACTAGCAAAAATTAACATCAAATACATCCCGGAAGGAGAAAGCAAGTGGTGACAAGGCAGCATGAAGCCTGAAGGGCAAGGAGGGGGTACAAGGAAGGGGAAACTCTCTTGCCTTCCTCACCTTGATAGGTAGGAAGTTAATGTGCTTCTGCGTGTCAACAAGGGTCTCCAGCCTCTTTCCCACCACCTGGCAGGTCCCTCCTCCCCAGCTGCCTCTCTGAGTCTCTGCCCAGCTGAGCCCCATGAAATAGCTACAGAGACAGCTTAGGCAGAGAGTCTGCCTGGCCAGCCCCCAGGGACAGCTGCCCCAGTCAATATTTGTGGACTACCACATCGACTACTGTCTGTCAAAGTCAACGACACAAACAAGGGCAAATAAGTTGCAAATGGCCTCACTTGTCTTTGACAAGCATCAAGGCCTTTAAGAAATACATCAGAGAGCTGGGCTATAGTCCTTTTGACAGAAGTCCTGACATGCCACACCTACAAAGAAATCTTAAAACTGGGAGGAAAAGCTGATCCTGCCCTAGGTCTTCTCTGTTTAACAAACTTAAAAGTAGCATCAGTAAGGGCTTTGGTCTCACAGGGTTTCTTGCATTGTCATCAGACACTGGATTGCCAGGTAAGGGATCTCTAAGCCTCATCTAAGCTAGTACCACTCTGGTTGCCCCATCACCTCTGTTCTCACACTAGAAGAAAGCAAGGACATGAGAGCTCTCTGACCACCCTCTGATTTTCCTGGAGTGCAGCCCCAGAGACTGCAAGTCAGAAATACTTCCCAACTCAGCAACCCTATTGACTTAGGCAGTAGGTTGGAGAACCAAGTTGGCTTTATGTATGAAAGTCTGTGGCAGAACATTTCAGTCTGTGTAAGGAGAAGGTTCTTCCATATACATTGAATTGGCCTTAGAGACTATTCTATTTATTTGTTAGTGCATCTAGTACGAGTTCAGAGGCCTATTCAAGGTTTCAGAGGCCTATCTCTTTTTGGGTTTTGTTCTTGTTATTGTTGCTCTCATCCAAAACTGAAATTATAATTCTTCATATAGAAACTCAGCCAACTTGCCTAAAGAATGCCACTGTCATGCCATATGATGAGGACTCAATAGGAAACTCATGGCCAAATCCTAAAGACATTCGTGAGAAATGCTACTCTTGCCTGACAGTTGGCAGGCGATGTTTTGTTAAGAAAAACTCAGTAATTCCAGCTCAGTCAAATTGACCAAAGGGGAAGAAGAACTTTGGGCCTGCACACCACCCATTTATGGAAATGAAAGTCCCTTGCTGAGACTGGAGGCTTTCCTTGAAGCCAGACACTCTCCACTGACCTTGCACTGTGTGAGCCAAGGGGAGGAGCTGGAGGGGCTCTTAGGAAAGATTCTGCATGGCCCCAGAAGGCCAGCCTTGGCACTTACCAGCTCACAAAATCCTCCACACCCATCATCTTCACAGCCCCTGAGGACTGTGACAGCGTGCCATTTACATAGGAGGTAGAAGAGGTTGGACCAGGCCATGAGACCATAGAACACACAGCTATTAGGGCAGAGGTCCCTCTGGAACACAGGTCTTCTGATACCACGTCTCATGTTTCTTTTTAATTTCCCTCCCCTTTACAAATGTATTACCAGTTCCTGGAGCAACTAAGCAAAGGGCAGAAAAACACGAAGATGGAGGGATATGGCCACACTATTAGCACTCAGAAGCAAGCACTATTCACATTTTGCTTCACTTTTCCACTTATATTTTCTTATGATCATTGTAGAAAATTTGCAAAGTACAAAAGTATATGAAAGTAAAGTATGAAGTCACACAGATAAATTGAGGTACATTTCCTTCCAATCTTTTTTCCATAGAAAAACAATACTTAGGACAGTATAATATTCTATTGTCTATATATATACTGGGTTGGCCACAAAGTCCATTTAGTTTTTCCATAAAATAAAGGACATTTTTTAATTTTCACCAATAACTTCATTGATTGGAATATTTTGAGTATGTCAACTATTTCCTGTTACTGGCTTCTAGTGGGTAGGGGCCAGGGATATGGCTAATCATCTTCCAATGCATGAGACAGCCCCACAGCAAAGAATTATTTGACCAAAATATCAATACTACCAAAAAACTTAGCGAACCACTTTTGATGCATTTCATCAGTCACAGCACCTTCTCCATACACCACACACATCTTTTTTTTTTTTTTAATTTCAGCTGTGTTTTTACTTTTCTTGAAATAATAAAGCATTATACACCAAAAATATGTATTTTCTTCCTTCTTCATTACGAAATAGAGGTACAAAAATTCAGCAATTTTGATACTTTTTTAAAATGCACACTGATATGACAGCCAACACAGTACAATCTGGCAAAATTGTTTTGAATGAAGTTAAAGATAGCTAAGCACTATTGGAGCCATCATATGGAAAAAGCCAACCAAACTTTTTGGCCAACCCAATACTTTGCTTCTAGCGAAGATCAGACTAGCTGCACATCACACTGAGTCTTCCCACGGCCTTTCCAGCCAAGGGCTCTCAAGGGGTCCTTTTGGCAGTACTAAGGCAAAAATTTGCCCTCTTTCCCCAAACCTCCACTTTATTTTTGAGAATTCCCAGCTATCTCATGTTTGTTTGCTAATAATCCTTGCATGCTCTTCTCTCAGTCCTTTTAACTTGTTTCCACTGTAAGAAAAATCACTTGAGGACTGGGCTGTAACTGCCACTCCTCCTTCATGAGAATCCAAGGCCTCCATTGGTCCTTCTCTGTGTTCTGTGTCCCAATCCGGGGCAGTGCTCTAGGCAGACATGGGGATGCTGCTTTTTCTCACTCTCTGAGATGTACTTGGATACTCTGGTTCAAGGACAGCACTTTCCAAACTTCAGTGTGCACACAAATCACTTGGGATCTAGTTAAAACATAGATTCTGATCCACAGCATCTTGAGTGGTTTAAATATCCCCAGGTGAGGCTGATGTTGCTGCCCCCCAACACCATGCTTTGAGTAGCAAGGCCCTAGCATTCCTCTGTCACAACAGCCTCTTTTCTTAGGCCTTTGAGCTCTGCCCAAGGACCAGGCAGGTACCACTCTGTCTTCCCCATCCAACTCATCTCCTTTTTCTTTTCTCTTTCCCCATTCAAATAAACTTACAGATAGATGCCTGTAGGCTACCCACTCCTTCATCTTACCCACAAGCCCAGATATTTCTATATAACTCCTCTGCCACCCCCTTCCACATGCTCTGCTCCTCATTCTCCCTTCCTCCCTCCTTCTGTTCTATTGTCAACTTTCACTAACCGTCAGATTTCCATAAATGTCATCAGCAGAGAAATTTAGTTGAATCCTTGTCTGCTCTTGTCCATAAACAAAGAGCCTCATCTCATAATAATAATAATGACCCCAGAAGTGGTAGGCCTCACCCAAGGCCATTTTCCCTATTAAAGGAGTTATTTACCCAGCTGTTAGAATAATTAATCTTGCCTCCTCATAAAAATGACTATCCCAATAACTGTTTTGACACATGAAGCTGTGTTTGTATCTCTGAGTATTTCCTCTTTAGCACAGACCCCTAGAGTTGCAAGTACTAGATGAAAAGATATAAAAACTTTGGGTGCCTTGATACATAACATCTCCCATTCTTCTTACATGGGGCCACACTGCCTACCACTGGGTCTTTGTGGCTTCATCTGAGCAGCTCTGAAAAATAGAGATACTCCCTTCTTCCAAATAGCTCCAAAACCAGCTCTTTTGTGATGACTAAAATCCACTGCATCCTGCTTTAGCTATGAGTGCAGAAGATGCTGTGAAAATAGCAAAGTTAACAATACCCAGGCTGGAAAGTAGACTGCATCATTAGGAGGCATTGATGCTTTAATTCAGAGCTTTCCTCTAATGGAGGAAGCCTTCACTGAGCTCAGAGTGCCAGCGAGTTCGGGTGTGTTGTTGAGGTCAGGGGTTGTATATAAGGATGAGAAACAATGTGAAAAGGTAGAAATCTGAAACATGGATCTCGTTCCCCTACTCCCAACTCTCCACCCAACTTCGCATGAAGCAAGGAGGAAGCAGAAGAGTGGGCACTGACCAAGGGTCAGAAAGGCCCACTGTCCACCTACCCTGCCACATAATTCTGCCTCTCCCAGTTAGGAGATGGTTGCAGATTCTCCAGCTTTTCTCACCTCTAAACCCCAAGTCTACTCCCCTGGCTCCACAGACTTTTACCTACTGAGATGCTGTGCCAAGAAGAGGACACGACACTTTTAGGACCTCCTAGCCTCTTCCAGAATCATCCCACATAAAACTACTTTCCCCCTTCCGCAGAGAAAGCCCAGGGTCACTGAGAGAGGCAGCCCTGTCCAGTCATGATAAATATCATTGGTTCATCAAAAGCAAATTGTGCAAAGGAGAGCACACAAAAGAACAATTAATAAAACTTAGTGAATCAAAGTGGCAACAGGAGCTGTAGGTTTTATAGAGTCTGCTCATTAGAAGAGAAAACCGATCAGCCCTCTGACCGAGAGCCACTCCCTCGAGGCAGGCCCCGGGACCCCGCAGGCCAGTATCTCTGCACTTCATTTCCAGTTTGAATGGATGCCACCTGTCTTGCTTTGGCCTGCAGTGGAGGGTGTTTTCTGGTTTAAAAAGCAGCAAGAAAAAGACTCATGTTGTGCTCTTACTTAGCCAGGGTAGCATCTGTTCTCAGCCACAACAGGGCTGCTGGCTGAAGGACATATGCCAGGATGTTTTTTTTTTCTTTTCCATAATGATTTTTGAAATTCCCAGAGTAGTTCCCATCACAGCTTTTCGAAGGTATCTCTGCCTTACATCCTCAGCCCCTTGGCTGAATGGACGGGTATTTACGGGCCCAGTACTTACCTCATCCCAGACTGTGGGCTGGTGTCATCAACTGATCAATCAATTGCTTGTGTGCATGAAGTCTAGGGACCTGGAACTTTTCAGAAGTGATTTCAGTCCCCATATGTGAAAAGATGGCTGCTAGCAAAATTCTTTCTGACGCACCTTTATTTTTATAATTAATCTTGTTGGCCTCAATTTTAAAAGGAAAATACATAAGCTATTAGTGGCTTAGTCAATGTGCCAGTGTCTCAAAAATGCATCTTTAATATGCTTGTTTTAATTCAGCAAAGATGAGTTAAAGAGAGACTAGTGCAAAACACCTCCTTGGCCATGGTGGTGAGCTGGAGCAGTATTAGAGAAACAGAAGATCCTGGAGCCGCATGGCATTAAAGGATCACTGGGGGAAAACTGCCCATCTCACACCTTCCCTTAGACAGATGACGTTCCAAAGTGGATAGCCAAGGGGAGAGTGCGAGAGGCCTCTTTCAGTTCTTAGCTCCCCCACCCCATTGCTGTGGCATCTGATGACCGAAACTTTGCAGTTTCCTCTCAAAAGTACGCCAGGGGGATAGGTGCTGTGTGCTGATCCACTTGGCAAGATGACTCTTCTCAACCTTATCTTGAGAAAGAGGTCATAGTTTTGTGCCCAAGAATATGCCCCTTGGGGAAACAGGAGTGAAATCTGTGCCAAACTTTCACAAAGAGACACTAGAATACCAGGGTATCCAGCCCCGATGGAGATGGGCAAGATGGGAGAAGGAAATGACCAACAATAACAAGGCCAACAGAAACGAAGGGGCAACAATTATAACTGTCATTAATGGAACACACCTGCTATGTGACAGAATATGATTTTCATGTTATGGGTGAGAAAACCAAGACTCAGAGAGGTTAAGGAATTTGCTCAAGGTAACAAAGACAGTTAATGCGGGAGTTTAAAAGCATGAGTTTTGGCCAAAGACTGAGTGATTTAAGGCATAATGCTGAAACTCTCTCTCTCTGCTGGTTAATATCCATTTGACACCTTATAATAAAGAGTCTGAGCTTTCAAAGACTCACCCCTCCCTCTCCTTCTGCCCCACATCTGGTCAAGCTGATTAGAAAGCCTGGCTACTCCCTCCTTTGGTTCTGGCTGGAAATTTAAACAAAGCATGGGAATCCTCACTCTGGCCGCACCCTCTAACCACTATAAAAATACCAAGCCAATCTCCTTTCCCTGCTCTTTCACTTCACATTTGGTTGGGAGCTGAATTCCTCTCCCAGAAAGCTTCATTGTGTGAGTTAAACCTTGTCATACCCTCTTAGCGTCTGCATGTTATCATTAGTCTCAACATCCAAACTGAATTCTGTGTGGGGTCCCTCCTATTTCTTCAGAGTGTCCAATCCTTTCTCTTATGCATCCCCTTATCTGCTCGTGTCCTGGAAAGCTGATCAACAAAGCATTACAGCATCCCTTGCCCTCTGGCCCATTAGGATTAGTTAGACAGAAGATCACAGGGGAGAAGAAAGAGAGGTCAGGATGCTCTTCCCACTTCCTCCCTGACTCGATGCCACATTTCCAGCTGTTGCAGCATCCCCTTCTGTTAGCGGCTCCCACCAGGAGAGCCCTCTTCCTCTGCTAGCACTCTGTTTCCTCCTCTCGCCCTTCAGCACTAGGGGTGGTAATACTTTACTGAGTCTGCTGCAGTCTCTGATGCCTCAACGTCATTGGTTGGTTCTCTTATCCCTGCCTCAGCCCTGTAAGAAGTCTTTTTATTAAAGTTTCCTTACTGGAATCGTCTGAATTCAATTCAGCTTCTATCAGGTTCCTGACTCTCTAAACCTGAATTCTCACACTTGTGAAACAGAAATGACTAATAATACCTCGTGATAATACATCACAGGATTGTTGTAGTAATTAAATAAAATAGTTCGGGCAAGCACCTAGAATACTGCCTATATGTGCAAGGTAAACAATACTATTTATTATTACTTACAACAGCAGTAATAATAATGACCAGTGACACTGGAATTAAAAATTTGGGTCTTTCTGCTTGTAAAGTTCATGCTTTTCCCACCAAGCTACACTTCTTCCATCTGTAGAGAGGTTAGACAACTCCCTCCCAGACCATCTTGGAAATATCATATTTAGACTGTCACATGAATTAAATCATTCCTTATTCCTTACTTAAACAAAGCTTCTCCAGCTCAACAGATTTGTCAGTTAAATGGGAGCTCGCCAAAAGAACAAAGTGTACTGTTTTTGTTTTAACATCTCAATGCCAGACATGAGTCTATGTCTTTAACCCAGCAGGGACTTTCTGGAACATCAACTCGTCAAGCAGCCAATGAAAACTCAATATAAATCATGTAATTAATATTTAAAAGATAGGTGTTTGTCACAAGTCCATTATCAGAAACCAAATACTCATTGGGCTGTAGATGTGACCTTTATAGCTTCTAAACATTTGTGACCACTGCTTGAGATGCTCTCCATCTGCTGATGTTCAGAGAGGAAATTTAGAGGAAAGAGAAGATTGTCAAGTCCTTAAAAGTAGCCAGGCAATGTGATTCTCACTTAGAAAGACTTTCAGGTCAATGGAACACAAATAATATATTGTGTGTATGAAGATGAGGATGAACTAAGGAAGGAGGAAGAAAAGCTATGGAACAGTAAGGGGAGTTGGGTGATTATAAAAATAACTTGGGTTTGAGAAGACATTCTTCTCCAAAGGACCACTGTCTACCTTCCCAGACATTTTTCCTACAACTGTCTCCTGTCCTCCCTGGGATTCGGAAAACAGTGAATTATAGATGCAGTACTTTTTGACACCTACCAACTGGGGGAAGGGTTCCACCATTTAAATCATTTTGAATTACCTCTCTAGGGCACAATCTCAATACATGAGTCATGTCCCGGATCCTGGCACTGGATAGAGTGGCAGCAAGATAGAACAAAGAACATGGCTTTAAAACAGAAAAACCTGGAATCCAGCTTCTGGCCAAGATGGAGGTGTAGGTAGACACACAGTGCTTCCTCAAACAACCAAAAGAAGGACAACAACAAATTTAAAAACAAAAAAAAGAACCAGAACTGACATAAAATTAAACTGTAAGGAAGTCTGACAACCAAGGAATTAAAGAAGAAACATTCATCCAAACAGGCGGGAGGGGTAGAGATGGGCAGCCTAGGAGAGAAGACATGTGGCAAGGCAGCAGCTGAAGGACTGGGAAGTTCCACATTCATGTGCAGATGAACCAGGAGGAACAACTGGGGAGTGAGATAGACCACACAACCCAGGGTTCCAGTGTGGGGGTTGAGGCAGCAGGAGAAACTCCCAGCCTCACAGGAGAGATCATTGGAGAGACCCATAGGGTCCTAGACTATACACAAACCCACCTGCCTAGGAATCAGCACCAAAAGGGCCCAATTTGCTTGTGGGTAGCAGGGGGAGTGACTGAAAAACAGCAGAGAGCAGAGTAAGTGCCACTGTTCCCTCTCAGACCCCTCCCCAACATACAGTGACACAACACAGACAGGTGGGTTGCCCCACCACAATGAACACCTAAGTATATACCCCTTACTATGAAACAGGTACACCAAGACAAAAAATGGCCCAAATGGAAGAACAGATCAAAGCTCCAAAAAATATATAACTAAGCAACAAAGAGATAGCCAACCTATCAGATGCACAATTTAAAATACTGGAGGAAGCTCACAGAATTGGTTGAATATGGCTGCAAATTAGATTTAAAAAAATGAAGGCTATGCTAAGTGAAATAAAAGAAAAGGTACGGGGAACCAACAGTGATGGGAAGGAAACCAAGACTCAAATCAACAGTGTGGACCAGAAAGAAACATTAAACCAGAACAGAATGAAGAAACAAGAATTCAAAAAATGAAGAGAAGCTTAGGAAACTCCTGGACATCTTTACACACTCTAACATCTGAATCATAGGGGTGCCCAGAAGGAGGAGAAGACGACCAAAAAGTTGAAAACTTATTTGAACAAATAATGAAGGAGAACTTTCCCAATCTGGCAAAGGAAATAGACTTCCAGGGAGTCCAGGAAGCTCAGAGAGTCCCAAAGAAGTTGGACCTGAGGAGGAACACACCAAGGCACATTATAAGCACAGTACCTGTGATTAAAGATAAGGATATAATCTTAAAAGCAGCAAGAAAAAAGGAGACAGTTACCTACAAAAGAGTGCCCATAAGACTGTCAGCTGATTTCTCCAAAGAAATCTTGCAGGCAAGGAGGGGTTGGAAAGAAGTATTCCAAGTCATGAAAAGCAAAGACCTACATCCAAGATTGCTCTATCCAGCAAATGGAAGGACAGATCAAGTGCTTTCCAGATAAGATCAAGTTAAAGGAGTTCATCATCACCAAGCCCTTAGTATATGAAATGTTAAAGGGATTTATCTAAAAAAAATGAAAAATATGAACAGTAAAATGATGACAAACTCATAGTTATTAACAACCAAACTTAAACAAGCTAAGCAAGCAATTAGAACAGGAATAGAACCACAAAAATGGAGATCACATGGAGGGCTATCAGTGGGGAAGAGGAAAAGGTACAGAGAATAAATAGCATAAATGGTAGGTAGAAAATAGACAGGGAGAGGTTAAGAATAGTATAGGAAATGTAGAAGCCAAAGAACTTATATGTAAAACCCATGGACATGAACTAAAGGGGGGGGGGAATGTGGGTGGAAGGGAGTGCAGAATGGAGGGGAATAAAGAGGGGAAAATAGGACAACTGTAATAGCATAATCAATAAAAAGTGTTTTTTTTAAAGAAAAACCTAAGTTCAAATCCTGACTCTGCCACTCACTTGCTGTGAGCTCTTAAACAAGTTGCTTAACTCTTCCTATCCCTTCTTCTTTAGTAAGTGAGGATAATAATACCCATTTAAAGGTTATTTTTAGAATCATATCAAATTTAGGAAAACCTTCTAGTACAGATATAATATAGTTTTAATCAATAATAGCTGTTAATATTGGCCCCTACATAAATAAGTGGAGGAGAGCTATGGGCAATTTCCTGTGGACATGAGTAGACTCCATGGAAGTTGTTTGTATCGGACCCCAGTGCCCAGCATGGTAGCCAGGACACCAGGAGTCTAGTCTAATAATACTGCCAATAACTTTCTATGACCTTGGCCAGGTCACAGTTATTTTAGTTGGTAAAGGGAGCCTGATAGCTATTTTCAAAATTCAGAGAATCTAACAGAAATCAGCTAATTGTTGGAGCTGAGGATGCACACATTCTGCCTTTGCTTTCTGAAGGAATTATCTGAGTCACATATTTACCTTGATTATTTTAACTTTGATGTGATATTCTAGTTGATATTATATATGAGTTTAATTACTATAATAGAGGAAAATCAATGAATTATTGAAAAATACAGGGTTTTGTAAGGAATCTCCAATGTTTCAGTGGGAAAGAGAGACAATAAACCAAATCATTAAACAGATAGGTAAGGTTAGTGACACGTGCCTTGAAGAAGAGAAACAGGCTTGGCAAGGTTGGAGAGGTAAGGTACAGTGAGGAGGTGAAAACTGAGTAAATACTTGAGGGTGAAGGACACATGTGTTGATAGCCAGGAAAGAGTGCCAGTAGAGAGTACAGCCAGAGGGGGTGTAAACTTGGCACAGTTGAGCGACCATTGGCCACTGTGGCTGGAGAGGAGCCAACTGGAAGTATGTGGCCAAGGGAGCTGAGAGGCAACCATAAGCCAAACCCTGTGGGGCCTTGTGGACCATGGTCAAGACTGCAGATTCTATTCCAACTGTGTCAAGGGAACCATTGGAGAGTTTTGAATATGGAAGGGACATTTCCAAAGATCTCACCAACAGCAACCCTGGGGCAGGGACACCAGTAACATTCAGAGCCAAATAGAAGTAGACTGCCAGGGTAATAAAAAGCAGCTGAATCTGCTGTCCTTCTGTCCCTGGATTTGAATGGAGCTTTTCCTCATACTAAATGGGGCGTCTCTGCCCTGCCTGAAACCCTAATGCTGCTCTTCAACACTGGCTATAGCTCAAAGTAATTAAGTGTAAAGACCCATTTTTAATGTGAAGATTAAAATGACAGCAAACAGTATTAGAGGCAAATGCAAAACGTGTCACTGAATCACATAGATTTGAAACCAGAAGAGTTCCTATAACTCACAGCTTATCTATTTCTCAATCTAGGCATGTCTAGGTGTGCCAGCATTTGTGTGTTGGCTGGAATAAATCTTCTTCACTATGATGGGGGATGTATCCATTTAAAAACACAGGCTCATTTTACTTGCCTGTCTGCTTGGGACGAGGGCATGTGTATCCTTTCTCAGTCTATAATGTCTGCCCTTCAAATACTCATTGGGGACCCCAATTTTGAATTGTCAACCATAGAGCTCCTATTACAATAGCATATTCCAGAGGGTTTTGAGACTTGGCCATCAAGTCATTCCCAGTGTCAGCAGAGAGTAAACACATGTGTCATAATGTCTGGGGATATTGCCTGAAGTGGCATGCAAAGAAAGGAAACTTTTTTCAGAGATTTCATTGTAAAAATATTGTTGTGATTTTTTTGGATATACACCATCCATCAGAAATATATCTATGTTTAACAGGTAGGATTTCAAAATACCAATGAAACTGCTCAATTTTCTGCCCTCCCCTGGCCCCATATTTGAATGAAGCATCCTTGGCTGTGCTGTCTGTCTGTTGTGGGCGTGGAGTCCTCCCCGGCATCCCGCTTGGTCCCTGGGAAGAAATGCAAATGAAAGGCAGCCAGTCATTCCTTCAAGTCAGGCCATCAAGGCTGCTGCAGCCAGACTATACCTCTAAGTTCCCTTCAGAATTCCTCCACGTCAATGTGACTTCAGATCATGGTCAGCATTTTCATTAAGAATCCATATAAAAAAATAGCCATGTTTATAGTTGGATTTTTGATAATAATCCATACAACAAGTTCCTCCCAGCACTCAGGAAATTTCTTTCTTCGTGAAATGATATGCTTTTTATAAATAAGAACTCATGAATCCACCGTTTTTCCTTTTTTTTTTTTTTTTACTTTGACTGACAGAAACTCAGAGATGTGTTTTACATTTAGTATCAGTAGCATGCCTTTGTTGAAGCTTCTGGCGTAATTATTCCCCCAATGCCATTACCCCACCATACCCTGTATTAATTGGCTTCAGGGTTTTAATTTTCATTTAAATATCTTTCAGATGCATTGAACCTATATTTCTTAATGTAAGCCATTTCAAAAATATTTGCTAAGTAGTCAATGCAGACAACTCCATGAGCTCATGGGTGTGAAAGAGAAATGGAGAGGTTCATTCACTCATCTATTCATTCACTCAGGAACCCAGACAGACCTCTTTCTGCAGCCAGGCCCTTGGCTAGTCTAGAATGAGGGTAATAGGGGCAATTTGTTTCTTCTTCCTTTTCACTTGGGAGAGACTAACCAGCCTCTAAATATCTCCTCTAATCCAATGTTTCTATCACCTTTCCTTAAAAAAAAAAAAAAAGAACTTTACCTTTAAACTATTTAATCTAATATTCCACCACCAGCCTTGAAGAATCTTATTTTGGAGTATGTTTCCCCAGGTGCCTGCCTTCCGCACTGCCTCCCGGAGGACCCACGCTGAATTTTCTTGAAATTCATGCTGTATAATTTGACATACTAAAACAAATGACTACTTTAAAATGCCAGAGTCGTGGGGAGACTGAAGATCAGGGAAGCATGTTTGATGGCTGTCTCTAGAAGCCCAGGGTTTGGCTGTGAAGGCTTCCCTGCGTATATCATGGTCCAGGCTGGACACCAGACCCAGGACTCCTTGAGCTAAGTTCTAGAGCACTGATCTACTTTTAAATACTTAAGAAGCCAACTCTCAGGAGCCCTCTCAAAGGCAAAGACCAGCAAGCCGTTGCCAGCCTTCAGGGAAATGGTGACAGCCCTGGCCACACTCCCTCTTGGTTTTCGATGTGGTTCCCATGGCTTTGCAGTGTGTGTACAAAACTTCCTGCGCTTTCTACCGTCTTCTCAACGGTAGCTGAGATTTTTATAGCTGGATTTTTAATAATAATCCATACAACAAATGGAGAAACAGAGAAATAATGGAGGAACTGAATTTCTCCATTGAATAATTTCAAAGCCCATCCTTCATGAATCTCTCTTGTCCCAGGAAAGGCTCCGGAAAGGCTCCCACTCTTCTTTAGAACTATTTGCAATCTGCAGTCCCACATGGCCACCCTGCTCTTCTTCCAGAGCCTTGTTCATTGAAAAATTTCCTCTCTTCTGTCTTCAGAGGATATGCCTCCCCCCATGTATCAGTATTTTAAAATCTTTCTGTCCCATTCTAAAAATAAAATTCCTTTGATTCTACCTCCCCGTCCACAGGAGCTCCTCTCCCCTGCTCCTTCCCATGATGACCTGCTGCCTCCTCTCATCACCTCCCATTCTTTCCTCAGCACACTGCCATCTGCCATCTGCACCCACCTCCCCAGAGAACCAGCTCTCACAGAGGTTTGCAGTGGCTCCCTATCCTCCGCCCCCCGCCCACGTTGCCTCCTCATTTTGTTGCTGTGCTTGACCTTGCCAGTTATGCCCCTACAACTACCTTTGGCTTCTAGCTCACCATTTCTTCCTGGCTCTTCTGTCTTCTGACTATCTTTTCTCTGCCCCTCTACTCTGCTCTCCCTCCTTGGCCTTTTCCCCCAGGTATTGATTTTGCCCCTGACATTCTTTGTTCTTCACTCTAATTACCCTCCCCCGGAGACAATCGGGCACAAATCTTCAAATTCAGACACACTTAAATTTTATATTCTGGTTTTACTACTTAGGAACTATTAAACCTTAGAAAAATCACTTGACTTGTCCAAGCTTCATCTTTCTCTTCTATAAAATGAGGGTAAATGATCACCTCCTAATTATATAAATGTCTAATCACAATATTGTACACCTGAAACAAATATAAAGTTGAATGTCCCCTATAATTGAAAATTAAATAAATAAATAAAGAAGGGTAAATGATAACCACAATGACAATAATGATCACTCTTTCATAGAGTTGTTGTAAGCACTCCAAGAGCCTAGCCCAGTGCTGATATACAGAAAACTCCGTACACGGCAGCTACAACTATTTTATTGTTATCTTGATTATCATGGCCCCCTGAGTGACCTCTTCTTCTTGACTTCTCCCCTGCCCTCAGTTCATATACTTGATTCCTGCAGCTCACCTTAACATCCCCAGACCTGGCCTCTGCCCTGAGCTCCAACTAATGCTGCAAACCATCTCCTACTAGCTGCATGCTCTAGGATGTCCAAAAGCACCTCAAACTCTGCACATCCTGTTATGGGCTGGATTCTGTCCTTTCAACATTTACATGTTTGAGCCCTACTTCAGAATGTAACTGCTTTAGACACAGAGCCTTTAATGGGGGTGATTAAGATAAAATGAGGTCTTTAGGATGAGCCCTAACCCAATCTGACTGGTGTCCTGCTAAGGTGAAGAAATTTGGACACACACAAAGATACCGGGGATGTACTCTCAAAGGAAGCACCATGTGAGGACACAATGAGAAAGCAGCTATCTGCAAATCAAGGAGAGAGGCCTGGGGGAGAAACAAACTTGCCCAATACCTTGACTTGAACTTCTAGCTTCCAGAATTGTGATAAAATAAATTTCTGTTATCTAAGCCACCCAGTCTGTGGTATGTTGTTATGACAGCCTAGCAAATAATACATGTCCCTGGCTGAAATCACTGTGTCTTTCCTAAAACATGCTTCTCCTCCTGAGTCTCCTCTTTTGGCCGACCAATCACTCTTCCTTCTATCTCATCACCCACATCTAATCAGCCTCAGATGTCTGTGGACTTTAATTTCTGAATAGCTCCCAATCTATGCATCACTTTTCTTAGCTCAGACCCACATGATCTTTCATCTGATCTATTGCAACAGCCTCCCACTTAGTTGGTCTCTCTCACCACATTATTTCTCCGTTTCAGTTCATCCAATATACCAGTTAGATTAATCATTACATTCCACAGGCTTGTTTGTATCTGCCTCCTGCAAGAAGAGTCCTTCATTAACTCCCCACTCTCTGGTAAAAGTTTCTCAACCTGACAGCTGAAAGGATCAACAATTTGGCTCCAGCTTACCCACAGTCTGGTGTCTTGGGTGTCTTGGGTATATCTCCTTCCTTAGACCTTTGCTCCAGTCAAACAGAAAAACTGACTGCTCTTCAAAAAGGGCTCCATCCCATTTGACCACTCCCTGATCTAAAAATGGCTCCTCATTTGTCAGACTGTCATATTTTTCCCATTCTTTAAGTTTCAGCTCAAATTCCATACCACCAACCCTTTCTTTCCTTATTCTCCTTCTATAGGAGGAGTCTCTGCCCTGGGCTCAGCTCCTGATAGCCCTCATCATGACAGCTTCTGTCACGTGTGTGTCCTGTCTCAATTGGTAACCCACTGAGGGCCGGACAGCTGACTCTCATTCACCTATTATCCCCCGTGGTGCCCAGCACAGTGTCTGGGGCCTTGGTGCCCTCAGTAAGCCATTCTCGAAAACAGAACTGCTCTTCCTGATTTCACCCTAGTAAGTTGGGTTGTTCGTTCAATTAGCCAAAGTGAATTACTAGTCTATATTACATTCTGGAATTTAAGCTCTAGAGAGGAGACAAATCACTAAACATATATATATATATATATTTTAAATGGCAGTAGAAAGCAGAGGGCATCCCCCGGCTTTGCCACGGCCTTCAGACTCCATGTGTCACAGCTTGCTACAGCTATTCTAGGAAAGGGAGATTCTGCCAAGCTAGTTATTAATTGGCTCATCTATCTTGGCAAACAGATATTCTGTCTCTCATAAAAGAAGAAAATGAGCTTGTCTAAACAGAGCCTTAAAATAAATTGCAGGAACACCAAAGACTCAGAAAATGTAAGATCACATACTCACTGGTTAGAGACAGTCCTTGGCCCTCTGAGCCTTGGTTTGCTCATCTAGAAAATGGGGTAATACCTGCTTCTCTCATCCATAATATTTTGTGAATCCAACCAGATGAATACATCATTTGAAAACTATAAAACACCATAAGTAATCAATATAAGCAATAAATAAATATATTACTTATTTTATAAATATTTTATATACAATAACTCTGAGCTTTCCTATCTACATATAAAAGTTCCTGCCATCAAGTAACTTAGTATGGGTTTGTACCAATTAGTCTCCCACTGCCACCAAATTTCTGTGTACTAAATATGAGTGAGAATGTGTTATAATTTTCCATGTGCCTGCTACATAGCAGGTATGCAATAAATCCTCATTAAATTAGTTAATGTGTTAGTGCTATAAGCTTCTTCTGATGTGCTTCTAGCAACACAGTGGCCAGATTCACTTCCCTTACCTCTGTGGTCTTTCTACACATTTTATGGAAAATAATGGACAATGCAGGTCCAGCACATAAAGCGTTTTATTCTCATTCTGTTGGCCCACATAGAGTTTCTCCTCTACTCCTTAAGAGGTTTCTTGGCTGTTTTCTTAGAGTCAATCTGGAGTGGAAGACGAGGAACACCTGGGGCTGAGGAGCAGCAGGGAGGAGGAGGTACAGGTGTGCACAGGACTTAGAACAGAAGACCTGAGATGGGTCTAGACTCTGATTCTTTATACTCAGATGTCAATTCCCTAACACAAAAAATATGAGAGTAATAAGGTTTGTTATGTGGTAAATAAGATAATGCCAAGGACTCTAATTATTTTCACATCATAAAAGATGTAAGTACGGACTCCTGAAGTTAAAACATTTTTTTTCTTTGATCATCAGAGTGTAAACATGACCCTGGTTCTTAAACGAGCAGTCATGTTCTTCTGTAACACATTTTCTCAACAGGCACTTTCAGGGGATTGAGGGGAGCCAAGCCCAGTGCTGAGTGCCACAGATCCTTGTCCTCGTGGAACACTGCAGCCTAGCTCTGTTCTGGCTTCAGTCAAAGTTCTGAGATCCACCTTCTAAAAAGCTGAGTGATGATGTACATGTAGCTGAAGGCAGAATATATTCTGGGAAAATGAAACTGTGAAAAGTAGATGCGTGTCTCATCACACCATATGGCCATGTGAATGATCAGATGCATCTATCTGTGCTATTGATAGAAAAATAGAACATTACATATACTTACAATTGTGAGAACTTACATCACTGAGGAACTTAGAAATAGAAATGATCTCTTATTTGAGTTAGAAAGAGCATTGGGGAGAAATCAGATTCATCACCATATGGATGATCTTAATTCCAAATTGAATTTTAATGGAAATGAAGCTTCAAATGCTTCACTCTCTTCAGTGATACTTGGTGGGGTCTCTCTAGCTTAAGTGAACCAGATTTCAGCTGTTTTCTCTTTTTCAGAGAGTTCACACCACCTGAAAGCCTTTAAGGTGAGACTATCACATAATGATATGTTACTCTGCATAGACAGAAAATCCTTAAACGCGGGCATCAAGAGTACCTGATTCTTCTTTGTAAAGAAAATGAGTTGAATAACTTTCCTGGTTTTAAAAGCAATCTAGATTCTTTGAAATAAAAGTATAAAAAATAATAAATTGTCTGGAATCCCAGAACCCAAGTAACCACCATGTACTATTTTATATCCTTATCTCTGCATAAATAAATGATTATAATTTTTTCACAGGCCATCAGCACAGCAAGGTATTGGGCACTCACTATATACAGTCACTGGACCTTCACCACAACCTCAACATCTAAGCAAGTTCCTCCTCTGAGCCCAGAACTGTGTCCGTTCCAGATTCCACCATTATTTGAATCTCTTAGGACTTAAACCTCAAATTTATGTCTTCTCCTTCCTCTATGGTAATTATGTAATTAGTGACCACAATTTGGTTCTATTTCACAATACTCATTATAGTTCATTGCCAACCAATTAAATTGGACCCTTTTACCTCTGTTAGGATTGTTGAAAAAGTCTCTTTGATGGTTTCCTCAACTCCCTATCCCCCACTTTTATGTCAGATTATGTTTCCCCCAAACAATCTGATATCACTCTGGCACTCAGAAACCTTCCAAAACTCCCCATTGCTTACTGGATTACATCTAAAATCTTCACCTTGGCCTTCACAATTGACCCCAATATATTCTTTACAACCTCTGCTCTCCTCCACTTCTCTACAGAAAACATCAATCACAGATAAATGTATTTACCGTATTTTTCACACTATCAGATGCACTCCCCCCAAATTTGGGAGGAATAATGGTTGTTAATGCTGCTGTTGAGTTCTGTTTACATTTACATTGGTGAAATATTATGTTATTTATATTATTAAATATTTTAACACATTTTTTGCTTCAAAATTTTTTTCTTATTTTCCTCCTCTAAAACCTAGGTGTGTCTTATGGTCAAAAAAATATGGTACTTACTTTCTTCCAAACAGAGTTTGCTTCCTTCATCCATCATGCTTTTTCTTAAGCCACTTTCCCCCCCAGCACTTCCTTTCAAACTCAATCCCAACTCCAGAGACCAGAGTCAGTTTCTAGCTCCTTAGTAATGAGGTTCTTCAATCTCTGGCTTGAACTCCTTCCTAAAAATTTCCCATGATTATTATTCCTACAATTCATTTGGTACTCAGCCATTTACTGCCTATTATCTCTTCAATTATTACTTTCTATTGTTAAGTGCTTTATTGTTGTTTAAGTTTTCATGTTTTAAATCTTGTATCCTCAATTTGATTGTTTACAATTATCTTCTTAAGACAGGGACAAGTTTATCCTTTGTGTATCTCACAAAACATTTAAGAGTAACTTGCATGTTGTAGAAGCTCCGTAAATGTTTGTTGATTCAATTTGTTGTCTAGATGTGTTAGTGCTTACCTCTAGCTATTTGAGGCCATCACTTTATACTCTTTCAGTTAACTTGCCTTCATGGTTCCCCTCAGAATTTTGAGAAAGCATGTATCTCCAAAGTGTTTGTGCATCTGTTATGATTTGTAGTCTATAACCCTCTTCCTGGCTTCATGTACAAATATATGGCAGACTTGGCCTTTTACTCTAACATTAGACTAACTGAGTGTGATTTTTAAACTTTGAGAGTAGTGAGAGTAGAGAGATTAATTTTGCTAGTTATGTGAAATAAAAATTTTCTTCCTACCCTTCAACTCCACATATATCTCACTCAACAAAATTGTTTTTTTTAAGTGAGCTGTTACCCATTGCTATTTTCATGACATATTATTCAAAACAGTTTGCAAAGGAATGAGTGTGATATGCTCATTGACCCATGTGAAAGAAGCTGGATAGCTGCAACCCATGAAATGCAGTCCACTAGCTATTATCCTCACATGGCTTCAATTTTCCAGACAACTAGGGACTGAGGGTCAATTGCTGACCAGCCAGCTTCTACCTCCAGCTCACACTCAGCCCTTGATATGCAACTACACTGAAAGTGAAAGTTCCTTTGGTCAACTCACTAAATATCAATCTAAGACAGGCTGGAAAGCAAGTACCTTTTCATGGTCTGATCCTTGTTGATGTGTGGTGCTGCCCGGAGTGCGATTATGGGAAGAGTTCTAAAGCCAAATCCAGGCTCAACAGGAAGGGCCCATCAGCAATGTCTGCAACAAGCACCAGAGGCTGGTGTGTTGGCACCTGATCCATGAATTTGCTCTATCTGACCTGAACAAAACTGGAGATACCGAGTTTCTCAATGGCAAAGATTCTGTTTTATTTGTCTCTGCACCTATTTACCTCTCTTTTCCCTTTCACTCAAACTTAGAGTAGCATCTGCCGTGAAGCTGGCATGATTTGAGAAGTCACTTCATGGTTGCTTAGATGTACCTGTGCCTATAGTGGACAGGCACGCTCTTTGTCTCTCTCAGATTCTACTCCCCCTGCTTGTGGAAACCCACTCATACCCTATTTTCAGTCCAAGTGGTTCCAGGGCAGACAATTCTACCCCTAGCTCACTGTGCTGTGTGAATCAAGCCACCCCAAGCGATCACTGCATTTTGCAAATATTGGTTTCGAAAGGGCATGTGGCCCTATCAGGGCCAATGAAATGCCTTGAGATTTTTGCTCAGGTGTTTGTCAGAGAGAGGCCCTCTTTTTGCCTGCTGGATTTGAAGCTAACTCTATGCTGTCATTTGGAATTGGGCATTTAAGCTAACAAAAAGAAAACCTAGGTCAAAATATGATGTCGACAATAGTCGTGTTTACATCAGTCAAATACCAAACTCAATCACTTTTAAAACCCCGACTATCTCTCATCAATAAATTCCCTTTTCTGCTTAAACTTTTTTGAGTTTTCTGTTACTTGTGACTGACTCCTAAGATAAACCTTTATGAAGGGCCTTCTTTGACTCCTAAAAACTGCAAAAGTGCTAAGAATGTCTGCTGAAAAGCAGAAGAAAAGGCTGCTTGGGTGGTGTTTAAGCTGATGTCAGGGAAGATCATACCCTGTCAATAGAAAACATGATTCCAAGGCAAAAGTTTGAAGAATCAGCTGCTAGTTGTAGCTTTTGTGTTATGCTTTCTGCTGTGAGTGCTGATAAATGAGAACAAGTACTTAGTAAGTGCTTTAACAGCAGCTCAATGGGGAAGACTGGTAGCTCAGTCACTGTCAGAACAGGGTTTGGGGCCAATCTCCCAAGCTAGAAGAGAGGCCTTCTCTAGAAGAAGGATTGTGCCAGGTAGCTGTGGGGAAAGGTGCAGGCTGGCAGCAGTTCCCAGGCTCTGAGCAGAGCCCTGCAGGCTCACACACCTTGACCGCTTTCCTTAGGGGACAAGGGGGAACAGGCAAGAGGCTGTAGCCTACTAATTTAAAAAGGCAGTTCTCAAGAGGAAGGCTCCTCATGAAGTGTCTACCTTCGCTGGGTCCTGGGAGCCTAGTTTCATTACTTAAGTCCTGGATCATGTGAGAACATTGCCCAGAGCGCTCTACCCATTGCTTAGTGAGTATCTTTGACATTATTCACCTTGAGTTACTTGAAGAAACAGTGGAGTTTCGGCCATGATCTGATTCTCCTCATCGTATGTTGATATTTTTCCCAAGTAAAAATAGTAGCTTCCTACTTCCCTGAGATGAGGTTCACAGGGTGCCTTAAACACTAATGTTGAAATGATTATTTCAGCTCCAGGAAAATGAGTCTGTTGTGTCTCAATCGAATTGCTGTCTGAGACAAAACTATCTTTTGCTCTGCATCCCCAAGAAAACCTGCCGGAAAGGGTCACACAGCATCCCCAAAGGGGGAAATCAGCAAAGCTTTCCTTTCTCCTCTCTCTTTGTTTCTCCCTTTTAGCTCTAAGCTACAAACATGCTTAAAAGTCTAAGTGATGATGCCAGTTCTGAATGGTCCTTGATCTTCAGGACAAGTTCAAAGATATCAAAAGTTGGTCTCCGAGGCTGATGAGAAAATGATGCTTTTTACTTTGCTGCCAAAAGAGTTTAAAGTCTGAGGCTTTAAAGAAATTCAAAGGTGAGAACCAAGAGGGAAGTTCAAGATTGTTCCCTGACGTTGGAAGACAGGGCTTTTTTTTCCCTGCTGGCAAATCAAATTCACACAGCTGTGCCTTACAAACAATTAGACACACCTAGAAGATCAGACTGGAATGCCAAGAAAATGTCCCCAGGAGAGAAAGAGTAAACATTCTGACATCATGTGCACTGATTGGATTTTTAAATTCTGAGGTCTTTTCACATAGATTTTGCTCAGATAAAACTCTAGGCATCTGAACCATATGCCTAAAGTGTTTTCTCTGTGCTGCCGGCCTGGGCAGCTGGCAAAACATGATCCAGGACTGATAAACTGTTCTGACAAAAGCACTTCAGAGGGGTCTGCGGACAGGGTCTGAAAGATGTCTGAATTTTAAAAAGGTACTAATTGCTCAAAGGATGAAACAATTCCTCTGAAATTTAACCCAGTACCTTAATAGAACCCAGAGCGACTCTGAGACAGTCTCAGAGAGAAAACCTCCTCGCTTTCTAACTCCTGGGAAAGAGGCCAGTATACCCTTTAAGAATAGGGTGACATAAGAATGCACTGACTGGGACTTCTAGGGCACGGACGAGTTCTTCAAGAGCTGGAAAAAAACTTGACTTTAGCAACTGAGCAAGAAACAAAAGGGCAAAAATCTGTTATGAAGAAACTATGGAGATGATGTCTATCCATCAATCCTTCCAGCAGCTGTTGCAGAGAACTGTCAGGAAGACAGGGAAGGGACTGAACCCAAAGGATGTGACTGGATGGGCTGTCTACATACTCAGTACCTCTGACCCTCCAGGGAGAACATGAACTCCACACCTGTAGTTCGATCTGCCTCGGGCACGTGCAGTTATGATTTTATATCAGCAATCATCAGCTGTCTAATAACAATTTATGAAAAGTACAAAATCCTATATCACTAAACAGTAAACTGAGGAAAGACTTCAATGACCAGATGCCATCTGTACCAATCAGGACCTGGGGACCTGAATGCCCATTGTCATGTGGCACAGGGTCTCCACGTCAGGGGATTCCAAAGACTTCCAGCTCTCCAGCTATCATCTCTCAGCCCTGTTTTTTAATCTAAAGAACTTGGAACTTTAAGATAACTAAGCAACTCATTGCCTAACACACAAATGGATGTCCAAGTAGGATCCTTAGTTCTTAATCCCCATTGCCAGTGACATTTATGATAAGAATAGATCAGCCAAATCAAATAAAGAATGATAGTTTCAGCATAGCTATTCTGTGTCCCAAATGGACAATTAATATATGAATGCCGTCTACAAAGATATGTTCTAAACAAATAACATCAAAAACATCCCAAGCCTATTCAATATGCACACATCAGTCTCTGGTGATATCTCTGGGAATTAACTGAGTATGAAATATTGTGTAGAAATGGCGGTACTGTCATGCTAATGAAGGGTAATGGTTTTACAAAACACGGCAGTCAGCCTGGGGTCCCATTACCCTTCCCTCAACCTCCTTCTCCTTCTCTTTCTTCTATGGAAACAGCAATGTACAACCAAGGGAGTTGCTGAGATTACTAAATGGAAGATAAATCACGGTCGTATGGCCTACAGCCCCACCAGAGCTCAAGAGGGAGTTGCTCTTGGATGGTAATGGCCTTGATACTGATAGTATGGTGGTGGCAGCATGTCTTCTGTAAAAGATAAACTGCTATTGTTCACTCTTCTTAAGGTAAATTGAATTCCTTTGAGCTTACTTACCAGACTGAAGATAGCCATATTCTCTGTGAGCCAAAGTTTCAGAGTGAGATTATGGTAAGGCCTCATCCTCTCATCTCAATGATATAGTGAAAGAGAAGCGACCGGTCACATGGTGTCTGTGGGTGATGTTCTCTACTGTCCTCAGAATATGCTGGAATTCAACCTTCTGTTTGGCTGCACTTTTGAGTTTGAGGATGTTTGTATGTTTGTTTGGGGAGGGAGAAAATCAAGTTATTTACCTTTGAAGGTAACTGCCAGGGAGGTCTTGGTGCTTTTGAGTCACCCATTGCTTGCTGGGCCCCTCCTGTGTGCCAGGCTCCGTCTGTGCTCACTCCATGTACACCCTGATCTCATCTACAGACAGTCATCTCTCCAGGTAGGCCTCCTGTCTCCTCATTATACAAACTGATACTCCAACAAGTTAAGTTTCTTGCCCAAGGTCAAGTGTAATAGAAATAATTGAAAGCTCTGACTGTGTGGCTCTGCTGGCTGGGCACCATGCCACAAAGCACAAGGCCAGAGGTTTGATTCCAGGTCAGAGCACGTGCCTGGGTTGCAGACTCGGTCCCTGGTCAGGGCACAAAGGAGAGGCAACCAACTGATGTTTCTCTCTCACGTTGATGTTTTTCTCCTTCCCTGTTTCCTCCCTTCCCCTCTCTCTAAAAAGAAAGAAATAACAAATTTTTAAAGAAATGACTGAAAAATTGGAAGCTTACTATGTATCCTTTCACTGCCTCAGGGCCACCTCCCCAGAACTGTAGTTTCGCCCAGTGCATCAGAGCCAGCAGTGAGCAGGCACCTGGCCTGTACCAACGTAAACCTGCCCGCAAGATTCTCATGCGTACAAGATGCATATTGGCCTGCGTTTGCCCACTTTGTCAGTAACTGCCTGCCACTCCACCCTGTCACTGAGAAGCAGCGACAGCAGGGGTGTTCTGTTCTTCCTCTGCCTGTAAAACTCCACACCGGGATCTCCAGGTGTAATTGGCTAGGATGGGTTACCAAAAGAAGTATCTAGAACTTGTAGAGAAACATTCCAGCAGGACAGGAACCACTCAGTGGTCCCAGCTCCCTGGTACCCACCACTGGCTTCCTGAGAAAGAGATAAAAATCAAAGTAATCCATTTTTATCACATGTTAGAATGTTCCAGATATTGTATAGCTGCAAACAGTATATAATCATTAATTAACAGACATTGTTGGATTATTTCTGAATTTATATGCTCTGGTTGGTGCAAAAAATTAAAATCTGGAGAGAACCACGTTGAAGAAGACTGGTTCTCAATGTAATGAGAAGCCGACCCCATGGCCGTCTGTTCCACTTGTAATTCTCTTCCTGCATCAGCCCAACACTATGATTATGCGACTATCAGACTGGAATCATATCAGACTGGAACCTGCCTAGCTTTTCTCAAATCTCCCAATTTTCCTGGTTATATGTTCTGTAAGAAATCACTTCTCCTCCAAAAACAGCTATAGAGACAGTCAAGGTCAACAGTCACCGAGTCACAAAAGGTTCTTCTCAAACTTCCCCACCAAAACTCCCAGGTCAGGTGGTCAGCATATCACCTGGAAGGTTAGCCCAAAGGCCTTCAGCAAGTGAATGGCTTCTTCAAAGACTCATGTTCAATCTTAAAACTAGTGGAAATCTTTAATTCTCCCCATAAATCCAAACATTTGAGTATAAAAATATTTGATATTGCTTATATACTTAGAGTTGAAGCTTCAGGAGGAGGCATAAGATGTAGCCAGTGCTTCAAGTGCCTCCTTGCATTCCGAGAGTACAAATGCAGAATCTGAGGTCCTTGGTCGATAAAAATTGGGGCAAAGGGAAAGGACGGGGAGAAGCAGCAAAGGAGAAGCTGTCTGGCCAACTGAAGCTCAGAGTTCAATTCATTGTAGATTCGAACAAACCCCAGCCTGCCTATTTTAAACGAGATTGTGCAAATGTGTGTGAGCTTTGCTGTACTGGCAACCCAGCCACCACCTCAGAGAAAGGAACAATTGTCGAAGTGCTACTGAAGGGCCAGTTTCCCAGGCAGGGCTCTGACTCATCGGAATGCAGCTGCACTGACCCAGCCTGGAAAGCCCCAGGGCACCTTCCAGGCCTTCTCTCCTTCTAGGCAGCGAGCTGGGAGGGCAAGTATCCCACTCTGTTCTCGGAGACCACATCTCAGACACTGCTCTCTGCTCAACGGAACAGGCCTTCCTCCTGACCGGGGTCCCTGTGTGGATTGGGGCACTTGGTGGGAGCGGCCTCCATGTGGCGAGGTCCTGTTACAGCACTCTGTTGTCACCAGACCTTATCTGTCCATCTGTGTGTATTTGTGAGGACAGTTGCCATGGCACCAGGTCTATGGGCAGTGAGTGAGGTAGTGCTGGCCAAGCAGGGATCCTCACAGGACAGATACCCACATGGGGCACGTAGTGGGGCGGGACCTCAAAGAAATCCTGGAAGGTGCTGGAAGATAAGTCAGAGCCTGAATGACCCTGAGGGTGAGGGAGGGGAAGCAATGCCTCCAGGGGCAGGGAGAGTTCTTGAGGTTCTGAGTCATCAATCTGCTCTTTCGCCAGACCTCTGTGGAACACCAGGACTCCCTTTGGCTGCTGATTAGGCCAATTCTAAATCAGGAAAATCGCAGAGCAAGAACTTCCCCTGTATCTTTCTAGGAAGGAAAAAACCCCAGCAAATTTAACAAAAATAAAGCACAATTTTCAAGTAAAGAAAATTGTATACATAGGAGCTAAACTTCTGTTTTCTCCAAAACACTGGAGCACAGAGGGTTTGGGAAAGCGGCAATATCTTCTGATGTGAAGATAATTTTTTTAAAAAGGGAGGTGGGGGAGGAAAAGAAAACAGGAAGAGATAATAAAGGGAAAGAGGAGAGTAACCTGAGAGTACACAGAAGAGAAGCTATTTCATAGTCAGGCAGTCAATATTTTGAGGACTTTAAGAGCAAATGATCTTTAAGACTTCACCCCAACAGAATGCGAAGAGATTAAAAGTGGGAGCGAAGTATAGATCACAGAGTTGATCTTGTGAACTGGGAGAAAAGATGGAACTCAGGGCCCAGGAAGGCAACGCTGACTAGTATTTCCGTGGCACAGAAGGTGTGCAGACGCTCTTCCCAGTGCTTCCTACGGGGAAGGGGAAGCAGTATCACTCTCCCTGTTTTATAGAGGAGAAGCCTGTGGCCCAGAAGAGTCAAGAGGCTGGCTCAAGGTCACACAGCCGGTAAGTAGGGGCCCAGGATTTGAACACAGGTGGTCTGACCCACAGCCCACCCTCCTCACCACCACCCTACACCACTTCTCCAGGGTAGTGGTTCTTGAGCGTGTGTCCACTGTTTCTCTCAAGAATGGTTTTCCAAAAGCATGGCTGCAAGTTTGTAAAAAAGTCAAGAGACTTTTCTCTGTAGAGAGAAGTTTCAAGCAGGTTCTGGAAAGCAATCTGGGCAAGAGCTGAGTGTGGAAGGGCCAGTGAGGCAGCCCATCAATGTGAATGTACTTAACACTACCGAGCTATATACTAAAAAAAATTAAGATGGGAAATTTTATGTTGTATGTATCGTACCACAATTCTTTAAAACTTTTTTTAGAAAAGACACCACCAGGTGACCACAGGAGCGTGTTGCATGTGAAGCATCTCCCCGCACAATGAGGCAGAAAACCCACTTCAGCAGATGGAGTGCTAGAATCCGCAGGGGACCGCTCAGACCACTGCCTCTCCCACCCTCTGCCTTTGTCATCTGCACATCCTCAGAGTCTGCGTCCACTGTCACCATGCCTGTTACCTGCAAACGCACATGAGCCACCCCTGCTTTCCTGCCCATGATGTCTCCACCCCCTGATACGATGTGCTTTCGAAGTCATCTCCCTGACGCTGGTTTTTTCTTCCCCTCCCATCTTTCCAGTATGTCACTTCCATTCAAGCATTTCTAAAAGATCTCTTTTCCCATGCCCAATAAATTATAATAATCACCCCTTAATGACTGCATTGTGTCTAACCTCAGCACTCATTAGCACTAGGCTACCGCCCATAGCAGAAAACCTGGTTTTCTGTTGCTTTCTTGCAGGAGCTTTCATCTCCAGCCAGATCAGACGCCCCATATTTTCTCTGTGCCTCATGCTAAATCTCTTCATCTTGAAATAGAGTACAGCCCCGATTTCATCTACTCAAGAGCAACGTGGAAAGCCCACAGCCTGTCCTTTTCTGTCATCAGTCTGAGCCCTGCACACTGGGTGGAGGTGGGAGTCGCTCAGCCAGAAGGGAGCGAGCCCGCCCTGCCTGCCTTGTGTTCTCTGCTTGCCATCGCAGAGGCAAGAACTCTGTGTTTCTCCATGATCTGTGGGAGACGTGAAGCAGCATCGTGGTCCTGGTGAAACTGGCTCACAAAAGTATTAGACCTCTTTTCTCTTCTCTACAATTCAGGCCTCACCTCCTTCAGGAAGCCTGACCTTATTACTCTGAGACCCGGTGTTCTCTGCCCTTTCTCTGCTCTAATAGCAAGAGAAGGAAGGGTTTATAGACTATCTGATATTGTTCCTTAATTAATTTGTTTGCACGAACCTTACCTTTCCCACCAGACTGTAGATGTTTTTAAAGGTCAGGAGACCTGTTGTCTATGACGTATCCCTCTTTTGCCATGTCACCACCCACAAAGCTGGACACGTTACAGAGGCTCAGTAAGGACCACAGACGGTCGATCTGGAAGCAGAACCCTAAGGTCTCAAAAGAGCACCTGATGGTGATGGAAAGACGATGCCCCAGGGTGATCCTGCTGGAGAGACAGAGGTCTCCGATGGGAGGTGGCCCACTCCCCCGAGCTGCCTCAGTTTGCTTTCAGTGTCCAATGCTTCCCTTGGATTTCTCTGTTCAGCCCTGAGAAATGACTAGCATGGGCAGGATAATCGATCACTCTGGGATCCGACATCAACACTGAATTATGAATAGGGAAATTCCAAGAAATTTGCTTTTCTTTTTCATATGTTATTTCCCTCATTTTGAAGTGGGGCTATTGGAGGTTCCCCGGCAGCCCACAGCCCTGTAAAGATTAAGTATCCTATAAAATTCCAACACCTTGCAAACACAAATGGTACATAGCTGCCCAGTTACTCTGACTTACAAGATGAAAGGAGCCTATAAGGAAAGCCAGATCCCCTGGTGGCTCTCACAACCCATGGAACTTGTGGCAACATGTGGTTACCTCTACCCAGGAAAGATTCTCTACAAAATAGACAACAGATTCTCTACAAGCCTAAGAAAGAGAACCTTATTAAACATTGTCCTTAATTCCCAACAGAAGTAGATGGCTAGCAGGAGCCTATGCAGGTAGGCCCAGGGCTATTCGATGGCTCCCAACTGCTTGGAGGCCCTACTGAACATTGGGGTTGACATCTATTGTGAAAACACAGAAGGGAGTGAGAAAATTTGAAAAACACTCCTTCCAGCCCTGGCACAATAGCCCTTTGTTTTGTATATTCTCTGTGCAAGAACATGGCAATTATTTTCTGAGCCAACTTGCTTGAGCAATAACGTATTTCAGGGTGAAATGCAAAGATGCAATTAGAATATTAAAGCTAATGAAACTAATAGTTTCAAATTAAGCCCATATACAATGGTGACACCACAAAGCTGCCTTCCCTTCTTTGTGCTCTTGGGGAAACATCCCAGACATACCAGGGAAAATTTAGCTGTCTTTTCTAGGAGGTAAAAGGGTAAAACGCCTGCTGCACACGTTTTAAGTGAGCTGAACAAAGCGTTTACCGCGAGAGGGCCAGCCCTTCACCGGGTGCATCCCGGTCCCCAGTGTGAAGCAGTGAAATCTTGCCGGCACCCTGCTGATAAGGAATATCTCTTTCCCTTCTTATCCTTTGCCCCCTCCAACCACACTTTTCCCTTCTGCAACACACACCTCGCTAAGGAAACCATGGTAACATTAGTGCTTTTACTGAGCATAGTAACAGCTCAAAAAGGAGGGGAATAGATTCGGCTTATTGTTTGAAACCAGAAGTATGACTTGGGGAATTATTCAGAAAAATTTCATAATTTGAAGAAATTGCAAGGTAGTTAAAATAATTTGCTAGATGATAGTTACATGTTACTAACGGCAGTGTTGGTTTGATACAGTTCTTACCAAGTGTCTGAAATTAAGGAGCAATATGGGGACTGGTTGGTGGGTCAAGTTCCCAGGTGAGAAGAATTTGGTCTGTAAGATTCAGCAGCACCTCTGAGTCTACCAGGGGGTCTGGTTGTCGGGCTCCAGGAGCACCGCCCAGTGAAGTCCCAGGTGTCTTTTCTGATAACTTTCATTGCTACCATTTTGTCCTCACTTGTATTGAACTACCACGCACAGGCTGTTGAATTCAGCTGTCTGTAGAAAAAGTATACCAACCACATGCTTCTGCAGAAGGGCTGCAATATATTGTTTATTTTGTATCTACAAAACTAAGCCATGTGGAAAACACCAACCCTGCCCAGTCACCTTCCATAAGGACAAATGAAGATGAGTCAAAGTAACTGTAGACCAAGCAGGTATCAATTTATAATCAGATGAGATTGGAGATAATAAGAGACGTTGACTTAAATCTCAGAGCTTAATGCTTCTGAATGCCACCTCGATGTTCAATAATAAGGGGGTTCTTTATCAGAATGGCTTGGGTTTGCCAATCTGAAGTCTTGGTATTGCTGACTAGCTTTCTTTCTGCAACTTAGTTCCTTTATTTGTAAAAGTGAACTCCTTCTTAGTAAGAAAAATGTCTAAGAATATTTCTTTTGCTTCTTTGTATTCCCCCCTCTACACATAAGTACTTTTCCATGGTTGGCACCCAGTAAATACTTCCTGAAAGAACAAGTGGAGGAATGAAGAAGGACAATTTAGATGTCACATGTCTGGCAAAAGAATGAGGAAAATGGTGTTAAATCACTTTGAAAAGTTAATATACAACAAACATAAGAAGTTTTACTCATAATAAGGTAATGCTATTATTTTATTAATGTCTCAGAAAAGTAAATGTGTCCAAAGAACATGTGTTTGGTGAATGCAATCAAAGAACCAGGAATTCCCCTGAGACATCAGCGGCCCAGGTATGTGACCACGGTGCCTAGGTGGTTCAGCTGGCCCAGCTGGCCCTTCTGTGGTCCACGGCCCATTGTACCTTAGTGGTGACCCAGCACTCCTGCAGGGAATCAGAAGGAAAGGAAAGGAAGGCCAGGCTGCAGCCGTGCTGTGGGTGGTCAAGGGCATACTGACCATAAGAGCGAGGAGACGTGATAGCTACAAGATCATAATAACCTCTCCTCTAGAAAAGAAGTTCTTTTTCACCGAGTTGGCCTTGGTATGAGAGTGTCTGGGAAAGTTCTGGTCTCCTCAGAGGGAGCAGAGGGACGAGGAGCAGGAAGCCAATGGCAGCGGGAGATCCACCCAGTTCCAGGGCTGTTCGCTGTTCTGTGCCTCGGTCCCCTCCTCAGACCTGGGCCGGGCTTCCTGACTATTATTGTTCAGTGATGCTCCATTCCCTGCCATTGGTTCTCCCCTCGCCCCCAGACCCCTCCACTGGCCAGAGACACAGCAGGGTCTGGTCTGAGAGAAGCCGGTCTATCGTCTGCTGTCCCGGAGCTTGTCCCATCCTTCCATTCCCTCCTGTCTATTAGGCTACTAGAAGCCAGTCTCCTTGCCAGAAGGGAAACTGAAAGACAGAAGAAAGAAGAGAGGGTGTTTAGGTCTGCTACTAGTGGTGCCACCAACATCAGTCATATTGGGACCAGCAACTCTGGGCTCCTGCAGCTCCCCAGGAGACTATGAGTCCCAGCAGTGTTAGCCCCCGTTTCGCCAGCATCACAGTGTCATGCCCTGAGTCCCTGTTCAGAGGGAACAGCACAGACCCTGTAGGAGCTGCGGCCCCGAGGCAGCAGCTCAGCAAAGAGTGTGGGCTTACGTTTGTAAGCCTGGGTCAAAACCAGCACCCTGATCTCTGGGGAACATCTGCCCCAACGTGTGCTCCTCTGGCACCTAGAATCGTTCTGTGTTCCTGTCTAGATATTGACCGATACACCTCTGACAGCCCACCTGTCTCTCAGATCGGGGTCAAAGGCAAGGGAACCACAACCGCTTCATCCTGAAGGCAGGTGAGGAACGGTGAACTGCACAGAGCACCACACCTTCACACCACCACGAAACAACTCCGTTTTGAAAATCGTGAAATTAGACAGCCATCCTTCAGCCAACCAACCCATTATGACATGTTTTTATGGTGGATGCTCTGATATGCCACCCAGATGCCACCTGAGGAATGAAGGACTTATGTCCCCCATCTGCTGGGATTGCCCCCAAAAGACTGTCCGCAGATGTCCACCCTCTTCAGAAATTGCCTTGGGCAAAGAAAACTGCCTCACTCAAGGTCATACCTCCTTCCAGCAGCAGCCCACACCTGGCAACAGATTGACAGGGGGTGCCAAGGCCAAGGCCCACGTTCCAGCAGTGAAGGGCCTCCCCAGACCCAGAGCTTCCCAAGGAGTCTGCCGAGCCCTTCGCTGGGACTACATCACAGCCAGTGGCTCCCTCCTCCCGGTTTCTCTCTATTCTCTTCCACAGGGAATGATCCCAAGAGTTGTCCCCTACAAACCTCTTTCATGCTAATCTCTGCCTCAGTGTCCGCTGCCCCAGGGACTTGCATTAGTTTGCTAGGGCTGCCAGGGCTGCTAGGACAAAGCACCACGGACTGAGCGGCTGAGGAAGCAGAGATGTCTTGTCTCACAGGTCTAGAGCTCGGAAGTCCAGGATGGGCAGGGCTCGTTCCTTCTGAGGGCAGGATGTGAAGGAAGGATCTGTTCCAGGCCTCTCTGCAGATTCTGTCTTCACGTTCATATGATATGAGTCTGTGCATGAGTCTGTCTCCGAACTCCCCCTTTTTATAAGGACATCAGTCAGATGGATAGGGCCAACTGTAACAACCTCATGTTAGCTTGATTGCGTCTGCAAAGACCCGATCTCCAAATAAGGTCTGGGGGTTAGAACTTCAGCATATGAATTTGAGGGGGCAAGGGACTAGGAGTCATAAGTCAACTCAACTCATAACAGGAACCTACCTGCAACCACATCCAATTATGCTTTCAGCCAGGACAATGGACTTGGACCTGAGGGCTTTCTGAGTTCTCTCCAAGATTCAAGGCCAGCTGTATGAACCTGATTTTCACAGGGTCTGCCCACTCAAAAAGCTGAGAGAAAGAAAGATGCTCAGCCGGGTTACCTATGGATTCTTCAGCAAGGTCGTCAAGATTTAAATCAGGAAGGACAGAGTCTGGTTCCCAGGCCAGAGAGAAACCTGAAGTGGGGAGTCTATTGGGAAATCTGTATTTACAAGGAAGCTATTTATTACACATAGCTGGGTGATGAGAAGTGTGTCTGATATATTAACCTCTGCAAGGGTGTCTGGGAATGCAGCATAATTAGCTTTTTTATGTCCTTTGTTCTCAAAATTAATAACAGTATGATGATGAGTGGAGGTGGGAGGAGGGAATTCAGACTAATAGATGATAAATGTTTCACTAGAGAAAGATGGATATTTTTGTTGTTTATTTACTGGTAGATTATATCAATGGCATCACTGAGGCTTTTCTGCAGGGACATACTGCTTTAGTTTCAAGCTGAAAATGCAAAGACACATTGTTGTGAAAGGCATTGTTGCAGTAAAGAGCCCAAAGCACCAATGTTTTGTGAGTGGGGGCAAGGCAGCAGAACACGTAGGTTACAGAGAAATTGCTATAAAAGCAATGCAAAACCAGCCTGCGCTTTGGAACTCAAGGATACTCTTATTCAGGTTGGGGTTGCAGTCCGTATCTGGAGCCATCAAAACCTTGTTTGGATGGGGCAGCTGAAGGGGCACCAACAGGCAGAGTTACAATCTGGCCCCCGGCCCTAATTCCCAAGCACATTCGCCTCGAAAACATCACAAAGCAGTGGAGGTCTGAGAATCAAGTGCAAATGTGCTCATGTGCCAAGAAAACCTAAGACGGTTATTTTCACAGCATATTGGGGCTTGGCCAAGTTCCAGAAACCATCAGCAAAGTAGCCTGCCCTGATACTTCAAAGGAAGGACTCGCACTGATAAATCCTGCCCCACACTTTCCACAGCACACACTTAATCTTGCGGCATATAATACCGCAACAATGAGTCACTGGGCTGGGGCCTTTGGCTGCTCTCCAGGACAGGGAGAGAGAAAAAAGTCTCCCACAGCTGTTGTCCAGTCCGGGGCAATTCCCCTCACTCCTCAAAACGGCACTGAAACGGAGTAATAAAAACTGTCATAAGAGGAGTGAATTATGGCCTGGTTTACCTGTAACAAAGCCCCTGACAGAACTGCACGAACTCAGAGCACCATTTTTCATGACTATGTTCTGATAAAACCCATCAGACAGGGGTGCACCAATCTGCTTTCTTCCTCAGATTGAGCTCGGAGGTCTCAGGAAGCCTTTCTGCCGTGAGACACACTAAGAGTTTTTTTTGTTTTTTTTTTTTAACAAACACACACGCACACTCACACCTTTCTCAGGAGGTCTGGAACTTGGAGACACTCGGTCTTCTGAATGCATTCAACATAAATTAAAATTCAGCGGTTATTCACAAGAATACCCAGGATAAGTAATGTCAACTCTAGGTGTCATGGAAGAGAAGAAAGAAGAAAAGAAGAGGGAATGCCAAAGTCAAGGATGAAGGCTTTTGCTTCTTCATAAGGAGAAAAAAAGAATAATGGTTTCTTTGCTACAGACCCTGCACTGTCTGGAATACTTGTGGGCTGCTGGCAGTTCTGGCAGGCAGACTTTTCCCCCCTCTGGTCACTTAGCGATGGTCTGTGGAAGGAGAGTGGAAATTGTCTAAATCCTTTCTTGAAAAAGATAAGCAAGCCAGCAAATTCAGTAATTGCATAAAAACCTGGAGGCTCTGTGCTAGGAGACTCGTTTGTTTCAGGTGTTTATATGCGGCCGCGTGAGTGGGTTTCTGGGCCCAGAGACTCTTCCCCGCCCCTCCCGCCCAGATCCTTTTCCTAAGGTGATGACCGTGTGTAACTCCTGTACAGCTGACCTGTCCCCAGGTCTGTCCCCAAGACTCTTCCTGGTTTACCTGGGTTCCAGTTTTCCTTCCACTTGGGCTCTCACTGGTCTCACCTGGGGAGCCAAATGCAGTCAGCTGAGACTCTGGCTTGCATCTGAGAACAGATTCCACTGCCCCCTCTGTCAATGAAGAAGAAAAGGAGGAGCTACCAATTTGTCTATTTATAGGTGCCAACACAATCCCGCCCTCACTGTTCCTTGGGGTTTTCAGAACTTTAGTTGACAAGACTATTGTTTCAGGAGGGGTGGCCACCGGTGTGGCTGTTCACTGGTGAGGACCGCCCTTTTCATCACCTAGGATGGTAATAAACCTGTTAGGTTTTGTGTGGGGCCCTCTATAAATCACATTGAGTAATTCCATGTCCAGTAGCCACCCTAACGTGAAGAAAGCAAAACTTGGAGAGCATTCTGTTGATTTGCCAAAGTAAGGAGGCTAGATTCTGTGCCAGAAGTGCTTAAGACCCGGAGGGAGTGGCAAGCAGTCTAAACCCTGGGCGGGGAGCAGGGGAGAGCACAGCTCTCCACAAACACCTCCAGAGTCCAGGACCCAGCCACCTCTCAGGGCAGGGGTGGGCGCAGGCAGACACTGATGAGGCCCACCAGACGTCCGGTAGGAAAGGGGCCTTGAGGCAGAGACAGTTCCCGACTCCTATGCAAGGAGACTCAGATCCAGAGGGTGAACTGGGGATTCTTCCCTCGTTGGGAAGAAGAGGAAAGCAGAAAGAAAGTTTCCAGCTCTGGAACCTTCTCCAGAACATTTTTTCAGCTCCAAGGGTGTTCACGGGTAGCTCTGATGGGGCAAAAAGACCACCTAACTGAAGTCAGAAAATTACTTCCCTATTCAAACTCCATCACTCACTATCTTCTAGAACTTGAGCAAATTACTTGACTTCTCTGAGCTTCATTCCCTATAAAGTTTCTATAACAACTAAATACAAAGCTATACGATATTAATAGGTAATGTTTGTTAATCATTTTCTATAAGCCAGGTGCAATGCTAAGGAAATAAATATTCCAGGGTTCAGATGGGAAACAAAGAAAAGCACAGAGAGGAAGTATCTTGCCCAAGGCCACAAAGTTTAAAACATAGCAATTCCAAATATGTATGTTGGTTATCGTTTCAGAACAATGAGAATTTAGGCTACCACCATAACACATGACATTTTTTTTAAATCCTGTTGTAACACTTTTTGGTTGCTTGTTGACAGAACACAAAGCTTATAAAAAGGCTCCCCCAGGACAGCCACTGCTGCATGATTGCGTTGGGGGATCAGTCAGGCTGGCAGGGCACTTTGCTGCTGTCTGTTTTGTCTCACTGTTAGCAGCCACAGCCTCCCTGACACCTCCCCGAGCACCTGGAAACCAGCGTGGCGTCCTCCCATAGCCGCTTGTGACCAGCTCTGGGGCTGAGCAAATCGGAAGTGAGAACGGGACACAGAGATGGCATGCAAACACCCAAGGGCTGAAGACAAATCTTAGAATAATATACTAGCCCTTTACCAAAAAAAAAAAAAAAAAAAGCTGTTTTCTGCTTTGTAAAAGGGAAGATTGGCAAGAATTCCAGGCCAGCTGCCCAAAATGGAAGGAGGAACTCTTCAAGCCGGTAAGGTTTCCATGTCTGCAAGTACCCGACTGGAAGCCAGCAACCAGAGTTAGCAGTTCTGTGGCCAAGAATGCCCTCAGCCAAAATCACACCTCGGTTCCGCAATCCCAGAGCAGAGGTCTCGGGCTTGCTCGAGCCACTCAGCCTCAGAGAGCCTCGCTTCGACCTCCAAGCTGAAGGAAGGGGTGTGAAAAGCAGAGGGAGTTACCTTGAGGTTTCTTTCTGTCTGAGATTCTTATTCATGTCAAGGAAGCTACTTTGAACCTCCTCGGGGGGAAAATAACCAGAACTCAAAACCATGCTCAGCGTGGGCCAAGCACAATCTTCCTGGCACTCCAGACCACACACTTTTCCTGTCTTTTCACGCAGGCTTGAAAAGAAGACATTTCAAAAGTTCTACATTTTTCTTCTTTCTCTTCTCCTTCTCCTGCTTCATCTTCTTCACCCTCATTGTCACCATCTCTGTACTTAGGGAGGGCATTTGTTTAGTCTGTTAGTTTCTACAGAAATTGCCTTACACGAGCCTCAGCTCCCACTCGCCTCGCCATGGGAAGTAAACCACGTGTCACAGAACACCAAGCGCCCTCACCTATGGGCTGGGCTGCGGAAGACGTGCCCACAAGCAAAGCCCTGCCCCACACCGCTCCAAAAGGGGCCCACCGACAGCTCCAAGCTAAGGGGGTCTTGAAGTATGAAATGCTGTGTTCCTATCATGTGAGCCTACCTCCAACTGATCTAGCTGCAGAAGCCTGACCGGAGAGCAGCCAGTCTCTGAGGCGGCCTAACACAAAAGTCAGGTCCAGCAAAGGCAGTGGGGATAAATGTCCTGAAATCTCCGGGAGAAGGAGAAAGAGAGAGATCCGGGAGATCCGTGGGATCCATGAGTTGGAAGGAGGGAAGGCAGCAGAGCTGAGAGACATTCAGCACACGCCTAGAGCGGCAGAAGCCACAGGCAGGAGAAACGAAGGGTCGGCCGGAGCCGAGAGGAGCCTAGAGCACCAGGAAGTGGGAACAGGGAACATGCCAAGGAGAAGATGAGCCCCCGATGGTGTTGTGGCAGGAACAGGAGAAAATTAGAAAATTCCTGCCACTCTAAGGAAACAAGATAGTCTACTTCCCAGAGCTGCTTGTGATCCTGCATAACCCCCCACTCCTGCCATCCACTCTCCATGAAGACTCACTCTGGAATTCCCCCTGTGGGCTGGTACAGGTTCCTGACTACGTGAATCCATCAGTGGGCGAGTCTCCACTTCTTCATCGTAACCTGAGTGCGTCCTTCTTTCTTATCATCAAAAATGCCTAATAAATATCAAATGCCACATGGACTTGTTAGCTGAACAATGATTTCCAATCTGTTCATGGCTTGACCAACATTGATGCTTCTGTTCTGGAAAATTCCAGGGTTCCTCTTTCATTTCTATTGAATTGACGACTTGGTTGATTTTAACATGCTGTAAACCTTTTGGCTCCACACAGTCCTTGTACCCTCTCTAACACACTTCTCACACGGTCTCCAGCCCCCACAAGTAAAAGCACTGATGCTGGCACTTCAGCTGCCACCTCACACTGCATCTTCTCAGGTTTTTCCAAGGGATCTAGAGAATATTACCTCTTTTGAACCTTGCAATAATAATCCCTATTCTAGAGAATAATTTGTACAGGGCCCTACAATTTAAAGACCATGTTCACATCAATAATCTTATATGATTAGATGCACGTAACAACTCTGTGAGTGTAATACTCTCACTTTCCAGGTGAAGAAACTGAGGCTCGGGGACGACCAAGAACGCACTGCAGTTCACACAACACAAAGTGGTGTCTGCTGGGATGTAGGGCCTGCACACAGTGTTAAAATGCCATGTGGTCTGTTTTTTCCACCACGGACACACAGGAGCTACTCTTCCAGATGCCCACACGACTTTAGAACTGCCTAGTTCTTTGTCTATTTATGAAGTCGAAGGTCCCTGTGGTTTCCAATGCACCATCCCACGTGGCTGTGATCCGCCCACACGGCCCGCCTGCCACTGCTGCAGCAACCCTCAGAGGCTGGCCGACTGACAGGGAAACTCACCTTTCCCCTCCACAGGAGCACCTATTCCCTAATCCATCGATAATGTTAGTTTAGCTCATGCACCCATTTCTTCCTAGTCACTTCATTTATGTATGTGTCCCATAACTGAGGCTACCTGAGGCAGAGCCCTAACACAAAGGCTTTAAAAAAATAATAATAACAGGACATTGATACTCTCAGAGTAGGGAATCAAACCAGTTTGCTCTAAATACATGGTACCATTTCAGCTTGTGGGACAGAATGTTGAGATCACTTTGTTTTAAGAGAGAGGGACTCAAAATGCAAATTGTTACTCATTTTTATCTATAATAAAGGTAGCTGCTCAAATGACAGTACATGAAGCTCACTGTTTTATCATTTCTTAAATCAGACCTTGACATTCCCTCCTTCCTGTCATTTGAACACCAAGGGAGTTTGGATACTGTTTCTCCCAGGAGCACACAGATGGCTGATACGGGGTCTAACGGCAAGTCTGGTGATTAGAGCAGCACTGTACATGCAATAAAGCAAACAACATGCAAACCAGCGTGAGCTGGATTCTGGAGCACTACTCCGCAGTGTCTGAACTGCTGCCGAGAGAAGCATTTACATAAAAGTCAGCAAATCCACGGCACGCGGGCTCCATACCATCAATCAGGGCTTTCTCGCTGATGCCAGACATAGCCTTAGATTCTTCAAAACTCAGTGTTCTAGGTGCCTACTTAGCAATAGGTCAGACCTGGCTGCAAGATGAATTCTCCTTGCCATTTAAAATTTAGATGACTTCTAGCAAACCAGACTGCCCGGGATTGATCTTGGTTCCACTACAATTGGGTCCAACTACATGGTTCCACTATAGAAGAACTCCAGGGCCAGCACCGTGTAGGTAGTAACTCAAAATGTGTCTATCCCCTATAGATTAAATAAATGTGCACTGTAAGGCTTACTGCCTGTTCAAATCGGAAACTCCACTTACAGCCATTCAAGTGCCACACTTCAATTACATAGGACTGTGATTTCCTCCAGCATATTATGTGGTTCACATCTCTGCTTTTATACGCCCTGTTCCCTGTGCCTGGAATGTCCTTTCCTTGGCAGGTGACTTACAGACTCTTCCTGATCTTTCAAAACTTTGACATCAAGTATTATCATCAAGCCATAATTCACCTCTAGATAAAAACCATGGAGAAACATGCACCAGGAAACACATACAAATGTTCATGGCAGGGGTGACTGGGCAGGGGGAATGGGTCAATTGTGGTGTATTCACGCAATGGGATACTGCGTAAAAATCAGTGCACCAGAGACACACTTAACATTAATGAAGCTTATAAAGAAATGAGAATGAATGAAGTAAAGCCACAAAATCATATATATTTTATGACTTTCTTTATATGAAGCTCCAAAGAGGCAAAACTGAACTGCAGTGTTCAGGGCTATGTAGGCAGCTGAATGATAAAAGGACAGCTACAATTCCCATGAAAACCAGAACGAAGGTCCCCTGAGTGGGGAGAGGCAGACGGGGGAAGTAGCATGAGTGCTTCTGGGGCACTAACGGTGCTTCATTGATTGATGTGGATTATTCTTCCTTATACTGTTCTGTTTATATTTCATGTACTTTTCTGTATATATGCTACATTGAGTGCTTTTTAAAGAAATAAAAGAAAACATGAGTATAAAATTGTCCGAACAGAGACTCACCATTAAGCAATGGCATTGAAAATGCAAGATTCCATCTTCCTGACGACAGGGTCCACTTTAATGGTACAAGGACTCCTTGTGCAGTCACTCATTCAAGGAGAAGCCTTCTGCATCGATGTACAACCTACTGCTTGAGTAGCGGGTGAGAAAATACACATCCTTCCTCTGGCGTCCCACTGAGTACTGGTGCATGAAAGACATGTTTATGGAAAAAACTGATTTATTATTTCTTGGAGGACCCAGAATCTTTCTTAGTCTGGAGCAGAGCTTCAGAAACATGGTTCATAGTGCCTGTGTCTCCCCTGCTGGGGTCACTGTGTCCGTGGAGGCAAAATTTTAAAGCTATTTCTGGAAGCCAACTTTGGCTGGCATGATGACTGTAAATAGTTGTTATTGTTGTTTAAATCAGAAGGAATTCACAAACTTCTTAGAAGTTGGGAGGCAGAGAGGTGCATTGAGGGTAATTACATTCTACCTACTCCAGCCCCCCTGTGGTTTCAATTGGACAGAGTCCCATTCTTTGTTTTCCACCCTAAAATGGCACGCACCACTGCTCTGCATATTCAACAGCTGCGGGCCCCGCGCAGGCGGCTTCTTGAGGCTGTGGGAAATGAGACCGACATCCCTGGCAGCCCAGCACCTCCGCTCCAGGGCCTGCAATACACCCCAGTGCACAGGTGGGAACTACATGCTCAGAGCATGAGATTTGCTTTTCGCTGCCTATTTGGCAAGCACCAGAGAGCAGCATTTTATGGAGAAGCTCATGTTCTCAGAGGTGGGGTGGAAGAAATATCTAATCGGCTGAGTGGCTTGAAATTTTGCCCATGAGCCAAGGAACCTGAACCAAAGCAGATGGCAGGGGAGGTGTGAGGCGGTACCAGGACTATTCTGCAATCTTGATGAAAATCTAACCACACAGCCAAGTTCACTGCTCTGGTTGGAGCTGGCAGGATGACTGTGATAAGGGAAGGGTGCTGAAAGTAGGGGCAGTGAGGTGAAGTTTTTTGTTTCGTCTAATTTCTGGAAAAATTTACTTAAGTTATTAGATATAATGTGAAATTGAGGGGAAGGATTTTGTAAAAAAAAAAAAAAAAAGAAAGGAATCTGCTGCAAAAATAGAGATACAATGGGTTACACAGAGAAAAAGAGGGTCAAAGAGACACAGAATAAAACAAAAAGCAGAGATGGAGAGATATGCAGGAAGTGCAGAGAGGCTGGAAGACAGAGGGAGACAGTGGGCAGGACCCTTCCTGACCTCCACTCATTGTTTGACTAGTGTGTGTGCTGCACTTAAACCCAGTTAACCACTGTGATGAATCGCATACTTGCCACCCATAGCCTTGTTTTCATTTGCCCTAACTGCTAATGGGCTTTAAACATAGCCTTTAAAAAAGAAACCAGGTTTGATGTGGATTTGTGTTCACCTCTGTTAATATAATAATGATAGAATATAATATATAATATATAATAAAATAATAATGCAGGGAGATAGGTTAGCTGCCTTCTGCCAGGGACTCACTGACTGCACTGGACTGGCCCAGTCCAACTGGACAGAGGCACTGTCCTGACTGTGTGCAAATCTAGGCTTTTATCATCCAGCAAAGGAGAGCATGTACAGCAGGAGCAGAGAGAGCTCTGGATATTCTTTGGTGAACAGTTGGGTCCTAGGGGACTCTTCTAGGTGATGAGCAGCTTCAGCTGGAAATAACTAAATAGCGAAAGGGCTGAGGAGGAGGAGGGGAACTACTAATGAGCTCCAAGTAAGGAAAGACTCACAGCATAATTAATCCCCAGCCCATCTCATTGATAGTATAACAGGTCTGCCCAACCCAACCCAGAGCTTCCTCCCCAGCTAGGATTAAAGTTAAATTTAGTGTCAAAAGGCCATTAGAAAAGAAAGCCCTGCAGACAACAATGAACTTCACAGAGAAAGGATGACCACTCCTTCCTGCACAGCTCGACGAGTGGGCGGATTTTGAGGTATGACTGTTAGATTATCTGAACTAGACTGAAGGAAGTCTGAGTCTGAGCCCTTCGGGAAACAGAATGATGGAAATATCTGCCTGGTGCCTGGAGAAGCTATCTGTTTTGCAGATAGCTTTTGTCCTTAACTACTGCATCTGCTATTGTCCTTAAGGTTGGAGCCCACAGGGCTGTGAAAAACCAGCGCCTTGAACCTAGAGCAAGTTTTCTCTCCTTCGGGTGATGGGGGAGTCCTGTGTGTTGGCCCCCACACGCCACCGTACATGTTCCGTGCTCAGGACGGGGACACCTATGGTTGGTGGCCTCTCTGACCTATTTTACACCCAGAGCAGATCATTTTTTAATATCACCTCCTCTCTTTAACAAAATCATTTTCGTCCAAATCTTGAAATAAAATTTAAAAATAACATGGCCAGCAAAGGCAGTTAGAATTTCACAAGCAGTGAAAAATTTTCTTTATCACACTTCATATGTATAATCTTGCTGGAAGAAATGCAGCAGGGAATGAAGGAAAGAAGAAAGGAAAAGTTAGTTTTTATCTACATAAAAACAAAAAGCCCTATTTATTCGAGAGTCTTATATCCACTTTACAGTGTGAACTTTGATCTTTTCTTTACAACGTGCTATAAATGTTATTTTATAACATTTATAAAGAATTGTCCAGTAATTTCTAAGTAAATTTTAATGAGATCAAAATGGCTACAAAAATGACATGTCAGATAACTATTAAATAATACAGGCATGGTAATATTTCATTTACCAGATTTATTCCTTACTTCTAAACAAATAGTTAGCTTTTTACATATATTGTTCGCATTCAGTAAAATATTTTGTGTATGAACTAAAACTTGCACCATGAAAATACTGTACCGCACAGTTCACAGAGTTTCAAATCATAACACTGAAGTGTTCACACTGGCTGACAGAAACGAGGTCATTCAGATTTCGTTTCTTTATCTTTCACGGTCATTATTTGCCTCACGCCTGGAGCTTAAATGCCGGAGTGCGCAGTGTGCGGGGGCTGGAAAGACAAACTGCATGCGTGCAATGCACGCCCAAACGAACCCGAACCGTTAGGAGCGGATGCTTGCTTGACATAAAAGCAGGTAAGTTATTCCCACACAACCAGGAATTCTCTGAATTAGCTTCCATATAAAATATAATTCTTATTAAAAGATAAATAATAAAAGCATGCTGTTTTAAGGCTTACTTGCAGCATTAAAGCTCAATGATAACCACACTATTGTCTAAAATCGAGATCATTCAAAAAAATTTTCGAGGAAGATATTTTATCATTACATTATTTAGAATCAGGGGCACATGATGACAGTGAGAATAAGATTACACTTTAGTCAGTTTCATAACTTTTTAAATTCTCAGTTTCCATAACTCTTTTTAAGTTATGGACTTGTGCCCTCTTTTACTGGCGTTGGGCAGACCTCCCCCAGCACACTGCCTGCACGACGTCTCTGCCTGCTGTCCCCTGCCCGTGACCACAGCTCCGGGATGGGCAGCCCGGGGCACCCCCAGGTACGCCCGACCAGAGTGAGAAAGAGGAAAGGTACAGGGCAAAAGCCACATTTACTGAGGCGCTGCTCTGTGTCAAGCCCTCTACCAAGCATTTTCATTTACAACTGCTCTTTCATTTTTCCCAACAACTCTTCACAGGAGAGCTTACAACCCCAATATTTGGAAATGAAGAAAAGCAGACTACAAGATGTTAAGTGGTTTACCCAATGGCCCACTGCTTGTAAGTGCAGGATGCGGATTAAAACTCAGATAAGGCTAACAACAAGGCTAGGGCTGCCTCCTGAGGGTGAGAGCCTGCGGATTCTGTGGCCTTCCCACGAGGTGGCACAGAACTCCGCTGTTCTGTATGAACGCTCAGAAGGGACGCTGAGGGGCCCACTGCTCTGACTAGTACAAACTCACCTCTCCAGGGCTCATCCCTGAATCCAAGTAAATCACCCCTTGCTCATCATCGCAGAACTAATCCTGTGTCAACAAAGGGCTTCCATTTAACTCAAGGAGGTAGAGAAAGATTGTCAGAGGTCACTGGCCTGCCTTCCTTCCTTCCTTCCTTCCTTCCTTCCTTCCTTCCTTCCTTCCTTCCTTCCTTTTCTCCTATTCTCTCTCTTTCCTTTTTTTAATTACTTTCTTGCTGGAACTATCACATTAAGTTCCAGAGACTTGCTCATTTGGGACTTTGCATATTACACATAGCTCCAAAGGGCTGATGAATCCTTTTTATTTCCTCTTTATTGTTAAAGCTTAAGGGGAACATCTTATGTCTCTCTTCTTCCTGCTACAGTCAAAAAATAATAATCTAGCTCTCCGTATGTCTAGAGTTTGGCTGAGATCTTGCTTATTGACTTGTACTGATTAGTATTCATTTATAACTCGTATAATATTTTCCCTACAGGGTGCCCATTGCAACTTCCAGAATCAAGCCATGTGGATTTGGATATAATAAGCACATAATAAGCACATAATAAGCACAGGATTTGGCAAAATTGAATGTATAATCATGGTCTTTGTTCTCCTTTTTATTCCTGGGAAGAGGTATTTTGTCTCCATCCATTGTCCAGGGGCAACAAATAGAACCTGATCTCAGACCACTACAGGAAGAGTTCCTCCCCGCTCACCAACAAGGCACAGAGGCCTAGAGGGAGCCGAGGCACATGGCTAAGGTACACAGGGTCCGGATACCACACAGCCTTCCCTGAGCTTCACCTCCTCTGGGGGCCTGCCCTTGCGAGCCTTCATAGCAATGAGAGAAGTAAGGGAGGAAGGCAAAGTAAATGCGTGCTTCCTCTCCATCCAAAGCAAGCAGACAGTGTTGTACCATTGTTTTCATCTTTCCTAGTTTATCTATTCAAAACACACTGGAGGAAAATACGTATCTTCAGAATAACAAGTACATACCATTAGGATTACGTTCAGCTGTGTGTAGCAGTAGCCCAAATAAGTGACTTGATAATATACAAGTTTATTTTCCCCAACATGAAAGAAGCCCCAAAGTGGGCAGCCTAAGGCTGTAATGGCAGTTCCACCATCATCAGGAACATAGACACTTTTAATCTTTCTTCTCCATCAGACTTAGCACATAGGGCACACCCTCAAGGTCACCCTATAGACTAACATAGCTGTTGGAATGGCATCCATCATCTTTACTTTCTGAGAAAGAAAAAGGAGGTAGAGGAGGAGTAAAAATGGACCTCTCCCAGGTGAAGCAGCATTCTTAAAGATTTCTGGAAACCCAACCAACAGCTCCTGCTTACAGGAGACTAGGAAATCTGTCTCTGCATCTAGGCATATCACTACCCAGGATAAAACCAGGACTCTGCGAAACACAAGCCTAAAAGTTCGATAAGTACTTGACAGTTCTCCAGGAAGAGAGAGGCTGGAGGGCATGTGGTCTTTTTGGTTTCCATGCTGGAGATGCCACTTTCACAGCTGAAAGATCTAGGTGTTGGGAGTGTGGGCCTCTGAAGTAGAAGCAAGAATGAGTTCTACAAGTAGTGAGAAGGAATGAACCTGGGGTTCTGCATCCACAGAGACACCCCACTGCTGACGGACATTCTCTAACATCTTCCATGTAAGTCTCAACCACAGCACATCATTCATAATCATCGTTCTTATTAATGTAGGTTGACCCAATGCTGCAGGTTTTGGTAACATACATATATAAAGAAGATTGAAAAAAATTTCAGTTCCAGAACTTAAAGATGAGACTATTCTATGTTTCATTTTTAGTTTTTTGTCCTTACCCAAGGACATTTTTTTTATTGCTTTTGGAGAGGAAGAGAGAGAGGAAAGGAGAGAGAGGGAGAGGTAGAAAGAGAGAGAAAGAAAGAGAGGAAAGAGAGAGACATAGATTGGCTGCCTGAGTATGCACCATGACACAGAATCCAACCCGTGACCTTTGATCCACAGGAGGACACTCATACCAACTGAACCACATCTTCCAGGGCCAAACACAATTTTAAAGTCACATTGCTTTTTATAATTGACTATATCCACAATACATAATGATCTGCAGTTTAAATTATTTTATAGGGCTCAGCTGTCTGTATATACTTATGGTCTAGCAGGGGTGTCCAACCTGAGATACTCAGGCTGCATGTGGCCCAGGGTGGCTATGAATGTGGTCCAACACAAAATCACAAATTTAGTTAAAACCTTTTTTTTTTGCTCATCAGTTTTCATATGTGTTTGTGTATTTAATGTGTGGCCCAAGACAACTCTTCTTCCAGTGTGGCCCAGAGACACCAAAAGGCTGGACACCCCTGGTAGAGTCTAGCTCAGGAAAAGTCTAGTTACGCACACTGGAGGCGGAGACCGTGAAGATGGACCAATGTCCTGCACGCAACACCCAGAGGTAAAGAAGGCTGGACAAGAAACAGATACCTCGCAGCAATCCTGAGTTTGGCTGTAGCACTCTCCCTTCTCAGCCCAAGAAAGGAGACCCAGGCTAGGGGCAGGGGGGTGGGGAGGACATGGTCAGTCCAGGAACTGGTGTTTCACGAAGCCAAGCTTGTTACCATCACCCCAATGCAACTGTAATGGTCAGGAAGCCGTGGTCTTATTGCTATTAAGAGGGACATCATAGGCAAGCCTAACAAAAATGGGGTTTTTTTTTACTCAAAACCAGCTATATTTTTCATATTCTATAAATCACAAAGTAACTGATCTATAGAATTTTAAAGCTCCAGCAAAAAGATGTTTGCAGAATAAAGCTTTGAGAATATGCCACAGCCCATCAGAAGATTACTTTCAATATTAGAATAGTTTTTCAACAGACAACTTGGTTTTTCTGCACTGTTGGCAGGTGGGGGTAGGGGAGTGAGAAGGAGCAATTGCTAAACTCATGCAAACTTTCTGGTCCTGCTGGTGAGGTTGCATAAGAAGTAGCAAGAGGCTAAGTGCACAAAGCCAGCACTAAATCATATTTTCTAGTCATACTCCTTCCCCCAGCCCCCACCCCTGTCTTTTCCCAAATGAAATGTTACAGAAGTGAACAAAGACCCAAGAAAATTTGGAGATATTTCTGATCCATAGCTTCTAACTTCTATAATGAAAATGTCATATTGCTCAGATTAAATCTGAATAAAAAGGCAATCGGCTATACACCGTGGACGTTTACCTTTTAAAAGTTTTTTCTCTCCTGTCTTAGAGCTGACATGAATTTTCTGATCTTCACCAAATACAAGAATTGCTTCTTAAAAGGAGAATAGCCCAGGCTACCCATTTGTTCAAAGCAAGAAGTTGAAGAGAGAATGAAATGAGAAGCCCACCTCTCTCTTACAACCACAGTGGACCCTCCGTAACATTGTTTGCTAGGTTGCTGTCTGGGACCATGTTTTAGACAAAGCTGTGTTTTAACAAGATTCTCCTGCTTCACTCAGTAATGAACCACTCTGGACGGGGTCCAAGACTAAAATGCCATGCATTGTATTATGCATAATAGTGGGTCATGTTTATGCAAGACCCCAGTGCAATTGTTCATAAGTTTTTATTTCTTTTTATTCTGTTTCTCAACATGCAGACTTGACTGGCATGCTCATATCAATTACTCTGCTTTTCTTGCTTTGTTGTGGTTGTATGTTTTAATGAAAACTCTTTTTCTTGAAACATATCCAGCTCCATGCCAGCTCTATGGAATCTATAAATTTTCCTCCTCGAATATAATACGAGAGCTTGGATTGAATTGGCTAACAAATACATTTGCTAAATGAGACTTTCCTCAAATGTCACTCATTCATTCAACAAGTATTTACTGAGCACCTCTGAGGCTCCAGGCATTGTGCTTGTCTGTGAATACAGTCACGATGAATCAGTCAGTCAGCTGCACAGGGGCCCTGCCTGTGTGGCGGGTGCAGCGCAATCAAGGAGACAGCAACAAGCACTGCGGTAAGTGGAGGCAGGGAAACATAGGATACCCTGACAGGGAATGGCACGGTGCAGAGGGATGCTGCACAGGCAGAAGAGCTGAGGAAGACCTCTTAGAAGTGGGGTGTTTAAGCCAAGCTCTAAGTGACTAAGAGAACCCCACCATCCAAAGGGAGAAGAAGAGTGTGGGCAGAAGAACAGCAGATGGGAAGGTCCTGCAATGTGTTTAGACCAACTCCTGCCCCCGTCCCTGCCCCTCTACCCCCTCGCCATTCACACAGCAAGTCCAGTCCCTTTGCCTTAAGAACCCCACCTGCCCAGCCAGCACGCATGGTGCTCTCTTCTATGGTGTCCTCCAGCACTTCATCTCTTTCCCACGACCTACTACTTGACCATATGCTGGGTGCCATTGTCCTCAGATGGTTCCTGTGGTTAAACTTGTCTGCCCAACAAGTTTTATAAACCCACTGAGGACAAAGGGGCGTGCCCCTTGTACCCCACACCATGTCTGCCACAGCACTGGAGCGGAACTGACGTGGGCTGCGTTGAAACGAACGGAAGGCATTAGGCCTGGCGGGGCAGGTGAACAGTCATGGCTAAGCTGCTTTTCTATCTGCATCTGCTCCCATTAGACGAAATGCAAATAGATAGACCCCATCTCTCTCTGTTCTATTTAGCATTTATATGACACCTTTCAGCACAGAAAAATGAGTAAGTGGAACCAGAAGTGGTTGTTGCATGTGCTCATCCCCCAGTCAGACTACAGCCAGGCATCTGGTCCCCACCTGCCCCCACACGCCCCTCCTCCCCACAGGGGCAGGCTGCAGGCACCACCGCACTGCTTTCAGCAGAGTTCTTCCCACTGAGCCGCGCACTGTTGAAAGAATGCATTGTCTGCGCTAAAGGGAGAATGCGGGTAGCACATTACAAATCGGAGCTGTTAAGTGATAAATGAGCAATGAAAAGCATCCTGACATCATTAAGGTGTTCCTGAACATGCTCTCTGCTCAGCCTCACCCGCGTGCAATTGTGTGAATACAGAATGGTTTGTAGGGTGACCAAAGCCTCGCTTAGAGTCACCAGATTGGGTCATTTCAACCCCATGGAGTTTTTCTAGGTTCTGTCTGTTAGAAACACAGGCATTTTATAGAAACTATTACATCTCTGTAAACTTTCTGAGAGGGTAGGGTTCTCTTCAACCCCATGAAAATGAACTTGCCTTTTCACTGCTCAGAGTATGAAGCAGTCACAGAGCACTTCCTCCTGACCTCACTCTGGAAACCTTCCCTGAAGCTCTCCAGAGCACGCACACCTGGACGGCCCCTCTGTAGACCCCATGCCACAGCCTCCACAGCATCCTGGCCCCACCAGGACCCGGCACTGATGGAGAATCCTGGACGGACTGCCTGCTGGGTGACAGAGCAGTTTATCTGACATTTATGAGACGAAATTTGTCAGGGCCAGAAAGGGCATCCCTTTAAAATCCTTTAAAGAGCATCATGACCCTTGGAATGCTGCTGGGGGCGGGGGAAGGGAGGATGCTCTGACCTGTAATGCTGCAGGATCGAAGTTTCAAGAAAAGAACTTGGATGTTGGTCAGCAAAAGCAATGGGGGAATGGGTTTATTTCCTCACAGCTAACTCATGACTAATTTGCTTGTAAGGATACCATGGTCATGGGGTAAGAGAAAGTATGTAATTCCACAATGACATACTGTGACAATATGGAGTAGAGAGGGGAAGGTCCCTCTTCCACCTCCCACTATCTGTGTGACTTTGGGCAAGTCACTTAGCATTTTGGCTTCTCTACCTGTAAACCAAGGGGAAATAATGGCAACTATTAAATAAAACATGATGAGGATCCAATGACAGCAAAAGTTATGTGCTCAGCCCAGTGTCTGGCACATAGAAGTGGGGGGAGCAAATATTGACTGCTTATTGCAGACCTACTTAACATGTCATACACTGAATTATGTGCTTTTATTTAGTTCTACAACCACTCTCAAAGGGAAAGTCTGTATTTATGATCACTCTACTATTCTGCTCACCTTGTTTTCCTATGAGAAATATTTTCATGTCAGTGGCTATTCCTGTCTGCAATTTCCCCTTGAAAAATTGCTCCAGGATGGGTACTTCCTAAGGGGAAGCTTTCTCCATTAGCCAGACAGGAGGGGAAATGTAAGGGCAAGCCTCGACCCACCATTACCAAGAAATCAACTGTGGAAGTGAGTCATCCTTCTCTCGCCACTAGGCTGGACTTGGTGATTAATGGGAGACATTTAAGATTAATACCCTTTCTTGTTCAAGTTTTGAAAATTAAACCTCTTGGAAATGTGAGCCCAGAGAACAAAAAAGGAGGAAGTAGAACAATATTCTCTTTCTAGGTGCCTGCTTTCAAAAATTCAATCTCCTTCTGCTAAAATGTAGAGAATTGGCTGTCCCTTGTCTATGTCACGTTGCTTTCCTTTTTTTCCTCCTCACCTCCAAAAGGACATTAGTTCCAGCCAACTGGTTATCATAGATCCTCAGCGCAGTTTCCAAGTTACCCAATGAGACAGTGGAACAATTGATTATACTGGCACAGGCCAACAGTGGAAGATAAGGGAATAGCATGTGCACCCAAACAGCTATTGTTGCTGTGTTTTTTTCAAAACATGAGTGCACAAGTTTGCTGGCCTGAGACCTTGAGATTCCTGGGAAAGAAAAGATACCTCAGCTAGAGTCTTATCAAGGCCATGCTTCTCAGCACTCAGTCCTATCCTTGCTACCTTAGCAGAGCTGACATCATCTCATCTTGAGATGAGCTCCAAAACCCGGCCACCAAGAGCACCCTCTGGCCCCAAATGCCAACACCAGAGTTAGGCCACCTAAGTGACCATGGATGACCTTTACTGAGCACTTTCTGCTGGGCTAATAGTGCTTCTCACTCTCCCATTTAAATATCAAATGCAGGCATTTAAAAGGGAACTTCTATTTTCTGGTTTATAAAAGAGAAGGAAGCTGAAGCTGAGAGACGTTGAGAACCTCACCTAGAATTGCACAGTTGACGGGCAGCCGGGACAGCCTCTGAGCTCCCAGTCTCTGTCTTAGACCCTTAACACACGCCTTGAGAATTAGGAAAGAGAATAGGGAAGCACAGGAATTGGAGTTGAGGGGTGGGGGGTGGAGAAGAAGACATGATGCAAGACCTAAACTTAAGATTATGTACCGCCTTGACATCTGCAAAAAATATGGAGGTCCTCAACGGGCAAGCCACAAGTCCCCTCCCACCTCTGCTCCCATGGACAAGGTCCTGTAGCCAGATAATCTTCTCTATCAACAAGGAGTAGTCTAGAACTCCCACAGTCTTTATGTGGGAGGGGCAATGGAGAAAGTTATTCTTAGAGGCTTTTCAGGCAAACAGGAATCAACAAATAAGCTGTAAAACTGGAGCTGAGTCTGCTGAGTCTACTGTTTGACCGAGAGCTCACATTTATTGAGTGTTTACTATGTGGCAGGCACTATTACGAGCATTACATGGGTTAACCCATTTCATTCTCACCACAACCCTTTGAAGTAGATACAAGTATCACCCTAACTTTGCAGATGAGGAAATGGAAGCACAGACAGATTCATCCATTCACTCAAGTTTCAGAAATGTTGTGTAGCTGGTCTGGGGAAAGGGCCGAGGCAGTGGTCTGTTTTCCGAGTACCCTCAGTGGGGTCTCGCGTGCTCCCAGCATGAAGAACTACTTGACTGAGATGGATCAATGATCCTTTAGTCCTATAACCAATCACATAATGCCTTGTACAGCAAACTGTTCCCTACACAAATTTTATTTCTTCAATTAGATTATAAACTCCCAGAAGTGATAAGGTTAAATAGGAGTAAAGCCTTAGAATAACTTGGAATCCATTTCTTCAGTACCAACAGCACCACAGGGCGCATGTACCCACAGTAGACACTCGACACAGTGAAGGCTTCAGACTCAGATTGTGAGCAGTGACTGCACACTGCTCACACTCAAAGAGGGCTCACATTAGTTCCTTTGTTTATTCTATGAGGTCAGGATTGCTGTTATTGTTCTCATTTTACAGATGAGAAAACACAGGCACAAAGAGGTTGGGGACACACAACTTGTACATGGCAGAACTTGAAGTCACAGTTGAGCTCCAGAGCATGTTCGAGTCCAACATGGTATCACAGAAGGCTGGAGGAGGGAGGAGTGCAGGAAGGGAGAAAAGGAGAAAACCATACACAGAAGGCAGGAATGCCAACTAAAACTGAGGGTCTCGTGTCTGATTAAACTTAGCTATAAATCATAGCTCTAGAAATCATCTCTGTTTCTGTGTCCCCCACCCGCACCCCAGAGACCTGGACTTTCCCCCATAACCAGAAACCCCTGAGGCAGTGGAAGACAGTGACCTGGACCAGGCTAAAGATCACAAGGCCAGGACCTCTGCAGGCTCAAGGTAACATCTTGACCTAAGTTGTGTTTCAGTTCCTGAGGCCTACGGTAGAGACCCCCCCCCCAATGAAACCAGATAGAGATACACTGGAGCAGACCTCAGAACTCTTCTTAAGACCTGAGGAAATGATTTAGGACCATTACCCTACCTCAGACCAATCAGCTCCCAGCATAACCCCAAACCCCTACCCCTGGTGTCTTGTGCTTTTTCCCTATATAATCTGTAACCTACCTGCCATCAGAGGGGTTGGGCCCTTGAGCATCAGCTCCCCGTTCTCCTGGGTGGCCCCATCCATTAATGAAATAGCCAATATTTCTCAACTGCAATTAGTGTTTAGTGTTTGGCTCTGCTAGTGCCAAGTGGGCAAACTCGTTCTGTTCTATAACACTGTTGTGTTAGTTTGCTAAAACTACCGTAACAAAGCAGCATAGACTGGGGACTTAAACAACAGAAGTGTATTGCATAGAAGTCCAAGATGAAGGTGCCAGCACGGTTGGTTCCTTCTGAGACTGTGAGGAAGAACCTGCTCCAGACCCCTCATCCAGCCTCTGGCACTTTGCTGTCAATCTTTGTCATTCCTCAGCATATAGAGGCATCGCCCTGATGGCTGCCTTTATCTTCCACATAGAATACTCCTTGTATATGGGTCTGCCTCCAAATTTCCCCTTTTTATACAGGCATGGGTTAGGACTTCCCATGTGAAAAGACCCATGTGAAAGGTGGGTCTAATTCAACCCATAACAAAAGTTAAGGGCCGCACAGCATGTAGGTTAATAAGCCAGAGCTCCACGGGACTGAGAAGGCCAGACTCCCCCAGATTTGAGCCTTGAAGTTACCTGGAGAGCAACTCTGGGGTATTCGGGTGACAGTGAGTCAAACGGCAGCAGAGACCAGAGCAGGCAGGGCCAGGCCGGGCTCCTCTGGCACAAAGAATGAGTGGTCAAGGCCTGGCCCCGCCTTTTCCTGGCAAGGCTTCAACCCCTGGATTGCACAACCCTCTTGTCAATGGAAACCAAAAAGCTTTAAAAACACACACAAAAACAAACAACAACAAAAACCACACACACAAAAAAGAGTAATCTTATGTTGTCTGTGAAAAGCCTCAGAAAATGTCAACAAGTGCTGAGTCAGGAAATTCTCCCCCAATAGCTTTTGTTGGAAACGCTTAACATTTCAATTTTATCTCTTCTTGTTTTTTTTCAGACAGCTCCTCGGAGGTATTCAAATGCAACAATACCACCATTCAGGCCTTTTGGCTCTCCGAGGACTCCTTGGAGCCATGGCCAACATACACCCTCCCAGAATCACAGCTGCTTGCTTACACACTCTAGGGAGCTGATTTCCTCCAGCCCCACTGAGCTGGGGCAGAGGACACTGCATCTTATACACCCGTGCCCTCTTGCCAACTGGCCACCAGAAAGAGCATACATACCCTGGGTAAGGACTACTAAGCAGATATAACCCAAAAGCTGAGGTCTCATCTCTGGCAGTGGCCAAGAAATACTAAGGGACCTCCATCATGAACCTTTCTATGCCACCCTGCAGGTCACAGGGCAAGAGTTCAGCTACGGAAGGACCATGGCTTTCCTCCTTTATCCTTCCTCACACCTCAGTCCTCTGCCGCAGTCCTGGGCCACTCCTGGCCACTCCGACATCACCGCCTCTCCATGCCAGTCGCTACCCTGTGGTTCAGAGTTTCCTGAGCACCTCCACTGTTTCTTCTTTGCAGTGTCTCTCACCTACGTGGGGTAGCCATGTTCTTCTGAACCAAACAGCAAACAAAGACAGAAGGGGTGCGGTGGAGGAGAGCAGGCAAGGAGGAAATGGAAGTAACACGATTTAATGTGGCACAAGCTGGCCGCTAGTCTAATTCAGACGTGCCCTTCCTTAATGAAACACTATCCTTCTGGCCAGACAAGTGAAGAGGCATCTTTTAATACAGAGCAATAAATAGCAAAGAAAATAGAGGCACATTCCCTTCTTACCATGCTGAGTCCCAAAGGCACAGCCTACTCCCAAAAGGCGATTCGAAAACTTCCGGGTTGGCATCCACTGTGCCTTAGTCGGCAGTCCATCCTTCTGAATAACTTGGATGGAATAAATGAGCCCATTGTACTCAAGCCTGAGCTGGGAAACAGTATGTACAGAGCAAGAAGAGCCAGTGCCAGGGTTAATTTTTGCCACACAATCGTCATGCTAGAATAAATAATGCATCGGTATACATTGATTAGGAAATGTCATATTAATTGTCCAAACACTGTGAGGTCATCATCCCCGGATGTGAGCATTAAAAGAAGCTGGCAACTTTTGCCCTTTTCAGCATGACCGTAAAACTGCAGTGAAGACACAGCAGAAGGGGTCAGGCTCACCATCCAGACAGAGACTGACAGAGCCGCTGCAGGCAAGGCTGTGGAGACTGAGCATCGGCATTGCTCCTGCAAAACTGAGCATTTTCACTTCTCTCAGCTTGAGCCATGTCCATTGCCTGGAAGAGAAAGGGCAGGGCAGTAAGCGTGTGTTGGGCATCTGCTCATGGGCTCATTCTCCCTGACCGTAATCCTCCTACCTCTGCAAGAAGGTAGCATTATTCTCATCTTGCAAGTAACATAAAGAGAGGGGCGGGGACTCATACTCAAGGACCAGTTATCTAGTCAATATCCATGTCCTTGCAAAAGGGTGTTCGAGTCAGATTCAAGGCCAAGGAACACTAGTTTGGTGTGAAGTTATTGGGAGCACAGAATTTTTGGCAGCATAACCAGGTTAATAAACTTGGGATGCAAAAGAAAGCTGGTCCCTCTTTCCCTGATCACAAGCTCTATAACACTCCGGGTTCACCCTATAGCTTTCTGGCCTGCTTCCATCTGTAAGAATGAGTCTCATTTGGGGACTTAATAATTTTTCAGGCATTAAAAAGTCTTGCCCATGTCACAACTTCTCTCTGCTTCCATATCGAAGCTTTCTCCCTCCTGTAGCTGAGCACTGACTCCACTTGGGTTATGTGTGGAGAGGGATGTAGAAATGTTCTAACCTGTCTCCCTCCTCCCCATTTCTCTGCCTTTCTGGTCACAGCAGGGTTGCAGGAACAAGAAGGTACTGAGGGTTTGTGCTTGGTGGTGCTCTTAGCAGTAATCTCTTGACTTTGAACCTTCTCCGTGTGTCTCAGCATTCAAATGTGGCTAATAAGTACCCACATAAGAGACCTCCTCTCTACACATTTCTGTGATGTGGTTGAAGAACACTCTGGCAGACCTTTGGAGAACGCCCACAGCTCTGTCCCTGCCCCAAGGTTCCCCCTGTGCCCCCTTACACTCACAGGAAGTCCTCCTACTCAAGGTCCCCTAAAGGCACTGAGGCATCCATTTGGCCCATAGGAAGCTCACACTTGCTTGCCACACAACATGGTAGGGAAGCCAGATGCCCACAGACATCGTATCTCCTCGCCCTGCTCTGCTGGGTTATTGCAGCTAGGCTCCTGACTTCAGAGTACTCCAGACAAGTTCCAGGCTTTCGGTTCACATCTGTACTCTTGCCCCAACTTCCAGGGAGAAAGGCAGACCTCTCTCAAGGCATGGAGTGAGCTGCTGCTCTTCTGTAGTTCAACCAGAGAACAGGAGTCAAGCCTTCCTTCTGGCACGCACCCCAATCTCCATGAGTGGCACGCCCACCCCTAAATTAGCAGGACCTAGGGCAATAGTCCAAGTGGAGAGGCCCACATGCCAAATATCCAAATACTCTAAAGTCACAGATCTAGCTCACTTATAGTACTGTTAAATAAAATATCATTCACAAATATACCTTCATGATGGCCTGGAAGGTCAGTTCGAAATAGAATTCCCAGTCTCCCTGGAATTTGAATCTGAGAGAGACATTCTTCCCATCCGAGACCCTGCCTCTGGCTCAGCCTGCTCTGCTTCTCTTCCTCCCCTCACCTCCACTCCACAGCAGAAGAGCCTCGGGCATGCGCATGTGGCCACCTACGCTGCACATGCAGGACCGGCCCACATTCACCCAAAACTGCTGCCCCCAGCCACACGTGGGTGCAGGCCCGAGTCAGTCCACCTTGGGGCAAGGGACCTCAGCAGGCCCTGGAAGGCATCCTGGGAGACCTGGACACCTGGAATGCAGTGGGGAGGGGAGCGCCAGGAGGACCTGTCCCCTAATGCCACAGATTACCCGCTCCACAGGCAGGAATGTGCTGAAGGGGTTTCTGAGAGGGTCTCTCCAAAACACAGAGGTCAGGGCAGGGACCCACCTTTAGGAGAGTTCTGATGAGTGGTTTTTTTTTTTTTTTTTACTTTTGCTGACCTGAGGGTGCAGCATGGGAAAGAAGAGGGGGAAATGTCACCACCCCATCTTTAGCTCCCCACACACTGACTCCCCTTTCCATGTATCTGTACTTTCTGCTTATGTGAACTTTATGGGATGGTGCAGGTGAAGGGCAGAAGGCCAGTCTGGCCACCTCCTAAAACACCCTGAAGGGGGCTGCTTTCATTAGACGATGGACGCTGTCCTCAGTCTGGGGGCTTTAGCCACAATTCTGAGACATCCCATTCCATCAGGTTACAGAAAGGGTCCAGACACATCACACTAATGTGACGTGGATATTCAGTTCAGCGGGAGGGTTTTACATGCCCACATTTTAACACTATGTGAGGGAGGCAGAGGGAGAGAGTAAGGCTCACATCTGGGCAGCTTTAAAACCAGGCTCTACTCTGTGACAGGAATACATTCACGGAAACATGTCTGCAGTGAGGAAGGAGACGCTGAGTCCCAGCTAAGGGAAACTCCACAAAGACTTTGGCAGAGACATTGGCTGTTTCCTTCAACTGAAAGGGTGTGGTGCTGCCCCGAGGCCCCCACTCAGGAGGCCGCAGCCCTGGGATCACAGCAGCACCAATGGTGGGTGAGCCGCAGCGACCGTCCCCACCCTGGGGTGCCCGCACTTCCTCTGGAGAGAAACGGGTGTAAGGAAGCACCATCACTCCTGTCCAGCCCCCAGCTTCTGTGGCCTGTGCTCACTGCAGCTGGGACCACCTGGCCTGCTGCCATCTGCAGACTCCACCCTGCTCTGGTCTCTGACCAAGAGGGAGTTAAGGACTTGTGTCTAATCCCTAGGCACACAGAAGGCCATAGAGAAAACAGGACTAATCTGGAATCAGAGGCCCTGGATTTAAGTTCTGATTCGGCTACATACTAGGTATAAGATTTTTAGATGTCAGTGAATTTGCTGGGCTTCCTCTGGAAGTTAGAGGTGTGAAGAATATCCATCTACCTACATCAGTGGGAATTTGAATGATCTAATAGTATTAGTTTGATACTATAAATTCTGAATTATTAGTGACCAGGCTTAGAGGTGGAGTATCACAGTCTTTCCATCTAGTTCCACAACAGGTTTAGAACCATGGCTCTGCCTCCACTGTCAGACCAAACAATACCGATAACAACAACCTTCTGAGGAAAGAGAGGTCAATAGCAACAGCAACAGTAGTGACAACCGAACACTTACTGAGCGTTCCTATGAGCGAGGCACTGAGCTGCATGCTCAGACTCAGCCTCATTCAATCCTCACCACCCGACGAGGATGATATCCCACCTAGGAGTTTCTGTTCTTGCCTCCCAGCCTGAAGCACAGGCTACAGCAGCCTGCATTTCTGACTGTTAACACATTCCATCTCCCACTGGGGTACCCAGTGTGGGACCTCCTCCATGTCAGCCAACTGCACTTTGAGTTTTCACCTACTTTTAAGATGCCACATGGAGATTGGGGTGTCATGGTATTCGTGCTAGGTGTGGTTTTTCAAGCATAAGCCTCAGAATCTGACCCTGGGTCACCATCCCTCTGCAGCCCAGAGGTCCACAACTGCCCCCCAGTGAGCTCAGCACCCTCTGGTCCTGAGTAGTGGGGTCCATGTTTCCTCTCTCTGGAGACTTGAGATTATGGCAGAAGTGATGCCATATGATTTCTAAGTCTAGGGTGTAAGAGGTGATGCAGCTTCTGCTGTCCTCACTGGAACATGTCCGCTCGAGCCCTGAGCTGCTGCGTAAGCAGTCCACCGCCCTGAGGCTGCCATGCTGGGGGAAGCCCACCTAGTCCACGTGGGAAGACCACATGGAGAGCCCCTGAGTTTGCTCGAAGAGAAAGATGTCTGGCCAGTCTCTGGCTGTGTCAGCTCCTCCACTGTTCCCAGCTCTGTCGGCTGCCCCACATAGACTAGTTGGGCTTCCCCCAGCATGGCAGCCTCGGGGCAGGTGGACTGCTTACGTGGCAGGTCAGGGCTGTAGCAAAAGTGTTCCAGTGAGCATGACAGAAGCTGCATCCCCTCTTACACCCTAGACTTAGAAATCATATGGTGTCACTTCTGCCATAGTCTCAAGCCTCCAGAGAGAGGAAACATTGACCCCACCACTCTATGAGAGGAGCGTTAGTTATGGTGCAAAACAAGCATGCGAGATGGGAGATATTATTGCAGCCATTGATGGAGAATGCAATCTGCCTCATCCACTGAAGAGGAGGGTATGCTGGGAAATAAGGCAGACTTAGATCCCAGGGGCTGCAAGAGCCTTTGGCCTAATGTCCCCACCCTGCCACTTGGGGTGGACTTATTTGTTCACTCTCTTCTTATGAGGGCCTTAGTTTGCCATTTGCTCCTCAGTTTGTCACCAAAACTCTAGCCCTGGTGTCCTCCCCTGGTCACAGGTCACTGCTCCAGCCTGACCCTGTTCCTGATGTTTGCCACACTGACCACAGTGGACACACTGTGATCCTAATCCACACCTGGTGAATACCACTGAGAGGGCCCACAGCCACTCCCCCGTGGCCCTCCCAATATCCATTCTAGCCCCTACTGAGTTAGAGCTTCCTCAATGGCCTTGGAGTGGGCACTTATGTCACTGGGGCCTTCTGCGAGGACCAAGTCCTTTTAGCTGTGACTTACTGAGAGCTCAGCCTTGTACTGGTCTGGGCTGTCTTATACCTTCCAAGGCGACATGGAACTATTTATTCAACCCATTTGCATCACAGCATCTATGACATCCCATGCGCATCTCACCAAAGAATCTAGGCCAACCTCAATCAATATCACAAGATCTAAGCAGGACACTTCAAGGCAGGGGCCAAGATAGGAAATTACATTTCCTCTGTTCTATTGGCTAGCAGTGGAAACCGACGGCCTGTCACTTAACCTTGAATTGCTGTGATATGGGAATTTGCTGTGCCTGTTTTGCAGGCTTATCCTCAAAGCAAGGTGTGCTACATTCAATGATTTGAGCAGGCTGTAGCATGTAACATGTAATAGTCATTATTATTATTACAACTGTCCTAACGCTGCTTCTGTATTCACTTCCCCAGACAACAGGGTCAGCCAAACATGCCCTCCCCTCTTGACCACCCTGCCGAAAGCCCCAGCGGTTCCCTTTCCTCCTCTGTGCCCCTGCAGAGAGAGGTGGGAGTCGTGGACGCCGTGCTGCCCCCACCCCACCTGCACCCGCCCAGGAGTGCTGTGGGCAGTTGCAGCCTCTGTTGGACACCTTCTGAATGCAAACCAAGGATGGAATGATCGAGGGGTGGGCCCATGACCATCGCACACACAGTCGCCACCAAGCTGTGTCCCTTGTGAGCCCTGAGGCTCATTGCAGGGCTTCCCACCACCAGGCAGAGGGCCTCCCGTGTCCATCCCCGCCCTGCCTCCTGGGGTCCCTACAGGTGGGAGAGAAGCCCGTGAAGACAGGCCAAGGCTCCGGAGCACCACGGCTATGTGCAGTCGAGGGAGCAGAGCCTCGGACAAGCCCCCCTTTCCCCCCCCGCAAGGCTCCTATGGGTCCCGCCTGGGACAGATTCCTAGGGACGCTGCATTTTCCATCTGTGTGAACAATGCCTGGCAGGAAAGAAGCCTTTCAAAGACTCCATCATGGTGCTTCGGAGCTGCAGGCTTTTTGCCTTATCCCCTGCTTTCCCACACAAGAAAAAAGGACGCTGGCCCAGCTTTGAAGGTCTGGCGTGGTTGTGAAGCAAAGAGGCTATTCTTAACTGCAGACTTGCCGTCTGCAGGAGGGGACCAAGGGAAAGACTGATAGAACTCTTCCTCTTTTAAGAAAATCCAGAGGCACCAACAGGCAGAAGATTCGACTGGGCAGCCAGGCCGTCAGAGACAGGATGGCAGCAGGAAAACCACCTCCCAGGCCGCTGCGAATCAAGGTTTTTCAAACTTTTATAGTCTTTTATCTTTCCTCCTCAAAGTAGCTTCAGGGAGAGAAAGAGCCAGTGACAGCTTCATCTTTCTATCTTTGCCAATTGTTATTCCCGCACCAAACCCCCTCCCGCCTGCTCCACCCACCCCCACCCCCAGCCCAGCGAAGCCATCTGGTGTGGACAGGGCCGAGCAGCGGTTCCTGACGAGCAGCTGGAGCGCCGGACGCACAGCCGACACTCCGGGAACGAAAAGAACCCTGGGAGGAGTTTTTTAAAGTGGAGCCATTTGGCTGGCTGTTGGGCTGTGGTGGGTGGGCTGGGTGGAAGGAGCAGGGGGAGAGAGAGAAACAGACAGACATCCAAAACAAGTGACTAAGCCTAGAAGAGTGGGAAGGGAGCACAGCTCACAGAAAAGGCCCAAAGCACACAGGACACTGGAGGGCCTGTCCTCACGGGGAAGAGAGAGTAGAGGGGGAAAATGAGGAAAGAATGAAAGAGGTGACAGAAGGAAAAAGTGCAAAAAATCGGGGAAGAAAGAAGACAGGCAAGAGGCTTGGCACAAGAGGTGTTCCAAAGAAACAGGGCATTCAGAGAAGCAGGAATGGAGGAAGGGAGCAATCCCCAAATTAGACCTGGGCTGGACCCTAGACATGTTTTTACAATATTCAAGTTTAAAACTAAAAACCCATCTCCGTCCAAAACACTGAATCACATGCTGACCAAGTTCCTCATGTGACCCCCAAAACAGAGCCGCCAGCTGGCATGACCCCGAGAATGAGCGTCTCCTTCAATTTTGCCCCTGGATGCCGCTCTCACCCCACCCGTGTCCTGGCCCCGCCACAAATCCCCAGGCTCTCAGCCCTGTCTGCACATTAAATTTCCAGGAAACGTGTTAAAATCACCTCTGCCAGGGCCCCGCTGAGGCCAGTTTGACGTCGCGCCCTTGTCCAGGGAGGGACTCGGCAGGCTTGGAAAGTACGTCAGTGTGGTTCTCCCGTCCGGCCAGTTATAAATACCTGCTACAATACACTGGAAGGTACAGTTAACCCCTGAACCACGTGGGGGTATCAACCCTGACACAGTCAGAAATGTGAGTATAAATTTTGACTCACCCAAAACTTTGTTGTCCCTCGGAATCTTAGTTCCAGACCCCCCAGATACCAAAACCCGCAGATGCTTATGTTTCTCATATAACATGGTGTAAATCGATGCATACAGTCTGCCCTCCTCATCCCTGGACTCCAAACCAGGATAGAAGATAGGACAGGTATTTATTAATAAAAAGAAATCAGTGTGTAAGCGAACCTGCACAGTTCCAACCCATGTAGTTCAAGGGCCAACTGTATAGTTCCATGAGGGGCAACAGGGGCTTTCTGACCATCGTGAATAATATTGTTTCTAAGGGAAAATGCACTTACACTTTAACCACAGGTGTCAGGCTACAACCAGCCCCCACACTCTGCACCCCACCACCCATACACTGCAAGGTTTACTCAGCCAGGGGAGGGGGGGGGACCAAGAAGCTGGTGGGGCTTTCCCCGCCTGGGTCTCCACGTAGGAAACCTTTCATAACATGAGTGTTTACAAGCCAGGGGGTTTTATTCGAGTTCAGCTAAAACTAAAAACAAAGGGGGGGAATCTGTCGGCAATGAATAACAGAGGGATGGGAGCTTTATAAGAAATGGCAGAACCTTCAAGTTAATAAATAAAGAAGACACATGCCTGGAAACAAAGTGGAAATGTGGCTTAACAATTCCATCCTAGGAGCTCCGCAGAGCCAAGATGTCAGGGAAACTGGTTTTCAGAGCTGTGTTAACTTGCGTCAGAGCTGCCAGACAAAACGAGATCCTTCCGATCACACAAATACAGCCATCTCTCCTGCGCAGAGAGGAAGAGGAGGATGGGGCACGAGCACTCAATTCGGCCGCCTGTGGGACCCTTGAAGGGATTTCCCAGGAACCTCCAGCACCCCGCCCACATGCCGGCAACGGAAGGACTAGGTCCCTGTCCCACTTCCTGTGGATCCTCGGAGGTACGCACATGGAAAGCAGGATGCTGCTTGTGAAAAACACCCAGGGAGAGAAAGTTGGCACCAGCGCAAAGTTTCGTGAAATCCTTGAAGCCAACAAGACAGAACAGAACAGGCCAGAGGGTACAGCCAAAAACCTGTTGTTTCTTTACCTCTTCCAGTATAGCACAATAAAAAGTTAATCAAACTATTGAATTGCACAAGCAACAGCCTAGCTAGGATTACATAAATGGAGTCAGTGTCCAGGGACAAAGCAGGCTTCCCTGCATTCCCTCCAAAGAGACTCCTCGGTCAGCAAACAGGACCAGGGCCCTGATGCCCAGGCTGCTGAGTCCCCATGCCTGCCCAGAAGAGAACCTCAGCCCGCCCTTGGGTGGGTTTCTCCCACCGTTAGAGTGGCGGGTTCATAACAGACAGCTGGTGCGGAAGATGGATGCAGAGGCCTGCACATTAGTCTGCCTCTCTCCTGCTCCTTTGGGAACAGACCAGCATACTGTTGCGCCTAAATTAGCTGAATATTTTTGTGAGTCAGGTTCTTCAGTTACCAGGATTGGGGAGACCTTCGCAAGCTACCCCAGGATGAGGGGTTAACATAGGGGCACAGGGGGGGCAAAGAAGGAGGTAGCCCAGCCAGGGAAAAATTAGAACATGGCCCAGGGTACAAAGTAGCTCCAGCAACCTGGGAGGCGGGGAGGAAAAGTTGCTCCAGGGGTCTGGTCTTCTTATCCCTCCCAGTTAGCGCAGCTTCTGCAGCTTCTGCTAAGTAAGACCTTGTTCCCTACCACATGGCATCTACTGACTCATGGCTTCTGTTCCTCACGGCACCTGCTCACTTGTCCCCTCTCTATACGCTCCTTGGTTTCTGTACAACTCTAGAATCTTGCATTCAAAGAGTAACTCTAAGACCCTAGAGGGGCTGCTTAGGTCAATTGATTGCTACCTGCTATGAAGCTCTCTTACTGGGCAGAAACCTCACTGCACTAAGGCACCACTCTCTGGTCCAAACTACTAAAGCCAGGGTGGAAGGTGGCACTGTGCAGAGTAAGGCAGCTTTGTCAGATGGGACCTATGGCCAGGCAGAACACCTTGTTCAGGAAAATCTTCAGCCTCTCTGCTCCTCGGCTTCCCTTTCACGAATGTTTGATGTGAGTGCTCCTTGGCAACACACTAAAGTTGGCACAAGCTGGGCAAAGCAGGAGAGTGAGGTACTACCATAAAGGCGAGAGTCGGCAACAGTCTGACATCAGACGGGAATGATTCTGGTTCACATACAACATACAGTCAGCAACCACTGTGAAGAGGTTGAATCAGGTGCAAGGGGATGAAAAATGGGTTTTTAAGAGTAATAGCTAACAGGTAGCAAGTGCTGGCTCTGGGTCAGCCTCTGTGCTAAGCACTCTACGACTATCCCAGGTGACATCCTGACATCATGACAGGGCAGTGTGGCACACAGTTGCTGCAGACTTCAAAGCATCCCAACCCCTTCTCCTTTATCCCCTGCTAACTGCGGAAGTTGTAAAAGACTGCCAACTTCCCTCACAGATAAGGACATGTGACTCTGTTCTGGCCAATGAAATACAAGAAATCATCTGAGAGCTTTGGGGAGAGTTTTTTTCTTTTTGGAGAAAAGGAAGAAGCAGTCCTAAAACACTGACCTTCTCCCTACGCATACTTTTTAAAAATTCTGCTATCATCTCCCATTTCCACCCCCACTTCCTACTATAAATGAAGACACTATATGAAGAGACCACAGCTGACTTGCAAGATGAGGCAACAAATCTGAAGATGAAAATATAAGATGGTGAAGTTGTCAGAAAGAACCTGGGTCCCTAGTAAGACTGTTGAGCAGCTGAATCAACACCAGCTGCATATCTCAAACTAATACAGGAAGGATTATTACTATTCCCATTTTACAGATAAGGAAACTGAGGTACAGAGTGAATAGTAGCAACATTCTAAGTGCTCATTTACAAAAGGGTTTAGTCAGGATTTGCAACCAAGCTTGCTGATTCCAGAGACCCAACCATCATAAGACACCCCTCTCCAGTCAGAAGAAGTCTTAGAATTGGAAAGTCTATACTTGCAAGGACTCTTAAGAACTCTGTGGCCCAATTCCTTTTGATTAATTGATAAGTGGTTGACTGCTTGGTCCAGGTGCTACTGGCTCCACCCTCCTCAGGTAATAGGACTGGATGCTGACACCCCACCCACGGTTCTTTACATTACTTCATGCTTTACGGTCCCCCGTGTTTCCTCTCCTGAGGAAAACAGGCTGCTATGAATCCTGCACAGGACCACAGTGGCTTCTACATTGCTGAATGAATCAAGATGATATCATCTTGATTCATTCTGGACCTCTGATGCCACAGAACCCAAGACAGAAGTAAAGACAATTAGCATTGTATGTCAGAAAGTTAGCATGCTGACCACAGTACACTTCAATGTATTCAGAGGATATTGAGCCAAGATATTTTATACCAGAAAATGTTACCTGAGAAGAACCATTATTAGTGGCTTTTGCAATATTCACTCTGGAAGCCTGCGGCACCATCCCTTAGGGAGAACAGTATTGCAAGGAAAAGCAATGGCAGATCTCGTCCCCAAGGCAATTTCTATTATTAAGCTATGCAAAAAAAAGAGAAAAAAACCCAAATAAAACAAACAAAGCTCTCCAATTTCCTATGGATCTCAAGAAAACAAAGAGGTCTGTTTCCACATAAATTTGCCATCTTTCCAGACAGTATAGGGCATGATGGAGTCACTGGTTTTGAAAATCTAGCTCTAAGATCATTTTAGGCTGCACTCTGGCCTCTTTTTAAGCATTTCTTCACTCTCCCAAAAAAATGCCATCATCTTATGATTGATGCTCTTCTGGAGATTCAGCTGAACTTGTCTGTTCACATTATCCAGCTGTTCAGTGCCTGTGGTTTTTACTAATGGTCGTTACATTTGATCATTCCCTCATTGCCCCTAAACTTTCTGGCAGTGCTCAAGAAAAATGTAGATTGCAACTGGTACTGAGAGCCTTGCAAATTTAGTGAAGCTGATGTCTTATGTTTGAAATGATATGGGCTCAAGGTAGGGAATCAGAAGAATCATGTGTCCATTTATTCCACCAACATTTACTGAGTGCTCACTGTGCATCAAGCTCTATTCTTAGCACTCCGGAGGCATAATGCCTCAGATGTACACGCTAAGCACTAATATCATACTCATTTTATTGATCAGGACACTGAGGCTTAGCAAGATAGAATAACTTACAATCTACAAAGAAAGAGAGCAGGCAGTATGTGCACCTGTATGCACATACAGATCCCAACAAACAAGAATATAGTAATTAAATGAACTAGATGTCAAGGTTTAGTTAAAGAAGTCATTCCATTCAGGTCTCACAGGGAAGATTGCATTTTAATGGGGGGCTGGAAGGTGGATAAGATTTCAGAAAAAGGAAGGAAGGAAGGGAGGAAGGAAGGAAGGAAGGAAGGAAGGAAGGAAGGAAGGAAGGAAGGAAGGAAGGAAGGAAGGAAGGAAGGAAGGTATCAACATACCTAGGTTGATAATTGGGGGAATGAATGAAGTGTCAAGAATGATCCTGATACTGACTGTCATCAACACACATTCAGGCCAGTTCAGTGTCTGGAAGGAAATGTTGAGTAAAAAATAATAACGTGGCCCTGGCCAGCATGGCTCAGTTGGTTGGACACCATCCTGCAAAGTGAAAGGTCACTGGTTTGATTCCCAGTCAGGGCACATGCTTATGTTGCAGGTCCAGTACCCCAATGAGGCATGCGTAAGAGGCAACCAACTGATGCTTTTACACATCGATGTTTCTCTCACTTCCTCTCTCTCTAAAAATAAATAAATAAAATCCTTAAAATAACATGAAGAACTTCTGTTTTAAAAGGGTCCCTGGCTAGCAGTTCCTGCCTCAACTTTTCCCAATTTTCCACTCAGCATACATATAAATACACATTTTTAAAAAATTAAAACTCAAAAATAGCACAAAAATGAGAACTGAGATACCAAAATATGGAAAGAATGGAAGGCAATTTGGGGAGACAGTGAGTGGCCCAGCTGCTGCTGCGGTCCTGCAGCAGAAAGCCCACATGTCAGAGAGAGTGAGGTGGCTCCTGGTCTTCCCCCTCGGTCTGCCCTGTCTCAAGGCCCAGGTCAATGCTAAACAAAACCATGGATAACTGGCCTCGATTAACGAGTGTTTCTAAGGCATCAGAGCAAAAGGACAATCATCTGTTCTCCATCTTGCCCTCTCCAACTATTCCCATCCTGTCAAAATTCTCTATCACATCTCTGGACTGAAAATAATGAGCAGGAAGTTGAGATGCGTTTGCATCCTAGGGGGCTCACAGCCCTCACATTGAAGCTATCTTAGTAAGAAAAAAAAGACTAAGGAATCTGACAGCCTTGCATGCTGGATTTGTAAAATTTCATGAAATCTCTCAGTTTCAACGTTTCAGAGAATCAAGCAGCAGGGTGAGAAGATTTCAGGTCTGCACAACAGTCACAAAATCTGTCTGCTGGCAAACCTTGAATCCCCAGGGAACCTGTCTTAATCTAAGGATTAGTAAACAATAAACTAAACACAAGCCCCGTGAAAAAGTGCCAAAGCTCAAAAGAAAGGAAACAATATCCAAAAGATCAAGAAGATGAACACACCTTTGAAAATGATTTACCATGGAAAATATTATGAAATGTTTTGGTATCTTCACTAGGATCTAAGACTATATGGCCTCTCAGAAATGAGCAAAACGCCAGAAAGCTGAACTGGAAGAACATGATGAGATGCAAAGATAACATGATAAACTCAGGACAGAAAGCCCAGATTAGCAGGCTGCTAGGTGAAATGAGGAGGCTGAAATTACAATAGAGAAACAGAGTCATCACTGAAGACAGTCACATAGACAATGGGAAATCAAATGAGTAACCAGGTGAGTAAACTTGAAAATCTCTCCCAGAATACAGGGGAGGGGAGAGGGAAGCAACAAATGTTTGGGTTTGTTTTTTTTTTGTAATTTAAATAAAGTTTTCTAAGACAAAAAGTAATAGACGATATGTGTAGAAGACAGAGAAAAGAAATTCAATCTACAAATCATACATGTGACCAAAGACAAGCCCAGCACACAGAAGAACCAAAGCAGTGAGCACAAGTGTAATTTGGATGCCATAGCTGTAAACTGCTGATATGTAAAATCTGCATAATTTCTTTGTGTTTCAGGTTTTTGTCTCTAAAATGGGGTTTAAAAGCAATACACAGGGAGTTTTCATGAATAGTAAAGGGGATTTTATATGCAATGTGCTTGGCCTCAATACTGGAACATGGTAAATGCTAAGTAACATCCGTTGTTTATTATTACTCCACAAATAGTTTATACAAATTGATAAGCAAATTAAATAGGTAAATAGATAAATAATGGAAAGCCTAAAGAGTTAATTCATGAAATAAGAATTATGAATAGCATACAAACATGAAAAATATTGATCTTATTAGGAATTAAAGAAACCCAAATTAGAACAATGAGCTACAACTTTTCTAAGAACAGATTACGAGAGATTCTTTATTCTTTAAATTATAATGCTCTGCTTTGAGAAGAAAGGGCTGGAAGAGGCTCTCTCTGCCTTATGGGTAGAACTGTAAATGGGTTCAAACTTACAGCTGATATGTGTAGATCAAGAGGATGAAAGGGGTTATTCTCATTATGGATTAAATGTTTGTGTCCCTTCCAGATTAATATGTTTGAAGCCCTAATCCCCAATGTAACCGTATTTGGAGATAGGGCCTATGAGGAGATAAGGGTTCAATGAGGTCCTAAGGAAGGGGCCCCAGCCCGACAGAGCTGGTGCCCTTACAAGAAGAGGAAGGAACATGAGAGTTCTCTCTGCCATGTGAAGACACAGCCAGGCAGACGGCTTTCTCAAGGAAATGAAATCAGCCAACTCCTTGATCTAGGACTGCCAGCCTCTAGAACTGTGAGAAAATAAACTTCTGTCGTTTAGGCCACCCAATCTATGGTATTTTGTTACAGCAGCCTAAAGAGACTAATACAATTCTTTAAGCAGAATTCCCACTCATAGGAGTCTATCCTAAAGGAATAATTAGTGAGACTGACAAGAATTTCTGGATGTGTCCTACAGCATTGATGAAGTTAAAAACAATCTAAATGGCTAACACTAAAATAATCTTAGGAAAATGTAAAATACATACAATAGAGTGTTTTGCAACTATTAAAATCAGATTATAAAGCTTTTTTTAATGTTGGCAAATATTTATATAATATAAATATAAAACTAAGAGAGAAAATAATATTGATCAATATGATCCTCAAATTTTGTTAAATTATGTGCTTATTGAGTATATAATCATAGAAAAGAGTGAAAAGATATGCAGTAGTCTCCCTACCCACAGGGGACATATTCCAAATCCTCAGTGGATGCCGGAAACTACAGAAAATACCAAACCCCTACATATACTATGCTTCTTCCTATGCATACATACCTTGTCACGTAAAGGAAACACTTCATGGTTTCTCTTTGGCATATGTGAATTGCCAGCATCACTGTTCTTGCATTTTGGGGCCATTGTTAAGTAAAATAAGGGTTATTTGAAGACCAGCACTTCGAAATTGTGACGGTCCACCTGATAACCAAGATGGCTATTGAGTGGCTAATGGGTGGGGAGAGCGTACGTCATGGAGATGCTGGACAAAAGAACAGCTCACATTCTAGTCAGGATGGAGCATGGCAGAACAAGATTATATCACATTTCTCAGAATGTCATGCAATTTAAAACTTAAAAATTGTTTGTTTCTGGAATTTTCCATTTAATGTTCTCCGACTGCAGTTGACTGTGGGTAACTAAAACTGTGGAAAACAAAATAGTGGATGAGGGGGGATTACCGTACAGCAAATATATTAACAGAAAGACTATCTGGTTGTGGAATTACAAGTAGGAAGTTTTTCTTTATTTTTTGAGATGTTCTGAGTCTCCAACAATCATCCTGTATTATTTTTACAATCGTAAGAAATAAAATTATTTCAAAAACTAGGCATGTGAACACTATTTCTGCCATTAGCTTAGAACAGAGGTTAATGAGAGCCTCATTTCTTCATACCACGCTGATGTTCTTCCTGTAAAATTCTCCAGATACTATAATTGACCTGTATGCACAAAAAAATAAAAGCTATAAAGAAACTGACACTAACAATGCTGGCATTGGTACTTTGTTAACAACTCCTAAATTATCTTTTATCCACAATCCCAAAGCACAGGTGCATGATTTCCACTTAAGGGTTCTATGATTAGGCCTAACAAAATTCTTGCTTTTCTCTTTAAGATATATGAGTCCAAAGTTACATAAGGTTCTTTGAAATTTCAAATATTGGGAAAAGTAATCTAAGTAAACATCAGTATGTTCTTTAAAAATACACCATAAGGACACCAACATGGAAAATATTGTGTGAAAGAGAAGAAAGTGGTCTGCATTGTTGCAAAGGACAGAACTAGAATCAGGGAACACTAGGGGAAGGAAAACATTGACACAAACAGGGGAAGGAAAACACGGACACCAAACAAGACTCCCCCAGCAAATTAACGTCTCCTTGCAAAGCACAGAGCACCCCATCACCAATGATGTAACCAGCAAACTGAAGACCACTTGTGTGGGAGGAGAAAGGAGCTGAATGTGAAATTTGAACCAAACTAAAATATGGACTGGATAATCTTTAAGGCAAAATAACCATATAACTTATGATCCAAACTGAGCACTTTTGGGAGAAAAGAGGCAATATTAATAACTAATAGGGGCATCCTAGTTAAACTGAAATTTGTGGTCATCCTTCCCTTGGGTCTCTTCTAAGTTTAAGCACTAAAACTGCACATTGATAAACCTTGAGTCTTTCATCCATGCTTCAAGGGCTAAACTTTTCCAGTGCCCGCATTTTATTGGCTTAGTGGATTATTGTAATGGTCAGACTTTCTAACATGTAACAACCTGTCTCTGAATGGCTGGGGGTGGGGATGTGGGTAGACATGCTGAATTTCCCCAATAATTGGACCATGGAGAAAAGAAAGGAGTAAGCAGAGTTAATTGGAAGCCTACAAGGCATATGGCACTGGCAACCCCAGAATTATTTGGAGCTGTAGTTAGCATACCTAGGTGATTACTACTTGGATATTTCAGTGCTTCCTAAGCATAGCTGGAATGTGTGGCTCTGATTTGTTTTCCAGCTGGAAATGTTACAGAAACAGGAAGATTTCTGCTTTTGTGTGCCTTGTTGTATCTTGCCTCTGCTTGGCGGAGGCTGTGGTCTGACAGTCATGTACATCACTTCCGCTGTGCTCTGGGCCCAACAAAGAAATTTAGAATGAGCTTCGGCAATATCCACAGAATCTCCTCAGCAACAGACAAGCCCACCCACAAGCTGATTCCACGTGGTTTTGTCGTCTGTCGTGACTACGGTGTCATCAGGAAGGAGTGAGAGAGACAGGATAAAAGGTAGGCTTTTATAAACACCCATTGGCATGATAGGAATTATGTATATTTTATTGATTAAGCTATTACAGTTGTCCCAAATTTTTCCCCTTTGCCTTCCTTCCTCCACCTCAGTACCCATCTTCCCTCCAGCAATCCCCTACCCAGCTCATGTCCATGGGCCATGCATACAAGTTCTTTGGCTTCTCCATTTCCTATGCTATTCTTAACATCCCCCTGTCTATTTTGTTCCTACCAATTAGGCTTCAAAAATACAGAATGTTTCATGAATTCACGTGTCATCCTTGCATAGGGGACATGTTAATCTTCTCTGTATCTTTCTAATTTTAGTGTATGTGCTGCTGAAGTGAGCACCATGTGATATGACTTTAAAGATTCCTGCCTCTTCTGAATATCTCCCCACTGACCTATCAAAAGTTTTGGGTTGCCCAGGAGTTTGTTTGTTTTTTTCCGTAAGGTGGCTCTAGTACTGCTTAGCTGTCTTTAACTTCATTCAAAACAACTGTGTTAGATTATATTGTGATAAGTGTCATATTAGTGTACATTTTTTTAAAAAGCATATCAAAATTGGTGAATTTTTGTTTGGCCATTTTAATATTAAAGATGGAAGAAAATATGCAACATTTTTGACATATTATGCTTTATTATTTCAAGAAAGGTAAAAACACAACTGAAATGCAAAATAAGATTTGTACAGTGTATGGAGAAAGTGCTGTGACTCATTGTCTCAAAAGTGGTTTGTGAAGTTTCACTCTGGAGATTTCCCATTGGACAATGCTCCATGGTCCAGTGGACCAGTTCAAGTTGATAGTGATCAAATTGAGACATTGATTGAGAACAATCAATGTTATACCACATGGGAGATAGCCAACATACTCAAAATATCCAAATTAATAAAGTTACTGATGAAAATGAAAAATGTGTCTTTTATTTTATGGAAAAAAACTAAATGGACTTTTTGGCCAAGGTACCATATTCCTATAATTTCCCTGTGGGAATATATTTAAGTGTTTTATTCGAGAAATAAGACAGGATTACATTCCTGTCTTATTCCAGGTTTACATTCCTGAGGACAGACTATAAACTGTCCCAAGGCAGAAATTCTTTTTATCTTTTTGTGTGTCCTCAGAGCTCGGCAAAGTGTAGGCGTTCAATGCACGTGAGGGAGAAATGATTGTAATGTGGTAGTGATGACAGTAGTGATTATAATGGCTCCTTTTTAAAGGGAAATTAATGCTTATCGTAAACAGAAAGGGAAGGAATGCCACGAGGCGGGTCAGGTGAATTTTGAGCGGGAAATGTGTCCAATAGCGGTGCAGAGGTGCTGTCAAGGTAGGCCGAGGTGGGGCTGCACAGCAGGTAATAGTGAGCAGCTAAGAGGTACAGAGCCTATGAGGGAGCAGAAAAGACATAGAAAGTGGAGAAGAAGCCTTTGAAATGGAGATTGAGCAGAGCTTAAGATAAATCATGCCTGATTAGAAACTTTCCCTGACGTACAAAACCGGGGCACATTTCTAAAAGCCAACAGGAAGGGCTCTTTCCAGAGAGGCTTATATGTCAATTAACTAGCAACTGACTTTAAATTGCAAAGAAACCACATATACCCTTGGACATTCTTACTAAACTCTGGCAACTGGAAGACAGGGTTTAGCAAAACCCTGTCTAAAAACTAATGATGGTCTCTTCTACTCTTTGCACCTTCACAAAACCTAGCACATCCTTTTGGTGGCTGTAGCATTTAACCCAGCTTCAAGCTCCTTACAACGGTCAAAAGCAGGAAAATCTACCCTGTTTCAGTAGGTGAGCACAACTGAGGTATTCCACAATCACCCTTTTAAACCAGCTCACCTCTGAAGCTTTCAGAATTTCAGGCAATATAGCAGAAACACTGAAAGTTCCTGGAATGAAGCCTGACTGTCAGGAGAGGAGCAGAGCCCATCCCTGAACACCTCACCTGGAGCTGAGCTGGGGCAGAGAGGACAGCAATAACTGGGCAGCTTCTGAACAGAGTGCTAGGGTGGGTGCTTGTTGTGAGGCCATAAGTGCACTTCCCAAGTGCCTGGAAGCACAGCTTCAAGCAACTCAAAGTAGTCAGCTACCTCTGAAACCTGAGTGCCACTGGCAGACCAGTGAGGCTCCAGAAATAGGTCACATGCAGGTTCCTTTTCAGCAAAAGCTGTGGATTATCCAGAAAATCCAACAGGCAAAGTAGGAATGACAGATGTCATTGCAAACAGATGCTATCCTGACAAACTAAAGAACAACTGAGTAGCCACGTGGAGTGTCTACTTAAGAAAGCTCAAGGAACCTCCCACTTCAAGCACAGATGGAACCATCTTCATGAAGGACATCACTGGTTAATGACAATCATTAAATGCTGCCTTCTTAGATGGAAAGAGCTCTGTACTAGGGTTCAGAAGACTCTGATCTAGTTCCCATGTTGCCACTAATTTGCCTTATGACCCTGGACAAGTTCATTTACATGCCCACGACAATCAAATAAACATACCTTCTCTTCTGGCTCCAATTAAGTATTGCTCATCTGGAGTATTAAACTTTTATAAAAATATGGAAACTAGAAAATGGAACGTAAAGTATTGTTATAATTAATTTGAAGACAATTTTGTGCCTTCAAATGTTGCGAGGGCCAAGCTTAGTGTTAGGATAAACACTAAACTAAATAATGGTGCCATAGGCTCAAAGATACAAAACAGAAAATCCTTGCTAACACTTCCAGACCAAAAAAAAAAAAAAAAACAACAACTTCAAATTCTTTGTCTTCTAAACAATGCCTGTTACCATGAAAAGAACCTACCAATTTGTCTTCAGAAAACCTACTGATCAGTTAAGTTGATCAGACAGTACGGCTAGAACTGATGAGTCCCCTCACTCTGAGATTTCCATCCCTTTTGCCCTTCCCCACTGCTCAAAACAGAAGTGGGTGAGTGTAACTGCTGGCAAATGAACAGACAGGGGAAGTGCCAGATCCTGGTGGGCAGCTACCACCCTCTCCCCTCGACAATGCCCAGAATCAGAACTTTCTGTAACTGGTATGGTAAAGTCATGTCAACACATCAAAGTTTTTTTTAATGCAGTATTGTTTTCCTGTAATCTTCAACATTTTTACTTATAATGTATTCCCCTTTCATAAATAAGTAGTGGAGAAACAAATTTATAAACACGCATGCCTCCACGGCTCAAAATAAAGCAGTTCCACAGAGGCATGTGGGCAGCGTGCATTTCAGCACAAACGGGGTGGTGAGAGAAAGGCCTTAGAAGAACTTGAGAATGCAAAGACCAGCTGCTCCAAGATATCCACTTGCTGGCATAATTTGCACTGAGGCCCTGGCACAGACATTTTATTTCTAAAAGTTTCCCTTGGTTATCTCTTTGGGCTTTATTATCCGTTCATACGCTCGGGATTCATATCACATAAAACTGGACTTTGCAAATTTGAAACTAACCAATATCATTTTCAAAAGCTCTCTGAAAAATAAAATGGATTATGCAGAAAATTTTAGTAAATGGAAAATATTGCATATACAGAGTCTGAGGCAATCCAGGACATTTTAAACTAGAAAGCAGATGGAATAAGAGCAATATAAATTAGTGTAACTATATTTTGCCAACTGCAAAGTGACTCTAATTCCAAACAGAATTCTCCCCAACTTGTTGATTGCATGTATATTTGTTTTTAATTACTTCTGGGTAGAATTTGGTGAGATGTTTGGAGTTAGAATCATAGAATCTGAAGATCTAGAGAATACCGAATCTTGCCAACCCACCCATGGAGTATCAAACTAAGGAAACAAACATATAAAGTACGAGCAAGGTGTTTATACTGGAAAACAATGTCCATGCATAAGTTATATAAGCCAATTAACAAAGACTATGCATGTGGCGCTTGTAAGAATGCCCTGCCCCACCAAGAGAAAGTCCATTAAATGCCAAACAGAGGGGCACAACTGCAGTCCTTCCTGGCCTTGGCCCTTGCAACATGACCTACACCTTGGATATCTCAGCAGCTTCCCAATAGAAGAGTCTTCAGCTTCTGATTGTCAAAGTCAGAGCAGGTCTGAATCCTGACTCAGTCCACTCTAGGCCATCCAGTCAGGCTCGAAGGTTTAAGCAAATGACCCTGACTGGAAGAAATCAACTCAGTCACACTAGAGCACACTGACTGGCTAATTTATGAAAGGGCGGAGAGAGGTTGACACAGATTTTTCACTGCAGTATAAACTACAGTAAAGAAGCAGATAATCTGATTACTTCTCAGAGAAGTAATCTCCATATTCTCCATATTCCTGCCAAGAGCTCAGGCCTTAAGCCACTTTCTTGGGCTGAGTATGAGTACAGACGGGATTAGACCAGCAGGCTATTGTCAACCAAGGGGGCCTGTGGGGACTAGTGCTGCAGTCAAGTCCCACAGACGACTCCCAGTCCACTGACCAGCAGGACTCCTGTTTGGACATGGAATCTTGCTCTGTGTCCAAAGTCCAGACTGGCTGTGGTTGGCAAAGTCCACGTTTTTAATGACGAACCACTTTAGAGTAAGGATGATGATAACGGAATGAAGATTTCCCCTGCGGCTGCAGTCTCTCTTCCCAACGGCATCATGGAGTGAGCACAGAACTGCATGCTCACAACCAGTGGAGAGGCATGACAAGGTGTTTGATGCATTCTCACTTTTTCTTTGACATACAAGACCTCTACATTTTTTTATCTCTGCCACAAAGACATCTTCGTACCCCCCTGCCCAGTGTCAGATCTTGTACCAGCTGCTACTATCAGGAGAAAGGCTCAGGGCGGAACCAGCATCTGGAAATACATTAATTTTGCATGAAAGTAGAGGATGATAGAAATTACAGAGACTGAAAATGAGAGACATCTGTTCATTACAGAATTTAACACGCAGCAACAGCATAAAGCAGCACTGGTGAGGAGGCGGGTATAAGGAACTACAGGAATGACCAGGGAAGGTGCTCTCCACCCCAGACTCAAAGAGGGTACACCCACCAGAAGGAACTGTGAGAGGCAAGCCGGGGAAATGAAACCAACTCCCGAACTCAAATATCGAAGGACCTGCGACATGATACCACAGGGGAACTGAGAGGGGTCAGAATTCCCAGTCCCACTAGAGCCAAACTTTAGTCCTCTTTCATCTTTGGAGAGCTCTGAAAAAGGATAGAAGGACTAACCACTTGGAATCCCAGCCGTGAAGAATGGAAAGGCAGCACTTCCAATACAATATCTGTATGCAAGCATTCAGTTTCTTGCCAAGCAAAGGCAAAGATGTGAACACACTTCCATTCATAAACTGAAATAATGTACTGGGGCCATTTCTGAATCTCACTAAGGACTCACTCTCTACACAATGGCCATAGTTTTCCATGGGCCTGTGCCCTTCACAGCTCAACTAGCCTCCCTACAGTTGCTTTTGGAATCAGGGCAGTTCAGTTCACCACGGGAGCTTATGGGAGGCTGGCCGAGATTTACTGCCACCATGACAAACCTGTGCACTTTAAGTAAAGGAGCGATGAGAGTAACTAGTACCCTAGAAATAAGTGGTAGCATAACATGAGGCCTAAACCCAGTGCTACAGACTTGTAAATTACACATCCAGCAAAGTTTCTGGGGGAGAAAAGTGAATGGGATTGTAGACAGCAAATATAACAACATTCGCTTACCTTGGAGGACAGTCTAGAGAAAGGGCTGATAAAAATTATTACAAATCACTATGCACACATAAAGTGCTTTATAATAAACACTAATTCTTTAATCCCACATTGTGTGTTTTGATGCTTAAGAAAAAGTTGAACTGAAAGAGTAAGAGGAGCAACCTTCATACTCTGTCATTTTCTAGGTTTAAGCAAAAACAAAGAAAACACAGAAAAGAAAAGAAAGGAAAAGAAAGAAAAGAATACCCCAAGAAGTTCATTTTTTAAATTGCTGCTTATGTAACAGGAGCCTGAGAACTACACCAGAATTTAATTGAAGGAAAAGTAACTGTAGGGGAATTGCTTGGAGAGCAGCCAGAAGGGTTTTAACAGCTGGAAGTTGAAAAGTGATTAATTTTGACAGCAATAAAAGCCTCATGTTCATACATAATTATGCTTAGATTTGTGGGCTGCTGGAATTCTTTTTCTAATCACTATTAACCTTATACTGTCCAAAATGAAATTTAGATCATTTAAATGAATCCTTATTTTTAAGTTGAACAGTGATTTGCTTTCAGTGGTTTTGACTCATCTCAAGACAACAGAGACAGGGGAGAACGTATAGAATAACTGGTAGGTTCAAATACTCTTCTGAGTATCCTTAGAACATAATGGAAATAAAGTCATTTCATTTCACCCTATGCAGGAACAATAACCAAAAAAGGGGGGTGGGGTTCAGGAAAAAGGCACACAAAGCAAAGATATTGAATAGGATATTGAATAGTGGTCTGTTGTCAACTATACAATTCAACTACATCCCTAGAAATAGGCAATAAAGACAAATCTATAAATGAATACCATGATGCTACACTCAAAATACTGCATAGACTAAGAAAGTGATGAATTAAACTGAATTCTAGAACTGGCAGTGTTACTAATTTGCTATAAAAGCTTGGACAAGTCACTTAATCTCTTCATGATTTCTCTGTTCCCCACATAGGAAGAGAGGGATGGAGTAGATAATTTAGATCTAAAATCTAATTATATTAAATCACCTTCTCTAGGATTAGTCACATTCTGAATATTTTTTTCCTTAGTCACCTTTACTATCCTGTTCCAACCAGTTTGACCAGATGAAGTGAAACTTTGCTAATATATGTTCAAATTGACTGGAAATTATTAATATTTAATAATAACAACTATAACAATTATAGCAGTTTCTAAGGCATGATTCTAAGAACTATAAATTATTATATGTTAACCCCACAATTACTCTATCTGGTAAGTCCTATAGTTCTATTACTACTATTATCCCATTTTAGGAAACTAAAACCATGAAGAGGTTACATGACTTCCCAGAGTCTACAGTCACCTAATGAAAAAGCAAAGATTTGGGATCTCTAATGTCCTATTGTTTCTAAGCAAATACATAGTATTGCAGAATGAAGAATAATGAACCGAACCCAACTCAAAAAAAAGCCAAAACTGAATTTAGTTTCAGCTCTTTGGTTTTTTGAATTACCTTAGACAGTCCATCAATTTCTCCATTCCAATTTCCTAATTGTAAAGTGCAGAAGTTCTCCAAATTTGAGGTTCTCAGGGATGATGCTGGGCCCAGGAGCATCAACCTCACCTGGGAACCTGTAAGCAAAGCAAATTTTTTTTTTAATTTTTTATTCTTATGCACTGAATTTGGGGGGATGATATTAGTTAATAAATTATACAGGTTCGGGTGTGCACTTCTATAATACATCATCTATATGTCGTATTTTGTGTTTACCACCCCAAGTCAAATCTCCTTTCATCACCATTTATCCCCCTTTTAACCCCTTCTACCTCCCTCCAATTCCCTTTCCATCTGGTAATCACCATACTGTTATCTGAATCTATGAGGGTTTTTTTTAATCCCTTCACCTTCTTCACCCAGCCCCCAATGCCTCTCCCCATTAGCTGTCAGCCTGTTCTCTATCTCTGAGTCTGTTTCTATTTTGTTTGTTAGTTTATTTTATCTATTATATTACACATATGAGTAAAATTATATGGTACTTGTCTTTCTCTGACTGGTTTAATTCACTTAGCACGATACCCTCTAGTTCCATCAATGCTGTTGCGGAGGGTAAGATTTCCTTCTTTTTACAGCCAAGTAGTATTCCACAGCATAAAGGTACCAGTGCTTTTTTATCCACTTATCTTGCACTCCACCCCAGACCTGTGGATTCAGAAACTCTGGGCATTCATCTGTGTTCAACAAGCCCTCCAAGTAATTCAGGTAGATCCTAACATTTGAGAACAACCATCAAGGTGATCACTACATTTACCTTTTGATCCTCACATATAGTGATTTTATCTACTAATATCTGGTTTCAAGTAACTGGATTTCAAACGGAGGTGGTTTTAGCATATTTAAATTCTTCTCCCCTGATTCATCAGACACTTGGACCCCATTGCCAGAGGACAGGATACATAATGTTGGCTTACTGGAATGATTGTTTTCTTAGACATCATCAGAGCATTATGGAATTAGAAGGCAGAAGGGAGTTTTGAATCTAAACAGAGTGATGTCATTGTGAATGTTTTGTTACCTAGGGCAAAAGTATGAAATTGAAGCCTAGAGTCATAGCCTCAGCATAATCTGGGTTCTTTTTTTTTTGTCATTCTATTGCAGTTGTTCCAATTTTCCCTCTTTGCCCTACTCTGCCCATCCCACCCTCCACTCCCACAGTCCATTCCCACACTGTTGTCCATGTCCATGAGTCATTCATACATGTTCTTAAACTTGTCCCTTCCCCTTCTTTCAACAATTATCCCCCCACCTCTGGTCACTGGCAGTCTGTTCCATGTTTCCATGCCAATAGAACCAAGTCTGTGGTTCTATTTTGTTCATTAGTTTATTTTGTTTGTTAGATTCCTCTTATAGGTGAGATCGTATGGTATTTGTCTTTCACAGAATGGTTTGTTTCACTTAGCATAATATTCTTCAGTTTCATCCATGCTTTTGCAAAAGGTAGGAGTTCCTTCTTTCCTTCTGCTATGTAGTATTCCATTGTATAAATGTACCACAGTTTTTTAATCCATTCATCTACTGATGGTCACTTACGCTGTTTCCAGCACTTGGCTTTTTGTAAATAGCACTGCTATGAACACAGGGGTGTATAAGTTCTTTTGAATTAGTGATTCAGGATACTTAGGTATAACTCCCAGCAGTGGAATCGCTGAATCAAAAGGCAGTTTCATTTTTAGTTTTTGGAGGAAATTCCATACTGTTTTCCACAGTGGCTGCACCAGTCTGCATTCCCACCAACAGTGTGCTAGGGTTACCTTTTCTCTGCACTTGTTGTTTATAGATTAGTGATAGCCATTCTGACAGGTGTGAGGTGATACCTCATTGTGGTTTTAATTTTCATCTCCCTGTTGGCTAGTGATGTTGAGCATCTTTTCATATGTCTATGGGCCATCTGTATGTCCTCCATGGAGAAGTGTCTATTCAGGTTCTTTGCCCATTTTTTAATTGGATTTTTGTCTTCCTAGTGGCTTACTGGAATGAGTCACATAAATTCTTTATATACATATTGGAGATCAAACTATTGTCTGATGTATCATTGGCAAATTTGTTCTCCCATATGGTCAGTTCCCTTTCATTTTGGTGGTGGTTTCTTTAGCCATGCAAAAGCTTTTTAATTTGATTTAGACCCATTCATTTATTTTTTTTTCTTTGTTTCCCTTGCCCAGGGAGATACATCAGCAAAAATATTCCTATGTGGGATATCTGAAATTTTACTGCCTATGTTTTCCTCTAGGACTTTTGTGGTGTCACAACTTACATAGTATTTTATCCGTTTTGTGTTTATTTTGATATATAGTGTAAGTTGGTGGTCTAGTTTCATTTTTTTGCATGTACCAGGCCAGTTCTCCCAACACCATTGATTGAAGAGGTTATTTTTACTTTATTGTGTGCTCATGCCCCCTTTGTCAAATACTAATTGACCATAGAGACATAATCTTTATTTCTGGGCTCCTTATTCTGTTCCATTGATCTATGTCTCTGTTCTTATGACAGTACCAGACTGTTTTGATTACAGTGGCCTTGCAGTATAGTTTGATATCAGGTATTGTGATCCCTTCTACTTTGTTTTTCTTTCTTAATACTTCTGAGGCTATTTGGGGTCTTTTTAGTTCCATATAAATTTTGAAATGTTTGTTCTAGATCTGTGAAATATGTCATCAATATTTTAATAGGAATTATGTTGAATCTGTAGATTGCTTTGGGTATTATGGATATTTTAATGATGTTACTTCTTCCAATCCATGGACACAGTATATGCTTCCATTTATTTGTATCTTCTTCAATTTCTCTCTTTAGTTCTATATAGTTTTCCAAATAAAGATATTTTATCTCCTTGGTTAAATTTATTCTAGGTACTTTATTTTTCTTATTGGTGTGGTAAATAGGATTTTTTTCCTCTTCTCTGTTTCTGGTATTTCATTGTTGGTATAAAAAAAGCCTTTGATTTCTAAATACTTTGTATCCATATATTTTGCCAAATTCACTTTTTAGGTTGAGTAATTTTTTGGTGGAGACTCTAGGGTTTTTTATGTATACTATCGTGTCATCTGCAAATAATAACAGGTTTCTTTCCTCCTTTCCAGTTTGGATGCCTTTTATTTCTTTTTCTTGTCTGATCACAGTGTCTAGAACTTCCAGTTGAATAAGAGTGGTGAAAGTGGACACCTTTGTTTTGTTCTTGTTCTTAAGGGAAAAGCTTTTAGATTTTGTCTGTTGAGTATAATGTTGGCTATAGGTTTCTCGTGCATGGCCTTTGTTATGGTGAGGTGTGCTCCCTCTATTCCCATTCTGCTGAGTGTTTTTATCATAAATGGGTGCTGCACTTTATCAAATGCTTTTTTAGCATCTGTTGATATGATCAGATGACTTTTATCTTTCTTTTTTTATGTGCTATATTGTCTTTATTGATTTGGGGATATTGTACCATCCTTGCATGCCTTAGATGAATCCCATTTCATCATGGTGTATGATCTTTTTAATGTATTGCTGAATCTAGAGTGCCAATATTTTGTTGAGGATTTTAGAATCTATACTCATCAGAGATATTGGCCTGTAGTTTTCTTTGTTGTGTCTTCACCTCTTTTTAAAATTAGGATAATACTGGCCTTATAAAAACAGTTTGGGAGTCTTCCCTGTTTTTACATTTTTTGGAATAGATTGAGAAGGATAGGAGTTAGTTCCTTAAATGTTTTGTAAAATTCACCTGTGAAGCCCTAGTCCAGGGCTTTGTGTACCAGTTTTGGGTTACTGCTTCAATTTCACTAGCTGTTATTGGTTTATTCAGGCTTTCTGCTTCTTCTTGATTCAGTTTTGGAAGATTATATGTTTCTAGAAATTTGTCCCTTGTGCTCAGGTTCTCCAATTTCTTGGCATATAGTTGTTCATAGTCATACTTTACAATCATTTGTACTTGTGTGGTACTGGTTGTAACTTCTCCTCTTTCATTTCTGATTTTATTTATTTGCAGTCCTCTTTTTTTTTCTTGATTAGTCTGGTTAAGTTTTGTCAGTTTTATTTATCTTTTCAAAGAAGCAGCTTCTGGATTTATTGATGCTTTGTTTTATTGTTTGTTTGTTTTGTTTTCTTTTCATCTCTGTGCCATTTAATTCTGCTCCAATCTTATCTCCTTCCTTCTACTTGCTATGGGTTTTGTTGCTGTTCCTTTAGCTCTTGTAGAGATAGGGTTAGGTTGTTTATTTTATATTTTTCTGTCTTCCTTAGGTAAGCCTTTATTGCTATGAACTTCGCTCTCAGGACTCCCTTCACTGTGTCCCATAGCTTTTGGGTCACTGTGTGTTCAATTTCATTTGTTTTCAAGCACTTTTTTATTTCTTCCCTGATCTCATTGTTAACCCATTCACTATTTAATAACATGTTATTCAATTCCATGTATTTGAATGGTTTTGAGTTTTTAAATATTTTAAATATATTTAATTGATTATGCTATTATAGTTCCCAATTTTTGTATAAAGATTTTATTTATTTATTTTTAGAGGGGAAGGGAAGGAGTGAAGGAGAGAACTATCAATGTATAATTGCCTCTTGTGTGTCCCATGCTGGGAACTGGCCTGCAACCCAGGCATGTGCCCTGACTGGAGATCAAACCATGATCCTTTGGTTCACAGGCCTGGGTTCAAGCCACTGAGCTACACCAGTCAGGTTCCAATTCCCAATTTTTGCTCGATGCGCCCCCTCTGCTCAGTACCCACTTCCCTCTAGCAATCCCCGCCTCCCTTAGTTCATGTTCACGGATCATGCATATAAGTTCGTTGGCTTCTCCATTTCCTATACTATTCTTAACATCTCCTTGTCTATTTTATACCTACCAATTATACTTCTTAATCCTTGCACCTTGCACCTCTCCCTTCCCTTTGCCACCTGATAAACATCCAAAAGATCTCCATACCATGATTCTGTCCCTGTTCTGGTTGTTTGCTTAGTTTGTTTTTTTAGATTCAGTTTTTGACAGTTGTGAATTTGTTGCCCTTATAATGTTCATAGTTTTGATCTTCTTCTTTTTTTTAAATTAGTCCCTTTAACATTTTATATAACAATGGCTTGGTGATGATGAGCTCCTTTAGCTTTACCTTGTCTAGGAAGCACTTTACTTGCCCTTCCATTCTAAATAATAACTTCGCTGGATAGAGTAATCTAGGTTACATGTCCTTGCTTTTCATCACTTTAAATAATTCTTACCAGTCCCTTCTTACCTGCAAAGTTTCTTTTGAGAAGTCAGCTGATAGTCTTACAAGGTCTCTTTGAAGGTAACTCTCTTCTTTTCTCTTGCTGCTTTTAAGTTTCTCTCTTTATCCTTAACCTTTGGCATTTTAATTATGATGTGTCTTGGTGTGGTCCTCTTTGGGTTCAACTTGTTTGGGACTCTCTGTGATTCCTGAATTTGTATATGTATTTCCTTCACTAAATTAGGGAAGTTCTCTTTCATTATTTTTCAAATAAGTTTTCAATTTCTTGCTCTTCCTCTTCTCCTTCTTGCATCCCTGTGATTCGAATGTTGGTAAATTTGGAGATTTTGCAGAGGCTTCTTAAACTACCTTCATCTTTTGAATTCTTGTTTCTTCTGCTATGGTTGAATATCTATTTTTTTATGTACCAAATCATTAATTTGAATCTCAGCTTCTTCCCCTTCACTGTTGATCCCCTGTAGATTTTTCTTTATTTCAGATTTTTCTTCATGTCTTAGTGCAACATTCATTTCTTCTTTTATGTTGTTGCTGTACTCAGTGAGTTCTTTGAGCATCTTGATCACCAGTGTTTTGAACTCTGCATCTGATAGGTTGTCTGTCTCCATTTTATTTAGTTTTCTGGTGTTTTGTTCTGTTCTTTCATTTGGACCATATTTCTTTGTCTCCTCAATTTGGCAGCCTCCTTGTGTTTGCTTTTGTGTATTAGGTAGAGCTGCTTTGACTCCCTGTCTTAGTAGTGTGACCTATTATAGAAAAGGCACCTATAAATTGCATGGGGTAGAGCCTTAGGTAATCACCAGGGCTGGAAAACCTGCTTCGCTGATTTGTGGTTCTGTATGATGGGAGGGCTCAGAGAGGGAACAGTGCCACTGCCGTGCTTCTTGAGGTTTGTTCAGCACTCGCCTCATTCTCAGTCACTTCACCCACTCCCCATAAGTGACTGGAACTCTTCCAGCTTTCACCCTAGTGGTGAATCCCACACCAGGTGGGTTTGTATATATTCTAAGACCATGTAGGCCCTTTAAGTGAAGTCTCCTGAAAAGCTGGCATTTTTTCCCACTGCCCCACCCACACTGATTTTTACAGCCAGAATTTATGTGACTTTCTCAGCCCTGGAACCCTGTACTGTGTAGTGTGCCTTGGGGCTGGGATCACTTGCCCCCAAGGTTTCCCTCCCAGCTTTTATCTACCACATGTGAATGTGGGACTACCAATTGCACATCACCACCTCCTCTCTGCACCACTCCACAACTCCACCCCTCCTACCCATTTGGATGAATGTGGCTTCTTTAAATCCTTGGTTGCCAGACTTTCTGTTCGATTTTACAGATTATATGACAGTTCTGAATGTTATTTGTTTTGAGGTTAGTTGTAATTCTCTCTGTGGCTGTGTGAGAAGGCAAAGCATGTCTATCTACATCTCCATCTTGACCAGAAGTCCTTCCGTTTTTTCCCTGAGACTGGTTTCTAGTTTCAAGTCATGATTTGAGCACATGCTTGGTAGGATTTCAATTTCTTGAATTTGTTGAGGCTTGTTTTGTGTCCTACCATGTGGTTTATCCTGGAAAATGTTCCATGTGCATTTGATAAGAATGTATATTTTGCTTCTTTGGGGTGAAAGGTTCTGTATATATCAATTAAGTCCATTTGATCTAGAGTGCCATTCAATGCCACAATATACTTGTTGATTCTTTGTTTGGAAGATCTATCCATTGTTGACAGTGTGGTGTTAAAATCCTGTGATGACTGTGGTGAGTTCTTAATCCAATGCCATGCACTACATGGGGGGTTAATTAATCTTTGTTTTTGCCTGAAGCAAATGACACCCAAGCAGATTAGCAGCCTGGAGGAGCTGGCTGTGATTGCTCCCATATTCCCAACTGTGGCAAAATCCAGACCTACCTTTCTCCTCTGAGTCAAGAAGGACACAACCCCAGAGAGAATGTTGGATTATCTCTTAATACTCCATTGCCATAGGGTTATTTGACAGAAAAGTACAACTCACTTGGAGTTGGAAGCCAGACGCCCAACAAGAGACAATTTCAAGTTAACTCATGAGCACCAAGTTTAAATGCATCTTTGCCTTGTTCTCCTCAAGTAACCATCTGCTCATCAGAAATGGCAGGGGAAGACCTCTGAGTTTTTTGGTCAACCATGATATAAATGTCCAATGTGTCATGCTTAATAAACCCACCTTTAAAAGTAGAACATTGTGTGACTTCATGCCCTGATGTACAAGATTATAACCAGCAAGAAGCAAGACTGGTGTCTGTGCTTCCTTTGTATTTCTCCTGATACCTCACTAACATAAATTGTTGTTTGTTGATTAATCTTTTTAATAAGAATACAACCATAAGAAACATAGGCAGAAATGCAAACTCAGAGTTAGAAAAAATTTCTAAAAAAATAGAAATTTAGGAAGGAATAATACATATTGAGAGAAAAGGCTGTCACATAAAGAAACATGAACTTGCCCTGGCTGATGTGGCTCAGTGCATTGAGTGCTGGTCTGTGAATCAAGGGGTCAGCAGTTCAACTCCCAGACTAGGGCACATGCCTGGGTTGCAGGACAGGTTTCTGGTAGGGGGTACACAAGAGGCAACCACACATTGATGTTTCTCTCCCTCTGTCTCTCCCTCCCCTCTCTTCTATCCAAAAATAAATAAAATATTTAAAAAAAGAAATATGAACTTGTTTGGAACTACAGTAACAAAGCAGGCATGCTCCACTCTTTAGGGTGGAGTAAGCCTAAGACTTCCATGTGAAATAACTCTGCCCTTTTGTTTTATGAGAACAAAAGATCCCAAACATTAATTTTAGGCTATCTCAGAGATTAACAATTTTATACTTGGCCATAATAAATATGAGAAGGATTGAAAAAAATGTACAAGCCATTTCCTAATCCAAGTTTACTTAAAATGATATACATATTTTTTGGACTATAAGATGCACCTCCCCCCCCCCCACCAAATTTGGGAGGAATAATGGTTGTTAATGCTGCTGTTGAGTTCTGTTTATATTTATATTGGTGAAATATTATGTTATTTATGTCATTAAGTATTTTACCACATTTTTTGCTTCAAAATTTTGTTTCTATTTTCCTCTAAAACCTAGGTGAATCTTATGGTCTGAAAATACAGTAATTTCAATTTATCATAGAGATTTTGCAGAAATTTTGCATTCTTCTATTACAAATAATTAGGTACAATTTTACAACTCTGGACACCTGTATATTGCTGTCACCCCATAAAGGAGTCAAGCTGACATTTTGATCTTTCTTCTGAACTACACAGCACAATCTATGAAGTAGGTACTACTATCTTACAGATAGAGAAACTGAGGCACAGGAAGGTTAACCCAGCCAAAGTTATAAAACTAGTACATGAAAGAACTTAGGTTTGAGTCCAGGCAATGTGGCTTCAGAGTTCATGGTCTTGAATAATAAAGTCATTTTTGTTTACTTACACCATGTACCACTTAGGAATGCTTTTGGTGACATAACCAAAAATAGCCACTCAGAGTGGCCTTAAAAAATTGTAATTGATGCCCTGGCTGGTGTGGCTCAGTTGGTTGGAGTGTCGTCCAAGCCACAAGCAAAAGTTTTTGGGTTTGATACCTGGTCAGGGCACATACCTAAGTTGCATGTTGAATCCACAATCAGGGTGCATATGATCCTAGGTCCAGGTGTGTATGGGAGGCAAACAAGCTGTGTTTCTTTCTCATGCTGATGTTTCTCTCTCTCTCATTCTCTCTAAAAGCAATGAAAAAAAATGTCCTTGGATGAAGATAAAAATAAATTTTTGAAATAGGAATTCATTTTTCTCAGCAACAACTGTGGAAATAAGTAATTGCTGGAGGGGTTCAATAGCTCACAATGTCCTTGGGGAACAAAGCGCTCTCCATTTTACTGGTTCATCATCTTAACATCATGGTGATTATCTTCTCTCACTCATTGTTCTTCTGGGCACCACCTCCCAATTACACAGAGATCAAAGGAGGAAGAGAAAAACATCTTCTTGAGAGACTTTATCTCTCCATTTGGGAAACTGAGCTTCTGTAGGCTTCACCTTATATCTCACTAGCCAAAACAAGTTCACATGCCATCCTTCAACCAACCAAAGGCCAAGCAGAATAAGATGATCATGACTGGTTTTAACTAATCATAATTCAGATTTTGGAACTGGGAAATGGCCTGAAACCATGGGTCTTCCCTAGCTTCTGACTAAATTGGTCTTCTTTCAGTTCAGAAAAAGAATGGGCAGGAAGGGGATGAATGTAGTACGACATTGAGCAATGCCCACCATATTCTCCTACTTCGGAGTTTAGGTTGCTCCTTCTTGTTCAATACCCAGCTTATTGGAGCCATGGAAAGGCCATGGGCGAGAAAGTGGGAATAAAAATAAAAGAAAATCTCTATATAATGGGCATTCATTTCAATCTTTGTTTGAGAGAACCAATCTTATAATCTATTTTAGATAAAGAGGTGAAAGAATTAATATCACATATAGCTGAATTGGTAAGTGGCTGTGAAGAGAATCCAAGAGTCCTTATGTTTGCTACGACTACACAGCAGGTACGAAAGAACATGCCCCAAGGTACCATCCCGAGACTATAAAGTGACAGACAGGATGAGACTTATGTATGTGTGTAAAAATAGACTAGCGTGTGTATTCAATATTTCGGAGGCATTTGGCACACAGAGTTAGTTTTTATCCATATGTAATTACATTATAATCTGAATGTCTCCAAGTCTTACCTGGCACTGGGTATAGATAGGATCAGGCAAGAGCAATGACTCAAACTTCACTGGCACCTGCCCTTAAAAGTACCCTGAAAACAGCCCTGCTCTGTGTTTGTGGCAGTTCCCCTGGAGTTCTCACATGTGCATACAGACAAATCCAGTCACTTGGGCAGCCCCCTGCTCAGATTACTAAGCCTGGGACTTGCACAGTACTGCATGTCAGCCTGAGGGGGGAAGCAGCTCTTTCCTCTCATCCATATCTTTGCCTCCACTGTTAGAAAGATCTGGAAGCGCTGGTGCTGGGAAATTCTCTCTGTCTGGAGCCGAAACATGTGTTCATAGGGCTGGGCTGGGCACAGATTCAACTGATAGTGACTGTGATAGACTCGATATCTCTTCCCTTCCTCAATAGTTACAGTTTGTTATTGCATCAAATCATCTTGTCTGGCTCTTCCTTCCCTCAGGACAATTGACTAATCATCTGTTCTAGAAACTTATTCTTAGGAAATAACCAGACTGATGGCCAAAATTATGCATAAGAAATCATTTACGAACCTCTTTATAATGAATTCTAGAAAATCTTAAAATTTATCTGTAGAAAACTGGTTTAATTATAGCACCTTCATTTTGAAGAGTAATATGCATCTATTTAAAGTGATGAGGTAGATTGACATCTATTAACATGGGGAGATATCCATGATACATTGTTGAAGTGGGAAAAATATGACCTCATATTTGTAAAAATATAAACAGGTGCTAGCATGAATGTACTTGCATTTTTGTGTACACACACACAATGAAAATATGAGTTATCTTTGGATCCAAGATAAGGGTATTTTTACTGTCTTTTTTACATCTTTCCACACAACATGAATGCTTTTACAAGAAGCATGAATTGCTTCCACAATCATAAAAGGATAAAGAAATATTCATTTTGAAAAATAATTATTTTAATAAAATAGCATTTAGCAATGGATGCATTCATTAGGGTGAAAGTGTGGACAAATATAAAATCTCCATTTAGTGAGATTATTTAATAAAAGGGAGGTGTGAACATTTGCTGGTTAACATGGAAGAAAATGCTGGGTAATGTGGAAGAAAATGAACCTCGACAGAAAGGTGATTAGAATTTACATCTCTGGAAAACTACTGTGATAGTGGCCAGCAGCATAGTTACTCCCCAACCTTGCTGCTCCTGGAAGCCTGAGAAATGGACATTCCTGAAAGGCAAAAAAGGCATGTAGAGTAAAGCAAGCACATGGGCTGCTGTATTTTGTGGTTGCCTCTTTATGTTTTTTTTTGTTTGTTTGTTTTTTGTTTTAGAAAGAGGGTAAGTGGGAGAGAGAGATAGAGAAACATCAATCAGTTTCCTCTCATACACGCCCCCTCCGGGGACCTGGTCCACAACCCAGGCTTGTGCCCTGACTGGAAATGGAACTGGAGAATTTTTCGTTTGCAGGGCAACGCCCAACCCACTAAGCCACACCTGCCAGGGCGTGGTTGGCTCTTTTAGCATTGCCTCCTTTTCCCAATTAGTTGCTTATCTTTTTCTAATTGATTTGTAAAATTCAAAGCTTAAGGACACTTTGATGTTTATGTTACAAATTCTTTATCTATTTGCCTTTCAAGTGCTTGGAATTTTACAGTACAGAAGAGTTCTAGTTGGTTGTGTGATCAACTGTAAGAACGCTTCCTTTTAAGGTGCTTGGCTTCGGTGTCAGACTTAGAAACGCCTTTTCTAACACCAAGGACACCAAAATTCTATTTAACCTATAAATGTTTATCTTTTACAATTAAATATCAAATGAATCAAAGTTTATTTTTGTGTGTGGTATGTATGAGGTGATGATATTAAATAGTTTGTCCCAATTTATTGGTCGCTTTCCCCAATAGCTTTTATTGACTATCCAGCCTTTCCCCAGTGGTCAGAAATAAATCTTTATGATATATCAAAACAAAACAAATGCACATGGGTATACACACATGTGCTCTCAGGTCTGTTTTGGACTTCTGTTTTTCTGTGAAATCAGCTGTCTACCTGTTCCTGAATTGATAACATATAATTACAATGATTATAGCTTTAAGATAAGTTTTATTTTGTGATAAGACAGTCTCCCTCATTATTCTTTTTTTTAATCCATTAACTGCTCGTAAGTCATCATACTTCTAAGTAATTTAGACTCTTGTCAAATTCTAAATAAAACTCTATTAAGACTTCTACCAGAATGACATTAAATTCGCAATGAAAAAGAATTTAATATTTTCCATGGGAGCATTCTTTTCAATCTCCATCAAGATTTTATAGATTTCTTCATATTATTCTTGGATGTTTCTTGGCAAACTTATGAAAAGTTGACTTTCTTTGTTCTCTCCTCCCCCCATCCACCTCCCAAGTCTGGTCACCCGCACAGAATCTCCTTCTCAGATTTACAGTGGCAGGACAGGTGTCTGTCCACAACTCCCAGGCAGAGTTCCACTTCCCACGGACTCTACTCCTGTCTGCTTGAAGTGGCACCTTCCTCTGACCTCCACTCTCTGGTTTCTGGTTTCAGAGTCCATGTTCCGTCATTCCAATTCCCAGCCCACTGCTCCCTGCTTATTTCTCACACAATACTCACTTCATAGAGACTGTAACTAACATTACTTTTCTGTATGACTTTTCTTTTGCTGTACAAAGGACCAGAAACTTAGCAACTTAAAACAACACATATTTGTTATCTCAGTTTCCATGGGTCAGGAGTCTGGGGATGACCTATCTGGGTCCCCTGCTCACAAGGCTGCCAGCAGGGCATTGGCAAGCTGCAGTTCTTTCTGGTCTCGGGTCCTCTAACAAGCTCACAGAGTAGTTTGCAGAATTTGTCCCTTGTAGCTAGAGGACCCTTATCCCACCTTCTTACTGACTCTCACCTGGTCACTGTGCCACAGTTCCTTGCAAATCACCCTCTCTCAGAGCTTCTCACACACGGGACTTCCTTCTTCAAGGCCAGTAGAGGACTCTCTCCCACTGAAATATAATCACAGGGGTGACATCTGTCATTTTTGCCATTTTCTGTTGTCTAAAAGCCAGTCACATGTAGCACCTGCACTCAAAAGGATGGGGATTTTTCCAGGGTTTGACTCTCCAGAGTCCCCTTAGGGTGCGTCTGCTACACTAACAGGTCTTTGACCATTGCCAGCACTGCACTGCTTCCTAGTCACTTCTTTTCTGAGATCTGGGTGTTGGCCTAAACACGACAAGATGGAAGCCTGTGTGGGGACCAGAGGCAGAGGGACAGGTGGTGGCGGGAGGCAGGAGAGGGAGAAACAGAAAGGGAAGCACTCTGCTCCCCTTACAGCACCAAAGCCTTCTGTTTGCTGCAGGCTCCAGGTCTTCAAATCATGAAGGCAGAGCAGGGTGTGACACAAGCTGAAAGCTACAGCGGTTAGTCTTCATCCTCTGCCTCTGCCTCATAATTATTGTTGGTTCCTTCATCATTCTGGAATTAGGTGATGAGTTCCTTTTCAGTGTTGTTGTAAATTTTTTTTTTACGTCTTTGTATATATGTTAGTAAGAAGTTAGGGAAAACTGCAAGTTTCATGATGCTTTGAACCAATAAACCTCAACCAAGCCAGTTTCCAGCAGGCTTCTACTCTGTCTTCTTGAGATGCTTGGTTTCTGAGGCTTGTTTGTTTGTGCAAGATTAAGGTTGAATGCAACACAGTGGGTAAGAATCTTCTTGGGTCCATTGTAAAACCTCAGAGAAACCAACTAGTCTGAGCCTCAGGAGGCATATCTGAATGACAGAGTGTCATGTCATCCTCCTGTAACCAGTGAAGTAGGTGTTATCGCACCACTTCATGGAAGAGGAAACCGAGCCTCCAACTGGACAAAGAACTTTCCCAATGTCACACAATCTGTAAGTGACAGAGGTTGGATTCAAATCACACTTTGCCTGACTCCAAAGCTCTTTCTGTCATGTCATGTTCCCAGGGTATAGAATGCCTCCTGAAATATTTAGAGGCACTTAGTAATTCATAGGCAACAAGTTTTTCCATTCCTAATTCAGTCTACAATCTCACAACTGTAATGTAGTAATAAACCACAGCTTTCTGCAGTTGGGAGGGGTTTTTGTCATGATGATAATGGACAACAATCTCACCTCTGTGATTATACCACACCACAAATTTAAAAACCTTATTAATAGTCCACCTTCAAGAGGTCTGATAGTCAGACAGAGAAGCTCTCAGACTCAGGCTTCCTATTCTACCACATACTTGTCTCACATCAACCTGAAGCAAGACTACACTAAGCAGGAGCATAAGCAAGTCATAGCTAGACCCCGAAGCTGGCTCCCGTCAGGTACGTCTGTAGGGGGCAGTGCAGTGGGATGGGAAACAGAAAGGTTGTGTTTGGGATGGTGGGATTGTAAGAGACATGCACTAGATATAAGCCTTAAGTAGCAAATGATAAATAAGCCAGCATGCCCCCAGCTGGAAGTATAGATGGCCCAGGTCCCCAAAACCATGTGTAGCTCCTGCTGCCCAGAAACCCATTCCCTTTGATGGCCTGAGCTCTGCACCTACTGCTGACAAGGTAAGAGAAATCACTGAAACCAATCCCAGCACATTCCTAAGTGTTTATCAATCATCAAAGGTCAATTCCTCAGGCACAGTCACCTTATTATAAGGGCCCAAGATGTAGCCCACCTTGGGGCCATTCCTGCAGCAATCTAGGGCAAGTCACACAATCCTGCCAATTATCAGTACCCTCTGGTACTATAGTTTTCAAATGTGGCCCCCTGGCCAGCAGTATCAGTATCATCTAGAAATTTCTTAGAAATGCAAATTCTTGGACTTTACGTGAGACCTCTACTGACTTGGAAACTCTGGGGATGAAACCCAGCAACGTTTTAACAGCCCCCCTGGTAATTCTGGTGCACACTGATGCGAGAACCACTGCTCCAATGCCTCCTGGAGCTGTGAGAATTAAATAACATACTACGTTTTGTTCTCCTACCCGGTGTGCTTCTGCAACACAAATTACCTCATCGGTGACTGGTAATAGAGGAATGCTGTCAGTATAATGTGAAAATTGCACGTTAGACTGCAAGTAATTGCACATTAAGATTTCACATTGCAATGTGAAAATTGCGCATTGATTTTTATCATATCATGGGTGGGTTTTCCTAAGCAAGAGGAGCAAGAGCAGTAGGAGTAGAACCATGATCATCAGTGGAAATCAAAAAGGCCTGAGGCTCAGCTGCTGCATCATCCATAGGAAACCTTTTGCTGTATTCCAGAAATTTTATTTTATTTTATTATTTTTATTTATTTTATTTTATTTTGTTTTATTTTGTTTTATTTTATTTTATTTTATTTTATTTTATTTTATTTTATTTTATTTTATTTTATTTTATTTTATTATTTTAATCTTTAGAGGGGAAGGGAAAGAGAGAAATACCAATGTATGGTTGCCTCTCGTGCTTCCCATGCTGGGAACTGGCCTGCAACCCAGGCATGTGCCCTGACTGGGAATCGAAGTGCGATACTTTGGTTCGCAGGCCCGCACTCAATCCACTGAGCTACACCAGCCAGGGCTGTTGTATTCCAGAAATTTAAAAATGAGCACCTGCATCCAAGGCTACCTCTCCCAGTAGGTGCACCCCAGCGTGGTGAGCTCTCAGCTTGTATGAGTGAGGCTGCCCTGCCTCCTGTGCCCACCTGGACAATGGCCCGCCCCACTGACTCAGAGGTCCATTTCCACCCCTGCCAGCCCCAGTCTGGCTGAAGAGTTACCGGCTTCTCATCTCTATTGCTTTTAGCATTTTAATACCCCCTATGCAGCTTCTAAACACTCAGCTGCTGCCACAGTGGTCCAAGTGACCTCCCCAGGGAACAGTGATTGTCTTGGCTGATCAGAGTTGCATGAGATTTGAATGGTCTACTTTGGTTCTAATTTCCTCATATATCCTATTATTTTTTATACCAAGTTTTGCAGACTGCAAGATTTTCTGGGAAGTGTTAGTTTGTATTACGGGGAGCGGGGGAGGGGGCAGGGGAATGCCTATATATGTAAAGTCCCTGGCACATAGAAAGGGCTTAATAATTCTTCTTAGTCTACATCTGCCACACTTTGTCCTTGAAATGTGGACAAAGAAGGAGCCAAGGAAACCCTGCAGTGACAACCCCAATGCAAAGGAGTACCATGAGAATGCCAAGCGTGACAGCATGAAGCTTTCACCCTCTCCGGCCAATGTTTTTAATGGCATTCATTTGGAGCAATTCCCTCTCCTTCTTTCCATTTTTCTTTGTTCAGTTCGAGTAGCTTTTTCTAAGAATGAGGCTCTTTTATCCACTTCTGTGTACTTAAATACTTAATTACTTTCAATCTTTTCCTCTGAGACTTTAGAAGACCCGGCACTAATTCTTAGAGAGACACAGCCAAGTGGGGAGTAATTATCTCAGCCATAATTCTCAGATGTTTACAGAGCAGGCACTCGGACCTGAAATCTCCCATCACCTTGGCTGGCAGAGACCAGGTTCAGTCTTCTCCTCTGACAAGAATGGCAATTGAGGTCTGGCTTAGGGTCTAACAGCAAGAGGGTCTGGCCCTGAAAGCCAGCCAGGTGTCCTAGCTCCTGATCCAGGATTCTGTCTCTTAATGTTTACGCTGCAGTCATACTCTGCCTTATGAGGTTAATTCTAAATTGTTTCTTTAAACATGGGGTCACTGGTCAAAACTGGTGGTCTGTAGGTCAACTTCAGCCCACGGACATGTTTTGCTTGTCCAGGCAATATCTTAAAAATTGGAAAATTTCACATTAAAAATTATTTCTAGCTTCACTTGAAAATTCAAAACATCTGGCAATATGGAGCTAAGATCCCCACGTGGCAGCAATCAGCAGAGCTGAGGAGAGCACCTTCCCTTTTCCGCCAGGACAAGCTCATTCAACCTTGCCACAGGTTCGACCCTCCCTTCTGTTTTAGAGACACAGGCACACCTACCCACACACCAGGACACACGTTCTACGTGAGTCTGCTAGGGCTGCCCTAACAAAATACCACTGACTGGGTGGTTTAAACAACACAAATGTATGTTCTCACAGTTCCAGAGCCTGGAAATCTAAGATCAAGGCATCAGCAGTGTTAGTTTCTTTTAAGTCCTCTGTCTTTGGATACTAGTCTTTGGGTTAGGTCCCACATGACTTCATATTAACTCAGTTTCCTCTATAAAGACCCCATCTTCCAATAGTCACATTCTGAGGTACTAGGGGTTAGTATTTCAATATGAATTTGGGAGGGCGCACAACCCAATCCATAACATAATCTTTCCTCTTTTCATACTATCTGCTTGACTCTCATAGCATTTGAATATGCAATTGTGATAGCAGTGGGAAGCTCTGGTTTGCTTTTTAACTTTTCAGAGTTTGTATCAATTAGACAGCCCCTAAACAAAGTGTCTTCATAATGAGATCCATAAAGTACACTCCAAGGGACATAAAATTTTAAGGACATAAAGAACCTTAGTGATTATCTACGTCAGTGGTTTTCAAACCATTTGAAGTCACAGAAACTTCCAACAACGCTAGTTGACAAGGAACTGACATTAACATAGCCAAGCTTCATTCCTACTCTCCAAAACAGCTCCTGAGGGAGCTCCAGAAGATACTAGGCCTCCCTTCTAAAATATGGTTTGAAAACTGTTGATCTAATCCAAATTCTTCAGTTCATTTATGAGAAACCTAAGGCTCTTCCACATGCCCAAGGCCACAGAGAGCTGAGTACCAAGTGGGACCGCATCCCAGGTGTTCTGACTTCCAGGTTCCTTCTCTGAGCAGTTCCAAAAGGTCATGGCATTTGACCACTGGAGTAATATCACTAGGAATCCCAAGAGGTGGGGAACACTTGTGTGTGGGGGGGGGGGGGGGGGGCTGGGAGGGTAATAAAAGAGAAAACTGTAGTTGAACAACAATTAAAAATAAATAAATGCAAAAAAAAGAACGAAAAAAAGAAATCCTGATATTTTCTTAGTGGAAGGATCAGCCTGGAGCCTGGGTCTAGGAGTCTGGAAACCGAAGTTCTAAGTGAGCTTTGCCAGCACTGATGGTACAACCCTAAGGACCAAGGGCTGGGGCCCTCTGCTCTTCTTCATGTGTAGCACCACAGGGCTGGACTCCACGGGCCCTAATGTCTTTCCTACATCAAAATATTAGAACTCCCGAATGTTACCTTTACAATAATTCTGCTCATCCTTACTTTTCGTCTATTGATACAAAAGGGCTTCATGATAACTTCCCTGTTTTTAAGATTTTATTTATTTATTTTAGAGAGCAGAGAAGGTAGGGAGAAAGAGAGAGTGAGAAATGTCAACGTGTGAGAGAAATATCAGTCAGTTGCCTCTTCCATGCACCCAAACTGGGAACCAGGCCTAAAATCCAGGCATATGCCCTGACCAGGAATCAAACCAGTGATTCCTCGATTTATGGGATGACGCCCAACCAACAGAGCCATGATGGTCAGGGCGTTCAAGATAACTTCTTGGCCCAGAGGCACCTGATCCAGTAATAGGTAGGCTCACCCTTTCCACATACGGAGCCCCATCCACTGGGAGGGGTCCTCAAACCATGTCTGCTGACTACAAGGTCACCTCAATATCTATATTCCATCTTGCTATACTAGAAAAGAAAAAAAAATGAAAGAGACATTCCACAGAAGAGGTAGCACCATGTGACCCACTCTCTTCTCAGTGACGTGAACCTGGCAGTCAGCAATCTTGGGAAAGTGGAAGCAGGAGGGTGGGAAAAACTGCTGTGCTCCGTGGGAACGGTAATTACAGATCTCCAAAGTAGAAGTGGCAGGAATTTGTCCTTCAACCAACATTCCAGTGATGACAAACTTATTACTTCATGAGGTTGCAAATTTTCACAAGTCATTAGTATCTCATTTCAAGCCAAAACTTAGGGCCCCAAATATCCAAACTTTGGTAACCACCCACCCATGTTCTCTTTCCCTTCTCAGGCTTACAGCAGGACTACATTTCCAGCCTCCTTGCAGTGAGCCAGAGAGTTCTGGCCAATGGAATGTGGGCCAGGAGTCCTGCGTCTCTTCCAGGCCTGACCCATGAGAATCTCCCATGTGTAACCCTGGCTCCTTCCTCATCTACCAGCAGAATGGAAAGGACTCTCTGGAGACACAGAGAAGGGCAAGGCCTGTGTCCTTGAATGCTTGCATGGAACATAGTCACACCCACACCCACATCCTCACTGGTTGCGATGTTGTTACAGGAAAGTGAAGCAACCAGACACTGAGGGATTCTGGAGCACAAGATTTATTAACGTGCACAGGCCCAGAAGAGTCAATCTACAAATTCTGAGCACCGAACAAAGGATTCTTGGGGTTTATATAGTCTACAGGGTCTTCCTGTCAATGTAGCAAAGTGAGATACAGAAGCGGAATGCGGAAGTTAGTTCTAGCTACATGGCAGAAGCAGAGTACAAAGGCTAAATGCGAAAATTAGTTCTAACCACGGGGGCACTAGTCCTAGCCCTTGTGAATATCCTGCTGTTTGCTTTCCCAAACGGCCCTATCACTCTTCTTAGGGTGCTTGGGGTTTGGGTAAACAAAGGTTCTTCAAAGCTTCCCATATCAATGTGGGCAAGAAATACATTTTTATTCTGTTTAGCCTCTGGGACTTGGGAGTTATCCACTCCAGCAGCTAGCATTATTTACCTTAATACATGAATCCTTTGAAGTATGAGACAAGCATACTCCTTGCCCACTTGCCAGACCATGAAGTATTTGAGGATTTCATTTAAAGATGACAGGATAAAAGTCTACAAGTCTATCTTCTCTCTTAATAATGTCCTCCTTTTGACATTCCCTGATTCATGCAACTCTACATGCTACCCTAAACACACGGGCATAGCACAGGGGTTTGCGTGCAAGAACTCACTGAGAGTTTTTGTCTAGAAGACATCTCCAAAAATGCAAGTTTTAGATCAGAGAGGATCCCCAATGTAATCAGCATACTTGGGATAAATATCATCAGTGACAGAAGTTTGAGGGAACTAGAGCTTCTCCATCCCCCAGCTGAGAAAACTTTCCACAAGCCCAAACAGCCTTTCTCACACCGAGTTCCATGGTAGAATTGAACCTCTGTTCCCTAAGAGATCCATTGCATCCAATGCATTATTTTTTCTCCTACACATCTAGAGCGATACTCGTTATTTTTCATCCTTGGGGGAATTTTAAAGATTGTTTCTGTGTACCGTGGTTTAGATGAGCGACTTCAATTAGGAAAGGCTGCTTGGAGGGAAGGAGAGTAAAGGCAATGAAGAATCCTAGAAAGCAAAGAGAAAGGCACCAGGAAAGGAGCCTGGGCTTGCTGAGCGGGTAAGACCCAGGGCAGCAGCGGGAGCCAGTGGGGGAGGGGCAGCATGACCAGTTGCGAGCAACTTCACAGAGATCCTGGCCTTCCAGGGCTCTGTGAGGCACCCCTCCTGCTGGCAGAAAGGGGGTTCTCTAAGCTGTAACCTGCAGGGATCAATTAATGGTTAAGGATTCTCAGGGGCAATGAATACTTCTGTGGATACTTATGACTACAACTCAAGGGCTTCCTAAAATTGCCATGTCTTTTCCATTCAGAAGACCTAAAATGACTAAAGGACGTACTGTTCAGTCAATGCCACCTACCTGCGATGGCTTCAGAGTAAACAGCTCTTCCCAGGCTATTTTTTTCTCAGAGTTGACAGAAAACTTCTCCAAGATACTAGCGCAGCACTTCTTCAAGGGCAAAAATCAGCCTTTGGACCTCCTAGAAGATCTTGCCGGACCACCAGGGTACTCCAGACAGGATGTGGTTTTCCCCTCGTTTTATGTTTTGTCAAAGGAGTCTCCTTGATGTAATCAGATTCCGGAACTTCTCCGAAACAGCAATTGTGCACCAGGGGTCATGAGAAGAGGAATCCTGCTGTAGATGCCAGAGGTGGGGCAGCAAGAGCTGAGGGGCAGGATGGCTGATGCCCTGTTGAAAGGAAGTGAACATTTAGTGGGCAGATGAAAAATAGTGAAGTAAATTTTTTCTTTGTTTTCCAGTAGAAGCAGATGTTTAAGAACTATAACGTGTTAAATGTGGGAATTACAGTAATCTTTAATAAAGTATGCACAGCACTCATAAACTATATAATTACATGTATAACTTGAGAAAGATTGGTGTGTTGTCTTTAGCCTGGGGCTTTGCATTTTAAGTGGGATGTGGGAAAACAGAATCAACCCAAGTTATCTAAAGCCCTTGAGGGAAGATTAAAGAAGCTGAGATGGTTTTATTCTGTGACGAGAAAGCTAAGGGAGGGCTAAATAGCTGTTTTGAAATATCTTAAAAGGTTAGTCCCAGGACACAGGCCTGCTGAACATGCCCCTCCCCAATTCAGAGCAGTTGAACTCAAGTTCTGGCTGAGAGCCGCTGTCTTCAGTGGAAAGTAGAGTCACATGGTTTCCCATCTACAGGAGCTTTCTCCCGGGATCCCCGCATGGGTTCCCCACCTCACTGTCTTCCCACCCTGTTCCTATGTTAGCATCACCACTGACTGCCCAAACCATTCTACCCAACTGATCCCCGGGGCCCTGCCGAGCCCAGTGCCCCACCAGCCTGCTCTTCTGTCCTCCCGCCTCTGCTTACTTGGGATCTTCTTTACTTCTGGCTGGTAGCTTCCAACCACTTTCCAACAGGACTCCCTGCCTCCTACAGCTTCCCCATCCTTACCCACCCACCCATTTTCCATACTGCCCCAAAGCTCCCATCCAAAACACAAATCTAATATTATCTATCACTCACCAGCTTAAACAGGGGCAGTGGACTTTCTGCAGGTTTAGAGATTTTCAAACTATATTGTATCTGCCTTGGCTCCTTTTTACATCCAGTCTTCATAGCATTGTTCTCAAAGCCCCTTTACAACCTGTCCTATGCCCACTCTTCCCTCATCTGCCCTCCCTGCCCCCACCTGGATACTCTACTGCAGACATATCGGACACTCACCATTTTCTGAGCATCACATGTTGCCCTGCCTCTCTTCGTGCAGATTTCTATGCCTGGAATGACATTTTTGTCTCCTCCATGTGGCAAAATCAAGGTCATCTTCTACGGCCCAGGTCAAAACTCATCTTCTCTCTCAGGCCTTCCCAAACCTATGGGAAACTCACCAGTTTCTCCTGTGGTCCCCACATCTCTTGGCCCTGAAATGGACTTGTCACATAATTATTGGGGTACATTTTTGTCTTTCTTGCTAGACTGTCAACTTCTTAAAAGTTAAAGCCATATCTAATTTACTTGGGTTTTTCCTCTACTACTTAACACAGTATCTAATATATTATAAATGTTTCATCATTGTGTGTTGAATGAAAGGCTAAGCTCCCAGTTCAAAGGTTGTCTTTTTAGTGTACCTGACATGTTGAACCTGGCAGGGAGCTGGGTGTTGAGCTTGGAGCAAGAGTCAGGACCACAGGAGCAGGTAAACAGGAAGTGAGCTGCAACTGCCCATAATGACCCTGGCTGCACATAGCTTTACATCCCAGTGTCTGGATCAAAGCTGGCAGTTTCTGTCCTGTCTATTCCTATGTGTCATCACTGGAGCAAAACCCCTAATCAGCCAGTCTGGCCACACCACAAACACACGAGCTGGAAAGAAGGGGCTGCCTGGTTCTTTTCAGGTTCCTATGGATACAGTGCCACCATTGATCCACTGGGATTCACTGTGCAGGCAGCTGCCACTTCTGAACTGTAAATACACAATGAACAGGCAGGTGGGAGAGGAAGGGAATAGAATGGAAAGTAGGGGGAGGGAAAGAAAGAATTGAGAAAGAGCATATGGGCGCAAGTGTGGAGGGAGGAGGGTTTGGTATTTGTTCCTGCATAAAATAGAATGTATTTGATAGCTTCTTGAAAACCAACATTATTTTTTGAAGTTCCTTTTGCTAAATATAAAATGTGAAAACCGCGAGTAGAAGACTGCCTTCTTTTCTGCAGGGAGGACAAAGCTCCTGAATATATTTTGATCAGAAATTTCTAGGCACATCCTTCATGAACATAATTAGCCCATCATCCTGACATGTGCTTAATTAAGAAGCAAAATTAGGCAGCCAATATGTAAAAATGTAATAAGGTGGGTTTTTGCTCCCTTTTGGTCATTTCATTGACAAACGTGGGCATTTATGCATGTAATGTTAATAGTATTTTATGTGGCTGGATCTTTACAGTTTATAAAGAAATGTTTTTTAGAGCTGCACAACAACCCAGCGAGATACGCTAACTGGATAATACCATCCTGTCTCCTGATGGAGACTCTGAGGCCTTGATTAGACAGCCCACTGCCCCGGAGCTACTCAGTTACTCAATGGAGGCAGAGTCGACACTCACATCCAGGAATCGTTTCCAAGACCAGTGCTCTGGTCTCCACCTCCACCACCTCATACCATGCCTGGCTGCTTCTCAGTTGGAGCCTAAGAGATAAAGAAAAAGGAAATGGCTGATTTGGATAGGAGCGGGCAGTTGACAATGTTTTTCTAGTCCCCTGTGTTTTTTTTTTAAAACCCACATCAAAGTAAATAAATGCATGTGCAAAAATCAAACCACTGGCTTACAACTTTTTTTAATCATCATTTTCTCTGAATATATAAATCTGGCTCTCTTGCCAGATGCAGTCTTTAGAAAGTGGTTCCTTAACTGGATCAGTCTCCAAAATCAAGGTTTTGGCTTCTTTCCCCGAGAGGGCCTGCACACTCAGTTCTGGGTGGCGGTCCACGATCCATCGCCCTCCCATCAGCAGGAACCACAGGAAGCCCCTGGTCACAGTGGGATGTCTCCTTTTTAACCAAGTTTTATCACTTTCTCAAACATCTGTTTTTGTGAGTAGAATTGTAGCAATACTCTAAGTTTCTGGGACTTAACAGTTTATGAAGAGCTTTACAGTTTTACCCACCCTACCGCTTACTCCTCTCAACCACAGGGGGCCCTCCCTGGCCCCGCTGGGGGGGTAGATATCACTATTTCAATTTTACAAATTAAGACAAGGAGTCTGGAAAGGTTAGCCAATGTGCCAATTTAACACAACTAGGAAGTGTTGAACCAGGAACTACTAAATCCTAAACTTCTAAACCCAAAGCCAGCCCTCTTGCTAGTGTGCCTTTGATTTCGTTGCCCTCTCCATCACCCAGCACAAAAACTCATAAGACAGGGAAAATCCATCACCAATGTACTCATTGCACATGCTGGACTGGTCTTTTCCGTCCCTCCCTTAATAGAAGTTCTTAAACCATGGATCGGTGGTGAATCCTTTGCAGTTGTTCTTTTCCTCAGAGAGAAAATCCTACTTTTCATCAGATTCTTGAAAAAGTATAAGAGAGATTAAAAATCACTGCTCTGTTCTGTAAGTTCATGAGACCTGGTATCTCCAATGCCTACCATAGTGCCTTTTGTACAAAAAGTGCTGGCTGGCTGGCCGGCTGGAGGGCTCTGTGTCTTTCTTTCAAGCTCTAATTCCACGATTGACTGAACTGTTGTGCAAACTGAATGACACACTAGGTAGGACCCAATTAATAAGATAGAATTTTAGGGAGAAATATTTAAAATGGAGGCTTCACTCTCAATGCTATTAAATGTGATATAAGTGATTCATGATCTACATTGTTCTTCCAATCTTCCCATCTACCCATTCTATCACCAAGCCAAAAAGGGGATTCATGTAACACCAAATTCAGCAGAGCATATGAAGAAATTATACAGCATGAGCTCCATCCCTGACTGGCTGTACATCTTACATGTAATGGCTATTTCCCTGTCAGAATTATAAATCTACAAAAAAAAAAAAAAAGAAAGAAAGAAAACTAACTTTAAATGGAGCATATCAGAAAGTCACAGCTCTACAAAATACAACCTTTTCTTGACAAATACTGAATAGCTAAGTTATATATGCACATTGTGGTTTTAGAGATTGTCCAAACCATGAAGTGATCTGAGACTTCAGTCCCTCACTCCGGAGTGCTGGACTAATTTCAAGAAGGTAATTAAAGTCAGTGGTACCTGGCATATGAAACCAAACACCCATCCTCTGCTCTCTGGGCTTGGTAGATCAAAGATAATAAACTTGTCATAAACCAAGATAAAAGGCCACCAGGGAGTGAAAAAACCCTCTTAGGTTTACATGTTGTCAGAATGGTCCATGTAGACACAGGAGTGGTAAACACGCCAATCTGCCCTCCAGACCCATCTGAACAGCCTGGAAGGAATACTGGCCAGGCCTTTCAACATGCTGGCTAGGGCCAACCCCTGACAGCCTGGAAAAGAACAGAGAACAGGAAAATGCATTGGAGAGCAGTGCTCATCTGTCCTGCCAGCACTCGCCTCACCGGGGCCAGAACCTGTCACTGGATATTTGCATGCAGCTATCAGTGAGCTGTACATGAAAACTACCTGGAAACGGAATCTGACTCCAGGGTTTGGTGTTAAACACCAGAGGATATAAAGTATCCTGCCAAGGACAAACTTTTACAACCCTACATTCCACTGCTGGTGTTATGTATTCTTTTCCTTGTCAGATTAGAAAGAGGCAGTAGGGGACAATCAATGGATTAAATATCAAATCAAAAGTCCTAAGGTCTGGTATGTTTTTCAACTGGTGAACAAAAGACGTCTGAAGATTCAAGACATCAATTCAACATTATTTCTTACAGCATTATGATTAAGAAGAAGGGGGAATTCTTTGTAGTTTATCTCATTTCTACATTATCTTATCTTCACAACTCTGCAAAATAAGCAGAACTGGTATTATGGTTCTGAGTATCCAATGTGAAATTGAAGATCAGAGACTTTAAGTAGCTTGCTCAGGTTCACACAGCAATTCCTAGAGCTAGGTCCCATGTTCTGTGAGTTCAAGTCCAGAGTTCTCTCCAACATAGTCTTTCCCTAGCAGATTATAAGGGCTCTACCCTCTCTTTCACTGCTACTCAAATGGTCCCTTATTCTGGTCAGTGGTCTTATAAATGAAATTCCTTTATAAAGAGGATCTTTTGCAATTTGACAGATAAATCCATTGACTAGATCCAAAAGGGTACTTACTCGGTATTGAATTCTGTTCTTTGTATGATGATCTAGAGTAACTTTTATTTTTAGTAGTTTAATTACAAAATATATCCACATTGACTATCAACGTGTTACTTTATGCCTTTAAAACAATTATCCAGTCTAGTTTAGTGTATGGACTTTTAAAATTTTTTAAACATTTGAAAGGCAGTTTTTTAAGGAAGAGCTTGCAATATTTATTAGGTGCCTACCAAGGACTGTCCAGGACATTAAGAAGACAAAAGTGGTCAAGACAATGTGTCTTCTGTAAGGAGCTTCAAATGAAAGAGGAAGTCAAATAAGAACAGGTAAATGAATACATTACATGAAGCACTACTCTGGGGTAAGGGCAGAGGGTCCCATGAGCAGAAAAGAGACACTCAGTCCAGTGTTGGAGGTCAGAGAAGGCTTCTAGGAGCAATAACTTCAATGCTGATTATTTGGGAGAATACGATTTTGCAAAACTACTCTAGCTTCATCTGCAACTCTAGGGCCACTGAGGAACCCTGACCAACATCCACGCACACCGCACCCTTCTCCACTTCTTTGCTTTACCCACACTATTCTCTAAGCCAGAACACCTTTTTCATGAATTAATATCCTCTTTTCTAGCTTTCATGGCTCAACTTTTGCATTTGGGGAGAATTCTTTTTTATCTTATTTTTAAGAAACAGAACTGAAACTAAGTTGAAAAGGCTAAAAACACACAATTTAAGTTCTACTACATTTCCCTTGATCTTTCAGAAACCTTAAGCCCCTCAGCTATATTTAGTCATTAAAAGATCACATGTCCATACTGTACAATACAAGTGTTACTGGGGAAGCCTAGACGGGCAGGAGGAGATCATGTCCATTTCTAAATTCTTCTAAGACTGTATTATTAGCAGAATTGATATCTTGGTCTTCAGCCAAAGCCAGAGGAGCAAGAGATCAGGTTTGCCCCCTCTCTCTGTCCCACAGGATCACTGCTAGGCTGTGTGAGCTAGTCTGAAGGGCAACCACCACCTGGGTCCTTGGTCAGCTGGTAGCAAATTGGGGTAACAATATGTCAACATTACATTGCAGAAGATCTCAGTGTTTTCACTCTAGAATTGTATACTGGTTCTTTTGGCCATCAGCAAATCTTCACAAAGGGGCCAAAACAACTTTCTTTGAAAATACCAAGAATGAGACAATATTCATATTACAGAGTTTTGCAAACTCTCCGGATATCCTAACAATAAGTTACAGATGTTTAATCCTAAATTAAGAAGCTAAATACAATGTAGACTCACAAATGGTAATTTTCTATAATTTGGGGGAAATATTTGGTAGCTCAATTCCCACTAGACATGGCTGGCAATCGTCCTGCTGTGTTAAACGTCTCTGTCAGCCTTTCCTATGGACAGAATCATCCAGAGAATAGCAATGGATTTGTTTTAAAAATGGAATTAATTAAAAAACTTGAATTCAAATTTTACTCTGGACATGTGGGTATTATTTTATAATGGGGGCAAGTATAGAGAAATCAAGGGACCTACATTCATATTTGTGTTAATTGTACTAATTCTATTTCCTGAATTATCATATTTTATATTATTAACTTGCTTTCTTTTACTCTGAAAAGAAATTTTATCAGTTTTCCTGTGTCTTTATTTTATCTCTTTATTTTTGCTTGCAATAAGATATCAGCCTCATATTGGCAGAGCAACATACTACAATGATTCTTTGTTCCAAAAAAATGCACGAATAGTACATTATTAAAATGGTGAAGGAAGCGTGTTTCACTTCATTTGTTATTTACTTAGTGAATATTGTCATGGTACCAGGTGCTTCATAAAACACAAATAAAGTGAAGTAATCACACGGCGCACTTGGATCTTGCATTTGATATGAGGCTCTCTGAGTACTTACCAAACACTGACTCATAAATCAGCCCACTTCAGGTAGGATGCAAATGTCACTTTAAATACCTAGTCAGCTTTATGGAACCCGCAGGCCCCAAGCACTACCCAGACTGTCTTGTTGAATCTGTGAGGCCGCTGAGGGAAGGTGAAACCCAAACGGGGATGGGCTTGTGAAAGGTGTCAGTAGCATTCTGAGGAAAAACTAGGGTGAAAAGGAGGGGTAACAAATAGAGGAGAAACTGGGAAACAAGCTCTGACAGATAACTTGGGTTCTAAGTTAAATTCATACTTAGTGGGTCAGAGTAAATGCTTTGCTTGTCTCAAACTTAACTCTAACCTACGTCTGATACCTTTATGACATCTGAAGCTGCTGGGGGGGTTTTCCCCTGCACAGGAGAAAATGTCTTTAGTTTTTAAAGATACTTATAGTCTGAACTGTATTTTTTATATTTACAAAGTTAAAATCTGCCTCTTCCTAAATCATAATCACATAGAATTTGCCATATACATCTTGATATGAAAATTAAAATCAGGAAAAAATCAATTCAGATGCCACCAAATTGTGAGTATGCAGGAAAATAAGCACAAGTCAGTAGATTATTCTGGTGAGGTTTGTGATGCCCAAAGTGGGTCAGGCCTGTGATGAGGCAGAGACCAAAGGCAGTGGGCAACACACATTTGGGGTGTCCCTGACATCAGAGACACACAGCTTCCTCTCTACACGCTCATGGAGAGGGTCCTCACACCTTTCTCCTAAGAAGAGTTTGAGGACTCCATGTTGAGAAATAAAATGGAGGGCAGAGGCCCCACAGGCAAGTCCCCCAATTACTATTTCAGAGCCAGGAACCACAGACCATGCTTTTCAGGGGGGTCTCAGCTTCTGCTGTCTACTCGCCGGGTGCAGAGCTCTCTGTGTCTGGGCTCAGGGCTTGGGCCTGAGGGAAGGATGGTGCCTGGAGGCTGAGTCGCCTCCTGAAACAAGCCCACACTGTACCCACCACCAAAAGGTACACAATCTGGGCTCTGCACAACATGATAGAGTACCAGACAAAATTCTGCACTCAGGGAGGACTGAGGAGTGTGGAGGAGCTCATTCTGAGTGAGGAAGAAGCCAGGAATAGGGCTGCAGGAAGGTATAAAGCCTTAGGATTCAAAGAGGGCCGTGGGAGGAGTGGGCAGGCATGGCCACTCTACCTCTACCCAGTCCCAGAGCCACAAGGTAGCTCCTGGGGAGAGAGCATGATGGCCAGCTCCAAAACAACTGTTTCAGTAAATGCTTTAGCTCAGTGGGGCCCATGGGTCATGTTGAGCGCAGTGTAACACAAAAGGGACATTATCCTTCTCCCCCACTCTACTGTATCGATCATTGCCCAGCCATGCACCCTAAGATGCACTGCTGGGAGAACACAGCAGAGGAGCTGCAGCCCTAGGGGCCAACCTCTCTCCCGGAACTACTTGAGGGAGAAACAGGAACATTATTAGAGTGCTTATGAGAACCGCTTGAGAAAATGGGGTATTTGGGGTTATGAATCAAGTGACTTTATACTTCTGAACATTTATAACTTCCCCACATTTACCATTTTTATTATTATCTGTTTCAAAACCAATAAATGACAAGGCTTACCCATCTGTCTTCAGAGAACATGAGGAACAGGTAAGACCAAGGCTAGTTCTGCAAAGAGCACAGAACAAAGGAATGGAGTATGGAGTGGGTTGCTGGCAGGACACAGGGTAATAGGGCATGGTCTTAGGTCCTGAGTTAAGAAAGAAAGTGGGGTTTGCAGACTCTGAAAATCCCCCATAAGACTTGCTAAGAAAAATAATAGTCATGTTTAAACATGGCGGTAGGAGAGGGTGTTTTCACATTTAACAGGATCTATTCTCCCATTCAACCAATGTGCTTATTTACAAAGAAATAATTCTTATCTATGTAGAATTTGGCCACTCAATAGATTTTTGTTAATTTCCTACATACAAACACCCACTAATGCTCTTTGACAAGACGATCATTTCAACTCCCTATAGGCCCTCAGTTGGCAACACTTTATAGCCATTAGTTGAGTTACTATGCAGGCTTTAAAGTAATAGAATCACACTTCTGCTATTGAGACCCTTTTGGGGATTCAAACAGCTCTTCCAACCACCAAGACCAATTAAAGAGGTGATACTGTGTTCTACACGCAGACGGCAGAGGTTTTCCTGACAGATCAGGAAAGCAAGAGGGTCCACATGAAATAGAACCCAGTAAAAGCAAAGTAATCCTCAGTGGTGTCTACCTTGTGGAGCACTCAGTGGAAAGCAAAACAGACTCTTGTTCTGTTTGGTTTTCCTCTAAGAACAGTAATGTTCACGATGAGGATGCTGCTGATGCACCTTACCCTTTCTTCTAGCCTGTGTCTCTAAAGCCAGGGTTCTTCTGGTTGAATTCTTCGCAGCATCTGTGCAGTGTCTGGGATGTTCATCATACTCTGTTTGAGAATGGGGACCCCTGCGTGGCAGGAACCAGGGCAGAATGACTCAGTAAAATGCACAAACTTCAGTGTTAGAAAAACAATTGACTGTTTTACAAATGGTTTATTTGCCAAACAAGATTTCTCTTTTCTCTCTACTCTATTTCCTTCTGTTTCCTAGTTCATCGTCTGGGCCTCACTTCTCTTTTTGTGATAGTCCTCCTTTCTACTGGGCTGCCCTGGAGCCACAGCAGGCTGCCTCCACACTGACATGTGGAGAAGAGGAAGGAATGATGAGAGCCCTCGACCTGCATATTTCACTCCTTGGCAAGCCTCTCTCTCCATGTCTCTTGACTTCCTCTTAGGGAATTGTGTTTTACACTTTCACAGCATTTCCATATTTTTTTTATCTCTGTCCAGAAGGTTAGCCTTTAGAGCCATGAATTTGAGGTTAGAAATTAACATGCTCATATTTGCACATATTCAGAAATGCACAAGGAGCCCTGACTGGTGTGGCTCAGTGGGTTGAGTGTTGTCCTGCAAACTGAAAGGTCACTTGTTTGATTCCAGGTCAGGGTACGTGCCTGGGTTGCAAGCCAGGTCTTGGGTTGGGGGCATGTCTCAATTGATGTTTCTCTTGCACATTGATGTTTCTCTCCCTCTCCTTCACCTTTCCTTCCCTTCCTCTAAAAATAAATAATGAAAATATTTTTAAAAGAAACACACAAGGATACTATAGCATACTTTTGAACCATTTTTTAAAAAATCCCAATTCTTCCACAATTATGTGAAACTTCTCTTGGCTTCTCTCTCCCCAAATGATTTTTATAGCCCTAACACAGAATTAGAATAGGAAGTAAAAGATGAAACAAAAGGTACAAACTTCAAGTTATAAAATATATAAGTCATGGGGTTACAATGTACAGCATGGTGACTATAGTTAATACAGCATAGTTAAGAGTGTGTTGTATATTTGAAAGTTGCTAAGGCACTAGATTTTTCTTAGAACATCTCATTACAAAAGAAAAAATTGTGAGTATGTATGGTGATGGATGTTACTAGACTTACTTTGATAATCATTTTGCAACATAAACAAATATCAAATCATTATGCTCTACACCTGAAACTAACATGATATATTTCCATTATATCTCATTTTTTTAATGTAGAACTTGAGAGAGATCTACTATGAGCTAAAAGGAATCTGGTCAGGATCCAAGAGGGATCCCTGAGGGTGGGATCTATAAAAACCTGGTCTATAGCCCTCGTTGGTGTGGCTCAGTGGATTGAGTGCCAGCCTCTGACCAGAGAAGCCACTGGTTTGATTTCCATTTGGGGCACATGCCTGGGTTGTGGGTCAGGTCTCCAGTTGGGGGCATTCAAGGGGCAACTGATAGATGTATCTCTTGCACATTATTTTTATTATCTTTCTTTTTCTCTTCCTTCCCTTCACTATAAAATAAGTAAATAAATAAAATCTTAAAAAAAAAGAAAAACCTGATCTACAGATTCTATCTATCCATCAATCCATCTCTCTGTCTACCTATCTACGCCCCCCCCAGCTTTTTTACACATATAGTAGGTACCATGCTATCAAGCATGTACATCTGTTTGATGGACACAGGTTCAGTTTCTTGTCCCTCACCTCTACCCTGGGTCATATTAAATTTCTCTTCTCCGTGTTGTCATTGTAACCTTTGTGGATCAAAATGATCACTATCACTTTGTATTGTAACTGCTACTCAAGAGCTATCTGTTCCTATAGACCTTGAATTTCTTAGACAATCTCTTGCTCTCTCCCAACACCCCTATACCCCAACCTCTCCCCCTACCTCTGAAACCTGGAAGGACACAATGAGTAGGTACTAACAGATACCCTGCCACTAAAAAGGGAGAGCCTGACTGAGAATGCAGGCAACTGAGGACATGAAACAAGTGGTGGAGAAGAGAGATTTCAAAAGGGCAGGAACAGTCTGGCACAAGATGACCTCCAGAAAAATCTTACCATCTACTTTAGCCATCGAGTTTTCTCAATGGTTAAATTTTTGAGAAATAATAATGTAAATAATCAGTGAAAAACATCCTGCTTAAAAGAACATGGGATGTCTCACAGTTCATACCCATTTCTACACGCCTCTGCTCTGTTTACTTCTTTCTTTTCTTTGGCTGATGTCAAGGGTAAACCTAAATAGGAACACTGTTCAAATTAATGTACTAGGCTGTCTGGCTCTTAATACAGCCTTGATGGCTCAGGCACATCGTGATCTCTCTTATAAGAAATATGATCTTCTGGAAAACAAAGGCAACTTGATTTTCCTGGCAATGTCAGAGACATGCCCATCAAATTTATTCCTGTGTAGTGTGGTTTCTTCATTATTCATCTGCAAGACATTATAATGGTTCATTATGAGAGGGGCTTCATTTGGATGTTAATTCGCAAATAAAAGTCAAGAAAAAGTTTGTATAAACTATTTCTGTAGATGTAAGTACATTAAATACCTTAAAATTTTAACCAACCAGTAAATAAAATCTGCTTGGGAAGACTAATACAAAGATAACCACTCTGACTTGGAAAATTTTAATCACAGTTCATCTTCTGTGAGCTTCTTTAGTAATCTAAAGGGTAAGATTAGACCCTCATTATGAACTACTTACATACATCATTTGAGATGATGGGAAAGTAATTTGAAGAATTCAGGGCCTGGTAATGAGTTTCCTTTGAAGTTGGGGAGGGGTGGCAGTGGGAACAGAATTTGAGATAATTGCTGGTTGTCTCCAAGGAGTCCAAATGTTGATGAAGCTTCTGTGTTTAATAATTAAAGATGCTAACCTCAGAGAAAGACAGAGGGACATTTGTTGGTAACCCCTCGACACTTCAGAAGACTGCGTCTTGGTCTGACAATCTACTACTATCTAACTTCATCCTCCCCTTGGCCTCAATACTCCTCATTGCTCTCTCTGCATTTGCTCAGTCTTCCACCATAGGCACTAAGAAGAACAATTGAAAGCCTGAAGAATGAAAGAAAACCTGCTTAGGAAACTTGACTCTGGCAGCATCCCACACTGTGGTTATAAGACATCCACCTTTCTGCCTGAGGTGCCCATCTGAAGAACAAGGGTAACAAGAACACCTCTCCCAACAAATGTTTGCCTTACTCTTTGAAGTTTATAAGCTCTGCATCTGGGTGAAGTCTACTTAATGCATCCATAGGAAATGCGTTCCTAGGAGAAAGTTACAACTCTGGGTGTGGCTTTCTCTTCCCATTCATTCAAATTTCTGTTGTTAAACTCACGAGAACTTTACTCCAGTTAATCATGCCACATCTGAAATATTCTCCCAGGATCTGCTACCAAGAGACCTCAAAGTCCATTTCTAGCATTCTACATTTAGCCTTGGTAACCTTCATCCAAACAAAAGTGCCTCTTGGACCAGCTGTGTGGATTAGGGGAATTGTAATGGAAAGTAGAAATGTGCTCATTTCTTATGCTAATTCCCAGAGTACCCCTCTGTCCTACAGGCATTTTGTAGCTGTGCCCACAAAGCACATAGAGGTAATGGAGAATGAAGACAGCGTGCTCACAGATTACCCAGGAAACAGATTGAATGCATTATCTCATCATAACTAATTACATGTGCACTGACTACTTCCAAATAAGGTCACATTCTAAGGTGCCCAGGGTTAGGCCATGTAAAATTTGTGTTTGACACAATTCAACATTTAAGTCAGTGACTCCCAAATCCTGGTCCAAGGCTGAGGCAGATGGAAAGTACAACTTCCATATTAGATCAATTTTTCCCAGACCAAGTGTTCTCTGCTGTGTGACCTCACTATGTGACCCAGCCTGTCGTAGAGAGTTCCCTGCATCCCTTCACATACTGGCCACATACCTGGTCTATCATTGTCTGTTCTCCCAAACCAGAGAGAGGGCAGAAGCAGCAGCTGGTGAGTTGTGGTAGAGGGTAGCTATTCCTTTTATACCACGGGAGCTCTTAAAATCACTGAAAATGAAATAATATAAAGAAAAGAGTATTCACCAGGATGAGTGGGATTGTACGGCCCTCTGAGGGCATGTTCAAACAACAACATGTATCTCCCCAATTGTCTTCATAGGAGAACAGATCCTGCTAAAGGGTTGTGGTTTCGCTGATACGGTTTTGAAGGTGGGGGAAGCATTTTATTGTTCAGATCAATCAAATCAAGGCTGAGTTCTGCCACTAACCCTCATTCTCTGTCCTTCCTCTACTCAGTGATGACCAGCAACCCCCTTAACAAAAGTGGAGTATAAGTATTACCAGTGTGAATGCGGTTCCAAAGTATGTCACAGCCTCAGGCACCCAGACTGTGCAGGGGATTCAAAATTCAGTAAAATAACACCAGGAATAATGTTTCCATTTATATTGCTATCATTAGGAAAAACTGGATTTTGACCCAGAATAAGATTTTGCAATGAACTTGCTAGAAGCTGAATATCCGGGTTCTATTTCATATTGTGGAACATAAATCTTCAAATTGACGAACTTGTAACCACTATACAAGTATCTAAAAGACGAGAGATTAACTAGAATTTTACTTTATCATTCTACATTCCAAAACATTTAAATCTACCTTTCTAATTATATATATATATATATATATATATATATATATATATATATATATATATTTTTTTTTTTTTAAAGCTGTTGACCATGATTCTGAGGGGGGCAGTGTTGCTTCCTACTCTTTAGGTGTAAGTTGGCCTTTCATACCTGAAATAAGGATGACAGGAGATGATAACCTGTTTTCAATGTCCTTACCTGGCAAAAGCAAAATTGGCAATCCTAAAGTGATCCACCCCCTTCCTCTCCACATAGACATGTATTTCCCTTCATTTTTCTCTGTATCAGGCTGTGATAGCCAGCAATCTGTAAACATTGTTTGAATGAATGAATGAATTTAGAAAAGGTTCAGATGATACAATGTACTGTAAAATAAAAGACTCTAATAAATACCTGAGAAAGGGAGTAAAACAATAGACCTGATCAAATAACTCCTAAATATCCAGCCCAGCCTAACTCCAAGGAACATTATTTCTTAATCCCACTGAAAACCGAATCCCTCTGTAATTCCAGGGTCTTCATTTCTGCTCACCATCCCTGCCTGCTACCATGGGCTTTATGCACACAACAATATTTATTTCTCTCTGTCTGCGACTGCTGGCTGGTGAGTGGGCTGCCTCCGACTGTCTAGAGAGCAGGAAGCAGATGGAAAACAAATACAGTTGAGGAGTTCTGGGGGCAAAGCTACAGAGAGGAAAAGAAAGCCAAGAAATAAACACACAGGAAGGAGACTGGTCTTTCTGCCTTTCATCCCTGGCTTTGCTAGATAAGACTTAAACAGCAAGATGTCAACTGGGCTCAGTTTCAAATTCTACCCAGCTTCTACTCCAAGGTAGCGTTTACCACATTTAAAAAAAGAATCAATCTCTACATTTTTTTGAGTGATTAAAATAAGTTCCTAATAAGTGATTCCAATTCATTTCAAATGCTGTAATCATTATTACACTGGAGATGTATAGTATGCAAGAATTCGAAATGAGTCCAACACAGACATTGCACAGGTATACACACTGTGCCTATGGCTACGGTAGACACAACTGACCTAGACGGATCTTATGTGTATTAAAGCAGAGCATCAGGCCAGGTTTAGGAAAGACTTTTAGGTGATTGGAAACAATAACTGCATTGTCTTCCTCATTCTTCCAATGCCCACTGTTCCTCCTTCTTCCCTTTCCTCTTAACAAACTCAGCTTTAATGACACAGTCTAAAACCAATCATTTATACCCCAGAATAAATATGAATCACAGAATCATCTCTGACTGCAAGTCATTATTCTTATCGTAAACATTCACACTGAAGAGCAGTTTCACCTGATTTTCCTCAGAGAATGTCCTCCATAAAGCTTCCTATTACTGTGTGACATGTCCTCAGTACTCGCCACCTCGCCCCTGGACCAAATATCTTCTTCTTGGGGTTTGCTGAGGTCATTGATATCCATGGTGGTCAACACCCTGGAGCTGGGTTGCCCAGGTTCAAATTCTGACTTCCCCATGTACTAGTTCTATGACCTTATCAGTGGTTATTAGTCAGAGCCTTTCATCCCATTTGCAAAACGAGGATGATAATAGCAACACTGCCTTCTTCATAGGATTACTGTGCCAATTTACTGTGATCAGTGTAGAGTTATTAGAATAATAGCTAATGCTTTCAGATTAGTTCATATTATTAATTTCATTGTACGGTCAGAAATTACCAATGTGAACATAATTTTTCCTATTATTAAGGAAATAAAATTTTAAAAGAAACTGGCTCAACAGAAAAAAAATAATTTAAGAAGTATTTTATTTCTGAAGGTCAGCATCTTTTTACAGAATTCTGTCTCCATGATCATCTTATAACATATAAGATATATCATATCATATATCATATAAGACTATCTTAGTAATGTTTAAAAATGTATACTATTTAAAAAAATCTTCTAATAGAAATACATGTAGGACAAAAAGTGACTTAAATTTTTATCTTTTCAATATAGGCAAAAATCATATGTTGTTACGAATCTAAAAACCTTAATACATTTAGTTTATCCTTCCACAAAATCTGTTTCAATCTCTCTTGTTTATTAATTTAAAAATACTTTGAACAGGAAGTTTTTTGAGAAGAAATGCCACTTAATAAGTTAGCAAAGGGTAAAATACTTGACTTCACCTTAAATAATTTTTACAACACTTCACATCTATTACACAGTACATTTGCCATCAAGAAATAGAACATGTATGCCTTGATTGGTGTAGCTCAGTGGATTGAGTGTGGGCTGCAAAGCAAAGGGTCACTGGTTCAATTCCCAGTCAGGGCACATGCCTGGATTGCGGGCCAGGTCCCCAGTGGGGGCCATGTGAGAGACAACCACACATTGATGTTTCTCTCCCTCTTTTTGTCCCTCCCTTCCCCTGTCTCTAAAAATAAATAAATAAAATCTTTATTTAAAAAAAGAAAGAAAACATGTCTATTAAACACTGTTTTCCAAAAAGAACTTATAAGCAAGACTCATGGCCATGAACGGGGGGGCGGGGGGGTTGCCTGAGGGAGTGGGGGCACTGGGTGGAGGACGGCAAAGTAGGAAAATTCAGGACAACTGTAATAGCATATTCAATAAAATGTAATAATAATTTTTTAAAGGCAATGTTTTCTGGCTTTGGCAAATCGAATCCTAAGTTTTCAAGACCTTACTGATTTTAGACAATTCAACAAGATGCACTCAAGCAGATGCATTTCAGTGTTTAAGGAATCATGAGAATCCATGAGGGGAAGAGGTGGATTGTGCCTCTAATATCATCCAGTGGAAGCAGCATCCTGCATAGTCTGCAAATAAGGTGGGCGGTAGGCAAGGGTTCATTCAGATGTAAATTAACTGCATTTTTATTTTGCACTAAATATAAACTTGTGAAAGTTAAAATAAGTTTTCTCCTTGCTTATGTTTTAATTTGTACCTATGATACAGTCAAGTCTGAGGAACGACACAATGGGTTAGGTCAGAATATTTAATTACCTACAAAGGATGTTTCATGGATTAACTGTCAAGTGTTTTGAGACTGCAAACCACTTGATACATGCTAATGAGACATGTCAAGGATGCTGGTATTATTTGTTCTGTTAACAAATATTATTCCATCCACTCCGTAGAACCACCTTAGGTCTTGTTACTCTACAGCGACCAGTTTTTAAATTGTATTGTACTGTCCCCCACATACAGTAATCATCATGTTTTAATTACAAAGTCTTGAGTTTTCAACCAGAGCTGCTGAGTCAATCCTTAGGGTTTGTGTTATGATCAGAGAGAAGGTAATCTGCCTAAAGCCTTGGGTTTGGCTGGTAATCACCAAGGCATCATAAGCCTGTGAGTGGTAACAGAGATATTTTAATAGTTACTTTAAGGAAAGAAGATCAGCTAAGAAGCTAGGAAGAAAAGCCAGGCTGAGAGGGAGAAGTAGGGATGATGACTATATTCTAAGCTGCAAATTAAATCCATAAGTTGGGCCAAAGACCTATAAGTACTTTTTTAAAGACTTTAAAAAATACAGACTATGCAATTATTTTGATTTCCAGTTATCTGATTCTACATGCATTTAGAACAAGCTAGGAAAAAAACATTGAAAATATTTCTGTCCTAAAGAGATAAAAAAAGACCTGCTACATTTAGACAACTTTTCACTGAGAAAAAGAAAATACAGGCTATTTAACATTGAGCTACAAAGGTCCAGCTCCATTTCAACCTTGGCCTTGACAGATTCAGGGTTTCTGAGCAGGTCCTTGAACCTGTATCTCCATCACATTCTTGGCCTCTACATGTAAAAATGGAAGTAAAACAACCGTTTTGTACCTCACAAGGAAGTCATAAAGATTAGAGTTAGAACATTAAACTTCAAAGATTAGAGGTTCAATATAAATTCCAGCATACTCGTCAAGAGGGCAGTGTGAACTGACGGCAATGTGCTGCTTAAGCAGTTCCTGCCTGCCAGCAGATCTACACTAGGATGACCTTGATGTGCTGAGGGAAGGGCAGGAACACCTTGGACTGGGAAGCACATTATCTCAGAGCCAATCCTCCCTGTAATACCACTTAATTGTCCATACTGGGTAGCTCACCATAAAGATCAAATACTGCAATTTAATGCATACCTGCTACTCTCTCCCCTCTCCCAAAGTAATAAACATTTCTGTATCTACAGTGTGCAAGGCTGTGCTAAGGGCTGTAAATACAGAAATAATACAGTAAGAATGTGTGATTCTTACCTTTTCAGAGCACATAGTCAAAATAAGAGAGCTGTGCATTCCCTATACAGTCTAGAGAAAGGTAAGTCTGCCCAAAGCTTAGAACATCTCAAAGCAAGGTCCACCCTAAAATAACTACCCAATAATTTTGTAGCTGACTTCCATCAGTGATGCCCTTGTTAGACCATGACATTTACTGTGATAAATCCAAATTTTGCACATTTTTTCTGTTACCAAATCAAAAAAACTGTGATACTTGAATCTATAAGTGGTCCAAATTATTACTGAAGGTATTGTTTTAAAGAGTTTATTTATTTATATTTAGAGAAATGGGAAGGGAGGAAGAAAGAGAGGGAGAGAAACATCAACGTGAGAGATACATCAATGGCTTGTCTCTCATACACGCCCCTATCAGGGATCACCCTGCAACCCAGGCATTTGCCCTGACCAGGAATAGAACCAGCCACCTTTCACTTTGTATGATGACACCCAACTAACTGAGCCACACCAGTCAGGGCACTGAAAGTATTTTTAAAGGGCCTAACCTGAGAGTCCAATCACTCTGCTCTTAGAATCAGTAAGCTTGAAGGGGTTAGTTATTTTAGGGGACATTCTAAGACCAATGTTTTTGACAGCTGACTAACCTCAAGTTGATGTTCAGTGTTGCCAGGGGTATGAAGAAAAGCATATTCTTTATGGACAGTATGCCTAATTGCCCTACCCTTGCCTTGGGTCCCTGCCTTCCTCCTACTTGGTAATGAATAAATGAATGACAAGTTCAGGTGCTGCCTGGAAAGCTCATTAATCTCAACCTAAGTCATTTGAAGCAGTTGTCCCTACTCTGTCTTAAACATCACTAGGCCCTGACCTCCCTTGGAAACCTAATCCCAAAATCTGACCCATTTACAGTTGGTAACACCTTTCCTACATGGAAATAGAGTAATTGGTCAGCTTATTTTCTAATTACCTAAAGATAATTGTTGACATACATTTAATTTTCCAACTATCAGTTGAGTTTGGCTTTTCTTAAAGGAAAACTCAAAGTACTGATTCTTCTCAAAAATTTCTCCAGATTTTTCCATGTGTCTTTTTAAGAATACAGATTTAAGCAAGCTGGGAGAAAATGAATATCCATTTCCTCATCTGTAAAATGGGACAAGATGATTCCTGAGACTCCTTTTGCTCAAGGATCTTAATCATGGAGAAACTCTGTACAACAGTTTAAGGCAGAGGTCAGGAAACTTCCTCTATGTGCAGTCGGACAGTAAATGTTTTAGGCTCTGTGGCCAAAGGGTCTCTGTAGTAACAAAGATGCCATAGTAGCACAAAATCAGGCATAGACGATAAATACGTAAGCACATGAGCATGGCTGTATTTCAGTAAAGCTTTATTTATAACAGCAAGTGCACAGTTAGATTTGGTGTGCAGGCCACAGTTGGTCAAGTTCTGGTCTAAGCAAAACAACCAAGCTTTTATTTTATATCTCTATGCATACTTGCTGTCCCTGTGCCCAGGCTCAGATTTTCTGAAATGACCCATAACTGAATGACCCATTCAGCAATTAGTGGACCCTCGATTGCCTAGGAATATAACACATACAAGTCCAAGTCAGGTGGGGTGGACATAGAGAGCCAAACTTGAAAAGCAGAATGTCTTTTGTTTTGCTTTTACATCAACCCACTCCTGGCTTTCAGGATGAGTGGAGGCCTACATTTTCACTTACCATGCTTTGTAATGAGACTCAGTTTTTAAATTTGTTGGGCCATATTGGCCAACCACTATGACCACAGAGTTAATGAACAAAGTGCTATCAGTCCCTTATACTCAAAGCATGGCCCATGGACCAGGAGCCTCAGCATTATGTGGGACCGCATTAGAAACGTCAAATCTCAGGCCCACCCCAGACCTACTGAACTAGTATCTACAGTTAAACCAGGTCTCTAGGTGGCTTGTATGAACATTCCATTTGAGCAGCTTTGCTGTTTACAATCTATTAGCCAAGGTCCTACTAGCAAGAAACAGATGTCAGCCACAGGTGGAGCAAAAGGAGAATTGTAGTAAAGGGACTTCTCAGGGAGATGTGGCCAGAGTACAATGAACACACAGGAATGGACAGAAACCTTTGGATCAAGCAATGACTGTAGCCATTACAACCCCTGGGGCTGAGGGGACAGGAAGGAGGAAAAGTAGTAACTGAGCCCTGGAACCATCAGGGAGAGGTTGACTAGTGGAGCTGTCATCAAAGAGGAAAGAGCATCTTCTGGAGACACATCACCAGTGCAGGAAGAGAACAAAGAAGAAATACCCCAGCCTCTTTTTCTGTCCCCACATTCATGATGGTACCACCCATTGCCCAAACCCCACCAGGAGACAAAGTGCAAGGGAACCCAGGAGGGGCCCCCTCAAGAGCCAGGCTCCCAGAGCACAGAGCAGAGACTGAGGGGAGGTGGCAGAGAATACCGGCACAGCTAGAGAGCACTTCCAGTTGGCGTTCAGTTCCCCTGGAGCTCTCAGTCCCATGGCCAGTGTCTGCCATCTGCCCTTGTCTCCTCACTGGTACCTTAGTGTCTGTGGTCAGCACTGTAACATTGGCCTTCCCTTTTCCTCAGCTTCTATCACTGCCCAAACTAAAACACCATTATAAAAAAAAACACATATACAGCCAAGATGGAAACATAGGTAAACACACTGTGCCTCCTCACACAACCAAAAGGACAACAACAATTTAGAAACAAAAAACAACCAGAACTGAAAGAAAATCAAACTGTATGGAAGTCCGACAACCAAGGAGTCAAAGAAGAAACATTCATCCAGTTAGTAGGAAGGGCAGAGTTGGGCAGCCAGGCAGAGAGGGCTTGCTGCAAAGCAGCAACTGGCAGCCCCAGTGAGGCAGCGGACTGTGGAGGGGCGCAGCACTCAAGGCAGCTGGCAGACTGGGCGGTCCCACATTCACGTGCAGATAAACCAGGCAAAACTGGGGAGCAGGACAGACCACCCAACCCAGGGTCCCAATGTGGGGAAATAAAGCCTCAAACCACTAACTGAAAACACCTGTGGGGGTTGAGGTGCTGGGAGAGACTCCCAGCCTCACAGGAGAGTCTGTTGGAGAGACCCACAGAGTCCTAGAATGTACACAAACTAACCCACACGGGAATCAGCACAAGAAGGCCCCAATTTGCTTGTGGGAAGTGGTGGAAGTGACTGAAATCCAGCAGAGAGCGGAGCACATACCATTGTTCCCCCTCAGGCCCCTCCCCGACATACAGTGTCACCACAAAGCAATGTGGGTTACTCAACCATGGTGAACACCTAAGGCTCCACCCTCATTTATAACGGGTGCATCAAGACAAAAAAAAAAAATGGCCCAAATGAAAGAACAGATAAAAGCTCCAGAAAAAAATACAACTAAGTGACAAAGAGGTAACCAACCTATCAGATGCACAATTCAAAACACTGGAAGTCAGGATGCTCAAAGAACTGATTGAATCTGGTTGCAAATTAGATGAAAAAATGAAGGCTATGCTAAGCTAAATGAAGAAAAATGTACAGGGAACCAACAGTGATGGGAAGGAAACTGGAACTCAAATCAACAGTGTGGACCAGAAGGAAGAAAGAAACATCCAATCAGAAAAGAATGAAGAAACAAGAATTCAAAAAAAAAAATGAAGAGAGGCTTAGGAATCCCCAGGACATCTTAAAATGTTCCAATATCCAAATTATAGGGATACCAGAAGGAAAAGAGGAAGAGCAACAGTAAAAAAGTTATTTGAACAAAAAATAAAGGAGAACTTCACTAATCTGGCAAAGGGAATAGACTTGCAGGAAATCCAGGAAGCTCAGAGAGTCCCAAAGAAGTTGGACCCAAGGAGAAACACACCAAGGCACATCATAATTACATTACCCAAGATGAAAGATAAGGAGAGAATCTTAAAAGCAGCAAGACAAAAGGAGAGAGTTACCTACGAAGGAGTGCCCATAAGACTATCAGGTGATTTCTCAAAAGAGACCTTACAGGCAAGAAGGGGCTGGAAAGAAGTATTCCAAGTCATGAAAGGCAAGGACCTACATTCAAGATTGCTCTATCCAGCAAAGCTTTCATTTAGAATAGAAGGGCAGATAAAGTGCTTCTCAGATAAGGTCAAGTTCAAGGAGTTCATCATCACCGAGCCCTTAGTATATGAAATGTTAAAGGGACTTATCTACGAAAAAGAAGATAAATAAACATGTACAGTAAAATGACAGCAAACTCACAACTATTAACAACCACGCCTAAAGCAAAAACAAAAACAAACTAGGCAAAGAACCAGAACAGGAACAGAACCACAGAAATGAAGATCACACGGAGGGTTATCAACAGGGGAGTGAGAGAGGAAGAGAGGGGGAAAAGGTACAGAGAATAAGTAGCATAGATGATAGGTAGAAAATAGACAGGGGTAGGGCAAGAACAGAATGGGAAATGTAGAAGCCAAAGAACTTATATGTATGACAATGGACATGAACTAAAGAGGGGGAATGTGGGCTAGAGGGGGTGTGCAGGGTGAAGGGGAGTGAAGGGGAGAAATGGGACAACTGTAATAGCATAATCAATAAAATATATTTTTAAAAAGACATATATAGTTCTATGACACCTCAGGAAAACCTCACCTCAAAATTGTTTCTTTTTTACTGTTACACTACACACCCTAATAATATCAAAACATGCCTGCATTTTGCTGTCAAACCACCCAGACTGTGGGAAGGACTCTAGCTGGCAGTAAGTGTGGCTCAGAGAAGCTAGCTTCCCTCTTTCTTCTACCTGCAGCGAATTCCCAGAGACAGTTTTCAAACCAGACTTTATTTTGTTTCCTGACATACACAGTGGACTGAGCTATTTCTTAGCAAAAGATAAGAATCAATAGTGTTAAAAAGAGTAAAAGAAGGAGCCAGTAAGTAGACATGTAATGAATAGTCTGCATCTTAAGTCACCCTGTCTTTAGGTAAATCACTTATTTTTGGGGGGATAAAGGCCCAAGCAGGAAATGAGTTTGTTTCCCAAAGTTTTGTAGCCCTTTAGCTAATAGACCCTGACTCAGAATAGGCCCTCATAGTTCTTTGTATGCTACCTACTGTTTGATCCTTACTGCCTGACAATGATTAACGGGCTGTACCTGTATTCCTGCACAAATTAAACCCAATAAAAGCCTGTCTAGGCAAGGGTCAGCATGTTCTCCCCTTGAGGGAGTAGCCGTGCCATCCCTTTTCCTCCACAGGACTCAGTGGTCAGTGTGAATTTGTCTCATGTCTCATCCATGACACCGCAGACACTGGGGGCCGGTGTCCGCGTCAGCCCTAGGCTGCCCAGCTGTCTCCAGGAGAAAGAAGCCACACTCTATCACTACCCACTCTCTTTATGGGTGACTGTCCACTTCCTCCTGGGAGAGGCTTTCATGAGGGGAGTCGAAGGGGAGAACTGACAGGAAAGAAAATGCTGAGGGTGGAGGTTACCTCCACATGGTCCCTGTCATTTTCGTTTCCAAGTAACTCTTACCAACCACTTATTTGCCAACTCCTTAGATCTCCCACCATATCTCCCATTACGTACCCCTCTAGACACCAATAAACCCAGCCTACAGACAGCAAAGTAGGACGGGTAGGGTCTCATTCAGTACTTTGTTGTGGTGGCAATGAATGACACAAAGGCACAAAGAGCAGCACTCTGCGTGCACGCACTGCAAAACAGAGCAACAGAAAACAAAGGAATGAAGAAAAAGGAAGAAATAGAGAAAGGAAAAAAGAAGGGAAGATCATTTGATGTGTCAAAACAGTTCTGAATTAATCATCTGGGAAAAATACAGAAAATTGTTGTATTTCTTACACGTATCTTTATTCTAAATTACATCAGAGAAGGTGCTTCCATTCTTACTGTCCATGTAGCCCAAACTGTAAGACCTGTAACCTGGGTTGCCCTGGGAAAGCTGGGCAGATATGATATAGACCACAATAGACCCTGACGGCCCCACTGCATGCAGCACACAATGGCTAAATGACTCAGGGGAAATCACCCGACCAGCCCGCCAGGTGCTCAGGGCATCTGGCCATCCTATCTGTGTTTATTCCACCCAAACAACAAACTCTCATTCCCAGGCTAGGCAGGTGGTATTTCTTTTTCAAAAGTTCAACACTTATCAGCCACAAAAATTACTTGAACCAAGAGGAATCACACTGCTTGCTTTGTTTCAATCAAAGCTCTCTTTCAGAGTGCCTTACCAGGTCACATACCTCCTATGTGAAGTAAGGAAACCCAGGTCAAAAATTGTTATTCAATGTGTGTGCACAAATTGCAAAATCCGGGTTTCCCAGCACAACTCCAACGAGTTGCCACAGTCACCGAGTTTATTTGGGAACTTTTGCCAATACACATTTGACCCACTAAGCATGTTTTCTTTCCTAAAATAGTGTGCAGAAGTCACAGGGAAAAATTATTTAGTAGAAGAGTACAGTTGAGTGCTGTTTAAAGATCTTCTCACCATTACTTGGAGAGAGGAAGGTACACAAAATGGGGACCATGCTGATAACCGGTTTCCTTCAACAATTTCTGTGCATCTTTTTACTTCTGTGTATGTGTAGCCTTAACCAAAAAGTTAGGGTGGATTGTGGGGAAACCACCAGACCATGATTTCCATGTCATTTTTTTTATTGTGATAAAATACACATGAGTAAATTTTACTATTTTAACCATTTTTAAGTGTATGGTTCACTGGCATCTAGGTTGTTGTACAATCACCACCACCCTTTATTTCTGAAATTTTTCATTTTCCCAAATGGGAAACTCTGTACCCATGAAACAATAGCTCTCCATTTCCCTCTCCTCCCAGCCCCTGGTAACCTCAATTCTACTTTCTATCTATGAATTTGACTACTTTGGGCATCTCATATCAGTGGAACCATATAACATGTATCCTTTTATGACTGGCTTATTTCACTTAGCATAACCTCTACAAGGTTAAGCCACATTTATAGCATGTATCATAATTGCATTCCATTTTAAGCTGAATAATGTCCCATTGTATGTATGCACCACATTTTGTTTACCTGATCATGTCTGATTAACAGTTGGGTTATTCCTACATTTTGACAGCTGTGAATAATTCTGTTGTGAACATAGATATACAAATGTTTGTTGACGTACCTACTTTTAATGCTTTGGGGTGTATGCCTTCTGTGTGATTTTAATTTTTACCAAAATGTTTTCCTCTTTCACAGACCATTCTTGGACCTAGGGTATGTCCTTGAAAGAGCTGTCATGAGCCTGGTGGGAGAGGAAGTAGGAAGTTCCTCGCCACCACCAGCTAACTCAAACTGGACAACCAGTGGAGTGACAGAAGTTCTTTTCTCTGTACTTTTTAATACCTTGATTTTTTTTTAATTCCTGAGTACTCCTTTGAAAAAGACTGAAGTTGTCTTCACCATGAAATGTACGGTGTGACCTTCCGAACAGCAGCTTGGTAGCAGGAGAAAAAATGGCTAGACTGGGTAGAGAAAAAGGTTTTGGGGTGCCACCTGGGTGGTTGGTGCTCAAAGGGAAACCAAATGGAGCTTCTATAATGAAAATTCTCCAGAATAGGGAGTAAAAGATCGGAGAGGAGCACAGATAGTGGCTCCCAGACAAAAGAGAAGCAGGAATAGCGAGGAACAGGCCTCTGGGACGTCCAAGAGCTGCAGACAGAGAATAACTGGAAGGATGGAGTTTATAGTGCAGCCTCCAGAGAAGAACTGTCCAAGTCCAGAGAGAGAAGAAAGGGAGCTAAATCTTTAGAGAGAACCCAGCAATGGAGATGACGTTCACAGGAACTCAGCCAAAAGCTCAAGAGAGGCACAACTGGTGGCCAAGCAGAAAAGACAAGACTCTCCCCGTTCCAGGTCAAAGAAGGCCCCAGAGCCGTATCAAGGGCCCAGCCAAGAGAATGGAAGTAGAGTCTCAGGCAGGTCTGTAGCCCCAGCAAACCCAGCACAGGCATGAAAGAGGAATGAGAACACATGGGGATTTATCCACCACTTCCAACAACCACCATGCTGTGGGAGTTGAACAAGACTTGGCAATGATCCTTCTTGGATGGGTCACCTCAGGCCTCAGCCCACTCAGGTTCAGTCACCCACAGGAGCCAACTGTCTATGTTAGAGCTCTGCAGATGACAGCATCAGGGAAGGGGTGGGTGTTGAAAATGCACAAGCAGTCTGTGCATAAAAGGACACTTTCACACATTCCCTCACAACACATTTTCACCTTCAGTTGGTATCACTGAAGGGTGATGCCAGATCTTACCAAGACAGAAATGGCAGACGCGCCTCCTTCTGATCCATTTGAGCATCCCCATCTGGCACTGACATCACTAGTTCACCCAGCTAGTGGTACTGCTTATTCACTCCATGCAAGGCATGGCACCCACAGCTGAGACTCAAATGAGAATAAGACAGTTCCCTGACTTTAGGGAGTTCACATCTAACAAGGAGACAAATAATTTTAAAGGCAATTACGAGAAGAAAGTTACCAGGGCTATGAAAGAGAGAAATCTGGAGTACATTAAGGGCACACAGAGGAGTTTATAAACCAAGGGGAGTATCACTCAAACAAGTTGATCTTGTTTGAGTGCACTATCACTCAAAAAGTCTGTATCAGTTTGCAACTGCTGCTGTAACAAGTTACTCCAAATTTAATTAAAACAACACCACTTTATAGCTTTAGAACACTGGAGATCAGAAGTCCAAACATGGGCCATAAGGGGCTAAAATCAAGGTGTCAGCAGGGCTGCAACCCCTCTAAAGGCTCTAGTGCAGAATCCATTCCTTGCCTTTTTCAGTTTCTGGAAGCCAACTGCTTCTCTGGCTCATGTCCCCTTCCACCAGTGGCATCACTCTGACCTCTGCCTCCTTTGTCAGAATTTCAACTCTTGACACTCCTGCCTTCCTCTTCTGAGGACCTTGTGATTACATTGAGCCTACCTGAATAATTCAGGATAATCTCTGATCTAAGGATCCTTAACTTAATCACATCTGTAGAATCCCTTTGCCATGCACAGTAACATTTTCACAGGATCCAGGGACTAGGACATGGATAGACGGGGGGGGCGCGCGCGCGCGCGCACACACACACACACACACACATTATTCTGTCTACCATGAAATTAATTCCTAAAAACTAAAATCCTTTGCATGAGTAGGTCATATCATTTCCTCATGAGTAAAAAGACTATCCTCATTTTTCCCTTTCATCTTTTTTTTTTCCCTGGGAGAAAGAAAGAAGTCACACAAATTTTCTTTTATTTGAAAACATGCCACAAGTCCTCTAGATCAGTTGTTAAAATCATCATGGATAAAATCAGCAAACATCAGACACCCTCTGCAAAGTCCATGCTCTTTGATCATGGAGAGTTTCTCCCAAATGTTCCTCCGAGGCCCTCCCAGCCTCCACACACAGATTTCCTCGTATTCTGGTCTCATCACTCCTTTTCCCTTACGGTAGAAACAGCTCCCCTGAGCAGACTCGACTTGTTGCAAACCCAAACCGACAAAAACATACAGTAGTCAATTTCATTCTCTAAATCACTCATAGGAATAGAATATAGAACTGTTTCCTGAAATTGCTTATTTGCACATCTAAAATCATGAATTGAAAGCCGTAAGTTTTCTAAGAGATTTATTGTTGTATTTCTATAATTTGCGGTGCGTGAGGGGCAAACAAGACAAATTGTAATCCAGCTGGAACCAAGAACAAACTTTGCCAAAAGTCACACAGTGGATTAATGGGATAACCTGGACAAAACTCTCAGCTCTGAACTGCAGATCCAGTGCTCATGGCACCAGCCAAGCAGCATTTTCCACGTCATTTTCCTCTTTGAGAAACAAAAAAAATTGGTAGGAATTCACTTTTAGATGCCCACTGAATTTAAATACTTGTTCCAACTTTTCTTACCCTGAAAATCCTCCCACCAAGAGCAATAATTGGGTTCCATGAAAAGTCCTTCCTGTTGGTTGATGTTTCGCTCTGAGAAATATAAACAAGTTTCAACAAGAGGACAGAGAATATGTAATCAATATACCTTGGCTCCCGTTCAGAACGGCCAGACCTCTGGCACTTGATATCTTTGTAGAAAATGGATATTGGAAAGAAAGATCACACTTCATTTAAAAGCAGAACAACAGATGTAGGGGCGACGGTGTCAGTGAGAATCAGTTACATATCTGATGAAAGTCTTTGTGAATCTCAAATAATGACAATATGGCAATCCTTTTATTTCTCTCTAGAATTCCCCAGAGCAGCTCCTCCAGACATCCTCCCCCTCCCACTCTCTCCCTCACAGCCAGATGGCCTCAGCAACTACTGTACAAAGGAAACCAGGGACAGCCCCAGCCAACTGCCTCCATGATCCTCCTCCGCACCTCGAAATCACCCTTACCTTCCCTCAGCTTCTCTTCCTGCTCCCCAGTCATCCCTCTCCCCTCTTACAGCTCTATGTCATCTTCTCATCTCGCGAGACTTCCCGTTCCCTCAATTGCGATCTTCTGTGACTCAATCACTGAGTTGACCTCTTACAGCTGTGCAACGACAAGGAGCTGTAAGAGGGCGCGCGAGCGAGTGAGTAAGGAAGGACTACACTCCAACCCAGGCCTAGGGTTAGGTGTGCAAGACAGTGAAGGCTTGCGTCGCACAGCTGGAACCCGCAGGGGTCAAGAAGGAGTTAACCACAAGTTTCAGCTTAATGCAACTGTTACTTTTGCAGGAGACACATGTATCAGATAGCCTGGGAGTGGACCAGTCTGTGCCTGCAGCATCTCCCTAAGCTTGCAAGACGTCCGTGAGCTTTATTCACCAACCCCTATGAAATAAACTCAGAGACCATGTTCAGTGCGCATTGTCTCTCCATCAGAGGACAATGTCCCACCTGGTCCCTGCTTTTCCTTAAACTGTCTGTGTCTTTTCTTCATCTCCCGTCGACCCCACTCAGGAACCCACATTCCGCGCTGGTCGTGGCAGTTAGGCTTAGGGCTAGGGATAGACTTTGGGGTTTGGGGTTCGGGGCTCAGAATCGAGCCAGAGGCCCCTTGTTTCGAGAGTGAGTGAGTGAGTGAGGAAGAACTACACTCCGACACAGGTTCCCCTGAGACATGCACAAACCTGCAGAGTCCCAGTGATGTAGAGGGGCAGCATACGTGCCTTTCTTAGTCAGGCTACCTCTTCTCCTCTCAAGGACTGCTTCCCCTTGATCTACTCACACGTTAAAACCCCAGGTCCCCAGGATGGTATGAAATTCAGAAGCTGTTCCCAGCCTCTATGTACTCGCCTTGCTCTCTACTACAGCCACACAATCACTAAGATCTCTCCATCCCTTTGATCCACTGTTTGCTCTGCCTTCAAGGCCATCCTCCATCCTTCACCTGGAGAACTCCTAATCATCTTTGGAAGCCCAGCTCAGCATGGACCACTGTGATGGTGTTCTTGGCCCCCTGCCCTTCCTAGTATAGGTTAATATGATAATCCTTGCTCCATGGGGCCAGAGCCCAGGCTTTTCTCCCTCAGAGATCTTAATGCTCAACACTAGCATTTTCTCTCCACCTCTCTGTCTCCCTCAAAAAGTTCAGAAGAGAGCTCTTCAAAAGCAGAGACTGAATGAGTTTACTCTAAATCCCCAGCATGTACTGATATGCGAAACTTTGAAAAACCTCTGTTTAACTTTTACTTGCCCAGGCCCCAGGCACCCTAGGGAGAATGATGGGGCCGTCTGGGAGGGCGGGTGGCTGGATAGTCAGTAGGACTGGAACTAGCACCCCCGCTGATAGAACAATTATCACATTCTGCTTCTGTATCCCACGTTTGTCACGTAGACAGGAAGACCCCTAAGCTATATAACCCCCCAAGAATCCTTTGTTCAGGGGCTCAGAATTTGGATACTGACTCCTCTGGGCCCGTGCACATTAAGAAATAAACCTCGTACTCCAGAATCCCTCGGTGTCTGGTCGCTTCATTTTCCTGCAGCAGTACCACAATCCCTGGTACTTAATAGACACCCAATAAATGTTTGCTGAGTGACTGAAAGAATGTTCAGGTTTTTTCCATTAAAAAAAACAAACAATGTACTACAGTGCTATCCTCTGGAATTACTATCTTATCCTGTAACTCTGCTTCCCTTTATCACTAGACTTGTAATAACCTAGTCCTCACCCCTCTGCGAACTAATTTCTCTTGCCAGCTGACCCTTGGATCTGCCTTTCTGATGCTGGATTATTTCCTAATCACCTAGTCTATGGGCTGTTTCTCATTCCTGTTTTCCTTGCCCCTTTGCAGGGAGTCTGATGACTTTCACATTCCTGCATTTTGTGTCACTGCCTTCTTCCATTTGAAGTCTTTAGTTGGCTTCCCTGACTTTTCAGCTTCCTATCCACCCTCTTTGTCTCAGCAACATTCTCCCTTCCCAACTCTCCCTCTGCCAATTTCATCAACATTGTCGCCCCAGGCTCACTCCAGAGCCTCCCAATCAATGGCCTGGGAACTTTTGTGAATTGTAACAAGGCTCCTCATCACCAGCAACTAGAAATAGGACGGTAATTAAATGAGGTAATGTGTGTATGCACTTAGCACAAGGCTTTAGACACTTTGATTGTCAGGGTTAGGGTTGTTGGAAATCATATTATCTAGCCTGTTATTCTGAATTTCTACCAAGTGGTCTCTGCATTCTTATCACATTGGATGAAGAGTTTACTACCACTTACAGCCTTTCAAAAGTAAAATATAGACAAAGTCAAAAAATGTTTGTTACACTAAAGACCTAGTTAAAATATCTAAAGCCCTCAGTTTCTCTTTAAGAAGGTATGTTTTACCATAAATTGCATACTCAAGGGATAGAAATACGTGCTGTTGTGAATTATTTCCTGTTTTACATTTGGAAATAGTAATGTATTAAGCAAGAAATGAGATTCTCTTGACTCTGGTGTCCATGAAAGAGGCACAAAAATGTTCAGACAATTTGTTCACTCACACCTACCAATTTCTTAGTGACCATTTGCCTTTAGTTTTGTAGATGCACACATACTAATAGTGACTGTTACTGAATACAATGTGCACACACACACATACTTTTTAAAGCAGGCAATTAATCATTTTCTCCCCCAAGACCGTATTATACAGTCGGAAGCCAATTGTCAGTGCACATGTCCTTAAATAAACTGACATACCAGCTAATAGATTAATTCGCATGGAGAAGGCGCCGTGGGAAGAAAACCTGTGTTCCCAGATTTCTCAGGCAGGTGCTCTGCCTGTTAACATAGAGATCAGTCCTGGCTCCAACCCCTTGGGCACGCTGCCCAAAAATACTTACAATTTCTAACACAGTTGATTCAAAGATAGTTATGCAAAATGAGAGCCTGGTTTACACAAGGAAACCTAAGAACAGCTCAGCTCAGGAGCAGCCAGTCCGAACTCTTTGCTTGGGGGTGGGGAGGGGGAGGACGTTTTGTTTTGTTTTCTTACATCTGACTTTTCTTGTGGAAGATAATCATACAGTAAGACTTTATGTTTCAGATTCTCTTGCTGCAATCATCCATTGTTCTTCATATTACCCCTGTAAATGGGTAATGTATGGGTCCTGAGGAAACCTATGGGAATTCATTGGTTCAGAAGGGAGGTTTGCACACACGTGGGGGCATTCACATGTGCACATTCTCCTCACTCCTTGGCCCCTCCCTTGACATTCAGAGCCTCCCTGTGCTCCCTTCCTCCTTCCTTTCCTTATCTCCTATGTTAGTCTTTTAGCCCATACAATCTACCCTTCTGAATACAAAGTTCAGCTTCTCTATAAATCACTTTTCTGAAAGACGGGACCATGGTAAAGTTTGCTCACAGCCCCAGAAAAGGGAAACTTATGATCTGTTTTCCTATTTCACCAAAACGCGCTTCTCAGAGCAATAATGTAGAGGATAATATGGGGGGCATTTACATGACAGAACATTGGATTTCCCAAATTCTACAGAAGAACCTATCAGTGGAGCTTCCAGGCTGGTGAACCCATGAGGTCCTGGGAGAGTGGTGCACTCAGAGAGGGCGTGGGAGCTCCGCGCCCTTCCCCATTCCTTGCCAATGCATCTCTTCCTTCTGGCTGTCCCTGAGCTACATCCTTTGTAATAAACAGATGAACAAGAAAAAAAAAATTTATCCACAATATTCTGTAGTTACTTACAGTTTTCATAGGCAAGGATCATCCATACTTTTTTCCAAATAAGACATGCAAAACATCAAGTGTGGCTGCTGCAAACCTGCCCTGCTTTTCCCCTTTGGGTCCTCAGTGAAGAGGAGTTAAGAGTCAGCTAAAGCTGCTCCTCAGAAAGGAGCTGGAGGAGCAGGATGCGTCCTGCAATCAGCTCCCCGGCTCAGGCCCCAAGTCCAGCACCGTGTCCTCCCAGCAGGGCAGTGACCCTCCGTTTGACCTATTCCTGTATTGTAACCCTTCAGTAATCCCCCGTTTTCAAAGATGCCATCCTCATGTCCTCAACTCCCCAGCCCCGCCCCCCAAAAAGCGGAAGGAGCTGGAGAATTAGGCTCCAGCCTACGAGGCAACTCTCTTGTTCTGGCACCTTAGGAAGTAAAGGATTTCCCCTCCCGCCCCTCAGTGCAGCAAAGCCTTCCCTCCCCGCAGGGCAGATGGTCCCTCCCGTAGCTCATTTTCTCCAGAGAGGCAGCTCCTCTGAACAAAGACCCCACTGTGTGGGGAATCTATGGCTGGAGTTTGGAGCGCGCCCTCCTACCAACCCAACATTACACAAAAGTTCCACATTTCACCACAGGAAGCAAGACTGGTGGCTTTAGGCATCACTTCTTATTTTTATAAGTGATTATTCTTCAAAAGGGTAAGATTCCCTGGCTAGTACAACTCAGTGAATTGAGCGCTGGCCTATAAACCAAAAGGTCACTGGTTCGATTCTCAGTCAGGGCACATGCTTGGGCTATGGGCCAGGTTCCCTGGTTGGGGGCATGTGAGAGGCAACTGACTGATGTTTCTCTCCCTTTCTTTTTCCCTCCCTTCTCCTCTCTCTAAAAACTAAATAAATAAAGTCTTTTTTTTTAAAAAGGAAAGAAAATAACACAGAGATGCAAATTAAGTCATACCCAATAAAAATGAGCCTTCTCCTCAGAATAGCTCCTTGTGGAATGTTAAGAGCTGACTGGGCTAACAAAAGCTGAGAGACCTATTTCTTAATTAGAATTCAAATGGTTGGGATATGATGATGATAGTCAGAAAGAATGCATTAGAGCAGGGGTCCCCAACCTTTTGGGCACCAGGGAGAAGTTCCACGGGAAACTGGAAAAGGGGTGCTTTGCTTGGGAAGCCCTGGGGTTGAGGACTCCTGCCTTAGAGGGAATTTCAAATGGTGGCGAAGGTGGGGGCTTTACTTCCTTTGCCTTTCTGTCCAGGAATGCATATATTTAGGAGGAGAACAAAACAAGAACAATTTGAGATTCACTTCCTCCAAGAATCTTCATTTTCCTCCCATTGAAATGTCATTAAACAAAGTTTGGGACAACCCAGCTTTGTGATCCAGTTCCGCTAGGGGAGCTGTGGAGCAATGCCCCCTCCCCCCCCATCCCACGGCCCTGCAGCCCAGCAGGCAGGAGCCAGGGACTGCCTTGTTCCCTGGAAGGGCTGCCCATGGGGGTGTGCCTCATAAGGGAACCAGAGCACCAGCCAGTCCTTCAACTCACCCTCACAGGAAGCATCTCCCGGTCTATGCCTTTGAAGTAGAATTGTTTCTCTAACACAGGAAAAGTGATAACTGGAAAATGAAACCCTCAACTTTATCTTTCCTGGGAGATTACATTTCCTGCTGTACTGAGTCGAGAGGAAATTCACTTATACAAAATTAAATTAATTTTTTTTCCGAAGTCTTCTGCTCTACCAGAAGCATCTTCTCTTAGTTGTTTCTTTCCGTACCTTTGGCAATTTCCCAATCTTCACTTATTTCTTAATCAGGACATCTGGCCCTGGAGTCAAGATCAGAAATCATAAAGACAGAAGTGTCTTCCCTTTGACCTTGTCCATGTTGCCTCCTTATCCCTTAGGTCTACATATGTTTTACACAGTGCAAACCTAGACAAATACTCAAGAAAAAGGGGGCCTGTTCACATGGCACCTTGGTGCATGACCCAACAATCACTGTTGAGACAAACAGGTTTTTATTTACAAGATTCTAACCTCGGGAGGGTTGAGAGCACTTATGCTCAGAGCCTTGTTCTTTCCTGAGTCCCAGCATTTCTCTCACTCCCAAGAGGGCTAAAAGCCAAAGCCAAGCCCAATAGTTCCCTGTCTCCTTATCTTAAGCCAGCCACGCAAACAGTTCTGCAGTCCCTCTGCAAAGTACACTCGTGGGTCACCAAGTTGCCATCATTTTGCAGCAGCTCTCTTCAGGATCTGGGGTACATTGTCTTCAGTCTCTGTGTAATAGTCTACAAAGACATGTGCCATGTTGTGCTGGATCATGGTGAAGTTCAGGAAAGGCACAAGTCCCAAAAGAGTGGCCTTTTCATGTGTCCTGAGTCCCAAGAGTCAGTGTCCTGTAAGGTGGAGTCCTTGATGGCTTCTGAGTCAGCTAGGGCAGGCACACTCAGAGCAGTAGCGTGCCGTTCTGTCTGTTACTACAGCAGGCCGCGTAGCCAAGTCCTGCCTACAAACTGCCCAGCTGCTACATCATGGCTCCTTCTCCTCTGCACTCACTCTGCCCACATGGCTCCTGTCTCACTACTGGCAGCCTGGCTGAATCTCCCTCACATGTCTGTTCTTTTTACTACAGACCAGCATGGCTGCTTCCCACTCTCTCAGGCCTCACGATGGATCAGCCTCTCTCTCTCTGCCCACCCTTAGTTGAAATCCTGACCTGGAGCTTCCTTCATGACTGTCTGCAGCTCCTCCTACAGTGAGCTGCATTTACCGGTCTCCCATATCATTTACACTCTCTTGGTTGCCACCTTTAGTCAGGGCAAGAGTGACTCGGTGATGCAGGGAGAACTGCCTCTCTGCCTCTTGCACAGGTGCTGTACAAACCCCCAGCTGTGTCACAAGTCACCATACATTCTGAAAGTCATATGCACACTTTTTGCCCCCCAAGCAGTAGTAGCACAGCTACCATTAGCCAGCCATCAGCTTGCCATTGTTATGAAAAGTATCTTAACTTCCGTATGTCTGCTCCTTCTATCCCCCAGCCAAGGGTTGTAGGGGCTTGGGGTGCCTCTTGCTCTGCACCCCTTTTCAGATATGCCTTTGTCACAGGTGGGCACAGGTAACTAGGTTCTTGGTGATCAGGACAAAGATATGAACCGGACACCCAGAGTTTATAGCAGAGAACATGGGAGCAGGCCAACTCCATGCAGAGATTGACCTCATGGGCTGAAGGGACTCTATTCTTATAGGGCAAATCCTTTCTGGCTAGTTTGGGCACGCTTTTACTGTGACAAGTAGTTGTAAAACTACTGCACATGTGGTCTTTCATGATTTTCCCGGATTGGCCACCAAGGAAGGGGGTCCCACAATGTTACCTAGTTGAACCCCCCCTTTTCCTGGGGCCCCTCTGTATTAGGTTCACCTTTCACTTCACCAGAGAATCATGGCTCTCCATGTTAGAGACTGGTAAAAAGGAAAGGAATTATTTATTCAAGTTATTCAGACCTAAGAGTAATGACTTAATTTCTTCATCAAAATGCCAAAGTCCCTTTAAACACCCACAAACACACACAGTCCTTCTTTCCCCCTTTGCCCAGTCCATGGTACTATATCTCAGGAAAATAAATAGAAAGCCACGGGTGGTTCTCTGCTAAACCTGCATGATGATTCTTCTCATGGCTGGTGGGGGGGTCCCCCCACACTGGCCAAAGCCACGTGGTTCTCTTTGCTAAAGCTACATGGTGATTCTCTGTCACATGGCTGTGGGAGTCCCTATTTTGGCTAAAAGCCCGTGCTTCTCCCTTCAATGGCTGCCACATCTGTGTTTAAATCCCAGCACCAATCTTCCTCTGCAGTCCCATTTCTGACTCCTCCTACAACTGACTACATTGCCAGGACTCTCATATCCTCCCTGCTTTACTGGGCTGCCATAGTGAATCTGGGCAGGTGTGGCCTCATGGCGTGGAGCCAATCATCTCCAAGCTCTCACACAGGTGCTATAACAAGGACTGGGGAATTACCTCCCAGTTACATCTTGAGTGGAAGTCAAGACACAAGACAATTTGAACATCAAAAAATTATAATAGCAACATATTATAACCCATTGAATAAAATAGGGAACTATGAGTCCATTCAGAAATAAGCAAACAAAGAGAGAATTGATGAGGGAATAGTTTTTACATGGTTTTGAAGGATCTTCCCACAAAGTGCTTACTAATTACAAAGGAGCAAAGGATAACTTTACAGTGGGAAGCCTGCCTGACACCATCATAATCAAGCAGTCACGATGGACATTATTAGTATGGTATAATTGGAATTCTGTGCTACCTGATAAGACGCAATAGGAAGAACACAGAATTCTTTGCATATTATTGCTGTCGAAAGGCACAGCCTAAACATTATCCTGAAGAAACATTAGACAAATCTAAATTCAAGGACATTTTGCATAATAACTGCTCAGTAACGTTCAGAAGTGTCAAAGACATAAAAGACAAGGAAAGACTTGAGGACACGTGCTGTACTAAAGGAGACTAAAGAGATATGACAACAAAATTCAACCCAAAATTTTACCCTGGAACTTTTCGTTGTAGAAAATATTCCTGGAACACCTGATGATCTGAGGATTAGATGGTAGTAATATGTCCCAGTTACTTTCCTGATTTGAGAGGTTGTGTTGTGGTTAAGGAAGAGAATGTCTCTACTTGTAGGAAAGATACCGTAACGTAATGAGGGGTGATGGGCATTATGTGACAACTCACTCTCACGTAGTCCCAGGAAAAAGGTCATATTGTACTTCCAAATTTCTGTAAGTTTGTCATTGTTTCAAAGTAATTTTAAATTTTATTTTTTTAAAAGAGTCTTAGCTCATGAACATCTGGAAGGGCAGAGACCATGGAAATCCATTCTCACCCAGTACCTGGCACATGCCCAGTGTAGGTGAGTGCTCAGTAAATATTTGCTGAATTTAAATGTTTGAAAAACTCTCTGAGATACAGAAGGAACACAATGAAAGAGCCTCATTAAGTTTTATGTATTTATTAATAAAACACTGACAGAATTTATTCTGTGCCAGACATTATTACAAATATTTTACAAATAATTCTATAAAATAGGTACTATAAATATTCCTATCCTCTATTTTATAGAGAAAGGAATTGAAGGACAGAGAAGTTAGTGACCAGCCCAAAGTCACACAACTAATTAATACTAGAACTAAGTACCGAGCCCCAGCAGCAGGGCTGCAGAGCCCTTGCTCTTAGCCACATTGCAATGATGCCTCTTCAGGATCCCACCTGCAGAAAATGTAAGATCTTTCCCATTTAAAATATTCCATTCTCAACACTACAACAGTATGTTTTTTATATTCTAAATTTATAAGATAACGTCACAGTCTTTATTGTATAGTGCATAAACCTAGCCTAAGAGAAACCCATTCCAGAGCTAGGCATTCATCTTTGTGGGCATGACTTATCCACCAGCTTTGGTCTTTACATAAGCCTTAGTCATTCAAGAAAGCCTTTGGTTCTTAATATACCAACCACATTTTACGTAGCTCCAGTTTTTTAGATTTTTTTATCTTCTTTGCTCTTCCCTTTCTCCCATTTGCATTAGGATTTTAACATGGAGTAGATATATCCTTGGCGTATCATGGCACAGCTAATCTTCCATATGGCCACTGGTCAAGGTCTTACATTATGACACCTCACAGTCTTATTTCCCTTGAGGCATTTAATCAAACGTGCCTCCTAATAGAACAGATATATCTAGAGTGCTTACAAAAAAAGTTAGAGATTCTCTGCCTCATATAGTCTTCTCCACCTCATTTTCTCCATCCTGTGAAATGTGAACATATGTTGTTTTATGTTCATTTATGTTCTTCTGGGGAAAGGAACTCTGTCAACACCAAGGTGCTGTACCCACTAGACTTCCCTTTTTATAGCAAAGCATTTGTAAAGTAAATCCAATAAGTACTTTTCTTTATAATTCACTATAGCAAGTTACCTAATAAAACTGTAATAGGCATAACACAATGAGGTTTTCTTTTTTTTTATTATAAATCCAGGAACTCTTTTTTTATTCAAAAATTCAAAACATCTAAAAATTGTAAATACCATCACAAATCAAAGATAACTCGATTGTTAGGAATGTACCTAACTATTTTCCATTCTAATAAGTTGAAGAAGAAAAATCATACAGTTGAGGATGGTTCTCAAGTACTTTCTTTATGGGAATAGCCATGCAATCTCTGGCCCAGAAGAGATCAGCCATGAGGTTGGGTGAAGTCATCTCACAGAGCAGGAGCAACCCTCCAAATCCAAGACCTGCTTCCTGATTGTCAAGTCTTGAAATTATTAGTAAAGCTTGACATTGGGCACGATCCCTGATTCATGTGATTCTGATTTGACAATCTGATTCTTTGTGTTATTGAGATTTTTAAATCATTTTTTATGTTTCAATAACAGTTGACATACAATATTATATTAGTTTCAGGTGTCTAACCCAGTGATCAGACATTATATTACTTACTAAGGGATCATCCCAATAAATCTAGTACCCATATGACACCACGCATAGTTATTAAAATATTATTGACTGTATTCCTTATGCTGTACTTTACATTCTCGTGACTGTTCTGTAACTACCAACTGGTACTTCTTAATCCCTTCACTTTTTTCACCCATCCTCCTAACCCCCCTCCATTCTGGCTAACATTAAAATGTTCTCTGTATCTATGAGTCTGTTTCTGTGCTGCTTGTTCATTTATTTTGTTTTTATTTTAGAGTCAATTATTGAGATATATATATATTTATTGTCATTTTATTGTTCATATTTTTTATCTTTTATTCACTTCTTCTTAAAGAAGATTCTTTAATATTTTGTGTAATACTGGTTTGGTGGTGATGAACTCCTTTAGCTTTTTTTGTCTGGGAAGCACTTTGTATGTCCTTCAATTCTAAATGGTAGCTTTGGTGGCTAGAGTAATCTTGGCTGTAGGTCCTTGCTTTTCGTAACATTAAATATTTCTTGCTAGTCCCTTCTGGTCTGCAAAGTTTCTATTGTAAAATCAGATGACATTCTTATGAGAGCTTCCTTCTAAGTAACTAACTGCCTTTCTCTTGGATTCTCTCTTTGTCTTTAACCTTTTGCATTTTAATTATGATGTGTCTTGGTGTGGGCCTCTTTGGGTTCATCTTTTTGGGGATTCTCTGCACTTCCTGAACTTATATGTCTATTTCCTTCACCAGGTTCAGAAAGTTTTCTGCCATTATTTTTTCAAATAGATTTTCAATTTCTTTTCTTATCTCTTCACTTTCTGGTACCTCCATGATGTCAATCTTGATACACTTGAAGTTGTCCCAGAAGTTCCTTACATTATCCTCATTTTTAAATTCTTTTTGCTGTTCTTATTGTTTTTACTTTCTTATATTCCACATCATTGTTCTGATTTTCAACTTCCTCTATTCTACTGTTGATTCCTTGTAAATTTTTTTTTCAGTTAGTGTATCCTTCATTTCTGACTGGTTATTTTTTTTATGGGTTCTATAAGTTTTTTTAATGCTGTTGAAGTTCCCTGTAAGTTGATCTACTCTTCCCCTTAGTTCATTGAGCATTCTTATGCCAGTGTTTTGAACTCTGCATCTAGTAGATTGCTTGTCTCCATTTTGTTTAGTTCTTTTCTTGAAGTTTTGTTCATTTGTTTCATTTGGGACATATTTCATTGTCTCCTAATTGTGGCAGCCTCCATATGTTTGCTTCTATATGTTAGGTACACCCACTATGTCTCCTGGGCTTGGTAGAGTGGCCTAATGTAGTAGGTGTCCTATAGGGTTCAGTGGCACAGCCTCTCTGTTCATCCCAGCCAGGCACTTCGGGTATGCCTCCGTGACCCACTGTGAGCTGTGTATACCTTCCTGTTGTAGTTGAGCCTTGATTGCTGTTGGCATGTCGATAGGACAGATTTATCCCCAGGACAACTGACCACGAGGACTGGCTGCACCAAATCAGTTTTGCCGGGGTCCACTCCATGGAACAAGACTTACTTCAGTGGGAGTCTGGTGCCCACTGAGTCTGTCCCTTCAGTGTGTCACTTGTGGGGGTGGTTTCATGGTGGCTCGAGATGGTCTGAAGTTGTCCATGGGGTGTGTTGGTTCTGGGGCTTCCCAGGAGGTATAGGCCAAGGTCAGTCATCAACTGTGTTCTGCCTGGGGCCACATGGAATGAGCTACAACATGCCATGATCTGCAGATGGCTACTACTGTTGCTATGCTTGGAGGTTCCCAGGGGAAGCCAAGCTTTGAATCAAGGCTGGTAGCCACTAGTGCCAGGCCTGGGGCTACTTAGCAAGGTATACTGGGCACCACCAAGGTTAGATGCTTGTTTGAGAGATTTTATGGAAGTCTGAAGCATGATCCAAAACAAGCAATTTGTATAGAAAAAAACACTGGAAATGACTTGGACGTATCCACAAGTTGGTGAGGTTAGGATCTCAAGGAATTGGCAGGGCAGGGCAAACAGTAATAGCCAGGTTGATGGAGAATGAGATATGGTGTCCACCTGCCTGCTCTGTATGGGAAGAGCTCAGAAAAGGAACAATGGCCTCGACCAGTACTTCTGTCTGGAAGAAAGCTGTCCCTCCGGTCCTTGCCCTGCTGCCAGACAATTCTTCCCTGTATGTCCCTGGTGCTTTTTAATGCGCTATTCCAGCACTAGAACTCCAAGTGAGTCCAAGAAAGTCCATGCATGGACCATTTAAGAGGTCATCTATTGCCTGAGACTTTATAAGCTCTGTCTCACTCAGTCATATCCCCACTGGTTTTAAGAGACGGAAGTTATGGAGCCTTCTATTCCTGGCACTGGAACTCTGAGCTGAGGGGCCTGGTTTGGGGCCAGAACCCCTCATTCTTCCAGGGCACCTGTGCAGCCAAGATATTTCTCCCAAATTTTATTCCTCACACATGTGTCTGGGACCAGCTTATTCCATGACTCTGCCCCTCCTACCAAAATTAAAGAAGCCTCAACTTGGCTTCTTTAATTCCCTATATGTAAGACTTCCATTCAGCCAGATTTCAGGCAGTTCTGAATGATGGTTGTTCTGTGGTTTAGTTGTAATCTTGGTTGTGGGAAGAGAGGAGCCCTGTTTACCTATGCTGCAATCTTGCCCAGACACAGTGAGTTCTATCTCCTGAGAATGGCTTGACAATTTTTGTAGCCTATAATGTTAATCACAAAAATGTATCACATGATTCTATCACAGGTAGACTTAGAGAAAGTTCCATGTTGCCAAATAATATTTTTATCTTCAAATAATATTTAGCTATAGGAACCATGTCTTCCATTTACTCTGTCCCATTTCCAGAGGGGTGAAAGCACCAGCAATGAAACAGGGAGAAAGTTTTTATTTGATCTTAAGTGCTATTTTTATATGAAATAGAACTGTAATCTTTTCCTGAACTTCTTCTCTGTGCCAATTTCCAACCATCAACAGGCACTATTTACAAATAAAATGTGTATCTATGTATTTACATATGTGTAAATATGCAAGTGTATATGTTTGTCCTCCTTTATCCTATCCCCATTGTACACTTCTTCCAGTTGCAAAATCATAGTTGCAGTGGTATTGGTGAGTCACCTACATCCCCTCACCCTTATCACTCAGTGCACACCTGCCCAGCTTCCAACTGCTTCATTAGCCCCGCTCTGGCTACGGGTGTTTTCTTATTGCCTGAACCTACTTTGTTGCTTCGGAAACAGGCAAAGTATTGTAAAATGAATGTCCCCTGGAGGAGTCCTCACCCATGACTGAAACAAGTTGGTGCATAAATACCCCAACTCTTTTCCCCCTCATGTAGGTTGACTTTGAGAAAGTGTTTTTGACACTTGATGCCAGAGCTTCCCCAGAGAGGCTGAGTGCCAGTCACCTACAGTGGTAGGTGGCTTAGTAACACACCCTTTACTGGGACACGTTCCTGTCCCATTTCCCTATTGCCTACTGGCATTCCCTCAACTAACTACTTGCACTTTAATCGTGGCCTTAGCATCTTCTCGTGGGAAGATGCATTGTCACTCACCAAAGAATGTGGAAGTTGACCAAAATTCACTGGACAAACAGCTGTCCTGCTATCCCTGTTATTAACAATTCCCCCACGAAAGAATTTCAAACCATGATTTATATCCAGGTGTTAATTTTTCTCCACCTCTTCTTAAATCTCTCTCTTCCCCTCTAACTTCTACCAATGTCCAGCCTCCAAATGAGGTTTCTTCTTCCCTAGTTCTCAGTAGCCCTTATCCAAAAGTTTAATTCCCTGGCAATCTGTTTCAGAGACGTCCACCATTTGTGGCATCGACTCTTTTGTTCGACTGGCTCTTATAATGGTGTACTTATTCTTCTGTGCACAACAGATCTAACCTGCCATATGTTTATTTCCACCAGGGTCCCCCCGCCATCTGGACGGTGGGAGCTAATGCCCCAGGGAAGGCATAGCCATAAGCCAATTTACATTAAGACACAGACTCTAGACATTCAGCCTAAGTGTGGACACAGAGCTGACTCCAGCTGACAATGCCACCAGACTCTGATTGATTTCATCCACAGTGCATGGAGGTTCCCATGTCTCATAGACAGAGGCAAAGACCTTATTTAGGCTGCGTGACTAATCCAATTGTTTATTCCCTTGCTATACCATCTTTATTTGATCTGAGGGCTCGAAGTCAAGGATAACAGTTTCAAGTGTCCCCCCTTCAACCCTATCCAATTCCCTCAGTCTTAGTTTGGAAGAGACCCAAAGATACTATGCCTATGGTCAATATTTTCTTTATGGCTGTTCTTGGCATTTCTATAACCATTAATTTTTTTTAAGATTAAAGAGCTGATTATAATCATAAAAATTAAAATCACTTAACACCAGTTTTTCGTCATTTCTCTTACCCCAGCAAACACCATGAGAGAGGGGGATGCAGATGAGCTTTTATGACCTACTTTCTGGCTCTTTGTAAAGTTTCTGCTCTTTCCTTTTCTTACTTTCTCTCTTTCTTTTTTCTTTTTATTTTGACATTGGATATTTAAAGAATCTGTCACTATTTTCAGCAATCATCTCCCTTCCCCACCCTAGTGCTACCTACACAGTTACCCAAAACATTCCTTTAAAGCCCAGAAGCTGGGAGGAGAAGAGTGCCCTCGCAGCAGTCACCGTTTGCTAGCTGCGCTCCCAGAATCCTCTCTGCTCACTGAAGACTCGAAGTGCTGCTGGAAGGAAGGCTGGTACTCCCTGCACCTCGGTGCTGGTAAGATGCAGACCCTCGCTAGCACAGCTGTGTCGCAGGCCCATAGTCCTCCACAGGAGAGGCACTCTCCGTGCATTGCACAGCAAAAACAGCTCTGCTGATAGGTTTTAAACACACACACACACACACACACACACACACACACACACACACTTCGTTTCTTTTACTCAGCCTGGAAAGTTTTCACAAGGTTTTTTCAAATCTAATTTTAATAAAAACCTAGGTAGTCTTCTGAGGGCTTAAATATATTCTTAATATCTAACATATTACCCGACATATAGTGAGTGCTCATTAAGTATATGAGTCTTTATCTACCTATAGATGTTTCAATGAAACACCAGAACAATTAAGAAGTGTCCAACAGAAAATGCCATTCTTAAAAACTTGAAAAAAGAACATTTCTTTATGAAGATTGGTAAATACAGAATGAATGAATACAGAATTAATGTCTTCTTTTTCCCCAAAGCTTGATTTCCCGGAGCACTGTCCTTGAAGTCTGAGGCTAATTTGAGCATATTATAATAGCTAACAAGATACAATAGTAGGTTGTAAAAAGAGCCTAAGAGAGAATCCAGCTCTCTGCCGATTCTGTGTGGAAACTTGATTAATGGGCACCATACTATCCCAATAAGATAGCCGACCTCCTCTTATGGATCTATTATAAGAATCAATGACTTCTTCATTCCCTTGACTACTTGGAAAACAGAACTATGTTGAGCAGTTTTTGCATTCCCAGTGCCAGGTACAATTTCCATGCACAGTAGGCGTTCAGGGACAGTTTGGTGAATGAATAGATTGGTATATCCCAGGAAATAACCATGTAATGTGTCAACATTTTTTTTAAGACCTAAGCACTTACTTAGGTGTACGAGGTGGTGTTTTCATAAACAGACTGAGGGTCTCTTTAATTCTAGGGACAACTTAAAAAACCAGCTAAAATCCCACAGGGCTCAGAGGCCTTAGGCAGTGACGGGGGGGGGGGGGGCGGCGTGCAGCTTAGGAGTGTGGAAGCCTATATTACTTGCCTTGAGTTGAAACACACTTTGAGGACAGAACAACTTACATCTGGAGTTCCTTGCTGGATTAGGCCAAAGCTGCTATCTGAGGGACTTTTACGGAAATCACACCCTTCCTGTCTGCCTGTTCCCAGTCTGATACCAGTTTCTCCTGAGAACACTCCCTTAATAAATAAGTAACCCATGGCAGGGAAGCAAGTGAGAATAACAGGATGGATTCTGTGTCGGGCATTCCCAGCACAGACCGCCCTGTCCCCAGATCACCCCTCTGCCCCCCTCAGCAGTGAACGCCAGTCCTGCCTACACACTCTCTTCCAGACCTCCTGAGTCCACCCACTCTCCCTTTCTACTTAGTCTCCCCAACCCCCACCACTTGCTGCTTCCTACACACGTATGGCCAACCTTGAACTTTGACTTCTGCTGACTGTACCACTCATTCCTATCACCAACAAACCTCTGTGGCTCATTTGATGGACTCAGCCTCCAGAATGGGCTGAGTCTACCCTATTTTGTCTCTAGAGAAATGTGGGAGAATCAACTGCACCCCTTGGGTGGCACACCTGCCTATATGAGCAGACATCAGACAAACAGGGCACCTGTTAAGGAAAAGCAGAGGTAGAGTCCAAGCAGGGCAAAGATACAAATAGAAAAGAAAAGGTACAAAAGAAGAGGCCAATGTTGTGGAAAGAGAAAGTGTGATGGGGCCATTTCAACTCCTATTAATTAAGAGAGGCAAATCCTCTTGGACAGATTCTAAGTTATAAAGCATCTTTCTTCACCTGTCTCTGTCCTCTTTCTCTACAAGGGACCTCTCCTGTTGATTTTGTAGAAGGTCCATGCTCTCTGTAGAAGGAAACACCGTGGCTGCCATTTAGTCATCTGAACTTGGATAATAGTGATTTCACCTGATCAGTACAGCTCCTGGAAGATGATGGCCCTGCTACACTGGGTTAGAAGGTTATTGGATTAATTCAGCTTTGTGAGTCACTGCAAAGTCAACATGAATTGAGACAGACTATAGAGTGCATTCTCCTGGGTCCCCTGACACACTCATGCAGATCCTTCCTGATCCCCTCAGTCCATTTCGGCTCCAGGCATGGAAAGCAAGGTTGTATGGGAATCTATGTTTCTTTCTGAACAGTGTTCAATGTCCACATCATTTAGAACTTCCTCAATGTTATATTTGTAATGGTAACATTTACAGGGAAGTATAGCCATTCAGCCTGTTGGTCAATTCCCTGCCCTGCCATGTCAAGTTTTAGACAGTGACCACACACCCAAGCGATCACACACACACACACCTCTCTGATTGCATGGCCGGCCCCAGGACTGTGGCTCTAGGCCATGTCGATTAAATCCATAGTGAGAACCCAAGTCAAGACAGACCTAGGCCAGGAAACAGGACTTGGAAATACAGGTGCATTAGGGGTTCTCAGGGGTCTAGTTGGTCTCTGTAGGGCACTTGAACTGAAAAGTGATATAACATTGAGGCTAGGTCAACCATGTTAGTTCAAAAGAAAAGGAAGGGGAATGTGTTAGTGAGAGACACGGGCAACAGTCATGGGGAGAGAGGCAGAGACTGGCAACAGCATGGCCAGGTAAGACAAAGCAGTTACCCAGCTGCACTGGTACCTCCAGATGCCTGGCAAAAATGACCAACCTTAGGTTTTATCATATACTCCATATTTTTCTAACAAATTCCCCTCCTTGTTAAAGTGAGTTTGAGGAGATTTAATTCAAGGAAATAAAAGAGGAGCCCTGGCTGGTGTGGCTCAGTGGACTGAATGCCAGTTTGTGAACCAAAGGGTCGCAGGTTTGAATCCCAGTCTGGGGCACATGCCTGGGTTGCAGGCAAGGTCCCTGGGAGGAGCCATGTGAGAGGCAATCACACATTAATGTTTCTTTCCCTCTCTTTCTCCCTCCCTTCCCCTCTAAAAATAAATAAATAAATATTTTTTAAAAAGAGAGGAGAGCGAAAGGAAAGGAAAGGAAGAAAAAAAGAAAAGAAAAGAAAAGAAAAGAAAAGAAAAGAAAAGAAAAGAAAAGAAAAGAAAAGAAAAGAAAAGAAAAGAAAAGAAAAGAAAAGAAAAGAAAAGAAAAACCCTGTCTACTATAGGAACAAGAAGGCATGGGGCCTTGGTTTTTGTTTGTTTGAATACTGCTGCAAAGACGGGACCATTCAATTAACCAGTGATTTCTGACTTCTCAGTATTATACTATTATCCTTTCTGTGTTGACCAGGAGAAAGTTTGCCTAGATTTAAAATAGATGGTGTAACCTCTCATCATTTTAGGAAATATTACCAAATTAGATAACAGAATTTCCGGTTTTCTAGCCAACTCAACAGGGTTACCTAAATGCTCACATTAACAGATCGTTATCATTACTGAATCATAAGCTGATAAATTCATACAGCCTGAAACATTGCAGATGAGAAAGGGTGTGAAGAAATAAGCTTATGTCCCTCTTTTTAGTTAGCATCAATTTCAGAACAAACTTAGGGCCAAGAATAACTGTTTATGCTCCCTGAGATGAAATGTGCTTTCCAGCAACATTGAGTCCTTCCCACCAGTACCGGGTTACGATGTCAGCTTGGTTTGGTTATTCTCATGCCAACCTGAGGGTCGGCCTAATTATTCGAGTGCCAGCACAAGAGCTCAGTCCTCAGTTTCTCTTCCAGGGATGACAGCATAACCTTCCTGATACGTAAGATCCCTCTTACTGCCCAACTTCCCTCCACAGGAGACTGCTAACCAAAGCCACCTAAGCCCTAATGCTTTCTCTTCTGAACTTTGACGTAGCTTTTAAAAACTTTAATCCTCACCCAAGGACATGCTTCCTGATTTTAGAGAGAGAGGAAGGGAGGGAGAGAGAGCGAGAGAAACATCGATCTGTTGCCTCCCACAATCTAGGGTTTGGGCCCTGACCAAATCTAGGCATGTGCCCTGACCAGGAATTGAACCGACGACAATTTGGTTTATGGGATGATGCTCCAACCAAATGAACCACACCAGTTGGGGATGATGTAGCATTTTAAACATACATTTGGGTCACTTGCCAGCCTTTGGCAATTTCCAAGTTTCCCACAGATTAATGAAAAACCCAGCTGTTTCCAACTATTTGGAACAGAGCAATATGTGATAAAATGAAGATAGAAGGAAATCTTTATCCAATTTCTCCAGCAGTCAGAGGGATCTGGAACACATTGGGAAGAAAAATTGCAAGCTCGATTGTTCAAAGATATTTGAAAAGAAGAAGAAAGAAAGCTTTGTATTACATTTCTGAGAATGCCCTTTATTTACCAAACAGAGAGAGCTGAAAAGCTATTCTTTGACTAATCAGGTACGAGCTCATGCTGCCTTCATAATCCAGCCTGGAAGTCACTTTACTGAAAGGCGAGCAGCTCTGGCTCACGCGAAGGGCATTGGACTTTTTAACAATGAGAACGGACTGCAGGGCAGCAGCGAAGTGAGACTGTTGTGCATGGCAATGCTCCACACCTGCCCTTGCTAAGAGATGACTCTGCTTGTTTATTTGCTAACCTAAGTCTTTCACAGAAGCTTTTCCACATACAGTGCTCATCTGGATACCCATATGCAAAAGGTGGGGTGGGACACCCACACTTCCAACCCCTTAAAAAAATTAACTCAACATGAATTATAGACCTATATGCAGAGTCTAAAACTAAACAACTTCTGGAAGATTGACTATAGCACCAAAACCACAACACAGGAAGAAAAATGGTAAATGGGAGTACACCAAAATAAAGAGCTTCTGCTCTTCAAAAGTCACTGTCAAGAGAATGAAAAGGCAGGATGGTCTGAGAGAAAATGTGTGCAGAGCACAAGTCTGACAAAGGGCTTGTTTCCAGAACACATAAAGAACTCTCAAAACTCACTAATAGGAAAGCAACCTATTTTTAAAAATCTGGCCAAACATTTGAACAGACACTTTACCAAAGAAGATATAAACATGGAAAATAATCACATAAAAAGATGCTCAACATCATTAGTCAAATACAAATTAAAACCATAAGGAGATCCTACGACGCAGGATGGAATTGTAAAGACTGGCATTGCCTCGTGCTTGCAAGGACACACTGCTGCTGGGAATACAAGATGGTGCAGACACTTGAAAACCAGTTTTTCAGTGTCTTGTAAATTTAAACATAGACTTTTCATATGGCCCAGCAATCCCCTCCCAGGTATTTACTCAAGTAGAACAAAAACCTGTGTTCACACAAAAACCTAAGCACAAATATCTATTTGTAGCTTTATTCAAAATTGTCAAAAAGAAGAAACAACCCAAATGTCTCTTATCGGGAGAACTGATAAACTGTGGGATATCCATGGGATACTGCTTAGCAATAGAAAGAAACAAACTGATAATACCCACAACAATGTGCATGGATCTCAATTACATTATTTGAGAAGTTGTATTCTAAACCAGGCTCAAAAGTCTACATAACGTATACAAATAATGAATCATTATATTGCACACCTGAAAATAATAGTTATGTGTCAATTATATGTTGAGTTCTAAATAATAAATATAAAATTTTAAATAAAATAATTTTTAAAGGCTACGCAATTGACAACTCCATTTAAATGTCATTTTTGCAGAGGCAAACTATAGGGAGAAAAAAACAAATCAGCGGTTTCCAGGGACTGGGAGGGGGTGTGGAAGAGGTCGGGAGGAGGGGGCAGGAGGAAATTTTAGGGGTGATAGAACTTTCTATAACTTCACTGTGGTATCACTAGAAAATTGAATGTAATTTCCAAAACTCACACTACAAGGGATGAGTTTTATTTTATATAGATTTTGTTTTGATTCTCAAAATGGAAAAAAAAATCCTTCACAGATTGATACTATTGCAAAATGAATAAAATTAATTTCTAGAGAGAAAGATACAATAAAGGCCTATGTGATACAAATGCAGATTCTTTATTATTAGGTTTGATGAACCTAAAATTTGTTTTGTCCAAAGTTGGTGGGAGGGGGACAGACCTGAGCTACTCAGGCTTATAAATGGCTTGAGAAGAGTCTGGAGAAAGAGCCAAGGGGACACAGAGGGAGAGCTGGTGTAGAGAGAAGTTGAAAGAGGATGGGCAGGGCCCTGGAGGCAGTGAGATAAAGAGGGTGAGGTGGGGCGGCAGTGGGGGTTGGGCAGGGAATGGCAGCAAGAACAAGGAGATCCTTGACAGCAGAGGCTGGCTGGGTCATGGTAGCGGCCCAGGTGAAGCCTGGCGGGACTCCTCGGCTGCACAAGCACACTTGGGCCTTAGCAGACGCCTTCAGACATGATTTTTTTTTGTCAGATTAACAAGGCAGCTGTTTCCTGTGTGTTCAGGAAACTCCTAGGAGACACTTAACCATAGACCTTTCTTTTAACTCCCAATAACCTAGTTGTAGAAAGGAAAGGGGAAAATGGTCACTCCCTAATATTTCTGCATAAAGAAAGTTTCTTCAGCATCTTCATGGAGTGCTCTCCATGTGCTCGGCAGCAGTGACCAAAGACACAGCAGTGACCAAAAGCCCGAACGTCATGGAGCTTACGTGAAGGTGGGGGCCACAGACACAGCCCAAAAAACAGATATACAATAAAGTAGTCCCCCTTATCCATGGTTTTGCTTCTCATGGTTTTAGCTACCCATAGTCTAAAAATATTAAATGTAAAATTCCAGGGGGAAAAAAAGCAACTCATAAGCTTTAAACTGTGTGCCATTCTGAGCAGTGTGATGAAATCTCCAGCTATCACACCCATCCTGCCCAGGGCATGCGCCATCCTTTTGTCCAGCCTCCCCACATGGAATATGCTCCCCACCCACCAGTCACTCGGTTGCTGCCATGGTTATCAGACTGGCTGTCAAAGTTGCGAAGGGCTTGCCTTCAAATCACCCTTATTGTACTCAATACTGGCCCAAAAGCACAAGAATAGTGTTGCTGGCAATTTGGATATGCCAGAGAGAAGCCATAAAGTGCTTCCTTTAAATAAAAAAGTTACAGTTCTTGACTTAATAAGGAAAGAAAAAAATTTCATGCTGAGATTGCTAAAAGCAGTGGTAAGAACTGATCTTTTAGACTTGAAATTGTCAAGAAGAAAAAAATATAGTGCTAGTTTAGAGAGAGAGAGAGAAACTACATTTATATAACTTACTACAGTATATTGTTTTAATTGTCCTATTTTATTATTAGTTATTGCTGGTAATCTTTTACTGTGCTTAATTTATAAATTAAACTTTTTCATAGGTATGTATCATAATTAAACCGTATCATAGATATGTGTATTTATCACAAGAGTGTGTATGATTCGGTACTACCCACACTTCCAGGTAACAGTGGGGCCTTGGAGCACATCCCCTGTGGGTGAGGGGCACTTCCATACGTCTTCTCTGGTATGGAGAGCACAATCCCACACATGTTCAGCTTCTCTGGACTTGAATCTCCTCCTCTGTGCCATGTACAGTGGCTACTCTAATGTCTGCCACATAAGGTTATTTGGAGAATTAAACAAGATAATATGTAGCAAATACTTGTTATAGAACTTAGTGGACTTCCGCCAAGATGGAGGGATAGGTGGAGACGCCGTGCTTTCTCACACAATCAAATTTAGAGACAATTAAATATTAGCAACAGAAAACACAGCCAGAACACAGGAAATTGAACTTTTCGGAAGTCCGATAACAATGAATTCTTCAGCCTGACCAGTAAGAGGGGCAAAACCAGCAGCTGGTGGAGCAGGGTTGCACAGGAAAACTCGGTCAGATGGACTCAGGCGCGCAGATCCCAGGCGTGGGGTTGCAATGGGCAGACCCAGTGAGCGACCTAGTGAGCAAGACCCAGTGAGCAACTGGCAGATCCAGCGAGGGTGAAGGGCGGCGGGTTGACTGTGCTGGCGCATTCCTGCGCAGATAGACCAAGAGGGAGTAGGCAGTGAGACGGGACTGAGTGGGTCCCAGCAACAGGAAGCAGGAAAGGGGGATGCCATTTCCCCACTCTGACCCCGCCCCCACATACAGTGTCACAACCCAGCGACCCCACCCTGGAGGCCCCGCCCAGCCCCTAAGGCTCCACTCCTCATACTTAATGGGCACGAACAGACCAAAAATGGCTCAAGAAGATCTCAAAGCCCCAGAGCCCATAAATCTAAGTGACGAAGAAATAGCAAAACTTTCAAATGCACAGTTCAAAACACTGGTGATCAGGATGTTCACAGAACTGGTTGATTTTAGTCACAAATTAGAGGAACATATGAAGGCTAAACTAATTAAAATGAATGGTAATGCACAGGAAACCAATAGTGATGGAAAGGAAACTGGGACTCAAATCAAGGGAGTGGACCAGAAGGAAGAAAGAAATGACCAAAGAGAAAAGGATGAAGAAACAAGAATTCAAAAAAATTAGGAGAGGCTTAGGATCCTCCAGGACATCTTTAAACATTCCAACATCCAAATTATAGAGGTACCAGAAGGGGAAGAGGAAGAGGAAGAGCAACAAGTGGAAAACTTATCTGAAAAAATAATAAAGGAGAATTTCCCCAATCTGGCAAAGGAAATAGACTTCCAGGAAATCCAGGAAGCTCAGAGAGTCCCAAAGAAGTTGGACCCAAGAAGAAACACACCAAGGCACATCATAATTACATTAGCCAAGATTAAAATGAAGGAGAGAATCCTAGAAGCAGCAAGAGATAAGAATATAGTCACCTACAAAGGAATTCCCATCAGCCTGTCAGCGGGTTTCTCAAAAGAGACCTTAGAGGCAAGAAGGGGCTGGAAAGAGGTATTCCAAGTCATGAAATCCAAAGACCTACATCCAAGATTGCTCTATCCAGCAAAGCTTTCATTTAGAATGAAAGGACAGATAAAGTGCTTCTCAGATAAGATCAAATTCAAGGACTTCATCATCACCAAACCCTTATTATATGAACTGTTAAAGGGACTTACCTAAGAAAAGGAAGATAAAAAAGATGAACAGTGAAAGGACAGCAAACTCACAATTATTAACAACCACACCTAAAACAAAAGCAAACTAAAAGGACAGCTAGATCAGAGTAGAAACATAGAAATGAAGATCTCAAGGACAGTTAGCAGGAGGAGGAGAAGGGGGGGAGAAGGTACAGAAAATAAGTAGCATAGACAGTAGATAGAAAATAGATAGGGGGAGGGCAAGAATAGTATAGAAAATATAGAATCCAAAGAACTTGAGACACATGGTCATAAACTAAAGGGGGAGTAATGGTGGGGACAGGGGGGCAGGGTGGAGGGGAATGAAGGGGGGGAATAGAACAACTGTAATGGCATAATCAATAAAATAAAAAATTTTAAAAAAAAAGAACTCAGTTCATAGTAAGTAGTTACTAAGTAGTGGCTATTTTTTTGGAATTTTAAACAAGAAAGCACATTCAAAAGTACTAAATATTAAAGGCATAGATTTTAAGTTGCCAGAGCTAGGAAAGGGAGAAGGCATTATCCTTTGGCGTCATCTGGAAAAGCTGCGCCGTGTGAGTAAGATGTGAGTGGGCCTCAGAGGGCGGCCAGTATTTGAACAGTGGAGAAGAAACGGTCACTGAGGCAGCGGGAAGCATGAAGGGGAGGGGTTAGCCTGGAACCGAGGGCGGCCTTCAGAGAGGCAGGATGTGGCCATCACGTGTGCTAAGCACTGTGATGGGCACTTTGCACATGTCTCATTGAAGCTCCTCAGCAACCCTGTGCGGGGGTGAGTTAGTGCGGGTCCTCAGAGAAACACAACCAATAGGTGTTGTCTTACCAAAGACCTACCAAAATACCATAGACTGGGTGGCTTGAACAGCAGAAATCTATTTCCCTTAGCTCTGGAGCTGGAAGATCAGGGGTCAGTATGATAAGGTTCTGGTGAGAGGTCCCTTCCCGAATCCCCTCCTAACAGTGTGCTCACTTGGTGGGGAGAGAGCAATCTCCCTTTTTCTTTCTCTCTCCCATTTAAAAGGCCTATAATCCCATCATGAGGGCCCTGCCCCCATGACCTAATCCAGGCCTAATTACCTTCTAAAGGCTTCATCTCCAAGTGCCATCACATTGCTGGGTAGAGCTTCTGTATATAAACTGCTGGGGAGGGCGGTGCACAAACATTTTATATATATCATATATTATATTATATATAATTTATAATATATATAATTTATATATATTATATATATATATATGTATATAAAGAGACTTGTTTTAAGGAACTGACTCGCAGTTTTGGAGGCTTGGTGAGTCTAACACATGACGGAGAAGGCCCGCCTCCTGGGGAGTCAGGCAGACCCGCAGCTCTGGTGCAGGGGCGGCAGTGTGCTGGGAAACCGGGGGAGCTGATGTTGAGGGTGATGTCCGGGGCAGTCTGCTGGAGAAGGCCTGCTGGCTCGGGGAATGGTGACCTTTGATTTAGTCTTCAGCTGACTGAATGGGGCCCACCCACATTATGGAAAGTAAACTTCTTCATGCAAAGTCCACCAATTTAAATGTCAGTCTCATCCAAAAACACTCTCACAGGAACATCCGGGATAACGTTTGACCAAATATCTGGGTATCACAGCCCAGCCAAGGTGACACATAAAATAAACTGATTGCAAGTGGCTTTTAACCTTAGTTTACAGATAAACAAACTGAAGGTCTAAGAGAGCAAGTAACACGCTCAAGGAGGTGAAATAGCTGAGGAAGAGTTGAAACCCTAATCTGTCTGAATCTACATTCCAGGGTTGTTCTTGATGTTTTTGTGATGTGTCTATAGAGGAATTCATTTCAGGGTGACATTTGGAAAGAGGACGAAGACTAGGAATAGCATACGCCTTGCTATGGACTTGTCACAGTGCCGTGCTCTATATACACCGAACACACACTTCAGGGGTGGGTGGGTGAGTACACGGAAGGGTGGATGGAACATCAGGTAATCATTCCGAGTAGTTACAGGTGCAAAAAGGGAACCGATTCTTGGTATTTCTTCATATCTGACTTAGCGGTAGAGCCGCGCTATTCAAAATGGTAGCTATTAGCCGCATATGCCTATTAAAATACTTCATTAATTAAAATTAAATCAAATAAAAATCCAGCCCTCCAAAAACGATTCAGTCCCTCACGGCACTAGCCACATTTGAGTGCTCAGCAGCTACCTGTGGTGAGTGGCTACGTGATGGGCAGCTTAGGGACCATCCCGTCATCATAGAAAGTTCTGGGGCTGCGCTACTCCGGAGGGACCGTGCCAGTCCTCCCATCGCAGAACTTCGTATGCTTGTCCTGTGAGTATCATCCATGAGAAAACATGGTGCTATAAGCCCACCCACCGCCCCAGCCAAGGCCTTTATACACATGCAAATCAGAGGGCACCTGGCCCTCTGGTGCCTGCTCTTGCCTCACAGGGGTAGAGGGACGGCTTGCCCCACTGGATCTTTTCATAGGCTGAAGGTGCCCTTGACTTCTGGCTCCCTCCAAACTATAAACATCTAACAAGAGCCAGATGCACAAGTAGTAGATTTAAAGTCCCATCAATATGGACACTGAGGCCTGAAATGAAACACTTGGCATTTGATTTGACTGAAATGTTAAACTCCCATTTTATTGGCTCAATAAAATGTGAACAGCCAATTTTTAGGTTGGAGGCTTCGCAAATGTGCATATGTGTGTATGGACATGTAAATAGTTTTTCAAGACAAAGCTAATAGCGGAGTCAAAAGCTGGCCTTCCAAATAAAACTTCAGTGATAATAATCATTGTTTATGGGCCCAAAATGTTATACATGATAAATGAGCTGTCGCACGAAACCCTTTCCTGAGGTGAGTGATAAAACAAAATTTCTGCTAGGCCGCCATGTCTGTGAAGAGTGAAGACAACAGGCACAGCAGAAGAGATTGGAACTGTCAGAAAACAGGAACCTTCCCAAAGGCAGTGACGTCATCTTGCAGCGCTTCCCGCTGGACGCTGGACGGGCTGGCTGCAGCGCACCAAGATGCAAATGACTGACTTAATGAAAAGTGAGACCTGGCAGACTCTGCAGCTGCAGAGGGGGGTGAGAAAGCAATAATGGTTATGTTAAATGTTTGGCTCAAGATAAGCATGACAGTACAAAACAAAACTTGCCTTTTCCAATCAACAGGATCATAAAAAATACTTTTGCTCTCTGACACCAATTTTGTCTCTTCCCCTTCTTTTTAGAGTGTAAACATGGCAGGCTGGAATAGACTTACTTTTCTCTATCCTTCTCACTAACCACAGACGAAGAAAATAGGCCTACACATTATAGAAAACAAATATGGGAGACCCTGAAAGGTGAAGATAAAGCAGAACTGTTAGTGAGGTCAGGACCCACGGAACAAAGTGGTGGGAATTCCCTGGGTTGCCTTTTTAACCATACCCCGGGCTGGGAGCCGAAAGAGCTTCCAGAAACACCAGCTAATGTAGGTCAGCAGCAACAATGAAAGCCTGCTCCTTTCGGCCAGAGGACCAAGAAAAGGGCAGCCTAGTAAGACAGAACTTTCAGACAATGAAATTTTAATTGCCTTAATCCAATCAAACCCCACAGACAAATAAATAGTGGGTCTCTACCCCCACCCACACCAGTGAAGCCTGGCGGGAGCCTAGACTTTCACCCCTGGCAGCTGTAGCGAGGTGCCAAGCTGGGAACCGGGACTTTCACCCCTGCCAAGTGATAATAAGTCTCACCTTCACTCCCAGATACAGAGACCATGTGCAGAGACCAGACTTCCACCCTCACCCAGCAGCACTGAGGCATGAGGCCTAGGAAACCTAGTTGAAAGTCAGGATGTTCCCCACTGCCATTGTCACTAGTGTAACAAGGCCGTGTTTCCTCTTATGCCACCATGAAAGATTACATGGGGAGAAGTAACAAGGAATTCCTCCTGCCCCTCTCATCCAGGGAGCCAGCAAAGGCTGGTGGGGTGCCAGAGCTCCTGTGCAACTATAAGCAATTCACCTGAGTGTCAACAGGCATAGGGAGAGGCAGGACTTCCGCCTGCTGACACTGAGGTGCTTCCTCCCCTCCCTTCCCTCGGTGGAGTGGGGACAGAGGAAGCCGCTGAAACAGAAGGTGTAAATAAGATTTAGAATCTCACAACACAATAACCAAAATGGCCAGGATTCGATCAAAGATACTCATCCTGCCAAGAACCCAGGGATGTCAAGTTGCATGAAAAAAGACAATCAGCAGATGCTGGCGCTAAGTGGCAAAGATGTTTGAACGACCTGAGCAAGATTTTAAAGCAACCGGCATAAAGTACTTCAGCAAGCAATCGGTCACAAACATGCTTGAAAGAAATGAAAAAACTGAAAGGCTCAGCAAAGAAACAGAAAGACTCCTTAAAGAAAGAGAAAATATTAAGAAAAACCAAATGAAAATTTTAGAACCCCAGATGTTCTTCAAATACTGTTATGTACATAATGTGGAATATTACTTAGCAATAAAAAGGAAAATATTATTTTTAAAGATTTTATTTATTTATTTTTAGAGAGAAGAGAGGGAGAGAAACATCAATCAGTTGCCGCTCGCATGCCCCCAATCTAGCCCCCAACCCAGACATGTGCCCTAACCGGGAACTGAACTGGTGACCTTTAGGTTCACAGGCTGACCCTCAACCCTCTCAGCCACACCAGCCAGGGCAAAAGAAAGTAATACATTATTAACACATGCAGCGACTTAGATGACTCTCCAGAGAATTACACTGAATGAAAAAAGTAAATTCCAAAGTTACATATAATTCCATTTATATAACATTCTGGAAATGAAAAAAATTATAAAAATGAAGACCGTGGTTGCCAAGAGTTAGGGAGGGGGTGACACTGGGAGGAAAGTGGCCGTGGCTGTGGAAGGGCAAGTCCAGAGGTGCTGTGGAGGTACAGAAATGTCTGGACACTAAACTGCTATCCTCACCACACACAAGAGTCAACTCCAAATGAATTAAAGTCTTGAATGGAAGACCTGAAACCATAAAACTCCTATAAGAAAACATGCACGGGGAGTAAGCTCCTTGACATCAGTCTTGGAGATGATATTTTGTATCTGAATTTAAAAGCAAAGACAACAAAGGCAAAAATAATTTAGCAGGACTATAGCAAACTAAAATGCTTCTGCACAGTAAAGGAAACAACAAAATAAAAAGGCAATCTACTAAATGAAAGAAAATATTTGTAAATATCTTATAAGGGGTTAACATCCAAAATATATAATGAACTCATACAACTAAACAGGAAAATACAAACAATCCAATTAAAAAGTGGGCACGGATCTGAATAGATATTTTTCTAAAGAAGACGTGTAGATGGCCAACAGGTATGTGAAAAGATGTTCAGCATCACTAATCATGAGAGAAACGCAAAGCAAAACTACAATGCCATATCACCTAAAATATGTTAGAAGGGCTATTATCAAAAAGAAGAAATAAGAAGTGTTAGTGAGGATGTCGAGAAAAGGGAACATTTGTGCACTGTTGGTGGGATTGTACATTGGTGCATCCACTGTGGGAACAGTATGGAGCTTCCTCGAGAAATTAGAAATAGAACTACCATATGAACTTCCACTTCTGGGTATTTATCCAAAGAAAATGAAAGTACTAATTCAAAAGATATATCCAAGGAACACTCCATGTTCATTGCAAAATTATTTGCAAAAGTTAACATGTGAAAACAACCATGTATCCACAGATAAATAAGATATCACACACACACGCACACACACACACACACACAATGGGATGCTATTCAGCCATGAAAAGGAATAAAACCTTACCGTTTGCAACAATATGGATGGACTTTGAGGGCATTATGCTAAGTATAAAATAAATAAGGCAGAAAAAGATAAATATCATATGATCTCACTTACATGCAGAATCTTTAAAAAAAAATAAAACAAAAAATCAAGTTCATAGCTACAGAGAAGAGACTGGTAGTTGCCAGAAATGGGATGTTGGGATTGAGGGAAATGGGTAAAGGGGGTCAAAAAATACAAACTTTCAGTTAGAAAGTAGGTCAGCTCTGGGGATATAATGTACAGCTTGGTGACTGTAGTTAACGATACTATATTGCATATTTGAAGTTTCTAAAAGAGTAAACCTTAAAAGTCCTCATGAGAAGAGGAAAAAAAATTGTAACTGTGTTTGGTGACAGATGTTAACTGGACCTACCAAGGTGATCATTTCACAATGTATACATATAACATATCATTATATTGTGCACTGGAAACTATTATAATGTTACATGTCAATTATACCTCACTTTTTTAGAATGTTATAGTGACTGTATTAATGCCAATATCCCAGTTTTGATATTGGACAATGATGTTGCGAGATGTTACCTTAGGGGAAACTGGGTAAAGAATACACGGGACATATCAGTATTATTTCTTACTGCACATAAATTTATAATTACCTGAAAATAAAAATTTTATTTTTTCAAAAATACAAACAGCACAGCTTCAAAGGTAGATGACTCATATATTATGACCAAATATCTAGTGATTTTTGGATTCATTTCCCACCCTTCACTCTAACACTCATCGAAGTACAATATTTACCCTCATGAAATTGCAGTGACTGACAATGGAGTACAACATTCATTCTCAGTTCGAAAAAACACAGCTCTGTTTTGCAGACAAAGAACAGAAGAAGGCCTAAGAATAAAGAACTGCACTCCTTTTCTGGGTATTCAATAACACTTATAATTCCTCAGGCATAAAAAGAACTATCTTTATGAAAAGGATTATTAAAAAGAACTAATTTTTAAGATTAATTAATGCATTAATTCAAAAGCACTTATGCTTTTTGTCAAAAGCATTGTATGTCTACCATGTATGTAGGTTTATATTTGCTCCAATTGCTATTTCAAACCTTTGGTAACAAGAGGGTTGGGCTGGACAACCACTAGCTCTCCCCTCCTCCCAGCCTCAGCTCTAACATTTATAATTCCGGGTCCACTCCCCCATCATCCCAGAGCAAACAGTTATGAATGGAACAGTACTGTGTGACCAGAGAAAAATAACACCATTATTTTGTCATTAACAGATAATGCCTGTTCCTTTACATCAATATTACTGATGGCATTGATACTGCACAAAGCCGAAGAGAGACACAGATGGGTTGGTGGGCAATGAAAAGGCCAGAGTCATTTAGAAATGATCATTCCTCTTTTCACTCATTTCCTACTGCCCAGAACCAATCTGTGTGTCATGCTTGGAAGAAAAAAAAAATGATGGGCCACATAAATTGTTTTTTCATTGCTCTGGCAACTGTGTGCAAGACCGAGATGGAAAATTAGGCTTTCTAAGAGAGCATGTGCTTTCTCAAAGCTGCACTTGGGGATTTTACCAAAGCAACGGCCCCCGAGTCAGCGGCAATTAAAACAGTGAGAACTCCCTTCACATTGTCCAAGCCCTGCCATAAGCATCGCGGCTTTGGAACTGGGATCCTATCCTAACCTTCCCCAAGTGCCAATTTCTTTGTGGGAGAGAAGGGATGAAATCGGTATTACAGCTTATGAAGAGAAATGTTTATAACTATCTTCAAAGACTCCTTGCAAGATACAACAGCCCTCACTCAACGCAGCATTTGGATAAATTAAGTGTAAATAAATATTAAAATGACTATTAAATTTCCATTCAAATGCATACACATGGGTTTAATACTAATAACTAAAGAAGAAAAACTGGCAAAACACACGTAAAGTAGAGCCAAACACAAGATGCTTGAAAAATAGGTCAGATTCTCCGAAGACTTAGAGCACTTCTGGGTTTGCTCATCCCCGGTGACAAGAAACTGAGAAACCGAGACTAACTCCATTGAAACACACTCTGCACTCTCAGCAGATGCCACGGTTCGCTCCTGCCAAGGGCCCCGGTAGGCTGGGTTGTCAGTGCCAGGGAGAAGGCACGGGTCTCCACATGCCTTCCATTCTGCAGGGCTCCGTGCTCAAATGCCACCGGGGCCGAATTTTCTCCCCTCCACCTCGAACCAGGTGCTCCATCCAGGAAGAAGTCTTACTTGTTTTTAATTCTTATTCTCTTACCACTAATTCTTGAATGGCATGTCAACCTACACTTAAAGGCTGAGATGACTACCATCAAGCCTCTAGAACTTCAGGTTTGTATCCATGCTGATGTGGTGACCTCACAAAACTGAATATAATTACGTGATAAGACCAATGTGTTTGGTGGCCCAGCACTGCTCTCAGATCAACATACCAGGGCACACAAAGAAGGGGGCTTCGAACTTGCCATACACCGTTAGGTGAAAATGTAGAGTAGGAATGTATGTGGTTGACTCCTGTCAATTCTTAACCACACTTGCTTCAGACAGGGTTAACACAACTGCGAAAACTTGGTATTTGTATAAAGCTCCACAATGTGTAAAAGATTTTTTTCCACGTTTTATCTTTTAGTCTTCACAATAACCCTCTGAGTGAAGTATTGTAATTGTCAGAGGAGAAGCCATGACTTGGGGAGAGGCCTTCTCAAGTCTGCGTTAGTTAGCGAGGAGCTTTCAGGACCTGAGCCCAGGCGTTCTTCGGGCACACTCAGTGCCCTGTCCGCAGTACCACTGACACCGAGCGGAGCTGTTCAGCGGACTCCAGAGCTGGTAGGTCACCCACGTGCACGCCCAGTGCTTTAAATACAGAGCTCCCATAGGCTTAAAAGACCTCATGCTCTCCTGAACTGTCGCTCAGACTCAACTTGCTAACCAAGCATCTCACCATCACCATGAATTTGTTAGTATTTTAACTCTTAGACTATGTGGACCACATTGTTTTTATGTGAAACACTTAGAATATCCTGGACATTTAACTCTATTTTCCACCATAGAAGATCCTAAATACCCCATGGGTATCAAAGCCATCTCCAACCAAATGTCTGCCAAAATGTTTTAGAGAATAAAGGTACCTGATTAACTGAGATGTTAGTGCATTTGTTTACAGATGAGCAAAAGAAATCACTATCCGAAGTTTTAGAGAATGTGTACAGTAGTACACAGTTTCTTTCATTAGTCAAGACACTCTCTGGTCCTCGAATTCAAACCTCTGCCAATATATTCAGTCGAGATGCCACTATTCACCTACTGCATCCTATGTTTCACGATAATCTGAATACAAGACTATATCTCATTAAAGCAAGTGTTCTGTCTCATATTAACTAACAAAAGCTTTATCAAAAAGCCAAACCAGCTGCTTTTATGAGTATGCAAAACAGGCTTATTTGTATATTTACAAAATATTTTAATTGCCCACCATGCTTGCATACTTTGGAAATAGCTCATTGAAACTAGAAAACCAATCGGTGAAACACAACCAGAGCCCTATAAATCCTGGCCCAAGAGAAAGTGGTTGGATTAGCAAAACCCACAGGATACAAGCTCTGGTGAAATTTTCAGCCTATTAATCTATTTGTATGACAGAATAATAGATCCAGTAAACTGAAGAGAAGCAACCAATGTAATATATCTTGATTTAAGAAAGGATGTTTTATTTAGTCTCATACAGCAGAGATTAACTAATGAGAAAAATATTTAGAACACACAACGACCTGGTAGTTGCACAGGCAGCTGGGAGATGGGAAGGTTATAGCCAAGAAGCAGCGGTGAATAGGCAACTGTCAACAAATGAAGAACTTTCACTCATTAATCTATGGCATGAGTATTTTGTATGACTGCATTCTCACTGGGTTTAAGAGCACCACCCATTCAATAGGTGAATGGTCCCTCGGACAGGGGTCCCCAGAGTGGTGATACACAGCCTTTGTGCCCTTGAGACATTACCTGGGAAACACTGGATTATTGGAGAGGAGCAAGGGGAAGAGGAAGTGGGAGCAAGGGAATTGGGGTGGGGGGTTGGCAGGGATATTGCCAATAAGGGAAGAGTTACTGAGGAGGAGAGGAAGAGTGAAGATGAAAAGGATCCCTGGGTTGTGGTGAGGTCTAAGTGGAACACAAGTTAATGTTATATCTAGAAGGGACTCTGAAAAGTCCCTCGGCTCACTAGCTGTTAAATGCCAATTTTTATCAGTCTTTGGTGAAATAAAAAAAATAAAATAAAATAAGGATACTATAGCATTAACTTTTTCATGGAGTTTTTTTTAATTGAATGTAAAGGCTTTCATGGCTACTCTCCTCTCTCTCTCTCCATATATATATCATAGTGGATGATACTTTGACACTTTTTCAATGCCCTTACTTGACAAAAAGAATTGTTGCTAATTCAATGTCAGTCCTTAAAATCATTTTAGAAATTGTACTGGTCAGTAAAATCCAAAAGTCTAGAAATCACTGGCCTAGTCCATCCTTTTTTCCTTCTCACGAAGTAAATTAGCCTAAATATCCAGGTCCGTTCAATTTGAAAGCTCCCTGGCAACTCAGACAAAAATTCCGTCAGTCTTGAAATGTCCTGGCCAGTCCCGGGCTCACCCGGTGCCAAGCAGCCCACTTGGCTGACATTTCAGCTGGACCGAAAAGGAAGGTGGTTGTGATGCAGGTATATGCCAGGTGCGTCAGAAGACTGAGTTCTCACACACGGTTGAAAAGGGGGAACATTAACTCACATCTCTGATTCAGAAACGCACAAATTAAAACAAGGAGAGGCCTGGGTCAAAGAGGAAACAGCAGGAAATAATTATTTAGAATTAAGATTCTTGTTTCTAGGCATGTGCAGTAAAATATTCCTTGGATCAATTTTATTTGCCGCCTTTGATGAAGCCAAATTAACTTAAACCAATTGTTAGAAGAACTGCCAGTTATGGATACTAATGTCACAGAGTCTAAAATATTCACCCTGAAGGCTTCTTGGTTAAAACATTTAAAAACCCTTTTGATAATCAAGAATTCCCCCATCATTAAACTCATTAGGAATTACACCTTGGTATGTCCTAAACTAATTATTACAGAAACTTCAAACAGAAAAGTCCTACCCAATTCTGCACCCCTTTCCAGCTCTCCCCCACCCACTCCCAACTTCCAGATCTCAGTTTAAAGCAGACAATGAAGCAAGTGCTAACAGGGATGGGGGTTGGGGCCAGGAACCTCACTCTGGTAGTGCCTTCCCAGGAGTTCAGAACGCTTAGCACCAAACTACTGTATTTCCCCAGCACTACAGGAGCAAAGAGCTTGCCCTAATGGGAGAACGAACCAAAAAAAATTACTTAATCCAAACTGACTTAGGTCACATACAGGCAGAATCACCCTGCTTGACCTCTTAACACACATGTGTGTAGACACATAAACACATGCTTTTAATTACATTCTTTTTTGTATTGCCATTTTCCTTATAAAACCTATGCTCCCAAAAAAAAAACACTGAACTGCATGGACACATACATAGCTGCCAATCACCCACACTGACTCTGGTGTTTGGCAGGTGTGTGCAATATGTTGCCGCACTCGGTCATCCAATAGCAAGGGGTCATTAAGAAGTAGCAGGCACTGCCTGGATAAAGGAGATTCTACCACTCAGCTCTGCCACTCAGTAGCTGTGTGACCTCAAGCCAGTCATTTACGTCTCCAGGCCTCTGTTTTCTTGTCTATAAAAAGACAGATGCAGAATACTGGCGCTGGTCACTTCCCTTGCAGCCTTACCATTCGAGGTTCTGTGCAACTACAAATGACTTAATAACCACCAGCAGCTAAACAGAGCACACACATCCCAGCCAGAGGGTGAGCAGAATCTGTGGCTGACCATAGCCAAATTTAGACTTTAATGTGGGGTTCTTTTTACAGTTAGTTTTGGAATGAACTCAAAAACCGAAAGGAAGTTGGATTCCAATCCCTAAGTCAGTCCAGTAATCATTTTCCAAGGGCAAAAGACAAAACCTGCAAGCCTTAGGGAGAGCAAGAACTGCTGGTACGCAGCAGCCAACAGCACGGGAGTCCTGCTGATGGAGAGCCCTGACTGCAGGCTCCAAGAAGCTGGTCAGTCACCCAGCACAGTCCCTGAAAGCAGACCGGACCAGGCGCCCAGTTTCCCTGTGGGCACCAGAGGCTGCCACGTTGACTGCCACTCGGAATGAAGAAACACAGGTCTGGAGCCACCACCCTCACCCACATGCTACAAAAATCAAATTGTCCCCCAAACTCAGTAAAAACATTGGCATTTATCAGAATGCTGATGGGTTTTCAGAAACAGAAAGACTTACTCACTGAAAGGAAGAAAGCAGTTCTTTGAATAATGTGGCACAGCTTCAGGGCCTGCCTGGGGTGAATGGGAATTAAAATAATCAAAATCAATGGTAATAATGTGCTCAAGGAGCAGATCTGAAATGCAGATTACCCACTCAGCAGTCAACTCACTAATGACATTAAACAATATGAAATACAAACAGGAGAAAAATAATCTAAGCCAATTACCCTGATTATTCTTCTGACATCAAAAGGTAGGGCAGATGAAGCTGAATTTCCATATATTAATATGTAAGCCAGTATAGAATAGAAAGTAACACACATAATGAAGACCCACTAGACTTGAGTACACATAACTAAAATTTCTAATCAAGCAAAAAACCAATTTTCTAAATGATAATTAGCAATAATTATGTTCTTTAAGTGTAGGATATTATGAAGTACAAGCTATAATATTTCTTAAAAATGAAAAAAACAGAATTTCATTTCCTAGCTACAGTACATCAGCTGTAATGAACAGAGCAACTTCAGAGTAGATTTCTCTGGATCTTATCAATAAATGGACCTTCAGAGAAAGTTACATGTGTCATTGGTATGATCAAAAGTAGACGTTCACTAAGAAGGGCAATATCAACTAGGTTGCATGTTCTATGCAGGGAAAGAAAGGAACAAAGAACAAAGAGGGGGAAGTAACAGGAATAGAAGGATGAAATTAGAAATCTAACACTCCTGAAATATTTTGTTGAAACAATATAAGACTGGGCAGAACTTTAACTGACTCTTATTTCTCAATTTGCAAATAATCATTCACAAGGGGCAAGGCAGGATTCTGGCCAAATGAGCAGTGAAGACAGTGAGAATGCCACTTGTCTTCTTCCTACCTGTGTCTGTGGTGTGAGTTCAGTAAATGGGGGCGCAGTGAGGAGAGTGGTTGGGGCAGGGGGTGGCTAATTAAAGCAACAGCATGCACTCACGATTACCCACATGCACACACGCGCACTCCTGCGCGCAGGCACCGTGCAGGACGCACTGACAACCCCTGGTGCACAGGAGTGTCTGTAAGGACAGAGCAGGGCTGGCGCATAGGGCAACGCCACTGAAAGTAGCATGAGTCTATTGTGCTGCTCACATAGACCTCACCATTCCTTCCAGTTCTGCCACCACGCGCACAATGCCACCATCATCTGCAAAACGAACCATGGCACAGGACACTGAAGCCAGCGGCTTCCCTAACATCCTGTGGCTGGTCCCTCCAACCACCGTGGAAGGTGTACAACAACCACGTGTTTTTAATCGTTGCCTTTAGGAGACACTGCAGATGAGCTGAAATCTGAACCTCGCACAGGAACGAACACTAACCTGGAATCCTAGCTCTGGTGCAGGACAAACATTTAATTCCTGAGGTTCCGAAGAAATTTCCAGCTGAATGATCACACCAGCAAAGGTCCCTTCATGTCATATTTGACAACAAAGCCAGGTTTTATTTCAGTTTCCCATTTAACCACCACCACTGACAACAACAAAAACAGTGCCCTTTAAAAATGAAACCCCTATTAAGTCAGCCTGAATTTTTAAAACACAAATAAAAATCTCAGGTTAATTCATGCAATGCCAAGTGCCCATCTGTTTGCCCTCTAGTTGCCTCATGGGCCACTAGGAAAGCTTGAGGAGAAAATTTTAGTGTTAAAATCCAGCAAAATCCACACATGCAGTTAATACCACTGAATTATACACTTAAAAACAGTAAGGATGGTCAATTTTATGTGAAGTCTGTCTTACCACAATAAAAAAAAACTGGGGGAAAAATCCTAGCAAAATCATTGAAAAGTTATACCCAAAGGTGAAAATAGAAGAGGTCAAGAACAACAGTGGGGGAGGGGGTAGAGGGGGTCAGACTTGTGGCGACCGAAAACCTGACTCCGGCTGACGGGCACACAGAGCGGTGCACAGGTGATACGTTACAGAATTGCACACCTAAAACCTGCATAATCTTACTATCCGAGGTCACCCAACTAAATGCAATTTAAAGATAAAAATTAAAAAACAACTGTGGTTAGAGGCAAATTGCTGCATAGGACGTGAAAGAGTACTATTGCAGAGGTCTCCATGGACACCTTGCATTCTAGCACATTGCTTTCTGCATTTGGTTTTTTGTGAGATATATATATGCAGCAAGCATAGCCAGGTATTGATTTCCCAGTAAAAGCTGCTTTTCATACCACCGCAGTGTGCTGACCGGAGCTTCTGACCCACGCACTCGGACCTTGTGCCGATGCCGGCTCCACACTGTCAGAGCCCAGAGCGCATTGAAGTTGACTTCTCTTTATCAAATTTCTTTACTCACAATGTGTCATCCAGCTTTTTCCAGTCTGTTGTAGATGCTCAACTACTTGCCTTCAGCCTTCAGCAGACAGATAAAAAGACACATACTTTCCTACAAGTAGCTTGACAGATTTAAGGGAGAAACAGGGTTGCCTTTTGATGAGAGAAGAATCTTCTGGACAACTGCTTTCTGAAAATGACACAAGGTAACTGTGAGCTAAAACAAGAATCCAAAATGAGGCTTTGAAAAGTAGCCTGTGCCTTCAATTGGGATTTAACATTATATTTAGAATATTTATTCTCACCCCTAAGTATAAAAAAGCACTTTGTTAAAAATGAAAATCCTGAGAGACTAAAAGAATAAATAAATAAGGTTCTCCTCTTGCACATAAGATTGCTAAGACTAGTAATCTGCAAAAGAGAAGGAAACAATAGCCCCTTGAAACTCACTGAGCATCTACTATACTTTCAGCAATGTTCTAAGCACTGTAGGAAATTAGGTAGGTGTAAGTAATGTGGTCAGGTCCCTTAAGAAGTTTGCCTTTTCTTTAGAAAACCAGACTAATCCCAAAGCCTTTGTGGATACGAGACAGTACGTCACGCCATACAGTTTAGCTCCTGTTCTTAAGGGCTGCAGGAGATTGGTGATGGGGCTTAGGGTTGGTCCAGTGTGGACCGCCCCTTCGTCAGTACTGATCTCTCTGCACAGCATCACTGACAAAGGTGTACATGCTACGCAAACCTTGGGAAAGAGTGTGTTTGTGGGGGTGGGTTCACAGGTACTCACAGTGGGGTCTTAAATATTCTGACTGATCCTGTGTCTATGCTATGAATTCTGTATCAAGCCTGTCTGTTGATAGCTTCCTATTGTGAAGACATAGCATTCCCACAGCCTCCCACAGGATGGGGGAGGGGTATGGGAGAGGGGGAGGCTGCACAGGCTGTAACCTCACGTATTCTTCTCATGGTCCTTCCTCCCCCAGGGATGGTTCTTTCTGGTTCTTTCTTTTTTTCGGTAAACATTTATTTGTTTATTCTTAGAATAGTAAGGTAGGGAGAAAGACCGGGAGAGAACACGAATGTGTGGTAGCCTCTCACATGCCGCCCTGGGAGAGTTGGCCTACAATCCAGGTACGTGCCCTGACTGGGAATTGAACCAGTGACCCTTTGCTTCATAGGCCAGGACTCAATCCGCTGAGTCATACCAGCCAGGGCCATTCAGTAAACATTTAATGAGACCTAATAGGTATCAGGGACTCAGAGATACAAGGTTCAAGTCCACAGTCCGATAGGAAGATCAACAAGTCAATAATTATAGCACTTTATAAAACAAACCAAGGGGGAAGGAATGCATTCTTCATGAAATAGTGCTAAGAAAAATGGAAGGGCTTTCTAAGTACAAATGGAAGAAATCTTCCGTGATCAGGTATGATTTTAATTTGTTTCATCTATGAATCATTTTAAATTCAAAAAAAGTTCACAGGCACCACATAAAATGATTTAAATACCTGTCTACCAAAAAATGGTATAAACAAAATTGAAATAAAATGATAAATAGGAAAATCTATTTGCAAACAGCATAATAAAAGTTTAATGATTTTAATAAGAGTAGCTATAAATTAGTAATAAAAACAGTAACATCTAATATAAAGATAGACATGTGCAATCAGGCAACTCTGAGGAAATTGGAATCAATTAATAAATACATTAGAAAATGTTTAGCTTTATTAATAACCATAGGTATTCAAGTTCAGATAGCAATGGGATATTACTATTAAGTACCAGTAAGAGTATAGAGAAATGGCTGTTCTAATAAATTCCTAGTTAGGAAGGTAAATTATGTCTCAGAAAAGCAACTTTGAAGTATATGCACAAAATATTTAAGCATTACACTTAGTACATACACTTTGACCCCGTGATTTTACTTCTGGTAATTTTCTCTAATGAAATAATCACAGATTGGGGAGGATTTACCTAGAAAACAAGCTCACTGTAACATTATTTAAAGTTGCAAGGACGGGAAACAATTTAAAAGACGGAGCAGTTAAAGGCTCGGTACGGGTGTGCGGCTGCGCATGTGTGCGTGAATGCCTGCGTAGGTTTGGGTTCTCAAAAATTTTGATTCAATCCATCAGTCAATTGTCAGTTGACACTACGTGCTTAAAGAAAACATCCTTATTTTCAGCTCCCTGGAATGGGTTTATCATCCTTGTAAAACATGAATGGCCTCTCCCACCTCAAAACACCAGCCTTATTTTACAGATTTTAGAAAGGAGACCCCCTAGGGTCCGACAGCTAATAAGCAGTTTCTGCAACTCCGGAGGCCACATTGCCACGACACAGTCCTGCCTTCAAAAGAATGTTGTTCCTCCAACAACCACAAAATAATAACAAAGCTCCACATTTGTTAAATAATGAGCTTAACACAGAGAAGAAAATTATATGCTTTAATATTTTCTAGCAGCGGATTACAGTATTTAGTAACAATAATTCCTTACTAATGGGGAATTACAGCAATTTGCCTTCTAACATTGCATTCAAAAAATAATGTAATAAACTTTTAAGTGAATTGACTTTAAAATGTCAAGAAAGGGAGTATTTGTTAGTACAGAAAAGTCACAGGGAAATGAAAACCTGAAGGCTTTATTTGTACATTAAAAAGAAGAAGAAATAAGCAATTGTAGAAAGTTCAAATGGGATCATGGTAGATGGTTTCCCCAGTTATTTAATTAGAAAAGCATCCAGACCAGGATTCTTACTTTGAAGCTGTCCGTAAATACAAATGAGCATGTCACGCACGTCACACCACAGCGAAGTCAGTCCAGGAGCACAATATGTTAGTATCGTCATCTCTTTCAGGGAGAGAGAGAACCGCTTCCTAAATACAATGGAGTACCCCCCATTAATATTTAGATGTTGTGCACCCCCGGCTTTTCTGGGAAACTGTGACAGGGTATGTGAGCATGAGCAGCAACCTCAGTCGCGGAGGAGACAGAAGGTGCACCGTGAACCACAAGCTCATTGTTGCAAAGAGAGGGGCCAACGTACTGGTCTGGTTGAGGATGTTTATAAAAATCAGCATCGAAACCAGTAAGAAAAGGTGAAAACAAGCTAGAGTGTTTCATATAAAAACTAAGAGTTCTACCTGCCTTGCTCTTTCTGAGTGCACACCAGTGCACATACAAGATTAGCATAATACTTGGTTTTGAGTAGCTTTTCCCAAGTTCTTAATAAGTGATCTCTTAAAAATTAAAATAGAATATTACAGGAAAATCTGTTTGGGAAACATTAATATATGTCTTCTTGGGGGATCTCTTCAGGACAATAAAATCCTATAACAAGAAACATAGTTCATTTTTTATATACTCAGTTCTATGGGCTACACTGTGTCCCTACACCTCAGCTGGACCACATTTGGAGACAGAGCCTTTAAGGAGGTGATTAAGGTGAAATGAGGTCACAAGGGTGGAGCCCTGATCCAATAGGACTGGGGTCCTATGAGAAGAAGACGCCAAGAAACACATCTACAAAGCAGGAGGAGAGGCTTCCCTAGAAACCGCCCTGCCGGCACTTTGATCTGGGACCAACAGCCTCCAGGACGCTGAGAAAATGAACTTCGGTTGTTTACATCCCCCAGTCTGTGCTGCTCTCTTATAGCTGCCCGAGCAGACGAATATACCAGTATTTCCCAAACCTATGTGAACACAGAACACTCTGGTCCCAAGGCTCATGATAACATCTCTGAATCAGCTCTGCAACTGTCGTCCAGGGTAGTTCAGAGACTGGATTACAGCTACATCCCCACCCTGGCAGCAAACACTGGGGCCTTCACTGTTTAGCAACACGATAGTATTGTCCTTTCAATAGTCACTCTCTCTATTAAGAAGACAATTAAGAAACATATCTATCAACACTGTTTATTTTTTGTAACAATGCTTAAAATTCTTAATCTGATCTGAAAACCTCCACTATGTCACAGCACTCGTTAATAATAATGATATTTGTTAGCACTTCCTCTCAACACTTAGTCACTTCCTAGGCATATCACAGGCATTATCTCACGAGGTCTTCCAACAGCCCCTAGTGATGGGTACACACTTGACAAAGGGAACTGTGAAAAGGAAGAGTATGTGGACCAAGGCCACACAACTAGCAAGGGACCAATCTGGAATGCAAACCCAGGTCCTCCTCTGAAGCCACCTCCCACAGGGGTCTCACTCCCCTTTACATTGCCTTGTTTCCTTCTTGGGGAACTCGCATGTATGTCAGACTGGTCAGCCCCAAAACAGCCAGTATTTTGGTAAACAGTGACAGCTTTCGGGCATTAAAGAGGAGGGAGAAAAAGTGTATGTCAGGTCAGAATGAAAGCAAGTCATATCAAATCGTGCCACCAGTACAATACTCATTAATAAGCACACACACAAAAATAGTCTTACAACCTGTCCCTGAAAGCTGAGTGAAGTCCCTTTTCACTCTCGGCTGGCTCACCAGCAAACACTTTGCCTGAGAGGATAACTCACAGGCAGGCAGAAGGAAACTCTCTCTAGAAGCAGAATCAGCTAGGTTCCTGGTTGAAACAGGCTATAGTTTTCTGTGGGACACATGGCCCTGCCCAACAGAGCTTCAGTGAAAGCTATTGGGCTCAACAGGTTCTTATTTTGATTCTTGCAGGGGTGATGGAAACTGAAAAATTGTTTTTTAGCCAGCATCACATATGTTTATGTGTGTGTGTATAGAAATAGTTAGAAAATGTGTGTGTGTGTTCATTCTGACATTCTGGCTAATCAGCATAACTTTTGCAGGAGATTTCAATAATAACATATGAAGATGCTATATAGCTAGCTCTAAAGTAGGGATTCCTCAGCTGAGTGATTCGAATGCTAATAGCTATTTGTTTTTATCAGTCAAGATTGTCCAAATAGAACCAATAGGATATGTATAGATAGAGAGATTTATTTTAAGGAATTGGTTCACATGAACGTGGAGGTTTGGGGAGTCCACAATCTGACTGGATAGGCTAGAGAATCAGGAAAGGGTAGAGTTCAAGTTCAAACGCAGTCTACTGGGGAACCAGGACAAGCAGATAGATGTTGCGGGTGAAGCCAGACGGCAGACCAGACTGCCGGCTGAATTCCTGCTTACTTGGAAAAGGTCAGTCTCTGTTCTGTTAAGGCTTTCAACTAAGTACATGAGGTCCACTCACATCATGGAGGGTAATCTACCTTATTAAAAATCTACCTATTTACATGTCAGTCTCATTCCAAAAAAACACTTCACAGAAACATCCAGAATGCTTGACACATAAAAGTAACCATTATACTACCCCAATGATAACTACCCATACATTACATTGTTTACGCTGAAGTATTTAAAATAAATATCTATACTGTACTCATGAGAGTAGCACAAGCATCTATAAGAAACACCCACCCTCTAAAATTTGGGGCCTTAAAAGAATAACGTTATTTTCTCTTGTGTAATGAACAGTCCATGGTGCGGGGCTCCAGGCCATCTACCGTCTTCAGTACCAGCTTCCAAGGCCACTCTGGTCACTGAAGATCACGGTCTGGGAAGGACCCGGGAGGTTCCAGCCAGGACAACAGAACAACAGAGGTTCTATTGTCCTGGCAGGGAAGTGGCCCACGTCACCAGGTGAGAGACTGGATAACGCTGCCCGGCTGTGTGCCCAGGAAGAACAATGGGATGGCAGTTCCGTCACTGCCACATAGGCGGTGGAGGAACTGGTGGTACCAGCAAGTAGAAGTCCCAGCAATATTTAAACTGATTAGCATGCCCCCCTCTTTTTTTTCTTCAGAGCACTTACCTGTCTTGAAAGTATCTTGTTGACTTGCCCATTTACTTACCTGGTTTGCAGCAAATTTGAGGAGGCATGCTGAGGGTTCCCACCCCTGGGTCAGACTGCAGTGTTCATCCTGGCCCCCCGCCTGTGACTTCGGGCAGATTGTCACACTCATGCAGCCTCTGCTTTCTCGTCTAACGATGGGGATAACACTATATTGAGTGGTCTAGTGGCCTAGCCAGATAGCCCCATTCAGCACTGATGAATCTGTCCCCAGCTGCTGGGAATATTGCCAGCTGATAGCTCTCTGCTACTCAGAGACAACAGCCTTTCCCCTCCTGAGGGCATCTGACATCTACTGAGCACCGAGGGGCATAAGGAGATGTAAAACCCTGGTCCCCTTGTATCAGAACAGGACAGCTCTAAAGGCCTTCCCAGCCCCCAGGTCTCTGCAGTGACTGTTGCTGCAGCCACGTGGCAGTGCCACGCCTCCCTCTGCCTTTGTCCCTCCAGTCCCAATGCCTGTTCCCCCCCCCCACCCCTTCTGAGGTGCTGATCTCAAACACTTCCGGCACACAACCCTCCATCACGGACTGATTCCCCGAGAACCTAAGGCAATATCTCACAGGCTTGTGGGGATTAAAACAGATAAGCCTGGGAAAGCCCTCGGAATGGAGGCGGGCACCTAGTAAACAGTTCAATGAGCACTTGTTGAGTCGAATGGTGTGCTGTTCATGTTGTAGATAAAAACGAAACCTTTTACGTTGCCCTAATTTTGAAGCAGTTATGTTATTATTCAGATCAGTGTGACACTTATTGAGATGAGATGGGTGATTTTATCAGCCTGCATCTTTCTGAGAAACCTGAGAGCTTTTTGATTTCTCACATTTCCTCCTCAATTCTGCTTCTTCCTGCAGGTTTAGCTGGTACAAAATCTCTCGCATCTCTGCCACCTCACCAGCACGGATGGGACAAACACAAACACCTGGGATACTTCCTTGTCCTGCCTCTAAGGCCATTTGCATCACCGATCAGCCCGGCTGGCTTCTCCCTTAGAGCACTCACTACCTTTGCCTTCCAGTCTATTCACCCTGCTTTTATGTCTCACAAGAGTGTTCCATATCCTAAATGTGAAGAAGACAATAAATTCAGTGTCTAAACTCCACCAATAATTTTTAAATAATTTATTCCTCAGACCACTTTCAAAAAGCGACATTTAAAAACCAGTCCAAAGCAGGTCACCTGTCAGCACCCAGGTGCAGAGGGCACTGCTGCATAGGACTTTGCATTCACCTCCCTCCCATGCAAATAAGTATCGTACAGATCCTGTGGAAGGAGCACAATGACCAACCTCAACCAAATCAATCGCTTTAAATTGAATGTCAGAGAAACACCCTGGGAAGCCATCATGTTTAAGTAGCCCACTCGCCAGCCCTTTCGGATGGACTCCATCAATTCCCAGGGGATAGGAACCTTCCCAAAGATGTACATTCACATAAAGTGGAAAATAATTGTGTGTCTCCATGAGAAAAACGACAGTTACACCAAGAACAGCCTCCTACTTCTTGTGGGTCGCTCATAACTCTGCTTTTAAAATTACGTCTGTAGGGAGGACACTTGGAAAGGCAGCCCTATTCATCACAAGCACTGTCCAAACCACTCACAAGTGCCTTCACCTTTTCCTTCTTACGAGTGCACCTCACTTAACTTTAGTAGATGCTGTGCCTCAAAACAAAATGTATCACGTGAAAAACTTTCACCCTGCCCTGGCTGGTGTAGCTCAGAGAATTGAGCACAGGCCTGCGAACCAGAGGATCATGGTTCAATTCCCAGTCAGGGCACATGCCTGGGTTGCGGGCCAGTTCCCAGCGGGGGATGCAAGAGGGGCAACCATACATTGATGTTTCTCTCCCTCTCTCCTTCCCTTCCCCTCTAAACATAAATAAATAAATAAAATCTTTTAAAAAAAAAAAACCTTTCATCCTAAACAGGTTTCTCAGAACATTTCCCCTCTGAGAGTCTTAAGTAGAGATTGTACATTAAATGGTTTTATAAAAGACCCTGAATAAAAGCTGTTATCTGCATGTAACATTCACTTGCACCATATCTCATGATCTATTGACATAAAGCAGTTGATTGGTCAATATCACTGGCCAAAGGCAGAGACAGAGGTCCAATTCCAGCCATCTGGAAATCTATTATCACTGGGCTAATGCATAAGCCTTTCACGTCTACAGATCTGGTTTCAGCTTCGTCAGTTAAAAGTGAGTTGGGTGGTCTTGTCTTACCCACATTAAAGACCCATTATGCAGTTCAGCCTCATAAAATACTATTGGTCATGGACATCCATTTAGTATAAGTCAACCTTGGGGAAAAGTCCAGTTTCCCAGATATGCCTATGTCTCCGATCACTTATTCCCAGCTTGGGCTGACCCTGGGCAAAATTATACAGTAGGCCGTCGGTATGGGGTTACTCTCAGTCTATTAGTCAATAGTGCAAATGGAAATAGACTGAGGGATGGAGTAAGAGACAAAAGACCTAGCCTTGAGCAAGTCACTGACTCTGTGGCTCAGTACCTTTGTACAATGAGGCTAACAACCATTCCTACACCTTGAGTGTTCTAGTAAGGCTCAAGAGGGCTCCAGGCCGCTATGGAAGCCATTAATCCTCTGTAAACGATAAAATGACATCTATTGCTTTGTGCCCTTCTTTTTACTTCCTACATTTTCCAAACGCCCCTCCCCATTTGTGAGGCCCAGTGCCCTCCGATCACCCCTGCTCTTACCCAGGGTCTGGCTGTTATTAATCCTGCACCACAGGCCTTTGCTGCCTACTGCATCCCAGTAATATTTTCCCGTTAATTTCCCCTTCCCACAGAACGTGATCTCTGCTAGGTGCCAACTAGTCAAGCTGAGAACCTGCTAACCCCTGTGCCAGCAGAGAAAGTGGTGTGCTGCCAAACACTTATTAGAGACCCTGAATTTTCCAAAGCAGTTTCAATATTGGCACAGGTTGACTAGGGACTCACAGAAATGAAGGCATGACTTTTGTCAATTTTCAAACCAGGAAGAGGGCATGCTGTCTTAATACCCCTCTGAGTCCGGGCCAAGGAAATCCAGGGCCAGCCAGTCCTGTAGGGAATAAAAGATGGCTACCACACATCCATATCCCAAACTCCTGTGACTTCTCTACATCCCCAAACACAGGAAACTCTAGACAATGTGTCTCACCTGTGATGGTAAGCAATCGGCCTCAGCTCAGAACTTTCTCCCATTGCCAAATGGACTGTTATTCCCTTTACTCCTCTCATACTACGTCAGATACATCAAGTGGTTAAATTGGGACCAAAGACTCTCTTAAGCTAGCTCAAAATGACCCGCTTGTGGCTTCCTGATAAGCCCAATTTTTTAAACCCAGAGAGATTTCTCCATATATCTCTCCAAGCTTCTGAGTCACTTTTCTCCAGCCACAATTTGGTTTATTCTTAGGAAATTCTAACTAAGATTAATATGATCCTGAATCCGACTGTTAGAAAGATAACCAGACTGCCCCCAAATCATACCAAGGTGAGTGTTCATTTCACTAGATGGAAATGTTTTCATACAAGGTCCTGCATGAAATGTCCCAGCTACTGCACCCCCCTCCACCCCCCCCCCCCAGGAAGAACCATGCAATCAAGGTCAGCCAATGGGGAAAGCTCTTGGGACAAAAGTACAAAATTTTCCAACTTTAGCCCTACCCACCCCCGAAATATATCTACTCCTAATTCATATTTTACAATCGAGGCCATTTCTCAGAAGACTTAAGGAAAGAAACACAAGGAACAACCCGAAAGTTTCAGGCTTAGTGAGGAAGTGGATGACGGGTTCAGGCGCAGGGCCGGGGAGGGGTTGTGCAGTGGCCAATAGCAAAGCAGAGCAGGCGTCGGGGCTGCTCACGCGTATGAGGACCTGCAGGCTCATTTAGCAGCAGGTGCGGCCCCCACCCTCAGTCTTCCTTAGTCAAGGGTTTGGGGTTTTTTCATTTATTCTTATATAAGAGTTAACATACAATATTATACTAGTTTCAGGTATACAACATAGTGATTACACATTTATAGACAGACCTACCAAGTGATCATCACATAAGACTAGTACCCCCTGGCACCATACACAATTATTACAATATTACTGACTATGTTCCCTGTGCTGTACTTTACATCCTATGATAATTTTGTAGCTGGCATTTGGTACTTTTTAATCCAGCTGAAGGCTTTACTGAGCATTAATAAAACAAAGTAACTGGGATCCTGTTAAAAATTTACATGATCATGTCTCCAGCACCCCAGAAATGGATCTATAGATTTGGATTTGGGGCTTTGCATTTTTAACAGGTTTTTCTGAAGCAGGTGGCCAGAGAAGCTCACCTTAAGATTTTCTGGCCATTGCAGCAATTCTACTGCTAAGATTACACCCTAAGAATCCTGAAACACCAATTCAAAAGAACTTATGCACCCCAATGTTCACAGCAGTGTTATTTACAATAGCCAAGTGCTAGAAACAGCCTAAGTACCCATCAGTAAATGAATTGGTAAAAAAAACTATGGTACGTTTACACAATAGAATTCTACACAACAGAAAGAAAAAAAGGAGCTCCTATCCTTTGTGACAGGATGGATGGATCTGGAGAGCATTATGCTAAGTGAAATAAGCCAGGCAATGAAAGACAAATACCATATGATCTCACCTGTAAGTGGAGTCTAATCAACAAAATGAACAAACAAGCAAAATATAACCAGAGACATTGAAATAAAGAACAAACTGACAGTAAATAGAGAGGACAGGGGAGAGGGGAGGGGGTAATGGGGTGAAAAAGGGGGAGGATCATCAAGGAACATATATGAAGGACACATGAACAAAGCCAAAGGGGGTTAGGATCGAGGATGGGAAGTGGGGATCAGTGGGGCAGGAGGGAGTTGTTGTTCAACTGTACTTGAACAACAATAAAAAAATAAACCTAAAATCTAATATCCACAAAGGTATATTCCTGAAGCATGAATTTCCTCTTTAAAATCATCCTTTTTTTCCCAAAGATAGCCAAAGCAAGTAAGATAGCCTTTGCAAACACTTTGTTTGCAAAGTAAGTCTAATTTCAATAAACTTGGTCTATTTGTAGAAACAAAAAAAGATTTTCTGGCATTGACCTCAATACATAGAGCAAAACATGCTGTGGGTATCTCGGAAGTAAAGATGCTGAGCTTTATGGATGAGACTCCCACCTACAGGCGCGGTCCCAGGAGAAGCGGTGCGTAAAGACGCTCGCAGAGAAGGGTGTGTGACCTGAGGCAACTCAGATGACATGTGATAGCACACTCTATGTATGCATAAAAGCATTTGTCATGGTGCTTAATCATTAGTTTCAGAGGGTTTTAAAAATGTATTCTTTGATCCCCGATTGCTTAAAAATTTGGACATAAGGGGAAAAGTCTAAAGCAATGACCATAAGTAATAGCAATGAACAGCTGTGAAGAACAACTTAGTTGGTCTCAGAGTGGGTGGATATAGGCATTTCCACCAACTTTACGGAACCACCATTTCTGTATTTTCATTTACCCCATAATATACAAGCAGCGTTTACACTGTACTTTGTATTATACAAGAGGGGGTACTTAAGGCAGCCCACAATTCCTTTAATATAAAATAAATATCTATGTTGTCCACTCTGTTCTGTGGACCCACTCAAAACAGAGTGCTTTGGAAATAATTTCTTTTTCTGGGAACTCTGTTTTGAAAGTTATTTTTCAATATTCCATAAAGACATGTCTAGTATTCCAAAAAGGAAATCTTACATTTCTCTGAGTTGAGTCCATTTGGACCAATATTGAATACTTTCAGTTATTTCAGTATGTTAAAAAACCTTTTCCAAAGATATAAGGAAAAGATAAAAACCGGTCCCTGATAGCAAGCCGGTTGGGGAAATCTCACTCAGAGGAATATCTCACTCTTCTGTTGTATCCTGGCAACTAAAGGTAGTGTAATCCAAAATTACCCGCATTCCCTGATTAACAGCCTTTATAAATGTTCTGCTGAAGAACTCTCTCTGGAAGCACAAATCACTACATCTGCCATTGAATCACATGCAATGTCAGGTTGAATTTTTGGTTTTTAATGATTTTATTTTGGTCTCAAAAATAAAATTAAGGCAAGAAAGATAGCACAAGAAAGAGGAGCTGTCAGAAAAATGAGCACATTCCAAAAACCAAATAAGCTCTCTCCCAAAAACAGCATCACTTTCCTGGTTGTTTATCATATGCTACAGTGATTTGCATATTGTTATTTCAGGTGGTACTTTCCATTGCATTTTCATTCTCTCAAGAGCCCAGTTGCTACCCCCTCGTATTCTTGTTGCTATGGAAACCATGTGTACAAGGAGCAAAGGTAACAAGGCTTTAAATAAAAATATTAACAAAGGAATCATCTGGAAAAAAACATGGAAATTGCTTTCTACTTGGCAAAACATATTGAGAAAAAAATGACCAACTTCATAATCTGCCCTAAATAAGTATCTAGCAATAAAGATACTTTAACCATCTTTGTTGAACTGATCTTATTTTTAAAACCTGAGTAGCAATCACAGAGTATATGTTACACAGCTTGAATTTTATTTACCCAACCTCTCAAGTCTTTAGTTTGTCTTGTATAAAAAGAGATTGGTTTAAAATTTGCCATGCTAAACTGGTAAGCATTATTTTAGATTCCTCACACTCATGGAGAAGTTTCTAAGACTCAAGTTATCATCAAAAGCAGTAGTTAACCTAGAAGTCATTATACTCAACTTTGAAATGTGTGTGTGACCTTAGAAAAGAATTTAAACTCTAAATTTTTATTCCCTCCCCTGGAAAATAAGGTGACACCGCTTATGATTGAATAAAAAGTTTGGCACATGATAGGCATTTAATGAACACCAGCCAGCATGGTGGCCTAGCAGGTGATTACCTCAGTGACACCAAGTGAGGGGAGGAGACAGATTAGAGGATCTTAGTGGGTGGCAAGGCAGAGGGAGAATAGGATCTAAATCTGGCCTAAAAAATGGCTGTGAATAATCCATAAAGTGGGTAATCCACACAAGCAGATCAAATACCGACTATACATGGAAAAGAGCTTCCCCCACTCGTGCAAGATAAAGGCCCTGGTGGGCACAATAATTCCAGGTTGTGGTTTGACGCTGAGCACTGGCAGCACTCAAGCCCACAAACTCAACTACTCAGAGCACAGCAGTATCACATTAAAATATCCGCCCTGTGGCAAAGGCGATTTGAGAGCAGTGCCAACTCCTCCCTTCTCTCCACCAGCATCCAGACTGCTCAATATTTGGTGCCAGTGGCTACAGTTGATTCCATTTCCAGAAATGCATTGCAGCTGAAAAATATTTTTTCTCACAGTGGAAAAAGCCTACAGTGTTACATATGTCCTCAGCAAACACAGGAAACCATTATGATACATATCAAAATTGATTTTAATGCAGTGTAAAGCATACAATTCACCAAACCCCAAACCGGAAAAACATCCATTTGGTACTATTGCATGAATTTATCCACACTCCACGTTATCATTTGTGATTATGGCTAGAGTGAAAACTGGTCCCTCTTCTACAAGCATGGCTGGGTGAATTTAGAAATTTTTGGATGTGGGGGACTTCCAGCCAAGATGGAGGCATAGGTAGACACACTGTACCTCCTCGCACAACCAAAATAAGGACAACAACAATTTAGAAACAAAATAACAACCAGAACATACCAAAAATTAAACTATATGGAAGTCAGACAACTGAGGACGTAAAATAGACACATTCATCCAGACCAGTAGGAGCGGCAGAGTCAGGCATCTGAGCTGAGAGGAGTTGAGGCACAAAAAGCTGTGGCACCAGGCGCACAGGTGGCAGCTGGCAGACCCCTGGGCGGGGTGACAACGGGCAGACACAGTGAGGCAGTGATTGTGAAGCCAGGCACTGCACACAAGGTGGCTGGCTGACTGGTCGGTCCCACATTCACACGCAGATAAACCAGGCAAAACTGGGGAGTGAGACAGACCACCCAACCCAGGGGCCCAGTGCAGGGAAATAAAGCCTCGAAACACCAACTGAAAACACCTGTAGGGGCTGAGGGCTGGAAAGACTCCCAGCCTCACAGGAGAATTTGTGGGAGAGACCCACAGGGTCCTAGAACATATACAAGCCCACCCACCCAGGAACCAGCACCAGAAGGGCCCAGTTTGCTTGGGGGAAGCGGCGGAAGGAACTGAAATCCGGCAGAGATAGAAGCAAGTGCCATTGTTCACTCTTGGACCCCAACCCCACATACAGCATCACAACCCAGCTCCATGAGTTGCCCTGCCCTGGTGAACACCTAAGGCTCTGCCCCTCACTACATAACAGGCACAACAAGACAAAAAAAAAAAAGGCCCAAACAGAAGACTAGATCAAAGCTCCACAGCAAATACAACTAAGAGATAGCCAAGCTATCAAATGCACAGTTCAAAACACTGGTAGTCAGGATGCTCACAGAATTGCTTGAAATTGGTTGCAAATTAGATGAAAAAATGAAGGCTATGCTAAGTGAAATGAAGAAAATGCACAGGGAACCAATAGTGACAGGAAGAAAACTGGGACTCAGATTAATGGGGTGGACCAGAAGGAAGAAAGAAATGACCAAAGAGAAAAGGATGAAAAAACAAGAATTTAAAAAAGTGAGGGGAGGCTTAGGAACCTCCAGGATATCTTTAAACATTCCAATATCCAAATTATAGGGGTACCAGAAGGGGAAGAGGAAAAGGAAAAGCAACAAGTGGAAAACTTATCTGAACAAATAATAAAGGAGAAATTCCCCAATTTGGCAAAGGCAATAGACTTCCAGGAAATCCAGGAATCTCAGAGAGTCCCAAAGAAGTTGGACCCAAGGAGGAACACACCAAGGCACATCATAATTACATTAGCCAAGATTAAAATGAAGGAGAGAATCCTAGAAGCATCAAGAGATAAGGAGACAGTCACCTACCAAGGAGTTCCCATCAGACTTTCAGCTGATTTCTCAAAAGAGACCTTACAGGCAAGAAGGGGCTGGAAAGAAGTATTTCAAGTCATGAAAGGCAAGGACCTACATCCAAGATTGCTCTATCCAGCAAAGCTTTCATTTAGAATGGAAGGGCAGATAAAAGTGCTTCTCAGATAAGGTCAAGTTAAAGGAGTTCATCATCACCAAGCCCTTATTATATGAAATGTTAAAGGGACTTATCTAAGAAAAAGAAGATAAAAAACATGTACAGTAAAATGACAGCAAACTCACAATTATTAACAACCACACCTAAAAGAAAAACAGACTAAGCAAAGAACTGCAACAGGAACAGAATCACAGAAATGGAGATCACATGAAGGGTTAGCAACAGGGGAGTGGGAAGAAGAGAAGGGGGGAGAAAAAACAGAATAAGTAGCATAGATTGTATGTAGGAAATAGACAGGGGGAGGGCAAGAGTAGAGTGGGAAATGTAAAAGCTAAAGAACTTATGACACATGGACATGAACTAAAGGGGGTGATTGTGGGTGGGAGAGGGTATGCAGGGTAGAGGGGAATGAAGGGGGGAATGGGACAATTGTAATAGCATAATCAATAAACTATATTTTTAAAAAGACATTGTAAACTTTAGTTTGTTAATGTAATTCCTTTCTACTTAGTTCCTTTAATTATTTTACCAAAAATTAGAAAATACACTGACTCCGATCTTCACACTTTTGTGGCCATCTATTTTTAGCATGTTAAATGAATTTGAGAATTTGGTCAAAAGGTTTAAATAAACTGCACTTAGCTTCACTTTTCTTCATCTTTCAATTTAAATTAACAGTATTTGCAAGAAAACCTCTGTTCATAAGCACGTACAATGCATCATAAAATGTGGTAAGCATTTTATTACATTATCTTGTTAGATTGTCTCAACAATCCAGTGAAGTAAATACGTTGCTGCTTCACAAAGGAAGAAACCAAGGCTGGGAGAGCTAAATTACCTGCCTAAGACCATGAAATGAGAAATTGATTTGGCCAGGAGAGATCTGATTCCAATCCCAGTGCTCACTCTTCTAGTGAGCACACCTAATTGAACTCCAAAAGTTGGAAGCCAAGTTTTCCAGTATCTTGATTAAAAGTCGCCTTTACTTATCTTTGATTGCTGTATATTATTTTTTCTTCCACTAAAGTCTACATCAACGGTTTCATCTCTGTGGAATATTTTTAATACAGATTCACAGTTTCCCATCCTATAAGGTGAGAACCAGGAATCCTATATACAATTTTAAAGTCCTCCTTTTTTTTTTTTTGCACCATTTAAAGTGCAAATTCTAATGTATAGCCAGTATTGAAAACCACAGCTTTAAAATAGGGTATTTTACTGAACCTAAGACATCTTCAATTGTAAATCACATCCTGATTTCAGAAACCTCAACATGGGACCAACAGTCAAAAGCTATAAGACTTCAGAGATTGTGAGACCCATCCTAGTTTTGGGGATTTTAAAATAAGAGCAGATGTACATTTCAGAATTGTTAGCAAGAGAGTGAGTTTACCATATAAGTTGAAGACAAGTAAGATGTTCATGGGCTACTTGATTACATGAAACTGTAAAACAAGTTCTAAAGTACCTTTTGCATATAAGGCTTTTGCAATTTGATGATTTTATATTTACCACCCAACAGATCGCTTGTCTCCTTAATAGGGAAGGTGAGATTGTACACATTACACTATGTCCCCAAAATTTGCCCTGCCAGTCAGTCAGTCGCACACCATTTTCTCCCATGTGCTCTCCCAGAGCACATCATTTTCTCCCATGACATCCAGTGAGGCCACCTCTGAAACAGGGTCTTCAATCTGGCTCTTCCAGCTATTTCATACCAAGCCTGCAGGCCAGAAGAGGGTGGAGATGGGAGAAGATAAGCAGCCCCTTTCACTCTTCCTGGCTGGGCGAGCCATTCGAGGTCTGGTGGCAGTGGACTGAGCACCGGTGTGCAAACCCAAAGTCTGCTGGTTCGATACCTGGCAGGTTGTGGACTTCTGTCCCTCTCTTTCTCCCTCCCTTCCCCTCTCTGAAAATATATAAAATTGAAAAACTGGCAGCATCAAGCTCGTGGAAGGCGAGGATCAAGAAGAACACACAACCCCCCCAAGCCCAGTTCTCAAAACGCAGGGATCTTCCCCCAGTGCTTGCTCTCCGTCCCTGGTCCCGCTGAGATCAGATTATTCAGTTTTCTACCTCATGCTAACACATGTGGGCAGAGAGAAGGAAGAAGATAATGTGCAGCCACTTAATATCATGGTTCAGAACAAAAATATCATGGGGAAATTCTCATGACACGTTTTTCAATGAAAAATGAAAGATGCAGAACAACAATCACGACTGGAGAGAGAGACATAAAACATCAAAGTGCTCTAATGACAGTTTTCACTTCCTGTATACTTCTCCAAACTTGAATAGCAAACATATATTATGTTAAACATCAGAAAAGTGTGATACATATATGGAGTAAATGTAGTTATTACAAAAATTATAATAACTACATGAAAAAGATCTAAAAGTCAATATTTGAATAGGAAATCATAAATATTATATAATTAAAAGTATTTTCCCATACATACAAAAAATGACTATAAGGAAAAAGCACAAGAATAGTATTAAATAATTATCTTCAAGTGCTGAAATTACGAATCCCTTTTAATATTTAAATATTGAATCATTGGATATTATTCCTTATATTCCTAATTTTTTTGTGAGACGATATGGCTTTAAATTTTCAAGCATATAAAAACTACTCACTACTCATATTTAATAGAATTAATATTTGTCACATTTAATTCAGGTCTCTCTATTTTTAAGAAATAAAACCTAAATATAGGTAAAATCCAACTTTCCTTCACTCTCTGCCCCTTGTTTAGAATTCACTCTTATTCTAGAATTATTATTATTATTATTTATATGCACATTTTAGAATTGATGCTACTTAGATGGTTTGTAAACCACATGACCTATTTTTAATATGCAGAGCAGTATCATACTACACATATTCTTTTGTAGATTTGTGCACTTGAAGGTTTTGCCATGTTAACCTATGCAGATCTAATTCGTAGACTTGCACTGCTGTACACTGTGCCATTGTCTGAACCCACTGCAGTCTACCCACTCCGCTGCCCTCTGCTCTCAGGCCTTGGTGTGCGTCGGAATCCCTGGAAGGCCACAGTGCAATACTGAAATGAATGAGAATGGCTGCATTTCAATAAAACTTTACTATGGACGTTAACATTTGAATCTCATATAACGTTGCCGTTGCCATGATGTCAGCATCATTTGTCTTTGTTATTTTTAAGGCTCTAAAAATGTAAAAACTATTTACAAGCTACTCAGAAACCGACAGTGAGTTGGATGTGAATGGTGGAGCCAATAAATGGGGCAAGTCCCTGCTCTAGTCAGTGGAGGGTTGGGTCTACTTTTCTGCTGTCACAAGCAATGCTCCCTGAACATCTATCTATCTGTTGAAGGGTCTTAGAGTAAATGTTTAGAACTAAGTTGAAATAACTAAGTTGTTGAAGAGAACATTTCCAAATTTACTGAGACCTGTTCTACAAAGTGGTGGTTCAAAATCTGCCTTCCCCCAATGAATATGAATGTCCGCTTGAGAATACGGGGTTAGCAGGCCTTGTACCATCCACCCCGCTGCAGGCTGGGAACAGTACCCGCCGTTTTCATTTGCATTCCCCTGGCCATTCCTCAGGTTGACATGTTTTCATGGGCCATTTGCCTTTTCTCTCCTCTGAAATGCCTCTTCATACCTTTGCCCCCTTTTTAAAATTATTGGTGTGGTGCCATTTTACATATTCTGAGCAGTAATTATATAACTGAAAAACTAATTATTCAGTTTTTTAAAATATATTTTATTGATTATGCCATTACAGTTGTCCTATTCCCCCTCATTCCCCTCCACCCTGCACACCCCTTCCCCACCATTCCCCCCTTTAGTTTATGACCATGTGTCACTAGTTCTTTAGATTCTGGACTTCCGCCAAGATGGAGGCATAGGTGGAAACACTTTACGTCTTCGCACAACCAAATCTAAAAATAATAAAGTTTTAACAACAATAAACGCAACCAAACCACACAGAAAATCGACAATACGGAGTCCAAAAACAACGAACTGCTCAGCTAAACTGGTGAGAGGGGCGAAGCCAGCAGTGGAGTGGGTTGTCCAAAAAGATCTCCGACTGGGGCAGTGTGCAGGCAGCCCAGAGTGCAGATCCCAGGTGCGGGCTAGCTACGGGCGAACCCAGGGAAGAGGTGCGGCTGGCTGTCTGCGGTCAGTCACACATTTGCATGCAGATAAACCACTGAAGAGACGAGCATTGAGACGTGCAGTGCAGAGCAACGGGCTCACACCTTTGCACTCAGATAAACAGGTGGGGGCGAGCAATGAGGCAAACCGGGGGAGCAGAGAGGACTGCCATTGCTCCCTCTTTGACCACGCACCCATATACAGCATCACAAACCAGTGGCCTAGGTGACCTCACCCTGGTGAACACCTAAGGCACCTCTCCTCATACGTAATAGGCACAAACAGATAAAAACATGGCTCAAGAACAACTCAGAGCCCCAGAGCCAATAAATCTAAGCGACCAAGAGATAGCTAACCTTTCAGATGCACAGTTCAAAACACTGGTGATCAGGATGTTCACAAAACTGGTTGATTTTAGTCACAAATTAGAGGAACATATGAAGGCTAAACTAATTGAAATGAATGGTAATGCACAGGAAACCAATAGTGATGGAAAGGAAACTGGAACTCAAATCAAGGGAGTGGACCAGAAGGAAGAAAAAAAATGACCAAAGAGAAAAATATGAAGAATCAAGAATTCAAAAAAATGAGGAGAGGCTTAGGAACCTCCAGGACATCTTTAAACGCTCCAACATCCAAATTATAGGGGTACCAGAAGGGGAAGAGGAACAGTCACAAGTGGAAACCTTATCTGAACAAATAATAAAGGAGAAATTCCCCATTCTGGCAAAGAAAATAGACTTCCAGAAAATCCAGGAAGCTCAGAGAGTCCCAAAGAAGTTGGACCCAAGAAGAAACACACCAAGGCACATCATAATTACATTAGCCAAGATTAAAATGAAGGAGAGAATCCTAGAAGCAACAAGAGATAAGGGGACTGTCACCTACAAAGGAGTTCCCATCAGACTGTCAGCAGATTTCTCAAAAGAGACCTTACAGGCAAGAAAGGCCTGGAAAGAAGTATTTCAAGTCATGAAATCCAAAGACCTACATCCAAGACTGCTCTATCCAGCAAAGCTTTCATTTAGAATGAAAGGGCAGACAAAGTGCTTCTCAGATAAGGTCAAGTTCAAGGAGTTCATCATCACCAAGCCCTTATTATATGAAATGTTAAAGGGACTTATCTAAGAAAAAGAAGATAAAAAAGATGAACAGTGAAAGGACAGCAAACTCACAGTTATCAACAACCGCACCTAAAACAAAAGCAAATTAAGAAGACAGTTAGATCAGGAGTGAACCATAGAAATGAATATCATGTGGAGGATTAGCAACAGGGGAGTGGGAGAAGGAGAAGGGGAGATAAGGTACAGAAAATAAGTAGCAGAGACAGTAGATAGAAAATAGATGGGGGAGGGTAAGTATAGTATGGGAAATACAGAATCTAAAGAACTTGACACACATGTTCATGAACTAAAGGGGGGGAATGGTAGGGGAGGGGCATGCAGGGTGGAGGGGAATAGAGGGGGGAATAGAACAAATGTAATGGTATAATCAATAAAAAATGGTAAAAAATAAAAAATACATAAATAAATAAAAATAGGTATTTCAAAGGCAAAAAAAAAAAAAACAAGTTCTTTAGATTCTGTATTTCCCCTACTATTCTTGCTCTTCCCCCTATCTACCTTCTACCTACTGCCTATGCTACTTATTCTCTACCTTCTCCCCCTTGTCCTCCTCCCACTCCCCTGTTGCTAACCCTCCATGTGGTCTCCATTTCTATGGTTCCGCTCCTGATCTAACTGTCCTCTTAGTTTGCTTTTGTTTTAGGTGTGGTTGTTGATAACTGTGAGTTTGCTGTCCTTTCACTGTTCATCTTTTTTATCTTCTTTTTCTTAGATAAGTCCCTTTAACATTTCATATAATAAGGGCTTGGTGATGATGAACTCCTTGAACTTGATCTTATCTGAGAAGCACTTTATCTGTCCTTCCATTCTAAATGAAAGCTTTGTGGATAGAGCAATCTTAGATGTAGGTCTTTGGATTTCATGACTTGGAATACTTCTTTCCAGCCCCTTCTTATCTGTAAGGTGTCTTTTGAGAAATCAGCTGACAGTCTGATGGGAACTCCTTTGTAGATGACTGTCTCCTTATCTCTTGCTGCTTCTAGGATTCTCTCCTTCATTTTAATCTTGGCTAATATAATTATGATGTGCCTTGGTGTGTTCCTTCTTGAGTCCAACTTCTTTGGGACTCTCTGAGCTTCCTGGATTTCCTGGAAGTCTATTGCCTTTGCCAAACTGGTGAAGTTCTCCTTTATTATTTGTTCAGATAAGTTTTCCACTTGTTGCTCTTCCTCTTCCTCTTCCCCTTCTGGTACCCCTATAATTTGGATGTTGGAGCGTTTAAAGATGTCCTGGAGGTTCCTAAGCCTCTCCTCATTTTTTTGAATTCTTGTTTCTTCATCCTTTTCTCTTTGGTCATTTTTCTTCCTTCTGGTCCACTCCCTTGATTTGAGTCCCAGTTTCCTTTCCATCGCTATTGGTTTCCTGTGCATTACCATTCATTTCAATTAGTTTAGCCTCATATGTTCCTCTAATTTGTGACTAAAATCAACCAGTTTTGTGAACATCCTGATCACCAGTGTTTTGAACTGTGCATCTGAAAGGTTAGCTATCTCTTGGTTGCTTAGATTTATTGGCTCTGGGGCTTTGAGCTGTTCTTGAGCCATAATGTTTTGGTCTGTTCACACCTGTTACATATGAGGGATGGAGCCTTAGATATTCACCAGGGCGGGGCAACCCAGGTCGCTGGTTTGTGATGCTGTATGTGGAGGTGGGGTCAGAGAGGGGCAATGGTGTTTGTTCAGCTCTCTCTCAGATTTCTGTCCCCTCTTCCTCTTCCCACAAGCAAATTGGGCCCTTCTGGTGCTGGTTCCCAGGTGTGTGGGCTTGTGCACCCTCCAGGTCCCTGTGGGTCTCTCCAACGAACTCTCTGTGAGCCTGGGAGCTTCTCCCAGCACCTCGACCCCAAAAGTCTTTCCAATTGGTGCTTTCAGGCTCTAATTCCCATGGCTGAGGCCCTGGCCTGAGTGGTCTCTCTCACTGCTCGCTCCTTCGCTTAGTTTATCTGCATGCGAATGTGTGAATGCGGTCAGCCAGCTACCTTGTGCCCTCACTGGGTCTGCCTGTTGCCACCCCACGCCTGGGATCTGCTAACCACCACCTGCGCACCTGAGCTCCTGTGCTCCTGGGTCGGTCTGGTTGATCTTTCCTGCCCGACCCGCTCCACCGCTGACTCCGCCCATCTTACTTGTCTGGATGAACAGTTCGTTGTTGTCGGACTTCTGTACAGTTCAATTTTCTGTATTTTAGCTGCGTTTTTTATAGTTATTTTTTGAGTTTCAGAAATTGAAAACACGCAGTCTGAGATTATTTTTAGCTTTAAAGTGCTTTGTCCCATTGAAGGCCACTAATTTTAATGTAGTCAAATGTATAGGTCTTTTACTTCATATGTTCCTTAAGCATTTTAAGAAATCCTTTCCTATTCCAGTGTCTTAAAAGTTTAATCTTCCCTCTTTCCCCCAAAAAGTTTCTAATTTTTTATTTTCATAGTTAGCTCTTTAACCCACTTGGATTTATTTTTATACTGGTGAAAATTATACATTTAGGGGGGTATAAGGAGACTAAATGGTAATGGAAAAAACATAATAAAGATATGTTTTCTAAAAATATACTTTTGGCAGGGTCAGTGTGGTTAGACAATTGTCTGCGGTGGTTTGCGATACCATTGCATACAGAGTTTAGTACACATGTAGAACTTTTATAAATGGAAAAACAAAACTCCACCTAAAGTGTATCCTAGAGCCGAAGATGTGGAAACAAAGCTAATGGACTACAGAATAGGCAGTAAATAATGAGTTGCTCTGAAAAGTTCCCCAAAATATGCCTGCCATACCAGAAAATACCTGCTGGAAAGCCAAAACTTCAGCCACCTTAGTTTTTTAAACACAACTTCTTGATGGTGCTAAGATAAAATATGAGCAAAAACTTTGTAAAAAAAAATTCTTCCCCCTCCCTCCCAAAAAAGATAAAATCAGAGTGATCATTTCAAAAACAGGGGCAAATGGCCACTTTCCACGTCCACAGCAGTGGACCTGTTACAGACCCAGAATTCTAAACCTGAGGGTGGCTACCCAGAAACAGAAGCAGAGAATCAGGTGAGGAAGGCCTGGGCCGGGGCAGACACTGAGGCTGGCAAAGCTACCTGAGTGAATTCAAGAGGCAGTGAGCAGGATTAGCTTCTCTTCTGGCTTATTTCAGAGAGCTCAGCAGAAGATGAAATTGGCAATAGACTGTCTGAGAGAGAATAAAGCACTCATATACCTCAAACATTTACTGAGTTTTGCTGAACTATCAGGTTGAACCATATGAAGTTGCCTTTTCTGTAGGTTTTTTTTTAAGTTTACTATCTTGACTTGCATGTAGCTCAATATAATAGAACAGGAGGTGAGTGCTGAGTTAATAATTATTCTGGAGTTGCGCGCTCCAAAGTTAGTCAATAGAATGGAATTTCCTGTTCAGGTCCAAAGAAGAAACTTGCTGGTGCTGGAAATACCAACTCTTCCCATCCAATGTCACAGCATGCTGGAGAAACTAGAAATTAAGTATCTCTCAGACTAATCAAGAAGTCTCCTGACTTAGAGATGACTTCTTTCCCCAGTTGATCAGGATTATGACCTTTAGAAAGTGGTTCTGGATATCTCCCCAACCGATCAAGATTATGGGCTCAAGAATGTGGTTTGAGGTGTTTCTTTCCCTGCAGCAAACGTCTCCAATGACACGAACTATGCTTTTCACTGGAACGGCATCTTGTTCTGCTTACTCACGCTCGGCTATTAGGTCACCCAGGATATGAGATAATGAAACTACTGAAATTAATCAGCTTCATTGGTTATATGAAACAAGTAAGGCTTCTGGGGTCTTTCAGAAAGAATCAGAAGAGCACATCACTTTCTCCCATGACGTCCAGTGAGGCCACCTCTGAAACAGTGTCTTCAATCTGGATCTTCCAGCTATTACATACCAAGCCTGTAGCTCAATGATCACATTAGTCCCTCCTTCCAGCTGTCAGCTGGGCAGTCCGCTTACACTCAGCCATATTCCTTCTTCTCTAAACATAACGGTGTATGTTTCTGACATTTCACTGGATTTGCCTTTCTAAAACTAAGAAAACAGACTATATTAATATACCAAGGAAAATGAGAGGGGACTCAGTGAGCTGTGAATCTGTTTGACTGGAATCCCGAAGTACATGCATTAGGTTAACTACAGTCGGTCTCATATTTTTCTTGTTTTCCCTTTGTTCTCCCATATTTTCAACATGGTCTCAGACTGCTCCCTCAGCGTCATGGATAATTAAATGAGAATGTCCTAAATGAAGGAAATTGAGTTGGAAGCTTTTAGAATTCCCTTCTTATCATCTAATTATATGAACAGCATTTATGGGCTAACTCCAGTTAATTTGTTCTCTGAATCTTTAGCTCTCGTACAATTTGAACATCAAACCCAAAAACCACAGGGTGAGTATTTTTCCACTGCTCTGGTGGCATATTCTTTTCAAGTTTCCCTAAAATGTTTCTGCTAGCAGACTGCTTTAAGGCTACCCCTGGTAGCTAGAAAGTCTTCAAAAACCACATTCAGATGACTGCTGTTGTCCCCACTACTTTGAGCATTCCAAGATTTTTTTACTCAGTGGCCCCAGATAGAGCCACTCAAATTAAACATGGTTGAGAAAAGAAAGCTTGGATAGAAAATTACAGGGTTTCTCTAGTCTCCCCCAAATGCTGCCCCATTGACATCCCATCACATTAAACAATATCACCTCTGTATCCAGCAACAATATAACTGAGAGCCCTACAGCTACAGAAGATTCATTCTTCATTCTACCCATCAATTCTCCCATTTCTTGTACTCCTCAGTATCTTGCCAACCATTCTTTCCCATCTTTACATCTCCAGTCTTACTAGGGGTCCTGCTGACTTACTACAGTGTCCTTTCAGTAAGCCCACAAAATAGACTAGGAAGAGCCACCGTCAAAGCGCCTCTATCTGCTTATTTGCACCAGTGCAGGTTCTTGGGTAGTGAGTGTGTCATAACTCAAACTGTACGAAGCAAAAAACCCATGGGGAGAACTGGCTTCACAGGTTAAACGATGTCATCAGCATTTCAACTCTCCACTGTGTGGGTTTCATTCTCACCTTCGTTTTAGGGGTTCCCAACATACAAGTAATTTGCATAATAAGCTAAGGGACTCCTCATCTTTCTCAGGCAGACAAACAAGTATTAGCAAAGTGGCCTGGAAGGAGTCAGAGCTCAGGGGCAGAGGGTTTCGGATGTAAGCTCAGTTCTGTTACTCCTCCGTTGTGTGTTCTTGGGCAGTTCATTCCACCTCATCTGTAGACTATCACTTCCTCTGTGAAGCTTTCCCCAACTACCTTGCTCCGCCTTCATCAAACTAGTTACTTCCTCCCAAATACAACCTGCTGCACGGCACTCTCCTGACACACCGGGTTTCGGGGTGGTAGCTCTTGGAGAGTGGGGGTTGTCTAATCTCTGTTTTGTAGGGCATAATGGGTAGAGAATATCCCATGCAATGATAGAATCAGAAGATTTCCATGGTTCCCCTAACATTTGAAATCACGTGATGTATCTTATCATTCCACCCAAATCCAGATTTGTCCCTTACATGTGACCTAATCTTTCTAGTCTTTCAATTTTTAAGCCTTCATACCTGACTACTGCAAAACCATCTGGACTTGTAAGGTACTAGAAATCAAAGGCCGTGGACCCATCTAGACAGTGCCCCAAGCATATATCTGTCTCATAAACGTTTTTAAGGATAATGAATGGTAATGACATTCAGACTGACTATGTTATAATATTCTGCAGTATACACTCCAACTCCAGATGAGCACGAAGCTCAATTTAAAATGTACGACTCGGTGAGTCTCAACAGGAGAAGGGAACTAACAATTGCATGGGACGTGGCGGGGCTAGCAGTTTGAAAGAACATATTCAAGATAATCACACAATTTTATATATTTGGAAAATGTAAAAAACATAATTTATTTAAAATGCAAATTATACATTCAATTCATGGGTACTTGATATCTTATCATCTTTACAACAACCCTTCGCTCTCACAGATATGGCTGTGCAAGTTCAAAGAGGGCAAGTTCCTTCTCCAGGGTCGAGCGGCTGGGCCACGGCCGAGGCAAGACTTGGAGTCAGGACGGCTCTTCATTCGACCACACTGCTTCTCAGCAGGCCCCAGCCTCCCGGGTCTCGTAATCTCTCATTCTCCCTCCCTCCTTGATCTAAATGATGAAGGGCCCTGTAGTATACTTTGCTCATTAAAAAAAAAAAAAAAAAAAACCTTATTTGTCCCACATAATGGGGCGAGAAAGACTTTCTAATATTCAACAAAAAAATTCTCTAGGGACTAGGGTGCAACTAACATCCAGTCTCACAGCACAAAAGCCAACACCGTACCTCCTTTCTTACAATGAAGAGCCAACACGCCTCCTGGGATCTTCCCAGGAAAACGAGGTGGTTGGATGATCTGGAAGCTCTTGATTGTTTGTCTCACAGGCTCTGCTTACTGGCCCCTGCGAAGCTGGACAGCCCATCTGTGCAGTAAGTCCTCACAATGTCATCAATAGCTTTTGTGACTTCATGTGAAATGACATATAACAAAACCAATTTGACCCTAGGCTAATTGATATAACAAAGAGTTATGTGTAACAAAGAGTTAGGTGTAACAAAAATACACCTACGGTGTATTTCTGATCACAAAAACATCATCAAACTCCTGAATAAAGACCAAAACACTTTTAATATTAAACACTGAAATAAATGTTCACAAAAGACAAGTAAGATCTTTCTTTTCCAACCCACTAATTCCAATTCAGGGTCATGAGTGGCCTGGCCTATCCCGGCAGTTCCGGCACAAGGCAGGCACCCACCCTGGACAGGGCACCTTCCATCACAGGGCCGCTCTCACCCACTCAGACTGGGACAACGCAGACACACCAGTGCCCCTCACAAGCACATCTTCGGGATGTGCACAGAAACCGAAGTCCCTGGACAAAACCCGCGCGGACATGTGGAGAACCTGGATGCTTGACAGTGGCCCCTGCTCAAAATGCATGGTTTTTTTCTCATCAATGTTGTCATGAAACAAGATCGAATGAAATGACGCTGTTCAAAGACCTGCTGTATTATTGAACACCCCCTATATGCCAGGCCAATGTTGCTATTTAGTTTTTCATTACAATTAAGTTATTAGAGAGCTGAATGGCGCTTCTTGCAACACAGTGGTAACGGGTTATTTTAGCCCTAGTGGTAAGCTGGTAATAGTAATTCAATTGTATCAACGAAATCTCATTTTCACAAATGCATCCTGGCACTGTGTTCTCCACTTTGTGACTGGCAGCTCAATGTCTCATTTCACACTACCTTTTGGGTGATGATTTTTGAAGAGTGGCTTACATCATCCACTCCTCGATGTTCAGAACCATTTTCTAGAAAAAGCTTTGGGGTGAGATTTCACCCTCAGCAAATTAAAACACCACTGCGGAGGCATAGAAAGCAGAAACAAAAATACTGTTCAAAGCAAAGTAGGTCATAAAATTTGTTCAGATGTAGAACTGGCCTCAATAGAGCCCTTGCTTAGAAAGTTGTAAACAAACCAAAGTGCACATCACAGGGGTGTTGCAGAGGCTGCCACGCCCCGAATAAAGAAATCCTGAGACTGGACCAGTTCAGTTCAGTAGGCTGGGCATCACCCCGCAAAGCAAAAGGTCTCCAGGTGCACTGTCTGTCAAAGCACATGCCTGGGTTGTGGGTTCAGCCCCTCTTCAGAGAAGCTTGTATACAATCTGGGCCCTGGTCTGAGCACGTGCCGTACAGGAGGCAACGTATTGGTGTTTCTCACCTCCGTACTTCTCTCCCTGAGAAATCCTGAGATTCCATTAGGAAGCTCCAGTTATTACTATGGCAGGGATGGCATTTTTGAAACTCTCTGATGGGCTTTTGTTCTTATAAAATTTCTAATCATACCCCTTTCACTTTCCTTCCCTTTCACCCATCCCTACCCACCCCCCATTTTTCTTCCATTAAAACTGAATTTGAGGCTGAGGTTTATGGCTTCAGGATAGGGCAAAGTAGAGAGAACAAATGAAGCAACCACATTTCTAAATGACGATTTTTAAAACTCCTAGTGAAGAAAACAATCTTGAAACCAAGACTCTTCTGATTTGTAAGAGGCAGGCTTTTTAGAAGATAAAAGATTGTTCTGAGGCCCAAAAGCTTGGTTTGAATATCAAGAGCCAAAGCTCTGAGTAATCTATACCTAAAATTTATCCATAAACAATGGTTTTGGGGGGAAATTTTTCTACTGGGAAGACAGATTAAAAATCCTTCTGGGTGGGAATGGAGTGTTGAGAAATGAGAGACAGGCGAGCAATGGTGTTGCTGCGGGTCCCCTCGGCCCCGCCCCATGCTCTGTCCCAGCACTGCCTCAGTTACCTTCCATGTAACTCTGGTTCCTGTGCTTGAAAGCCCCATGCAGCAAGTTTTCCAGTAATGCTCTAGGACTTACCATTGCAAGGGCCTGTGACAGTCTCAGCCCGCAGCCTGGTGGAGAAGGGCAAAGAAAGGGCCCATCAACCTGCAGAGGTCTCCTGGTTGGAACACGAAGGACACAGAGTGGAGCAGGGCTGGGGGCAGAGGGCTGGGAGAGAGAGGCCACAGAAGCAGAACGCAGGAGGGACTGAAGCCAATAGCCCTTAAATAGTAGAGGGCCAAGGGCATCCCACTGAGTGCCTACTGAGGGCCAAAGGATTTCCCCAACCCATTCTGCCCGCACTGCTGGTCCCCACCCCACCCCGGTTCAGTGAACTCAGCTGTCACCTACGGGATAAGCGGAGGGGGCAGAGCCCCACAGGTGACTAGAGTTAAGAAATGACTGAGTCCGTGCTAACTGGGCTGTTTCCCTTGAACCCACAAGATTACATTTTCAGCTGTGAGGGAGGAGAGGAGCTCTAGGCAGAGAAAAGTTCCAACCGTGTGAATTCTTACCCATTATGTGCATTATAATTAACTATTAATTAAGCCAGCAAAAATGTTAGGCTTCACCAGAACAGTACATAAATTCAGAAAAAGAATTAAGGGAAAATCCATAGTATCCTTCTTTTTTAACTTCGACAACACAAAATAATATAAACTACAGTAGCATTAGAAAGCTTGGAACTTCACACCATAATCCCATCAATGAATACCTGTCATCTTTTTAATTTTCCCAGCACTAAAAGGTTCTGTTCCAAGAGTTCACTCCACTATTAGAATTATCTTTAAAATTTCAAAACAAATGAGGCGAAGCATTTCAAAGTGCAAACCTGACCGTGTCAATTCTCCCCAACACGCAAGCCATGAATGTGCAAGCCGCCCTGGTCCTGCTCACCACTGCAGTTGCAGCACCCAGTGGGGACACTGCACACCGCTCACAGGCTGCATGGATGCAAAAAAGAATCAACTGATGTGATGACGCTGTGAACTCGCTCTCAGTCTCATTCTGGCTTTGAAACTCTGCGGCTACCTGAGTCGTATTTACTTTCCCAGCTGAAGGATGACAACGACCCCTCGAGATTCAGTGTTTAAACTGATGAATCTTTGCAGTAACTGTGAAATGATTTAGTATGTTTCTGTTCTATTAATTGCAGGGATAATATCACATATATAGAGAGAGAGAGAGCTTATTTAATATAGTTCTTTATTTTCTTATCCTCACTTGAGGACATGTGTACTGATACTTTAGAAAGAGGGGGAGGGGGAGAGAGCGGGGGGAAGAGAAACATGGATCAGTTGCCTCTTGTAAGCACCCTGACCTGGCACTGAACCTGCAATCCTTTGGTTTATGGGATGACACTCCAACCAACTGAGCCACAGGGGCCAGGGCTTCACACGGTTCTGGATCTCTGCAATCTAATTAACACGGGCTTGAAAGTTTGAACTTAGAACTGAGTTAAAGGTAGGAGCGGGTATAATTTTTTCATGTTGCAATTTAATATATAATTGGCTGTGTTATACACATGGAAGTAACGTTCTCCTAAAACAGTTTCATACAAATGAACACATTTTCTTTTTCCCACATTGGTCTGTAGAGGAATTAATTTATGTCCATGACAACACCTTTTCCCCGAAAAGCATAGCAAAAGCATAAGCTTTGGTTTTTATTGCCTGATCTTTGATCATGTCTACACATTTTGTTGCACAGAAATATTTTTATAGATTTATGACTATATATATAATCACACCTTTTACTCCAGCAGTTCTCACATTATCAGCAATTGTAGGACTTTAAGATTCTCAAAAGAATGACCAAAAATACTGCAAATTCTGGTTTCTCATCCATCAAAAGCTCTCTCATGGTAATTTTAAAGTCTTTATCAGCATCACCATGAGCTACATAACAATCTAGTCTTCTTAAAAATAAGTGTATGGGGGGAAATTCCTCTCAATGATAAGCAAACAGCAATTATTATTCCCTGTTATTACAATGCTCTTGGTTAATTGCACAGATAGCAGCAGAGAGATTACCTTAAAAGGCTTGGTACCGAAGGGGACTTAGTCAGAGTTTTGAACCTTCTGGTCTAATTTAGAGGACAGTTTACTGAGAGATAAGGTAAATATTTGCGAGGAACCATTAACATTGAGTAAACAATTCAAAGCCTGAAAAGAAAAATGCATTTAAATAATTGTAAAAGAACCTCCCTTGATAAATGCTGAAAATGAATTATTTTGAAATGGAAACAGCCTAAATACATTCACAGAAGAATACTACCCACCCCATGTTTTAAGCATTCTTTGTTGTATACATGGTTTATCATACTGGGCTGTATATATAAGAAACACATGTTAGGAAGGAAGGAAGAGAGGGAGGGAGGGAGGAGGAGAGAGGGAGAGAGAGAAGAAAGAAAAGGAGAGAAAGAGGAAGGAGGAAGGAAGGAAGGAAGGAAGGAAGGAAGGAAGGAAGGAAGGAAGGAAGGAAGGAAGGAAGAGAGAAAAAGAAAGACCTGGCTGCTATTTTCACTCAGGGATTATTTTATAGGGATTTCAGCCCTTTCTTAGCATTTTTCCTGTTTCAGACCCAGGAGACATGGGATTTCACTATTTTGTCCCGCATGCTGATAACACACAACTTGCCAAGATTTGATACTGTGCTTTCATTGATAGGGTCGAGGAGGAAAGAGCAAGGACATGGGGAAGTTCTAAGGTTTCTCTTCCTCCCCAAAGGACAGATAAAGCTAGCCAGTGAACATGAAATAACTTGGACGTCTTCCTAGCTCAATTAAAATCTGACTTTGATGAAATATTTTCTTTAAAGAGAAAAACGATGTCTCCCTCGTGAAAACCGTTTAGGACGGCTGCTACAGGGGAAGCAGGTGCTTGAGTCTACCCTGAGGGTTTCAGAAATATTAATATTTAAACCTTTCCCATTTTGCTCAAGTTCAGGGCCGCTTCCTAATGCCTAGAGGAAGACAGGACAGGAAAATCACAAGCCACAAAGCAGGGGAATACCTTCTAATTTGGCCAGAGTGGGTCTATTGTCTGCATCCCGTCTCAGCCTCTGTTTGCTGTTAGTTCACAAAGACACTGCATTAAAATTTCAAAGCTGGTTTCCTCGTCTCCACACGGCAAAGACATAACATGTCATCAGAACGCAGGGTTTGCCAGGACCATGATTTGTTTGTCTAGACTGGTCATTGAACTCTGTTTATTACTAAACATCATGTGGAATGGGCAGCAAATCAAAGGGGTTATGGGGAACCTGCAAGGCCTGCCTCCCGGAGCACAGCCAGGACTGCTTGGGGACATTCTCCCTCCTCAGTCTCTGCAGCCTAGAGAGGGCTGCCTTTCCCAGGACCTGCAGGCTGAGCATCAGACTAACCTTTCATCTTTTTTTGACCCAGGACATGAACCCAGGTCATTTGTAACCCTCAGGGCCCCTCCCCACCATTGCCGAGTGGGCAGCGCTTCCAACCCGGCAGCTGCATGGAGGGCCATGAGGAATGACTAATGATTAACATGTGAAAATGAAACATGAGAGGAAAATGCCACCAATCACAGTGAAGTAGTCTGCCAAAAGAGCAGAGGATCTAAAAAAAAATGTCTATATATAATATCTTCTTTTCAAGATGCAAGTGTGGCATTTAAAAGTACTTTTCAAGTTTGCTTTTAGAAAGACACATAATTAGCTGATACACAATTATCATTTTTATGGATAATTGTTAGCTTAATGTTTAATGAATATATAAGTCCTCTACTTTAAAAGATTTGATCTAGAAGATAAACTGACAGCTTTCTTTAGAACATAGTACATGACTTGATTTTTTAAAAACAAGCAACTCTATTGTTGCTGCAAAATAAAACTGCTTTGGTCAAATATCAGTTCTCCTGGGCAACGTGTCTGAAACACAGTGATTATGCTAAGGAAGACCTAGAAGCTGAGAGAGCTACCGAAGTGCATGGCCTAAGGACGAAGGTCTCTAACCAGGAAGGCCTAGGCACCAAATCCGTATGAACCTGACACATCTGAATGGGGGCAAGTCACCTAGTCCATGGCTCACTTCAGCCTAGAACTGAAAGCTATCCTACCAAAGGGATGTTAAGCAACACAAAATAGCACTTCCAAAGGAGGTCTAGCTCTGCACTATGACAATTTGGTGGTCATTTATCAGAAAGAGAAACCAAAAGGGTCAAATCCCCTGGACACCTAGATGCCTGGCCAGGGCCTCCTGGCCCTTCCTTTGTGGAAGTCTCAGGGAGCCCCAGGAAAAGTCTGGCCCTCGTCAGTCCGCCATGTCCTCTGCCTGCATCCACAGGACAGGACTGGAGACCTGTGGAGTCCCAGAGGGGTTGAGCACAGCCACGGGCCTACAAGCACTCTGACAGCTCTAGAGAAATTCCAGGGGAAGTGGGGAAGGAAGGCAACCAACCTAAAGGTTCCTGGACCCCATCCTGACAGAGGCCCCAGGGCGGCTCTGAAACCTCAGAAGGACAGAGGACTTCGTGGTGCTGCCGCAACACACCTGCAGTGAAAATACACCCCAGCCAAGGCCTTAGAGGAAACTGTCAGTGAAGTCAGTTGCCCTAATATTATTATCCTGTCATGGAAACTTACAACGATTTTGTGATTAGAGCAATAAAAGTACTATTTATGTCTAGGAACATGAGTCCTTTTACACATCTAGTTAGGGTACACTCCTAGGGTTCACCCCAAGCGCCTCCGTTTTTCTTTTTACTTCTCTCCCTGACCCTCCCAGGAAGGCACCTATAATGCAGAAATGCTGGTTGAATTAAATGGAATAAATTCAGCGGACCTTTTAAAACTCCAAAACAAAACAAAGCAACACACAAAAGAGCAAATAGTCATTTTTATCTGAGTTCACATAACAAATCATTTTCTTTAAAGGTTGAAGGGGACATCAGGGAGGAAAACCAGATGTATCAGAATGGGTCCCCCCCCCCCAATTTGCACATTGATTTTCTTCCTTTCCCTTTTTTTAAAGGAGTCTGGACACAGGAGATACCAAGTTATAATTTAACTCTTAAGCTAACTACAGATCCCCTTGTCTTCCAAGTCATATAAATACAAAGGGCTTCAGCGATTTTTTAACTAAAGAGACAAAGAACATGCCATGCGAAAACCCCTTTTCCTGCGCGCACCCGTCCTCTGGCCCGGCAGCAGCAGGTCTGGGAGACCCCAAGCCACAGGACCCCTCACAGGAGAAGTGCGGAACACTCCCAGCCATCCAGACAAATCCCAGTTTGCCAAACACAGGAAGGTCGCTAGCACAAGAGCTTCTGATTGCACAGTTAAAACTTGATACACTTGAACAATAATTTCAATCCTGAAAAGAGAAGAGTAGATTTTACTTCAGTTCATTTTCATTTCGATTAGACCAAACCTAATGCATAAACATCTTCCGCCACATGAAGAAAATTAAAAAATATATATCCATGAATAATCATAGTAATCTAGTTGGAAAAAGTAGCAAATAGTTTGTATAAGGTGCCCATCAGAAAAGCACTCATCTCTTTTAAGGACACAGGAGATGAATGAGCACATGCAATTTGTACATAAAAATCATCCTTTGGCCCTGGCTGGTGTGGCTCAGTGGATTGAGTGCTGGCCTGCAAACCAGAAGGTCACTGGTTCGGTTCCTGGTCAGGGCTCATGCCTGTGTGCAAGCCAGGTCCCCAGTTGAGGGTGTGTGAGAGGCAACCTACTGCTGTGTCTCTCCCTCTTTTTCTCTCTATCTTCTCCTCTCTCTAAAAATAAATAAATAAAATCTTTAAAAAGAAATCCTCCTTTAAATGCAGCAGAGGACTTACCCTTTACAAGGAAAAAAATCCTTTTGAAAAAGAGGATAGGGAACATCACTAAGTTATAGGATTGTGAATCATTTTTCTTTATTTTTATCATATTTTCCAACTTTTACACAAAGACCAATTTTTACCTTTAAAAATTAAAAAAAAAAAAAAAAACAACTCTTTTTTTAATTAAAGAAATCCTGGGGTGGACTCAGAGGTGAGGAAGCAGTCGCGGGGGCGGGGGGGGGGCGGTGAGCTGGCCCATTCCCTGTCTCTGTGTGAGTCAGCAAAAGGCAGGCGGGCGGCGCGGCCCCCCCACCCTCCCTGCTTCCTCCCGCCTGCCCTCCGGACCAGCAGCACAGACCATGCACCCCTGCGCTCAGCCCCGCTTGCTGGTTCTGCGATCCGTATTTCTATTAAGTCAAGTTTTGCTCGTGTTGGTTTGCCCCAGTGTGTGACCATGTGACCTGGGTCCTCAAACTCCACACGCTGACCAGGACTTTGATTCCCGGCCCTGACATTTCACTCAAACATCCTGTCTGAAGGAGGCACCCAGACAGTTATATCTCGAGAAACAGCAATTTTCTTTACATTTCAGCATAAAGGAATACCAGGAAGGGCTTCACTAAGTAAATAAAGGCTATGTCAATACGGGCAAACAAGGAGTCAACGCCTGTTCCCCTTCCGCACGTGCAGCTTGGTGAAGACAGGTCTTTTCTCACTGAGGCTTTGGGTCCTCGTCAACCTCAACATCCGTTGTGTTTCTTTCTATTTTCAAAATGAAGCCTCTAACCACCTCACCCAGGAATAACACTGACACCTTCCTAAGTGGCCACACAAGTCCTCCTGGCTGTGGGTGACACGGTCACTTTAGTGCTCACTCTACAGGGCACACGGGTCCTCTTTTGAGGTTCCACGTGCTCCTGCGGGCTGAGGGGCAGAGCCCTGTGTCGCCCGGTCAGTCCCGTGCACAGCCCTCCGCTCTTTCCACGCTGGCCAAGCCTTCAAGTTGAGGCTGTGAGAGGTGACACAGCCACCTGCCTCACCTGAAGAGCACCAGGCTGACATATGTGGATAAGGAGGGAGGAAAGGAAAAAGGAGCCTACTACCCAGCCAGGCATACAAACAGGGTTAAGTCTGGCCTTTAGGACTGGCTACATGTTTTTGGAGAGCCCAGTGTAAAATGAAACCACAGGTCTCTTTTTCCAGAAGTATGAAAAGTTTCAAGACAGTCACAGCAGAGCACAGACTAACTGTGGGGCCCTTCAAGAGCAGAGCCCTGTGTGGCTACACAAGTCCCACACTCATGAAGCCAGTCCCGCAGCTCTCAGTGGGAAAGTCTCTGAATTCTCTGTCCAAATGAGCAACAAATGGCCCGGAGGGAGGAAAGTGTTAAAGTAAATAAACTCACAGATAAACCATCAAGAAGCAAAAAAGCTTTAAGTCCCAGGTCAGCTTCTGTAGGTAGCTCAAGGCATTGTTCAAAATATTTTTTTTTCTATTTTTTTAATCTGGGAAGCGGGGCTTTAATAGAGACCAACATCATGGTGATCTGACTTGAATTTCTCAGCTCCAGATTCTACGAGTGGTGAGCATGTTAAATACATCCTTGATCAAATTAAGGAGAACAATTTTCATTATAACAGAACTGGATAGAATTCAAATAACTTTGGCAAAAAAAGAAAGAAAAAAACATAAAGCCATAATTTTGTCCCCTGGTATATTCATGTTCAGATAGAAATTTAGTCATGAAATGAGCGATTTTTTTTCCTGGGCAGCCAAAGACAGGAATAAAAGCCTTCACTTCCTGGAACCCCTGAGCCAAAGATGGCCCGGGCTCCTAGCTGGACCAGCCCTCCCTGGCGTGTTCCAGAACTCCTCATCCCAGCCTTCCTGGGAATTCTCCGGGTTCCTGTGTTCCCGCAGTCCACCTCCCCTCACCCGGTCTTGGCAAAAATCCCAACAAGTACATTTATGCACATATTTTTACACCAATTATTTTCTTTGTATGCTCAAAAAGTAGTTGGAGCTGAATTTTTAAACAAACTTCATTGGATTCAGGATCTCTCCAAGCTAGATCTTCCATCTTTAATAAACTGTTAAAGAAAAAAATGCCCAGGCACCAACTCTGCAGCCTACCAAGCCCAGAAACTGCTTTGCAATGGAAATCACTTTTTTAGGACAAACATCAAAATTCTAACTTTGGCCCTTAAAAAAGTCCTGCTTCAGTGGATGTATGGTTTTGGGAGGTGTAAAACCATTCTCAGGCCCTGTATGAACAAACCCTTGGCCTTCCAACACATGAGCCGCGTGGTTATTAATGGTCTGGGGTGCACACTGCAGGGTCCTGCCCACTCTCACATCCAACCCTCATGCACCCAGAGCTCCTCCTCTGGGGGACTGAGCAGACACACGGAAGCCCTAGGGCTCTGGCTGAAATAGGCACTGCTTTATTCTGAGCAGCTGTATTTTGTATGGAAAAGGCAGGGAAAGAGACCAGAGTAGTTGACAGCCTACTGTGTGCTAAACTCCAGATGAAGTGCTTTCACAAAGGTCCGTTCATCTTGTCTTCCCCGAGGTAAGTCCCAGTTTAAAGATGAGTGACCCACGGTGGAGATGGGCTTCACAACCACTTCAGCAGGCCTCAAAGCCAGCTCTTCCCACCCCCTCACAGCCAGAAGCAGACTCAGAAGCTGAGCTGCAGACACAGCTCACTGTAAGGGAAGGGCTGTCGGTGAAGCACAGAAGCTTGTAACTTGTCCTCCCTGAGCCCCCAAGGAGGAGTCCAGCCCCTAAAACAGACTACGGGACTGGAGGCTGGAGCAATCTGAGTATTCCAGGTAAAGCAGCTGGACAGAGCAGCAGGGAGTCCACAGTGGGGAGCGGATCCCCACCTGGGGGAGGCCTGGAGCAGGCACTGTGCAGAAATCCACGTGCAGTCAGCCAGCTGCAGCTGGGTGATCTCCTCACCAATGAGTATCCAGCAGCCTCTCAGTCAGTAACTACTGACAGTGAACTCTGAGAAGTGGTGCGTCCCACCGAGGAAAAGCTCCCTGCCTGGTTCAAAGGCTAATTCTACTCTTCACTGGCTGGGTGACCTTGACCAAATGACTTCAACACTCTACCTCAATGTCCAATACCAAACTGAGAGGTTTCGAAGACTTACATAACTTAAAGCAATAAAAAGTACTTGAAACAAGACCTAGGACATAGAGAATGGGTGAAAATCGTTAGATATCATGCACCAAGTATTTTCTGAAGCAGACCTGAGAGCTCAGAAAGTTCTCTTAACTTCAAAGAGGCAGAAACCTCTGTGGGAAGCCTTGGAGCCCCTAACAACTGCCCCTCCCACAGAGTGCTCAGGGGAACATCTGCTCTACGGCCCAGGCAGACCATGACCCGTGAGCAGCAGCCTGCAGACTGCGTGATACCCCACCCCCCCCCCCCCCCCCCCCCCCCGGTCTGTGACAGGGCTCCCGATCTCTTCCCTAGGGCTCAACACTAAGAACACTCTCATGGCGGAAGTGGGTCCCTTCTCATCTGGTGCTTCTGAGAAAAAACTATTAAATCGCTGAGGCTGAAATTTGCCAATTCCAGGGGACCATTCACTCTGCTTTATGATTATAATAAAATGTTTGGGTGCTGCCAGGGGATTTGCCACCCTCCCAGGACCTCCTCTGAGGGAGAGCCACCCTCCTAACAGAAGGAGCTTTCCCAGCATGGAGCCTATCAGCACTATCAGCTTGAGAACTGGTTTTCCTCTAAGACTATCTCGGAGATTAATGGTTCAATTTGCAGCTGCTTAATGGCAGTTCCCGGAGCCCTCCCTCCCTCTGTTTGCCCCTGGGTTGGCCCCAGGCTTGTGGTTTGTGGGGCAGGTAGAGAAGCCCTTTGTTTTCCCTTGCCTGGGTGTGTTAACACTGATCGGCCACTCTACCAGGCCTCTCCGTCTTAATCTCAGTCCTGTTCTGATGGAATGTTCCTCTCCCACATGCTCCTATCACGGCCAGGTATTGAATATCTAGAAACTGATAGCTTTGGTGAATGCCCAGCTTGTGTCTTCCAAGGATCCAGTCCTCTAGGAGGCAGATATCTACAGCAAGCTTAAAACAATAAGAACATGCTTACCAGAATGGTGGCTATCTTTTGCAGCACTGATAGCTCTGTCTGCACCTTTGCTAGGGACATGAGAATCCATGAGATTAGACAAGAAAGGGTTTTGTTTTGCCTCTTAGCTTCTCCACAACCTCCTTCTCCCATCTGCCCCACCCATCTCTGTGCTTGTGTTCCTTCTCTGTGCACTCGCTACAGTTACTAAGACTCCTTTCATACTTTGTGTCCCTTTCACTAAAACTCCTTTTCAGTGCCAGTGACATGATTATATGCTTTTATCTGAGTCCGCCAAACAGAATCCGAACAACAGGCTACTCAGAGGGTGGCGGTCTACTCCCTGGTGGCAGGCCTCCCTGCCCAGGGATACAGCCCAGGGGACCCAGGAGGCTTTGCTGAGACCCTGCTTCTGGTCCTGTGGTCTCCTCACAGCCATCTATCTGCTGTATGGGGGAAGGCAGGTGGCAAGGGGTGGGAAGGATTCTCCCTGGGCAGGGAAACAAAACAGAAAGTTCCCAGCTGGGCCATTTCTATGGCCTCTACCGGGAAGTTCCGGCTGGCTTTGCAGAGGGGTCACGGAGGGGATGGTACAGTCTGGCTGGTCACAGTTCTCACATTCTCTTTGGTGACAGTTGGTTGCCTCTAGTCTTTTGAGATGGTGAAGATAATAGGACTCCCCCCTCACATCTTATTTTTAGGATACATGTGTCGGAGACCATTCTCCACGGTTCTCTCACATTCTACGTGTCTTGTTAGTGAGCCATTGACTACCCTTTGTTCTGGTCCACCTTTACAAGCACGTTCGCATAGTGAATAGTCTTGGGAGACAGAGAGAGTGTCTCTCTCCAGCATTTACTTCCCATTATTAAAGATTCAGTTTCCCTAACTCAGGTGCCATCTCCTGCAACACTCCCCAGTCCACATGTGGGTGTCATCTGTACTGTGATCACCCTGTGCAGACTAGACTGAAGCTCAAAAAAAACAGTGCGAAAATGCCAATGCTCTCTGCCCACTGCTTTTGCAGCGAATGATAAACTGTCCTTCGTCCCTGACTCAAGGTCTCATGCCTTCTACCAGCACCCATGCGACTATGACAGACTAACTATGCAGCTTGCAAGTAGGATGAAGTCGCAGGCCCTTCACAGTTCTTGACAATATGTTATAATGACAGCAACTATCAGGCTATATTTAGGCACACATGCAAATATTTATTAGCAAGCAGGATTCAAAAGGGTCACATAATCTATTCTATTACTGAGGTGAGGTGCTGCCCCTCTGCTCCTCAGGCTCCCCAACAAGCACCTGGCTTACCTAAGGTCGATGTGGAGATTTTCCAATGGCAAGATTCAGCTAATATTCTATTTGGATCGCACGGCAGAAGCCATAATCAAGTGGCAGCAATAGGCCTAGATGAGCTCTGATCCCAGATGCTTCTCCCAAAGGCACCTGGGCCCACCATGGTCTTACGTTCCACTCATGCAAGTGCATATCTCTGCAGAATGTGTGTAAATCAGATGGCAATCACTTCTCCAATAAAAAAAAAGTATTTCTAACATTTCATACAGTAATTAACAAACTGTCTACAGCAGATTTAGATGGGCCCACTTGAAGTAGGCTTATGGAGACAGCCTCAGGGTGTGAATTCCTAATTAGGACTTTCAGATGCTAACTTACTACCCCAGGAATATGAATTCCTGAGTGGGAGATACTTCAGATGTAGATTATACCCAAGGATTTGATTAAAGCCAACAAATCACACACAGTTCACACTGTGCGCAAGTCTTTTAGCTGACAATGGATGTGGTGTAAATCACAACACTTTAACAGAGGCATTTGGTTTTTTGAAGACACAGCTTCTGGGACACACAGCTCTCCCCTCTTTTCCTTCTCTGCATTCTCTCCACCAACAGAACACTCGGTTGGCTCTTCTCAGCTTGCAGAGCCAGCGATCTTTGGCACAAATGGCAACAGATGAGTGCTAGGGACAGTCCCGTGTGATTCAGTTAAGTTACACCCTTTACAGCCAGTTTAAACCCTAATTATTTTTCCTCTTTCTCCTCCCTTCAAGTTACCTAGCTCCTTTACTAGCCCCAGTTCTTGGCACTCATTCATTCATACAACAAATATTTATTTAAGCACCTGTAGACACTGTGCTTAAAGCCCTTCATGCTACACAATCAGCTTCTGTCTCCAGGTCCACACAGATTCTTGCATCATTAGCTGGATATAAGTGGAGTCACAGCCCTTTTCTTTTGAATATTAAGTAATATTTAAGACCTTTATGATCTTGTCATATGGTAGCCTCCAAGTGTACTACCAAGCACCTCCTAGGCTACCCTGGGGTCATGGAATGCAAAGAATCACAGACCAAATTAACACGCTCTCACTGTGTAACTTATTAAATTCATTTAAAACATACGGCAAGATATAATGCAAACTAGATGAGCTGGGGAAACACACTTAGGATAAAATATAAGCAGGCTGAAAAGACCACACTGCACGAATTCTAGTTGCACAATGTTCATATGTCTCTCTCATTCTCTCCCTCCCCCCTCAGCCCCCCCATACCCCCATGAGCCTTCTCTGCTACAGGTTTGATCACATGGACACAAACCAAGGTAGACCAAAGATGTACCCCCACTCTCTTGGAGACATGAGGGCAAGTTCACCTGGCCAATAGCTATAACTTGCCTCTGAGACTGCTACATGGCCACAGACTTTATTTTTGTTTCTTGGGCTGAGCGCTTGTGGGCCCACAGTGAGACTGAAATGGATGTCACTGATCTGTGCCAATGGAGGGGTGACCATTATTCAGCCCAGAAGTAATCAAACCTATGACTCAATCTTTCTCTTCCTTCTTTTTTAAAGATTTTATTTATTTTTAGAGAGGGAAAGGGAGAAACATCAATGTATGGTTGCTTCTCATGCACCCCCTACTGGGGACCCAGCCTGCAACCCAGGCATGTGCCCTGACAAGGAATTGAACTGGTGACCCTTTGGTTTGCAGCCCAGCACTCAATCCACTGGGCCACACCAGCCAGGGCTTTCTCTTCCTTCTTTACCTAAAAGTAACATTCTCATTTCTTCCATTATGTATTCCATTCCATTTTTAACAGGTTTACAAGAGGTAATTAATTCACTTTCTACCTACATTTAACATATCTTATGAATTCTGCCTATGCCTCATTAGTTGCTTGCTTGCTCAATATACCCAGCGAGCTTTTCCTATACTCACAGACTACTAGCTGACTTGCACAGCGATGCACGCTTAGCATGTGAGTTTCAAACATCCCATGTCTTTCCCATATGATTTAAATATTCTCAAATAACTAGCCAACACCCACTATAGATATCCTAAATGTAAGTGCAGATAACAAAATGGCATGTATAAAATGATTGCAGATAACGATATGAAGGTACAGGGATAATGACTGGAAATAATATGTAAAAATGGAAACATACGCTGTAATGGGGATATCATGAGTGATTTTTATTCCAAAACTTTAATATGCTTGCATGATATTTTTAATAACACATCATTTTTAAATAGGCTAGTGTTCCATATATATTATAAAATATCTTTTCTGACTAAGAATTTAGATGGGTAGCATTTAGTTGTAAAACTTATCTTAAGGAACTTGATGAAGTAGCCTGAACTTTTGGACATTTGTATGCACCCTAAGTCATTGATTTCCCTGAGAAAAGGCTTTAACCATACAAGTAATTTAGATATTTTATAGCACAAGTTTAGGCAACACATTTCGCTATATTGTTTGCATTTATGTGAAAGTGGCTACTGACTATCACCTGCCTAGTAATTATTTTCCCTCCTACTTACAAAATCCCATTTGAAATTTCAAGGTAACATTTTAAAAAATGAAAAAAAAAACCAGCCATAAGTGTTTTTGAGTAAAATTTTCCCATTTATTTGACCTATTAAAGCAAAAAATATACTCCAACATTCTGTTTGCGTTTGTGTGTTTGTCGCCTACTGACCAGTTTTCCAGGGTGCAAACAATCAATCCTGTTTGGTCTACTTTAGTCTCTTCTATTCATATTTATACTATGAATCCATCTCTCAAAAGAGACAAACTTAAAGTGGGACTTGGAAATTCCAAACTCCTAGAACTGTTACAGACACACCTGCATTGGAAATGGAGGAAACAGTTCATCAGCTTCCAAGGCGGTGTTGAGAAACCCCGGTGGTTTCCAGCTAAGGATCTCCCAAGCCCAGAGCAGTTTGGTGAGAACTAAGCTGCCCTTTCATCAAATGGCCCAGCCATTTAGCTTCTCTCTGTGATGACATGAATAGATAAACCGTTAGAATCTTATCTTTTGGGTTTTGCTGAACTGCCCAAGTTGAAGAGTGTGTAACCTGAGCAAGGACAGACCTCCTGAGCTTGAAATTTTTTAATGCCAAGGAAAAAATGGAGAATGCCGTTGATATGAGGAAGGGCTATCTTTTTAAAGCACTCACATGCTTAGGCAACTCAAGGTAACATTAAACACAAAAATAAATTATCAAGTTAAGTTTGAGCTGGTTCAAACAGAGCCTCTCTCCTAGGACCTTCCTGCCAGAGACCCTGTCACTAGTGAAATTAGTGCCCCAGCGAATGCAGATTATTTTTGCTTTAAATCTCACTATATGTGTATGTAGAAAGGAAGAGAGGTGAGTCCATCAAACTAGTTTTGACAAAACCAATTATTTAGGTAAAATGATAATGCAATTTTGTTTGCTCAAAGCCAACATTTCAACCATCTTATGTGTGTATAAAGAACAGTATAAAGAGAAAAAGAGCCCTGGATGGTGTAGCTCAGTTTATTGAACATGGGCCTGGGAACCTAAAGGATCTCTGTTCGATTCCCAGTCAGGGCACATGCCTGGGTTGCAGGCCAGTTCCCAGCAGAGGACGCACAAGAGGCAACCGTACATTGATATTTCTCTCCCTTTCTCCTTCCCTTCCCCTCTAAAGATAAATAAATAAATAATTTTTTAAAGTTTTTTTAAAAAAGGGAAAGAAACTTGTTTTAAACAAACAACCATTCTCACTTGAACTAAACTTAGTACTAACTGGTAAATGATAGTAAACATATGAACTTTATGTATGAGAGAAATAGTTGTGAAACTTACCTATTTTGCAAACCAACGGACTTTTATATATTAAGTACAACATTATCATGAAAGTATTTCCCTTGGAAAATGGTTTTAATTGGTCTGCCATCCTCGGTACCATGTTAGAATTCCTGCCATTATTGCTTTTTAAAGGGCCATTTTTTTTTTGTGAAGAAAAGAACAGCAAGATGTTATCATCGAGTCTTGTATAATCACCTACTTTATTCACTGCATCTGACTGCTAAGGACTTCGGATGATTGGCAAGAATCATTTTACCTTCCAGGCACAGAGATTTGCCACCACCTAGTATATTCAGAGAAAATGCCGGAATGGTGAGAGGACTTCGGTATGCTTTGGGGTTACTTTGAAAAGGCCGGCACTCATTCACTTGAAGGAATATGTTCTGGTGAATACGTTGTGTTTGTTGGATGGTAAATGAGGACCCTTCTCTCCACACTAAGAATAAGGGCGCATTCCCAGCAGAGCAGAGTCTTCTGCAGAGAGTTCCACTTTCACAGAGCGGTGGCACTGAGGAGTTACAGGGACCTGCCTGCCAGAGACCCTGCCACTGTGGAACTAAGACACCGCTTTCTGGGGTCCAAAGCCTGCTTCCAAAGAGCCTGGGGGGTGTTCCCTACAAAGGGGTTTTCTGGTCCTTTTTGCCTGTCTACCCACCATGCAAAATATAGCCCCCAGCCTGATGGAGCCCGGTGTCCCTTCACCACATGCCGGGGGACCAGGAGAAACCCAGGTCCAGTGACAGAATGAGGCCACCCAGTGCCCGTGGCAGGTGGATCTAGTTTTCATGCAGGCTAGAGTCCACGTTTCTCAATCTTCCATTAGTTATAGCAACAAAAAGAAACACCTAGAAGACTAGGGAATAAGAACAGCTTGTTAAAGCTTGAGCCAAGTGTCACATCAGGGGTCAAAAAAGTGGCAAAATTGGTTCCTTTTGTTTTCAAGTCATGGTAGCACTTCATTTACAACTGTCCTCCCAAGGACTGGATAGGGAGGGGCCGTTCACAGGGAAGGCCCTGCCTCCACACAAATCTGTCCTTCATCTCAGGGGACAGGAAACCCAAAGGCCGGCCCTGCACCAAAGTCTTCTCCTACCAGCTTCTCACTTGCAGGAGAATTAGAAAACAGTTTCCTCCAAAGACTTCCACTGCAGTCTATCACTCCCCCACTCAAGGACTCTGTTTCTCCTTCCATCCCATTACTAGTCATGTAAAATGCACCCCCTTTTTGGTGCAGTGGGAAAGAAACTCAGGATCAAGGTCATCAGCTAAGCTAATCACACCGTCTTCCACAATTCGGTTAACTAGACTCAGGCTTTCAGCACTAACCACTTTCCTTCCATGGGTTCCCTGTTCCACCCCTCACCCAGAGGGTCACACTGCTTTCCAGCAAGTTCTCCATTTCTACTCCAGGCCTAAGCTGAGCTCTCTCTGTGCTTTCCTGGCCATGGAAAGCAAGGCCCCTCTTCCAGGCCACAGGTCCACCCCTAGGTTTTACTCTCCTGCAACTTCCACTCCGCCTCTTGAGCCCAGGCTGGATGATGTGCCCTGGGCTGTACCCCCGGTCTCCCCAGGGAGACTGCTGGGGACCAGAGTGTCCGCTGAGCCTCCCCGAACTGCCACCTCCTCCCAACACATGCCTCCTTCTTTCCACCCAATTAACAGCCCCTCTGTAATTTCTCCTTCCCAACTTCCTGACCTTCTCAGCTTCTTTCCCCAGGAATAAGCCTTTACTGTCCCCACCAGGAGCACCCCAAATCAACCCAGAGGCACTATCTATTCTATCCAAAAGATATCCAGTCTTCCGATCCACCGATGCAAAGACAGACACGTGTAACTTAAGCCTATTTCCTGGTATGTTTTAATTCCCAAAATGTCCATTGATAAATATTGGTGGAGGAGCAAGCCCTGGATTTCCCTCTTGACCTGACAACATGCTAAAAAGCATTAAGACTAAGCCCTGATGATGGCTATATCAGACACTCAACACGCATGCCATAAAAGTGGGATTATATTCATTTATTCCTCTGGTTGCCACTGAGGTCATGGCTACCCCTCACTTCCCAGTGCTGATTCCTCCACTTTTTGAACACACCTGCCTCATATTTCTCCTCTTGAGGCCCATAGGCTGCACACTTGTTCAATATCTCTTGACAACCCTACCACATGTGGCTATTCTGTGCATGGACACAGAAATAAAGCCTTTACCCGCAAGGCCTAGAGCCTACATTTACTCCAGACCAGTGCTACTCAAACCTCGGCATATGTCGGAATCATCCGGGGACTCGTTTTGAAAATAAATTCCTGGGCCCCGTCTGCTTTGGATGCTAGGAATCTTCTTCTGTAACAGGCCTGTGATTCTGAGAAAGGCTCTTTGAGAAGCACTCCTATAATTGTCTTAGGTTGTTTTATTCTATTGCAAATCTCTGGAGGCCAGGGATTACTCCTCATTCTTTTGCACCTCCCATAGGTTTTAGTGCAGCTTCCATGATACAGCGGGGCCTCAAAAGCTTGAACGACACTGAAACATGTCATTACATTGCGGTTCAGTGCTTAATATCACACAGGATCTGCTGCGTTGCCTCTCCATTCTTGTGCCCGCTGTAAGACTAACACACTAGAAGCTGTTTTACAAAGAAACAGCTGGTGTGTGTGGAGGAGTTATGTGCACAGTGATGATAAATCCATCTTCCCCCAGTTGCCAGTGACTCTCCACTGAAGTAAAACTGTGTGTGTACAGCCTGGTCATCAGCTTCCCCGCTGGAGTTAGTGAAATGTTAACTTTTAGCCAGCCATTAGTTGAGAGACAGCAGATCACTTATCTACTTTCCCACTGTTTAATCTCAGCCCCCCAAAAATGTGCTTCTCACATTCCTTTCAAATGACCTGGCTCTTTAAAGTACAACCTCCCAGCCCTTCCGCCCAGCTCTCCAGCTGAGGGATTTGTGGGCACCATCCTCCGAGCCCTCCCAGAGGAAAGAACTCGTGGGAATTCTCCCTCCAGGGCTGCCCGGCCACTCCTGGCTATAGGGTGTGCAGGTGGGTTACCCAGAAACACCAGTGTCCAGCCCAGGCTCCAGATGACAAGAGGGGAACAAACCGACAGTCTGGTCTCAGAGGCGTCACCAAGCCTAGAGATATGTTAACACTTGCATCTGCTTTTATTTGATTTGGTTGTGATTCTTCAACTTCTACTGGAGTTCCTATTCTCCAGCAACAGGTGGACATTTTAAAGGTATCAAAATGTTTTGTTCCGATTTGCTTTTACTTTAAACTTAGGTAAACAATAGGACCACAGGGAGTTTCACGATTTTAGTACACATAGTTGAGCATGTTACAAAAACGTCCTAATGCTTCTATGCAAGGTGTCACATTGTATTCAAAGCAAAAGCTAACACCTATTGAATTAACTTCGACAGACACTGTTGTAAGCACTCTGCACACACAGGGTGGGCCAGAGTGTGTTCACAGTTGTGAGTGTGTGAAACAGATTTATTCTTCTTCTATTACTAGTTATTAATTATTGTATTATTTTCCACATAAACAACTGTAAACCTACTTTTGCCCCACCCTGTATTGACTTATGAAAACAAAACAACATCCCTATAAAGTAGGTGCTGTAATTATCGCCATTTAACAAATAAAGAAAATGAAGTTAGAAAAAGTAGTAACAGGATATATTTATGCCAGGCAAGGCATAAATAACCCACATAGAATGTGGCTTTTGCAATCACATCCTAGTACACTCTAATACAGGAAGGCAACCCAGACCAAAAGCCGTTCTCCCAAGGACTTCCTCCTATTCAATATTTCTAGTATGAAAACCATGAAGAGTCTTTAGGAAGGCACATGCATTTTCTTCGCTGAGTTGAACATTTCTTCATTGTCAGCATCCTTAACCCAGGACATTCATCTCCAACACCACCACATAATCACTGTACAGCCCATATTGACTGTATCTCCTCCTGGAGATATAGGACATCCTTGCTTAGAATACTTGGGAAGAACAAGAGCAAAATTTTAGCTTTAATCCTGTGTAAACCACATAATTTGTTTAAAACTCATGATGTCCCAAGGATAGCAATAGAATGGAGCATAGACCAGCAACGTTTGGACAAAAGGAGCCAGAGAAAGACTGGAGGTTGGTTTGATTCACCCACTGCATGAATTTAAATAGAAATGCTTGCCGTCTGTACATAAGGTACAGAGGAAAGAACAGGAGTGTGAAGGTCTGGAAGACCTGGCTTGAAATATGACTGCTAGAGGCTCACAATTCACCGGCGCAAATTAATTATCCTCTCCAACATCTCAACACCCTCATCTGCGAAGTGAGGTGGTAATAACATCAGAGAATAAAATTCAGCGCAATAGCCAATGCACATGTAATTAGAGCCCCTTACTAAGTACAGAGAGGGTGCGAATAAATAGGAATTCCCTTCCCCCTCTTCTCCCTTTGCCCCAGCACCAGAAATCAAAGATGTAGTGTCTCGTGACCTTGGCCACCTCTCTTTACATCTCGGGACTTCAGAGTCCATGCCTATAAGAAGAAATTAAATTAAAAGGTCTCTAAAGAAATTTAGACTCTTAACACTCTGATCTGAGTGTTGTGGGGAGGAGCAGGTAAGAGAGAGCCTTGAGCCAGGGCAGGAAGGCAGAAGAGTGAAAGAGCCAGAAAAGCCACAGGGGCAGACCCACCCAGGCCACCTGATCTCTAAGGGCACGACTGGCTTCAGGCCCCCTGAAAACGGGTCTATGAGCATTTATTACTCCGACGTGAAAACAGATGCGTTAATAAGAATGTCCACTCGCCCTTAGATCCACTCCTTGCACACACTCTTCACATCCTCCCTTCGCCTTCCCGGGTACCCACTACCCTGTGGTTTCTCTGCCCTCACTGCTACTCAAGTTCCAATGTTCAAGTTTCACAGGAGAGTGGGCCTCTCCTGTGCCCACTCCGAGGATGCTACAGAAAGACTGAGTCCAGGGAGCCATGTCACTCCGAGTTGGGAATAACTGAGAACCCCCGGGTCTGACCCACCCTCTGGGGAGCTGCTCCCGGAGCTGCCACCCACACCACACAGGGGCCTGTCACAAGCTCTCGCCCTGTTTGTGGCCTCTGGAGCCAATCAGAAGGGCTGAGGCTCTCTGCCCTCACCAGACCCCCTCAGTCACAATAAGACCAGTCATCAGCGACACCTCCCAGTCATCCCTGCCCCACCAAGGGAACCAAAATTTTGCCAGCCCCAAGCTGTCTTTTGGAATATCGATTTTAAGCTGTTTATTCATTTAAAAAAAGACTTAGAAAGGACCTTTGACATTTCCCATTTCCTGTCCAGGAGAGTCAGATAGAAAAACCTGCTTCAGGAAAAGAAGAATCTTAGGATGTTCGCTCTAGCCTAACTTGAGTGAAGTCTGCTAAATAAATGACAGGGCCTCAGCTCCGGGCCCGCCGTTTCTGCGTAGCCTCGCACGGATTTGCCTGCCTTGTGTTTGGTCAACTACCTGCAAATTGCCTGTTCTCCACTCTGAAATCTCAGCCCCGTGTCCCCTTTCTTCATTATCCCAAACTGTCACGTATACCCAGTGTTGCCTCACCTGCTTTCGTGAATTCCCCAAGTACATGCGTTAAAATTTGGATCTTCTCTGTTAATTAATCTGTCTCTGTTCATTTGATTATTCACCCAGCTAGAAGAACTCAGAAGGTGGGAAGGAAGGTATTCATTTTCGTTTAGCCCCCTCTCCTCTGGGCAGAGGCCTTGTGCCCCCGCTCACTGCGGGTCGGCTCCGTTCCCTGGGCACTTCTGACATTATTCATGTGGGGAAAAGCCCGAGAAATCCTGGTGAAGAGGGGAAGGTGGGGAGGAGCACCCCCTCGCTCGGGACCCAAGCGGCGAATGGAGGCCACAACCCTGGGACAGATAAGCTCCCATCCTGAACACCGGCTTCAATGCTGCTGACGGCCGGGACCACAGACGCTGGGTGGGCCCCGAGAGGGTGAGCCCCTGCCCGGCCCGTGCTGAGCCCCAGGAAGTTTCCAGTCAGGAGTTATTTAAGTATACAAGCATTTCTGAGGTTCTCAGGCTATTTGATCCCCCAGGCTACCTGGCCTGCCAAGGGGCCTAAGGTTCAATTAGTGCAAACCTCTCATTTGCAGGGAAGGAACAAGTGCCAGGCGGGAGGGGTGACTTGCCCAGCACCGCAGTGAGGGCAGAGTGAAGACCTGAATCGGGCCCAGGGCCCCAGCCCAGCGCCAGCATCACCTGAAACCAGGAAAATTACCGGTGACCCCTGGGCTCACAGCGCTGCACAGAGGGCCTGAGAAAAGCAGGCAGCAAGCCTAGAGGTGAACGTTACATGTGAAGTCCTTTCTCTGCTTTCTTTTGGTTACTGGTTTTCAAGGCATTTTTTTTCCCTTTAGAAAAGTATGAGAAGGTTTGAGGCTATCAGGCCACTTGTTTTCAGTGGTCTAGCAACAGGAATTGCTGGCAGGGGGAGGGGTGGAGGGGTGGAGCAGGTTAGATAAGGAGGTGCAGGAAGACTGGGAAAGGAGGGAGTGAGGGAAAGGGGAGGAGAAAGGCTAATATAAAGTGTTTGCTACGTACTTTCCACGTGCCATACACTTTAGAGCCACTAAGCCATTTAATCCTCACAAGTTCACGAAGCACTAAAGAGAAATGAAACAGCCCTGGCTGGTGTGGTTCAGTGGATTGAGCACAAGCCTGCAAACCAAAAGGTTGCTAGTTTGATTCCCCATCAGGGCACATGCCTGGGTTGCAGGCCAGGTCCCCAGTGGGGGCACATAAAAGACAACCACACACTGATGTGTCTCTCCCTCTCTTTCTTCTTCCCTTCCTCTTGCTCTAAAAAAAATACTAAAAAAGAAAGAAATGAAACATCGCATTTCACAAATAAGGGCACTGAGGCCAAGAGAAGCGAAAGTAGTTTGGCCAAGTCATGCAGCTTGGCAGGTTTCAGTACAAAGGAAAACTTGGTAGACTGCTCAGCACTTCAAAGGACACTTACAATTACTCATTTAAACCCATCTCAGGGGCTTCAGTATTCCTATACCATCAGGAAAAAGAACACTCTAGAATTATGTTTAATCCAGAAGAGTTGAACAATTGTGTCCATTTTGCAACTTGTTCAGACACCCTCAATTTTCTGACTCCCTGAAAAAAAGCCACCAGGTAAAGGCCAGTGTTCCTCAGCTGGTCTTGAGGCCCCTCCAAAACACGACCCCTCCCTGCACCGCACGCACAGCCCGCAGGGAACAGCCAGGCTCCTGGGCCATTTTTCAGTGGAACCAAAGTCTCTTTTCAAGACCCTGAATTCCCCCTTGGTGTTGTCCACTTGTATCTTCAATGTTTATGAGGAGACTAAATTTAAGATTAAAATGGCTAATACAGAGCACCCACAGAAAGAAACGTGTCTGTCTGTTTGTTGTCAGTTCCAAAAACAATCTGCCCTCTACAACAGAGATGATGGTGTTGCATCTCTCCTACAAGGTCAGTAAATTTCCTCTTTAAAACTACAGACCACGGGGAGGAATTCACACTTTAACACTGGGTCTCAAAGTGCAGTATTAAGTGAAATTAAATAATAAGCACTCCACCAAATATGCTAATGAATGGCGCTGAGGAAAGCCTCTGCCTTGGCCCCACCCTCCTTTCTCACTCTCCTTAGCATCAGCCTTTCCTCTTCATCTGAGAAAAACAACCACAATAAAAGCCTTGTTTCTGATAAGAGTATCTGTCACTGACAGAGAAGAGGCAACGTGCTTTTTATTGAGTTGACCCCCTTAATGAGCAACACACAAAAGATCATTAATTATAAGCCATCCTCTGACCCGGGCCCACAGACACATTTGCATTTTCAAAAGCTCCACTCGACCCTTTTGAAAAGGTTTGTCCCGGTTTTTGTCGGGCTGGGTAAGAAACAGCTGCACCCAAAGGCACCGCCAGCAACAACCTGGCACCACCCCTGGGCCCAGGCTGCCGGGGAGGGGTGCTCACAGGCCAGGCAGCACCGTTCTGAAAAAGCAACTGTCAGCGGGGAGGAATTCCTGCCTCTTCTGCATTTGTGTCAACAAGAGAAGACCATGTAAACCCAGGACTTTGCTGAGTCTTGGGACTGTGTATGAACGAAAAGAAAAAGGAAATGTCCCATTTAGAATAGCTCTGTTCTCCCTGGGAAATACGGATTAACTCGTCAAACTGAAACAACTTATTGAAGCTGCTTCTTCAGATGTGTTGAATGGGTTCAACACACTGGGACAGTCCTCATGTTTATGTTTCACATGACACAGACTTGTAGGATTACTTATTTCAAAAGAACAATGTGGGCAGGCCTGTTCTCCACCATGCAAGGGATGTGCTATATGTGCCAGCAGGCTAGAGGACACGGTGTACAGGACTCTTAATCCCACTTTTGATTTGGAAATATTGGAGGTGGAGCAGTGGGGGAGGGATCCTGCCTGGTGAGCACCTTCCTGGTGTTGGTGGGGGGAATGAATGAACACATCCCATGTCATCAGGGAAATGCAAATCACAATGACAATGAGACACCACTGCACGCCTATTAGGATGGCTAAAATCCAGACCACTGACAAGAGCAAACACCGGTGAGGATGTGGAGCAATAGGAGCTCTCATTCATGGCTCAAGGAAATGCAAAATGGCACGGCCACATTGGAAGACAATTTGACAATTACTCAAAAATTAAACATACTCTTGCCATATGATCCAGCAACAGTGTTCCTTGGTACTTACCCAAAGGAGTTGAAAGGTTATATCTGTGCAAAAACTGCACAGGTTGTTTATACAGCTCTATTCATAAGTGCCACAACTCAGAAGCAACCAAGATGTCCTTTATTGGTGAGTGGATTACTGTGCTAATTCTGACAATGGAATGTTATTCAGCACTAAAAAGAAGTGAGACATTGAGCCACAAAAAGTCACGAAGTAACCTTAAATGCACACTGCTAAGTGAAATAAGCCAACCGGAAAAGGCTGCACACAGCATGAGTCCAACTATACCAGAGTCTAGAAAAGGCAAAACTATAGAGACAGTGCAAAGATGAGCAGTTTTCAGGAGTGGGTGTGGGGGCGTGAATTGGTGGAGCACAGAGGAATTTTACAGCAGTGCAACTGTCCTGTAAGATAATATAACGATGAATACATGTCGTTATACATTTGTCCAAACCCATGGAATGCACACCACCAAGAACAAACGCTAATGTAAACTATGGATTTTGGTGATAATAATGTGTCAGCATAGGTTCATCAATGGTAACAAATGTCCCACTCTGGTGGGAGAATGTTAACAATGTGGGTGGCCTACGCATGTGAATGTACAGGACATCTCTGTACATTCTTCTCTATTTTGTTGTGAACTTAACACTGCCCTTAAAAAAATAAAGCCTTAAAAAAAAATTCCTTAAGCCTTTCGAGCTTATGTCAGGAGAACATCTTCCCTAGATTTAGCAGGAACACTGCCATAGACCAAGGCAGAATCAGCAACTGCACAAGAGTCATGTGAAATTGTATGTGATATATAATCTATAAACCCAGAAGGCACACAAGGCTCACAGAACCGCACGCAGCTGCACAAGTAAACTGGGGCCACCATAAACAGTCTGCATAGCTGAGATGAGTCAGGAAATCTCACCCTCCAGTACAACAGAACACAAAACACGTGGAGGTACTGAGCAGAGGAATTAAGAGCAGGGGCTGGATGTGAATGATTTGCTTTGGGTGAATTGCTTAAATCTTGCTAAGTATTAGATTCCTCATCTACAAAATGAAAATAATACCATTACCTCCCGAGGTTGTTGGCAGGATTAAGTGAGATCGTGTGTTAACAAATATTCCATACATCTAAACTATTAATCATAATGATCTTGATGAAATAAAATAATCCAAGCGGTAAAAAAATAGTGAGCTCACAAAGGAATTGATTTGGGTTGCACAGCGTAAGGACATCACCCTCAGCTTGCCTCTTCTGCCAACGTGGGGATTCTTATATACACAGTCTGGTTCCTTAGACCAACTTGGCACCGATTAATCTGTTACTAACAGGCTGTACTTCTACAAAGCCTTCAAGCTCCCCGAAACTGATGCAAAATCTTGTGCATAGGTACATTCTTCTTTGAAAGGAGTACACAGTTTTCATAAGATTCTCACAGGAGCCTGGCACCTCCCCAAAATTAGGAACAACTGCCCCAAGGTATAGCAAATGCTTATTCTGAGTCTTGTTTTCAATTCTAAATGTACACAAAACTCTCTTTCTTTTTCCTCTTTCAGTTCAGCCAACACACGCTGCACATTTCAAAAGAATTTCACTAGAATCTCAGGAGAAATTAGAAAGGGAAATAAAGCACATACAAAAAAAGCAACATCAAAGTACAGTGCACGTCACTGATTCTAAGACCAAGACAGTCTAGCCGCCGTTGGCTGGGCCTGCCTGCAGGTGTGTGGGCCCAGATTCCTTCCTTCGCAGCTCCTCTCTTTTGTCCCTTGGAAGATTCACTGCTTTCTTTTATTTTAACGTGGATTTCTTTTACAGAATACACCATCTGCTTCCCTTTACAAAACTTCTAAAGGGAAGTTTACTAATAACCCAAAGAAGGTGGGAATTATTGAACCTCTTGGTGACTAAATGACTAGAAAGAGATGCAAAGGAGATTTAAAAGATTTTAGGGAGAACAAAAAAGGGGAAGAAAAATTATGTTAGATCACTATTCTATCAACAAAAAAATTTTCTCAGCAAAGAAGTACACCATTATCATTCATTGAGTTCTTCATGAATTCATTAAGGTATTCATTAATGGTATACTTAAAGAAGTATACCATTAGCACTCATTGAGTCCTTAATGTTAATAATGAGGTTCAGAGACTTTCCTGCATAAGATTTTTTTCTGGGGGAAGGATCACAGGTAGATAAGGCATAAAAGATAGTAGGTTTATTAGATCCCTGAATATGCTCTCCTTGCCTTCCTCTGTCAGTAAGTGTGAAGGGAGAGGGTAGGGAGGGAAGCATGAAGAGTAGGGAAGTTTCTGAAAATCACTCACACCCAACTCACAAACACTGAGGTCTTTCTAAAGGCCAGTCCCTGGACTAGGCTCTAGAAATTATGAAAACATATAAGGTTGAAGTCATATCTTCAAGCTATTAATCTAGGGAAAGATATAAATAATAAACAAATATTATTCAAAGTAATAAGCTTGTTGCTAATAGTGCAATGGGGAGCCAGAAGAATAGCATGGTTGGAGAACACACATCTCATACCAAAGACAAGATTCCTCAAACTTAAAATTAGTTCTGTGCCCTGGCTAGTGTAGCTCAGTGGATTGAGTGTCAGCCTGTGAACCAAAGGGTCACTGATTTGATTCCCAGTCACAACACATGCCTGGGTTGCAGGCCAGGTCCCCCCAGTGGGGGGCACTCGAGAGGCAACCATACATTGATGTTTCTCTCCATCTCTTTCTCCTTCCCTTCCCCTTGCTCTACAAATAAATATATAAAATCTTTTAAAAAAATTATTCCTGGGATCTGCCCTTTCCCATCTACAGCTACCCTGTGTTCCTCCCAGATCAACAGGCCAAAGTTGACATGAAAAACTTCTGGGATCAAAGCATCATGCTGAAGCCCAGAGAAGAGGCCCCCTGAGCATTTTGGTTGTAGGGACAGTGTCTTCTTTCCATTCCCAAGAAATAAGGAAAAAGAAAAGAAGAGTCACTCCCCCATCCCCACCACCCATAGACTGAGCTGCTACGACTCTGGTCTTTCCCTTTGCTTCTGAAAGCTTTGTTCTGCAAAATTCAGACACTGTGATGCAGAAACAACTTTGCCAGAGTATAAAGAAATCTCAGGGTGTGAGCTCCATAAAGACAGGAAAACTGTGGGCACACAGTGTGGCTCCTTAGGTCAACTTGGCACCGATTGATTCATTACTGACAGGATGTGACTTCTAAGCTCTACTTCCCAGCCCAATTTCTGTCACCAAGAAAGCCAAACCTCTTTTGTGTGGGCCCCAGTCCAATTCTGAACCAAAACTGTTCTCTCCACCATCACAGGAACCTCTCTGAGTGAGTCATCGAAAGAAAACTTGCCCTGGGTAATGTGGCTCAGTTGGATAATAACCCATTTTTAATAAAGGAAATGGAGGTTTCTCATGGGAATCCCTCAGTCTTAAGACAATCTTGCATAATCCATGTGTCTCTGCGCTGCTGTGTGATTTGCATTCTGCACTGCTAAAGGCTCAAGGGGATTCTAGAACAAATCTAGTCTCACCTCTGGTTCCTCACTGGTGTAATTCAGAACTGTATCATGACTATTTTCTCCAAGCTAAAGCAAATAAACTCATTAAAATCTTGGCTGGGATTCTTAATTTGTAGGAATATTCTGTTTGTTTTATTATCTTCAAAGATCTTAGTTTAATCTGTGGAAAGATAAAAACATGTTAATATAGCCCTGCCTGGTGTGGTTCAATGGACTAAGCCAAAAAAGTCACTGGTTCAATTTCCAGTGTGGGCACATGCCTAGGTTGCAGCCTGGGTCCCCAGCTGGGGACAGGTGAGAGGCAACAGATTGATGTTTCTCTTCCTCTTTCTTCCTCCCTTCTCCTCTCTCTAAAAATAAAATCTTAAAAAATATATTAATATATTTCTATAGCTATCTTGTGTGCTTTTGAGAACGGTTCACTCATTTTTAAACTATATTCCCTCCTAAATTAGCCTGGCCCTCCTCCAGATCCCTTTCTTTAGAGGATATTACAAATTTATTGTAGAAGTTCTTGCTTAATGAATCAGTGGTGGGTTTAATAAAGTCATGTAGGAGAGAACTGGTGTACACTGAGTGGGCTTTTTCAGGAACCCAACCGTATTGGGTAAGTAACACACATATGTGGGGAAAGGACAACAGCCGTCTAGCAGTGGCAGGAACAGGAGACGTCTCCGAGACAGTGAGTGTCATGGGAACTATTGCTATTGTCACCCTCAATATTGTTACTGCTAGTGTTCCTCTGCCCATTGCTTAATCACTTTGTTTGTTTGTCTGCTTGTTTTGTTTTGTTATTGAGTTGCATAAGTTCTAAATAAATTTACGTGGTTTATAAAATATGTTTTCCCATTCTTTAGGTTGCCTTTTCATTTTGTTGATTTTTTCTTTTGCTGTACTGATGCTTTTAGGTGTGATGTAGACCTACCTGTTGATTTTTTCTTTTGCTGTTTAGGTCAGCATTTTTTTTATAGTAAAATAATTTTATATTTAAAACTAGCCAGCTGGACGCAGTGTAGATGATCCCAGTTTTGTTGGCAACATCCAGAGAACCATAGTCTGGAGCCAGTCGAACACAGGCCTTCTTCTCCCCATCAGGCCTGCTTAGGTGGCCTTGGCCATATCAGTGTCACAGAGCTTCTTCACAGCCTGTTTGACCTGGTGCTGGTCGGCCTTGACATCCACAGTGAACACACATGCAGTGGTGTCTTCTGTCTTCATGACTGACTCAGTAGTCAGGGGGAACTTAATGATGGCATAGTGGTCAAGCTTGCTTCTCCTGGGGGTGCTCTTCCAAGGATACATGGGCTGCCTTCAGAGCCAGAGTGTGTTCAACCTTGCAAGGTGGGTGACACATGGGTCTTCTGCATTTGTCTGTGTGTGTGTGTGTGTGTGTGTGTGTGTGTGTGTGTGTGTGGCTGTGGACGCCTTTCAGCACTGCTTCCTTTGCCTTCAGAGCCTTGGCTTTGGCTTTGGCTTTGGCTTTGGCTTTGGCTTTGGCTTTGGCTTTGGCTTTGGGAGGGTCAGGGGCTTCCTTCTTTACTTTCAGCACCATCTTCATGAAAAGGTAAGTAAGCGTTTTAAATCGATAAAATATATTAACTTGACTTTGGGCCAGGTAAAGGTCTTCTCAAGTGCCTGAGACACTTCTATGGAAGCTATTTAGAAAATCCAGACCCTGGATACAACTCTCAGAGCATCTGAAGGTTGGGAGAGGCTGGGATATGCATTTTAACAATTCTGATGAGGTGTGGAAAGACTATAATTTCTTAGATGTTTGACTAAAACTAAATTGTCTAGGTAGTCCTGAAAAAAATCAACACCAAGAAAAACTGAGCCACCTATTCTGGGAGAGATCCATGTTGGAACTGTGACTATTCTAATTCATGAGTTAAATATTAGTCTAGAACTCAAAAGATGTGGTTTCTGTCCCCATTCTTCTGGTAACTAGTTTTTTTTTTTAAGATTTTATTTATTACTTTTTAGAGAAAAGAAACAGAGGTAGGAAAAGGGAGAGAGAGACAGCAATTGGTTGCCTCTTGTTTGTGTCCTGGTCTGCAAACTAGCAACCTTTCATTTTGTAAGATGACACCCAACCCACCAAGCCACACTGGCCAGGGTTCTGCTGGTAACTAGTTTTAAGATCTTGGAGGTGAGGACTGTGTGTTGGGGGGCAGATTACTTTTCCATTCAAGGCCTAAATTTCCTCATTGTAAAACCACATTGGATTAATCCCTGCCAGCTCTAATGCAATGTTCCTGGGCTCCCTAAATTCAAGCAATGAGAGTGTGGGCCTGTAATTAATTAATGTCATATTTAGGCATTCTTTGAAAGACAAGCTCCCCTTATTAGAAGTGGGAAACTGCAGGAGAGCAGCCAGGATGGTTTCTGCTCTGGAACTATCGCATTAGCCTCCGGGTTGCAAAGGCACCATTTCTAGACGCTACACCCAAGTGCCTCTCGGAATCAGAGCTCCACCCTCCCAGTTGCAGAAGTCATTCCCTAGTAAGAAACTTACCAAACAAATACAGCAAAGGGCGAGTAAAGAAAAGGCAGCTGAGTTCCTCCTATTGGAAACTACCTTGGCAACTACACAAAGCAATTTAAAATAAAAACTGTGGCAACCAAGAACGAAAGCAACGATTTGATTCCCAAGCCTAAATCTCTCACATTCAGCCCCAAACCAATTGGCACAGATAAGCTACAAATCCTGGGAGATGTAGGCCCCTGGAAGAACTGTATGGAATCTTGGGAGAACAAACAGACTGCTAACTAATTCTAAGAACAAGAGTTTTCCCTTTAAAAGCAGTCTTTTATGAGTCTTGGAATTCTCCAGCATCAAATGTAGTGCTGAGCTGTTAACCCAAAGACTAGAGCCCTACACACCTCCTCCCATGTCTACTGTAGAAATCTATGTTTGTTCTGGAATCCCTTTTATCAACACTTCAGTTACTCCTGCAGGGTAGACTCCAAACACCACTGTTGCAGAAACTATCTGCAAATACCAGAATAGCTAATCCCAAAAATAAGGTGTTAATTGGTCTCTGGGTGATTCCAACCTCACACACAATAACCTTTTTTTAGTGTTTCTTCTTAACTGTAGAGGTTTTGCCCTCACTGCTAGTCCAGAGCTCTGGGCCCTTCTTACCTGCGTTTTTTTTATTTCTTTTTCTTCTTTTCAGATCATGTTTTAAGAAAGGATAAAGGGAAACGAAAGTAGTAAGAAATATAATGGGTCTTTCTGTCTTCATCTGACAGTAATTACAGGTTGTTAAACCCCAAAGGAAACCGGGCTGTACCGTGTCCTCAGGAAGAGCCGAATTAGGACGGAAGATTGTCATTCCTGAAGTCTTCATCAGGAGCACAAGAACTGTACATTAAATCATAAATACCTCACCCTGGCTGGTGTTGCTCAGTGGTTTGAGGGCCTGCAAACCACAGGGTCAGGGCACATGCCTGGGTTGCAGGCCTGGTCCCCAGTACGGGTGTGCAAGAGGCAACCACACATTAATATTTCTCTCCCTCTCTTCCTCAACCTCCCTTCCCCTCTCTCTAAAAAGAAAATAAATAAAATCTTTAAAATACATAAATAATAAATACCTCTCAGTACCCGTGGCCCAAATGCCCAGCTAACTGTGGCCTAGGTTGCCTGGCTGCTGGCTGATTACCTGAGGCAGAGATCCAATCAGCAAATTGCTGACATCAATCCTTTCTATCACCTTTATTTTCACCTCCCACCTCTGACCCGCAACACCTTCTCATCGTCAGCTCAGATTCTGGGGCTTTGAAGCCCCTGCTGTACCACTAAGAATGAATTTCCTGCTGGGAGTGAAGTGGTGTGACTGTGGAGTGGCGAAGGAGGGGCCCACCCGCCCCCACCAGGCAGGGACAGCCTGCCTCCGGGCTCTGCTCCCAACTTCCTTTATCTTTTATTCCACCACCCACCACAATTAGTTCCATGTAAGTTCTTTGATTTGGCATAAAAAGGAATCTGACCTGGGATTTTTCATTGGTTTTCAGTTGAGTAAAGGGCCCTATAACACAGAACTTTCAAGAAAGTGCAGTTCTTGCCCTTTGTGGGCCAGTGAGGCCGGAGCGGAGTTAGAGGAAAGGACTGTACTGCCGGTGATGGTGGCGGTGATGGTGATGGTGCTTACCCCAAACTCTCTGTGGCAGGCGGTGTTGACCTGTGCTTGCCAGACCCTCCTGGGGCTGTGTGCACTTCCTGATGGGCCTGGCCGCCAGCTCGCCTCTGGTGGGACTGGCTGGGAGCCTGCAGAGCAAGGGTCAGGAGACAGGATGCAGGGTCTATCTGGGAGCAGAAGGAGCCGGCCCAGTGCTGGGAACCGAGTGCTCAGACATTACTTCACATGTCAGCAGGCTGATGCAACGATGGCCCTGCTGTGGGTTCTGGTAAACAGCTCAGTGTTTGGTTCTCAGCCCCAGTGATATTCTTGTCACCAAGCCAATGGCTTCATCAGAGGAATTAAGCAAGGATCCCTACTTAAAGCCATTTTTTGGTTACTGATAGTAGATAGCAATAATTATAGGCTCCTTATACTGACCATTGTGCAAAAGCCAGAAAGAAAAAAGAGTGGCACCACCTTTTCCAACAAGTCATCTCCCTAAAGATTAATTTTAAGTCCTGTCTGTGATTCAGTCAACAGATACTCACTGAGCAGTTTTTATGGGCATGGCCATCTGCTGGCTATTAGATTTGCTAGTGAATGAGGAATTGAACACTATCCTACCCTCAAGGGATGAGCAAGACATCATAGAGGCTAGACATGCACGAAAAAAACCAGGTCATCCTAACTGTCATTACAGAGACCCGGAGCTAGGTGCAAGGAAAGGCTATTTGCCGATGAAGGCAAGCAGGCAGGGACTGGGCTGTGTTGAGTTACCCTTGTGCATTATACTCCGGGTGAGTAATTTATCTCCAGCTTCATAGGATGAGCCTGTTGGTGTGGTGAACTCTATCCCTTCTCCATACCAGGCTATAGTAGAATATGTACTTTACACAAAAATCTCACCTGCTCTAGTCTTTATATTGTTTCCACTATGGTAGATTAAAAAGAATGAGTGAGAATGGGGACCTCTAAAATAGTTTAGAATGATATCCAATAATAAACCCCCTGGTGTTTATTCAGGATCCACCAGTGCACCCAAAATCCGAAAAGGACTCCTGCCGGAGAATCAAGAATGAACAGCGGACTGCAGCCGTCCTCGCCTCCTCACCTAACTCTCCTTCTGCCTCTATCAGCGATGAGCCCCAGACACACCCGAACCTCCTCTCCCCGGTGCTACAACATCACCTCCCAGAGACCTTCTCTGAAGACTCTACCCAAGAGAGGTTCTCCCCACCCCTCACCTGTTCCTTTAATCCATTAAATACATCACTTGTTGTAATGTTTGTTTTCTTACCATCCGTTTTCCTGGGCAGACTACAAACTCCTAAGGACCACGGTATACCCAGTGCTTAGCAAAGTGCCCACCACACAGGAGATGTGCACAAACTATCTGACACATGAACAAATGAGTAAGCAAATGATGGGGATACCATTGCTTCAGGCAAGTCCCAGTCCCTCCGGGACTGTCACTGCTGTTGCTGCACCAATAAAAGGAAAGAGTTCTAACCAAGGGCCCATAATCAATCTATAATTCTATGACTTGGCAAACTCAAACCTAGCCCGTCACCAGAAAATGTTGAGCATCCCTGATTTAAATAGTTTTCCTAGAAGAGACTTAAAATAATAGGCAATTGATGGGAAAGTGGGCATTTTGATCCTTTTTTTTTTTAAGAAACAAAAAAGCCTAAATACATTTTGCATTTGCTAAGAAGCCAGGGAACTGTAAAGAAACTCACGTGCAGGCAGGCTGATTCAGACATTGCGGGCTGTCAGGGGCTGTGGCTCGCACACACCCACTGGAGGAGGCTAACAAGAACGTGCCCACAAAACACTTTCTAGGGGGGTCAGAACTGGCCCTGCATGGAATGTCCCAGTTCAGCCTGACCCTGGCAATGCTTGGGGGTCCTAAGAGTGGGTGGTCTGAACCTCTGCTTCTGAGCCTACCTCAGATTCAAACCCACTCCACGTTATTTCAAAACACAGAGGCCAGAGGGGTTGGGTGGGTCAGAGATGTTGGTAAATACAGTGGCTTTATTTCTTTAATCAGCAGGAAACATAAGCTTCTGTTCAGGACAAGGGGGAAAAGCACTGAAAGTAATTTACGAGTATATCTGAAGCTATTCAGCAGCCCATGTGAAGTGCAGGGGCGGTGTCATTCTAATTCGCAGCAGACCCAGTTCCAAACTTTGTTTTTAAATCAGTCTCTTTCTGTTTCCTGTTAACAAAGAACACGGGGTTATATAAAAACTATTCCGCTGGGTTTTCCCAAGTGTTGATAAGGCTTGGAATCCTGCATATCTCATGAGAAAAAATCAAAACTCCTAATTAAAACTTTTGTTCTCACAATCAAATCTTGAACGTGTGCCCTTTGGCTCCATGTCTCAGATGGGAATTCATTTCCATCTTCCTTTCAAAGATAAGTTGACAGTGTGTGGAATGAACCATTATCAGAAGGTTATTGCTTGTTATTCTTTCTTTGTTTCTTCTTCAGCTAGGTGGCAGGAGGTTTTCTTGTCTCTTTCTTTCTTTCTTTCTTTCTTCCTTTCTTTCTTTCTTTCTTTTATTTTTAGGTAAAGAGAGGAAGGGAAAGAGAGAAACATCGATTCCTTGTTCTACCTATCGATGCATTCATTGATTATGTCTCACAAGTGCCCTGGCCAGAGACCCAGCCCACAACCTTGGTGTATCAGGACGACGCTCTGACCAACTGAGCTACCCAGCCAGGGTAATTATTATTATTTCTAATTTCGAAAGGAAAAGTAATGTGCTGTCACATCATACTTCAGAGACTGTGTGACGCACACCTGGGTGCCCAGCCCCACCACAGGACCGGGGCACACCTGGCAGTCATGAATACCTGTTCAATTAAATTTTTCCTCAATTAATCATAATTGCTCATCTGTAGGGCTGGCTACATAAACTTAGGCAGGTTATTAAATGGATTAGGTTGAGGCTCATCTTGAATCCAATGACAAGAAACTGGAAATAGATCTGACATTGGGTGACTTGGTATTTTCCTTCATCTTAAACAGATAATTCAGATACTGTTATTCTGGAAGGCTGCCCAAGACCTGCTCTATGTATAAGGAAACTATACGATGCACACCAAGGCTATGACAAAGCACCTGCTTATTTCCCCGAGCAGGCTTCATATTTTCTAAACTACAGCCCTGAATTTCTGGAGTTGGGACAGCCCCAGAAATCTGAGACATGTGGTCCAGGGCCTGAAGCCTGTAGTCAAACGAGTTTTCTTACCTAGACCTGAACCCTTTCCTCATGTCCGCCTGCCCCAGAAACACACGCACAGACACACACACAGAGGCACATGCACGTACATGGTACACACATGGCCTCCCCAAATTTCACATACTGGAAAGGACATGTTTTATAGAACTTTAATATTGAAAAAAGCTGTTACAAAAATTTAAAGATGGTTGGTATTTGAATGCTTTTGCTAGTCCACTTAAAATTCAGGAAAATGACATACTCAAAATTTAAGCATTAACACCGTGGTGGACTCATCCAAAGTCAAACTCCTTTTATTAACAAAAATGAGAGTTTTACTTCTGAATCCTTTGCAGACCACTCAGAAATTTCTGGGTGGGAAATAGTGTGAATACCATTTTTGCTACCAAGGTTGTCATTGGTTACAACAAATTATATTATAAAAATGTCTGGTTTTCTTCTTAAACAATGAACCTGTGTTTAGAAAGCTCTGGGTGGAGGCAGAGATGGTGCAAAGGTAACCCCTGTGGCAAGAGCCACTGAAGAACATCCAAACTGAAAGTTGCTCCAACCAGCCTCCTGGCTTTTAGGAGGCTTTGAATCTGGGGCTGGGTGCTTCCCTGAACCAACGAGGAGCAGCCTTGCTGAATGGAAACCCTCGCTCACCGAGACGAGAACCTTCCCTGCGGCTTATCCATCTCCCAGTTACTCACCCGTGGGTTCTGGCACCTCCTCCCACATTGGCGTGCTCTTTGACCACTGCTGGTTGGGGGAAGACAAAGGGTGAAATTCTACTAGTCTAACTGTCCCACTCTTTACAAGTAAAAGATGTTTTGAAGGAACCTTCATGTTGTGGCAGATTCAAGGCCTTTGGATAACGCATCAGTCTAAACCAGGCCAGCCACGCCTGTCCCCTGGCCCCTGTATGACTGAAATGGAACCAAACCAACAGAATACTCTTATTCTGTTTTGCCATTTGATATATATTTTTTAATCTGTACTTTTGAATAACTTTTTTTTTTTGCCTCAGAACAGCATCATCTTGTAGGTATTCTCCCAGTGGCTCTATTCAAACCCTCTGGGTTTTCCGGAAAGGAGCCCACCCTATAACAGAGAGGTCATCTCACTCTGAGAAGAGGGAGCAACACGCAGGCCGTGAAAAGAGAATTTTAGTGGGTGACGGAAAACACCTCCAGCTACAGCAGCGCAGCCTCCTCCTGCTCTCTGCCTCTCCTCCTGCTCACACCTCTCTTCTTCCTACTCCTCCCTCTCCCCCTCCTCCTGCTCATCACCGTCCATGTGAAGACAGAGGAGCTAATTCACCGGACCGCTTTCCACCACAGAGCTGGAGAGAGCCTTGCCCTCCACTGCCTCTTTTTTCCTTGCTGAATCCACCTGTGAGCCTCTGTGGGGCCCGCAGGCAGGCACATTCCAAAGAGGAGCTTGACTATCTCGTTGTCAGGAGAATCCCCATTAGCTGGCTTCTGTACTCTCTTTCTCCAGCTCTCACTTGAAGGCAGGAGTCACGTCTTTGTCCTCTTCTGATTCACTTCCTCCACCCCTCACACTGCAAACCCACTGCTGCTGGCACCCGGCTGAAAACAATAGATGGGGAGGAAAATATTTCCGGGATTAATCTCATAAATCTTTCACTGGCTTTCCTGGATATCCCATATCCTTGAGCAAGTCGGGCGTGGGGGAGCCTTAGAAGATCATTCCTGACTCATCAGCAGTTTCTGCGATGTGCCAGCTGGATCACCTAAAATTTACTCAGCTACCCAGGAAGAAAGGCTCTTTGCCAACTGACAGGTTAACTCTAGGAATTTAGTGCAATCCTCAGCCCCAGCGTCAGATGCAAGCAGAAAAGGCATTTCAGAGAGCCACCTCCTGACTCCCAGAGTGGTCAGAGTCCCGGGGTGGATTTTTTTACAGAGAGATTCTGTCCTTGGAGACAAGTTTCCTAAAGAAAGGTTAGGGAGCGGGGATGGGAATCACCCTTTGTGTTGCTGCCTCTGTGGTCTTCTGGGAAGAAGGAAGTCATATGCCTTCCTGTTCTTGATAGAGCAGGTCCTGGGAAGTAAGATTGCTTTTCCCTTATCAGATCTCCATGAACTCAATCAGGCTGATAACACCAGCCTTCAGATTTTCATGTGAGCACTCACCCTTTATTCACTGAACACCTTTTGTCTTTTCTGCTTTGGCCTCTTCCACATCTGAAAGATTTTATCATCACTTTCTCATTGTATTTGTGTCTGTTTTCCATTCCCTTGTTTTTCATTACCTGCTTTTCTTGGCATCAATTTATCAATAATAACAGAAGCCACTGTGTTGAGGGCTTTACACACATTAGCTCACTTACACCTTGACAGTGCTACAAAGCAGGAGTTTAACAGCCTATTTACAAATGAGGAAACAGGTTTAGGAAAATTAAGACTGTCACTCAAATCAAACAGCTAGAAAGTGAAAGGAAGCATTCGAACCCTGCACTGACTCACCAGCATTGCTCAAAGCCACTTCAGTGAAACATGGAGAGTCTGGGAAGTGTGCACCGTCTCTAATCAACACCCATGTCTGAGCACACGCTACAGAGCCCAGTGTCTACTGTCGCACACCAGCTCGCTGAAGATGATGATGAAGACGAAGATGGCCATGGCAGTTCCTGCGAAAAGACACAAATCAAAAGGAATTTAAGAACTGTCAGAAACCTTGAGGCCAGGAACATGCCTAGTTCCTAATACAGAGCAGAATGCTAAACAGGTGCCTGATAAAATGCTTTTGATGATGAAAGACAATTCCTCAGGCAATGGAGACAGGAGATCAGTGAGGTGTGGAGTATTAAATGAGACACCCCCAGGGGAAGAAACAGGGGTGCCGTCAAAGATGAGGAGGCAAGTCAGACAAAACCAGCGCAGTTATGAATAGAACAGGTGAGCCTTTGGAAGTCTGAGGGATGGTACAAAGTCAGAGATTGTTCCGGAACTCTCTGGATTCTGGTCTTCCAATCTCTGTATTTCCCCTCCCCAGTATTAACCCTGCATGAGCTAGTGGAGTGCAGAGCCTAATGAATTCAAGTTTAGAAAATCATTGAAACTAATTAGAAAAGAGTTGGTTTTCATATGTTTGGTCTCTCTGTTCTTAGTTTCCTCACCAAATATACCTACTTATTCTAAAATATTGAAAGTCCTACTCCTCACAGGGTTTTCTCACGGCACAGAGAGAAATGTGAAAAAAAAATTATACTTGATCCTTGACCGAGTGGCTTGCTCTCCAGGTTGTAAAACAAGAAATGCATACATCAAAAAGTGAATAAAATTAGTTCAGATCCGTATCCATCTTCCTGATAACATCCACACATGGAGGACTAACAAACACGTTGAACTTTAATGTGTTCAAAACAGACCCTTGGTTTTGCCAGGATCTCAACTCATCCCTTCCACTGTTCTCCATATCATCCCTTAAGGCTCCGCTGGTCTCCCCCTCTCTGGAGCCAACCTGCCTCTCCAGCCAACACTGACTCCTCTCTCCTGGAAAACACTTTAACCTCTGCCTTCCTTACAGAGGTGACCCCTATCACCCTCATCTTAGTGAACAGCAACTCTTACCACCCAACTTCTCAAGTGGAGACCAGGGCATCAACCTTGGACTCTCACTTCCTCTCTGGAATTACATCACTCTATCAACAAGTCACTGCTTCTGCTGCCATCAGGGTCTGGGACTTTTGCAATGGCCTCATAATCGGGCTCTCTGCTTTCCTTATGTTGTCCCTCCGTTACTTTCCCGCACAGCAGTCAGAGTGGGACCAGAAGGGAGGGGAAGGAGGATAACGGGGTAGGGGGGAGAAAAGGGAGGGTCATCAAGGAACATGTATAAAGGACCCACGGACAAAGCCAAGAGGAGGTGGGATTGAGGGTGGGAGGTGGGGGGTGGAAAATGGTGGCGGAAAATGGAGACAACTGTACTTGAACAACAATAAAAGAATAAGTAAATAAAAATAAATTGGAATATAGCATTCTTCTGTTTACAATCCTCAAATGTCTTCCCATTTCACCTACACTTCCTACCTGAGGCTACAAAGCTGTGCCTCATCCATGGCCTCCGTACACCTGCTGCTCTTACTTATCCACCTCCCTCTAGATCCAGCAGATAAGTGGACATTCTTTCTGTCCCTCTGAGCCCTGAGCTTGTTTCATTCTTGGAGCATGGAACTTGCTGTTCTCTTTACTAAGAACATTCTTGCCCTGGATCGTCCCAGGGTTGACTTTTGTTATGATTCAGACCTCAGCTTAAATGTTCCCTCCTCAGAAAATCACTTTCTACACTGCCAATTCAAAGTAGCCCATCAACAACTTTCAATCCATTCCTGTTTAATTCTCACTTTAGCACTTATCACTGGATTTTTCCTGATTGCTGATTTACTTATGCAATTGCTAACTACTTCCTTCACACACAACACACAATTAGACTGTAAGTTTTACTATGAGCCCTATTCCACACACTATTTCCACAGTGTCTAGGAAGGTACTCAGTAAATATTTACGGAATGAATTATTGTAGCACAATATAAGCTTTTCTAACTGGGAATGGTACTGAAAATACATAAGAGCTCACATGTTTCAGACATGAGGAGAAAGAAAGCAGTGTGAGCTGGCTGCATCAGGGAGGCTGCCTGGTGGAGGTGAGACAAGCTGGGCCCTGAAGGAGGATTAGGAGTTGAGCAGTGAAAGGGAGCAGGCCATGCATTTCTGTCCAGGGATTTAGCACAAGGACAAGCTCCTTCAAACATAATAAGAAACCATAAGGCCTTGATGCAAACTCAGGCACAACTCCAAATACAAAACAAACCCCACACACTACTGATAAGCTGGGGAATATTGTATTTATTCACACCTGAGATGATAACCTGAACCAGAGTGAAGCTAGAATGGAAACGGAGTGGGAAAGGAAAGAAGAGAAAATGTGAGGGACACTATAGAGAAGAGACAAATAGGCAACAAGTTATTTTAGAATAATCAAATTGAACAAACATATTAGAATTAGCAGGAGGAATCAAAGATAAATTTGAAAACCAAAAATCAAAGCTGAACTTAAAACTTCAGGGAAGCCCTGGTTGGTGTGGCTCAATGCATTGAGTGCCAGCCTGCATGCCAAAGGTCGCTGGTTTGATTCTAGGTCAGGGCACACTCCTGGGTTGCAGGCCAGGTCCCCAGTTGGGGGCATGTGAGAGGCAACCAATCAATGTATCTCCTGCACATCCATGTTTCTCTCCCCCCTCTCTCTCTTCCCATCTCTCTAAAAATAATAAATAAATAATTTTAAAGCCTTTTTAAAAATGTGGGGAAATGGTGGTGCTATTGATTGTAAAGAGGGTGATCTAGATTGTGTGGAAAAGTGGATCAGATTTTAGAAGAGTTGGGTCTGAGAAGGTGTCAAGGCCTTTTAATGGCAATATCCAGGAAGCCACAGGAAATGTGGACTGGGGTCTGAGAGTGAGATTAAAGCCAAAGAGGTGGGTCTGCAGGTCGTCTGGCAGAAACCATAAAGGACCTTGTGATATATTCTGAGAGAAGGGAAGATTGAAGAGCTGGTCCCAATGTCCCTCCCCTCAGCTATTGCCTGCCAGCTACAGGAAAGGGGGCCTGCTCAGCCTAAAGTAGAGGTGGATTCCAAGCACCAAGAATACAAACGTCCTCCTTGAAGAACTGAGCAGCAAGTTGGAGCTCCAGGGAAGTAGTGTCTATGTGGGAAGATAATTCAAATGCTGGTACCCAAAGCAGGCAGGGTACATGTGTCAGGCTGAAAAGGTAGAAAACAAAGAAGACCAGGTGAGGAGGGAATGAGAATTTAGTCCACAGGTGGGGGCAGATAGTAGGAGGGAAGGAGGCCAACAAAGATGTCAAGTGTGGTATAGTCAAGGGGCAAAGGGATGAAACTTCAAGAGACCACTTGTGGCCAGACTGTCCTGTACTGCAAGGATGTCAGGGAGAACTGAGCCTAAGAAAAAGGTAATTGGGCTTTCCCATCAGTGAATTCACATTCACTGGGAACAATTTCAGTTGAGTGGTGGGACAGAAACCAGATTGCTTGGGTTTATGGATACGAAAATAGAACCCCAGGTGCACACAACTGGTTCAAGAAGAACTGCGGCGCCTGATATATTTTTAGTGTTCTGTAGGGCAGTGGTGAAGTCCCTGGGTGAAAGAGAAGAGGTGGGAGTGGGGTTCAGGGGAACGGAGAAGCATAGGTGCTACGGAGACAGATAAAGTGAAAAATGCTAAATACAGTCATTGGTTCATTCAATGAGTACTTCCTTCTTTATGTAGATTTTATTTATTTATTTTTAGAGAGAAGGGAAGGGAGGGAGAGAGGGGGAGAGAAACATCAATGTGAGAGGGAAACATTGAATGGTTGCCTCTTGTATACTCACTGGCAATTGAACCAGCGACCTTTTGATTTGCAGGACGACATCCAACTAACTGAGCCACACCAGTCAGGGCTCAATAAGCACTTTTTGAGCATTGCCTTAGCCAAAGAGATATGGCCATGACCAAGCCTATGCTGTCCTTCATTGGCCAGCATAACACTTTGCCATTACACTTCTGTAATGCTTTATAGGTGGAAAAGCACTTTTACATTCCATTATTTCATTCAACCTGCCAACACTGCTTTGAGGCCCATGTTGGCAAAGTCATTTTACAAAGAAAAAAACTGAGATTGAGAGACTGGCATATGTGCCAAAGGCTCTCCAGCCAGTTACTAAGGGAGTGAAGAGAACTCAGGGGCAGAGGCTTCTCACACCAAGCAAAGGGATGATGGGCAGAAGGCACCTATTTTTGGCATGAAGTGTCTCTTTGCTCTCTCTTTCTATCCCTTCCCCTCCCCACCCTTCTTTAAGTAAAACAAAGTCCTCTCTTTGTGTCTAACTTCTTGTTCTGGATTCAGTCCAGCAATGACATGCCAACTCAAGCAACTTTCAATGTGAGGGTAGTCAAGGATGGCAGCCATCAATGTTTAGATGAACACTATATTATAGATGGCTTTTAGGTACAGCAACTCAAACCCTCGGGCACCCAATCTCCTGTGGGATTTCCTTGCCCCATGAGCTTTAGTAAATTTGGTTTAAAACTCCCAGTTCTAAAAACTGTGAAAGTTCAAAGCCCCTCCCCTCAATTTCTCTGAATTTTGGGGCATTAGAGCCTAATCTCCTTGTATCTGGTTTCTGCACTCACATGTGCTTCCTTCTTTGACTCCAAACTGAAAGCCAGCCCACTCTGCTTGTTTCCACACCCATCTGGTGAGTTTAATCAAATGTACAGATTTGCTAGGTGGTAAGAAAAGGGTTTGAAGATACGCCTAATTAAACAAAGCCAAATCCTCCACCACCTCATATCTTCACTCTCTCCCCATTTCCTCTCCCAGTCCTTCCCTTATAGCTAAATGGAGTCCTCTTCTTATTTCACACAGTTCAGTGAATCCATCACATTAGGTATCCTGAGCTGGCCCTTGCAGGCTCACTCTCTACCCAGAGTGGCTTATCCAAATATTTCTTCCAAATAAATATAATATTCCCTATTTAGAGAAATTAAGGCAGCCCTGGCTGGTGTTACTCAGTGGATTGAATGCCGACCTGCAAACCAAAGGATTGCCAGTTCAATTCCCAGTCAGGGCACATGCCTGGGTTGCAGGCCAGGTCCCCAGCAGGGGGCTTGTGAGAGGCAACCACACATGGATGTTTTCCTCTTTCTCCTTCACTTCCCCTTTCTCTAAAAATAAATAAATAAAATATTTTTAAAAAGAGAAATGAAAGCAAATATAGTGTTCTACATTTTGCGACATTCATAATAACCCACTGAAGTGGACATTGTTGTTCCCACTCTGCAGACGACAGACTTGAAGCACAATAAAGCTAAGCCACCTGCTCACATTTTTACAGTTGATAAGTAGCAAGCCCAGATTACAACTGAGATCTCTCTGACTCTAAAGTCCCTACTTTTTGTTAAGACACTGTAATCTTGAGGGTGCCCCAGAAAAGTCTAGGTGAAAGACCAGTCTTAGAGGAAATGTTATATATAATGTCACACAACACACACACACACACACAGTGCACAACACAGAACACATGCTATAAGTGTCATGTATCACATGTTATATGCTGTGTTGTATGCTGTGCACTGCGAATGACATGTGACGTGTCACACATGGTGTGTTGCCTGTGTAGCAGCATGTCGTAAGTGCGGTGTACGTGTTTAGCTGTATGCGGTGGTGTGTGTTGTTAGTATGTTACACATGTTGTGTGCTGTATGGTACATGCATGTTGCTGTGTGTCCTGCTGCCTACAGTGCCTGTATTAAATACATAGTATGGTGTGTATAGCATGCGCCATGTTGCATATAACACATGTCATGTCGTGCACATTTTACGTTGTGCATCATGTGTGGTGCATTGTGTGGCATGTCACATTGCATATGCCACGTTGTGTGTGGTGTGTTTATGTGCCCATGTGTGTTGCTGCATGATCTGTGTCATGTTGCATGTATGCTGCATGTGTACGGTGTGCTTTATGTGTTGCATGTAACATGTGTTGTGGTGTGTGTGCATGTGTGTGTGCATATATAGGTGTGTGCTGTACATGTCAAATATATTTTAATTTATCCATTAAAAAAAGGCTCCAACCAGGTAGCTCAGTTGGCTAGAGTGTTATCCTAATACATCATGGTTGTGGGTTTTATCCCCAGTGCGGACATAGACAACAATCAGCCAATGAATGCATAACTAAGTGGAACAACAAATCTCTCTCTCTCTCATTAATAAACTGGGAAAAAATTAAGTTCCTATAGAGACCTCCATGAAGGAATATAAATTTAGGATTGAGGGAGCATCTTTCAAAAAATCTGCCGCTGACTGTGAGGATAGTAACGGGTAGTTGCATTTAACGCAGGAAACAGGCCAGCCGGCCTCAGGACTCTCTTCCTGCTGACACTGTGAATCTAACAGTCTATGAGAAACTGATGTCTTCGCAACACCTTGCATGGCAGAGTGGAGCCCAGAAATGGAGTCTATATAAAAGGGCGAACTATTGCATTTGACTGTGGGGTTTAATGAAAATTTTAGAGGGATATCCTATAGAAGTTTTTCCCCTCTTATCATTCTGTATATTTTACAAGAAAACATCATCACCTTTATCATCACCAATTAATATAAGCCAGGCACTGTACTAGGCACTGTAGGAATAAGGACAAGTAAAAAGTGAGTTGTTGCCCTCACAGAACTTCTGATATAGAGAGGAAAGAGATTTCAATATTAATAATCACAAATATAAGTATTCTTCAAGATCTGTCCAGAAAAAGTCCAGCCATTGTAATATAACCAGTGATACAACCAATGTATTGTTAATATATTTTATGACAACATCGATATAACCTGGCATCCAAGGAGAGTGGACTGGAACTTGCATGTGTGATCAATGACGACTTCACTCTACTAGTCAGTGGGGGCAGTAGACATCATTGAGTGAGCATGTGTACTGTGTGGCTGTTGCATTCAAAATGACTGAGTGAGTAGGGCAACAAGTCTACATCAAATTTTGGTATAAGCTTGAACATGCCTCTGTGAAAGCTATTCAGATGATTCAGAAGGCCGCAACTATGCACGACTGGTAACTGGCAGTTTCATCATGACAACACACCTGCTCATGCATCATATCTTGTGCAGAGTTTTTTGGTGAAACTTCAAATCACCCAGGTGACTCATTCCCCTGTATAGCCCAGATTTGGTGCCCTGCAACTTTTTGCTTTTCCCAAAACTAAAATCACCTTTGAAAGAGATTTCAGATCATCGATAAGATTCAGGAAAATATGACAAGACAGCTGATGGTGACTGGGAGAACTGTGTGTGGTCCCAAGGTGCCTACTTTGAAGTGGACCAAGACATCATTGTCCTATGTACAATGTTTCTTGTATCTTGTATCTTGTTCAAGTAATGTTTCTATTTTTCATAGTATGTGGCTGGATAGTTTCTGGACAGGCCTCATATAATTGCACTAGCAAATACTAAATACTTTACTCATTGACTTATTTGATTCCCAAACCTTGAAAGGTAGGCAACATTATCCTCATTTTATGAGCAGTTAATTGGGGTTCAGAGAGGTTAAGTACTAGCCTAAGGTTACATGAAACTGGGATTTGACCAGGGTCTAAGTACAAAGCTGCCCTACTGCATTCTGACACCACTGAAAAAAAAGAACTAAAAAGAGCGTTTTAACATTGGATTATGACATGATAAGTCCCGTTGCTACATTACAGTGATGGCGGGAGACAGGAGGGATGACTGATTATCCACTGAGCCTCATAGAACCTTCTTGGGCAAGCCCTTATAGTTTCTGCGGCCATATTCCACCAGGTTGTCAATATGAGCAACTTCTTGGATTTTCCTTATCCTTAGTACTCCTTTTTTTTTTGAAGGGTCTTTAGTTTACACAGAAGAAGAGAGGGAAATAAAAACAAAAACACCATGTATTTCAGTGGGGATCTGTATAGCAGAGCTTTCCACCCCAACTCCTTCTATTGGGGGTCAGATAACAAAATTTTTCAGGTCCTCTATCTCCACTGCAACGACACAGCTGCATGATGAAAGCAGCGTTGACAACAGGTGAGTGAAAGGGCAGCATATGAGTGTGTTCCAGGAAAACCTCATTTATGGCCACCAAAATCTGAATTTCACTTTTATAAGCTGCAAAATAGTATCCTAAGTTCTCCTTGAATGGGGGGGGTGCTTTCACAACCACTTTCAATTATTGTCTTGTTTGTTTGATTATTATCCTTGTTTATATGATGATTTCCTTGATTGTTCTCAACCAGAAAATGACCAAAATTCTTAGCATGACAGGTCCCTCGTGACCTGACCACTTTCAGTCTCTCTCTAGCTCCCAGCCTGGAGCACACTGTTCTTTTTTCAAGACCATAGCTTCACATTTAATTGCTTCAGGAATTTTTTTAAATTTTTAAAAATTTTCCCCACCTACTTATACATTTTCTCCTTTGGGTTCTCACCTTTATTAAAACTCTTATCACTGCATAGTCACCTCACCACATGAACCCCGAGTTAGCAAGGTAAGAACTGTGGCCTACCATCAAGACAACCCTAGCACCTAGGAACAGGCACCAGTAGGCACTTGATAAATGCTCTGTGAATGGAAATAAGAACGAGTAAAGGAATGATGCAATATCCTATGACTCAGGGCTCCGGCATTCCTGGCAGGGACAATTTCAAAATTCCTTCTCCACCATTTCATTTAAGTAGCTCAGTAAGTACCATCACAGAACATCAGTTCTGAAAGGTTCCTAAAATGAACTCTGCTGACACTTTTGTTTTACAGATCAGAAACCAAGGTTTTGCAGAGAAGAGGCTCACTTGCCCAAGGTGACTTCTGCATTACTCCCTACTTACTGCCCTATTACTCCTGGTTGCAGGTGGTTCATTCTTCTAACTTTGAGCTCAATGCAATCCCAAGACATTTTTTTAAATTAAAATTAATGACTGATCTACAAAGAAGCCTATTAGTGTCACAATTACCCCGGGGGACCTTGAGAGACACTCTGGCGGGTGAAGGGAGTCAGAGGCAGTGAGGTCATCGTGGTGTCTGTATTTATCAATAGGGATCTTAGTTCCTTTCCTCCATGAAGACTCCCTGCATTTAATGGGGAATTTTAAAAGCTTGTGGTTTGCAATAAGATCCATCACTGTTGCTTCAGTTGAGCCTATTGTTCCTTGCTGCTCAATGTGAGTACAAAGTGGAACTCAAATAAATGTAGGATGATATTGAACAAATATACATATGGTGTAGGTAACATATAATTAGCCCACTCATAGATAGTGCAACTACCCATGTGTCACACTCAACCATGTGTTGTAGCCAAGAACCTGGCAAAATCTCACCCCTAAAAGTTATGTGGTTGTTGAATTCTTTGTAAAAAGATTTTACCTAAGGAGAAAAATTATATAAAAAGTGTAATTCTGCTTCTCAGACAAGAAGCAGCCTGGTCTCCCTGGCTTGTGCATAGCTCTTTAGCTGTTTCTCTTCCCAGGAGAAAGCAAGCGTTTCAGAACAGGGTCACCTCTTTTTACCTTGTACCCCCAGTGCCTCAAACATAGTAGCAGCCCAGTAAATGTTTGGGGAAATAATGAGTCAACAAATAAAGAGTGAGTGTTTGCCTACTGTAGTCATAAAGATTAAGTTCAGCTGTACATCACTGAAAACCAAAATGAGAGGTTCAAACAAGATACAGCCTTCTTTCTCTTTTACACAAAAGAAAGGTAAGAAAACCTGAGTAATAGGAGGATTCCACAGCCACCGGGGACCCAGGCTCAGTGTATCTCTTTGCCACCTCCTTCTACACTTGAGGTCGCCTCAAAATTGAAGGTGGTTGCCATAGCAGCAGCAGCATCAGGTCTCTGGGGAAGGCAGGAAGAAGTGGAAAAGTGCACCCTGCCTAGTCAAGTAGATTTCAGTTTTTAAAACTGGTATTTTTAAATCTTTTTTTATTGTGGTAAGATATAGGTAAATAGATACAGAGACATAGATATCTCATAAAATCTACCATTTCAACCATTTTTAGGTATGTAATTCAGTGGTATTAAATACACTTATAATGTACAACAATCATCTCACCCATCTCCAGAACACTCTTGGTCTTACAAAACTGAAATTCTGTACTAGTTAAACCCTATTTAACTGGTACACTAGTCAAGGACACTTGACTCTCCACTTCCATGTCCCCGGCCCCTGCCCGTTGCCTCTGGAAACCACCACTCTACCTTCTTCATAAATCTGACTACTCCAGGTACCTCAGATAAGTGAAATCATACAATACCTATCCTTTTGTGACTGGCGTATTTCCCTTAACATACTGTCTTCATGGCTCCATCCATGTGGTAACGTGTCAGAATTCCCTTCCTTTTTAAGGCTGAATCATATTCTGTTTTATGTACATGCTGCATTTTGTGTATCCATTCATGTCAATGGACACTGGGGTTGTTTCCACGTTGGACTAATAAGAATAACACTGCTATGAACACAGGTATGTCAGCTAGATCTCTTTCTAATAGCTTGACAGGCTACCCCTCAGTGCAAGGGAGCTTGGGGAAATTAGCCTTTATTGTGAGCACATTTGCCATCCCAGATAATATATTTCTCAAATAAAAGAAAGAGAGAGAGAATATTGGGTAGGCAACCAGCAGACCATGTCCCTCTGCTGAATAGCATCTCATCAAAATGCCCACTTTTCCCCAAATAATCCCATCTGCTCCCGTGTCAGAAGTTCCCTCCAAAACAGTTTGCCTGCAGGTTTTGAAGGACGGTGTCTGCAGAAACCCCCTTCCTGTCAAAAAGAGTGACGCATTCAGCCCGAGTCGTAATGCTGCTGTATGATGTTCAGAGTGCTTTCACATGTCCCCTCTCTCGTCTCCAGACCCACGGCCACAACGACCTGCTTCACCTCCGTACTTGGAAACTCACCAGCATTTCCACTCCACAGATCAGAAAGGGTAATCATGCCTCCCCTTGCTCCCACCAACCAAACAGCCCTTCCTTCTGACTTCATCTTTCAACTCAAACAGGTTTTCCTTCTGTAACCTTCAAGAGTCTTTAATATGATAAGCTCCAAAAGAGAGGTATAGACCAGAGCACTTTTCAAACATATTTGTCCATGAAACTCTTCTTTTCTTTTATGGAACAACTTGGTGTAAGTGTGCAGAGCATAATATTATGGGAAAAAGCCATGAAGCCTGAAAGCTCATAAACACTTCAAGTCCCTCTTACCTTTCCCGGTTTCCAAGTCCCCTCAATTCTGCCCCCACAAAGCCTCTCATCTCTTCTTCCCTTTCTTCTGTTAAGTTAAACAAGGATGTCATTAGACTGAGGTGCTTCTAATGTGTTCATTAATAGCTCTGACATCAGCAACCCAAACATAAGCCTGTAAATGCCTCATGTTCAGGAAATCAAAACCTAAGGGCAGCCAATCACAAACAGTCAACTAGGCTTTCCCAATGAAGTGAATACTCAAGCTGTAGCCAACCAAACTATTTTCTTGCTTGCTTCATTCCTGTTTTCTCCATAAAAGTCTCCCTGCCCCAGCTCCGGCCTGTGGGGTGGTCCTGACCACTTCTGAGGCGTCACTGGCTGCTTCAAATTGATTTTTGAGCAAATAAACTCTTAAATTTTAAAAAATGCCTCTGTTGGTCCCTTAACACCCCCTTCCACCTCTAGTGCCATCATATCACCTTTTCCAGTGTTACTTCTCCCTCTGAAGGAGGGCATTTGCTTTACCTGTTCATTCCAGTGCCAGGGTAATGCCATAGTGAAGAGGAGAGCCCTGGTTTCTGTCTTCCTGCCTCTCGTTCCTTCATCCGATGGGTGCAGAGAGAGAGGCGGACATGGAATAATCACAGAGGAAGAGTAAAATGACCACTGTGACCACTGTGATGGACACAACAAAACAGCATGATGCTGTGTGGCTCCCGGAAAGGTCCTGAGGAGCGAGACTTGACTGTAAAGCCGCCGGTTGCAGGAATTACTTAGATGGGAAGGAAGACTCCACCAGGCAGAGGGGAGGCTCCTGCCCAAGGCCAACCTGCAGCAGCAGTCAGCCTGGCCAGGAAAGCTGGCCCACAGCACAGCAGCCACAGGGCACAGTGAGTGGCTGTGTTGGAGGTGAAAACAAAGGGGGCAAAAGAAATAGGGGAGTGGTCTTGAAAAGCTTGTTAGGAATTTTCATCTTTGGCCTTTAAGCACAGAGAGGACTGATCACCATTTCCTTCTTGAGAAGTTAGCTTCCTTGGCTGTGAGGTATAGATGGGACCACAGGGAGGCAAGGGTGGGTGTGCACAGAGGCCAGATGGAGGTTATCGCAAGTATTCATGTGAATGATGGCGGCTTGGTCCAGAGTGGGTATGATGGCTATGGAGAAATGTGGACAGATTCAAGTGGTATTTAAGAGACAGACTCAATAAGACATGGTATCCAATTATATTAGGTTATCTAGATTGGTCTCATTCCTTAAAGACAAAAATCTGTGTGTTATTTACTTCTTGGTTCCTCACAGCTAACTACAGACGTTGCCTTTAGTAGAAGATGGCCATTACGTTTGCTAAATCGATCTGCATTGAACATTTACATGCAGAGAGCAGAAGTTTGAGGCAATACAATATATTGGTGCATGTCGCTGCAAAAAGGGCCCAGTTCCACCCTGCTGAACAGTCAGTTCCCAAGGAGAGCAAACAGAGTTGGCGACCATGGAGGAGCAGGCCTTGGCCCAGCACAGGAAATTCTCCCCCCTGCCTCTGCCTCAGGACATGCGCACAGAGACACTGTGGCAGACATGTAATTGTATGATCACTTTTCTAACAGATTTAAGGAGATAGAGGGACCCCTATCAAGCCATATAGATCCACCGGTGGAAGACAAAGAGACTTATTTAAAATTAACATGTTTCAACAGAAAGCAGTTTCTGTACCATTTCAATTCCTATCACAGTTATTGTTCTTAAATGTCAGTGGCTATGCCTAAAAATTAGAAAAAAATAAACAAATGAATCTACAAATGGTCTAAAGAGCTTTTTGATTAATTGCTGTAGTTCAGAACTCCCCATATTGTTACAGAACAGAGGTCCAAGCAGGGGACAATATTTGGCCCACCCACAGATGCCAAAAACTATTACAAAACAGATACACCGGGGCCCGGACTCCAAAGGATGGTATACTAATATCGTCTGGACCACCTACTGGGCCCGAGCGGCAGTCGCCAATTAGAAAGACATCTCTCCATGCCAGAGATTTGTGAAAAGAAAAGGAAATTTTTATTTAATGCTATATAGACCTAACGTCTTCATTAAAATATCAAAGTTCTCTAGAATATCCACCTACACACACAGTGCTCCCTTCTCCCCCTGCCCTAATTCAGGGTACCATAAATCAGGAAAAGAGCACATGTCTGTTTTTCCAGGCTGCTGGTACCATCTGTCAGCTGTGTCACCATCCAGGCAGGATCTCCAATTAATCCAAAGTCATGTGGCACCTTCTCACAGTCCACTGGCAAGAGTTCTTTGTACCCATTTTTCTAGGCAAAGTCTCTCCTGCTTCCCAGGCCATGCAGCCAAAGGGAGCACCCCAAAGCCGCGTGTGCCTCTTCTACCAAAGCTGCAGGGGTCTGTACTCCACCAAAAGCATGTGGCTTTGTTCTTCACAAGGCTGCAGAGGTCCTCATTCTGGCAAAGCCATGTGGTTCTCCTTCACCTGGCCAAGAGGGGGTCCTCACTCTGCTAAAACCGCATGGCTCTTCCTCCAATGGCTGCTGTGTCTGGGTTTAAATTCCCATGCCAATCTTCCTCTGTACCCCTATTTCTGACTCCTCCCACGATCAGTTACACCTGCCAGTATTTCTGTATTATTGCAAGTTTACTGGGCTGCCATCGTGAGTCTGGGCAGGTATGGACCCATGTCCTGGAGCCAATCTTCTCCAAGCTCCCACACAGGTGCTGTAACTTGGGGGACCTGCCCCCCAGTTACATCTTGGGGTGAAGTGACTTCATCCCCCTGGCTTCAAGCCTGGCCACAGCCATTTAACATATCCAAGTGACCTGCCAAAGGCTATAGATATGTTAAATGACCAGGCCATGGATTAGCTGCAAGTCTGTGGCTGAACAAAACAGCCCTGCATGTTCCTGCTCTATGAGTCCCTTCCCCCAACTCGCACCTGTGGTTGGAAGGAGTGAGGACATCTTATATGTCTCTCCAATAATTCCTGTACACCTTGAGTTCTGGACACCATTACAAATCTTTTTTTGGGACCCCCCCTCTTGGCTGCACCTTGTATCTGTAAAGGCCTGTCCAAATAAGGCTAGGAAATTTTTAGGCGCCAACACCAGCTGCCCGCCAACAGCAGTCCAATCAGGAACTTTTGCCCTAGTTTGATTGAGCCAATAGCTAACCGCCACGTCTGCTTCTGTATCCCCTGCTTGCTTGCTTGCCTGCCCCTATAAAAACCCAGTAGTCTGTAAGCCAGGCGCTACTTCCACTTTGGCGGCTCTGCGTAGCCGCGAGACTACGGTCTCGTTTGGGAAGTTCGCCCCTGCGCAGGTAAAACTTGGCCAATAAATTTACCATCAAACCGCTCTCAGTGTTCGGGGATTCCTTTCGCTCGCAACTTGAATACAACATTTGGAGGCCCCAGCGAGATCTAAGGAGTGTCTCCGGAGACTGAGACTACGAAGCCCGGGTAAGTTTGCCGCGGAATTTGGTTTGGGAGTCTAGACTCATTTGAGCCGCGAGGTGGTAGGCGAGACGTCGCCGGTAGTCCACCCGCGGGGTTCTCAAGGAGAGGACGCTCTCGAGAACCGGAGCTCTTGCTCCCGCGACTAGGTCGCATTTGGTTTTTGGTTTCGTTCCGCGCCGCGACTGAACGCGCTAGCGAAGTGTGAATGAGTGAAGAGACTGTAGTGCGCCATGGCCTGTTTGTGCGTGAGTGGACTGAGTGGAGAGGAGCGAGGTGTGTGTTTCTGTGTGGGATATTGGTAGCCCTCATCCTTCTAATCGCAGGCGCTGTGAGAAGCGAGAAAAAGGCGTCCGCGATGGGACAAGGAAGCTCCACCCCAAGCACTGCCCTTGACTGCTTACTAAACAATTTCTCTGACTTTCAGAATCGCGCTCGGGGCTATGGGGGTCCACCGCCAGACCCAGAAGTCCTGCGAACTTTCAGTGAGATTGAATGGCCGCCGTCTTTTGACGTAGGATGGCCGACGGAGGGGACTTTTGATCTGCCCCTCCTTTTTGCGGTCAGGCGGGTAGTATATGGGACCCCCCATCCAGATCAGATGATATATATAGATGTGTGGGTAGACATAGCTACTGACCGCCCCGGTTACATACGCCGGTGTCAGTCCAATGGGCAGAGGAGGAGAAGGGCCATCTGCGTGGCGATGACACCGAGGCAGGCTCCCCGTCTGCAGGCAGACAAAGGGCGCCAGCCTCAACGGGACCAGGCAGACGGGGAAGGGGAAGAAGCTATACCCTGTCTTGCCTGAAGTACCTGAGGACCCGCTGTTGGCCCCTTCCGCTCCTCCCCCATATCGCCAACCCCTGCCCGACTCCGCGAGCGGGGAAAGGGAGAGAGTCCAGAGCCCTCCCCATACCCGCGGCGGTACTCAGTATGGGGGGTGAAAGTTTGGTGCCAAGACAGGATGGCGCCGCCATTTTGCTGGAAACGGTCGCGCCAAAACCAGGTGGCGCCGCCATTTTGCCTCTCAGGGAGGTGCCGCCGGCTCCAGACGCCCCATTACATGCACCACCGCGGCTAATATATGTCCCTTTCTCAACCAGTGATCTATACAATTGGAAACTGCAAAATCCCCCGTTTTCTGAAAAGCCCCAGGGATTAATTTCCCTGTTAGAGACCATATTTAGAACCCACCAGCCGACATGGGATGATTGCCAGCAAATTTTACAAACTTTGTTCACTTCAGAAGAAAGTGATAGTTAAATCTAAATGAGCAGAAATATGTACAGAGGATATAAAAGTTTTAAACCTAGAGTAAAGGAAACTTCAACTACTTGTTTTCTGGTTTCATGGGAAAAAGCAAATTTCCCATGTGCGGTTCTGTTTCTGATTAGAAACCTGTATTGAAGACCTAAGGAAGGTCACTGTAACCGGTTGGGGAGAATGCTTTTGCCACCTGGGACCCAGGAAGGGTCATTTGGGGCTGACGAGTGCTTCAGCCTGAGGCAAAGCAGCATGTCTCTGCCAAGAGACCGGGCCTGAAGGAGCATGTCTCTGTGAGGCACCAGTGGAAGCATTGGTGCGAGAGAATATCTCTACCTGTATTGTTTCAGAACACTGTGTTTCAGATTTTGCTCTGTATCTACTCTGAAAAGGAAATTGAAGATTCCAGGAAAGGTTGAAACTTCATACTTTGTAAAAAAAAAGTGAACAAAAGAAGGTATAAGATATGGAAATGAAGAAGTTTTTTGAATGTTGCTGAAGGGCTGTGAGAAGCTGTGAAGATAGAAGAGAGTGTGTAAAAGGTTGTAGAAGTTTGCAAAAGTTTTGGAAAGGAATTATGTAAAGTTAGTAATGGAAGGTATAAAGCATGGAGATGCAATCTTAGTGGATATCAGAAGGGAAAAAAGATTTTCCATTATGCTTTATATTTTTCTCCCTACCTGATCTCTCCAGAATTGGCATTCTAAAGGAGTAAGTGATGACAAGGTTTCTTTGCATAAAACCAATAAGACCAGTCTTTAATAGTGGTTTTGTTAACCAGGACTTTGACTGGAACATCACGCCTGAAGGAGGCATGTATGTGTTCTGGTCGTTACCAGAAAGCTCAGAGGAACTGGGATTGACCTGTGAAGCTAGTGAAAGCCCACAAGAAAAGCCTGGTACTTTAGTTGGTTGTGCGGTTCGTGCCAGTATTTCTAGGGAAGGAACGAAGGTTGCTTTCCTGAAAGATGGCTAAAAAGGAACCTGTAGGCACAATGGAGGCTCAAGGACTTGAGCGAAACAACTGGTACAGGCAAAGCCAGATGGCAGGTGTGTGGCTCTGCGTTTGTGCCCTGAGGGGGCGGAGTGAGAAGTCAATCTGAAGGTTCCCTGTGTCAGTTCCAGCAAAGTAGACTTAGGGATCATCAATGATCCAGGCTGCTCTTGGTGTGTTTATGCAAACGAACAGTCAAAATCAAAAGCGGGACCCAAAGTAGTCCCTGTAAATAACAGTGAGGGTGATCTTAGGGAGAAGAATTATAATTCAAGGAAAATCACAATGCTCAGTATTGGACATCAGAATGGCGCAGCTAATTGTCTTGAAAGTTTGTTTTCATTTGAAAGTTGAAACCAGGTTTGTGATATTAGATGCACAATTTACAGGTGCAAAGGATCTTGCAATGGAATGTTTTCCCCAAAAGACAGTCTCACAGCGCAGAGACTGGTTTGGGAATTGTTGTGTGAATTAACCTGTGTGTTCTCTGTTTTCATAGAGTGTATGCCTATGACCTGCCTATGCCTGTGAGTGATTGGTTGCAATATAGGCCTCACTTAAGGAGCCCATCTTCATCATCACCCCCCCCTAAGACTCAACGGTTTGGCTGAACTATGTAGTTGGGTTGGTGAAGGGCTGGGGCGGTCTGTGGGATTCACTTGAAACTGATTTTCCCTTTTCTGTCTTGATGGCTTGGACAGAAAGGGCTCAGGAAATCTGAAAGGAGGGAAATCTTAATGTATTCCCCTCAGCCTGAGTGAAGTATAGTGGAGCACAAGAGTTTTTAGATAGGTGTAGCATGCCTCGTACACCTTCCACTGAATAAGCCATTCTTTACTGGAGTGTCTGCCTTTGTCAATTAATGGTTATGATTTAATTGTGCTTCCAATTTCTTGCCTAATCTGTCACCTCCAGAATATGACCTGACCGGAATGCCAACAGTTCAGTAATGCCAGCCTTTGGACACCAAGCCTGCGACGTCCAGGTGACAGCCAACTGACCAGGACCCTGTAAGGTCTTTCCCCTTGCAGGAAGGACTCCCTCTGTGCTGCACTCCCCTCCCCTTTCAGGGCACCCCTGACCCCCGGAGTACGTAGGACAGCGTCCATTTTCAGCTCGAAGCAGTTACAAGAAGATGAGATCTGCGTCCCTTTTCCTTTATATAATTATAAAGTAGGTGGGGGGTGCCTGAGACAAAACCCCTTCCCGAGAACCCGGACCAGGACCAGATGAAAGACTTCAAACAGTGTACATTTGAAAGTACCCTTACATTAGCAGAATTCCATGGACGAGGCACCTGTTATCTGCTAGCGAACTATACCCTTGCAGCCTCAAACTATAGTGACTATTGCCTTAACCAAGAGCATTTGCCGAGAGACCCTAGGAATTTGACTATTACATTAGCTCCAGAAGGACTATGGTTTGTCTGCACTCAAGGTATCTTCAAGTGTCTAGTACCAACTAACCCTGAGCTATGTGTTAGTGCTTACATCATTCCCCAAGTGTACTTATATGGGGGAAACCCTGATTTTCTGATACATGCCCCCATTCGAGCCAAGCGAGTCCCATTGCTAATTCCCATCGTCGCCACTATCGGTGTCGTAGGGTCGGCTGCTGTAGGAGCAGGGGCATTGATCCATGGGGAAAACAGTCTCAGGGCCTTGTCACAGACTTTCTCCAAAGACGTCTCCTTACTCCAAGAGCAAGTAGAATATTTAGAGCGCCAAGTAGACTCCCTAGCAGAAGTAGTACTCCAAAATCGAAGAGGGTTAGATCTAGTATTCCTGCAACAAGGAGGAATATGTGCAGCTCTTGGAGAAGATTGTTGTTTCTATGCCAACCACTCAGGAATAATTAGAGAAAGTATAAAAGTACTCACTAGACGACTTAAAAGTAGAGAACAAGAGGATGAGTCATCCTCCTGGTATTCTTCCCTATCTAAGACTTCCCCTTGGCTAACTACGTTGATATCGGCTCTAGCCGGACCCTTGATCCTCCTCCTATTAGCCCTGACGATAGGCCCAATACTTCTAAACAAGCTCATAGCCTTTATTAAAGATAGAGTAGAAACAGTAAAACTTATGGTGTTGTCTCAGCCCTATACAATCCTCCCTCAAGAGGAGCATGAGTCAAGGGTTTGACTAATAAGAAAGAGAAGGAGGGAATGTAAAGGCCTGTCCAAATAAGGCTAGGAAATTTTTTAGGCGCCAACACCAGCTGCCCGCCAACAGCAGTCCAATCAGGAACTTTTGCCCTAGTTTGATTGAGCCAATAGCTAACCGCCACGTCTGCTTCTGTATCCCCTGCTTGCTTGCTTGCCTGCCCCTATAAAAAACCCAGTAGTCTGTAAGCCAGGCGCGACTTCCACTTTGGCGGCTCTGCGTAGCCGCGAGACTACGGTCTCGTTTGGGAAGTTCGCCCCTGCGCAGGTAAAACTTGGCCAATAAATTTACCATCAAACCGCTCTCAGTGTTCGGGGATTCCTTTCGCTCGCAACTTGAATACAACAGTATCAATATGGACCACCAAACAACAACCATAGTGATCAACATTTCTTATAAAGACTGAAAGTAAAAAAAATTATTTCACCCCATTCATAAATGGATTTACCTTCTGTCAGAGATGCTGAAGAAAGTTCTAGACTCAGCAGTCAATCACTACCATTTTTTTCAGTGCTGAAGCAATTCTATACCAGAAACAAAGGCCTCCTTGCCCTCGCTTGTCTCCCTTCACACTAAGAAACATTAGTGTTCTTTTCACATCGGAGCCACTGACCCCACACCAAAACTGAAGCCCAGTCTGAACGCTTTCCAGAGTTCAGTGATCCCCACCTAAGTGACAGACAGAGGAATACATAAAAATACTGTGGCACTTTGTGAGTGATTGGACAGTGCAGGAACAGGGACGGTTTGGTGAGACCAAAGTCGTAACCGATCGTGAGATTACAGAAGGGAGAGAGGACGCCTGAGGGGAATTGCTAAGTCGGGGCTTTTCTTCCCTTCCTCTTGCTCTGCATTTTCATTAGCTGCTCTCTCAATTTGAAAAGGTCATAGGCCTAATTATACCTGTGGACACCACATAATAGAGGCATTAATGTGGTACCCAATGACATGCCAAAGAGCTCCTCCCCACCAGCCAGAATGTCCCCAAACCAGTGACATCAAAAAGTCCATGACATGTAGATGACCTGAAGGAACTATTGTTGGGATGTTTTAGGTATGATAAATGACATTGTGGGTATATTTTACAAGAAGAAAAAGAGAGAGCCCATAGCTCTCAGAGATACACATTGAAATATTTACAAATAAAAAAATATGGTATCTGAGATTTCCATCAAGAGAATCCCGTGCTGTGGGCACGGAGGAGAGAGATGGAGAATAAATGAAGCACAATTGGCCTTGGATTAATAATAGCCGAGTCCAGGCCATGGGAAGATGGGGTCAGTACACAATGCTCTGTGTGTGTGTGCATGTGTTTGAAATTTTCTATAATGAAAGGTTTTTAAAATACCACAAGCAATCTTCTATTTTAGAGACCCCTAAGACAACCAGACTTGTGACACCCACAGGCCCCTCCCCTGAGGCCAGGAAACCAATATAAGTGTGCTGGTGTTATCATATGATCTTTGGGTTTCTGAAACACGAAATGTTGAACTCTTTGTTCAACAGAAGAAGGGGAAGCCAGGAATGAGGTGGAGACCCTCTCTCACGCCATAAAAATATTAGTCACATCAACATTTATTCCTCACTTCTAATCACATGTGCCCATGACCTGCCAGATGTTAGCCAACTGATTCGTCTCAGAAGAATTTTTTAAAGTTTACTACCGTTATCATCAGGCGCAAGGCCCTGTGGGCAATGCACTCTAAATAGGAACAAGCTGAGATCCGGTTATAAATTCTGTGTTCCAAACAGCTTCTTCTCAGAAGCCTCATCCACAATTTCCTTAGAAAACGTCCTCTGTTTGGGGTTTAATGATGTCTCTGCCCAGGAATCTGGCTCCTAGGGTTCCCCTTAGTGGGCTCATTTCTCAGCTCCTTTTGTCTTCTTTCACAGCCAGAAGAGGAAATCTGCTCTTCTGTAAATAGATGGGAGGGGTGTGGGGACATGAGTGAAGAGGTGGGGGGATTGAGAAGCACAAATAGGGAGTTACAGAATCCCCATGGGGGCGTAAAGGGCAGCACAGGAAATGGAGAAGCCAAAGAACTTCTATGCAGGACGGATGGACATGAACAATGGTGTGGGGACTGCCTGAGGGAGTGGGGGTGCTGTGCTGGGCAGAGAGGGGCAAAGGAGGAAACATCAGGACAACTGTAATAGCATCGTCAATAAAATATAATTGTAAAAAGGAAATCGCCTCCCACCGCCTAGTCCCTCCTTCTGTTCCAAAGCAGCACAAGATTATGTCCTCAGAGCCTCCTGCAAAGGCCACCAGTCAAGTAGGGCACTTGTCCCCTGTCGACTCAGGCGTTCTTGCCAACTAAACCAAGTAAGATCAAAAATATCAGTGTAGCACCTCCTGTGTGCCCAGAACTATCCTATGTCCTGAAAAAAAAAAAGGCAAGAGAGAGAATGAGATACAGACGGAGACAAGTAGGGGGAGGGGAATGGAAGGAAAGGGAAGGGAGGGAGGAGATGAGAGGGGGGGAGAGATCAGAGGGAGGGGGCAGGAGGAGGAAAGGAAGAAGGAGGAAAAGAAAAAAACCAACCTCCTAATTAACTCTCTTGCATAATTTTTAGACACAAGAATATGTTTTTCCAGAAAATATTTTCCACAGATTCACTAACACTGAACTTCAAGAGAGAGAGAAAAAACTAAGCCCAATCATCAAAATGTATCTGTCTTTTCCCTCTTCATCTTCAGTCACCTCGGGTTGGAAGGCTATTTCTGAAAGCTGCCTCATCGGGCCCGGACCATTTGGTGCAGGCAGCTTCCATGCTTGATGATCCAATTGACTCAGGGGGTGACTAGATAGTGTTAAAAGCCCTTCGTGTTAGCGCAGGTCATTTGTCTGCATCATATGCGAAAGGAAACTCTGCAGCCTCCTCAGACCAGCCTAGGATGCTCTCCCAAAAGGACAGGGTACCGCGATTTGTCAAGAAAAACTGAGCATTACCTGATGAAGTTCTTCCTATGGTTCCAGATGTCGGCTTAAAAAATGTCCCTTGTGCTTGTTTCATTTTAAAATGTGTGGTTAAGAGACTTTGGCGTGATGTATATGTTGGCTGGGCATGTGGTAGAGTGGAGGAAGGGAGCAGAAATTAAATGACAATTTAAAACGTAACAGATTTTGTTTGGCACTCCTTGGTGGGAACTTGAAATCAAATACAGTAGCAAAGCCATCTGTCAAGGGCAGTTTGCTCTGATGTCCAGGAGAACCTCCTTAAAAACTTATAAGTCATTGATGTAAGAAATAAATGGCATTTTCATTCCATCCATTCTTCATGTCTTGGGGATGTACTGTAAGATGCAAGGAATGAGATCTTGGGTTTAAATCATGGTGACTAGCTGTTAAATGTGAGATCAGGCCCAGAGGTTAGTCTGCATGTTCAGCATTGTTGATGTTCAGCTCTCTCTTCCCACCCCTTCTCAGCTCCCAGACTACCCCTCACCCAGGCTTGTTATTCACCTTCATTTATCTTGGTAAGGATGACATGATGGGAAATCGTTATGGCTTAAAGGAATTGCAAAGAAATGGCCAACTGAAACATGCAACTTGGACTTGCCCCCTGTTTGGGACTTGTGATAAAACCAAATGATAAATGAGGAAGAGGGGGAGGAATTGCATTAAACCACCAAGTGTCTTTCCACACTGAGAAAATACGTACTCTTTTGCAAATGCAACTCAACATTGACATCTGCTTGAAACATCTTTAATAACCTGTTGGCTCGACTAAGAAGATAAACTCCAGTCTATGTCTGTCTGTTCCCTGTACCTAAAAGAAGTCAGAATTATCAAGCCTTATCTAGGTTATAGAAGAAAAATTAAGTTGCTTTATTTTACATAATATCAGCATAACTGTAGCCTTGAGTCCTATTCAGAGAAGTGTGTGTATATGCAGGTGCATTGGGAGAGTGTAAGGAGAGGAGTAAGAAGTGGGTCATGCTGACCAGACCCTGGCCTTTTCCAATACGTGCAGCTGGAGCTCTTCTGCTCCACTAAATAAATCATAGAGCATGGAGAAGCCTGGAATCCAGGAGGCAGCGTGGCTGAAGGAAGGGGGTGGGGCTCCTGCCAGGGGGAGGAGCCATGATCTCCTTCCACAGTATTGGAGGGCACACTGTGATTGCACCTCCCTCGGGGCACAAGGACGCTGGGGCTGACTCCATCTGAAAACCTCTTTTTGCAGAAGAAAAAAAGTTATTTCAGTCAAGAAACCAGTACACTGATTTACATTGGTTCTGGCAGGGAACTGGCCGGAGAGTCGGTTTATACAAAGGAACAGTAGCTGCTGTGGCCTTGACGTGGTCTGGAGCCGTCAGTCAGTCACAGCCTTCTCGTCTGAATATGGCATGTCTGTGAGCTGGAGCCAGGTGGGACTCTTATTTTTATATGTGATTATTCAGGTCCTCTGAGACTAGCCAGAGGTCAAAGGGACTCAAAACAGTGGATAGAATGAAATGGAAATAAATTAGCACACACATGAAACTGAAGCACAAGCTGGTAGATGCATGCACAGTCACTCTCCAAGTCCAGTCCATAGACTCAGAATGGCCAAAAGCCCCCAGGGAAGCCGAGCAGCCCCAGGCCCATGGACTGCCCATTCTCTGCAAGGCTGGGAGGACCCCGGCGTCAGGTTCTCCTGTGTCTCAAGTCAAAGAGAAAGCACGTTCCTCCATGACCCAGTCTTCCCTCTCTCCTTGCTCAGATGCTCACCATGGCATAGCCACCAAGGTCACGAGAGGTTGTCCAGGAATCCAAAATCCTGGTTTATTACTTGAGTGATAAACATAGGGCTGAGATGACTGGACTTCTCATGCCAACCTGTTAGAACCTTCTGGTCCCAGCAGGAGAATCAAAATAATCACAAAAGCTTACTGATGAGTCTAATCATTGCCAAGAGAGTTGAACTTGAAGAATATTTTTATCAAGATATTACAACTTGAGAAAGCACCTTTTTTGTTTAAAGGGACTTACCCGGTACTGGGACTAGGATTGGTCTCTCCTCCCTCTGAGTGTACAGCCTGGAGAACCATGGTCGGTACAGGCCAGATCAGTCGGAGAAGAGTCAGGGATTTGGGGGCAGATGATCAATCTGTACAGGCAAAACAATTCTCTCTCAGAAGACCAAGTGAGGCAACAATGTAAAGAAGTATAACCATGATTATGGTTAAGAGATCACACTCTAGATGCAAATCAGGCTCCCACCACTTGCCCAGCTGTGGGACTTTAAAGTGACTATATGTCCTCTCTGAGACCAAGGTTCTTTACCTATAAAATGCAATATTAAGGTTGCTGGGAGGTTTAAATGAGCTACATAAAACAGCACACAACACCTGGCCCACTGTGCGTGTTCAGTACGTATTAGCTAACACGTCACCATTTAATGTCTCGATTTTGCCATTTTCACCTTATACATTTTCCAGCTTGCTTTGGATTTCTCTCTTTTATGTAACTAACCCTCAATTTAAAAAGATGGTCCCTACTGGCACATTATACTGCCTAAAAGTTTCTTATCAAAGATAAAAATAGCCCTGGCTGGTGTGGCTCAGTGGATTGAGTACCAGCCTGTGGACCAAAGGGTCACCAGTTTGATTCCCAATCAGGGCACATGCCTGGGTTGTGGGTCAGGTTCCCAGTAAGGGGCACACATTGATGTTTCTGTCCCTCTTTCTCCCTCCCTTCTCCTCTCTAAAAATAAATAAATAAAATATTTTTTAAAAAGATAAAAATATTTAAAACAATCCATTGGAAAGGAGCAGAGAAGGGACATTTTCCAGCACGGTATTCCTTTTTGCCTAGAGAGGAAGCCTATGATGTTACTACCCACTTGGCTGGTGCCTGCCGGACTCGGGCGTTTCACCCAGCGCATGGAGGCCATAGAAAACTGCCCTCTGAGTAGTGTTTCCATGCTTCTCAGGAGCCAGGAGTGCAACCCTGCCTGCCTTCCCCGAGGCCTGATTGGCTTGTAAAATTATACCTGACCTGGTCCTACCATTGCCTGATTCTTAGCCCGCTGCCAACTCAGAATGGGGAGAGCAAAACGTTCTCTGGCTTTCTCCACGTTTGGGGTAATTTTATTCAAAAAAAGCTTTGTTTCCATAGGAATCATTCACTTGTGTCTCCGTATGTTGCTTGGTGTCTTTATTGTTGAGTGTCCAAGACCCCGTAACCTCTATGCTCCTGGGACAAAATTATTTTCAGCAGTGACGTATTCTTCAGGTGCAGATGAGCAGAAGGATAGCCCTTAGGGGAACTCAGGAGGAAATAATTATGGAAACAGAAACAGAAACCAGAATCTCCCTTTATCAGGAACAAAACAGATAGTCATCACCACCACAAACCCGTACCATTACTACCTCTCCCTTGGCCTCGCAACCTGAAAATCTTCATACCTGTCTGTCCACAATCCCCACTTACAAATTTGGCATGTGTAAGGGCACTCATTGCAGCACTGTTTCTAGTGATAAAAGACTGGGAGAAGTCTGAATTAATCATGATGAACTATTATACAACCGTAATTTAGAAAACCATCTAGTAGTTTAAAAGAATGATACAGAGCTTTATACACTGACTTGGAAAATGTTTAAAAGATGTAAGAAAAAAAGCAAGTTACTGAGAAAATGTAATCCTATTTATGTTAAATTATATAAACACATACACCAAACAAAAGCAAAATGCATTTTTATATGCACATATATACAAATAAATGCAAATGAATAGAGAAAAGGGGCAAAAAGGGCCTGATTCATTGCAGAGAAGAGAATAGTACATTTGGCAGGAGGACTTTGATTTTTGTGTATTATTTGGTTATTTTACATAAGAATGGATCTAAATATGGGTTTACTTTTTAAAGGAGTTATTGGAAAAACTTAATTAAATATGCAATCTCAGTTGGATGAAAACAGTCTGTATATATAGTCACAATGTCATTTACAGCAGGAGAATTCTCTTGGCATTTACCAGCCCTTTCAGCAACCAAGAGACCATTTTGTTTGGCACAGAAGAAAAAGCCTGAGGCAAAGATTTAAGGGAATCAGAGGATCACATATTTTAAGGAAATCAGGCTTAAGCATCTGGTCAAATTATAGATAACCCATCACCTGTTGAGAGTCACAAATCATTCTCTAATTTGAATCTACCTACCAAGCAGGCAAAGATTAATTTGTCAATCCCAGCAGTGATTCAACCCTAATCACTGCTCTCCCACTAACAGTGCCTTTACCAAATAATTTCCCTGTTCTCTTATGTTGCTCAAATGGAAGCAAGGAGCGTGAGTCACATCTCACACCGTAGGGCAGCCAGCAGGCAGCTGGAAGATGAACAATTCACATACAGTTTTCATAAGCTCTGAACTGTTCGTCCAATATCCTGTTGCAGAGTACAGGAAAAGGATGAAGCTGTAAACACACAGCTAACTGTTGTTGGATTATAACCTTTCTATTGATTACCTTATTTTTTAATTCAGCGGTGAAATCTCAAATATTTTCAAAGATAACTCTTCTTGATAAATAAAATGTGGAAGAGACACTCTGTATCAAGAGCACACTAAAGTCTGAAAGACACAAATTCGATCCTTTCCAAAGCCCTCTGAACAATGAGAGCAGGGAGTGAAAAAGCATTTACTCAGGGTGTTGTCAAGAAAAGTCTGAATGAATTCTAAGGACACAATGGACGTAATCGCTGTCATTATTTCCAAAGCCTTTTAACATTTACTGTTGTTGCTGCAACAATGCTATGGGATAGGCAAGCAAATAATAGTGTTCCCATTCTGCAGGCACAGAAACTGTGATAGATTCAGGAGTCCAATATCCTATGGCTAAGTATTGACAGGGCCAGAGCTACAATCCAAGTATGTTGACTCCCAAGCAAGGTCTGAAAACTTGATTTAGTAAAATATCAATTTCAAAATTGGAAAAGCAATGACATGGTTGGTCATTTAGTCAAGAGTTATAAAAACGACTTCCTGTTTAGCTTGGGCCTTCAGCTGCACTTAAAGAGGAGTGCACCAACTGCCCCATTCGGGGCTACATCCTTGGTGGGCAGGTCTGTGCTGCGGCTTCAAATTGTTTCAACTAGTTCCACCAGACAATTGCAACAGCCTGTGGTTTCTTTTTTAAATAGCAATACTTTTAAAAAAATTATTTCTTTATTTTTAGAGAGAGAGGAAAAGAGGTAGAGAGGGAGAGAAACATTGATGTGAGAAAGAAATATCTATCAGTTGCCTCTCTCATGTACCCAACCAGAGACAGAACCTGCAAACCAGGCACATGCCCTGACCGGGAATCAAACAGGCAACATTTGCTTTGTGGGACAACGCCCAACCAACAGAGCCATTCCAGTCAGGCCTAGCCCACAATGTTTCCACACAAATCATTTCAGGGTCAGGACACGTGGGCACCAGAAGCACATCACAAAGTGGGGACCACCTGTGCTCCTGTTGCAAGAGCTACGCGCTGCCCACAGGCTCTCCAGTAAGTCTCAGACAAAGCAGCAGCAGACCTTATTGATTAATCTTTCAAAAATTTTCCCCAAGATGATAATCCACATCCCTATTAGTAATGTTTATCCAAGTTTCCCAGACCTTAGAAATGTGAGCTTCCTGGCCTTGGAGAGGACTATGGTGACCTAGTGACATCACCCTTCCTCCTATGCAGGGAAGCTGTCCTTCCCTGGAGAAATGACTCGCACAGATGACTTAAGGCTGTTATTGCAGAATCAATGACCTGAATATATGGGAGTAAAACTCCCTTAGAGAATTAGATTCAAGAGACTCCAAGCTTCCCAAGAACCTGAAAGAAATGCCATTTAGGTTTTCATGGCCCACTAGAGCTGGTTAAAAGGTCAGAAATAAAAGGTTATTGACCTGGGAGATTTTCTTGAGAAGAGGAGGGTACCAGGGCCCCTCCCTCCAACTCAGAGATCATAAAGGAGCTTGCAGGTCACTGACCCTGGAGAAAATAAAAATGAGAAAATGATAGGAAAATCTACAGCGGATTTATTTGCTCTTTATTAAACTAAGTTACTGGGTGTTGCTCTGCTTCCAGAAAGAATACACTAGCTTTAATTTTCACATTGGTATGAAGATGTGGAGACCTTACTATATATATTGCACTGAATAATACAGCATCTTCATGCCCATTATTTCCTTTCTTTCTCTTGGATTATTTCCTAAGGATAAATTCCCAGAAATAGAGTTTACTATGTCAAAGGTGTTAGCATTATTTTGACTGTGGATACAGAACATCCTATTGTTTTGCCAAAGATCTGATCAACAGTAAATATATACATATATACAGATATATATATGTATATATACACATATATACACACACACATACATATATATACATATATATATTAGCTTTGGAATAAGTTGTATTGGTTTGTCTTGGGTCTTATATTCCAATTCACATTGTTTTAATGATTTCTGCTTCAGGACTTCTGGAGATCTATACAATTTCACTTCCTGGTCTCCAAATAAGTAAAGAATTATGTCTTTGCCTGGTTCTATGTTAGCTCCTAAAAATTATCCCGTTGTCTCGTAACAAGGAAACACAGCAAACATAAAATTCTCCTTAGCTTTGATCAAGACAGAATGCCAGTCATCTGAAACTGCCTTTGACAGAGTGGATGTACAATAGGAAGTGAACTAGTAAACTGGGTCATGACATTGGAGGAAAGGAGAAAAGGAAAAGTTCACTGATCAAAAAGCTGTCACAGCAACTAAGACTAAATGTCTCCAGACATGACACTGGACACCCTTTTGGAAAGGTTAGCCTTGCGGAAAGCGTGGTTATATATTCCCTTAGAATGTCTGAGAAGTTCTCTGGCTCAGAATAGTCAGGAGGCTGTGAAAATGCCACTTTCCCTCTGAATCCACAACAACCTGTAAAAGCCCTGTTCTTGGCAATTTATTACATCTAGTCTGAGCCATTAACATGCAGCTTTACACACTCCTTGGAGTTTGACACTGGTTGAACTTGTTTTTCTGGTCCCCTGGGGCAAGAACGAGCAATAGCCAACCATAATTTCCCATTGTAAAATGTACTTTCCTCTCCCAAACTTCACCCCCAACCACCATGCAGTATCTGAGCTCATATTCAGAAGAGGAAAGGGGGTTGGACACAGCTCAGCAACCGACACTTCCCAGTCGAACAATGAGGCCACTGGTCACAGGCAGTTGACCACCAATGACCGGACAGAGACCAACAAACAATTTTGCACCGACCTCTGAGCAACTGTGATGGGGAAATGACTTAGGGCTGAGTTAAGCTTGAATTGAGTAGCTCGTTTAGGCATCTCGGACTGCCATCGTTCTCAAACCTGTGCCTACTGAGGGTTCCTAATCCCTGCGATGCATCCACATTCAAGCTTTTCCCTTCAGCCTGTTAGAAATGCCAAGGGGCAAAAAGTAAACGTACTTCAGGTAGTGCCACGCAAACCATCAGTCACATGGGCACCATGTCTGCAGCAGCCCATCTAGGAAACTATGAGACAGGTATCTGTCCACAGAATCCCTTTCTTTCCCACAGGTTTAAAAAGAAGTGCTCTTTGCTCTTGCAGCTCTGGTCTCTGTGCTTTTAGGATGCAGGTGAGGGAAGTCCATGGAGAATTGGAGAGAAGAAGGAACTGAAGGGACCGGAAACAAAGGAAGAAGAAAGGGGATGGGCCAGCCAGGTGGGGGTGTTTGGCTTGTTGGTTTGGAGAGTACTTTGTGTTTGGAGTTTTTGTTTGTTTGTTTTCTTGGATAGAAATTGAGAGTCAGGGAGAGAGATGGGGAAGGACTCCTCTCTGCAAAGAGCACCCTAAGACTAGTTGAAATGGGAAGACAAGATTTTGAAGATATTTAGCTTAAATTAAGGGTATAATTTCCTGTGTCTTTTTGCAGCTGCTCTAGACATAATCTAAAAATGAAGCTGCAGGGGAAGGGGGCACAAGGGGACTAAATGGAAATGGAAAAGAATATAATAAAGATATTTTTTTAATTAAGTTGTTATCTGTTATGTCTTTCTGTTGAATAACTGTTCCTTTAAATCCGACATGGGGCCCTAGTTATAATCAAGTTATTCTTGAAACCAGTAGTGACAAAACAAACCCTAAATAGGATCCTATTGTCATGACTGATCAGAGCACCCTTCAGTACAGAGACCCATTTTTGCCAATATTGCCCACTCTTATCCATTCTTATCTCCTGACAAGAATGGTACCTACATTATTGCTATCCCTTGATGTACTTGAAAGATACAATTACGCCAGACTGACATTGACCATATCATTACACTGATAAAAGTGTTCAATCAACCAGATGTCTGCCTTTGAGTAAACAGAAGATCTAGATGATTAACTGGAATTTTCTTTTCATCTGGACATTTGCTGTGTGAGGGAAAGATAATCATTGACATTTCAAGAGTCAAAACCCTAGAAGGTTTGATGCAAGGCATGCTGGTACCTCAGCAGGGAAACATACTAAAAATAAAAGGACTAAGTAAAATGGAGGATGGAATGTGTCCCTTGGGGGAAAGGATGGTCTCTGCAGTGTTCAAGAAGCACAGTGAGCTGAGACGCGGTGTCCTATCTGGGGTGCTTGACAGCCCTCATGAATTGTTTTTAGCACCTTCCCTCTTCCCCAAACAACAAAATTATTTTTAGTAATAATTATACAATAAATCTAACAGTAAGAATGGCCAGAAAAAGAAACAAAGACAGGAAAAATGTTCTTTTATTTATGCCCGCAAAAATAGAAAATAATAAAGTACAATAAATTGTATAAAAGAAAAATTAATGTGTTAATAGTTTCTAGTGTATTTCTACTTTCTAATATCGATGCAGTCTTTGAAAAAACTCATGTTCATATTGATCTATTACAGTAATGAATTTTGCAGTTTGCACTATTTCACTGTTAAAATTTTAAACACAAAAAACTCCAAGTGATTGTGCGTCTTCATGTTTACAATCACTATGCCATCATGTTAATCTTGAACCTACTGTTTAAATGCGGGAATATGTGGTACCACAGGGCTGGAGACAATCACCTGCGCCCTGAGGGAGCGCAGAGGGTCCTGAATCACTGCAAACCGAGAAACCAAACACAGGTCTGATTCCAACTGTGCTGGGGGCCAATTGTGTAACCAGGAGTCCCCAGAATCAAATTCCATTTTTGTGGAATGTATGTTAAATGACAATAGTAAGGTGTATAAATGTATTAAATTAAAATGTGTGTTAAAGGACAATAATAAAAAATGTGCTCATTTGACACTTCCATAAGATTATTAAAAGTCTATTGTTTAGAACTTACTTTTTGCACCGTGAGGGAATTGTTCCCGCTGTTCTGCCCTTAAATCACAACTGAGCATGTGCCCTCTGGGCCAGCGTCTTTCATTTTGATGACAGAAGCACAGCTACGGAAATCTCGGCTTGTTTCGAGGTGGGGGAACTGAGGACTAAACCAGAAAGTGGACGTGTCCAATGGGAACTGGGAAGGCAGCAGCTGATCGGGCACTCGAGTGACTCCACTCCTTTCCTGCTCATAAGAATTGAATGTTTATATGAAAAGATGAGCATCATCACTAATCATCAGAGAAGGGCTAATGAAAAACACAGTGAGTACCTCATGCCAGTGAGAATGGCCATCAGCGATACATCAACAAACAAGTGCTGGAGAGGAGGTGGAGAAAAGGGAACCCTAGTGCACTGTTGGTGGGAATGCAGATTTGTGCAGCCACTGTGGGAAGCAGTATAGAGTTGCCTCAAGAAATTAAAAATAGAACTGCATTATGACCCAGTGATTTCACTTCTGGGTGTCTATCCAAAGAAACCCAAAACGGTAATTCAAAAGAATATATGTGCCCCTATATTCACAGTAGCATTATTCCCAATAGCCAAGATCTGAAGGAAACCCAAGTGCCCATCAACAGATGAGTGGATTAAGCAGGGAAGGGGAAGGGGGGGAGGAAGAGTCAAGTCAAGGAACATGTATATAGACAAGGACAAGGGAGGGGAAGATCGAATACGGGAGAGGAGGGGTGTGTAGGGTGGGAGAGTAATGGGGGAAATAGGGACAACTGTAATTGAACAACAATAAAAACATTTCAAAGAGAAAAAAATTAATGTAATAAAAATTTCTTGAAACGGAGAATAAAGTGGTGGTACCTACATGTAATGGAATTCAGCCATAAGAAAGAATATAATCTGACCATTTGCAACAGCATGGATGGGCCCAGAGGGCACTATGCTGAGTGAGGTAAATCAGTCAGAGAAAGGTGAGTACCATATGACTTCACTTATGTATGGAATCTAAAGAACAAAGTAAATGAGCAAATGAAATTGAGACACACTCATAGACACAGAGAACAGACTGATGGTTGCCAGAAAAGAGGAGGACTGGGGAACTGGGTGGAAAAGGTGAAGAGATTAAGAAGTACAAATTGGCCATTGCAAATAGCCATGGGGATGTACAGTACAGCATAGATAATGTAGTCAGTAATACTGCAATAACCGTGTGTGGTGCCAGCGGGTAATGGGAATACTGGGGGAGTACTCTGTGAAGTGCTTGTCTAACGTCTCTACTGGACACCTGAAATTAATACAAAACAGTATCACGTGCACACAGTAATTAAAAATAAAATTAAAAGAGAAAAAAGTATTCGATGTTTCATTTTCTGCCAAGTTTGGTCCAGACAGCTCAAGACCAAGTGGGTGGGGTGGGCCTCTAGGAAGAGTTCTTTTTCTTTTTCTTTTTTAATATATATAATTTTTTTATTTAGCTATTTTTCAAATATAGTTTTCTGTTTATTTCTCCCATCCCAGCCCACCCTCCCAGTGCTCCCCAGCTCCCTCCCATTTCCACCCCCCTTAGTTATTGTCCCTGTGTCCTTTATACTTGTTCCTCTTTTAATATACATAATCTTATTACATTTTTTAAAAATCCAACATTCTAGAAAAACCAAAATTTACTGTTGATACTAATTCCTATGACTTTGCTGTGCTACCCTACACAAGTGAAGGAATTAAAGAAACCATTAAGCATTTAGAAACATTTAACATCTGAAGCCTTCAAATCTACCTGCAGGTAGCAGCACCTCGGAAAGCAAAACTATTTTCTCTACAAAGTATCTTATCGGCTTCACAAAAATCTGTACAGTTTTTATACTGAAGCTAATACCGAGCTGCACTTGAATTCACACTCTTCACAAAACAATTGCCTGGCGCACTCATACTCCACACGCGTCCTTACAGGACAGCCTTCAATTCCTCGTCTTTACTTCCTTCCTGGCCCTCACTGCTTGGCTCCCTCTTCCAGCCGGTGGACCTGTCTGCAGGCCCCTCTTTCCCACTTCACTTTCACCCTTGGCACGGCACGCAGCCATATCCTTTTCGTACTTCTCCTTTAGCGTAGCTGCTTTTGTTCATGAGGTTGCTTATCTTTAGCTGGTTATTCAGACCACACTTCACCCAATTTTTGCAATATCACCAATCGATAAACCAGGGTGTGCTCAGAGACAAAAAGAATGAAAGCAGATGGAGGCCTTTTAGGAGCACTGGCATCTTTTCTCTTTCTTATCACCATTGGGAGGAATGTAATTTTTCATCCCCCCGTCATAGCACACTTGGTCACTCTTTGCAGTGTCTTTGAACTTTCACTTGTCCTTTACAGACACAGTCTTTCATCTCTCCAAACGTTTCCTGAGGAGTTCAGAGAATCTGAGCCTAGGTGTTTCTTCTTGTGCTCTTCCCAGCAGGTTCACGTGAGGAAAGCCCCCGGGGACATCTTGCCCTTCGGCTTGTTGGGGTCTCCTTTACCTTCGGTCACAGACAGTGTCAACCTGGTGGGAGGTTTCCTCAGAATCCCGCTGGGTCCAACAGAGAGGCTTCCTGGCTGGGCTGGTTTACCCCTGGGGAAAGTTCTCTGATCTGAAGCCCTTGGAAAGGTCCTTCGGAGGGATTTTATTAATATCACATGATGTCAAAGTTCTTCCAACCCAGCAAGTATGTCCACATTATCATTCTAAAGTTGTGGTTATTTATAAAGGTGAATGTTAATTTGGGGAGGTTCTTTTCTGCCTCTTTCACGGACAAATTGAAGACGCGAAAGGGATCAATAAAAAGACGCGTGGTGAACCGATCCGCTGGCTGCTTTTCCTCGGGTTTCTGAAACGGCCACTTTTGAGAAGCTTTCACGGATTTCCTAAGTGTTTATGTGACTGCAGTGCTTCAACCCTCTCCTGCTCAGCAGGTTCCTGAGCAAACCTTGGTTTTTTATTATTATAACCACCATTTATTGGACACTAACTATGTTCTAGGCACTATGTTAAGCTATGGCTATAAAAGTAATAATAATAATTGGTCTTCTCTGTGCAGATTTACAAAGAGATAGTTCCCCCATTACAAATAAGAAGAGACAGAAAACAGCTTAAAGGAATTAGTCATCATCCCAGCTGATAGATATAATCACACCAACTATGTCAGAGTCAGGAAATACCACAACGCTAAGAAGATTACAAAGGACGAAGATGACTGTAATTACTTACATTTAGTATAATTGAATGGCATAATTTATTTTCATTACTTAAGTTCCTGGCTTAGGAATGGGATGTTGTTAGAATCAGGAATGACCTATTGACTCCACTTCACTCTTCGCTGGTCAAAGATTACTTGGGGAGCAAGGGGGCGTGATATTCAATGTGGCAAAGGAGGTTCTCCTGCCCATCCACTCCCCCCACCCCCCGGCTTAGAATTCCATGACAAATGAAGACGCTGACATTATAAACTACAACAGGATGCAACTTTGACTTCTCTGAGGTGTGGAGAATTCTAGGAAACAACTAGAAAAGCTACCATTTGTGTGATGACGCACTTAAGCAGGGCTGTGCATCAGGAAGAATGAGGAAACCAGCAACAGGTAGGAATTTGAGTCGTGGTTCATGCCTAACTGGTTTGGGACCTTAGCAAGGTCACAACCCCACAGATCCCTATCTGTGACATAGCGATAAGGACACTGTCCTAATTACCTGGCTGGTCACTTGTGAGGATTACGTGAGATGGTGCATGTGAGGGGTAGGCCATGGAGCCTACAAAAGGAGGGAGTCCTCACCCATAAATGTGATCTACCTTCCATGCCAAGTGCGTGAGTATGACCACAGAGAGTTTTCCTGGGCAACAGAGACTATTGAATTCAAAATACTCTGTATTATAACAGTTATTTCAAGCAAGGCAATCTTCTTTTTTTAATTGTCTTTCACGAGAGATGGTTTAGTCATTTTGCTGTCACACAATCTGCTTTTAATCTTGCTAAGAAACTCCATTGGGCCAAACACAGAACCTCAAAGTTGGACAGGCAGTGGGAGGCTGGCCCAGACTCTCACATCATTTCAGTTCCACAGAGGACTGTTAGAACGACGCATTTGGGGTAAAGGGGGTAGAAGGGAAGGAGAGTAAAAGAGAACAGGAGGTTATTCCAGCTCTGTGAAAATGTCCCTGGCCACGACAGAAAGCCTTGTGGCCTTGGATTCCAGAAGGGCATCAATTCAGTGTCAGCTGAAGCCCACCACCAACTCCACCCTCAGTTCTATGGTTCTTTGACAGGCAGCCAGTGGGAAAGCCCACCCTTTGGGCCATAGGACTCAGTGCCTTTTGCGGCAGCCCATGGCCTGGAGAGCAGTGTCAACATCAAAAGAGCGTGTTTACTTAGGTTGTGACAAAGCTCACTACACCACAGAGTAGATATTTGTTTAAGCCTCAAAGCTTATTAGAGAGATTAGGAGATAATTTGCTTGCTCCATCAGCCACTAGGCTGACACTGTTTTGGTGTCTGTGTGTCTTAGTGTCTTCCGTTCGTTTGTTTGTGTGGCTGGAGGGGGCGGGGTCATAGAGCATATGTGTGTGAGGTGGTCTCTCAATCAATTATTTAAGAATAGGTCATTTCAAGTAATCTATTTTTAATATAAAAACAAATCTTAATTTGGACAGAATAGCCATGAGCTAAATTGTATTTCTCGTTCTATCATATCTCTGCTTGTGAGATATTTAACCACATTCACATTTTCTGATTTCCATTTTCCTTTGATTCCCTAAAACATTAGCCTGCCTGGAAATATATATTAAACGAGGGGAAATACATATTAAGTCAGGAGGTCACTAGACTTTGCTTCCTTCTGATTATTCATCCAATACTATGTGCTCAACACAGATGTCCCAGGAGTTGAAGAGAGGCAGGCACAGGCTTGGAATAACACCCTGGTTTCCCCCAAACTTCTCACCTTCCACATCAGGGGGCAAGAAGGAGTCTACTAACCTAGCAGTGGTGTGAGTGAGCCTGGTGCCCAAAGACCACAAAGGCCAAAGTTATCATTACAACCTTTTTGGAGAGTCTTACTGGAAAGCCAGACACTTTAAAGAGAAACACAGCATCGGTAAGGCAGCAGGTGGCCTGCGTTGGAATCCCACCCAGTCTTGCTGCTTCCCAGCTGTTACCCTCAGGAAAGTTCTTAATCACTCAGCACCTCAATCTCTCCATAATGATGGTTATGAGGAATCACTGATTTAATACATGGAAAGCAATTAAAATAATACCTAGGATATAATAAATTGCCAATACACATCATCATCATCATTATTATTATTAGAAAAATATACTACTTTTTTTTAATCTTTCCCCTCCTAATCGTTTAACCAAAGGGATTATTGAGAACTAAAGTCCACACAAAAACCTGACACAGGTGTTTACAGCAGCTTTATTTATCATAGTATTTGCCAAAACACAGGAGCAACCAAGTTGTCCCTCAGTAGGTGAATGGATAAGTACGCCATGATACATACAGACAATGGAATACCAGTCAGGGCTTTAATGAGCTATCCAGCCATGAAAAGTTGTGGAGAACTCTTGAATGCAGTTGAGTAAGTGAAAAAGTCTACATACTATATTATTCTAACTGTATGACATTTTGGGACCAGCAAAACCATGGAAACAGTAAAAAGATGAATGGTTTCCAGGGTTAGGTGGGAGAGAAGGATGAAGAGTCGGAGCACAAAGGACTTTTAGGGTAGTGGAAATACTCTATATGATGTAACAATGGTGGATGCACATAATTCACCCAAACCCATGGAGTGGACAACACTAAGAGGGAACCCTAACGGCAACCTATGACACGCCCACGCAGGCTCATCGCTTGTGCCACTCTGATGTTGAAGATGGGGAGTGGCTGTGCGTGTGTGCACAACAGAAAAATCTCTTTCGTTTCATCTCAATTTTGCTGTGAACCTAAAATTGTTTTTTTTTTACTAAAGTCTTTTTAAAAACAAAATCTGAGCTTATTTCCACTCTCCCATAGGATCTGTGCATGTCCCCATACAAATCACTCCCAAGAAAGCCCCTGTAGCAAAAATGGGGGCAGTGTTTCTTAGCATTTATTTTTAAATCCTCACCCAAGTATGTGTTCTTTTTGATTTTAGAGAGAGAGGAAAGGGGAGAGAGAGAGAAAGAGAAATATCAATCAGTTGCCTCCCATACACACACAGACCAGGAATCAAACCCCCAACTGAGGTATGTGCTCTGATGGGGGATCGAACCTGCAACCCCTTGGTACACAGGACAGCACTCCAACCAATTGAGCCAGCAAGCCAGGGCAGTATTTCTTAGCATTTTGAGGAACATGTAGGTGTTTAAAGCAATGGACCCATTCTCCAGAAAGATTATACATCACAAATTTGCATAAAATTTTGGAAAACTACATCTACCACTCCCACAGATACTCTTGGACTCCAAGAGGGCCGTAGGACCTGAGCTAGAGATCAGAATCAGAGTCAGGGACATACAGTGTTTACTTCCCTGAGAGAATGGGAAGCTACCTCCCATCTGTATTCCAAAGCCTGTCAGCCCATACTGGGCTGATTCTTTCTAGAAATCAACAGTGAAAGAACCCAGTTCACAGCGGCATTGGACTTGGTGGCCCCCAAGTTTTGGGGGAAGCACCACCGCGATGACCTAACTCTAGCACAGGTCACATTTCCAGTCCTTCCCAGGGCTGCTGCTGAGGAGAGAGAGCCTCGAGCACGCCCTACCTGCCTGCCCACCGCAGACGGCTGAAGCTACAGTCCCCGGAAGCTTCCATTTTCACACTATTAATCAAGCCCTTATGAAACACATACTCTGTCTTCAGCATGAAACTGTGAGCATTTCCCCCAAATGTGTAAGACTCGGTCCCCAATCTCAGGGAGATTAAAATCTCCTGTGGGCTACAAAATACATACATATAATTTTGAGTGAGACAGAGAGAGAGGAGCCATGTGGTCTGAGGCTCATCACGCTGTAAGTCCAGAATATTTTACCAAGGCCAGTTGCTGTTTGAGCTGAGGGCCCACAGAACATAAAAGGCTTCCAGGAAAAGGTGGAGAACCACTGTTCTCCTCAAAACACACTCTCTTCTACCCACCCCCACCTCATTAATCCACTAGAATCCACCTCTCAAATATTGTCCTGGCAACCATCTACTGATTAACAACAAGCCAAACAGGCTAACACAAATGCGGCCGCCGGAACTCCCGCCTCTGGCTCTCGGCTGCTTTTATACCACCACAGAGCTTTAAGGTCAGAAGAGACCATTGAGGTCACCTAGTCAAAACTCTCTTCCATTGCTTAGGGAAGAGCCATCTGGAGACAAGTTCTTCAAACTTATTGGGAGAGTAATCCTGGATTTTGGCCAGCAGAATCAGTCTTGCGCCCACAAAGAGGCAGGGATGTTAGGGCACAAAGTGCACCCAACCAATCTCACTAGTGGGAGCAGAACACAATCACCTCAGAGACTGAGGCTGTCCGAACTGAAATGTGTTACTATGACCACATACTGAATTATCTCTTCAACCAACCAAAAGTCACCGGACCAGCCATACAGAAGTCTGCAAGCCTAAGTCGCAAACTCGGTGTGGAGGTTTAGTAGTCCTTACCCAAGCCAGGTTCAGCCCAGCACAGCCCAAGGGCAAAGACTGAGCCTCATGCATTTGTGCATCTCTGGGCCTGACCCACCTGACATTCAGCAGCCAGTTCACTGTGGCTCTGCTGAACCGAACTGCATTGCATACACTAAACGGCACTGAGTGACTCAGAATGCATTTCCATGAGTGAGAGCAATGTCGGGTGCAGAGAATGTGACAGTAGCTGGAAAGGAATAGAAAGAGGAGTTGAACAATGCCCCTCCCCGTCTCCCAGCCGCCTCAGGACCTCTCAATCCGGAGAGAAAAGCCCACTCACAAATACGGTGGGATAAAGGTGTTGATTTCATCTGGACATACTATTGGAATAATCACATTAATATGGAATAATAATACTAGAACAATTAAGTTATAACCAGTAAGTTTAGAAATGGGATTTAATGTTTTTGAAAGAAGTAGAAATTGAACTGGGTTTCACAGAACGGGTAAGACTTCGCTATCAGAGCCCTAGGGAGAAGACCAGCCCAAGGTGATACCATAGCAGCCAAGAGTGGATGGGGCTTCAGAGAGGGAAAGAGAAGAGTTGTGATGGCGTCTGACTCCACAAATTAGATAAGGACTGAAGTTTTCTTTCAATTTGGCAACGAGAAGGTCAGAGCGGACCATAGCAGGAGAAATAGGTGAAGTGGCCGGGATGGGACCCAGACTGCAGAGGACTCTGGAGGAGACCTGCCTTTAGGTCACTGGGTGGAAGTAGCCTGAATGGGTGTGGAGCAGAGTCCAGGGGAGTTCTCTCTCCAACAAGAGAAAACTTGAACTTCTTCACAGGTAAAGCGGCAGGAGCCAGTGACGTGGGAGAGACTGGGGTGCAAGAGAAAGAGGGGTGGGGTAGATGGAGGGCTGATTTGCGTTAGAAAGAAAGAGGAGCAGACCCGATAACAGAACATGCTGCAGCCTGCACTCATCATCTTCCCACATGGGATGCCTAGATTTTCAAGAAAAAAATTAGTTTTGTGTTTTTGCCTATTAAAAAATGACAAGACAAGAAAATTCACTCTTAGCGAGTGTGTATTCTGCGTCAGGCTTGGTACTAGGACACCGAACACTTCCTGGATCATTTCAATGGCCCAGATGCTCAGCGGGCTACAGGAGGCGAGATGCCAGCCGGGTGGCATCTGGTCCCAGTTCTGGGAAACTGGCGTCCAGGGCACCAGAGACGCTTGCGCAGAAGGGTCCTGACAGAGCAGGCAGCCCACCGCCATCTGCCCACTGAACTTTCCGGGATGGCAAAGGAAGGATGACTAAGTCCCTGGCATTCCCCCAGGGATGGTCCTCTCTATCAGTCAACTTCCAAGTTATACGGCTTGGTCACAAATATTGCATTCTTTTCCTTCATCTTGTACAGGGAAATAAAGTACCCTCAGGTTTTCACCACCTGCGTGTTCACTGAACACTTACTGAGCACCTATGACACGCTGGGCTGCGTCAGTTTTCTTCTGCTGTGTACCAATTCGCCCAGCACAGCAAACATGCATGGTTTCTCATGACTCTGCATGTGCAGGTGAAAACCACGATTTTGATGAAGACAGTGCTGACACAAGACCAGAGTGGCCATCTGGGTGGGGAGCTCAGGGAAGGTGCTGAGAAGAGAAGCACTTTGTGGAGGTCTCAAGCCCCAGGCATGGGGGAGAAGTTCTGCAGGCAAAGTGGGGGGATGGCACTTCAAGAAAGGGGCATAGCAGGTAAAGTGAGGAGCAGGGTGAGAGACGACACTCTGGGGAACTGTCCTGAAACTAGTGTGAGACAGACTGCAGGGTGAGGTGGGGCTAGAGAGGTCAGATCCTGAAGGGTACGAAGCAAGGCAGGGGTTGTCTTTTCCACACCAAGGAGAAAACAGTGGAAAAGAGGAGACATTTTTGAGAGCTATTTGAAGTAGACCTGCCAATTGGATGCAAAAAGTCAGCAAGAGGGAGAGGGAGAAGGAGAGGGAGAGGAGTGCCAGGTTGGGCCCGTTTGACAGCAGTATCGTTAGTCAGGATGGGCGGTGGTAGTCAGAGGAGAACGGGGAGTAACAGTGATGCCTTCCTGTTGCCTGTTCAGTGGGTGGTTGTATACTTTGGTTTGAAGTTCAGAAGGCAAGTTCTGGGCTGGAGGACTCAATTTGCAAGCTGTCAGCATATGTAGTGCTTTAGGGATATTAAAAAGAAAAAAGATCTTAATCAGGGATCATCCTAGCTGGCAAAGAAGAAAAAGTCATACCTTCTTTTTAAAACGAACAATCATTTTCAAATTCTTTTCTCTCCCAACAAAGGAATTAGCCAAGGGTTTGTTTCAAGACCAAACAAATAGGGGGAAGTTACTGGCTCTGTCCTGAATGCAATGGGTAACTCATGGGGCTCTGGAAGATGCAGCTGCAGTGCCGCCGGTAATTTCCTGTGCCTGTGTAAACAGTGCCCCGTCCTCTGAAGCCCCTTCAGAAGGGTAAACTTTGCTCTGCCAGTAAGTGGGGGCAGAACAATATATTCAGTCTGCAAATTCTTTCTGCGTAAGACCAGGTTCATTTAGAAGTCTTCGGGTATTAAATGAATTGGTTATTATTCACCGGAGAACTGGGTTAAGGAACATATTAAGTACAAGCAGCCAAGTACAGTTAGCTGGTATGACTTGCGTAGCTGGTGAAAACTGAGGAAGAGGAGGTGGACGGATCCCAGCAACAGATTTCCCACCGCAGCATTTCCCTCCATTGCAGGAACGGTTTGCTGCTCTTTCAGGAACATTTTGCTGCTCCACCAAAAACAAAAACAAAAACGGTAAGCCAGCCACCGAGGGGAAGCTCAGTTTGCCACCTCCCAAAATGCCTTTTAGAGATATTAACTATTTTAGGCTGGTTATTTTTAAGAAACAAAAGAGTAAAAAAGACATGTGGACCTTCCCCCTCACCTGCCTAAAGGAATTTGGATAGAAAAACCTGCTCACAGGAAGGAAGCTATCACCTTAGCATGATATGAACTAAGCAGTGCAGACGGGGAGGAATCTAGCAACTGTCTGATGGACTCTCCCGCCCTGCCCACCACCCACCATGTGCTGTTGTTTCTGTGTGGACCCGGCAAGAATTTGTTTACCAGATATTTGCTCATTTTCATCTTTGTGAATTGTCTTCCCTTATCTTCAAAGTCCCAGGCTCCTGCCCCCTCTCCTTAGTCCAGCATGGCACACAAGCCTCAGCTGCCCCATTTGCCCTGGGTCTTATATCCTCAGGGAACTCCTATATGTACATATGGAACAAGTTCAGTTATTTTCTCCTATTACTCTGTCTCATATTAATTTCATAAGACCATAAGACCTAATTAATTATTAGGCCATCCAGAAAAAAAGCTTCAGGGTGGAAGGAAAATTACTTTCCTTCATAATACCATCAAGAAAATTTGGGAAATACTGGGTACTAAACCCTCTCTGAGAAAATCACAGTAGTGAAGAAACTTGTTTAACTTTAAGTCGGCATTTCCCCAAATTTATTTGGCCAATCTACTCCATCTTGTAGACCGAGGTCGCATGAAACACCAGGAGGCATTTGGGGAAGCAGGGTCTCTAGGGCTTTCGGAGGATCCTGCCCTGCAGTTACCGGCTCCTCCCTCTCGGCCTTTCTGTCAGGGCTGACTTGGGTTTGTAAAAAGAGGCAGACAGGCCTTCTCCATCCCCACAGACCTGGAGACAGGATCTCAGCTCTGGGCGGTCACTGCCAATTCAGATTCTGAATTTGAGTGGTCAAAAACAGCTGCCGCCCTTCCCCCAGACCTGCCCCTCTCCAGCAGAGGTTCCTATTGAGGAGGAAAGCCACCGCTTCCTTCCCAAGCAGGGACTTTGGGGAAGTGGGACTATGACCTACTGAATTGGGGGTCTGTCTTTGGAATTTTTCCAGGACAGAGGAAGAACTCCTCTTAGAAAAGATTCTTTGTCCTTGAGCTGTGCACCTCTAGGGAAAAAGAGGAGAAAGAAAAAACAAATACAGCCAGAGTTTTGTAGGCTTATTTTCTACTCCATTCTGTATATTAGATCAAGAAAAAGCACTCTGAAAAAAAAAAATACAGTCCAGTTCAGGAAAAGCAAAACTGTTTTTGACAGCTCTTTGCTCTTAGATGTTATATCCTATTTTAAATCAGGAAATACAACATCTGCATCTGCTGTTAAGGATTCTCTTTTTATATCATCACCAAAAGTTGGGGGGGGCAGTTTTGGCTAAAATTTCAGACACATAAATTTTCACGTACTTTTGAACTAACTTTGTGTAAGATGAGGCCAGGCGCTGAGGGAAAGTGCTTAAAGAAAATGGAAAGGGGAAGGAAATTGAGAAGGGGGTGTCAGCCGGCATCAAAGTTCAGCCATAACAAATAAACAAATAAGGAAATAAATCATCACCTTGACAGCATCAGGAGATTCCAGGTGCTGGAGAAGTAGAGAGAAAGAGGAGTACCTGAGTGAATCAGAGAAGGGCCTGTGATGGAGGGGGCTGCAAATACTCCATGAAGAGCTGAGTTTTTATTTTCACTCACAATGTATAAGATAGACTGCAACATTCTTATTGCATCACTTACCCATGTGTGTAGTGGGGGCTGGAAAATCATCTTTAATCTTTCTCCTTGGTTTGACTTGTTGCTTCAACTCACACTGTATCACCAACCCTGTGGTGCTCAGGCCCAAATACTGCTCCCAGACCTGCATGGATGCCCCAACCCACCGGACGCCCCAGGTGCCACAGTAAAGGAAGGAAGGTTAATTGAGTTACTCAACTCAGTAAGACCTGTCTCAAGTCAGACACAAGTGTACAGGGTTTATACTGATTGCTTGGGATTGCTATCAGCTGCAAGTAACGAGTAAAGTGGTTTAAATAGATGGGAAGAAATCTAGAGAGAGGCAGCCGTTGACACCAAGTCGGGTTGGTGTCTTCAACTTTTACAGACTTTGCTTATGGTCATCAGATGACTGCCTGTGCTCTAGATATCACATCTTCATTCCATCTTTCTTTCAGGGTTTAAGAAGGAGAAGGAGAAGAATGTAGGTCCAGTGATGTCTTTCTCTTTAATCAGAAAAGAGGAATGTTCTCCTGAGGCCCCCAGCAAACTTTGACTTATAAGTCATTGACCAAAACCACGGAACCTAGACATGCCTACCTTCCAGGAAGGCTGTAAAAGAGGGTTAGCTTTTCCAGCCACTGAAATGGAGGCAACTAGAAGATCAAGTAGGTCTACTGGCTGAGCCAATGATAAGCATCTGCTACAGGATTATTATCCATTCATTTTATTTTTACTGAAATCTCATTCCTGGAATTAGATTGAGGACCCCTCATGAAGTTGGTAAAGCCACAGTCTGCTCACTGCTACAGTTGACCACTTATGTAGTTAAGTGATGGTGTATGTGAGAGAATGGTATGCAATAACTTTGTTCTCATTTTAAAATGTTTTCAAATTAGTTTAATTTTTTAGAGCCATTCATGTGTTCCAAAACCCTCAAGTTTCTTTGGATTACATCAAAGTCCTAACTAATTTGCTCCCAAGAGGAAACCTACCACAATAGTAAAGTTGTATATTTCCACAGGGATTTTCCCTAAACAGTTAATGAGTTGTGACTTCCTTATATGTGCATGCAGACAAGACTGGTGCACTCCAAGCAGGTAGACAGAATTTGAACCAGATGGTTCAAGGAAAGGAAACTGGATTAGCAGATCATTTCAAACACCTTCGAGTGTTGACTGAAATCCATAAGGGGAATGACAAAACATGTACCTTATTTTCTCAACAAACTGTACACCATATTGAATGTTAAACATTAAACTGAGGGAGGAGTGGAGCAAGCTCTGGTTTTTCTTTCCTTGTCATTAGAACCATAAGCCTGGTTTTGCCTGATTCATGTACCCAGAGCAGGAGAAAGAAAGAGAGAAAGGGGGGGGAGAGAGAGAGACAGGAAGGGAGGGAGGAAGGAAGGAAGGGAGGGAGGAAGGGAGGGAGAGAGGAAGGAAGGGAGGAAAGAACGCATGACTGGTCATAAACTCATACCACTGAGGGACCCTGTGGCAATCCTATAGCAATGACATTTGAATAAATCAGAGGTGGCAAGGGTGTGTCTAATTTCCATGAGTTCCTTTACGGAAAGCAAATCCAATTTGCCTGATTTTCCAGCTTAAACAATAAACCATAGAAGTCTCTCATCCCCACCCTTAAGCCAACTTCATTGAAGTGGGAGGGGGGCGATGCAAATTAAGGCACTTTTCAGTATTTAGGCCCCCAACCCCAGTTTAATTAAAGCCCAATTTGGTTGAGGAATAAACTGGTATTTACAAATCAGTTGAAAATCTAGTTCCAGTAATTAAAGGGATTTTCTAAATCTTGTCCTCCATGTTGGAACACCCATTTTAATAGTTAATTAAAGAGTCCTTAACCACCCTTTGAAGGAAATTTGAAAAAGAAAAGATTAGGGACCTGCCACAAAGACATTACTGACAACTGGGAAGGAAGTTCTTCGTGGGGCCCTGTAGGGAAAACCAAGGTCTTCATTCACCTAAAATACTCTGGGCATGTAGACGTTTTTGTTTTCTTTTTTTAAAAAGATTTTTCTTTATTTACTTTTAGAGAGAGGGGAAGGGAAAAAGGGAGAAAGAGAAAGGTCAATGTGTGGTTGCCTCTCACATGGCCCCCAACTGGGGACCTGGCCTGCAACCCAGGCACGTGCCCTGACTGGGAATCAAACTGGCGACCCTTTGGTTCACAGCCCGCACTCAATCCACTGAGCTACACCAGCCAGGGCCGTTTTTGTTTTCTTTTAACAAAAAGATACTCATCTGCCTTTGTGTTGCAGAGGGCAGCCTTGCAAATTTCACTGCTGTTTCACAAATTTAAGCCAGCTGGCAAGTCACCCACATACCACTGCCATCGCAGTTAGGGTAGCACAGATGTCTTGCTCCTTTGGTTTCCCCAGCAATGGCTGGTGCCAAAATGTCCAACTCCTGGGGCAGAGGGCCCCCAAGTACAGAGAAGAGCAGCACCCCCCTTGCAGATTCCATGTGTCTCTCATACACTAAATGGGTTTTAACTGGTTAGATTGGTCACTCAGTCAACGCTTAACCAGCCCTGTGCTGGGAGGTGCACAGGTAAACAATGTTGAGCCCTCACTGCTCAGAGACTTGACCCTAATGAAGAAGACAAACACTTGTCCAGGTAACACTCGTGCAAGGTACTCAGACACAGAAGGTATACTGAAGTTCAAACAGAGGACCAAGAGAAGGGGCAAGGGAACAGGGACTGAGTGGAAAACCCTCCTGAAGGTGTGAGCGAAGCTCTTCCTCAACAGTCAGGAGAAGGAGGGATCTGGAGAATGACATTCCCAGACAGGGGACAGGACGCGGTGGTGGCAGGAAGGAGAATGCACATTTAAGAAAGTATGGAGATCCTTGGGGCTGGAGCCAAGGGTTGTCAAGGCGTGGGGCTAAGAGGAGAAAAGAAAACAGGAGCAAAGAGGGTATTGTGGAGGGGCTTCCCCACCAGCTGAGAAATTTTCACTATATAGAAAAAAAAATGTTTTGGGGGTAATAGAAGTAACTGCATTGGGGCAAAAAGACTCTTAGGCAAGAGACTTCATTTGGGTACTAGTGCTCAGCACTGCGGTGGCAGCACCAGGAGTGTGCTATACAGCAAAGGGTCTTCTTATAGAGGTACCCACACCCTGTGGCTCCACAGAGACTTTCCAGAAGGTATATACACTGAATGGATCATTCGAAGGGAATCCATTTCTAGATCCTCATCCTGGCTGGTGTGGCTCAGTGGATTGAGCGTGGGTCTGTGAACCAAATGGTTGCCAGTTTGATTCCCAATCAGGGCACATGCCTGGGTTGCAGGTCAGGTCCCCAGTAGGGGACATTCAGGAGGGAACCACACATTGATGTTTCTCGACCTCTCTTTCTTTCTCCCTCTCCTCTCTTTAAAATGAATTTCAGAAAAAATTCTGGATCCTTGACATTTTGATATATAAATTTTTTTCTAAAACTGCCTGATAACCTGAATCACACTTGAAAAAGAAAGCCACCCCCCTCACGCTGGCCAGATCTTTCAGTGATGGGTTACGGATTCATCCAATCACCTTAAACAAGAACAGAACCCGACTTGGCTTGGCATCTCAGTTCCTTCCGGTAAGGATGAAACTTGACCTTTGAGGGAGGACCTGAATTTGGAATAATCAATGCAGTATGGATTAGTGACATTAATCATGGGATATTTCCTAGAATTAGCAACTCTTTAAAGACAAAGCCCACAAGTAAAAATTCTGTTTAAATTCTTTCTGATTCAAACAAAATTTCAGGAAGTCACTTAAAACCTATCAAGCCTGTCATATTTACTTTAATTACCGTCAGTTCTTATTTTAAATTCTAATATGCTTCATATTTTCTGTCTCTTATAAACAAGGAATAAATTTCTTTAAATCCAGGATAAAAAAATGTTAGATGTTGACTTAAATGTTTACAAGAGAGTACATAGTTTTTGAAACATCTTTTGGGGGTGCCAAACGAATGAGTTTTAAGAAACACAATTTCCTTGAGACGTCAGTATGAGTTGGGGAGGGAAGCAAAGTGAGGCGAGTTTGGTTTCTGTGGTGAGTTAAGTTTAAGAAATGTTGGGTTAAAGTGGAACGTGCCTCGGATCCTTTTAATGTGCCAATAATGTTAGAATTCTCTCCATAGCTATAGTATTCAGTTTCCCCCAAGTTTTTTTAAAGTATAATTGACATACAATGTTATGTGAATTCCCAGTGCACGACATAGTGATTCAATATTTATATGCCTTATGAAGTGATGGCCACGATAAGTCTAGTACCCATGTGTCATTGCACAAAGTTATCACAACACTACTGACTATACTCCCTGTCCTAGCCTGACAGGTGTAAGGTGGTATCTTACTGTGGTTTGGATTTGATCCCTGAGCATTGGTGATGTTGAGTATCTTTGCAGGTGTCTGTTGGCCATCTGTATATCTCTTTTAAAAATGTATATTCAGGTCCCCTGCCCATGTTTTTAAGTCTTCATCCAAGGGCATGTTTATTGACTTTAAAGTGAGAGGAAGGGAGAAAGACAGAAAGAGAAACACCAATGTGAGAAAGAAACATTCATCAGCTGCTTCTCATATGCAGCCTGACTGGGGATCCAACCCACAGTCAATGTGTGTGCCCTGACCAGTAACTGAACCTGCAAACTTTTGGTGCAGGGGCTGATGCTCCAATGAACTGAGCCACCCAGGAAGGGCTCCTCTGCCCATTTTTCAATCTAGGTGTCTTTTTTTCTTTGATGTTGAGTTTTATGAGTTCTTTATATATTTTGAATATTAACTTGTTATTAGATATGTCATTCATGAATATATTCTGTCGTTCAGTGGTCATCTTTTTGTTTTGTTGATGGTTTCCTTTGCTGTGCAAAAGCTTTTTAGTTTTCAAGTTTGGTGTGCTTGCCTTGGGAGACATAACAAAAAATATATACAGTTCTTAAACTAGTGTCAAAGAGTCTATGCTTATGTTTTCTTCCAGGAGTTTATGGTTTCTGATCTTACATTTAAGCCTTTAATCCATTTGGATTTTATTTTTGTATGTGGTATACGAATGTGATCCAGTTACTATTTTTTATTCTTTTGCATGTAGCTGCCCAGTTTTCCATTTATTGAAGAGACTGTCTTTTACCTCATTATATGTTCTTGTCTCCTTTGTCATAGATTAACTGACCATATAATCATGGGTTTATTTCTGGGCTGTCTATTCTGTTTCATGGGTCTGTGTGTCTGTTTTTGTGTCAATCCATACTGTTTTGATTACTGTGGCTTTGTAGTATGGTTTAAAATCATGGAGCGTGATGCCTCCAACTTTGTTCTCCTTTCTCAAGATTGCTTGGCTCAGTATCTCCCAAGTTTGGCCATCAGAGAGGGGCAGGGTCAAAGGATAATTTGAGAGTGTTTTATATTTTCCCCTCAATAATTTCCATAGCTACAACCTCCCCCAGACATCACCCAAAACATATAAATTGAATAAATACAGTATCTTACTATAAACACTTAGAAGCAGGTAGTGGTATGAAAATAATGTCAGACTCCTAGAATGTCAATGTGCTTCCTTTATAATATACAAATGGAAAACTGGATATTTTTCTTTTTTTAATTTTTAAAAATTATTTATCTATTTTTAGAGAGAGAGGGAGGTAGGGAGAAAGAGAGAGAGAGAAACATCAATGTGTGTGAGAAACATCAGTTGATTGATTGCCTCTTGCACATGCCCAACAAGGGAACTGGCCTGCAACCATGCAAGTGCCCCACCTGGGAATGGAACCGTCAGCCTTTTGGTTTGCAGGATGATGCCCAACCCAGGAAGCCACACCAGGCAGGGCTAAATATTTTTCTTTTCTCTCTTTTATTTTAATTTATTTACTTATTTTTAGACAGAGGGGAAGGGAGGGAGAAAGAAAGGGAGAGAAACATCAGTGTGTGGTTGCCTCTTATGCACCCCCAACCAGCGACCTGGCCTGCAACCCAGGCATGTGCCCTGACTGGGAATCGAACCAGTCACCCTTTAATTTTCAAGCCGGTGCTCAACCCACTGGGCCATACCAGCCAGGACTCTGGATATTTTTTATTGAATTATCTGGAAACTTGCTTCAGTTCTTAACATCATTTTGTGTGAATATGTGCAACCTCTGTTCACAGGGTACTTAAATCATTCCTGACTTGGGCCTTCCTACTGACATACTCTTCTTTCTTAAAATCAATATCAGGAGCTTTATAACCATTTAGAGCTCAGAACTATACACATCTAAGGTTTGAGATGAACAAGCCAGCATTAAGAAATCACAAAGGAATGACACCAATGCATGTATACAGTTGGGTTCCCAAGGAGACAATATTTAGTCAGTCATACCCACGTCTTCTGCACGATGATTATCCCCGTTCACTTGGGATTCTCCCAGTGCATCACCAGGTCCCTTTTCCTCTGAACATTCTTTTGTGTTAGGGGAACCTGGTTCTGTTGGTTTCTTCTCCTCTTCTTTCTCTTTATCGCTGTCACACCCTGATCCTCTTCGTCACAACCCCCCACGTAACCTGCTTTGCTTTTACATCTTCATCACTCTTGGGTTTTCTTTTCTTTTCCTTATCTTTACTTTTTTCTTCTTCCTTGTTGACCACTCTCTTTCATGTCTGCCTCTTCCTTTGTCTTTCTCTTTCTTCTCCTTTCTACACCTCCTAGGGGAGGGTGAGCCAGACCATTTTCTTTCCGGAGACCTAGGCTCTTTAGGAGGTCTTGCACCACTCCTGCTTCTTCATTGTAATCCCTCTCTGTTTGCACTTCCGGGCCATCTGGCTGCACTATAACTTCTTGGTGGTGTTTTGGAATGTTTCTTTTCTTTGCCTTCTTTCTTTTTTTTTCTCTGTTTGTTGATGTGCTCTTGACATTCTACCTCTCTCTCTGGAATGAGATCTCCTCCACCTTGGACTTCTGGATCGTTGCCTACTCCTTGACTTAGAATGTGATCTCCTTCTCAATCTGCTTCTTGATAATGATATATTCCTTATACCATAAAGTGTATAGAAAGAAGCCAATTAGCCAGATTAATGGACCATAAGCTGAGAGAAACCCTATGATAAAGTACTTCTTTCTGTATTATTGATTTATACTACAGATTCAATCCTATCCTCTATGCCTATTCCACTTGGTACATCTCTCCAACATAATTCAGAATACTTATAAGCTTTGCCTTTGCCCTACTTGAACAAAATTCTAAAAGTACACTTGGTTGTCCATATAACTCCCTGAAATACCTCCAATTTAGTTAATTCTCTGAATACAAAGATGTCTTTTCAATGTCAAAGTTAATAAAATTTCTTGTTTGATATCAGTTTAACAAGTAACCTATTGGTTGACTGAATCTGACTTTTCAATTGATAGTCTTGCCTCTCTGTCTGAGGATGACACGTGTCATTGTACAGAATGGAAAGGCCACCTGGCCAGAGCAACCCTGCTGGATAAGGAAGAACGCCGGTGTGCTTGCAGCAGTGGTGCTCGACATTGAACTATGTCGAATGCTGTCAAAATAAAAGCTCCTCCAACAAAACATCTCCTTCAGATGCACGTCGAGTATTTCTCTGTCATCTCGGTGCTGTCTCCCCATGACGATGAGTGGTTATGACATGGCCTTCCTTCGCCCCCGGCGTCCTCCCTGAGTGGTGGGAAGGATGTGGGTGACACCCTCATGCAGGGTAAGTGACGTGTAATTTCAGAAATGAGATGGAAGCCCCTTTTCAAAAGACAGCGCAATTGCCTGTGAGCTTTCTTTTATTATAACACATCATTGCATTATTTCCTAATTACATATTTCCCAAGCCATCTGTTTCGTCTACTTGACAGAGAGCTCCTCCTGGGCATGAGCCGTGCGGGCCTTATTGATCTTTATACCCCCAATGGCCTGTACAGAGACTGACACAAAGTGAGCACTTGATAAATATTTGTTAAATGAATGAATGGAAAATTAAATGAATGGATACTGAAGGGAGGAAGGAATTCAAGATTTGAATGCCCATGTTCTTCTGGGTAAAGAGGTCTGGCAAAACCAAGAGCCGCTTTAGCAGCATCTTTTGGTCAGACTGGTTATCACGGCCTGTCTGCACTGCAGCGTGACAGGCGACTACTGGGATTTCCAGGTCTTAGGAGTTTGTTCTCCCTGGATTTTCCGAAAAGTCGAACTAAAATTTATAGCCCATTCAATAGTGAGCTTAGTTTTACTTTTTGTACTTTGATGTTTAACATCCCCTTCTTCCAGATACTAAATACTTTCTTTCTGATGTGACGATCTTCATTAAATGAGCATTTCTCCTCTATTTATCTTCTCTGTCACTTTAAAACACATCAGTACTTCCTGTCTTTACTGCCCGATATTGTTCTAATTAAATTTCTTCTTTAGGAAATGTATAGATGTGATTATATATATAAATATATATATAATATATTATATATAAGAATATATATATTCTTTTGTTTCCTTTTTTCTGTAATTTGTTGCCAAAGCCTCAGATATAAAAGCTGTCCTTGACCCCTAAATTTACATTCAGTTCCCACAGCCATTTTCTCAGCTGGCCTGCCTGCCGGCATCTTTAAAACATTCCTAGAATTGCTCCTTGCTGAGACAAAAACCCACGTGCACACCTTAATCTTGACTTAGCTCAACAGTTCCAATTTTTCCATATATGGTCCACATACGCCCCTGTTGTCTGAAGGTCTACAGATGTAAATCCTGTCTGTTGCACCTCGAAGGAGTGCATGCCTCACTTCCTTGCCTGTCCTTATCTCCTCTGTCATTTGGGACTTCTCTAGCCCAGATTCCTTCTTCAAATCCGGTGTCGCTCTTCAGGTTCTTTCATTAGAGCCAGTGATCACATGTGGAGACTTGGGTTTTGTTTTGTTTTCCCCCCAGCTCTTCTACTGACATGATAAAAAGCTGGAGACAAGGTATTGAACTTGACTCTCTCAGTAAGTACAAAGCAGGGATTTAAAATACTTGGCATTCATCCACTTTGGGGTGTAGTCTAAGGTTGAATGAGTTTATAACCATAGTAAAGAATTTATTATTATGGATCTATTTTAGCAGTACTATAATTTTACTGATGATGTTAATGGAGCTCATAATAATACTGGAAAAATACATTAGCAGGCATGGAAGCTCAGAAAGGCTCTATTATTATGGTCTTTAAGAATCATCTGCCTACTGTGCTCCCTACCTTCTCAAAACCCTACTGGACTTTTTTTTTTTTTTTAGCGAGTATTAAACTGCGCAGCAATTAATTTTTCTCCCACCACTTTATGTGAGTTGGCTTTGTCCCAATGAGATTACAAGACCCTTGGAAATAAGGTTCTTGCTTATTCTTTTCCTCTGCAGCACCAGCTTTGGGACACCTTGTGCAAGTTCTCAACAATTTGGATGGGCAACATTATTTTATCCTGATGATTTTCTTTATCATAGTGAATGAAGGATGGTGTATGACTTTAATGAGACTGCAAAGCTGAACAATTATTAAGTTCAACTCCCCTTTATTGTATCTCTGGAAAAATTAATTGCTCCAAGCATCCCCTCCCCAACCCCGCGGCCCCTAAAACCCTGAACCCAGGTCCCAGCAATTCTGTGTATTCAAGCGGGATGTTCCAAGAGAGACCCTCCCCAGCAGGGCTCCTGCATGCAGGAGTGGATGCCTCGTGGGGCACGTCTCTTTTCCACTCCCCGTGTTTCCTGGCCACTTTCCTCTCCAGCCTTCCCACTTTGTAGGTCAACCCCTGAAAAATGCCACATTTATCTGACACAAGGCACAATGACCCGCCCCCTTCCCCCATCCACCTCCACACGCAGCTGTACAGCCGCGTGGTCTAACAGCTCTTGTCTGCTGCGGAAGGGAAAGAGAAAATTCCTTTTATTCACAGAGTAGCTGCTCTGGCTCCAGGATTGCTCTACTGGTTGCTTTACCAAGTCTCTGCGTGTGTGCCTGTGTGTATTTCTTCCCAAATCTCTCTCCCTCTCCGCCTCCCACGCTCTCGCTCTTTCTCTCTCATGAAGGAGGGTCAGGTGTGGGGAAGTGACGTGCTGGTAACTGTGTAACATTTGAACCGTTCGCCAGTCTTCACGGTGGCGTCTGAACCACCACGTCAGAGGTCAGGTTTGGAACGTGACATCCCGGAGCAGAGGTCAGATGAGGGGCGCGCAATCCAGTCCAGCAAGCAGAGTGGAGCTGGCTCCGGGCTGAGGGACAGCAGGTAGCAGCTCAAAACTCTCCCAAAGTTTCTAGGAAACCAACTCATGCAAAGTAAGCATAAATTGGGCTTTTTATTTTTTTGCATCTTTCTTTAAAATGTTGACCGGAGTCCCTTGTTATACACGGAGGACCAACTATTTACCCCAAAGCAGAATATGCCACCCTCTGCCAAGGTCCATTACAGACAAGGCGCTGACTTGGACTGTGACGAACATTTTTCTCCAGTTTCTTCAATGTAAATAAAGCATGTGGGGTAGTTTTAATGGAAGGCACTTAATAAAAAATAAATAGTACCTTCAGACCATTCCTGCAGACGACTTCCTGACAATCCCTGGAAGTGTGACTAGCCCATAAGCTAATTATCCTGTAAATTTCCTTTTCTCCCCCAGTGTGAAGGTGAGATCTAATTTGAAAGATTAAAATCTTTGCGTGATTACAGTATATAGTAATTGTTAAGCTCTGTAGTTACATGCTCAATAGCTACTAAGTACAAAGAATTACAAGGTGATTTGTGCCTGTAAGATAAATTCCAAGAATTTCGCTTTTACAAAAGGCAAGGAAGTGGAGGTGGCAGAACAACAGATGTGCTAAGTGAAGCAACTGATCGTGAACTTCATGAAAGAGAAACTTGGGGGTCTTTCAATTCACAGACAGGACAAGTTGCAGAATGCCTTCCGGTGCAATTCTTAGGTTGTGCTAAACTTTATTTACATAAAAGCACTGCTCAAGTGGGTGAAGTTATCTCAGGAGCATTTAGCCTAAATTTCTGGAGGAGTTCCAAATGCCTGCTCTTCTCACAGTCCAGGAACCAACCAAACCATGTGTTCATCACTTTCAGGCACACAAAAAGCCCAGTCTGATCAATCCTAGAGCAATGATATGAGATTATATATGTAAAGATTTTAAAGAAAAAAAAAGAATAAAGTTTTCAGTACTTATGTTTCCTACTCCACTACCATTTGGTTTTGTGCCAGCCATTCTTTCTCTACCTCGGTAGATCGCACCGGAAAATTCACTCATTAAACAAATATTTGCTCAGCACCCAGTGCATACCAGGCTTCTGTTCTTGGCAGCGGGGACATGATGACAAATAAAATAGACAAGGCCTTTGCTCTCATGGACTCAGAGTCCAACAGGAAAGAAAGATTACGAACGCAGGCACTACTTCCAAGTCCTGTGAAAGAGAGGGGCAGCATACCCTGGAGCGTGTGGGGTCTATCCTAATTTAGGAGTCAAGGAAAGCATCTACAAGGAAGTGATACTTAGTCTGAGACCTTAAGGTTGAGTAGACAGTAATAGCTGAGGGGTGGGGGAGCAGGGCAGTCTTTTCTCCAGGCAACAAGGAGTTTCCAAAGCTATTGTCTTTTAGTGTCTCTCCCTCAAAATTACGAAGATCCCTAGCTCAGTCAGCTTGTTCTAGCTAAGATTTCTTTAGGTATCTGCAGGTATAATTCTAAGAGAACAAGAAATATCAGACCTGATAAAAACTGGGCCTTTATGTAAACAGGCGATATCAGAGTCACTAAAAATTAAAACTCAGAGTGGCCTGGGAGGGCCGTTCCAGCAACCATTCGGTGGAGGTGTCCGTGAGCCTGGCTTCCCTAGTCCGCCCAGGCCAGAAAAGGTGGACAGGGCTGAGTCAAAGGGAATCTTTCATTTTTACTTTTTTAGAATCCTGATTTGAAATTGCCTTCAGAATTATTTTCTGAATTTCCTTCATTCACAGTGCAACTGACATTACCCAGGCTGGCTAGGATTCCTAGTCCCCTATTTTGACCTGCCCTGCTTGGAGAGGGCTCCCTGGAGGAAGCTTCTCTCATCTCCAGGGCCAGTGGGCCGCCCTCATCCGTCCGTGTGCCCCGGGCTCTGAGACGGAAATGCAGAGGAAGGGAGGAGCTGTGGGGTAATCCAGCATTCCTGCAACAATCAATCACAAGGCATCTAAAGCTGCCTACTTCGATGGAGTCCAGCCTTACCTGCACAGGTTGGTCCTGACTCGGGTCTCCATGAACTGGCAGGCCATGCACAACCAATGCGGCCGAATTTGAGGGCCCTACTTCTCAAATCTGCATTTGAAAATCCATTTTGACTCCTTACTTGAAATTCAAATACACAGAACTTGTTCTATTTTTTTTAAAAACTAAGAAAAACGTCCCTGGCTGATGTGGCTCAGGAGACTGAGTGCCAGCCTGTGAACCAAAGGGTTACCGGTTCAATTCCCAGTCAGGACACATTCCTGGGTTGTGGCCCAGTCCCCAGTGGGGAGTGAGTGAGACACAAATACACTTTAATGTTCCTCTCCCTCCCTTTCTCTTTCTGAAAATAAATAAATAAAATCTTAAAAATACTCTAAGGAAGAAGGTTGCATAAAAGCAAAGTTAAACTGCAGATCTAATGAGATGAGATCCAACGAGACTCTGCCACAGCCTGCCCTGTGCACACAGTTCCCGACGCTGCTTTTCCAATGTGGTGCGAACGAGTCAAGTCTACAAAAGCATCCCCCGCGATTTAGAAAATTTTCACACTGTGGTCCCTTGCGTACAGAATGGCACTTATGTCAATATACTTTTGTTCATAAATTCCTAAGACGCTCATTTTCTGAGGTAGAATCAGCAGGGGGATTGATTACTCACTTAAAAAACACTCTTGGGCAGCTCAGCAACCATGAACTAATGTCTTTGGGAGATCGATACTTTTTCTGTCTCATCACAAGAAGAAACCCAGCGCATCAGAAAAGTCATCAGCAAAAACATGAAAAGATAGGTGCCAACTGCTTCTGGCAGCCCCTCACGGAGGGACACAAGAGACCGGTGAAGTGTTTGCCATGTGGTGGGAGATGAGTGGTAACGGAAAACGCCCCTAAACAGACAAGGACACTTGTCTGCCTGGAGCTCAGCGGAGCAGACAGAACACATCCCCCCACCCAGTCCCACTCCCCCTTCGCAGCGACTCTCGCAGATGCAAATGACTCCGAGGCGCAAGACCAGGCAGTCCCTTCTGGTCTCCCGTTCCTCCCACAGGCCGTGCCATCACTGTGGCAGCGGTTTCGCTGTGTGAGCCCTTTAAGGTAAATTTGAACATCTGAACTAGCATAAAATATTCTGTGCAGAGTAATTCACATCAGAGGGGTTCATTTTCCATTTCCGAACTGGGGTGGCTGTTGTCTTGTGTTTTGAATCAGCTCGGAAATCTTTCCCCTTCTCTCCACCGAGTTTCCTCGGTCCTGGGCCTGACCTTCCTCGTTGTCCCCGCCGGGCCGCCGCGTCTGCCGTGTTTGGGGAGGCCCACTGTTTGGGTAGGAGGAACGGAATCACAAAGTCTGCCCCACGAAGGGTCCTCTCAGTCTCATGAGAAAACAACCAACACCTTTGCTTGTGTTTACGGAGGTATGATAGATTTATTTTCCCCAGGAATTCACTGCCTTCTCCACAAATTCAGCTTTGCCGGAGCAAGAAGCCGTTGCGCAGACACAGTGGGCAATAAAAATCCTGCCGAGTAGAAGGAGCCCAAGGTGCACGCAGCCCGTCCTGGACGTGAGTCAGTCATCCATTAACCAGACTGTGGCTTTGGCAATCTGGTTGGGGTTCAAACGTAGGAGGGCGACACCCCCAGGACATGTGGGAGAACCAGGAAGACCCTCGTGCAAGGTGGTGGGGTCCCAGGTGTGACTTTGGGTCTTGACCACGTGTGCAGGCAGCGTGGCTGTGCAGGCTCTTTCCTTTGTACTGCTCCGTGACTAGGGACCTCGCAGAGGTTGCCACATCGCCTGCTTTAAAAACAGTGGTGTTTACACTAGAAGCAGAGAATTGACGACTCAGTTCTCAGAGGAAGGGCTATTACCCCCTGGGGAGGTATGGAAATTTGTGGGAGCATTTTTGATTGTTGCTCTGACTGGGAGGGGCTATTAGCATTTAGTGGGTGTGGCCAGAGGTGGTAAACACCCTGCAGAGTGTCGGATATGGTCTCTAGGATGAAGAATTGTCCCCCATCCTGCCCTGATTGCCAATGAATGTCCTAGTGTGTAAGTGAAAAACTTGATAAAATTATCTGAGCCTTATACCTAATTGCATTTAACTTACAAGGTATTATTTTTCACAGCTTTAATGTACATTGAAACGTTCAAGAATGAAATCACTGTGTGTAAATACTTGTTTTGTTTGGCATTTTACTGAGAATCCACTTTCTGGTAAACCTCTGATGACAGTGTATCAGTCTGCACATGTAACAGTCACATTCAAGTACAGTTACATATGTCCAGCCCTCATTTCAAAACACCAAATATAAAGAAAACATGTTGACAATATTCAGTTGAATATTGTCTTCTCTTAACTCCAAACTAATTCCTTATAAATAGTTATTAGTTTCAGACTACTTCATAATATCTTTTTGTTTAGTGATTCCAAAGATACATATACTTTTTAAAAATAAATGTTATTTATTTACTTTTAGAGAGAGGGTAAGGGAAGGAGAAAGAGAGGGAGAGAAATATCAGTGTGTGGTTGCCTCTCTCACATACCCTACTGGGGACCTGGCTCACAACCCAGGTATGTGCCCTGACTGGGAATCAAACCAGTGACCCTTTGGTTCCCAGGCCTGCACTCAATTCACTGAGCCATACCAGCCAGGGCAACATATACTTTTATTATAAATTACTTTCCTATTATTTTCCCCTCCTATTACAGTTTGTGCTGGACCCTGTGTGCCCCACCCAGACCCTCACTTCCGGGACCCCCAGGTGCTGGTGTGGTGACCACAGACAGCCCACAGCAGAGTGCCACCACCCTCTCCCAGCACCCCCTCTGGCGTCAAGAGAACAGCCTCTGTCAAGGTCCGCCTCATGACTCCTCCCCGGGAGCTGCCCGCATCAGCGGGCTGGTGGCAGGGACGAGGGGGGCTGATTGGGCCCAGTTCTGCAGAACGACCCTGACTCCAGAGCTCTCTGTGGGATCTGCGGAGTCATCGGTGGGACTGCATGAAAGCGCAGCCCAGCACCCCTCCCCCCCCGGGGCTCTCCTGCGGGCGTGGGTCCTGAGAGCATGCCCAGTGTACTCTCTTCCCCCAGTGCCATCTCAAGTTCAGTTTCCTAGCGAACCTGACACAATGAGGGCCTTAGAAGGGGTTTTGGACATTGGGTAATATGTTGTCTGGGAATTGTAATTTAGGACAGTAAAGAGGGAAATTATAAAACACTTGTAATTAAAAAAAGAGGCACACTATATAATAGGCATGAGAACTTCTGAACTAGGTGACCTCTTCAAGGCCCCTCCACCTTAAAACCTTCTCCTTTAAGGCGGAAACACTGCCGGCCCCGTTGGACTGCAAGTAAGTAAAACTCAAAATGACACCTTGTGCAACTGTTTCTCATGCACTTCAGTAAAAAAAAGTCTTCACATCAGCACTTTTTTCAAGATTATCCACCGGCCATCCTCAGTAAGTACGTGCTGCATGTGATGCCACCAGCAAAACGCAGCGCGGTGCCCTTTGCACTCTCCTGAGGCCGCACGCCCGAAGGCCACATGCGTCCTTAGCTCCGAGAGATGGTCACAGGCCGGCTCAGGAGCACCAGGCACTTTGTCCTTGGAGATCTTTTAGATGAAATACAGCCTTAATTGAATTCGTAATGTCACAGTCTTATAGTTCTTCTGCGACTGTCAACAGAAAAGATTCCCAAAGCTGGAGGGTGTGTGCAGGCGTGCGGTGTGCGTGTGAGCGTCTGTAGACGCTCTGTGTGTCTGTGCAGGTGGGAGTGCTTGCTGGCCCGAGGGGCCCTGGAGGACCATCCAGATGCAAAACCGGTGACCACCGCATCTGCTCCCCTGGTCTAACTTTCCAACAGGCCGCTACGAAGCAGTGATTTGAAGTCCTTCGAAGGTACTTAGTTTCCCCCCTTATGCCAGGAAAGTGTTCTTTTGTGCTCAATAAGGCCGAATGAGAATCACAGCAGTCTCCTGATACCCACGGTTTGGCTTTCCAAGGTTTCGATTAACCGTAGTCATCCGCAGTCTAAAAACATGAAATGGAAAATTTCAGAAATAAACCGTTTGTAAGTTTTAAATTGCACGCCGTTCTGAGGAGCCTGATGAAAGGTGTCCCGCTGTGTCCCACCCCGGCCGGGGATCCTCCCTTTGTCCAGGTGTCCACGCTGCGTGTGCCACCCACCAACTGGTCGCTGAGTGGCCGCCCTGGTTACCAGGTCAGTTGTGGAGGTGTCGCGGTGCTGGCGTCCAAGTCACCCTTCGTTTGTTTAATAACAGCCCCGAAGAGTAAGGACGCTGGTGATTCGGATATTCCACACTGGAGCCGTAAGGTGCTTCCTTTAAGTGAAAAGGTAAGTACAGCATGAGAGAAACTGAAAACGAGTCCACATTCACACAATTTTTATTGCAGCGTATCATCATAACTTCCTATTTTATTGTTACTGTTGTTAGTCTTACTGTGCCTAACTTCCAAATTAAACTCTTGCGTTGGTATAAATGTATAGGAAAGAACATAGTGTGTATAGGGTTTGGTACTGTTTCAGGCACCCGCTGGGGGTCCTGGAACCCATCCCCCAAGGACAATGGGAGACTACTGCATTTACCTGGATCTGTGACTCCATTCAAATCGAAGTTGATATCGTTCAGTGTGCCACAGGGTCATGAACTATCTTACTCACTGGACACTCAGCACGAAAATACAGACCAGTGTCTGAATGTGTGAACCTGGCTCCTTACTGCTGGCTGCTGCCTCGGGCGTCTGGGGCGTAGAAGCTGCCTAATCACTTGGCATCGCTCCTGTAACTTCTTCACCTGTAATACTGGGGTGCTGGCCAGAGTTTCCCCTCGGGTGCCTCCTAGGGGTGTGGTGATAATTAAAGCAACCATGTTTTTTAAGTACAGAGACAGTCCAGATTAAGGATACTACATAATTGAACGTGTTCTGCTTCCAGTGACATAGCCTGATGTAAGTGCAAACTAGGAAAGTAAGACTAAGCCGGTGTTCCAACTATAGGAGTAATGCCATTTGCCTCACTCTCAGTGGTCTGCCTGCCTCAGCGTAAGAAGTCCCAGAGCTCAAGAAAGAATACATCCAATTGAGAAAGAAATGCTTGCGTCCACGCAACTTCCATTTTTTAAAAGATTTTATTTATTCATTTTTAGAGAGGGGAAGGGAAAGAGAAAGAGAGGGAGAGAAATGTCAATGTGTGGTTGCCTCTCTCGCATACCCTACTGGGACCTGGCCCACAACCCAGGCATGTGCCCTGACTGGGAATCGAACCAGCAACTCTTTGGTTTGCAGGCCAGCTCTCAATCCACTGAGCCACACTAACCAGAGCTCAACTTTCATTTTACCAACAAACAAGTGTATACTATTCTATTATAGTCATTTAAGGCTAAAAATAGATTTTTAAAAAAGGTTCCTGGCTTGGTAGCTCAGTTGGTTAGAGCGTCATCCCAATACACCAAGGTTATGTGTTTGACCCCCCGTCAGGGCACACACAAGAATCAACCAATGAATGCGTAAATAAGTGGAGCAACAAACGAATCAATCTCTCTCTTTCTCTCTCTCTCTCTCTCTCTCTCTCTCTCAAAATCAGTTTAAAAATAAAAAAAATAAATGGCACATCTATTTTTCATCATGTCACTTGTACCTTGAGGTAGTTTTATAAAAATGTTCAGCAAGGTCCACCAGTTGATGTTGTGTGTGTTCATTTTCTCCTCTCCCATGTATAACTGGCGCACAGATATAATTGGCAACACATCTGTTCTGCTGACCAGTGCATCAGCTCTCAGCCGAGCATCTTACGTCTGACGTAGACCCTAGCACACCACCGTGAGAGGGTGAGCAGGGCCAAAGCTGCAAACCGCAATGCTGGTATCAGATACACTGCAGAGATCAAGCACAGTAGTGGGAGGTCTGAGCTCTAGGCCAGTGGCATGCACTTCTGTAGAATAATGCTTATGAGAGATTGTATTAAGAAGTTCTATTCATAGCCAAGCCACTGAGAAGATATTCTCTGATTTCATACATTCAAGTATGTTTGGAGTTCTAGGTCTGAACTGGCAAAGGCACCAGCAAAGGCAGTTAGAAGTGAAGCACAGTGTCAGTCAGGCAGCTGGGACCGAGGGGGCCCAGAGGACGGGACACAGGACAGAATGGGGACCGTCCCTGCTGGGCTACACCTGCTGGGTGGGTGGTGCAGAAGCAAGGCCAGGGGGCCTGCTCTACTCCCAAGATGCCCAACCCCCTTCAGGGAAAAGAGAACAAGATTTGAAAAATATTCCCATGGAAGGAACTCAATGCATACTAAGAGAAAAATGCAGGTTTCAGATTAATATCTAGGCTGTGATTGAGCCTCCTTGCTCCCCCCCAGGATAAAATTCATCAGGAACCAAGCAAGTGTGGTATTGTGGATCAGCTCTGTGTGGGCCCCAGAAACTTCAAGGCCGTCATGGGAACTCCGCCCATCAAGGATAACGCCCTCTCGGTGGAAAGGTGTGTCCCAAATTTCAAACAATTCTCGCTTAACAGCTCTTAAGTCTAAGTCATTCTTAATGGCTTTCAATTTTTTTTTTACGTAATAAATGACTTAACTGAGAATCTACCTTATTATTTTTCAAAAACTGGGTAATTAAAAAAAAATTACCCTCCAGCATCAAGCTAATGCGTCCCCATCACCTTTGATTCGGCCTTTGGTTGCATGTCTGCGGGCCCTCCAACACAGGTGCCGCCCGGCGACCCAAACCTCACCTCCAAAGCACATCTCCCAGTTCCCGGGACAGTACTCTCACCCAGGACTGTGACTACCAGGTGAAATAACAAGTTGAGTAATTACTGCTACTTAAATAAACCTATCTTTATTCATCACACCGTAAAGGGAACAGTCCAACCAAGTTACTTCGATATTTTAATTTTGGTAAAAAGAAGTTTGACATTTTCATCAAGCTGAAAGATGAAAACTCTCCAGTCAACTTTTTCTGGATTTACAAAAACCTCTTCCTCATCATCTGTCATTTCTCCTTCGCTTAAATTCTAAGGATGAATCTGCATGCGGCGTGTGGCTGTCAGTGGTTCTATTTTAGCTCCTCCGTAGCATTTCAAGTGGATGAGGGGCAGCACACTGCCTGGGCTTAGCTTCCTCGCCTGCTGTTCACATTTCAACAGACGGGGCTCCTCGCAGAAGCCATTTACTAACTCTCCAACTACAAATAACTGCATGACATAAACAAGGAGGCTCCAAACTCTTTTTTTCCCTGTGACTAATATGGTTTCTTCTTCCCTTTCCTTAAGACCTTAAAGTGAATCACAGCAACGAGCTGAAGGTTGAAAACACTGTGTCAGCTCTTTAATAAGCTTTTATTGTCACCACAGAAAGTTAAGCATAGCTTGAGAGTCAGGACTCAAGGCCGACTATGAAACCCAGACTGGAAGTCAGTTGAGATCCCACGATACTGTGGGAGTTTTGTGTTAGAGGCAAAGGGAGGGTTTGGGGAAAGCCTGCGTGGAGCCCTGGGCGGGAACTTCCCGCTCCCCACCGGCCCCGGTTGCCTCTCTCTTCAGTCCTTTCCTACCCTCTTCTCACTTGGCTGAGGGCCCGTAACGCAGGATGGAAGCCGTAGCTGCAAAGCAGGCCCTGCCCGAAGGTATCACGATATTGGCACCAGTTAGTGGTCTTTTCCAACACACTGTCCTTTGGTCATCTTCCAAAAGTACCAGGAACAGAACACTGACCTTGAAGAATGGCATAGCTGGGGCGGGTGGGATGTTAATACACTGACGGTGATCAGCGTGGGCTTCCTGCTGCTTCCAAAGCAGGCAGTTGCTTGCAGATACATTGAATCAACATACTTTCCCTGAGTAACATTATAGCAGATTGAAAAGAAATTGGAGAAAAATAACTGTGGAACTCAGGCACTAGGTATTTATTTCATAACAACGCTCAAAGGTCTCCTTTGGAAAATCCTGAATAGAGAGGTAATAGCCGTGCTTGTTAAAACGATCAGAAATGGTGGGCCGTGGCGCTATTAGAGAACCACGCTATTTTAAAATGCACATTAAATAGCTTCCAAATCCTTTTATTCAAAACCCCTAGATAAAAGAAGTCATTTCTTCTTAAAGAAACCAACACTACTTTCTCCTCAGAGGATAAGCTATTAGCGCTGGTAAAACATTAGCAAACAGCCCATTCGAGCCACAAAAAAAAATAATGGTTTGGTTTTGTTAGCATGGAGAAGTGCCATTACCTTCAAGGCCCTGTTACAGAAAGCTGCGGGATGAGTGCTATTGCTATTAACCAGAGCATTCTAATTGCGTATTAGCTCATTTATGAGGCAGAGTGAGGAAGAGTTTTCGCCCAGGTGACTTGTAACACAATGAAGTAAGCAGATGTTACGTGTCCTGAAATTGCCACCAGGTTTTCATGAGTTGTTAGATGCTGAGATATTCTGAAAATTCTGCCTAAAACTGCAGCTTGGTTGTGAACAGAGCAATCATATCCCTGTGCTCTGGCAGACAGTTGCCAAATACGAAGTTTTCGAAAACATTTAGTCATCTCCCTGAATATAAAAATGAAAGTGAAGAAAGTAGCCATCTGAAATGGAGATGCTAAAATATGGACCACTGGGGTGATCTCATCCATCCCGAAAGCCCTTCTGTCACCTGCGCCGCGCCGGCCTTGCCCACGTGAAATCCCAGCGCGACAGGGTGAGGTGATAGGCAGGGCGTAATTATGATATTAGTCTTCGGCTGTGACCCTCCTGTGTTAGTTTGGATTCTCCATGAACATATGTCAACAGGGAATTAGACAGGCAAGGGATGCGTAAGGAGAAAGGCCTCTGAAGACTGAGCGGTTGGACCCGAGAAGGCTGGGAGAGCATGCGCAGACCACAGTGCAGGCCTGCGCCTTGTGCAGGAAGGGAGGGTAGAAAATACTTTTCTAAACACTGGCGTCCCCATTGGTAGTGGGCTCCTGTGTTGGGCATGGACCGCTCCATGTACTCATCTCTCTCATCTTTCCTCCATCCAGTGCCACACGTTACAGACACTGAGGGTCTTCCCATCCCACACTCTCTCGTGCCTTTCCAGGCTCGCCTGTGAACACGGGCTTCTGTGTGGAAGCCAGACCTGGAGAGAGGAGAGATGGGCCCATCTCCCTTCTCTGTCTCCAAGTCCCCACTTTCTGTTCCCCACTGAGGACTGATGCCTGGCCCCGGCTTTCCAGGTGCCATTACAGAATCCCCATGCCCCCTCCTTCCTCTCTAGTTCTGAGAAAGCACCTCTAAGCCTTCTCAGAGGTGCAGAGGAGGATCATACCTGTGCCTTGTTCTCGGGGAGGAAAGGCCCTTCTAATGACAGCTTACCCCCCAGCCCGCACTCCTTCCTGGATGTTTCATGTAGGAGCACAAGCAGAGTCGGTCCGGAGACAGGGCTCCTTGGTTCTCTGCTCTTGGACATGGTGTGGAGGGTACTCAAAGATGACGCAGGTAGTCGCTGCCCTAGACCCATCCTCCCGACGGCCTTCTCTCTAGTTTGCTGGAAATACAGGGCAGCCGGCCACTTCCACCCCCACCCCACTGTGCCTCTGCAGCCTGGACTTCCCCACCGGGGGGATCCCAAAGCTGAAAGGTGCCTCACAAAAAAATTGAGGAGCACAGACCACCAAGACCAACCTGCTGCCATCGGAAAGGACAGCTCTGCTTCCCACCAGCTATCTTTAATCGGCTTTAGGAGAATGTTTGTTTTTTTTTAATTTATCTTTAGAGGGGAAGGGAGGGAGAGAGGGAGAGAAATGTCAATGTATGGTTGCCTCTCGTGTGTCCCCTGCTGGGAACTGGCCTGCAACCCTGGCACGTGCCCTGACTGGGAATCGAACCAAGATCCTCTAGTTCACAGGCCTGTGCTCAATCCACTGAGCTACACCAGCCGGAGCAGAAGAATGTTTTGAAAGACCCATTTTTCTTCCCAAATGGTGTGGTTTATCTCTTCGAATGTCACTACTTTCCATATGGGATTATTGTCCCTTTTCTAATTGTTTTTTTTTTTTTCCTAGCAAGTAAACCAATGAATTGGAGAAATGAATTTCTAGTCACGGATGGACATTGATACACCCATACTGCCATTGATGAAGTAAGTTTTCTGCTCAGAGAAATACCTGAAAATGAAAATAAAAATACATTCGCTTTCGATGCTAGGTACAGTGGAGGAACGCAGACTGCGGGGACAGCGCCCTCCGAGTCGGCGCTCGCTCCGAGGCGGACACTCCCGGGCGGGTGTTTGCCCAGGCCCAGGCCGTCATTAAGCTCGGAGCGATTCGCTCCTGACAAAAGGAGCGGGAAGTTGGTAGCTCGGGATGTGGGAGACACACCCTCCTGGAAGCGATGGTTTAATCGGTGGTTGGGTTCCCCAGCCGGCCGTCCTGACGCCCTTTCCTGGGCCCACAATGGCACTGGCCTGGTTCCAGGTCCTGGGACAACGAATGCAGGTGTGGGAGGAAGAGTCTCCTCTCCCTCCAGAACAGGGAGTCCACCCACGGTAACATTTTAAATGATGTATACATGCTTGCTTCATTAAAGAATTTATCTGGCCCTGACTGGAGTGGCTCAGTAGGCTGGGCATCGTCCTGCAAACTGAAAGGTCACCGGTTTGATTCCCTAGGAGAGCACAGGCCTGGGTTGCAGACCAGGTCCCCGGTTGGGGGTGGGGTGTGAGAGGCAACGGATTGATGTTTCTCTCTCACATCCAGGGTTCCCTCTCTTTCTTCCTCCCTTCCCCTCCTTCTAAAAATAAATAAATAAAATCTTTTTTTTTTAAGTATGTACTCGATATCCCCAAAAGACTTTTGTTTTTAATGTAATCGAGGGGGGACATTTAACAGACATTTTTATTTTTTTATTATTTTTAAAAGGTTTTGTTTATTTATTATTAGAGATGGGGAAGGGAGGGGGAAGGAGAGGGAGGGAAACAACAACGTGTGGGTGCCTGGCCTGTAACCCAGGCATGTGCCCTGACTGGGAATCAAACTAGCAACCCTTTGGTTTGCAGGCCCCTGCTCAGGCAACTAAGACACACCATCCAGGACTTAATAGACAGTTTTAAGGTCACAGCAAGAACGAGAACAAAGTGCAGAGTTCACAGGTCCCCGCCCCTGCCCCCCACACCCTCCCATCTGCCAACACCCTGCGCCACAGCGGTGCATTGGCTACAGTCTGCATCTGCCAGGAGCCTACCTGACACCTCGGCATCACCTGAAGGCCCTAGTGTGCATTAGTGCTTGCTCTCAGTGGTGTAGACTTTACGCGTCTGAAAGTGCATGAAATGCACCCTCTGCTGTCGTTTTGTGCAGACTTTCATGGCCCTAAACATCTTCTGTTCTTTATCTATTCATCCCTCCCTCCTCCCTAATCATAACATTTTGAAGTAAAATTTTGCCTTACTCATTCTCCTCCCACCTGCTATTACTACACCCACAGGCTCCCCAACCCCTGGTGCTCCCCCGGGTGTATCTTAGTGTCTGAGTCTCTTCTCACTCAGCAAGCACCCCCAGGGTTCTCTGAGGAAGCTTTTCAGCACTCCCAACCCCTCACCCCCTTCGGAGTGGCCTTATAGCCATTCATACACATATGAATGAACAACAGGCCCCCATGTGGGGCTTAGGTATTTCCATTTAGAAAAAACGATGCTGGTCGAGCCCCCTGCATCTCTTGCACAGGTACACTCTTAGGAAGTCCCAGAAAGGGGTGTAAAGTGGGCCACCCAACACACCAGACATGTCTCCCTGAGGGCAACTTCAGCCAGTCTCCTTTCCCTTCTGATTATACAAATGATTTCAAAATTCCAAGGTTTGGTACACCCGGACTTCTGGTCAAGATGGTGGCACAGGTAAACACAACTCGCCTCCTCACACAACCACATCAAAATTACAACTAAACCATAGAACAACCATCACTCAGAACTGTCAGTAATTAAGTTGAATGGACGTCTGACAACTAGAGAATTAAAGAAACCACATCCATCCAGACTGGTAGGAGAGGTGGAATAAAGAACGGCTGGTCCCACATCACCTTGTGGTGGATAAAAATTCGAGGGGGATATCTTGGGAATGAGAGTCCCAGCCCCACACCAGACACCCCAGAACAGGGTACCAGTACTAGGAAGACAAGTCCCCACAACTTCTGGCTGCAAAACCCAGCAGGAATTAAACAGATAGAAGAAACTTCTAGAGTATGAAGCAGTTCCTCTTAAAGAACCCACACAGGGACTTACTCAGACTCACTCCCTCTGAGCTCCAGCACCAGGGGTAGCAGCTTGAAAGGCACCAGTGGCGTAGAGGTAGAACTGAAGTGGCTGGCATCAAGGCCATAGCAAGGGACAGCTCTCTCCCAGACAGAAAGGCAGGCAGAGCCTCAGAGCTGGCAGGCTGGTGACAGATCTGAGATTCCATCACCCTGGCTGACTCTGTTTGCCCCACCCTGGAGATCCCCTGAGGCTCCAGTCCCACCCATCTTACAGCTGTTAACAGTAGCTTTTCCACGGGAATGGCTGGTCTTGGCTCATGCTTCACAACTTCCTAAATCCTTTCAAACAAGAAACAGCTGGCCTCACCATACCTCTTGCTAAGTGGCCCCAGGCCCAACACTGGCAGCAGCCAGCCTAGGTTCACAGCTTGGCTTTGCCTGGGAGTCTCCAAGCCCAGCACAGGTAGCAGCCATCGCAGACTAGGGTTTCCCCTAGGTGGGCTCACTTCTCAGCCCCGTTGGGAAGAGGAAATCTGCTTTTCTGAAAATAGATGGGAGGGGGTGTGAGGGAATGGGTGAAGAGGTGAGGGGATTAAGAAGTACAAATAGGTAGGTACAGAATAGCCATGGGGATATAAAGTACAGTATAAGGAATGGAGCAGCCAAAGAACTTATATGCATGACCCACAGACATGAACAGTGGTGGGGGGATTGCCTGAGGGAGTGGGGGGGGGCTGGGTGGAGGGAGGTGAAGGGAGAAAAATTGGGACAGCCATAATAGCATAATCAATAAAATACAACAGATTTTAAAATTCCAACATTCACTCTTTCATAATGGCTTTCCTGGCGGCAGCATCCGGGCCAGAATGTCTGTGGGCAGCAGCTGAGTGGGGCGGGGGTGTTTGCCACTGTGGGTATGTCAGGGCCTTGGAGAGAGAGGCTGTGGTCCTCACTTTGCAGGCGCCCCTCCGATGAGGCTGATTCCATCTTCGTTGTGGTTACAGCGTTAGCATATCTTGCAGGGGAAAAATCCTCTCAGCCTTTCTGGGATATCCGAGACACACTTCCAGCACCATTTTAAAAGTGGGCGTAAAATAATTTTTCATAACAAAACAAGTCATCTGATAACACAAGGGAAGGATTAGTGAGAGATGTCCCTGAAATTCCAACTGCCTTTCATGGATGCAGTCTCCCATCTTTGTGTAGATAGAGATTATGGTTGCCAAGGAAACAGGACCAGAGAGAGAACCACAGGAACTTTGTCTCCTTTGGTCTCCCCCAGTCCCACAAAGCAAGACAGCCGTAAGCAGAGCTGGATGAGATTATAGTAGATTTATAATTTACTTAGTCAAATTGCTTTTAATTCATAGTCAGGCCTCGCTGTAGATGTTTTTTCCTGTGAAAGTTAGATCTTTCCCGTAGTTTTCCAATGTCTGTCCAATAACAGAGCTGTAGCATTCATTGTCTGTGATTAAAACTCCATGCAGGACAGATGGCTTGTCTGAGTGCGTGTGAGACAGCAAGGCACTTAAGATTTGTGACAGGCCAGAGCGGGAATTAGCTGCTAGGTTTTCGCATTTGTCCGTACACTCATGTGCGCCGTGAACGCGGCTGTGAAAGTTATTTAAGTGTTCTCGCGTTATTCAAAATATTCCCAAACACAGCGACTGCTCTCCTTTTGGCAGACCAGATGCCCTAATCTCAACCCCATTAACTCAAAATCCATTTTCCTCATACTATACTTACTGGGTATGTTTCATTTACTCTGACATTCGAGATGTGAACAGCGTCCTTCGGAAAACCCAGCTTACCCAGAGCCCGCAATGTTGGTCTCCATTTCGTTTTTATGAAACTTTCTAGGGGAAATAATTACTTTATTCAACAAACATTTGTCTGTGGAAATAAACAAGACCAGACAAATGAGAACATGCAAAGGCCATTTGCTCAGAGGGAGCTGTAGCAAGGGTGTCTGTCAGCCACTGCCGCTTGTGCTTTGGCAGAGGAATGGGACTGTTTCGCAGTGGAGAAGAGGGACAGCCCTGACTGGAGGCTGGTGGCAGGGAAGCTGGGCTCCTATGTGATGGCTCCGGGTAAGTATCTGGCTTTCTCAGCTTGGTCCTCAGTTGGAAGCAGGTACAAGTTAGGGAGGGTATCAGTCCTGGCCGTTCTGTGCCAGTTGTTACTGGGGGCATTGTTCGACTTGCAGGACCAGTGCAGACCACTTGCAAGAAACAGTGGTCTGACTTCCTGCAGGTTTGATCTGTAGACTGCAGGCTGGCTTCCTGGGCTAGTTTCTGTAGAGAACAGGTTGTTTTCCTGGGCTGGTTTCCACACATTGTGGGTGAGATTTCTAGTTTTATTACAGTCTGGCCATCATCCGTTTGCATATTCAGTCTCTTAGTCAATAATCATTAAATGTACAAAAAAGTACACAAAGCGTAAGTGTATGTATGGTTCATTGGATGACTCTGTGTAACTGCCACTTGGGGGAACCCGTTTATTTTTAAATGCTGCACCATCTTTTTCTTCAGAAGCCTGTGGTCAAGGAACATCTCGAGTCGCTATAGTTTCTCTCCATGTGCTTCTTTAGTCCTCATGTCCAGGGGTGGGACTTACCAGCTACCGGCCTCCTCGAACCTTCTCATGAAGCCACATCTGCCCAGACACCATGGACAGGCCGGCAGGGTTTCCCACAGTCAGCTTCAGCCCCGGGAATCACCTTCCTCACAACCCTGGACCAAGAGGAGCTCCCGAGGAGCCTTCGGGGCTCGCAGGCCCGGAAGTCCAGGTCCGCCACTACTCTGGGCAGTGATCATCTCTGATCATCTCTGTTTCTTCATCTACAGAACGGGAGTGGCAACCGTGTCTGCTCTCCCACGGCCGCTGTGAAGATGAAGCGGAGGGAGGGGCACACCATCCCGAGCACAGACAGGCAATCGGATTTGTATTTACCGGCTGTTTAAAAATGACAGCTGAAGATGATTGAAAACCTACTATGTGCCAGTACTGAGCTCAGTGCTTCCCCTTACATTTATGTTAAATCTTTCTATTAGAGACCATCGATCATCCTTGTTTTATAGATAAAGGAGCGGAGGCTCCTAGATGCTGAGACCTCTCTATACTTGCCTCGATTTGCTGTGAGAATTAAATGAGATGATTGTGGAGTGTGTCCTGGGCGTGGTCCCGAGCGCTCAGGCTCCAGGGCTGTTGTTGCGAACGACCCCTCGCTTACCCACCGTGACAGACCCCGCGCCCATCCCACATCTGCTCGTTCTCCCTACTGGGCTTACAAGATCAGTTTCGTGTGATGTGGCCCCGCGCTCCACTTTCCTGCCTCCCTCACTTCTTTGGGAGTTCATGTGGCTTAGTCCTGGCCAGTGAGAGGTTATGTCTCCTAAGTGGGCCTTTTGGGAAAAGTGTCGCAGTCCTGAAGGATGGGCTTCCCCTGGCACATGCCTGTCCCTTTTGTCTGCCCACTGCCTTGCTGCATGGGAAGCACAAGTGCACCACAAAGCCTGAGACCAGGGGCCCCGTCCAGGATGGCAAAGCGGAAAGAAGAGCCCAGATCCCCGGTGGCCTTGGAGGAGTCCCATCTCAGCCCTGGATGGCCAGCCTCCAAACGGTTCAACCGCTGTGGAGAAGCCACCAAGGCCGGTGTTCTACTCCATGCAGCCGAACGAAGGCCATCCAAACGGATACGGCCGCTGTGTGGGTGAGGTCCTCCTTTCGTCTGCATGCTGCAACTGAGATGACGGAGAAAAAGACTGCCAGAAAATGGAGTTGGTTCCCAACTGTCCCTACATGACTCACCCCTTCCGAGAGCTAACACCGACGCTCTTCCTCACATCCCGTCGCACTCTCCCTTCTTCCCTGCCACGTGGTGTCATATATGGTGTCACCAACAGGCTTTCCGTGGGTCATCAGCACCACACACTTGGGATCTGAGGACACTCGTTCCCAAGGCTTGGCTCGAGACCAGCCTCGCCCAGCATGGGACTGAGCGATCCTCCTGTGAAGCCTCAGGCATCTGCTCTGGCATCTTGGTCAACGTCCAAACGCTGTAATTGCACTCTGCCTACTTGTGAGCTCTCTGAGTTCTAATTAGGTGGCATTTACTTTCTATCCAAAAAAGATTATGCCCAACATTACCCTGCACATTAGAACGGCAGGGGTCTAACCCGAGATGGTAAAGGAGCATCTCCTTGTGACAGGAAGAGATCAGGAGGTGGGCACGAGAGGCTGCATCTGGCTTAGCCTGCGCCAGGTGGGCTGTCAGCTTGCAACTGGGAAGAAGTGAAGTGAAGCAGGGGTGTTCACCTTGTGGTTCCCTGTGCTGTTCCAGGGAAACAGGACGCCCATAGTTCCACTTACTTTAAACGACTTCCAAGGCAGCATCAGATGAAAAGGGGATTGAACTCTAGTCCCTACTCATAGCTTCTGTCAAAATATAACCCACAGGGAAGACAAAGAGTAAATTCCTGCTCATATAAGGTATGTTGGTTTTTGTTTTTTTTAACTAAAGCTCATGTACTTTATTTGTAGAAAAAACATGCAGGCCCTCACACTGAGCAAATATTCCATTTAATTTATTGAAGTAACACTGGCTGATAGGGCCATGTAGGTTGCAGGTGTCCATTTCTGTGATACACAATCTGTGTATTGCACGGTGTGGCCACCACCCAAACTCAAAGCATCTTCCATTGTCATGTATTTGGCCCCCTCTTCTACCCCCATCCCCAAACGCTGTCTTAATATTGCGTGGTACGTGACTTTTTATATTCTAAACCACAAGTAACCCATCTTTTGCCTTGCTTAAAGACATATCCTGCCCCGGCTGGTGTAGCTCAGTGGATTGAGCATGGGCCTGAGAACCAGAGTATCATGGTTCAATTCCCAGTCAGGGCACATGGCTGGGTTGCAGGCCAGTTCCCATCGGGGGTCACGCGAGAGGCAACCGTACATTGATGTTTCTCTCCCTGTCTCCTTCCTTTCCCCTCTAAAGATAAATAGATAAAATCTTTTTTAAAAATCCTAAAAGATAAATTTTTAAATTACTTAATGTGTAAAATTGCTTCACTAGAAGTATGTAACTCAATAGTGAAATAAAAGACACTCAGAAAATATTTGAAATAATCCTCCTTTTGATTAAACTAGAAAAGGTGCACACTTTCAATGGCTAAAATCACGTGTCTTTAACTAAAGATCCACACACAATGAAGAGAAAATCTCTAATAATTTATTTGACCTTCAGTTTCACATTGTGAAAAAAAAGTAACAGTTTTACCAAACCTCAAAAATGTAGTAGTAGGAAACGAGTACATAAGAACATTAACACTTTACTTCTTCAGCTTACACAGTTTTGTACGTGAACCACATACTCAATAGCCAAGAGAAGGATATTATTCAGCTCTAACCACCCTCATTCAGACAGGTGTCAGGCCCAGAGAAAAGGGGCTGCACAATTACAGCAGAAGTGCAAGGCTGCCCTTTGTTATCTGTTTCCACAGCAACCCGTCCACAGAAAAAGAAGAACCTTCTCTGTCTTATGCCAAGGTTTTTGTATGCGCTGTGCTGTGAATTGTATTTGCTTCAAAGTGCGGGACGTTTCACAGGGTGAGAATGGTCAAGTAGTGAGCCCAAAGGCGTCTGTCAATTCAAAGAGCGGGAGTCCAGAAAGTTCCCTGCAGGCTGGGGGCCCGCCCTGACCATGGCTCCCTCTGGCTTGCACACAGTAAATAATAGAGGATTCAGGGACAGACCATGACTCTGAAACAGCTGTAGAAAATTCATCCCGCTTTCAGAAGCCATGCAGTGACACACACAGCTCAGCCTATTTGCATCATAAACTACAGAGCTGTAACTGCTACAATATAACGACACCCGGCCACGCCGCCATTGTACACTTAGACATTTGCATTGCTCAGAACACATCTAGGAGTGAAAGACTGACTGCTGGAAAGTATTGTGGTTCTTTTATTCCAAGGGCTCATTTATTTTGGTCCAACTCTAGCTCACTTATTCACGGCACGGACAGACATGCACAATTAGTCTCTAGTTCTCAGGTGGGAAGAAATGCCAGGGGTTTATCTGTCAATGCAAACACACAATGTAAAAGGTGGGTCGCAGTCTCACACCTAGTTTTCTAAGCGCAGTAACATGAGCATCATCAAGGAAAGCAGTGCGAGAGCAGAACCTCTGGTCTTCCCAGACGCCTTTGAGGAAGCTCCAGTATGAGTCTAGTATTAACACCTATCACAGCACAAGTTTAGTAAACAAGCCCGCAGACTAGCAAAGAATGTATTCACAACCAATTCCCAACTGTCCCGGAAACCCGCAACAGCGGCCACTGCTTACAATTCTTTGGTGTGTTGTGGCCCAATGTGTCACTTTTGCGCACCCAAGAGTTCTTACGGAGACTTACCTACAGCTGAGCGCTGAGGTGTACATTGTTCCAACGTTAATGTTGCCATGGAGAACTTGTCACACTCGCTAAGTTGTACAACAAGGAGTTCAACAGGTCCAGGTCAAATCGGGTGAGTGAATTAATTTACGTCTGTGATAGTTCACTTTTTTCCCCTGTTAACTGTGGTTATGGCCAACCATTCTCACAGGGTAAATAAATAAATAAATAAACAACAAACTTTGGGCTATGTCTTTACCTGTGTCCTATATACAGAACTATTCCATAGAATCTTCCAGGATTTCAGGATAATACACAAAGAAAAAAACTGCAAAGCAATTTGGTCCTTTCCAAATTTCAGTAGCCGAGACAAAGGAGGTGAATGAGATGGGAAGGGACAGAAAGCAGCCCCACCCGACCCCGTGAGCCATCAGCATGACAGGAGCCCCGGAAACCCCATTAAGTCGGAAACCCCATTAAGTCGGTGAGTCTAAGAACCGTGCTTTCTCTCCCTCTAGGGCGTAACGCGAGTTTCTGTTTTGTAACCCTTCCCTGTCCTGACATTTACAAAACCCCACCCCTTCCCAACCCACCCTCCAGTTACATTCCACACTGTAACTCCAAAGTTTTCAATTTGTGCAGCAAAGCACATCACAACAGCCACAAAACTGTGCAAAACATACCACCATTCACGCACGTCCATACACATGAAGACAACTGTGAGCACTGTTTCAGCATGCAGGCGGCAAATAATAAATAGCTACATCTACCACAAATTTCTTAACAGCCAAGGAAAAGTTTGAAGTCACTTATAAATAGAAAAGATCATCTACCAAACAGCTACCAACAATGTCCCCGTTGTTCGGAAACCTCCCTGGGGGCGCCACCCCTCAGAGATCAGGGGAGTCCACGGTCCAGGCTCTGCGGCCAGCACGGCCAGCGTCCCTCCTGGCCCCACGGTCGGGCTTTCAATCTCCAACAGCAGCTGGTGTGGAGGCTTCAGCTTGCTCCTCAGAGAGAGGTGACAACCATTTCAAATTTTACACATAAATGGTGGAGCCCATGGAAATCAAACGCTGAATGTGCTACAGCAAGGGAAAAGGCGCGGCCTCTCTCTCCCTTTGAGGGGCTGATTAACGCTGACATTAATCCACAATTACAAGACAAGGACTAGATCACGGGTTCATTCATTCATATTTAAACCAGGGGCTACTGCACTGAAAACCCCACCCCTCCCCCACCCCGTCCTTCATGTCCAGTCGGAGCTTTTCCAAGGTGCAGCCGAGGGCACAAGCCAAGTCGTGCAGCAACGCCGTTTCTTGTTTTCTTTCTCGTCATGAAATCTGGCCTCTCCAAGATAGAAATCGCTTCTTGAGCTAAAACAGAGGGACAAGATTTTTGTTAGTAGTCTCAAAATCTTAAAAAATTAACAATAATAAACTCAGGACAGAACCGGTCAATATTGCTTCTGAGGGTCTCAGTCACATGTTCAGGAGGAAGTGTGCGGACCTGGGAAGCACGCACACACACATGCACACACACATGGCTGCAGCCTGGCCGAATCCATGGGCTCCCAAGTGGGGTCTTTTCTCCTTTTCCAAACACACACGTTCTTACTCAAACTGGTGTGTATCTAGGTGCTGTTGTGAGTTGCCATCTTCTGCTCCCAACATGCAAAGTCCCTCTCGGGGGTTAAACAGAGCCACTTGAAGCAATGACCAGAAGGTCAAGAAAGGTTCCTATGCAAACCTACCTGGCCCAGGGACCATCAACCGTTCCGAATTCAGCTTATTCACCATATAGACAGCAGACATAGTAATCCTCTTATTTAAATGCATCTCTGCTATTCACTATGGCAGAAATCAGTCTCACTTCCCTCCCCATGACAACATACCAGGCCTCAACAGCCCGAGGCTGGAGTTCATTCACCAAGTTCCTCAGTCCACACTTGGGGGACACCAGGTATGGAATGCAGTGTTATTACCTATAGAATCTACCGGCCTCAAGTATGAATATAAATTCAGGTGCCATAACCACGAAGCCTGCACTTTTCACGGGAGCTGGCATTTCCTCTCACTACCCACCCTTCCCGTTCACTCAGTTCTAACCTGATACAGGGAAATTCCGCAGGTGGCCTGTCTCTCAAATGCTCACCCTCATGGAGTGCATTCCAGCCCAGGTGGGAATCTGCATCCCCACTGCTGTCATCTACAAAAAGAACTTAGAAGGGCCACTTGTTATTTGCACTGAATTCTTCTCGCTCGTGTGTGTTTAGAAGTCTGATGCATTTCACTGGCTATTTCTTTTGGCCTTTCCCAACAGGAATTCCAGCTTTCACAGCATTCCTGGCCTATGGGGTCATCTCTCTACGCCACCTCGTCACCTATATGCCAACATCAGGCCGAAAGAATGTACCTTGTAATAATACAAAATTTCAGGATGTTGCACACGGTGGGGGGGGGGGGGGCAACCAAAAGAAAATAACGACTCCAAAATGGGAAGAAACGAAGGAAATCACAGAGTTCAGTCAGACTGGGGCCACACAGCACCATGAAAATGCAGACTAATCAAAAGTCATTTCCTTTTGGCCCCTCCCACCTGTTGACAAGCAGCAGGAGTCCTGTTAAAATCTCCTTGATGGATGAGCTTGCAGACCCAGGCAAATTTTTTGTTAACACTGTATTCATTCCTTGAGCCCCTCCATTTGGAGAGCAAAGAGGTGTCCCAGAAGTTTTTGCAGTTTAGGACTGATAGCTACACAGTGCCTCTTTCCCGCCCCTCCCTCTGGCTTAAGTGTTTTAACACTATCTGTGTGCAGTAAACTTCAGTGATTTAAATCAACATCCTCCCTGTGGGGAACTGCAAGAGTGGCTTTGATCAGGCTCACGCTGCCTTTTAAGGAGACCCTGGCCCTGTGAAATTTCATTGTTACGTGCTTGACTCTGGCAGGTAGCAGCAAGGGTGGAGAGGATGTTATTGCACACAGAACCTAAGACTAATACATTTGCTCTGTTTCCATGTGACCACAAGTGTGAGGAGGTTCACATATTTGGGGTAGGATGAATTCAAGTGTTTGCCAACGTACTGTGGGCTGAGAAAGGAGGCACCAAAAATGAAGCAGAAAGACAGCAAGAACAATCCAAGAAACCTCATTCTCCCGCCAAACACAAAGCTAATTCCACTGCAAGCTAAGGTCTAAACTGAGGAGAGGAATCCTAAGGCAATTTAACACAAACATCTGCCAGGCACTGGGCTAGGTCTTTTCGCCTTGTTCTTGGGTCCTCCCTCCTTTGTCAATTTACCCAAGTCTAATGGGGCAGACCTCAGGGAAACCATAACGCAGACCATTCATCCGGCAGGAGAACAGTGTCCAGAAAGGGCCAGACTGCAGCTCAGAATCAGAACTGAGATGAACACACACACGGGTTCTCTGTCTGCCTCAACTTCCTTACCTTGTTCCAAGGATGCCCACCACTCTACCAGTGACCATTCGGAAGCTCCGCCACCACGGGCAACTTTTACGGCTTTCCTATTCAAAATAGAGTCAGTTCTGGACGAACACTCAACCTAGTGTGCTGTTAATTGATGCTTTACCCTAGGAGGTTCTTTAAACCAGCTTTAGAGGTGAGTCACGCATTCATATCACAAATGAAATAACCACTTGCAGAGCATTTGTTTATTCAGGATTACTGAGTTGCCAGCAAGGCTGCAAAAACCAGTTTGGTGTGGCATGCTGCGAGCCAGTCGCTCCCCAGAGCAGGCTGCTGACTGTTCCTGGGCCTTTGAAGCAGTTTCGTTCCGAGAACACATTACATTACTAAGAACTCTACTACCTGGAATAGGCTGGAGGAGATAACTGCAGAAATGAAATAAACAGAAAGATTAAGTGTGAAAGTGAGGCCAGTTTTCATGGTTGTTTTTTTTTTAAGTGAGTTCTGAGAAATGAGGAAAGAAAAGACAAGTAAGTCAAAATCCCACTGTGCTTAGCTTGTGGTGACCCCAGATTTCTTCTGCTTTCCCTTTTGGAAGCTCCTGTCAAAGGTGTGAAACCTACCAGGGAAGGGAGAGCCAAGAGTTTCCAAATGAGGAGTTAGTTTTCACTGCAGTTCCTCCAAAGCAGGGTTTCAATTTTATTATTAGCAATGTAAGAAGCCCCCAAACCACCGAAACACAGCGGCACCCTCCCCCCTGTGTGCCCTGGGCTGCGTTCAGCCCTGCACCTGAGAGGGGGCCAGGGCCAGGAAGGCGTCCCCGCAGCAAAGCGGCCATTAGCTTTGCGAACACTGAACTGTGTAGGGTTATTAATTATTTGAGCCAAGAGTATTATACACTCTTAAGTACACAAGACAGCCATTATGCACTCAGATATATGACACAGAAACACAACTTTTGTTAGCCCTGACAATAGGGTCGGCCTGTCTGATTAACTCTGAAAAGCTGCTGTTGGAGCTGCTGACGTGGCTCAGTGTGTCCACACATCAGACAAACTTACACAACACAGGTGCAACCTTTGACAGGGACAGACCTGCATTTCCTTCTAAAGCTAAGCAACTTGAGAGAAAAAAATAACCTAATACATAATTTTGGAGAGAATAAACTAAAAATAAACTTGAACATTCAATTTTTTAAAACTATACTTCATTCCAGAAAGGGCTTGTGGAAGCTAAATTTGAACATCGACAACTATCTGCTGTGGTGACACCCACATGAAGTTCAAGTTTATTAAGTGGCAGTTCAGCATGATGCTCAAGTGCTTATGCTCTGGAGCCAAGCTGGCTGGGTGGCTTTCTTGACCAATTCTTCAGCCTACCAGCTCTATGACCTTGGGCAACTTAACCTCTGTGTTTCCATCCATAAAATGCTCTAGTAATAATATCTCACAAGGCTGTTGTGAGATATTATTATGTGAAACGACCCATGTAAACACACAGCCCAACTCCAGACACACAGTGAGGGCTCCCTAAACACTAGTTGGCATTATTAATGCAGGCCAGGGGTTCTCAACCTGGTGTATGTTGGAATCACTGGAAAACTTTCTCCAAATGCCAATTCCTGGGCCCCGCCCAGGCCGAACGAAACCAAGTCTGTGGGCTGGGCAGTTATTGCAAAGCTTTCAGAGATTTTAAAGCTCAGGTAAAGGCTGAGAACCACTGGCCCATGCTACGTCATAGTGGGGGACAGGGTGCTCTTGTGGTCAACACAAAAGTTCTGGGGCGCAAGTCGTCTCATCTCCATAGTTTGTGTAGTACTTCTGCAGGATAAGCTGTACGGGCCATGCCTCACTCCACCTGCACATTTACCCGGCTCGTTTAATTACACGCGTACTTACAGCCAAACTGACTTCTTACCCCTCCTCACCTTCTTTGGGACGCACTGCATTTACGAAGGCAGATGCTTCCAGGTGCTGACGAACGCGGTGGGTATCAGCGAGTATGGGACTGTGGTTATGCTGTTCCACGCATCTAACGTTGGGTCGTAGCAGTCCAGAGTTTTGCACCGCTGAATGCCGAAGTAGCCTCCCACCACGTAGAGCTTGTTTCCGGAGGCCACAGCATGACAGCTCATGCGCTTGGCCGTCACGTCTCCCACCTTGGTCCACTGGTACGTCTCACTGTTGAACTTGTAAGCGGAGCAGGCGGAGAACTCGGTGTCTCCCCCCATAATAAAAATCTGGTTACCCAGCACCGCTGCTGCTGTGTAACGCCAGGGCTGGGGACAGGTGGCCGGTACCGTCCACCTGTTTTCACATTGATCGTAACACTGAACCTTGGGGAGCTTGTCATGACTGACACTGGTACCTCCGAAAGCAAACAGCTTAAGTTTGGCGCTCACCACTGCAGCATTGCTCACGCCTTCTCGCAGTGGGGCCACCATGGTCCATTTGTTGGTTGTGGGGTCATAATGTTCTACTTGCTTTAGAGAGACTGATGGGGAGGCTGGGAGGCAGCCGGTTGCGGCCGTGTGCCCCCCGACCACATACAGGCAGTGCTTCAGTTCAGCCGAGCCATGGCCGAACCTGGCCACCAGCATGGGGGCGGCTTTGGACCACTCCTCATGCAGGGTATCATAAACCCAGACATCTTTGGAGACTCCGTTTTCAGAGCCCCGGCCCCCAGTAATGTACACTTTGCAGCCAATGGCACATGCACTGAACTCTTTTCTTGGGCTGGGGATGTCGGCCTTGGGAATGATTTCTTTGGCCTTCTGGTCTACCAGATACAGTTTGTCACACATGAAAGTCTGCCCTCCCAAGAGGAAGAGGGCGTGGCCCGTTTTCCGAGGCCGGGCACAGAGACTGGTTACCACACCATCATTCTGCAGGATTTTCAGCTTGCACCTGATGGCCTCTTCCACAATCTCCTTGCTCTTCCTCTGCTTGGTGATGAGTTCCTCCATGGCCACATTCTCCATGAGATAGATGGCTGGCAGGAGAGCCAGCCTCACCGTCTGCAACAGCTCTGGGAGGTAGCAGTAGCGCTTCTTCAGGTCGTAGCTGATCCAGTTAATTGCAGACTCGTACACGAGCCTTTCATCTTCTGTCTCCAGCTCTTCGCTGGACAAGAGCTGCACTACCATGTCCTGGGGCAGCTGGAGGAAATCTTCGTTCTTCCTGATGGTCTGGAAATTGCTGAGACACATCCTCCAGGAGAGTTCGTACAGCTTGGTGCACTGGTGCGCATCGGACAGCAGCAGCATGCCCAGGCAGTTGGTGGGGTGCAGGTTCTTTTCCAGGAATTCTGCACAGGCATCCCGGATGTCCTGAAACTCCAGCATGTCGCCGGCTTCCAGGAGCGATTCTGCGTTTTCTTCATTGATGATGACCCGGGAGGAGTACGCATAGTCAAGAAGCAGCTCCAAGACTTCGGGGTGGATGGAGTTGTCGAAGTTGACCTCACTGTCCTGGCTCTCTTTCAGGCCACCGCTGAACATGGCTTCAAAGTAGCGGCTGCAGGCAGCCAGCACTGCCCGGTGACAAGGGAAGGTCCTGTTCCCGGCATGGAGAAGGACGTCGGTGAAGAGGCGCTGCTGGCGTAGAAGGTTCAGGTGAGTGAGGACACTGTCGGCATAGGAAGACTTGTGGAACAGGTAGATGTTAATAGAGCCGCTGCTGGCCCTGGACTTGCGGTTCTCATGCACACTGACTGACATTTTGTTTCCACTCCTAAAACAAAAACAAAACACACAAAAAAACAAACAAAAAACACCATTGAGCAGGGTGCTACTGATGTGTGAGCCAGCAGAACAAAGCAGCCATCCTCTAGGACAGAGAAAACAGAACACTTTTTCTGTTAGTTCTGCTGCCTACTGTTCCAAGTAATGGACAGCCGTTCCTGTACAAAGTCAGAGACATCCACCTACAAGGAGAGGCATTCACGATCATACTGTTCGAGCTATTTGACCTATACACTGTTTAGAAAAGAAATTGCTGCTTGAAAGCAGGTTCATCTTGGGAAACCTGACGGCCAACTTTCCACATCCTGAAGTCCTTGAGAATGTGTGTCAGCACAAGCCAGGAGGAGCGAGACGTCACTCTCACAGCTCCCTGTGCTTGTCCAGCTGATTCGCTGCGGGCCACTGAGGATGCCAGGCCTCCAGCTCTCGTAACGCCAGGGCAGGCACCAGCTTTAATGCCCTGTGCAACATAAAGCCGCGTGTAAAACAAATACCTACTAATTAATTCCATTAAGAATTCCTTTGGTAAGATCTGGTCTCCCCACAATATATAACAAATGGGAAATGTAACATTAAAATCACAGGCTTGGGCAACTTCTCCAATGACAGGAACCTTATTTAAATGTTACAGATCATTTGTGCCCGGACAGCTCTACCACGACAGAGTGCTAGAAGAGACCAATAGAAGCATTCCTCTGTTGACCAGCAGGCTTAGGTGAAAACACAGAATAGATCCTGACCACCACCCATCTTTCCTGCTGGACGGACCCCAAAACGAGGACCTGGGCACTCAAAAGAAAGACTGTTCGGAGTGGCATGCTCACGACTGCTGTTTTTCTGTTCTTCCTACTTTTACCAATTCTTGGAAAACCAGTTGCAAGAACAAAGAATCTATCCGCCCCTCTCTTTTGATTAGCTACCACATCACAAGGACCGTTCTTATGTCCCCGCTAACGCTGGCCTGCATACATGGAGTTCAAGATGCAAACGTCACTACATCTAAACAAAAACACACACATGTGTGTGTATGTATACATGTGTGCGTGTATTTTGCTAGTCATCGTTAATTTAGGGCCATCCTAGAATCCATTTGCTGACCAAAGTGGTTTTTTTCCTAAGTATCTAAACTGACACTGAATCTAATGCTACCTTTGGCTTTCCTCAGTAAGTAAATTATAGCCTAAAGACATAGGAAATCCCTACCATGTATCTTCAAAAATTGAAAAACATGCAAAAAAAAGAAATAAAAGGAAAAAAAAACCTACCTCTCTTTTACTTCAAAGGAATAAAGTCTTCAAGCACCTGCCTATCAGAGGATTCCTAAGGAAGCTGCTTATCCCAGAAGAGAAAACTGGGCCGATACAGTATCCATTCCAAACCCAGAACAGTCCTCCTGCACAGCACAGCTGAAACAGATGGCCTGCTTGTTTCCTTCGGACATTCGGATATTTATTTTTCGTTTATATCGCAGGAATTGTTAATAGATGGAAATGAGTAACTTAGCACAGGTTCATGGGCTAGATACTAGATGGCACTTCCCGTACCCACTGTGGCACAGAAAAGAAAAGCAGGCACCTACCTTGCCTTTAACACACAGGCTACATCCCACTAGGTGATGCAACTCCTTTTCCTTTAGTTTGGAATGTAACTTTTCCTTATGTGTAAACAGGAGTTAGTGGAACAAAACAAGCAACAACGTCCCAGGCTCTGGTGTTACAAAGACTTTACAAACATCCATTAGTCTCTTAAAATAGTGAGGAGCCAAGCCTCACTCCTTCCCCCCCCCTTAAGCTAAACCTCCACAAATCTAGTCCTTTTCTTTTTCTTTTTTGTAATCAGCGCTCAATGCTATGAAGAACAACAGGTATGATCCTATGTGAACACACTAGGTTTCCAATGTGTTAAAACCTATATTAGCATCACTGATACTATAGTTGTCCTTTGAATTAGTAGATTCCATCTGAAGCACTTGAAGGAAGACTTTAAGCCTGAACCTCAAAAGACAGCTTAAATACTTACAAAAAATTCAAATAAGTAGCTACACCTTTTTTTTTTAAAGCTTATGTTTCCAAAGCAACCTCAAAAGCTGCCTCTTTTCAGGCCAAGAGCAAACGCAGCTCTTGCTTTAGAATGAGGGACCCGCACAAGGTGCACACACACCACTATAAGCACAGAGCAGGAATCCCAGGAGCCCAGAAACCCAGTGTCCCTGAGCACTAGATACGTGGTGGTGCCAAACGCCACTCACACCCAGACCTATACTTAGGAAAACTTGAAGACCTTAGGATCTAGGGCCTGCAGCTCCATGCATCCTGCACTGATGTGCCTGTACTTTCCAGGGTGGACACAGCCAACAGGAAGAACCCAGCCTGTCCTCTTGGATGGCATCCAGATGGAGAAGCATGTCACAGTCAGAAGTCAACATTCTCGCAGCAGTATTTGATGAAAATAAAAGGTGTACTGGACGACCCATGGGAAAAGTTGCTTTCTGGTTTAGAGTTATGCAAACATCAAAATATCAGCAGGAATCATTTCTATAGTCACTAAGCACACCTTCGACATAAAATGAATCATCCTTCTGGCATTTTTTAAGCCCCCAGAGGAATAGCTGCATGCCAAGTAAGTGTCCAAAAAATGCACACATATACTTAACCTGCATCTACACAGAAGATGAGAAAAGGGCTGCTATTACCCTGAACATCAAAAAGGCTTCTACTTACAGTAACTTCAGTTCCCTTTAAAGCTCCTTACCCAGGCTCTCTGCCTCCAACTCTGAGTCCCAGTCACATCTCTTCAGGTTTTTCACCGGATCTCAATGAAATCAAAGGAGAAACTAAGCAGATTTTCTGGGGCATTCTGCGCCATTGGTAACAATGGAACAACACTATAAAGATCTTGTTAACAAGAAAGGCAATTCACCATGCAGTCCCCTAAAACGCTTGAAGCGCTCAACACACTGGCCGAGCCTTTCGGGGCGACACCAAATTACAAGCTGAACAAGCTCAATGGTTCATCTGCACCCTGCCCAGCAATTCTTGTCCTTCGGAATTAATGTTACACGAAAGGCCCAGTAGTGTACTTGCATGAGAAGAAACTAATTTTTCTGAAAAAAAAAAAAAAAATCCGGTTTTCATTCATTTCCTACAGACGTTCCGTAAGGGCGAACGCGCCCTCACGAGGGATGTCCGCGCGTGTTCACTGTGCCTAGTGGGGCCAAACGAAGGCCAACAAACCCGCGTCGGCCCTGGAGACTGCTAAGTACGAGGCAGCGGGAAACCCACCCCCCAGGGAAGCAGTGCTTTCCGCGGAAGGAGGAGAGTCATCACACCCTGGCCCTGTTCCTCGATCCCCCAACAGCTCGCCCAGGGGCTGCTCGGGCGAGAGGGGGCCCCTCCCGCGATGCCCGGCTCCTGGCTTTCCGTGGAAGGCAGCGAACACTGAGGTCTCCGCCCCAACAACTGCTCTCCATCTCCGCCTAAGTCGCAGCTCCGCAGTCCCGGGAGCATGCAGACTCCCTGGTGAACACACCCCTGCAGGCCAACGTGCCCTGAAACCCGCGGCGCCCGCAACAGGTAGGGGCAGTGGGGGAAACTTACAGCAGTGGCGACTGGCCTCAGTGCACAGCTAGCTGTGTTCTTGCCTGGGTCACCCGGCCGGGAGGCGACGAAGCGGACGTCTCAGTCCTTGGGAGCCGTAGCGACTGCCCGGGCGAAAGGGGTGCGCATGAGGCGCAGGCCGTGGAGAGGAGAGGACCGTGCCCAGGGCGCTGGCTCCGGCCGGCTACAGCTGGCGGTTCGCCTTAGCCTCACGAGCTGCACACCGCAGACTCTGTCCGCTACCGGTGGAGAGTCTCGGGGAGCGAGTCTCGGGAGGAGACAGCGAGCCTGCGGCTACAGGCGCCGCGGAAGGAGGCGGGCTGGAAGTACAGCCGGGGGAGGGAGATAGAAAGCGCTCTGCGCCGGCGGCCGCCTGGCGTCTGGACTGGGTCTCCGCACCGCCACCGCCGCGCTGCCTCTCTGGCTGCTGGAGCAGTCTGCGCCCGGCCGCGGTGCGCCGGGCTATAAGTGGGGCGGTGCGACTGGGAGGGGAGGGGAGGAGGGGAGGGGAGAGGGTGCGTTCGCCGAGAGTGACACCAGGAGAGGGAGGGAGGGAGCGCTAGGGGGCCGCCCGCTGAGGAGGAGAGAGCTGGAGAAGAGCGTTTGTTGGGGGGAGTTATTAGAGAGAGGAAGCGGGGGAGGGGGCCTTGGAGAGTGGAGACAAAGCGGACACGCTATCTCTGCCATAAGCGAGCAGCTGCAGCCCTTGGGGACCGTGAGCGAAACAAGTTTTCCCAGGTCGGAGTGTCTGAACTGCTCTGGCCCAGCCAGTTTAATGGATAGCCCCGGAGCCGACCGCGCTAGGCAGGGGAGTGCAGCCCTGAGCTGTGCGCCTCGCACTGCTTGAGCCCGGTAGATGCTTAAGAAGGGGCGGCCAGGAGCTTGCTCGGGACAGCCCGCTCGCTAGGTGGGACACCTGGAGGGGAGGACAGTGTGGAGAAGAGGGGCCCAAGTTTGGACACTCCGGGGACACTGCAGGTTGGGCAAAGCCGGGCGATAGAATTTCTCGTTGGCAGGAGGGACACAGACCCAAACCCCAGGCGCTCCCCCTTGGCCAGCCTCCCCAGCCCTAGTGGGTGCGGCGGCCACCTCCAGACCCTGCGCAGCGCCCGCCGGAGCCGGAGGCGCAGCGCCGCCGGGAGCCGCGGCCGGGCTCAGGCCGCCGGGCGCGCCCACGTGCTTCGCAGCCAATCGCCGGGGCCGCTTGATTCAAAGCGAACTGCTCAAAGGAGCCGCTACACCGCCCCCTCCCGCCCGCGATAAAGCCTCAATCACCCACTCAGAATGGACCCTTCCCGTCTTTTATCGCTCAGTTGTGCTAGTTTAGAGTTCGGCAAAGAAACGGCCCGGCGCGCACAGGTCTGAAGCGCCCCGTGCCGGGGGGAAAAAGAAGGCGATTCGAAAATAACCAGGCAGTTCGATCACCGGTTATGAAACCCATTCTCGAGCTTTGTACTTAACACTGGGAGCAAAAACGTCTGTTGTTTTTTGGTTGGTTGGTTGGTTTGGTTTGGTTAGGATTTGGAATTAAATCCATGAACGAACTGTAGAGATTACAGTCCAGCCCGCTCGTTTTACAAGTCAGGAAACCGAGGCCCAGGTGCCTGAATTGCCCGACTCCAGGTAACACAGCCAGGTCCCCGCGCCCCTGGCCCCCAGCTTTCTTTCGGGCGCTGGTCGCAGCGATGATTCGTACCGGCCGAGGAGGCCCTGCCTGGCGCTCCCAGAGTCCGGAGACTGCTGAAGCCTAACTGCGGCTCACTTTTCTTCACCCGCGGTTCCTCCTGGTATTCGCGCTGAGAAATCTCGCTCCTCGCAAACAAAGAAAGACAGTGCCCTCTGAAGTCCTTTGTTAGCATTAAGTCGTCAGCCTCACCACGAGCTTTTACCAATCTGTTTCATATTTTAAATTCCTATGCAGAGTCTCAGCTCCACGCTGCTTCACGAAGCCAGAGGCGGCCGGGTCGGTTCACCGTAAGAACCACGTGGAGACTGTAGAGCGCCGGAGCAGCCCCCTGTTCCCGAAGGGACCGTGGGTACAGTCCGGGGAGACCAAAAGAATAGAAACGCGGTGGCCACCAGAGATAGGTGCTGAAAAAATGGGAGGTGGGCATGTGTAGCTATTGCTCGTGTCATTTAAAAGGGCGCCTCTGCAGCCCGTCACAAGGTTTCGGGGAGACCGATGGGGGGGAGCCTCCGGCCGCCCAGTAAAAGTACTTTGTCTGTCTAGGGGGCAGGTCAAAAGCAAGCAGGCGGGTCTTGAAGACCAAATGTTAATGTCCTCCTTTGGGAGGGAATATTCTGTTTCATTTAAGAGATTAACACTTCCTCTCAGGAAGAAGTATTTCCTTCTACCACTGTCACTTAGTCAAGTTTACCTAGAACCTCACCTAGACGACCCTGCCCAGCCCGACACCTGCACACAGCTCAGTTGTCGGGTGTGGGTTTGGTCAGAGGAGGCCGCGGAGCGGGTCTGTGTCGGGTCTTCACCACCTGGAAACCGCAGTGTCCTTAACCAAGGGCACGGCCACGTTTTCTTCCCCTCGAAAATAGCTATGCCGAGAGGGAGGGGCGCGCCGGGGCCATTTTCCCGCCTCGGCTCTACCTCATGCAGCCCCTTTCCGCGCTTCCAGAGAAGAGAAGGGGGAATGCCGTGGCCTGGAAAACCTTGAAATGCATTCAGTGGCCATATGTATACATTTGCTTCATCTGCCTCACGGAGACAGTCCACACGAGGCAGGGAAAAGAAATTGGCTCTATCAATGGGTTACAAAACTGGAAGACATTTTTCTGCTGAAAGACACAGTAACTAAACTCGCTTGGGGGGGGGACTGTGTGTGCTGCAGGGGAGCTCCCCCAAACCGCACACCGCACACCGGTTTGCTGGAACCCACGTGCGGCAAGTTCTCAGCCTGTGTGCAGGGTCTAATGTTTATTTCACAGCTGAAAGTGATTTGCAATTTAGCATATTTATGATCACAACACAAACCGTGTTATTTTCCAACATTTCGCAGCCGGTTCTAAAGGTAATTCTTGTCATTTCACCCCAAGGAAGAAAAAAATAGCAAGACTTCTGTCTTTGCAGGAAAAACCCTCTGGACAGGCCTGCGATCACACTGGACGGCCATCGACATAGCCCATATCTGAGTCGCAGGCGACTCAGGAAGCCCCGCAGACGCCCGTGTCATTCAGTGGCCACCACCTCACTCAAGATGTCAGGCTGGTCCTGCCAGCTCCTGGGAGCTGGTCTTCAGCTCTGCCTTGTGACACCAAACCAAGGTCTCATTTTTAATGCTATTAAGAAGCTGTGCTCATGGCTTTGGCCTTGTTATCTGTCTTAACAGCGTTACTTTGTTAGGCTGCAAAATAAGCAGCATGGGGTTAAATGTATTAGCTGCCTTCAAACCTAATTTATCTTCATTCCTTCCTAATTTACACTCGGGCTGAATTAATGAGAATGATTTAATTAACATGGTGCGACCATGGTACCAGGGACAGACTGTGGGCTAAGCAGCTGCCACCCTGCCTCCCAGGTCCCCTGCAGCCCCCCCGCGTTTCAGACGTGTACCCACCAGTCCTCCAGAAGGGTCTCTTTGTCTTTGATCCACGTCCTGGGTCTGTGCGAAGAGGACGCGCAGCCTTCCTTCCTTGTGTTATTTGTGAGATGAGCTTCAAGGCTGTGGCCTTGCAGTCAGGGCGGCAGAGGGGGCCGGCGGCCACCAGAGATGGGTGTTCTCCCTCCCTGGTGGTGGGGTTCGTGCTGGGAAGTGACACCCGGCCAGAGGCGACGACCCCCTGGCTTCACTCTGTGCTGGGATCGGCAGCTGTGGGAGGAAAGGAAGGGAAGCAGGACAGGCAGAGGGAGGCGCTAAGCTGGAACCAGCCTCAGCTGAGTGGGGAGCGCCCTGCGGATTGATCCCGGCGAAGGCGAGGCCAGGTTTCTGGGGTGGCGTTTTCCCAGTGTCCGAGGGCAGGCTGCCCAGGAAAGGGGCAGGGACTCGGTCAAGGCAGCCTGCTTCCAGGGGCAGTTCTGAAGGTGGGCAGCTTTGCCTCCTGCTGGCACCCCCCAAAGCTGGGGGGAAGAAGCCCTTGGTTCTGGCAGGAACACAGAAGTGGGGGGGTCAGTGAGGTGCCCACTTCAACACCCTGCCCTCACAGAGATGCACGAACCCGGGAAAGTGAGACCCCAGCTGCTTATCGGCCTCCCCCTTTCAAAAAGAGGGACGTGTACATACGGATTTTAAAGAGAAGGATAAGGAAAGAGGTCATCGATACAAAGCTACCAGCATTGGATACGTTACTTATTTTGTTTCTGAGGTGAACAAAGAGCTTAACTGATAGTCAGTTTTCTAAATTTTAGTTTGCCACCTTTTGCATTTATGCCTTTTTAACTGACCTTGTATTAAATATGTTACCATAAACCTTGAGAGTATTCTTTAAAAAAAGATTTTTATTTATTTTTAGAGAGAGGGGGGGAAGGAAGGGAGAAAGACAGGGAGGGAAACATCAATGTGTGGTTGTCTCTCATGTGTTCCCTACTGGGGGACCCGCCTGCAACCCAGACATGTGCCCTGACTGGGAATCGAACCAGTGACCCTTTGGTTCCCAGGCCCCCGCTCAATCCACTGACCTACACCAGCCTGGGTGAGAGCATTCTTAAAATTGTATCCAAATCGGCTTGGTCAGATTTAAATTTTTCAGTTGCTTCCTACATTCATTACATGTATGTTATGAATTAAATTGGATGATGGTATGACTTTTACATTTCAAATTTCAATTTTTCACTGCTGAAATAGTATACAGTGGATTTTTCCATTATGACTTTTAATGGCATGTGCCCTGCGTAAAGTGTATTTGTGCCCTTCCATTGCTAAGCTCCTCCATTCAGGGCTGTCAGAGCGGGGTACATTCATTCTTCCTGTGAGACTCTGACGCCTCGTCCAGCCCCGAGCCACAAGCGGCACTGCAGAGGGACACACTGTCACTTTTCCTTGGTGACTATTTATAAAATTTGGCCATTAGTAAATCAAAATGTCTAGGCTGCTCATGTCATTTCCCCCCTCAGAGCCCCTGGGGACAATGACCTTCCCAGACTGTTGAAAGTCACGGATTTTAGAGTCAGGACTTTAAAGCAGGCCTTGACCATGTTCTTGCTGATTACAGAAGTGATACATGGTGCAAATTTGGGAGACACAAAAATGTAAAAGAAAAAATTAACCGTAGCCCACCACTTGGAGAAAAGGACATTAGCCTTTAAATTCTAGTCTTTCTGTGTATACGCAGTGTTTTTATTTTTAGCATTTAAGTGCTTAAGGGCAGAGTCTCTAGAACCAAGCCTGAATTTCCGCTTATACCTTTACTGGCAGGGTGTTTGGGGGCAGGGACTGCAGTATCTTGGAGCCTTAGTTCCCCAGTTTGTAGTAGTAGACAGTGACGGTGCCCAGCTCCGAGGGCTGCCCAGCGGGTATGTAAACGATCACACACACAGAGCAGTGCCCGGCTTGTGGGAAGTTCCATGTACTGTTTGCTTTTATGATTCCTTGGTAAGCTCTTTAAGGACAGTGGTCCTATAACCACCCCCATAACTATATCCTAGTAACTCTCCTAAATAAAAGTGACTTGAATCCTTTTCCCAAGCCTGACTGGTGTGGCTCAGTGGGTTGGATGTGATCCCACAGACGGAAAGGTCAATGGCTCGATGCCCCGTCAGGGCACGTGCCTGCGTCGCAGGCTCGTCCCCGGCTGGTGGCGCGTGAGAGGCAGTTGATTGGTGTTTCGCTGGCACATCCACGTCTACGTTTCTCTCCCTCTTCTCTCCCTCCCTTCCCCTCACTCTAAAAATAAAAATTAAAACAATTTAAAAAAATAAAACAATGAAAAAGTCCCCATTCCCATACCTGCCCAGTAGCACTTCCGGCCTCGAGTGACTTCACACTCGTGGCGTGTGTGCCCGAGGCTCCGCTCTTCCCGCACACACCCAGGAATCCGCTCACTTGTGCCGTGGCAGCTCAGGTGCGTGGGATTTGCCTTTGTCTCCCTCCATCTGTCACCGACACGGTCTTCACGTTTTGTCTTAGGGCCATCAGTCTTCAGTTGATGGTGGAGAGAGGACCCCCTTACTCCCAAATGAAGAAATCACACCTGAGGCAGAAGGCCGCCCGGCCGAGACAGAGCACCCGTGGAACGCAGACGCGACCGTTCCCTGCCCCACGTCCTGGAGGGCGCACTTGGTGAGCTCACGTCTACCAGGGTCACACCAGGCCTCCGTGGGGTTTGGCCTTTTGTGGCCCAGGGGCATCTTAGACCATCCCTCTCCTATTTTCCATGTTCTTTTGAGTGCCTGGAGGCTCCTGGATCTAAACTCTTAATTTGTTCTAAGTAATTACATTAAAGAATTGACCGTTGTTCTGAGCAGTGAAAATGAAGGTTTTGTTTGGCCTGTGTGCTTTGCTTCCAGGGCATGATGCCAAGTCTCGGAGCATGTCTGGGCATGAAGAAGGGACCAGAAGAAGGGACCTTTGTGGTCCAAGAGCTTGTACCTTTGAATGAATATTAAAAGGATTTTATGGCATTCTGCAAGCACAGACTTTACTCACTGCAAGCCATTCAGCTTCGACGGGGGTCTGCAAGCTGTGAGTTAATGTTACCAGAACGAAGGAAGAGTGGAAAAGGCGAGAGGGACGCTGATGCGTGTGCTGTCTTCAAGTTCCCAGGACCGTCCCTCCTCATCGCGGCGAAAATGCAGCGTGAGCAGGGGTAACTCCCAGACGAAGCATTCACTGGAAGATCCCAAATAAAGTTGGAAGACTTGCTACTCCTTTATCGGAGGACGTGTGGGGAGCTTAGGAGGAGAGAGTAACATGTTCAAAATTATGTTTATTCAAATAGGCATAAATCAGGTTTTATATCCATAAGGGTCTGAGAAGTTGTGGTTTAGATTCCCTCAGCCGATCGCTCGATCATTTGTGCAGCAAACGGTTCTTTATCAGTGTTGCACTAATACTTGGTGCTGGGTTATTCCCCAGTCCCACTGGGGTTTTTCCAGCCTTTCACGGAGACTTTACA